>NC_064570.1:12787500-14280000 GCF_937001465.1 Orcinus orca
ACATTTTGTATATCCATATAACAAAGACATGCATTAACATAGACGAAACCATCATTCCCAACCTATTTCATGCAAAGTAAAAGCCAAAGTCCTAACACCATCTATAAAACTCACCATAATCTGCACCATTAATAGCCTGACTTCTACAAGTCTTTCCTACTTTCCTCTACCTCTCTCACACCAGTTTCCTTGCTGTTTCTCCAACACACCAGACACACTCCAGTTGTAGGACCCTACCTTGTGCTGAACTGCCATCCCACTAAGTCCTTATTTCCTATACCCCATTCTAGTAGAACCCCATTCTACTGTTGCTTTTATAGATAGTACTTACTGAATTTTAACACAATATATAATGTACTCATTAATTATGTAAATTGTTTTTTCTCCCCCTCCAACAACCAAGAATGTAAGCTTCATATAGGCAGAGATCTATGTTTGCTTTGTACATTGATGTATCACAAGCAATTAGAACAGTTCTTAGGACATAGTGATAGCTTAGTAAATATTTATTGAATGAAGTGCATCGTATTTTAATTTTTTTCAATAAGCGAATTTTTAAATGATGAAGATGTGGTAAAATGGAAAAGGAATGAAACATAGTGGAGAAGCATCTAGAACCCAGAATCAAACTACCTTGTTTCAAAGCTTAGCTTTGTCTAAGCTTCTGTCTAACCTTGAGTAATTTACTTTATGTGTTTATGCCAGTTTTTTCATCTCTAAAATGGAAAGGATAACAAAATCAACATTCTGTTCCTGTCGTGATCATGTAAAGCACTTAAGAATACTATCTAGCACATAGGAAAAAACAAATGCTACCGTAGTAATATATAGCTCATGCAAATGAAAAATTATTGAATTTATTTCTGAAAAACAAGTGATACTCTTTGACTCAGTAAATCTGGGAGTTAAATTTTTAAAACATATTAGTAAATGTGGATAAAGCACAGTAAAATATTGGAAATAATCTAGATATTAGATAAAACACAGTAGCTATATAAATGATAAAATAATTTTAGGCATTAAATTATATTTACAGAAATGTAATAAAGTCTGGATAAGCTTCTGCTATGATAGTGTGTGAAGAGAGTAGAATATATTTTACAATCCTATTACCTAAAAAATGTAAAAGTGAATAAAAAATATTGTGGGGCTTCCCTGGTGGCGCAGTGGTTGAGAGTCCGCCTGCCGATGCAGGGGACACGGGTTCGTGCCCCGGTCCGGGAAGATCCCACGTGCCGTGGAGTCAGATGGCCTTTTGCTTGTTGAGCTAATCACATAACCTCTTTAGAACTTACAGGCTTGTTATGAAAATTAAATGAATTAATTTATGTAAAAGACTTTTGAGAAGGCTTTGCACTGGTTAGGCCCTGTGTTGGCTGAATTGTGTGCCCCCAAAATTTCATACAGCAACGTTCTAACCCCAGTACCTCAGAAGGTAACTGTATTTGAAGACACGTCTTTAAAGATGTAATTAAAGTAGAATGAGGTCATTAGGGTGGATCCTAATCCAATATGGCTGATGTCTTTAAACGAAGAAGAAGTTTGGGCACAGACACACAAAGAGGGAAGTCTATGTGAGGATACAGGGAGAAATGGTCATCTACACGTCAAAGAGAGAAGACACCTTTCTCTCATGGTGCTCAGAAGAAGCCAACCCTGCCGATACCTTAATATTGGACTCCTAGCTTCCAGGGATTGAGAAAATAAATTTATGTTGCTTAAGCCACCCAGAATGTGGTACTTTGTTATGACAGCCCTAAAGAACTAATACAGGCATTGTTACGTGTGACCTATAGATTTCTCCTGGAAAATAGGTCATTTGATCTCTCTATGTAAATTTAACCTTTATGTACAAGGTAATTGGGAAATACTGATCTCTCCTAGAAAGTGGATCTCTGAAGCTTTCATGAAACTAAAGCCTTTCTCTCTTTCAGTAAAATCCCAGATATTGAAAGTATGCAGTACAACGTAATTCATATGGTGGGAGATCGATAATTTCCCTCCTCCTGCTGCTACAGTCATTACGACAGCCAAGTTCTATTCCCATTGCTCCAATTTGAGCTGCGTGCTTTTCCCCAAATCAATCATTGTGTATTAGAAGCCAGAGAAGACCTTAACCTCCAGTTTAGAAAGCTCAAGTATCCACTTTCAGTGAAGAAATCATTCCTCTCTTTTCCCTGAATCCTTCAAAGTATCATACATTCTATATCACAGTTTTCTAAGTATGAGGGATTATAGATGACTTCCTTTCTAAAATGTCTGATAGAAGACAGTGCAGGGCTCTTTAAATGATAACAATAGCAATGTTAATGATCATAACATCATGGATCTTTAGAATTTAAAGCAATCTTAGAGATCATCTAGTTCACCCTGCATTTGACTCATAAGGTAAACAACCACAAAAATGGTACATAATTCCTCGCCCTTTTCTCACAGATGAGCAGAGGACTTAGTTCCGGTCCCCTGACTCTAGACCCTTGCTCTTTGCACTCAGCCACAACATCAATAATGAAAATGAAATGTATTTTCAGATGAGAGTGACAATGGACTGGCATGAAACTTTGAAACTGTTACACTTTTTCCCAGTCAAAAGAAATCAGGTTTAGCTTTGCTCTGCCTTGTGTATGACTGAACATAATTATTCCACGACTACAGGTGACCTCTCTCTGCGAAAATGAAACAGCATAGCAGGCAAGTGCTGATGTCTGTGATTTTTAAACTCTCTAATCACTTGCAGTGATGAAACAGCTAGCGGACCCCAACACAGTGACAATGACAGAAAAATAAATATGGTCTTATTACAGACTCGTCCTTAATACTTACTTTGTAAAAATGATTTTAAATGCTCCCACTTGTAGAGTGATGTCAGATTAAGACTTTGATGGTCTGGGCTGAACAGTGAGTTCCCATTTCCTTAAACTATTCAAATCACTTAAGCACATCCATAGACTAACAAAATGTAAAATAATAGTGTTTATTCCCTCAGAAAGGAAAGACATTCGTGCTCCTGTTACGTCCAGCAACAGAATCTGTCAAATTTTGTTTCCTCTCCTACAATAAATCAATTGAAACTTCAAGAAAACTATTCAAAATATTATGCTACTTTTAATAAGAAACACGTAGGTGTATGAATCACGTATATATTTTGAGTAAAAATGTCCGTAGTGCCTTAACCTCTTTATAGGAAATCATTCAGCTTAACAAAAACCCACGAGGTGGAAGTGTCTCTCAAGAGAAAATGATGTACTCTACCTGAGGAACCCTCTGATCTGGAGAAAGTGTTTCTTACTTGTGGTGTCTCCTCAGCAATAAGAACAGACTTTTCTGGTATCAAGAGAAGTATGAAAATTTGAATAAGATACGTTTCCCATTCTGATCATTCAGGCGTCCTTTATTCTACTGATAATATCCCCATGAATGGGCAATTTCAAAACTACTTAACCTTCCTTTTCTCTCATACAATGGCAGGCTGTGGAGTCATCATGCTTTAAGGAATAGGAGAACACATCGGCCTTGTCTCATTTCTACAGGTTTACAGTATTTCTACAGGTTTACAGTATTTCTGGTGGGAAAGAGGGTAAATTGTATTATTCAACCAGGAAGGTTTTATATTTAAAAATGTTTCCTGTGATTTTAAGCTGAGTGGTCATCAGAGTTTCATTAGAAAAAGCAATATTCCTCTTCTAGACCTTCCTACCCATTTGAAAGGGTGATCTAACTAAATCTATGAAATCTTTACTGAAGTTATAACTTGAAGCTCTGATCCAGTTCTTTCCTTTTCCTGTAGAATGACAGAAATATTTGACAAATGGTGAGAACATGATTATTACCCTTATTTACATGGAATCCTTTGGCAGCACAAAGCACGTCTTTCTTACCCAGTGTGACTTTCAGCAGGCGGGTGCTTTGCTTGGCAGGAAGGATAATCACATTGACTGCTCTGAACTACAGGCTTAGAAAAATCGATCTCCAGAAAGAAGCAGCAGCCCCGTTTCAATTCCAACTCACATCTTGGAAGAAATAAAGTGGATCGTTTCTTTAACTGGGTTTTCAGAGTCTGCGCAACTGAAAAGATTTCCATTTAATCACGCTTTCCTGTATATGAGTTGCTTGTCTATTAATGTCACTGACATTAACCACACAGGAACAAGGGGCAAAACTGCTCTAGAGATACCAATTAGAGCTGTTGAACTCTAAAATTTTATGGAGACTAAATAAAACTGTCCTAAATGAGCCACAACACGAAAAGCTTGTCTAGTTTTTCTGTTTATTAGCAGGATGACCTTTCTCCTACCCTTATCTTTGAACAGAGGGATGTCAAACTGTGAAAACAGCTTTTAATTTATTTATTTATAATCAGAAAAAGATTAAAGGTCCAGAAAGTCTTTCCCTTTGGTCATCACAAACCTTATCTTAAAAAAAAAAAAAAAAAGCAAATATTTTGCTCATTTCATAGAAGGACAGCATTAACTGCTCCAAGTCTCCTGCTGTCTGGAATACTCTCCACTGGCATGACCCTGCCCACCCAGCTCTCCTGAGCTACGTAACACCACCGCATCTCTGAAGATTCAATTCAAAGTACATTTCCTATATCAAGTGTTTGTTACACACTGCTCCACTCCCCCAGCACCCCACCACCCCCATACCTGGCCATTCCTTCCTGTATACCATCCTTATACATGCTTCAACCTCATTCCTTAAACTCTCTTCAGAATTCTCCCTCTTTGAGAACGCAAAGTATTTAATGGTAGGGAAACTGCCTCACTTCTACTTGATTCTCATTCCCTCTTGCAGTGTCTGGCACATTATAGGTGATAAACGCATACATGTTACCTGAATACACAGGTTAATGGACAAAAAAATACAATTCTCTCCCTATATGTTTATTTTATGTACGTGTATATACACACACACACAACACACACACGCACATATATCCTCTACATTATCATAATCCCTTATAAATTTATAAAGAGTATTCAGTAAGATTCTAATATTAAAAAAAGCCATTGTGGGCTTCCCTGGTGGCGCAGTGGTTGAGAGTCTGCCTGCCGATGCAGGGGACACGAGTTCGTGCCCCCGTCCGGGAAGATCCCACATGCTGCGGAGCGGCTGGGCCCGTGAGCCATGGCCGCTGAGCCTGCGCGTTTGGAGACTGTGCTCCGCAACGGGAGAGGCCACAACAGTGAGAGGCCCGTGTAAGACACACACAAAAAAAAAAAAAAAAAAAAAAAACCAACAAAAAACCCTGAAAGTATGAATAGAAGAAATCAATGTATATGCACTAAGAGTGCTAAACTAGGGACTTCCCTGGTGGCGCAGTGCTTAAGAATCCGTCTGCCAATTCAGGGGACACCAGTTCGAGACATGGTCTGGGAAGATCTCCCATACCATGGAGCAACTACTGAGCCTGCGCTCTAGAGCCCACAAGCCACAACTGCTGAAGCCTGCATGCCTAGAGCCCGTGCTCCGCAACAAGAGAAACCATCGCAATGAGCAGCCTGCACACTGCAACAAAGAGTAGCCCCCGCTCACCACAACTAGAGAAAGCCCGCGTGCAGCAATGAAGACCCAAGGCAGCCAAAAATAAATAAATAAATTTAAAAGAAACAAAAAGAGAGTGCTAGATTAAAATAATTATCTTTTTCCATATATAGCTGAAATTTTTAAAAATAATGTAACAAAACATGCTGTCACTAGCATGTGGGATTGTTCCTATAATTTATTTCTGGAATTATTAATCTCTCACATCTAACAGGTCACCATTCTTCAGTTTTTATTATCTAATTTCAATTTGAGAAGTTTCCTTTCAACTCAGTATCAGAAATTATTAATGAAAATATTTGAAAGAAAAATAAGTTATATAAAGTTCCATAAGACATTGATAAAAGATTAACTGGGACAGTGATAAAAGTTTGCCAAACTAATGACTATTATTAAATATTGTATGATAAATATCTAGAAACATCAACTAAAATGTATATCCAATATGTATACTCAGCATATGGCAAGCTTTGAATCATGATTCTTTTTTTTTTACTATCTGAAATAGCTTTTTATTCTTCCATGTCTTTTAGTCCATTTAAAGTAAATCCACAAAACTTTCTGGGCTTTCCCAAAGCTCCATCATCCAGAGTGACCCTGTTACATATTTAAGTTTATAGTTGTTTTCTTTCTTTTTTTTTGAAAGGAAATGAACCTTTATTGATCTCTACTGAATGGTAGTTGTTTTATCTACCTTATTCCATCCAATCACATAAACTAGATATTATTCTTGCCCTTTTACCAATGAAGAAACGGAAGTTCAGAGAGGTTGGGTTATTTACACAGCTAATAATTAAAAGAATTAGGATTTGGACCTAGATCTCTCTGGCTCCAAAACTCTAATTTTTTCAATGACAATTGCTTCATGCTGATTCTGTAATTTATTTTCCTTTTATTTATTTATTTATTTTCAAATCATGATATTTTAAGCACTAGGAATTGAACCTCTCTCAGTCTCATAGTGGCTGTCCTTATTAGCATGGTATTTGACAATCATATGATTTAACTTCAGGCTACAAATCTACTTGGGGAACAGACTAAAACCTCACTGTGTACTAATTATGCTATGGACGCATGATTTGTCTTGTTCTTTGGTGGCTGCTGGTACAGGTACTTACATTTTTATGGAGGCTGCTACATTCAGTTGTATCTATAAGTTCAATAATCAGTATTTTGCTGTGTACCCAGTAAAAATTAGGGTCCTGCAGGGAACAGAGACAAGAGTCCAGAAGATTCTTTATACTTTTATACCTTTCTTCATGAAAACCTTCAGAATACATTTATCTAAATAAGAAAGGATTTATTCAATTTAATTTGTTGGCATTGATTGATCATATCTCTGAGATGTCTGACAGCTAATGGAATACAGAATTATCTTTCAAGCTCAAATTTTATGGTATAAATTGAAGCAATTACAGAGCATAAGAAAATTTGATCTCTTGGCTTCAGTTATATAAATAGATATTAAAAATCTTGATTATACCCTTTCTATCTCTCAGTTAAAATTGTAATGATGATTTCTGGGACTTTGTCTATTATGATGGTAATGTTAAATGCTTTCAAACTATATTTAAGGTGTCCTACATTTTTAACAATTAACATATTTTTTGATTTTTTTTTTCTTTTGTATCCTCACTGAATATTAACTCCCATCTCATTTGTGGCCATAAAGACAGAGTAAGCAGAATAACTTAAAATTTAAAATCTTAGCAAGCTTCGATCATTTTCTCCCTATTCTCCCTAAAAGTCTTTCTATTCCCTCAGCTGCGGCTTAAATTAATAATAAATGTTCCGCACTGTGGGCACGCCCCTACAAATGCACTATTCCCTGTTGTACAGGATACAAGTCTCTCAATCTTACTCTCCTCCCGACAGCCACTTACTTTCTAGGTTGGCTAGGAGAATCATAGTTTTCACAATGTATAGATAATAATTGGAGAATTTGCAGATAAAAAGAGAGATGTGTGACATTTTAGGAAAATAAAATGAAACACGCATGCACAAGGAATCTTGATCTTCAGAGAAGACCTGTGAGATGGAAAACATGCTTAAGTCTAGAATGTGCTAGATAATCAGTAGAAACACTTAAGTATTTAATGCATGCTAAACTAAGGAAAGAGAAGTCAATGCTTTTAAGAAAATTATTTGCATTGAAACAGGCAACATTTCTTGAAACATGTAAAATACCTGCCATGCTAGCTCTAAGCTTTAAATCGTTTCTGGCTTTGCATAGTTAGAAATAGCAAACAATTCAAGAGAGAGAGAGCACATGTGTATGTCTCCAGAGCCACCAAGTTCTGGCCCAGTGTGGATCTTTTCCTGGGTTTACATCTAAGTCAGGTATATATGTTTCTAGTTTCTGACCCATATTACTTATTTCTTGTTAGTTCTCTTTCCCTGCTATTTTGAGTTCTAATTCATTAATGACTACGAATGTTTTGCTTTCCTCAAAAAAGCTTTACAAAATTATGGCTATGGAATTCTACAGCACCCAGTCTCTCTAAATTGGATGTTATTGACCTGTAACCATCAGCAATTATTCTTCGGACTGGGCTGCTGGTAGGCATGGTGCTTTTAAAATCTCTTTGGTGTGAAGAAAATTTACTGGCTTGGAGTCTAAACTAAAAAATAATTGTTCATGTGTGCAGTCACTTCACTTGCCAATTCCTCTGTGACACCATTTAACCGCCTTCCATCAACAGTGGGGCAGAATACAACTCTATAATCACTTATGGAAATTTTGTGGGGTTCTGAACTGGTGGGAGATGGAAAACAACAAAAAGCGTATATACACTTAATATGCACATAGAAATAATATAAGTGAACAAACTCTTAAAGTGTACTCTATAGAAAATTAGGAGGTTATTTCTGGGCTAGTGAAATATCATTGTCAATGACCATTGGGCAATGTAGAAGGGAACCCCAAACTTCAGACAATAGTTGATATACATTTCAAGAATTTTGGAGATGTTTTAATAAAGAGAACATGAAACAGAAGGAATTGGATGTTATGCCCGATAAAGAAACATTTATAGAGTAACAATGGTGAGACAGTGATTAGTATCACCTTGGGGTACAGCAAATGGGATATTTGACGCATATGTCTACTACCCAGACAAGAGATAATAGGAGTCAAACTTTGAAGCACAAGATACAATGTAAAGGGCCTTTGGGGAAAACACTTGTCTGAAGTAACAAACAAATATGGAAAACTAGATTATTCTCCAAAGAATCTTGATGCAAATTTTATTTATTCTTAAGACAATTTGTTTTTCTGTAGGGTAGAGGAAGAAGCAAAGGTGATAGCTCTGCAGAGTTAGGCTTGCAATTACTAGATATGACGAAAGGAAAATATGAAAAATGACTAGCATTAGCCCTATCAAAATACTAGGATGATATATAGTGTCTTAAGAAAGAAGTATTATAGATAACACTGTCTACCATTTGTGTGATACTACGTTATTGGATATTAATTATGTGTCTGTCAAGTTACAGGCATAATCTCTGCTTACCTGAAAACTGTCCTGGTAAGCAGACATGCTATTTTCATTTTACAGGTTAGAAAACGAAAGCTTAGCTATGATATGCACAGTTCTCTATGGCACTACAGCAATTTCTGGATCGGGTCTCTCTGACGCTGAATTTTTGCACTTGCCTGTGCTCTCTCATTAATGAGAGGCAGTGGTCGTGGAGAAACTACATCTGAAGTGAACGCACTGAATCCAAACAAAAAGTCAATAATATCATGAAATAAAAGAAAAATGACTCATTTCTCTAACCGATATGTTTAAACAGCCCATTTAATAACCATCTTTTAAATACATAGTCTTAACATTTTAATAACCCATTTAAAATTAAGAAACATAAGTACATTCCAATGCCTGATGACTACAAAAGAACAAACACAGTTTGACAGAGTACCTACCCCTACATGGCTTTTATAATCCAATACATTACAAATTAGTTTTGGAGTCTCTGAGGAAGAATAGCTCTTGGAATTTCAAAGAAATTCAGAGATTGGAAACAGACCACTTAGTATTCCTTAATGAAAATAATCATGCTAGCTGTGGGCATGCCTTGCCGTTTTAAGAATTCCTAGGCGTCTCTTTGGTGTACATCCGAATACACAATCATCCACGTGAACCTCAAACTCAATTCTAGATTGCTCAGGGCTTGATTAATTAGATTATACATTTCCCAATCCCTCTCTGCTCCTAAGAGGTCATATATCTTCTAAAGTTCTCAGCTCACGTTGGGTTTATAATTTAAAATAAAGTTGAAAATTGCAATTTACAATTGAGTGGTAAATAAGAAGACATTTTTAATTATTAGATTCTCATAATCAAATCAGAAAAGGCTGATTTCAAAACTTGCCCTGCTACTTATAAATGCACAGCAATTCCTTTATCTGTACTATCAGAATAATAAAAGCCCGTCTGTGGTCCTTGTTAGGAGAAAATGCGGTAACTTCTAAAGTGTTTCCCACATTATTAGTCTAACGCTGTTCCACCACCCCCCGGCCATGTCCCATGTCTTTTCTTCTCTCTTCTCATAATCTCTTTCCAGATCACATTTTTCCGATTAGAAACCGTAGTATAGATGTGTTAAGCAATAGCATTTGTTTAAATAACATGTGATAAATAAAAATGAAGAACAAATATATGAACATACCTCCTAGACTCTGAAATCTACTTATTATATTGAACGCAAAGGCAGAGGAACTATGGTGTATGGCTCTTTCATGAACTTCTCAGTCTTGGTATCCCTGGGTGCTTAGTGATTTACTGATTAAATAATATAGGCAAACAGTGAAGCATTTTAGAAGTGACTTGTGCTCTCACTTCAACTTACAAAATGAATGTTATTATCTTGGGTTTTACAATACATAGTTCCTTAATGTATCACTATCTGTACCCATTGCATCTACTTATAATTCACTGAGACTGCATATTTTCTTAAGTAACTCAACTAAGAATAAATAATTCTTCCACTGTTTCCACATATTTAAAATAGATCTAGAAGTATACTGCAAGTACCTCTCCTTTCCCTTCTTCCCAGCTTTCATGAACATTTTCAATGCAGCAAACTTTGTTTTCTGTGTGCATGTGTGTGTATGTATATGTTTAATATGATAGGTAAATACCTAAGAGTATTTAGCTGTTTCTGGGCAAGAAGTTAAGTCACCCCATCAGTTTGACAATAGTTTGAGACACCCCCAAAAAGATCTGACTGGTGATGAGGAACAAATGTATAAAAATGGCATTAGGAGTAAAACATCTGACAGCTCAGTCAGGCTGCCTACTTCTTAGACTGCTTGGAACCATATTTTAGGGTATTAGTAAATATTAGTTTTTTGAACTAGAAACACCAAAGTGCCAATAATTTGAAAGGGATTGAAGACACAAAGAAACTGTGAACAGTCAAGAGCAATTGGTCAATGAAAGGAATTCAGAAAGCAATTTAAAAAAGGATTTTATATTTTGGACTCCCTTGTGTATCATTAAACTGTGATAATGTGCCAATAACTGATTACATTTTTAATTGGGATTTAAGGCTGATGAGAACCTACTTATGAACAAAATATGTTCTCTGGTTCTTTAATACAGTAGCTTGTGTATCTCATATATAGAAAATCAACTTTGCAAATAGTTACTTGACAATGGCTAGAAATCCACTGGATTTGGCATGTTAAAATTATTCTGTGAAGCATACAAACTTTAGTAAAAATATGAATAATTTACAAGTTATAAAAATATATAAATGAATTAAATCATGAAACTATAATAATAATGAAGAAAGGGCAGATTACAAATATGTTTTAATGAGAGGAAATGTATGTTCTCCAAGATGCAAGAATATTAGATATATTAAATTTATAGGAATTGGATGTATATAGAAATAACTCAGTTACTGTAAGATTTAAATAAGAAAATTCCACTTATAAAATGGATGGTATCAACTGGAGGCATTTGAAAAGTTATAGTATCATTACTACTAATACTATCTGCTAAGGTATACAGTAATACCAGACTCTATGGAATCATATGTGTATATAACACAGGTTCAGTATTGTAGATAAAAGCATAATTTGCACACTCAATGTTATCCAACAACTCCAGTAGCTTATATTTGAAGATAGAAGAAGAAAGAATGACCAAGTCATTTTAGTCCACCACCTTACCAGATCTAGAAGACATTTACCTACTGTTCATAAATACACAGTTCATCATTCAAGTTAGCTCAATCAAATCAACTAGACAAATAGAAAACTATGATTACTTTAGTGACCATAAAATTAAAGAGTGTTGGGTTTGGAAGAAATTTAGGGAAAGACATTTAGTCTAACTCTCTTCCAAATGAAAAGGTCCCTTCTATAAACTTTTGGGCAAATAGACTTCTAGGCTTTACTTATACACAACCAAAAAAAAAAATGTTCTTTGCATTGATGGGTAATCTGGAAAGAGAGTAGACTCTTTCATTTGCTGTCATTTTCTCATTTTCAAAAAAGCCCTTTTAGTATATATTTTCCCATCAGCGTTTAAACGTGGTCCCAAATCTCTTATCTATAAGAAAACTACCCTCCTCAAATTAGTACCACCTCACAGAACAGATAATCTTTATATACACTCACTTTTTAATAATCATTATATGTATTCTTCCTCTCTCTTACTACCTAAGGCTTTTGAAAGTATAAATATTCCTTCTTAAAAGCATTATTTTCTGTTATATTTTGAGATCACATTTCCCTGGTTTTTTATCCTATTTCTTTATCCTCAAGTTCCTTAGGTTCTTCTACTCTGGCTCTCAGCTTAAATGATGCAATTAGTTGGCCCTCTCCTGTCCTTACTTTACATACTCCCTCTTGCTGATTCTATCCAAACATATGGCTTCTCTTCCCACCGTTAAACTGGAGATGTTGCTAGATCTAGATCTAGATGTAGTCGTTAACCTACTACGAGTTATGATCTTTGAAAATCTTCACCTACATTCATAGACAAATTATGTCCATGTAACTTTTACTTGTATTCAATTAGACACTAGCAGGGAATATCCCTAGAGCCAAATCTCATTATATACACAGGTAATAGCAATCTATTTTTATATAAAGCTTTTAAGACGCTCAAATGGGATGTTAACTTTGCTGCTATGCCCTGGTGGAGATGGAGAATCTCACAATGGGATATCTAATGAAGAGCTTTCATCACAAGCTGGTCATGACCGACTCACCAGGTCATGAGGTTGAGCAGGTCCAGAATCAGTCAGTCTTAAGAAGTGGTCTGTCCAGAATAACATAATCTGGGTGATCTGAGGAAGTAGAATTTCATGTCATTTACCTTGGCTTAGTCTCTCCCTAACACCCATCGTGCAAGTTCTGGTTCCCTGTGTGTGTCTGGGGAGGAGTAGAGGGGCTTCTAACAACCTGTAACAACCTGCAGGAGTTGGAAATAAGCCAAGCTTGGCTCACAGAAGGGCCAGCTATCTTAGTACGTGGGCCTGAGCCAAAAACGGACCACGCTGCATTACAGCCTCACTCAGGGAAGCCTTGAGAGAGAGTGGTGTGTGAAATGCTCCCACAGGTCATTGTTGTGGTCAAGTGGTCCATGTTAAGAATACTATAGACTTAGAAGTGGAAACTACATCTTGACTAAAATCAGCAGATGTTCCGGGTTTTTATTTGTTTTTCCTGCCTTCAGTGACTGAACAAGCATCATTACTCAAGGGCTTATTTAGTGTTTGCTTGAGCAACACAAGGGCAGCCATAATATTGCATCAGACCAAGCAACTCCCACTTTCTAGCAAAGGACATGCCAGGACACACACAAGACCATGGGATCCACTGGCCACATCACCTGTTGCAACCCCCAGGAGCTCCTCTGTGACAGAACAATGGAACAGCCTTTTGGAGGTGCAGCTGAGGTGCTGGGCTTAGGGATGACACCTTGGAAGGATGGGGCATCATCCTTTAGAATGGAAGATATACCTTAAATCAATAACGACTGGAGCTTGCTATGTCTCCTATATGGCCTGGGGATGAAAGGATGGCAGTAGGAAAGCCTCTGTTTATCATCACTCCCAGTGACCCCCTTGGGAATTTGTGTTTCCTCTCTCATCTCTAAGTTCTGCGTATCTAGTCATTCTAGTTTCCAGAAAGGTAGTGTTTGCACCAGAAAACACAGCAAGAGACCCATTATATTTTAAGTCATGGCTGTTGTTGGGTTCTTTTAGCAGCTTTCGCAAGAGACGAGCCACCAAGAAAAACAGTCACCGTGCTGGTGGGGGTAATTCACTCTGATCATCAGAAGGAGGTTTTATTCCTGCTTCTTGCCCAAGGGGACTGGGAAGAGCGCATCTCACACACGAGTGATCCACTGGTGAGGCTCTGTTCCTCCCTAGCCATAGTTTGAAGGTTAAAAACACAAGTACAGCAGCCATAGCCTGTCTCAGGCTTCACAGAGATGGTGCTAGGGCCACCCTACCAGGTAAGTTGTTGAGACTCAAAAGAGGGACTAGCGGGCTTCCCTGGTGGCGCAGTGGTGGAGAGTCCGCCTGCCGATGCAGGGGACACGGGTTCGTGCCCCGGTCCGGGAAGATCCCACATGCCGCGGAGCGGCTGGGCCCGTGAGTCATGGCCGCTGAGCCTGGACGTCCGGAGCCTGTGCTCCGCAACGGGAGAGGCCACAACAGTGAAAGGCCCGCGTACTGAAAAAAAAAAAAAAAAAAAAAAAAGAGGGACTAGCTAGAATGAGCAATAGAGGAGAAAAGTAATGAGCACCCATCTGCAATCTGGATGTGCTGCTGTTGGTGGGGCTGGAGTTTGTCACACTAGCCTTTCTCTTGCACATTTATCCATGAAGAGGGAACAATCAGAATCCTGTAGAAGCTGTGCAGATTCATTATACGAAGCAATTTGATCCAGGCAGTGCAAGAGATGAAGTGCGGTATATGCTGTGGAATGCTTCTAAGAGCCCCCTTGCAGGGCTGACACTTCCTCCCAACTACTGGCAGGGTTGTGCTGACGTCTCTCAGCCCCGTCCCTCTCATGGGGCATTCAGCTGAATAGATCCAAGGCCACGGCCCCTCCCTTGGGTGCATGCACCTACGGTGTTGGATCCATACGGGGTCATAAGGCCAGGCCTCATTCAGCTCAGCTTTGCGGGGCCATCCCTACTCCGGGGCCTCTGAGGCAACCACACCATAGTTCAACTTCCATCTCTACCCAGTCCTCAGTTACTCATGTCTCACAGGTTTTTTGGGGGGCTTTGTGTTTTTTTCCCTGAAAACATGCTCCAATAAATCCTCCCTGCTTGCACATTTCAGAGCCTCAGTATTTTATCAGGGAACCCAGGCCATGACAACTGCAATGGGGTTGCAATGGTTGTGGTTCTCGCTCACTTAACTCCTCTATCTCTTGGTACCGACACTAAGGAATGTAAAATTCCCTTCCATTCCAACCCTTACCCCTTCTCCAGCAGGGATTAGGGAGGAGTATATCCACAGGTATCCGTACTTGATTAGCAAGCTCTGTTAAGAACATAAAATGTAATTTGTGTAATTTCCTATTTGTTTCAAAGTGTAATTGGCTTGCAGTTGAAGAAATGACTATGGTTATATAAAACAACAAAGAAAGTAGTCAGCAGTAGTAATAATCTGTGCACGTGCTACATATATATGGATAAGAATAAACACGAAATATAATTTAGACATTATTAATCCAATAAAAAGTCACTTTTTATGCTATTTTACTATTAAATATGTTTGATTTGAGAGAAAGAATATAATTTTTTAATTTTTATTTTGAAATAATTTTGGATTTCAGCAGAATTACAAAAGTAGTACAGAGTATTCTCATATACCCTTCCACCAAAATGATCAAAACCAGGGCAATGAAACTGTTACAATAATGGAAAGTGTATTCTTTTTAATTTTTGGCTAGAGGTAATCTTACTCGTAACCTATCTACTGCAAACTTGTAAAAAGCAAATAAAATAGTTGTTTTATCCTGCTTCACACTAAGCAAATAGGTCATTACATGGGTAATTAAAGCTGAAATCTCGGAATCTCAGAAGCTATTTTAAAGAGTATCTAGTCTAACCTCCCCCTTACGTAATAACTGTAAAAGTATTTACATATTAGTAAAGTTAGTCAAGATTAGCATTTTGTGACTTTAAAAGGTTTAATTTTCAAGGAAGTTCTCATTTTGAGAAGTTACTCAATATTGGTCAAACATTTAAATTTCTCTTATCCCGACTTATTATACTCAGAACTTGGTCTATTCCTCTTTGTTTAATCATTACGTATATGGTATGATCTGAAGATCATTTACCACCTATTTATTCTCCTTGGTCTAAAGCACAGTTTATTAATATCATTTTTTTATTAATATCATTTTTGAAGTGTGGTACCCAGAACTTAAAACCCTGTCCTTTCTCCAATTGCTGACTGAACAACACTGTGTAAAGGGGCACCACATGTTTTATGTTGAATGCTGTCCTTGCGTTGATACAGTCAATGGTTGCTTTGGCATTTTGGTCACTCTCATCATACTGTTGACTGATATTTCACTTGATGACACACAAAACTACTAAGTCCTTATTAAACATAGTGCTGTTAAGCTAGCTGCACATAGCCGTGCAAATATTGAAAATCCTGGAAATCAGTGTATGTCAGTAAATTATAAACATTTTCATCTGAGCCTTTGTTTTGCTAATGTAATCAGATATGCAAAACCTCTTTTGTTATGTTATCTAGATATATAGAATCATGTGACACAGAAACCATTTGGTTAAATAATATGTATCCCCTTTCTATTAGGAATGGTTCAAAATTATAGATATGTTGTTCTTTTATTTTCATTACAAAAATTCTAACAACAGATGATTTTTCACTCAGATCCAAAATCCATGTCATCTGATTATTCAATTTTTCCAAAATGAGTATCCAAATGAATTTTTTTTTTTTTTTTCACTGTTGTGGCCTCTCCTGTTACGGAGAACAGGCTGAGCACGCGCAGGCTCAGCGGCCATGGCTCACGGGCCCAGCCGCTCCGCGGCATGTGGGATCTTCCCGGACCGGGGCACCAGGCGGACTCTCAACCACTGCGCCACCAGGGAAGCCCTGGATTTTTACTTTCTAAAGTCATATTCTGCGTTGAGAAATTCCCGTAATTTGGGGTTTACATTCTGATGAGACTGAATTGTTTGTTTCAAAAAATGTACTCATTTAGAAGTCATGACAACATACTTATTATTTGAGATCCTGCTGAGAAATATCATCTGGACACTTATCACCAAATCTTAACAAAGTTTAGTTGCAATAACAATAATAATTATAATAAAAAATGTTGAAGATTACCATTTGCATGGAATCATATACAGTAGCTAACTGCCACTCTTTTTTTTTTTTTTTTTTTTTTTGCGGTACGCGGGCCTCTCACTGTTGTGGCCTCTCCAGGCGCGGAGCACAAGCTCCGGAGGCGCAGGCCCAGCGGCCACGGCCCACGAGCCCAACCGCTCCGCGGCACGCGGGATCCTCCCGGACCAGGGCACGAACCCACTTCTCCAGCATCAGTAGGCAGACTCCCAACCACTGTGCCACCAGGGAAGCCCTAACTGCCGCCTTTTATAATGAGTTCATGTCTGTCTGAGAAAAAAATCGTATTTTTGTAGGAAAATTTGCCCACAATTTTGTCAGTACATATATGCTATCACACTAGTGATAATGTGTAATTAATAATGCTACAGTTTGGGGAAGTCCCTGGCAAGCCAGTGGTTAGGACTCCATGCTTTCACTGCCAAGGGCCCAGGTTCGATCCCTGGTCAGGGAACTAAGATCCCGCAAGCCACACAGCACAGCCAAAAAGAAAAACAAACAAACAAACAAAAAACAGTTTGTACAACAAACACAGGCAATCATTTGTTTAAAAGTTATTAGAGGGACTTCCCTGGCAGTTCAGTGGTTAAGACTTGGCTCTTCCACTGCAGGGGGCACGGGTTTGATCCCTGGTTAGGGAACTAAGATCCTGCATGCTGTGCAGCCAAAATAAATAAATAATAGTTATTAGAATTATTTATTCTGATGATACAGTTAGAATGTAAACCAAAAATTCTACCAAATTAAAAATGCTTTTTTTCTTAATCAAACCTGAATGTGTCATTATCCCTCTGAATGCTTTTATGTATACATTATTAATACATGGATTTAAGTTTCAATGTGGCATATGTGGTAGGTTGGCTCACTATACATGTATTCGAACATCCTTTTGGAATGTTCCTGTGTGTCAGAGGCTGTGAAACTAAAAATTACATTTCCCTTTCAGAGTCAATTGAACAGAGCCTGTAGCAACAGGATTCTTTAAAATGCTTTAGCAAATGTCAGTCAGTCATCCTTTGCTGTCAGTTGAGAGCAAAAGTTTGAAAGTAATAAGATCAAACTGTTTTGTGTTGAAGGGCATAACCTGTGTCTATCATGTAGGTCTTATCTCCCTAGTGATACAAAAAGATATCTAAATATTAAGTTATTTCAGACCAATGATCACTTCATGTCAACACTATGGCATAATCAAAACAATATAACTTCTTTATCTCTGGAGAATATTTCAAGGAAAACCCAATATAAATAATTTGACCAAACTTACTTTGACCTACTTAGCGGCTGAGATTTAATATGTAATTGTATTAACTCCGTTTGTGTAATTTTACAGTTGGAGGGGAATGAAAGGCCTCACCGTGCAGTTTTCATCCCTCAAAGTCTTCTGTAATAAATGTTTGCTGAGCACCATCTACTGTGCTAGGTATGGACCCCGAGGTTAAGGACCTCCCTAGAGCCAGCAGTGAGAGGAGCTCCCCTAACCCGACTCCCAGCCCAGAGTCCCTTCCACTATTCTGTACACAAGCACATGTTCAATAAAATCTTACATTCTCTTGATTTACAAAACAGATTCAAAAGAATCTTTACTCACAGTAAAAGAGAAAACAAAACATAATAAAAACTGTAAATGTATGCCCAGAAAACTTGCTCAAGGATATGTAATATACCCTAGCTATTTCTGCCAAATCATCAGACCAAATTGGGCTCATTTCTAACCTTGCCTCAATATTAATCCAGTGGGATTCTATATAGCAAGAGAGAGCTGAAACCAGAATATCATTATCTGATACTACCATTTAAAAGTAGAACTTATTATAGTTCATATTTGAAAAACGAGGAAGAGCATTAATTTTAACATAATTCATTTTTTTATCTAGTTCACTTAGAGGATAATTTAATTGGAAAAGTTCAAATGCACTGTTGAAAATATAAGTTTCCTAAAGCTCAACAGGAGGATATTGGTAATGAAGAGAAACATGGCTTTCATCTTTATAACGTGGCATGCTTTAACATTTTGAAGAATAGAGTGACTTACATGGAGTCAACGACATGGCATTTGATGTTAAGGTCATGTTTTCTCAAACTATATTAAACTTTGAGTATCTTTTTGTGCTTATTTTATTTATAATTTACTATCAGTTATATATTACTATAATTGATAGTAGACAAGAAGCCAAAAAAAAATCAGGCTTCCTCTAGTTTATTTTTTTAATAAATAGAAGCATCTCTTCACAGGTACTGAAAATAGAGGACCCCTTAAACAAGATCACAGATAATCTTTCCTTTGCCTTCTTTAATACATACAAAGGAAACGGGATTTTTCAGAGATTTGATTTCAAAATAGTTTGCTGAGAAGCTGAGAGTCCAATGAGGACTTAGCTTAGTCTGAGGGCAATTTCCTGAAAAGGTTATAATAAAGGGATCCACCAGATCCCAAACATTTTCTTGGTTGACAGTACAGGTATCTGTAGGAAGACATCGTTCCCCTCCCTGCACACTAAACACGTATACCAAGAGTATCATATAACAAGTTGTATTACTGACTCTACTGCAATGTAATGGAGGGAAAACAGAGCTACCAATCTGAATACGTGAAGTCTGGTCTAACATCTGCTATTTATTTTGCTAATTAGTACCAGAGAAATAAGTATGGTCTTCTCTTACTGGAAAATGTACAATGGTTAGTAAGAGAAACAAACCAGAAAATGAGTCTGGTATTTGCAATTATGTATGTTTTAAATATGAAAAACATTGATATTAAAAGCATGACCAAAAGAATATTATGGCTCTGGATTTACCAATCAAGAAGAGAATGTTTCATTTGTGTATTAACAACTCAGTGACTCACATCCAATCTAGGTGTCCTCTCTCAGGTTAGGAAAATTCTAATTCTGTGACTTGCTGAGCACAAAATGAAACGACATTTTTTGCTTGCTTTCTGGAAGTCCTTCTTTGTCATTCCATATTCCATGCCCCAGTGATCCTCAATGATGGACACATGTTAGAATTTACTGAGGATCTTTAAAAAATGATGTTACTAAGGTTCTGCTTCTAGGCTTTCTGATTTAATTGGTTTAATTGGTTTTTGGGGAGCTTCAGTAGAAATTTCAGTTATACAAAAGAAAATTTTATCTCTATTTTAGAGTTTGAGTGAACTTGTCTCACGTTAAGGGCAGCAGGCACCATGCAAACTGTTTAAAGTCAAAAAAGTGAGTTTATCTTGGAATATGAGTCCTCTGAAACTGTGATTAGTATTTTTCCTGCCATCGACCACATTCTCCCTCTAAAAACAAGTATGCATATTCAACCACCATCTGTAGGTTGACAGAGCACATACTATTAACTAAATTTTAATAATGGTGATGCAATGACATTAATGCCACTCAAATATCTTTCATAAACCATCTTGTTAACATTAACATATGTCTGGAATATGGGTTTCCAAGTCTAGGGTACAAGTTATACATATGGTTTCAGCATATGACTCCCTAGCCCTCTGAGAAAATCAAATTTAAGACCTCAACTTTCTTAACAAAAGGCTATAAATAATTCAGAACCTTGAACACGATAGATATGAACTCATGTAAAGTAACATTTCATGGGGACGTATTTTGCATAAAAAATTTTTCCAGATGATGAAAGAGTGTAATGAACAAAACAAGAGTGTTTGGTGTCTAGAAGGAGGAGATCGATCTGTGCTATAATGAAGGGTGCTATGGTGACCACAAAATAATGTTCTAGCAGAATGTGGTAGTCTGCCTCCACCATCTCAAATATCCATGTCCCCTGGTGTCCATGCCCTGTATGCATCACATTAAACTTGGTCTGTGTCACCAATAGCACAGAGGAAAAAGTGATGGTATGCCACTTCTGAGATCGGGTGATAAAAAGGCTGTGCTTTCCATCTTGAGTGCTTCTATCCTTCCCTTGGATCACTTTCTCTTGGATCCCTTGCTCTGGGGAAATCCATGTCCCTCAGGAAGGATCCATGTAAGGTGGCATGAAAGTCTCATGCCAACAGCCACGTGAGTGAAATTGGAAGCAGTATGTTCAGCCCCAGTTAAGTCTTTAGATGACAACAGCCCTGGTCGACCAGTTGACTGTAACTTCAGGAGACACTCTGAACTATAAGTAGCCACCTAAGTTGCTCCTCGATTCCTGACCCTCAGAAACTGTGTGAGATAGTAATAAATGTTAGCTATTTTAAGCTGGTAATTCTTGGAATTATGTTTGACACACCAATAGATAATGAATACAGAGAATATTCAGAAGAAAGAGGAAGGGAGAGACCTGTTACAACTAGAGAGCTAGCAGAAAGTTTGAAGAAGGGATATGAAATAGGGCTTAAGAGATGAAGGGCATTCGTATGTAAGTGGTGGAGGACACAGGCATCCCAAGGTGTCTGGATAGTTTGAGTTAATGCAGAAAAGTTTGACTGTGGTGGATATGATGTATGGAAGATGCGGGCATTGGTTACTGGAACTTACCATATACACATAGAGGATAGGAATGGATGAAAATGATAAAACTCTGCTGGGCTTTGAATGCCTGCCTGAGGAATTTGTGTGTTATCTGATAGAAATCTGTATTTGCAGAAAAGAATTTCAGCCACTTTTGACAATGAATTGGAAGAAAAGAAAAAAGATCAGCCTTTCAGGAATATGATGAGGCCTGCAAAAGCTTTGGCTTGGGAGTAGAAAGAAGCAAGAGAGGAACAACTAGATAGACAGGGTTTAGGCCTAATCAAAGGGAGTGATGACTGAATTGATGCAGGGGACACATAAAAATGGCTCGTGTTTTCAGCCTGAAGGTGGTGAATGGAGAGTGATGTCTTTAACAGAGGCACAAAGGAGGACGGAAAGGTTGGGGGAAGATGATGAGAGCTAACCAGGCACGTAAATAATAATAAGTCCTGACATTGGTGTAGCGCTCTGGCATTTACAAAGTAACCTGGGGCCATTATAGTATTTGTTTCTCACAAGGATTCTGTAGAGAAAGGGCAAATCTCATCTTCATTCGAGGGAGAAAGAAAGCTAAGAAGATTAAGTATAATTCACCTGGTCAAGGTCACAGAACTGGTAAGTAGCAGATATGGGACTAGAATTCATGTGCCCTAATTAATAGTTGTGTTTTTTCCATTATATTCAGCTAGTAATACAATTAGTAATATTATTTATTTATTTATGTTTTTCTGGCCACAGCACATGGCATGTGGATCTTCCCCAACCAGGGATGGAACCCATGTCCCCTGCAGTGGAAGCATGGAGTCTTAACCACTGGACCACCAGGGAAGTCCAGTAATATAATTGTTAGTAAAAAAGCTCTAGAAATGCACAGCTGTGTGCCTTTGGGTCAGGGGAAGCAGAGAGTGAAGGGAGGACACAAAGCTGTTTCATACATTCCTTCACTATTATCAAGTTAGAAAATCAGTGACTCATCTCAATTTTAACCTTTTCAGGAATCAGTAGGTGGACTTGAATAAATTTGTACACTAAGTTTTAAAACATAACTCCAAATGGACTCCAGAATATATGTTTTTGAAAACATGTTTTCTGAAAAGGACCACAGTTTCAGAATCTTTTTTTGACCTTGATGAACCAGAGACAATATCTGTAAAGACTGAAATAAATCTTCAGCTATTTCTTCTTTTATTAGTTGTCCCCCACGTTTCACACACTCAGGGTAGATATATTTCCTTCCTTTGTGAAAAATGACAGCTTTTACTAAATATATTTTGAAAAGCCTTATTTCTTTGGGGATGTATTTAAAGCAAACCATTGTTTTCCATCTTTAGAGTTTTAGAGATGAGCTATCAACTGAAGGAACACAATATAACTATCATTACTAAGGCAGTACATAACCAAAAATTTGCTTGTCCAACGTGCTTAAATAAAAAAGAAACCTCTGTTGCTGGCCCGCTAATATCTAGGCAGTCACAGTGCATTTAAAAGAAACTTTGGGCCTAGAAATGATTCAAAATATTACTCATATGGTTTATAACTTGGAGGTTGAAAGTGAATATGAGAGGTTGAAAGCAGTGTAATAACTCAGCTTAGAAACATGAAGGAAAATACTAAAGAATGCTTTGCAATGATTATATAAGTACAGTTTCTAAAACTAAATGTATATTCTATTCACATATTAGTCATTTTTGAAAGGTTATAGATATACTTCTATATTTACTGGTAATATACACACTTACTGAATAAAGTATTGAAATCTTTCCCCAAATAATGAATAGTGTAGTATGAATAATCTAATAAAGAGGTATATTAGATAGCAAACAATCAGTCATCAACTTATGAGTTTTTGTAACAGAATATATCACTTTGGATGTAGTGGATGATAATTGAGCAGATAAGATGAATTTTTGTAGAAATGACATACTAGGACAAAAGGTTGGCTGTCACCTTTCATACAATATGTCATTGGCATTGAGTGTTAGTTATCACCTAATATCTGTCCTTTCATTCTTCCAGATTTTTGTTTGGCACACAGTTTCCTAAAATAACAAACACAAATTCCAATCTCCTTTGAGTCTAGGTACGACCAGGATAGTGCAAATATACAAGTATACAAAATCCCTCATTTTTCAGAAGACTAATAGCATAGCTTTCTGCTAGAATCTATAATTTATGATTATCAGTTTAATATCATTGTTCTTGCCTTTTCCCCCAATTTGCTGAGCCCTAGAATAAATTAGAGGGTTTTAGGGGGGAGGTCAAAGGGAAGGGGAACAAGTGTTCAGACCCTGAAGCAGAAAAGTGCCTGAAATGTTCAAGAAATAGCACAAAAGTCAGAATAATTGAAGCAGAATGATCTGGGGAAGAGAGATAGAGCATGAGATTACAACACTGAAAGACCCTTTCAGACCATTGTAAAGCATTTCACACTGAGACAGAAAGCCATTGGGAGGCTCTAAGGCAAGGAACGAACTGTTCTGAATTGCTCTAAACAAACAAACACACAAAAAAGTGAGGAATAAGAATTCATTTGAGGACTGCTGTAGAATTCTAGTTATCGGACTTTAACTTTCAAAAAATTTTAATTGTGCTTAAAATACACATAACATAAAAATGACCATCTTTATCATTTTTAAGTATACAGTTCAGTAGTGTTAAGTACATTCACACTGTTGAGCAACCAATCCCCAGAACTTTTGCATCTTGCTAAACTGAAACTCTGTATCCATTAAACAATAATCCCCTGTTCCCCCATCCCTCCCAGCTCCTGGCAACTCCTCATTTTACTTTCTGTTTCTTCAAGTATGACTACTCTGGATACCTCATATAGGTAGGCTCATTCAATGTTTCTCTATTTGTGATTGGCTTCTTTCGCAATTTGTTTATTCTACACTTTGTTTATCCATTCATCCACCAATAAATACTTGGGGTGCTTCCACCTTTTGGATATGTGAATAATGATCCTATGAATATGGGCATCCAGATATTTCTTTGAGACCCAGCTTTCAACTATTTTGGATACATACCCAGAAATGGAGTTGCTGGATCATATGGGAATTCTGTTTTTAATTTTTTTGAGGAACAGTCATACTATTTTCTGTAGTGGCTGTACCATTTTACATTCCATGCAACGGTGCACAAGTGTTCCAGTTTCTCTTCATAGTCAACAACTCATTATTTTCTGGTTTTCTAATTTTGTTTGTTTTGGGTTTTTTTTTCTTTTTTGTTTTTGTTTTACTAAGTAGCTGTTTTAATGGGTGTGATAAATTACTTTTTTTTTTTTTAAATCAGAAACCAGGGATTTAATTCCTTTCAGCAGAGCAGGAAGCATGAGGTTGATGTTCACATCAGTTTCCCTTGTTCCAAAAGGTGGTTGCTGTACACACAGTAGGTTTGTGCCACAGCTGAGGAATCTCCAACTTAGGAAACCCTCAACGTTGTGAAGGGGATACTGGCGTATCTATCCAATATTTGCTCTGGAAAAATATGTTATTATTATTTTTTTAAACATCTTTATTGGGGTATAATTGCTTTACAGTGGTGTGTTAGTTTCTGCTTTATAACAAAGTGAATCAGTTATACATATACATTTGTCCCCATATCTCTTCCCTCTTGCGTCTCCCTCCCTCCCACCCTTCCTATCCCACCCCTCCAGGCGGTCACAAAGCACCGAGCCGATATCCCTGTGCCATGCGGCTGCTTCCCACTAGCTATCTATGTTACGTTTGTTAGTGTATATATGTCCATGCCTCTCTCTTGCCCTGTCACAGCTCACCCTTCCCCCTCCCCATATCCTCAAGTCCGTTCTCCAGTAGGTCTGTGTCTTTATTCCTGTCTTACCCCTAGGTTCTACATGACATTTTTTTTTCTTAAATTCCATATATATGTGTTAGCATATGGTATTTGTCTTTCTATAAATTACTTTTTAACAGGATTACTCTGGCTGCTCTAGGGGGAAGAATAGGCTAGGAAAGAAAAAATGTGTTTATATCATAATCCATTTACACACACACACAGAACTAAAAGAAAATAATAAATACCCTTTCTACATGAAGATTGCTTTAATTTATGTCATTTTCTTTTAAAAGAATTAGAAACAATTTTTTGACCCACCAGTGGACCTCCGCCACTGCTGTAAAATACTGTTTGGCCTTTGAGAGTAGTTCAGCATGTGTTTAAGAGCATCAGCTCTGGAGGCTGACAGCTGGTATTGACTTTGGGCTTTTCCACTTAAAGATATGTGTCCTTCATCAAGTTATTTAATCTTGCTGTGCCTCAGTTTCCTCATCTGTAAAGCAAGAATAATAGTAGTACTTGCCTCATAGAGACTTTTTAAGGGTTAATTAATTAACACAAGAAATCACTTAGAACATTGTTTAGCATATAAGAACATATTTAGTGGTTGCTTTATCTATAAATTATTATTAGTAGTAGTATTAATGAACATTATCTTTTGCCTTTGGAGTAGCATTCAGAAACTTAAATACTGGTAGAGGAAATATATTAATTATAAATATGAGAACTATAGTGGATATATGACAATAAAAACTAAGATGTTAATATTGTGACCTTCATAATTCATTGCTATCTAAAACACTGGGCTGGGTGTAATGATATAACAAAAAAAAATATGTGTAAGAGTCATTATTGCCAGTAGACACCAATTAATTACTCTTGGTATAGATATAATCATTAATTTAGGACAGTAAATCAATCAGCCTAACAAATGTAGCTCTGACAGATGTTAGAGTTTTAATTCTATTAAATGCTTACAGCAAGTCCACATTAAAACTAATTTTATAATTTGAAATCTCATTATTAAGATTTAAGACAAGTTAGTAATGAAGTGTGTGTGTATACATATATATATATATATACACACACATATATGCCTATATATTTTAAACAAATTTTGCACGTATATTTACATACATATATTTTTTAAACACAGCTATGCAACTGTGCTTTTCTTTGAAAGACTGATAAGAATCTACTTTTTTCATAATTAAAAAAATAGTACTTAATGGAAATTCCTAATATCTAATTAACTGGTACACTTTAGGTATAAAGTGTTTTATCTTGTCACACCGTTTTGTACTCAAGAGAGAGTTTCTAAATTAGAAGTTTTCCAGAAGAATATTAGTGAATAGGCAATTCTATTGACATTCTTTGTCTTGCAATTTGACACAAATACCTAAATACAAACACTTTCCCCCTTGATTTAGTAACAAAATAATTTTAATTTGCTTTCACTGTAATTGCTATTGAAATTCTATTCATTTAAAGGTGTCTTGTTATTGTAATGGCTATTTTCTGTTTCTTATTTACAAAAGTCACAGCAATTTTTAACAATAAATACTGCTTAATTAATTTATAACATCCTATACTATTATATTTCAGCCACCTTGGAGTAAAGAAAGTGTTAGTAAATAGTATTGGAAAAGAAAACTAAGGAGCGGTGTGGTGGTGTTTTGATATGTCAACTTGGCTAATGAAACACTAAGTATCGCTGGGAAGGTATTTTGCAGATTAAAGTCCATAATCAACTGACTTAATAAGGGAGATTATTCTAAATAAGCAATTTTAGATAATTTGGGTGGGCCTGATTCAATTAGTTGAAAGACTTTTGAAAGGCTGATTATTCCCTGATGAAGATGAAATTCCACCTGTGGACAGCTACTTCAACCTGCACTCAAAAGTTCTAGTCTGCCCTTCCTGATGGCACGTTTTGTGTTTCAGATTTACCTAGCCAGTCCCCACAATTGTGTTAGGCAATTCCTTGTAATAAGTCTCTTAATATTTATCTCCTACTGGTTCTGCCTCTCAAGTTGAACTCCGACTTACAGAGGGTTACTTGTTACTTGCTTTGCCAGATAGTAAAGCATATTTTAAAGTTACAGTTATCAGAATGATGTGTTACCTGTACAGGAATCAATAGATAAATCAATGGAGGTGAGTAAATGATATATCAATGCAAGACGTGAAAAAATGGAATTCTAAATTAGTGGGACTTGTAAGGAAATACAACAAAATACTATTTTTTATCTGTCAGAAATATTTTTAAATGCTATAAAATAGTGTTATCATATAAAAAGAAAAGAAATAATTGCAATAGGAAAAGGGTTCTCAATTTTATTATTTTTATTATTAAAAAAATTAGCACTGAAAAACTTTCTTCTCTAAAGGTCTTATAAAAAACCCAGTGGGAATAATAAAATTTAGCTATTTTTGTTGAAGCCAGTTTGGCATCCCTCAAAATCTACCCTCCCATGTGGTCCCTGAGAAGATTCCAATACAACCTCATCTTCATCTAGGACAGTTGGACAGGCAATGAAAAGTGATTGTAGGTTAATAAAGCTGTGTTGCCTGCCCTTCTTTACATATGCACTTTCTCTAGATATTTATATACTGCCAAAAATTTTTTACCTTGATAGAAAATGTTGAGATATTCATTTGACTTGCTTCTCCCCCATTATTCCATCTATGTCATTTAAAATGAACACTAACCTTATATTGAGCTCAAATCTCTGAGTCCTTTCAGTTAATAAACCTACCATCCTCTTCTACCCAACTATTTTTCTTTTCTCAACAGCAATTTTATAAACAATAGCTGCTCATATAAGAAAAAAATGATCTGGGTGATAGTTTTTATAAGATTAGTCTTACACACTAACAAATTAGTTGCCTGACTTGCTAAGTGCAGTCCGAATATTAGCAATTAAACAGTACTTAAGAAAATATAGTGTAGTTTACCTTTGTACAAAGATCTTTCAAGTAATTGTGTGGTTTGTTTTAAGTTGAAGAATATATATTTCAGACAGTTAATATCTTTACTCACAGAAACTTACTATTCAGAATCAGCAGCATGACAATGTAAGTTTAATTTTCAAATATTAAGTTTTTATTAAATATTGAAATTTATGTCCAAAAGAATGTATGTATACACCTAAAGCTTCATAAAGTATTTTCATATCTGATGGTTATCAATATTAAGTATTAAGTGCAGATAATATTTATAATATAATTTTTATCAGTAATTTCCTTTATATATTAGTATGTACTATCTAATATATAAAGGAAATCTATTTATTGACTACATTTTCTAGAATACAAAGGCATATGCTATCACTCATTATTGTCCTGTTTCCTGCCTTTTTTTTTTGTTTTCTGGTAATTTAGTTTATAAACTGATGTTAAAAGAGGTTCACTAGAGGATCAAGACACAGTATTCATTGGGTAGAGAGACAGTCAGAATATCCACCAGGGTGTTCAGTGCCTGCATCATTAAGAAGAGAGTAAGCTGACGTGGGTCCATGTCAGGTGATTCTGGTTACTAAATTTCAGTCAGGACTGGAGATCTCTTATCCTCACAAGTCATTTCTGCCCTGCATCCTGCCCAACTGCCCATAATATAATATATTCTAGGCATACCCCTCAGGACAAGAGGAAACAACTCCACTTGGACAGTTTCCAAACATTTGGTATTTAATGACTAGGATATTATGGGAGCAGTGAGAGATTTGAGTAAAGAAGGATAAACAGAAACAATTTTCCCAAAGGAGGAAATATCCACCACAGTGGAAAACAGGGATAAAAAAGCTCTACTTCTGTGTAATTCTGTCTGTGAGAGCCACACAAGGCTGCTCATGGATCTCTGAGGAATATACACAGTTTTTAAAATGGTGTTGGTACCTCCATTTAAAATTCCATCTAGGAGGACCTTCAAGATGGCAGAGGAGTAAGACATGGAGATCACCTTCCTCCCCACAGATACATCAGAAATACATCTACATGTGGAACAACTCCTACAGAACATCTACTGAACGCTGGCAGAAGACCTCAGACTTCCCAAAAGGCAAGAAAGTCCCCACGTACCTGGGTAGGGCAAAAGAAAAAAGAATAAATAGAGACAAAAGAATAGGGATGGGACCTGCACCAGTGGGAGGGAGCTGTGAAGGATGAAAGGTTTCCACACACTAGGAAGCCCCTTCACTGGTAGAAACAGGGGGTGGGCAGGGTGGGAAGCTTCAGAGCCATGGAGGAGAGCACAGCAACAGGGGTGCAGAGGGCAAAGCAGAGAGATTCCCACACAGAGGATCAGTGCTGACCAGCACTCACCAGCCCGAGAGGCTTGTCTGCTTACCCGCTGGGGTAGGTGGGGGCTGGGAGCTGAGGCTCGGGCTTCGGAGCTTAGATCCCAGGGAGAGGACTGGGGTTGGCTGCGTGAATACAGCCTGAAGGGGGCTAGTGCACCATAGCTAGCCAGGAGAGAGTCTGGGAAAATGTCTGGATCTGCCTAAGAGACAAGAGACCATTGTTTTGGGGTGCATGAGGAGAGGGGATTCAGAGCACCACCTAAATGAGTTTCAGAGACAGGCGCGAATCACGGCTCTCAGTGCAGATGCCAGAGGAGGGCATGAAACGCTAAGTCTGCTGCTGCAGCTACCAAGAACCCTAACCCCAACCCTAATCCACACCTCCCCTCCTGGAAGCCTGTGCAGCCCGCCACTTCCAGGGTCCTGTGATCCAGGGACAACTTCCCTGGGAGAACATACTGCACACCTCAGGCTGTTGCAACGTTATGCTGGCTTCTGCCACCACAGCTCACCCCGCATTTCGTACCTCTCCGTTCCCCCAGCCTGCAAGAGCCAGAGCCCCCTAATCAGTCATTCCTTTAATGCCCTCTGGTCTGGGCAAAGAACAGATGCAGAGGGTGATCTACACACAGAGGCAGGGCCAAATACAAAGCTGAACCCCAGGAGCTGCATGAACAAGATAAGAAAGGGAAATTTCTCCATGCAGCCTCAAGAGCAGCAGGTTAAATCTCCACAATCAACTTGATGTACCCTGCATCTGTGGAATACATGAATAGACAGTGAACCATCACAAAATTGAGACGGTGGACTTTGGGAGCAACTGTAGACTTGGGATTTGCTGTATGCAACTGACTTGTTTCTGATTTTTATGTGTATCTTAGTATAGTTTTTAGCGCTTATTATCATTCGTGGATTTGTTTATTGGTTTGGTTGCTCTCTTCTTTTTTTTTTTTTACTTTTTTAAAAGTTTTAATAGTATTTTTTATTTTAATAACTTTATTTTATTTTTTCTTTCTTTTTTTCATCCCTTTTCTTATAATCCGTGTGACTGACAGGGTCTTGGTGCTCTGGCCAGCTGTTGGGCCTGAGACTCTGAGGTAGGAAAGCAGAGTTCAGGACATTGGACCACCGGAGACCTCTCGACCCCACATAATATCAATCAGTGAGAGATCTCCAGGAGATCTCCATCTCAATGCTAAGACCCAGCTCCACTCAACAACCAGCAAGCTCCACTGCTGGACGCCCCATGCCAAACAACTAGCAAGACAGGAACACAACCCCACCCATTAGCAGAGAGGCTGTCTAAAATCATAAGTTCACAGACACCTGAAAACACAACACTGGATGCGGTCCTGCCCACCAGAAAGACAAGATCCAGTCTCATCCACCAGAACACAGGCACCAGTTCCTTCCACCTGGAAGGCAACACAAGCCACTGAACCAACCTTACCCACTGACGGCAGACACCAAAAACAACAAGAGCTATGAACCTGCAGGCTGTGAAAAGGAGACCACAAACATAGTAAGTTAAGCAAAATGAGAACACAGAGAAATACATAGCAGATGAAGGAGCAAGGTAAAAACCCATCAGACCAAACAAATGAAGAGGAAATAGGTAGTCTACCTGAAAAAGGAATTCAGAGTAATGTTAGCAAAGATGATCCAAAAATTGGAAATAGAATGGAGAAAATACAAGAAACTTTTAACAAGGACCTAGAAAAACTAAAGAGCAAGCAAACAATGATGAACAACACAATAAATGAAATTAAAAATTCTCTACAAGGAAACAATAGCAGAATAACAGAGGCAGAAGAACGGATAAGTGACCTGGAAGATAAAATAGTGAAAATAACTACTGCAGAACAGAATAAAGAAAAAAGAATGAAAAGAATTGAGGACAGTCTCAGAGACCTCTGGGACAACATTAAATGCACCAACATTCAAATTATAGGGGTCCCAGAAAAAGAAGAGAAAAGGAAAGGGACTGAGAAAATATTTGAAGAGATTATAGTTGAAAACTTCCTTAATATGGGAAAGCAAATAGTCAATCAAGCCCAGGAAGTGCAGAGTCCCATTCAGGATAAATCCAAGGAGAAACACGAAAAGACACATATTAATCTAACCATCAAAAATTAAATACAAGGCTTCCCTGGTGGCGCAGTGGTTGAGAGTCCGCCTGCCGATGCAGGGGATACAGGTTCATGCCCCGGTCTGGGAAGATCCCACATGCCGCGGAGCAGCTGGGCCCATGAGCCATGGCCGCTGAGCCTGTGCGTTCAGAGCCTGTGCTCCGCAACGGGAGAGGCCATAGCAGTGAGAGGCCCGCGTACCACAAAAATAAAAAAAAAAATTAAATACAAAGAAAAAATATTGAAAGCAGCAAGGGAAAAGCAGCAAATAACATAGAAGGGAATCCCCATAAGGTTAACAGCTGATCTTTCAGCAGAAACCCTGCAAGGCAGAAGGAAGTGGCAGGACATATTTAAAGTGATGAAAGGGAAAAACCTACAACCAAGATTCCTCTACCCAGCAAGGATCTGATTCAGATTCGATGGAGATATTAAAACCTTTACAGACAAGCAAAAGCTAAGAGAATTCAGCACCACCAAACCAGCTTTACAACAAATGCTAAAGGAACTTCTCTAGGCAGGAAACACAAGAGAAGAAAAAGACCTACAATAACAAACTCCAAACAATTAAGAAAATGGTAATAGGAACATACATATCAATAACTACCTTAAATGTAAATGGATTAAATGCTCCACCCAAAACACATAGACTGGCTGAATGGATACAAAAACAAGACCCGTATATATGCGGCCTACAAGAGACCCACTTCAGACCTAGGGACACATACAGATTGAAAGTGAGGGGATGGAAAAATATATTCCATGCAAATGGAAATCAAAAGAAAGCTGGAGTAGCAATTCTCATATCAGACAAAATAGACTTTAAAATAAAGACTATTACAAGAGACAGAGAAGGACACTACATAATGATCAAGGGATCAATCCAAGAAGAAGATATAACAATTCTAAATATTTATGCACCCAACATAGGAGCACCTCAATACATAAGGCAAATGCTAAGAGCCATAAAAGAGGAAATCAACAGTAACACAATCATAGTAGGGGACTTTAATACCCCACTTTCACCAAAGGACGGACCATCAAAAATTAAAATAAATAAGGAAACACAAGCTTTAACTGATACATTAAGCAAAATGGACTTAATTGATATTTATACGACATTCCATCCAAAAACAAAAGAATACACTTTCTTCTCAAGTGCTCATGGAACATTCTCCAGGATAGATCATACCTTGGGTCACAAATCAAGCCTTGGTAAATTTATGAAAATTGAAATCGTACCAAGTATCTTTTCCGACCACAACGCTCTGAGACTAGATATCAATTACAGGAAAAAAACTGTAAAAAAAACAAACACATGGAGGCTAAACAATATGTTAGTAAATAACCAAGAGATCACTGAAGAAATCAAGGAGGAAATCAAAAAATACCTAGAAGCAAATGACAATGAAAACACAATGGCTCAAAACCTATGGGATGCAGCAATAGCAGTTCTAAGAGAGAAGTTTATAGCAATACAATCCTACCTAAGAAACAAGAAACATCTCAAATAAACAACCTAACCTTACACCTAAAGCGTTTAGAGAAAGAAGAACAAAAACCCCCCCAAATTTAGCAGAAGGAAGGAAACCATAAAGATCACATCAGAAATAAATGAAAAAGGAAAGAAGGAAACATTAGCAAAGATCAATAAAACTAAAAGCTGGTTCTTTGAGAAAATAAAGAAAATTGATAAACCATTAGCCACACTCATCAAGAAAAAAAGGGAAAAGACTCAAATCAACAGAATTAGAAAAGAAAAAGGAGAAGTAACAACTGACATTGCAGAAATACAAAGGATCATGAGAGATTATTACAAGCAACTATATGCCAATAAAATGGACAACCTAGAAGAAATGGACAAATTCTTAGAAAAGCACAACCTTCTGAGACTTTAAAGAAGGGTGAAAATATGACCCATAATTAACAACTGTAGAGGTTAACAGAAGCCACACGACTCACATATTGAAATGATCAGGGACAGAAATTACAAAATTATATATATTATATTAATGTTATATAATATAAATATATTCGTGGACTGAAACATTTATAAATTTATATATTAATAGATACCTATATACTGTATATTATAATGTATTATGAATACACAAAAGAACTTAAAATATAAAACTTATCCATGAACATATAATCTCAGCAGAGAAATGGAAATGATAATAAAGAACTAAGAGAAAATTCTAGAACTGCAAATTCTGAAACAGAAAGGGTGCTGATTTAATCCTCATTATGGCGTTTGTTGTGGTCCTAAAAAACTAGAAATAAAACCTAAATGTCACAATGAAAGAAGAGGTAAATGATTAAATTTTGATATTTCCATACAATATACCAAAATAATTTATTAACATTCCAAAATAATTTTTAATACGTAGAAATAATTATAATCCGTAGAAGCATGTTGCAAAATTTTACACATTTATACAGAGTGTTATTCACTACATATCTGTTCTGTATGTGTAACCACAAGGGCAGAAATCCTGTCATTTTTGTTCATCGTCAAATACCCAGCCATCCAGACCAGCTCACCTGAAAAACAGTTAGAAATATTTGTTGAATAAATGAGTGAATGAGTGGCAGAGCTTCAGACTTGTTTGAATGCTCAGCCAGGGAAGGCCTATTATGCAAAGTCAAAACCTAGTTTGGAAAACTTAGGATGGGGACATCTGGACAGATGCCTCTGCGGACATTGACTCTGCAGGCTCCCTGAACTTGTGGGCTTGCAGAAGCAGCCCATACTTCCCTAGTGAGTGATCGAATTTCAGCTGTGCGGAAGGACACTGCAGAAACCTCCCCTGTTCAAAGCAACGGGTACCTCCCTGGAGAATGGCTTCTTCTCCTCTCCTGGAGACCAATCACTGCCAGACCAATAACTAAGGGGAAATCCCAGCATCACTAAGTGAGGAATGTTCTGAACCTGATAAAGAGGAAAGAGACTGTATACATCAAAAGCTGCAAGAATTATCCTGCATGTACTGACAGGAGCCAAACTCCCGTGATTGGAGTTTGAGCATATTTAATCAAGAGGCCAGAATACAAGACCAGATAAGCAAGAATTCTTTGATTTTGAAGCACTTTCTTAGAGCACGTGACTTTACACCCTGAAAAGAACCCCAGAGGCTGGAGCAAACTGACTGCTGAAGTTTCCTAGGAAGTCTGGAATAACTATCATAACTGATGACCAGATCTGAATGAGTGGAAACGCTTGAGTTGCCCCAGCAAACATCAGAGAACAAGTAAAGAGGCTGAGGGAAATGGGCATGCTGGAATGGACATATTATATCAGGTCACGATGCCCGCCAGAGTTTACGTTCCAAGGAAAGGTCTGAAAGACATAACTATTCATCAAGGCCATCAGGAGTGTGCTGGGAAGAAGGGAACCAGCTGCACTAAATTCAGTGGGGGCTCTTCTCTGCAAGCCGAGGATGACAGCGGATGAGGCCATCACAGAGTTGGGCTCATTAATATCCATGGGAATGGAGAAGTCTCAAAGAAAGTACTACCCAAGTGGTGGTAGTGCTTAACTGCCAATAACCAAGAGGCACCGTTACCATAAGGATGGCGAATTTGGAGGTGCAGCCAAGGGGTTTGATTCACAGGGGGCTGTGGAGGTGGTTAGTAGAGAATAGTTGCTAGGGGCAGAAGAGAGAAGCAGCCAGAAAGGAAGAATGCAGGCAGCTGAGGGTGGTTGGTTTACAGACTGTTTCTTAGACTCCTAGATGATCCGTGGGTGGGCTAAGGTGCATCTCTAAACTACTCTTTAATTTTACTCCAATATATATGTTAATACACATCTGGCAGGTTTCAGGCATGGGGGTCCATACCCTTCATGAGTTTGTATCAAAGGAGTCCATGACCATAAAAATGAGCAATAGCTAAGGAGATAGATATCTCACTAACAAGCTAAATTTTATCACGTAATAGAGAAAAATAGATATTTTTATAGTTTTGCCCATTACAGTGAAAAATAACACAAGGTTATGTTAGATGGTCATTACTGATTAATGTTTTTCTGGAGGTGCTACTCAACAAAATTAGAAAAGAAAAAGAGAGTTATCTTTTTTAAATAATAGGAGAAGGTGATGTAGGGATAGAAGTAATATAATTATTATCGAAGATGATGTGATTATTGTCTGAAATATTCAAGAGAATTAACTGGCAGAAACAATTAGGTTTAGGAAGGTAGCCAGATAGTATATATTTTCCCTTTATAAAATTTCTGTTTTATCAGGGCTATTTCTCAAATTCAGTTTATATCAATTGAAATAAACATATTTGTTAGAATTATCATGCAGCTGCGTAATCTATTGTACCTTTCTACATTGCTTGTTTATATTTAATTTTTGAGTTGGGGTGAATATTGAACATTAATAAATATCCTTTTGGCATGTGTTAAGTTGATCAAATATGATAATATATTTGTTCTTTGAATTTGTATTAGTTATAAATACCATATGTCAATCAATCTATGAAGTCCTAGATAAACTCAATTTGGAATAAATTAAATTTTTGAATGTTCTGAGGCTCCAGTTACTATTATATGATTTTAAATTTTGCATCAGTATTAATAAATAAGAGTGGGTTGGAATTTTCTTCATTTTCTCTATATTTTTCAGATTTCAGTATCACTAATATGATGGCTATATAAAAACAATTGCCCATTTTTAATTTGTTCTCTTGGTCAAAATTTAATGTGTATCAGATTCACCTGTGACGCTCGGCAAGAATGTGGATTACCTGACTCAACATCCAAAGAGTTTATATTAGTAGGTCTTATGTTAGCCATGGCAATCTGCATCTTTAATCAGCAACCTAACAAATGTAATGCAAGTGGCTCATAGACAATGTCTAGAGAAGCAGTATAGGGTTTGTAGTTTAAGAAATGTCAAATGATCGTATGGTAGTTCTACTTTTAGTTTTTTAAGAAACCTCCATACTGTTCTCCATAGTGGCTGGATCAATTTACATTCCCACCAACAGTGCAAGAGGGTTCCCTTTTCTCCACACCCTCTCCAGCATTTATTGTTTGTAGATTTTTTGATGATGGCCATTCTTACTGGTGTGAGGTGATACCTCCTTGCAGTTTTGATTTGCATTTCTCTAAGGATTAGTGACGACCCAGCAATCCCACTACTGGGCATAGACCCTGAGAAAACCATAATTCAAAAAGAGTCATGTACCACAATGTTCATTGCCGCACTATTTACAATAGCCAGGACATGGAAGCAAGCTAAGTGTCCATCGACGGATGAAAGGATAAAGAAGATGTGACACATATATACAATGGAATCTTACTCAGCCATAAAAAGAAACGAAATTGAGTTATTTGTAGTGAGGTGGATGGACCTAGATAGAGTCTGTCATACAGAGTGAAGTAAGTCAGAAAGAGAAAAACAAATACCATATGCTAACACATATATATAGAATATAAAAAAAAATGGTTCTGATGAACTTAGGGGCAGGACATGAATAAAGATGCAGGCATAGACAATGGATTTGAGGACACGGGGAGGGGGAAGGGCCAGTTGGGATGAAGTGAGAGAGTGGCATGGACATATATACACTAGCAAATGTAAAATACATAGCTAGTGGGAAGCAGCCACATAGCACAGGGAGATCAGCTCTGTGCTTTGTGACCACCTAGAGGGGTGGGATAGGGAGGGTGGGAGGGAGATGCAAGAGGGAGAGGATATGGGAATATATGTATACGTATAGCTGATTCACTTTGTTATACAGCAGAAACTAACCCAACATTGTAAAGCAATTATACTCCAATAAAGATTTCAAAAACAAATAAATAAAATAAAATAAAATTCCATCTAAATTTTGTAGAACTTAAGACTTCAATGTGTTATTTTCTATTCCATCCTTGTTTTTAATTTAAAAATGTTAATGTGAGGGTTTTGAAGGAAATTTGGCTTATAAATCTTATAAATATTCATGTAATCCACAGCCCAGGAGATACATGACATCGCTTTGAGATGATTAAATATTTTCCATCATTAAATGCTCCAAAGAGAAAATTTCACAGAAATAAAGCCCTTGTATTAAATAGTGTTTAAAACAACACAATAATAATTAAGTCCCCTGTGTTCAAAACAGTAAGTTGTTAGTAGGTACATTAAATAAAATTATCACACACTATTCTTGACATAAGATTCATAATCAAGTTATTATTTTTGTCTTCTGAATTCCCACAATAAGAGCATATGAACTTTATTGGTTCCTGAAAGGTAAAAGCTTATACAACAGAATCATTTTATTCTTACATGTACATTTCAAAGGCAATTAAAAAGGTTTTATTTCAATTACTACTATATTTTAAAAGATTTTAAAGCTTTATTTAGAAGTTCTCTGTTTTCTGGTGGTTAGACAGAATCTGATGCATCATGTCTTTCTCAGTAGAAAATACCTTTTAGATCCCGTCTCTTCCTCACGGTTGGCTCTGACTCCACCCCTTTTTTCATAAAAGACATGGAGTATAGAGTTTATACTCTTTACTTCTACTCTATTCACCATTCAGAAAACCAACATTCCTTGAACGGCTACCCTGTAGGAATACAGGGTTGCATTAGGTATGTTGCTTACCTTATCTTATGCTTAAAGAAATGATAACAATACATTGCCACAGAGGTTATTAGAGTCATAATTAGTATTACTCACCCCTCAATCCACTGGTATGTGACTTTTACTCCACTCCATTGCAGACTAAGCTCATATAATGATCTCAAATATTTTACAATTAATAGGATCCACTGGTATCTTCTTAATCTTCTCTTTCTAAGTTTTCTACAGCCTTTGACAAGTATCAACACTAAGGTTCAACATGTAAGATGAGTAGCATGGACAGAAAGTTTCCTTCATCTCTCTTTAAAAGGATCTCTGTAATAGTAACACTTTGTTCTCCAAAATTAAACAAGGTTGCTCCCATCTCCATATCATCTGCCTCCTGTGACCTTTTTCTCTTGCGTGTTCATGATGGGACTCTTGCTCATGACTTTCATCCGATGTGTGAACTCCTAGGTCCTTCCTCTCTTGTCATTCTTTGTCCACGTTCGCTGCTGTACCATTTTTTTGAATGCTGCTGACACAAATGTCTCCATCTCTTCTGGTTAATCTCACTGCATGAGTTCAAGGTTCACTTTACATTGACTTCTAGATCTACATTTCTAGCCATAACTTCTCCCTTATACATTCTAAATATGTTTTTCCAACTGTCTGCAATTTGTTTTACCCTGAAAGGCTTTGCAATTATTTTAATGTTAAGTCAAAGGTATTTCTTCCATATTATGAGTTCATGACACAACTATGTTGTGGCTTTGAGCAAGTTAATTAAATTTTCCTTTGGTTTCCTCATCCCTAGTTATTTATTTAATTTACTTATTTTTGGCTGTGTTGGGTCTTCATTGCTGTGCTCGAGCTTTCTCTAGTTGCAGCGAGCAGGGGCTACTCTTCATTGCAGTGCACGGGCTTCTCATTGCAGTGGCTTCTCTTGCTGTGGAGCATGGGCTCTAGGCATGCAGGCTTCAGTAGTTGTGACACATGGGCTCAGTAGTTGTGGCTCGTGGGCTCTAGAGTGCAGGCTCAGTAGTTGTGGCGCACGGGCTTAGTTGCTCTGCGGCATATGGGATCTTCCCAGACCAGGGCTCGAACCCGTGTCCCCTGAATTGGCAGGAGGATTCTTAACCACTGTGCCACCAAGGAAGCCCAACCCTAGTTATTTAATTAGGAAATAGAAATATCCTCACAGTCTGGCCATTTTTAAAGGTCAATTTGCATATTTCTCCCTTAGACTCATCTGTCCTCAATCATCCATTCTTTGTTTCAGCTCAGTTTATTGGGCATGGAGCAGGGTAGGAAAGACTTAAGAAAAGATATAGAGGAGAAACGGATGATATCTACATTTTTCCTGGCCGAGACTGTCAGTTTATATATATATATATAGAGAGAGAGAGAGAGAGAGCTCATTTTCAATAGTAACATATGACACATTTTGTTATCCTGATTTGAGGTTCAAAGAATTCATTTTTTTTAAAAGAATTCATTTTTAATAGAGATTTCATAAAACAGCTTCATGTGTATGATGGTCCATTCTGTTAAACACATTTTTTTTTTCTGGCTTATGTGTGATAAGGACTAAGAAAACAGAATAACTAAGAAATGGAGATATTGATAGCTTATTCTCAAAGAATTTGCAGAAATGGCTGCAGGGGAAATACCACAGTTTTCCTGGGAGAAATGACTGCTAAAGAGTGAAAGAAACTTCAAGAAATAAAATAGCTTTTTATTTCATAAGTCAAATTGGAAACTCCCTGACATATTTATTTTTTCATTTATTTTAAAACGACATTTGTTAAATAGCTGTTTCAGGAAAATAAAGCATCTGTAACTAACAGATGGACAAGTGCAAATTTTAGTGCAAAACTCATTAAATGCTTTATTAATAGGCTGGTGTTGAGAACTGCTGTACAGGAATGCTAGGTTTTCCCTCTGCATGTTCTATATTTTGGGATATTAAGGGACATGATGGGCCAGAAAGAAGAGCAGAATAGAAACTAGAAGTTTTCTCTTTAGGGTAGCAGATACATACAAAGGTATAAACATCACACATTTGACTAGGGGGAGGCTTTCAGCTCATGCTCAGCTTATAACCTGAAAAGGAGGAATTCGATAACAATTATGAGACCATTAGGATGCATCAATAGGGATTTATTTTGGAAAACAGAAGATTGCATAAAATTAAAGTTTGTGTTCTCAGTCGAAAATAAAGGAAGATAAAAGTGAAAAACAAAATGTTGAAATAATACATTGAGGAAAGGAAAGCTTAAATACATAATTAAAAAGAAAACCTACAATTAAGGTTTTAAAACTCTATTAAAACTGCCTTATAGAAAATTGATTCAATGATGTTGAGGAAATATATAAGAAAACCATTCAGAATTCAGATTAAAATATGACCAATGAAGAGATAACAAATAATAAGAAAGAATAAAAATTCAACATAAATACAATTGAATTTCCTTAAGAGGGTAGGAGTAATGGCTTAGAAATAAAAATTGAAGGAATAATAGAAGAATGTTTTCCTTTGATGAAGAAAAATAAGAAACCATAGAATGAAAGAACTCACTACACACCTAGAGACCAAAAATACCCACAGTTTCTAAGGTAAATGGCCACTGACAGTTGTTGCTTCAGACATACAGTCCCAAGTCCCAGTGGCATACAGCAGTAAGAAATTTTTTCTTATACCTCTGCAGATCCATCGGTGCACTCACAAATCTGGGAGTCTGATGGGCGGGGGCTGATGGAGGTGGGACTAGGCAGGATGACTCTGCTTCGAGCTGCAGACTTGTCCATCAGGGTTCAACTCCATATCCTGTTCTGAGACCCAGACTGAAGGGCAGAAGTTCCTGGGCTAGCCCTTCTCATGGCAATAGCAAAGGCACAAAGGGTAAGTCCAAACATAAAAGGACACATCAAAGCCCTGCTGCATCACCACTTAACAGTCCACCCTCCAAAGAAAATCACATGGCTGAGCTACTTCAGGGAAATGTTGGAAGCAAATCAGGTCTATCTAGTGCAGCCACAAAGAACTGTTATTTCTCATAGCAATTCTTTGAGAAGTGTTTTTTAAAAGTTAGTAGCAACTAGAAGAGAATGCCTACTTTCTTCTTTGCTGTGATGAAAGATATGCATTCATGTACTCATGGATTCATTTAATAACTATCAAGTTATTGTTTGTGTAGTTCCTTTATAATCCTATTTCTAAATTAAGTATAACCTACAAATCATTTACTAAGAATACAGTTTGAATTTTGTCTTCATTGAACAAGAGGAAAAAACTTTAGTGCTGTTTTTCTAATAACTTATTATTTCTCCTTTTCCTGGTGATTCATTTATTTCTAAATATAAAAGTACACAGTTTTGGATAGAAAGCCCAGAGATAAACCCACGCACATATGGTCACCTTATCTTTGATAAAGGAGGCAGGAATGTACAGTGGAGAAAGGACAGCCTCTTCAAAAAGTGGTGCTGGGAAAACTGGACAGGTACATGTAAAAGTATAAGATTAGATCACTCCCTAACACCATACACAAAAATAAGCTCAAAATGGATTAAAGACCTAAATGTAAGGCCAGAAACTATCCAACTCTTAGAGGAAAACATAGGCAGAACACTCTATGACATAAATCACAGCAAGATCCTTTTTGACCCACCTCCCAGAGAAATGGAAATAAAAACAAAAATAAACAAATGGGACCTAATGAAACTTCAAAGCTTTTGCACAGCAAAGGAAACCATAAACAAGACCAAAAGACAACCCTCAGAATGGGAGAAAATATTTGCAAATGAAGCAACTGACAAAGGATTAATTTCCAAAATTTACAAGCAGCTCATGCAGCTCAATAACAAAAAAACAAACAACCCAATCCAAAAGTGGGCAGAAGACCTAAATAGACATTTAAGAAAAAAAATGTCATGAAGAACCTAGGGGTAAGACAGGAATAAAGACACAGACCTACTGCAGAACGGACTTGAGGATATGGGGAGGGGGAAGGGTGAGCTGTGACAAAGCAAGAGAGAGGCATGGACATATATACACTACCAAACGTAAGGTAGATGGCTGGTGGGAAGCAGCCGCATAGCACAGGGAGATCAGCTCGGTGCTTTGTGTGACCGCCTGGAGGGGTGGGATAGGGAGGGTGGGAGGGAGGAAGATGCAAGAGGCAAGAGATATGGGAACATATGTATATGTGTAACTGATTCACTTTGTTGTAAAGCAGAAACTAACACACCATTGTAAAGCAATTATACCCCAATAAAGATGTTAAAAAAAGAAAAGTACACAGTTTTACTTTGGTGAGATTTAGAAGTATATCACCTCTATGACTCATCACTCATTTTGGTTAAATCACTCCCAAAGCAATAAGCCTAAAGGCTTCTTTTCCGGCTTTCACAAACTCTAAAGAGGGTTGACCTGCTAACAGAATACCATTTATGTAACAATCTCTGGGTCTTTTGTGAGTGTTTCCAATAAATCAAAGTCAATGGAATTACAAAATGGAAAGTACTATTGGAAAAAAACATGTTAAGGATTCCAAATGTGAGATTATGTATGAGCATGTATGTGTATGTGTTTGTGTGTTGCATTTGCTTACAATAATTATTCGGGATGGGTAGACAATTTTATATTTTTCAAAAAGCAATAACTTGTAGGAAGTGTGGGTCAGAAGAGGAGACGTAGGAATATAGACACTTCTGTGCACTGTTATTATCAACTGGTACAGCCCTTCTGGAGAGAAATCTGACAATACATAGTAAAATAATGTGTGTTTTGTTTTTATTTAAATATGGAGTTATAAAATTGAAAAAAAGGTGCAAGTGAGAGAGGGTTAGGTTTTATTGATCATAAATGAAATGCATTATGTTCAATAAGTAAAATTATTATATTCTAAAATAAAGATTATTCCCAATAACTCTAGTTACTGTAGCCACTCCTTGTGGGTACACCACACAGTAGTAAGAAATATTTGCAAATGAAATAAATAACACTTAAAGCCAAAAGAGAGGTTCTCTTATGAACTCTGAATTGGAGGCAATATTAAGGTGGATAACAAAATTGTAGGCAAAGGGCTTGGATAGTAAATAAAAATAATTGACTGAACCTAAATGCACAAGAGAACCTTGAACATGATATATTCTTGCCAATTCTGTGAATCCCAGTTCTTGTTTTATTTATCGGTTTCTTTTTGTGTTTAATTATATTTTACTTTTAATCTAATTTAATTATTTAACCTCATTTTTTTATCCCCTTCATTCTTACTTTGGGCACACCTTTCTTTACACTCTTTTTGTATTTCTCTAATGTTTTGATATATGGCTGTGGTGCACGTTGTTATAAAATACATAAATATTTATAAAATATGTAGTGTACTGTTTGTGTATTTTTAAAATTTTGCTTGAAGTGGTATTGGGCTATTGACCATTTTTAGCATTTCAAGCTCAATATTATATTTTTAATCAACATTAGCACTCCTTTGAAACGTCTTCTATGTTTTAGTCACTTATATCCCTATTGGTAGTGTTCTGGGTTAAATTGCGTCCCCAAAAAGAAGATACATTGAAGTCCTGAGCCTCAAAAAGTGGCTTCATTTGGAAATATGGTTGTTGCAGATTTAACCAAGTTAAGATGAGATCATTAGGGTGGGCTCTAATCAAATATGTTTTATATCTTTATAAAAGGGGATGTTTGGACACAGAGATACACACATGGGTAGAACATTTTATGGAGATGGAGCAGAGATCTAGGGGATGATTCTACAAAGCCAAGGAATGCCACAGATTACCAGCAACCACCAGACGCTAGAAGAGAGGCATGGGACAGATCCTCCCTCACAGTTCTCAGAAGGAAGCCATCCTGTGGATACCCTGATTGGGGACTTCTAGCCTCCAGAACTGTGAGACAATACATTTCTGTAATGTAAGCCACCCAATCTGTGGTACTTGGTTAGAGCAGCCCTAGCAAACTAATACAGCTAGCTATTTAGATTGTCTACTGACCTCACTATGATAAATAATATTCTGACAAATATGTTCATATATGTCCCTCTAGGGATGTGTGATAGCCTTTTCTGAGTTATATGTCATAGAATAGGACGATAGCTGCATTATATGGTATATACATGATTAATTTCACTAAATACTGCCGGATTTCTCTCCAGCAGTGTTCTACCAGTTTATACTTCCACTACAGTTCAGTAAAGGCAACTATTATTCTGCTTCCTAAGTGTTTTTTCGATTTGTCAGACTTTTGTCATGTGCTTTTAATCTACACTGCGTTTCCCCCTTTCCGGGAATTACCTATTCATAACATTGAGTCTTTTTCTAATTGAAGAGTAGGATGATTCTTTTCTTTTAATATTTAGAAACTGCATTCATTTTAAGTACTTTCTCCCACTCTTTCGTTCTTTTAAATTTTGTATCTTGTCTTTTGATGAACGTAATTTTTTTCCTTTAGAAAAATTTCATTAATTTTCTCCCCAATGGCTTGTGCATAAACTTATATAGTTTAAGACTTTTCTCTTTACCATGAAATTACAGCACTAATTCCTCCTGCCCCTCAAATTTGCTTCAAAAATTCTAAGGTTTTATTTACACCTTAAAGTCTCTGACTCACATGGAATTGATTTTTCTGGATGGTGTGAGGTAAAAACAACACTTATTTTCCCATGCTTCAGAAACATTTATTGTTTGATCCATTCTTTCCCACTTGTATGCAATGCCAGGTGTCACACATCATACCTCCATGTATTCATATCTCTATTTCTAGGCTCTTGATTGTTCCATCCAACTATTTTTATATCCATGGACCAATGTCACATAGCCTTAAGCACTTTTAATCTACAACAACATATGGTAAAACAACATCTTTAGCATTCCACATAAATTGAAAAAACAGTTTAATTTAAAAAAATGTTTATTGGAATTGCACTGAATTATAAATTTATTTCAGAAGGACTGATATAATGGAAGAACCTTAAAATCTATTGTCAAAATAAGGACATATTTAGAAAAATACTTATGTTTGTGATTTTTTAATGTATTGAACAAATGAATATAAAACCTTTCTTGTGATATTTGAAAATGGTGTGCACTATGCTTTGGAGAGCTGGAGAGTTGCTTACAAAATAACCTTAAGTATATAAACACATTGGATATTAGACAACGACATTTTTCTTAAGAAGCGCTCTGGTAGACTTATACTTTGTAGTCCATGATCACATATGCATGTGTTCCTTACTGCAACATGGCCTTTTATAATTCTTAAAATCATTTTTCTATTTCTTATGGGTTAAGAAGCTTAAGATTCCATAGTGATATAATTATGATAATTTCATGCATCAGTTCATTAACCAGTGAGTTGCTTTATTGTTTTCATTAATCTGAGCATGCATTTTGGTGTTTATATTAATGTCTGTCAGCTGATTCTAATTAAGGAAGTGTTCATGGGCAAAAGAAGGAAACACTTATAATACATAATCTATCTCTTGTTATTTAAACATTTATTTTCTTGATGGTAGAAAGAGTTTTGACACGTACAGCAATATTTTTTAATTGAAATTGATATATATTCCATATATGGAATAATTACCAAGACTGCAGCTTTGGGAGGCAGTACGATTTACTATCCAAGAACTCACAGAGTGTCTGATTTATGAATGTGAATTTATGAATATTGCCTCAACTTAAGTGACTCTCTTTATGGTAAAAGAATTGCAACCATGGACAGATGGCAATGAAATCCATTCATATACCATATCAGCCAGTACCTGTTTGCTTGTGTACATAATGAATTGATCTTTTAAAAGCAGAGTTATTGGTGTCAGCTTGGGAAGAAAATTTGTATTAGTCGGCGTTCTCCAGAGAAACAGAACCAATAGGAGATGATAGATAGATAGATAGTTAGATGATAGATAGATAGATAGATAGATAGATAGATAGATAGATGATAGATAGATAGTTAGATGATAGATAGATAGATGATAGATAGATAGATAGATAGATAGATAGATAGATAGATAGATAGATGACAGATAGATGATAGATAGATATCACAGGAGGAATTGGCTCATGCAGTTATGGAGGCTGGGATATGCCTCAATATACCACCTGCAAGCTGGAGAACCAGGAAAACCAGTGGTTTAGTTCAGTCTGAGTCCAAAGGCCTGAGAACGAGGACCATCAAAGTCTGAGAGCAGAGTATGTGTGTACCTCCTCAAGGAGAGAGAGGGAATAAGCCATATCTCTGTCTTTTTGTTCTATTCAGGCTCTCAATGGATTGGATGATGTCTGCCCACATTGGTGAGGGTAATCTTCTTTACTCAGTCTACTGACTCAAATGCTAATCTCTTCCGGAAACACCCTCACAGACACATCCAGAAATAATGTTTTACCAGCTCTCTGGACATCCCTTAACCCAGTCAAGTCAACATGTAAAATTAACCATCACAACACCTTTAGTCTCTGCTGAATTAGCGGTCTTTGTCCCTAGGGGTGGGACATTTATACCAGGTAGTAGCTACGTTGTTGCATGGTTACTTTGGAGTACTCATCCTGGTTTCTTTACCTAATATTCAGCAGGCAAAGAAAGGAGCTAATATACTAGCAGTGGTAATTCACATTTATTAGCATAAGAAGAGAGGTACAATTATATAATGGAGCAGTGGGGGAGTTCGCAGAGAACTCTAGTTACATGCTGGATGCCTCCTGCTAGTTTTTGCCTGATTATTGCCAGAATGAGCAATTGAAGCAGCCATGGTATGACAGGGTCATGGTAATCAGTAATTCAGACCCATCATGGTGCATGTTGGTATATCCATGTGCAAGCAGGCAACACTAGCAGAACTATTGGATAAGGGTGAGGAGAATCTGGAAGGGTGCAGAGGAGGGAAGTCATGAATATTAACCACAGTTTCAGGACCAAATGCAGAAGTGGAGAATGCTGCTTGTTCTACTCACCCTCTCTTTGAAGTCTTGGGAATTGTGAGAAGCCACCACCTTGAAAATCAGTTTCAGAAGAGAGTGAAGAGGGGGCTTCCCTGAGGCTTCCCTGGTGGCACAGTGGTTAAGAACCCACCTGCCAGTGCTGGGGGCACGGGTTCGAGCCCTGGTCCAGGAAGACTCCACATGCAGTGGAGCTACTGAGCCTGTGCTCTAAAGCCCGTGGGCCACAACTACCGAGCCCTTGTGCCACAACTACTAAAGCCCACATGCAACAACTACTGGAGCCCACGTGCCTAGAGCTCATGCTCTGCAACAAGAGAAGCCACCGCAATGAGAAGCCCGTGCACCACAACAAAGAGTAGCCCCCGCTCACCGCAACTAGAGAAAGCCCACACACAGCAGCAAAGACCCAATGCAGTCAAAATAAAAAAATAAAATAATAAAGTAAACTAAAATGCCTTTAAAAAAATTTATGTCTTACTTATGTAAAACTAATTGGCATGAAGGGGTGGAGATTGCTCAAGCCATTCAAGGAGGCAAGCTGATGGAGTCTTGAACAATATTCAGCCCATGGCTTTCAAAGGGGTCCTTAGCATTGACACACAAGCAAGTGAAAAATGACAAGACAGAAAGTCATGCAAGTGATGTTTATTGTCTAGACATGGAAGTGGCCAGAATTTAGTCATGTAGGTATACTTAACTGCAAATGTGGCTGGAAATTGAATTATAGCTTTGTGCCCAGGAGGAAAGAATTGAGTGAAAAACCAGCTGGACTCTGTCATGGATAGTACTTCCAGTGACCACATACTGGTGTTCATCTGATAAAACACAGCCACCTACTGCCCAAAGAGAAAGCCTTAGCTCTATCTCCTGAGATGTACAAGACTAGGATTTTCACACAATTCACTTTCCTTTACTTATGTCCAGCTGTGATCCATGCTATGGTGATCTATAAAATAAAAATGGCAACACTGCCCCACTCCTACCCTCCCATATAACCAATAAGAACAAACAGAGCTATAGAAACTCACAATCAGAAGGAAGCAACAGAAAGACACAGTAATGTCAGGAGATAGTAACTTGGAAGTATTGTGGCAAGCCTTGTGAAGTTCCTGGACCCAGGAAGAGTTCATTAAATGACTCCAGTTCTGCTCTCTGGAAGGAATAAGATCCCATGTCCATTGTTCTCTGTGGCCACTGAATCCGCCTTACGTGAGCTTCTTTGTGTCCATTTTCCTTCATGGACACATCTGAAGTTGGTTTTGAAAACTTTGCCCTGCTTGTGAGCTATATAGCTTTCATAGTCTACTTCCTACTTGTGCATATTTGACAGTCTAAAATTTGTTTTAGAACTTGAATGGTCAAAACCTTTAAAAAAATTGGTCTCATTTCATCAACTGCTTAATAGTCTTCTGATGTGTATATTTTTAATCATTTCATTTGCCAATAACCACACTTAAAGGTGTTTTTTTTTCCCCTAGAAATAATTATCAACTCAAACTGGTTTTTACCACCTTGCTCTATTCCATTCTCTTTAACTTTATAGCAGCAGTCTTGAGAAATTCAAGCTTGAGTGGGAAGATCTTTGTCAATCAAAGTTATTTCAATCTTACTTCCTACTGTTTGTGGTTTTTCTAACTCTTTGAAACCCCATATTTCTGGAATCACTCTATTCACAACCTTTTTTGCCTACACCAGCCAATGGTTACTTAAGCCCATCTTTTTCGTCATTTCCTTGTTACACTCAACTAATATCAACCAAAATGCACTACAAATATTCTATTTAAATTTGTTCTCTTACAGTTCTAGGTTTGACAGGTATTATGAGTTGACTTGTGTTCCCACAAAATTCATACATTGAAGGCTTTGCCCTCAGTGCCTCAGAATGTGATCTTATTTGGAAATAGATGTAATTCATTAAGTTGAGGGCTTACTAGATAGGGTGGGCCCCTAATCCAATATAACTGGTGTTCTTATAAAAAGAGAAAATTAAGACACAGAGACATACACACAAGGAGAACACTATATGAAGATGAAAGCCAAGATTGGATGGTGCTTCCACAAGTCACAGAAGAGTAAAGATGGTCAGCAAACCATCAGAAGCTAGAGGAAAAGCATAAGACAGATTCTTCTTCACACCCCTCATAAGGAATCAACTCTGACAACACCTTGATCTTGAACTTCTAGTCTCCAGAACTATGAGACAATCATTTCTGTTATGTAAGTCACACTATTTGTGGTATTTTGTTACAGCAGCCCTAGCAAATTAATACACTTATGGTTGGCCTTCCATATTATCACAGTAAGTATCACTTTGTTGTACAACAGAAACTAACTTTTGCCACTACAGAATATGGCTTTCCATCATTCTATCTTTTTTTTAATATACAATTTTATAGAGAAGTTTTAAGTTCACAGCAAAATTAAGTGGAGAGTACAGAGAGTTTCCATATTATCATCCCTCCCTTCACCCTCCCACCACCCATCAACACACACAAACCTCCCTCACTATCAATATCTGGCCCCAAGTGCTACATTTGTTGTAATCAGTGAACCTGAATTGACACATTATTATCATCCAAAGTCCATAACTATTTACATTAGGGCTCACTCTTGATATTGTACACTCTCTGACTTTGGACAATGTATAATAATATGTACCCACCACTGGATTATCATACAGAATAGTTTCACTGCCCTAAAAATCCTCTGTGCTCTGTCTGTTCATCCCTCTCTCCCCCAACCCCTGGCAACCACTGATTTTTTTACTGGCTCCATAGTTTTGTCTCTTCCAGAATGTTATATAGTTGGGACTCCACAGTTTGCAGTTTTTTGATGTTGGCTTCTTTCACTTAGTAATATGCCTTTAAGTTTCCACCATGTCTTTTCCTGGCTTGATAGCTCATTTCTTTTTAGAGCTAAATATTATTCCATTTTCTGGATGTATCATACTTTTATTTATCCATTCACCTACTGAAGGACATCTTGGTTGCTTTCAAAAACAAAGCTTCTATAAATATAAACACCTGTGTCCAGGTTTTTGTACAGACATAAATTTTCAACTCTAAATACTAAGCAGCATGATTGTTGGATCATAAAATAAGAATATATTTTGTTTTGTAAGAAACTGACAAACTGTCTTCCAAAGTGAATGTACAATTTTGCTTTCCCACCAGCAATGCCATCTACCTTTTTTACATCACTTTCATTACTTCCTGCCTCCAAATTATCAAGCCAATGACACACATTTAGATTTTTGTCATGCAGCACTTCACTTTAAAGATAACACTTTTGTATTAATCGAGATAAATCTAACTACTGTTACAAATAATACTGCCAAATCTCAGTAGTGCAGCAATATTAGGTATTTATTTCTTACTCACATAAAGTCTAAGTAGAGATGGTGTGAGGGAGAGGGACTCTCTACTCCATGAAGCCATTCAGGGTTCCAGGCTAATAATGCAATCTTTGCCGTCTTCAGCATACGGTTTCCATGGTGTCACTGGGCATTCCCTTTCAATCCAGCCTACAGGGAAGAGAGCAATCAGAAGAATATATGATCAGGCATGGTAGTGGCACTAATTAGTTCCACTTGCAATTGTTGGCCTGACATGAATCACACAATCACATTTAACTGTAAGAGAGGCTAAGAAAAGTAGTCTAGCTATGAACTCAGAAGGAAAGGTAAATGGATTTAATGCCCATCAAACAGTTTCTGCATTCTATTAAGCATAAATGCCCTGTAAAATCTGAAGTAATTTCTCTTTTAGTGAAATAACTATACATGAGATTACTAAAACGTTGAACATTAAAAATGAATCAGGGTAGATTTCATTTATTTATTTTACAAATATTCATCCCCCAATATGCCAGGAGCTGAGCTAAGTGCTTGGCATATAGGAATAGACAAAGCAAACAAAAATCCTATCTGCTTGGCATATAGGAATAGACAAAGCAAACAAAAATCCTATCTTATATGGAACTTATATTAATGGTAACAATTTAATTGACTGCTTAAGATAAAAATTTGATGCTAGAAGTTCAAAATCATTAATTTCTAAATTTTACTCAGTTATAAAGTCTATTGTCTCCCTAGTAGAATAAAATCAATTTTAAAAAAAATCATAGATGCTATATTGGACAGTCTCACTAATGTATTCCTTTTAGGGCAGATCCCTGAAGATATCTAAGTGACAAGCATAATTTTAATATCAAAGAAATTACTAGAGAAGCAAAGCAGGAAAATTCACATTTAGACAATTTAATTTAAATTATAAGCTGTGGTAGCAAAATGAGTTTTAAAAGATCAAATGGGCAAACGTGGAGAAAGCTGGTTCTAAAGTTATTAAAACAAGCAAAAACAGCAAGAACAAAATTCACTCCTAACTCATTTACTTGAGCTTTTTATAAGAAAAGCCATAAAATTCATAGATAGATAGATAGAGATAGATAAGTAGATTAGGTCATTGAAAACACAATTTATTGTAAGAATCAAAGATTAATCATTATATGGAATATTTTAAGATAAATATTTTGTTATTCATAACAGCATTTCACTATTTCTCTAAATTTGTACACAATGAATTTAAATATTATTGTACACTTGTAGAATTTGACATGATTCTAAAATTTATATACAGTAGAAAGCATCTAGAATAGCCAAGATCTTGAAAAAGAAAAACTAAGATTGAAAATCTTAAACAGCATGGTTTCAAGATTTACTATAAAGCTACAGTAATTATGACAACATAAATTGGAATAAAGTTTGAAAAAGTAGAGAAATAAAACAGAGTAGAATCTCCAGATATCAACCCAAATGTATTTGATAATTGGTTTTTTGATAAAGATGATAAGGTAATCCAATTAGAATTAAAAGACTTTTCAATAAATGTTACTAGAAAAAGTGAATATTCAAATGAGGGAAAAAAATTAACCTCACTCATTATCTCACAACATACACAAAAAATTATTGTAAGATAGATCATAAGCTTAAATGTACAAACTAAAACTATAAAGTTTCGAAAAGAAAACATAGGAAAAGGACTCTCTCTCTCTCTTTCTCTTGCTCTCTTCCCAACTACATCTGCCCTGCTTTTAAAACCTAATTGATTCAGTCAGGCCCACCTTGATTTTCCAGAATAATTTTCTTCACTTATATCTGCAAAATATCTTCACAGTGATACTTAGACTAGTGTTGACTGAAAAACTAGAATCTGTTGCCTAAGGAAATTGACAAATCTAAACATCCTACTTTGAAGAATCAAATGCACAAAATGGATTTCATTAAAATTAAATTTTTTGCTCTTTGAAAATCATAGTTAAAGAGAATGAAAAGTTAATCCACAGACAGGTAGAACATAATCACTATATTTTAATCTGACTAAGGACTCATATCAAGCATGTACAAAGAATTGCTACAAATGTGAAAGACAAAACTGAATAAAAATGGGCAAAAACTTTAATGGACATATTTTAGGTAGGATAGATAAGGGCCAATAAGCATGTGAAAAGGTGTTCAACATCTTTAATTATCAGAAAAATGCAAATAAAAGCAAAATGAAATATTTTCGCTCCTCACTAGAATAGCTAAAATTAAACAGACTCATTACCAAGAGGGGAGGGCGTGGAGCAATATCGCTGGTGTGAGTGAAAAACGGCACAACCACTTTGGAATATTCTTTGGTAGTTTCTACTAAAATGAAGAGTACACTTACCCTGACCCAACAAATCTATATTAGGTATTTACCCAAGAAAATGAACACATATATCTACATAAAGTCTTGTCAAAAATGGTACCAGTTTTGTTATTAAATTCACAGGATCATTGGATTTTTAACCTTGTTCTTCTGAATAATTTTAAAAAATTGTTTATAAATCTGTTACATTCTTATAGTAGAAAAAGTCACTTAAATTCCAGTCCCCAAACGTTAGGACTGTCATATTTTGTTCATGCTTCTGCTAGAGACACATACACTACATACATATGATTCTATAAAAATGAGCATTTGAAACAAAAAAATAATACTCCTTAAGATAAAGCAAAACACAACATGGAACTTTTATAAATTAAGAAGTGATTGAATTGGTAATAGGAAAATCTACATGATACAGAAAATATTGTACAAATTATAGTGTATTATAGAATTATCTAAGATCTTAGATGGTTAAATTTTCATTCTGTCTCACTCAATTTCTCCTTCTTCCCCTCCTGCATTTACAGAGTACGCACTTTGGACAAAATATACTGTCTGTCATTTTGAGAAAGCGTATCAACTTTGCCTTCACAGAACTGAGAACAGAAGCCAAGAGTTAGTGTTTTATCACAAATGAATTAAGCAAACACAGAAGGACAGAAACTAAATTAAAACTGAGATATTTGCATATAGATAGGAATGAAGGAATGAGAAAATGTGGCATTTTCCCAGGAATTATGAGGTAAGCATCTTACCAGGCTTTAGGACAAGTGGTTGGATAAGCAGTCAATATGAGATTTACTCATAAGTAAAACGTTCACAACTTCAAGGAAAAATATTTCCTATGGGTTTTAACTACTCTACACTCCAGAACACAGAGAACAGGTGAAAATTTAAATATAACATTAATACAGGCCTTTAAGAAAAGATGTTACCTAAAAAGAAAGCTCACAGACCAATGGAAAATACATGCAAAATTCCATATAACATACTAGCAAACAGAATCTAGTGTTTGCTAAAAGTATAACACAGAATCGCCAAAGGAGAGTTTTCCCAGAAGTAGTAAATGTATTTTATTAATACATTTTAAAATGAGCATAATGGTAATAGGTGCCTAAATGATACTTATTAAAATTTAAGATATATTACTGATGAATCAAAAACTACAATAAAATAAGAATATGAGACTATTACTGAAACCAAAAGAAGTTCATAATTTCACAAACACACATTAAAAAAGAGTCATGGGTCAGAGGCAATAAAAACATGATAGTCTAAGGGTGGTTAAGGGCATCCACTCTGGAGCCAGACTGCTTGGGGGCAATTCCTCGCTCTTGCAATTTGATTGCGACCTTGGGCAAGTTAAGTGACTCTCTGTACATCAAGCCTTCATATACAAAATGGGAGTAAAAATAGTACGAACTCTATAGGATTGTGCTGAACATTAAATGAGTTAATGTTAAACAGACAAGTATCTGACTCTCAGCAAACACTGTGTTAGAATTTATTATTACTATTATCCTTATTATTATTTATATCAAATTGAAAGAAAATATAGAGAACACATCCAAGTCCTCTTCTAAAGTCTGCCATAGATTTAACTAAAAATAAATTGAGGAAACCCTGACATTGCCTTGGTTGGCTCCTCTTTTGGGTAGGTAGTGACGGAAATTGGGTGGGATGATTGGAAAGAGAAAGGGTAGCAAAGCCAGTACTCCAACCCTGGTTAATCAGCCCTGAGACCATGACTCAAATAGCTAATAAGCCTGACTGTTTTTCCTATCTGAAGATGAATCTAAGCATTCCCTAAACACACATAATATTCAACACCAGAGAGAAAAATGTAAAACATCAATATATAGCCTTATCTGAAAAAGGAAAACCACATATAGTACAAAATATTTTGTCTCTTAGCAACGAATCTTAGTTGCTATGCCGCCTTCACCTTGCACGCTGCCAGAGACCCTAAAACAAAACCCAATTTGCCCAAATCCTGGGAAGTTCCCAAATTAGGAACTGTTCTCTCTGCCAGAGTTACCACCCTGAACAAAGAGACAGAAAGCCCTGCCTTCAGAAAACTTAGGTTTTGCTCCAGGTGGCAAAAAATTTCAATATGAAGAATGCTGTATAAGTCCTAAGGATTAAAACAGAAGCAAGAAGAGTGGTGGGATGTGGTGGGCTTGGGTGTGCGGCTCTTGTAGACAGGGCAGTGAGGCAAGGCTTCTCTGAGAAGCAAGATTTGAATAATGACCTGAAGAAAGAGAAAGGAGAGCAGTCAAGACATCAACAGGAACATGATAGAGGAGGGAACAGCCAGACAGAGAGGTAAGAACAGCGTGTCCAAGTGAGAAAGCAGGGGTGGCTGGCGCAAAGTGGGGCTGAAACAAAGCAAGTGGAGTGAGGTCAGATGTGAGGGGGCCGGACCAGGAGGAGCTGGAGCATCGTGAGAAATTCAGAATGACTTAAGGCATGATCTGCTTTGCTCTTAAAAGATCACTCTTGTTGTTTAATTGAGAATGAAGTAGAATCAAAATTATATTGGCAAAACAGACTGTGGGTAGATATTGTTTGATAATTGTTGCTGAAACCCAGCCTCTGTACACCGGCACTGAATTGAATCTCGGAGATAGAGTTTTGGGTGAAAAGTAGAAAAGAATATCTTTATTGCAGGGCGCCAACCAAGGAGTCCAGGGCAGTTAGCACTTAAAAGACCCAAACTCCCCCGAGGGCTTTCAGGAAAGGTTTATAAAGACAGGGTGAGGGAAGGGGATTGTGGGGTGTGTGATCAGCTCGTGGATATTCTTCTGATTGGCTGGTGGTGAGGTAATCGGAAGTCAGTATCATCAACCTTCTGGTTCCAGCCGGTCTGGGGTCTACGTGCCTATGGGCAGCATACAGTTAACTTCTTCCACCTGGAGGGGGTTTCAGTATCTGCAAAACGGCTCAAAGGACATGGCTCAGAATACTATCTGTAGTCCTTGAGGAAGAACTAAAGGTCCTTGACTTTGTTTAATGGCTAAAGTATTATTATTTTGTCTTTCTTGACTGTTTTTCTTTCTTTCTGCATTTTCTCACTTCTCTGATTAAATTTATTCTTTGACTCGAGTTTTTCTACAGACAAAAGGCAAGTGGAGGACATGGGTGGGGATCTATTCTGGGAAGGCCCCGTATGGTCCTGCTTGGTTACAAAGTGGATTATCCTTCTGGAGGTGTTGAGGGAAGCTTGGGATGCTACGCTTCCTCCATTTCCCAAACTCTTCTTGTATCCCAGTATTATTTCATTGCCTTTCTTTGTGGAGTAAAGAGATAGATGTTTGAATTTTCATATTACTTATCCCATAGGAGGGATATCTGATTTTAAATTACCTAGGATTTTTAGCTATGGGCCAAAAAGATCACTTTATTAAAAAAAACAACCCAATGAACATGTCATATCAGAAAAAGAATCTGGGCCACCATGACAGCTTGTACTTGTTAGTCCACCCTGTGGTTACACTTTCAATTCTCATGAAGAAAGAAAGAAAGAAAGAAAGAGAGAGAGAAAGAAAGAAAGAAAGGAAGGAAGGAAGGAAGGAAGAAAGAAAGGAAGGAAGGAAGAAAAAAAAGAAAAAGAAACAGAGAGAGAGAAAGAAAGAAAGAAGAAAGAAAAGGAAGGAAGGAAGGGAGAGAGGGAGGGAGGAAGGAAGGACGGAAGGAAGGAAGGAAGGAAGGAAGGAATGGAGGGAAGGAAGAAAGAAAATCTACATTCTCAGGGTTTAAACCACTTGTAGTTGGCGTTTGTGTACTCAGAGTTGTAAACATTACTAACAGATATAAACTTTTCTACTCTTTGATCTTTAACCAAGTGCATTTAATATTTTATTAAAAGTTTAAATATTAAAGTGCAAAAGTACAAATTCAATAATCTGGAGAATCCCTGCCTATGGAAAGTTTACAACCTAAAGATGAAGCTCAAAAACCCCTTTTCAGCCCTAAGAGACCATGGAGTATCAGTAGAAAAGCTCCTGATAAGAATTATAAGAATTATAAATGGTTAGTATAAAATATAAAGGTTTTTATTTTTGTATGTCCAGTGATACCAGCTTGAGGAAAGTAATTCCATTTAATTGTATTCATTGCTAAAGAAAGGACTTATGCTATTTTTTATGAACAACAATGTGAGGGCTTTGCATTTTTCATCGATTTTTTATTTGCTATATTAGAACACTAGCTATAAAAGAACACATAATATCAATAATACATTAATTTGAAAAAATCTATAATTATATTAGGAGAAACAGAGATAAAGAGTCAGGGCAGAATTACTCTTATTAAGATCAGTATGTTAGAGGTAAAGACATGATTTCTGGGGGGAAAATGAGTTCTGGATAATTTAGTTTTTTGTCTCTGAATTTCTCATTAAAGAGTAGTTGATAAATTAGCACATAGATATTATTGAATGTCCATGGTTAATATATTCCTCTCCTTGTAAGTATTTCTATGGGACATGTAGAAAATACTTTTAACTATACTCACTAAAAGTGAAACTTATGACAGTAAAAACTCTAAATCTAATAGATGTTACAATTCCATATACTTTCCAGTTCTTTCAAAAAAATACTAAAGAGATGGGCAAATACCCCAACCACACATGATAACTGAGTTTCAGGGACAGTAGCAGTAGAAGAAGCTGAAGGAAACTTCAATTCAGGAATTTAAAGACTACTGTAAAGATGGGATATCATTTGAAAAACCCAACCAGTAAAGAACTATTAGCTTCACATTAAATCTGAAATGCTTTTGGACTGGGCAGCCTACTATAATGCATCTTTACTTGAATGCTTTCTCTCCAATTGAATTTTAGACCCTTTTAAAGTGCTGATATCAAGATTCTGGGAAAAGAAAAACAAACCAACAACAATCTGATATATATCAATCCAATAGTGCCCTCTCTAACCTTGAAGAAAGTAATATATTCGGCTCCTTTCTTCTGCTTTTATATTTTTTCTTAAAATAACTTTTATTTTTCCTATGAATCACTTTTCTACTTGACAAGGTCTAAATGCCTGTTTTCCACTAGGAAACACTCGGATTGATATTTGAATTCCCTATTGCACTTCAAACCTGTGAATCATTTCAGGGATTCTTCCTGTGCCCTTGTTTTATCTTCTTTCAGAGGGAATGAGTCATACACAATAGCTGATAACAGTTAATTGCATAATATTTAAAACACTCCTCATCTTGAAGGAGGGCAGAGTGCTTGGCAAAGAGTATTATGCAAATAGTTGCCTCATCTCTAAAAAATATCACCTTCTGCACTCTGGGAAATCACAGCACGGCAAACCATGACAAAAAGCGTAGCCTCTTACTTATTGCTGGCATAGCTGAAGCACGGAGTTTAACACAGAAATTTCTGAAAGTAGAAATTTTAAATTTAGATAATTAGCGCCTACCCACACTTCCTTTATTTGCTCATTTTGTGGCTCAAAAATTTAGAACCCTATTTTTGGGTACCTACTGATAACCATCAGCATGTGTGTGAGTACCGATTACATAAAGGGTAAATCAATTACACACTCCAGATTTGTGCAAGGAAGATGGCTGGGTTGTGGGCTTTAACTCAGGAGGATGGCTTCTGCATACCACCTGCTGTAGAAGAGAACTGGTCTCAGAAGCGGGGATCTGGTTTTGTCAGGTCTGCTGTGTGTCATCTCAGACGCTACCCTGCACATCCAAAGCAACCACCATAGTTGTGCAATGTAGAGACACCACGTCTGGTCCCAGGAATGCTACACATTAACTCTCACCTTCAAAGTCACTTCAGCTCTTGGGGCTTCACTATGTTCATCCCTAAAAGTACAGTTTTGCCTTTGGTGATCTTTAAAGAAACTTCTTACTATATAAATCCACAGTTAAAAAAAATTCTCAGATGGTCAGTCTCTGAATCAAAATGTACCTATTATGAATCATGTGAATATTTATTTAAAAGCCAGAATGTATAATCAAGAACTTCCAAAAGAAAAAAATAATAAGGTGTAGGAAAAGGTATTTGTTTTTCTGAAGAAAAACTCAAAAAGCAAGACATAATGTGGATATAATATCCTAAAGTAGAGGATTTAACCAACAATTGCTGCTAGCTCCAAATATTAGGAACAAAATTAAAAGTTTCACAACTTTTTAAATTAAAAAATTTGTTCACATTTAATTAGAGTCTGTCCATGAAAGGAAAGTAATTTTTTAAGCTGTGAGACCCAGATTGCTTATTCTCCTGTGGATTACCTTTCATTTCTCTCTTGGAAAAAGAAAAATGGTCTCTGACTTTCTGAATATAAGGTGGATTTTTCACCAAATGGGATGAAAACTTGAAAGTTTACTTTGCTCTTCTCATTCATCTGGTTGGAATAGGCTGACATTTTGTCACTGTGCAGTCAAACTGTCAAATTAGCTACTGGCCTTTTGTCCTTAAGCCACTACAAGTCCAGACAAACAAAATGTACCACCCAGACCTGTCTAGGTGATTTCAGGGAAATGCCTTTTAATTATGAATTACTTTAGATGGTCTCAGTATAGGTTTAATCTCCTCTCCATCTCTTCTGGCACTTCTAGGTCTAATCTATCATTTCTGAGTTATTCTTGGGTGATTTTTTTTTTTTTTTTTTTTTTTTTTTTTGCGGTACGCGGGCCTCTCACCGCTGTGGCCTCTCCCCTTGCGGAGCACAGGCTCCGGACGCGCAGGCTCAGCGGCCATGGCTCACGGGCCCAGCTGCTCGGCGGCATGTGGGATCTTCCTGGACCGGGGCACGAACCCGTGTCCCCTGCATCGGCAGGCGGACTCTCAACCACTGCGCCACCAGGAAAGCCCGATTTTTTTTTTTTTTTTAATAAAAACTGACCATGCCGTTGCCACCATCTGCCCCTTTCAATGGCACCCTAGCATTTAGAGTTAGAATATGTATGGTTTTGCATAATCCAGACCTTGCTTGGTGATTATGACTCAATGCTGAGCTCAGTCATACTGCGTTCAGGTCCTCGAGTAAACATGCTCTCTCACCAAAGGTCTGATTCCATAGGTCTGGGATGACATAGCCACTCTTCTTCAATCTTATTGAAAACTACTCCACTTTTTTGCTCCTATTTTATTTATTTATTTATATATTTATTTATTTATAATTAAAGTATAGTTGATGTCGAATATTAGTTTCAGGTATACATCATAGTGATTCAATATTTTTGTAGATTATATGACACTTAAAGTTATTATAAAATATTGGCTATATTCCCTGTATAATATAGTCTTGTAGCTTTTTAATTTTGTACATAGTAGTTTGTACCTTTTAATCCTCTACCGCTATCTTGTCCCTCCTCCCTCCCCTCTCCCCACTTGTAACCACTAGTTTGTTCCCTATATCTGTGAATTCGTTCCTGTCTTGTTATATTCATTCGTACTGTTTCATTTTTTGTATATTCCACATGTAAGTGATAACGTACAGTATTTGTTTTTCTCTGTCTGCTTTACTTCACTTAGCATAGTACCCTCCAGGTTGATTCATGTTGTTGCAAATGGCAAAATTTCATTCGTTTCAGGGCTGCGTAATTTCCATTTTGTATATGTGTGTGTGTGTGTGTATATATACATATATATATATCTCACATGTTCTATATATATATATATCATGTGATATATATATATATATATCACATCTTTTTTATCCATTCATGTGTTAATGGACACCTAGAATGCCATCATATCTTGGCTATCGTAATTAATGCTGCTATGAACATTACGGCACATGTACCTTTTCAAATTAGAAAACTACTCTACTTTTAAACATTACATTTTTTTTAAAATTGGAGTATAATTCTTTATAATGTTGTGTTAGTTTCTGCCATAGAACAAAGTGAGTCAGGTATATGTACACATATATCCCCTCCCTCTTGGACCTCCCTCCCATCCCCCCATCCCACCCATCTAGGTCATCACAGAGCACCAAGCTGAGCTCCCTCTTCTATACCACAGATGAATTGGGAGATTAGGTTTGACATAAATACACTACCTTGTGTAAAATAGCTAGCTAGTGGGAACCTGCAGTATAAACATTACCTTTAACACTACACCATAGCCTCAGGAATGTCTTCCCTGACCGTCCACTGTATCTGCCATCTCCAAAAACAATAAAAACATACACTGACCTAATACCAACTGCCTCTCCTGCCTAACGCTTACCTTAACTGTAATCTTATATGTAAATCTGGTTCTTGTTATCTGTGGTAGTTATGTTCTATAAAGTTGCCATGAACACTAAATTAGCAAATACTGAACCATTGCTCCTAAGGAAAATACAGGGTTAGGTTTTTCATGAGCCTCTAGTGACAACGTTTTCATCATCCGATCAAAATATAACCTTCCTTGTTTTATATGTACTTCTGTTGAACTATACCTTATTTAGTATGGATTGTTGATTCAACAACATTGAACTCACGTCCAACAGTACTATAACTTTTGCCTAAACAAAGTTTATTTAACACATGTATATTCTACTTGAGGCACATGGGACACTGGACAGCAGTTCAACACAACACTTGGGGGCTGTTTTAAACAGCAAAATTACCAAAAAGAAGCATAAAAATGCAAAAAATATGGCACTGCATAGACCACTGAAGGACACCTGTTCACAGTAGAGAACTGAAACGGGAACCAGAGCATTGCCAAGTTCCATCTGAGCCTGGAATGCACGCATCAGGAGACCAACAGTTTTCACTGTTCTACCCATGCACATGTCCACAAGTAACCCCAAAAGTACAGTGAGTATTGATTTGGGGTTACAAAGAAATTTAGCTACTAGGTGAATTTGTAAGTACAGAATCTGCAAGGATTAATTTTATTTATATAAGCATGTGGTTAATGTGTATTTCTCCCGCTGCACTGTAAACTCCATGAAAACAAGAATCATTTCTCACCACCGTGTCCCCAGACCCCAAACCACACACACACATGCGCACCCCACGACACATATTTATAATAATGAATCAGCCCTAGATATTGTGAGCAGGACAGTGTTTCCCACATTGGAAACTTTCCATTTGGTTTTCAAACCCTATTATTGAAAATTCAAACAGTTCATATTTTGTTTCAAATCCTTCAATTTTTGTTCTATGAAAGAACGATACAGCAAAACCTAAAAAAAGAATTAGTCACAGGAAAGGTAGTGAGGCCAATACTTAAAAAAGAAAAAGAAATTCAGAAAACTTTATGTTCCACCTAGAGAAATCCTCAGAACACAGGGTTGCTTTTTACCTCAAATTAATATAAACAACCTTGAATACAACATCTTTCCTCCCAAACCATCCCAGCTGTCTACATCAGAATGTGCAAGTAAACACTGTCTTTTTCCTACTTTAATTTTGATCATCAGTTGATCTTAAACGACAGTCTAGATTATTTTAACTTTCTATTGCTAGCATGCACATTTAACCCTGGTTTATCTCTTCCAACTTATCCCCCGGCAAAATCCTCTCACTGTATTCCCAAGGTACACTGTGTTTTCTTGTGTGTCCCTGCTCTTATAAAGCAAGCTGCTTCCCCAAGAGAGATCCTCTGACTTTCTTCACCAGACTAATTTCTTACTTGTCTGTCAAACTGCCCAAGCATCATCGTTTACCTCCAATCCTCCTATCCCTGGGGTTAATTTTGCCTATATATGTTCCTGTGGCACCATGACAATGCTTAAAACCTTTGCTGTTTTAATGATCAATTCTGCCTGTCTCTTCTCTAGGGATGGGATTTTGTTTGACTTTTCCTCATATCTCTTATGTCTATCATGAGCTCTGACTTACAGTGAGAGATTTGTTAGTGTTTGTAGAATAAATGCCTCTTCAATGAACTCGTTCAGTGAATGAATGGATGAATGAATGAATGCACACTGGGCTAGAAATGGAGAGGAGAGTAGGCAAATTTCTACCATAAAGCATATAGGGATGAAGCTAATAAAACCACTAACCTCGGGACTTCCCTCGTGGCTCAGGGGTTAAGATTCTGCGCTCCCAATGCAGGGGGCCTGGGTTCGATCCCTGGTCAGAGAACTAGACCCCACATGCTGCAACTAAGAGTTTGCATGCCGCAACTAAAAATATCCCACATGTCACTACAAAGATCCCACATTCCACAACTAAGGAGCCCGCCTGCCGCAACAAAGACCCGGCACCAATAAATAAATAAAATAAATATTTAAAAAAAAGAAAAGCTAAACTTTTTATTTGGTGGATCTGTAATATGTGGACTCTGTAACATCGTAATTCTGCTATTCCAGTTTGTAGAGATTTAGATCCTAGTTTTTTTTTTTTTTAATATTTGCTTATTTATTTATTTGGCTGCATGGGGTCTTAGTTACGACATGTGGGATCTAGTTCCCTGACCAGGGATCAAACCCGGACCTTCTGCATTGGGAGCGTGGAGTCTTAACCACTGGACCACCAGGGAAGTCCCCCTAATTAGGTTATTAAAAAAAATCTTAATTATCGCATATTCTACCTATTGTTCGTCTGAGAAAAAAATCGTGAGAAAGACAGTCTTCACAAATATAAGAACATGTATAAGGCAGTTGGCACGTTCTGGAAAGGTGTGTTGTACTGTGGCTGCTAAGTCAGAATAATTCTTTGAAAACACACTTTGTTTCTGATAATTACACCAACGCAGGGCAGGTGATGGCAAAAGCAAAGCTTTACTAGAAACAAGGGGTGGATTAAGTGAAGTGACTAAACAAATAAAGATGTCTTTTTGCTTACTGAGGCCATAATCCTGGTTTCTGGTATTCAATCTAGTGTAGCATTTGTCCAGATGTTTTAAACTTTTTTAGAAAAGTATTATTATTAATAGTTGTACTTGAATAAGCCAGGAATAGAGATGGAAGAGATAGCCATGAAGGACATAATCAGATGACTGGTGAAATCCGAATATGGACTGTATATTTTATAATTGTAAAATTATTATATATTATAAAAATATTGTGTCTATATAAACTTTCCCAAATAGCTATGTATATTACAGCTGTGTAAAACAATTCCTTGTTCTGAGGAGATATGTGTTGAAGTATTTAAAGGTCAAGAGTCATAATGTCAGCAACTTATCCTCAAACATTTCCATTGAAGTAGTATTAATAATATGGTTTTTTGGGGGGTTTTTTTTGCGGTACGCGGGCCTCTCACTGCTGTGGCCTCTCCCGTTGCGGAGCACAGGCTCCGGACGCGCAGGCTCAGCGGCCATGGCTCACGGGCCCAGCCGCTCTGCGGCATGTGGGATCCTCCCGGACCGGGGCACGAACCCGTGTCCCCTGCATCGGCAGGCGGACTCTCAACCACTGCGCCACCAGAGAAGCCCAATAATATGTTATTTATAGAAAGAGAGAGAATTTTTTTTAATTGTTAACAATCATTGAATATAGATAAAATGTATATGGGTCTTTATTGTGATATTCTTGCAACTTTTTTTTAAACAAGAAGCTATAAAAATGCATTGTGTGCCCTTCCACAAAATAACCTGAATGAGTTTGACAGCTCTCCACTTTGAACTTACCCAGCTTCAAGTGTGGTTTTGTCTACTTGTGTAAGATCCCTGTGCAGTGGACAGAGTTCTCTTGTTAATAAATAACTAATTTGAAAGATGACTTACAAAAGCTAGCCTCTCTTCTTCTTATCCTTTCCCAAATCCTGTATGTAAACTCAGACAAATTCTCTTCATAACTCCTAAATCATGATGCATGAGGCAGACCGCAAGAAAATTGAATTGAAATTAGAGCTGCCGTGCACCAAAGTCAAAAACTTTTCAGTTTGAGTCTAGGTTAATTGCCTACTAAAAGTCATCAACATTTTTGTAGCAACATTGGAGAGCACAGAATCTCTAAAACATAGCATTCATAATATTCAGGATTACCATCCATGTTATTCGACATAACAAGAAGAAAGAATATGTAATTTAATCTGAAGGAAAAGACAATCAACAAATGTCAAGCCTAAGGTGATGCAGGTATTGAATTTATCAATCACTGACATTAAAAGCAGCAATTCTAATTGTATTCAAAGACACAAGAAACATATTCTATAATGATTAAAAAGATAAGAAGTATCACCAGAGAAATAGAATACATTAAAAAGTAGTAAATGGAAATTTTAGAATTAAAAATATGTTGTCTGGGGCTTCCCTGGTGGCGCAGTGGTTGAGAGTCCGCCTGCCGATGCAGGGAACGTGGGTTCTATCCCTGGTCTGGGAGGATCCCACGTGTCGCAGAGCGACTGAGCCTGTGCGCCACGGCTACTGAGCCTGCGCTCTGGAGCCCACAAGCCACAACTACTGAGCTCGTGAGCCACAGCTACTGAAGCTCACGCGCCTAGAGCCCATGCTCTGCAGCGAGAGAGGCCACCGCAATGAGAAGCCCGCGCACCACAACAAAGAGTAGCCCCCGCTCGCCGCAACTAGAGAAAGCCCGCGCGTAGCAACGAAGACCCAAGGCAGCCAAATAAATAAATAAATAAAAACTTTAAAAAATTGAAAAAAAAAAAAGTAGCAGAAAGCTTCTAAATGTATTAACTTGAATTAGGCTGTGAAAAGATCAATAACTACATTTCATTCTTAGAGTAAACCCTAAAATAATGCAAATAGCTCATCAGCAAATAGATTCTGCTGCTGCTTGGAAGAAGCTGAATAGATTCCAATCATAAATTTTCTTCAACCCCCTGGAAAACTGAGATCATCAAACAGACAGATATATTGAATTCTAAATGGTACCAGGCCCCCAGAAGAGAAACAGGGTGCATGAACTTTTCTCCTTTTTCAGAGTGTAAGAGGAAGATGAGCCACAAAACCAATAGGAAGAAGACAGCTGAAACTTGAATGAATACTTGAAGACCACATGTGAGCTAGCATAGTTTAGTAGCCCTGGAGTTCTGTGACTCATCGGAAGTCCTAACTCACCCCCCAGCTCTTTTCCTTGTGCCTTCCACCAAGTACTTACAAAAAAAATTGAAGGTACAACAGGAGACCTAAGAAAATCCTACTGAGTGACGCACAGGCAAGAAACGGTGCTAGATTCCCAGACCCTTCTTCTATTTGAAACTAAGCTGTAAACCACTAACAAAAGGGGAGAAAACATTCCTAACTCCTAGCATAAAGCAAATATTCAGTAACTCTGAAAAAGAGATAAAAGCTAAAGCTGTCTTCCACTGGTGGGTGGGAAACCAGCCTGAGCCTATGACTGTGCATTGATACTGAGCAGAGATCTGCTGTCACAGAGGGAGTGCCAAGAAACTTACCCCTCCCCGAGACATCTCGCTGATACAAACAAAGCTCAATTTTATTGACACAAAAGGAAAGAAGAAAGCCTATGACAGTGGCCCACAGGCACCGTGACTCCCAGGTTAAGGCTAGAGAAGAAGAAAGAAGAAAGACCCCTCCGCACCACAACTCTTGAAATGAGCAATAAACAACAGTGATATATTGTGTGATGAGGGAAAGAACATGGAGCTAAATCTCAACGGGAAACGCATGTAGGAGCTGCTCAAAGTTGAAGGTGGAGCAGCAACACCAAGGGAAAAATCTGTCATTTTCGGCCTCAAGTCAAGCACAAGGCAGCAATAGTCCAGTGCTGAAGGAATTCGTAGTTCGTGGTGCACTAATCTAGGCAATTACAGCAAAAACAAATCCTAAACCCAGATCAACTACCGACTAGTCTGACCCAAAACTGCACATTGAAGACCTTTCAGTAGAAGAGACATGTCCATTTCTAAGCATGAATATTAATAATGTCAATGTTTACTGTTATTGTAGACACAGTCGCCAATATCGAATCCAAATGTACGAGACATACAAAAAAGTTAACAACAAAGTAGGGAAGCAATCCATTGTCAAGATAAAAATCCAGACCCAGAAATAACACAGATGTTGGAATTTTAAGGCAGGTAATTTTAAATAATTATGACACTTTTGGTAGACATCCAGTTTTCTAGAGGAATAATTGATAACACTACATTTCACTTTCAATAGTGTTAGAGTTTAGAAAGTAATTTATATGATCGTCCTACTTGAAAAGTCTTCACACATTTTATTTCTTTTAAACCAGAAATTATTATCTTTATTTAACAAATGATAAAACTTACCTCAGTAAGCATTAAAACTTGCCCAAATCACATATCTAGAAAAAGACTATGTTGCTATTCCAATATAGTCTTTGACTTAATGTCTCAAGTTTATCCATTTTAAGTATCCCTGAGTCATATAATTCTTAGATTTGCATACATTTCTCCTATTTTACCATACAGTTTAAATAAATGATTGTTTTAGCTAATCTATGAAATTTACTAAAAATCTCATTTTCAAGGTCTAGCATGGTTTCCTCTGCAAATTTAGATTCCCTTGGGCAGCGATTAAGTTCTCCTGATCTATTTCCCATATATTTTCAGACCTAATCATTGATCTTTCTTATTCTTTCTGAGTTTACTATCATATGCAAAGATTTCTTTTTGCGTGTACTGGATGGTAGTCACCATTAAAGTAGAAATACTCTCACCTGAATCAAAGCCAATTCCCGATTAAAGCTTCAGAATTAATTAAATTAAACTCAAAAGCAACAGAAAATTAAATATTCTGTTATAGTGACAACATAAAAAATATTAAAAATATATCAATGGAAGCAACTAGGAATAAATAAAATATATCCCTCTTAATTTTTTAAAATTCACAGTCACAGGAATGAATATTTTTTCACTCTTATTGATATTACACAAGTTACATGTCCAGTTTTTATTCAAAGTTCTAAGGATTTGATATATTGTAATCAGAAATTAGACGGAGATAAAAATATTGTTTAAAAACACCAGCATAGGGCTTCCCTGGTGGCGCAGTGGTTGAGAGTCCGCCTGCCGATGCAGGAGACACGGGTTTGTGCCCTGGTCCGGGAAGATCCCGCATGCTGTGGAGCGGCTGGGCCCGTGAGCCATGGCCGCTGAGCCTGCGCGTCCGGAGCCTGTGCTCCGCAGCGGGAGAGGCCACAACAGTGAAAGGCCCGCGTACCGCAAAAAAGAAAAAAAAAAAAAAAAAGCACCAGCATATGTCTCTTTGAGGAAGAATTCAATTTATTGTGATGATGACAATGAATTCTCTGAGCAATAAAATGAAATTCATCAGATGGCTTCTGCTTTTGGACTAAATTAAACTCACATAGGAGGCACTAGACTGAGTAGATTGAACAGGAAATCAGCTCTAAGTAGCTTTCTAAAAGTACTGTAATTTCTACTGCCAGTATAATTTTGTGATCTGTATAAAACTGGGGAATGAGAAACTCACATATAATGTGAATTGTCTCTGTGGCTAAAGATTAATTACCAGCGATGATTTTTGGCAGGCTAACATCTTTTCTTGCTTGCTTGCATCCCTATTATAACCACATTTTATTGAAAATCATACTGAATTTAGCTATGCCTTTTTGGACAGAGTATGTGGAACAAAATCCTTTGTTTTCTGCTACCTGTTGAAGTGGAATTGCATTGTTGTTATTATCAGTTATTGTTTCCCTCCCTGCTTCTTCAGTATCACACTGTGAATTGCCAGGCTTTGTCACTGACTGTGTTAATTGCTCGTGCAAAAGATTCCTTAATCTTGATTTAAAAAATAATCCTATTAGTTACTCATCCCCTAATCTCTTATGGTAAGCTGCTTATTTCTAATCTAAAAAGAATCATGCATTTGGTGTTGTATGTAAAAATGAAATACCAAACCCAAGGCCACAAATATTTTCTCATATATTTTCTTTTAGACATTTCATAATTTTACACTTACTTCTAGATCTATAATCCATTTTGGATTAATTTTTGTAACTGACATGAGGTATGTGTCAAGGTTTTGTTTCTCATATGGATGTTTGTTACAGCACCACTTGAAAAACTATCTTGTTTCCATTGAATTATCTTTGCATATTTGCCAAAAAATCAGTTGACAATATTTTTCTGTCTATTTCTGACCTTTCTCTTCTATTCTACTGATATATATATTTATATATAAATATATATAAATATATAGATAAACTCCAATTTCTTCAATTCCACACTGTCCCTATTTGTGCAGCTTTATAATAAATTACAATATTACCTGATCTATAATACTCAAATCAGTTAATATCAGTTCTGCTTGACTGCTAAAATCAGTTCATATGAGTTAACAATTATTTTGGCTATTCATTTCTTATGCCTTTCGAATGTACTTCAGAATTGCCTTGTCAATATCTACAACAAGTATTTCTTGGGTTTTGATTGAGATTGATTTGATCTTATAGACCAAATTTGGGGTGGGGGGGAGTAGGAAATGATACCTTAGTAATATATAGCCTTCCAGTCTATAACCCAATATATCTCTCTATTTATTCATACCTTCATTGATTTCTTTAATCAGTATACTGTATTTTTATGTATACCGGTCCTGCACATAATTTGTTAAGTTTATAGTTAACTCCTTCATTTTTCATGTTATTGTAGATGTGATTGATTTAAACATTTTAGATTTCAATTGTTCATTGCTAATATATAGGAATATGAATAACTGGTGTTTTAATATTGACTTTGTATTCTGGGATCCTGCTAAACTCACCTGTTAATTCTAGGATTTTTTTTTTTTTTGGTAGGTTCCTTTGGATTTTCTACCAATATGTTATCTCTGAATAAAATAGTTTTATTTCTTGCTTTCTAATTTGTGTGCTTTTTATTTGATTTTCTTGCCATATTGCACCAGCTAGGATTTCCAAAGCAATTTTGACTGGGAAGGATGAGAAGTAACACCTTTGCCTTGTTCCACAGCTTAGTAGAAAAGCATTCAATATATTACCATTAAGTATGATGTTAGCTATAGATTCTTCATAGATGTCCTCCGTTAGGTTAGGAAAATTCTTAAGGAAGAATGATTATTATCTAGATCAGAAACTTATTTATCTTGGATAAGGATGTTTCAAAGTCTTTGTCCAAAATTGATTTATCTATTCCATCTTTCCTTTGGTAAATGTTTGTATGGTATATCTTTCTCCATTACTTCAAATGTATCTAAATCTTTATTTTCAAGTGGGTTCTTTCAGACAACATGCAGTTGGATCTTGTTTTTATATCTGATCTGATAATCTCTGTCTTTTAACTGGTGTGTTTGGACCATTTGCATTTAAAATGATTATAGATAGAGTTGGATTAAAATCTACTATCTGGCTGTCACATTCTTTTTTGTTATTGGTGTTTTGGCTTTCCAGATTTGTAAGGTACATTATAACTCTGTGGTGTTACAGATGTTGGGCTGGTAAATATTTTGTTGTTTGTAAATTTTTGTTGGTTTAATTGCCTTGTTTTTAAATAGAGAATGTTTAGGGTGATTACAAACTATGCTGTTGGCTCTGCCATCTTGCTGCCAGCTGAGCCACTATATTTCAATACAAAAAGTGTTCTATTTATGAATCACACTAATAAAAAAATATACATCATGCACCATTATTTAGTTCTTCTAATCTGTTGATATGATTTTATTACCACCTTATCTTTTACAAAATCTAAGGTACTTTTCCTTGTATTTCCTATTCAGAATGTAATTTAAGCAGCAAAAGAATATTGTTTCCAATTTTGAAGATTGTACACACATTATAGAACACAAAGTCAGAGTCTATGGAAAAGTATAGTCATATAAAGCACAGACTCTGGAAACAGATTGCTGCATTCATATTTGGGTTCTGTCAAATTAGCACACTATATTTATGTTTTACCTTTCTCATCTGTTAAATAGGATGATAATATTAGTACCATAGAGTTTTGTGAATATCAAATTAGGTTTTCTTTATACAACTCTTTTAAAAGATCCAATATCTGTTAGTTAAAAAAACAAACAAGGGACTTCCCTGGTGGCGCAGTGGTTGAAAATCCATCTGCCAATGCAGGGAACACAGGTTTGATTCCTGGTCCAGGAAGATCCCACATGCCATGGAGCAACTAAGCCCGTGTGTCACAACTACTGAACCCATGTGCCACAACTACTGAAGCCCATGCACCCTAGAGCCCGTGTGCTGCAACTACTGAGACCACATACCACAATGACTGAAGCCTGCGTGTTCTAGGGCCAGCGTGCCGCAACTACTGAAGCCCGTGTGCCTAGAGCCTGTGCTCTGCAACAAGAGAAGCCACCGCAATGAGAAGCTGGAGCACCACAATGAAGAGTAACCCCAGCTCACCGCAACTAGAGAAAGCCCACATGCAGCAACAAAGACCCAATGCAACCAAAAAAACAAATAAACAAACAAACATTACTTCTGCCATCATCATATCAATCTTATGAGACAACTTTGCAATTAATTATATTTTATAAATGAGAATACATAGAGTCAGAGTATACTTAGTATTCCTGAGGTTGAACAACTTTTAATGCCAGAGACATTATATTAATTCAACCTGTAAAGAAGAAAACTTTAAATGTTTAAATGGAGGGTTTTGGTATAAAAAAAATGCTGTCACATCATTTGTTATCATTAATACTTTCACTGGAATATATTTTTTATTTCATAGATAATAAAATTGAGTGAGCCACTGGAAGATAAAAAGAAGAAAGCTCTGAGTTTCTGGTTTAATTTTAACTTTTATACTTATGTAACACAGAGTCTATCTTTTTTGCCTATAACGGGATGCTTATGATGAAAGAGAATACCACTAAAATGCATTTAAACCCAAATATCCTAATTCTTGTGAATTACAGGCAGGGCTGGAAGATTTATGATCGCTTCATGAATAATAACTATAACAATTACTTTGGATCTCCATTATTCATGTTTTGCAAGAAGAGTCTCATGGAATTTCATTATATAACAGTTTCTTTAAAAAAGGGTAGGGACGATTTGAACTTTACTTACATTAAAACCTAGCGGGGCATTATTTTATTAGAATATTAAATCTAAAGTTTCTATTACAGTTATATCCTTTAATTTTGGAAATTATAATAGGAGCAGAAATCCTTGAAGAGAAATAATTTTTTTTCTGTTAAAGTATTATTATTTACACTTAAGGCAATTTAAACTATATGAGAAAATCACAGAAGTGGAATTTGGATCCTTGTTCTCCAACCTCTCACTGCAGTTCTAAAAGCTTTGTATAGTCATCGGCAGCTTTATTCTTTTGCTGTTCAGAATCTCCTCCTCTGCTCTTCTCAAATTTCTGACCCACCACTGTCCAATGGACTCACAAATATTCATTTCAGAAAAACATTTGAATTCTACTATATGCCAGATATACTTTCTAGTACTAGAGATGCTATGGAGAAAAGCAAAGATAAAATCCCACGTTCATAAATCTTTATCCTGGCGGGGGGGAAGTGCAGAGAGTAAGTAATTTAAACACTAAACATAATATTACAGAAGACTTACTCTGCTTCACTGGTTACAGAGAAGGCAGCAAAAAGGAACAGCCCCAATTCTGTCTACTTCATCCATCTACTCCTCTTTTCAGTTCTAAGGAAACTGGTGACCTTCCTCTTGTTTAAGGCTTATCTCACTTTCTGTTTTCTCATGCAACTCCCTCTCTTCATTGTTTGTCCAATCTATGTCGTATCACTTTCAAGCCCTTCTCTCTACTGGCTGTTTTCTAGCAGAACACCAATTAACTTAAGACCTCTCCCATCTCATGCCCCTCCCTCTTTTACATAAAAATATGTGTGTTTGTGTATAAGAGACACACACACACATACACTCACTCTCTCTACCTCCTCACCTTTTACTAACACCTCAAACTATCATAAATCTGGTTTTTAGTCTTTAAAATGTTCTCACCAAATCAGCAATTACATATAAATTGGAAAATCCAAAGGACACTTAAATTTTTTTATTATTTGTTCCCTTGAGAGAATATGAAATCATTGATTATTCCTTCTTTCTCAAGCCACAATCATCCCTTGGTTTCCATAACACCACATACTCCTGAATTTATCCTATATCTCTGGTTATTTTCATGCAGTATCTGTGCTGGCTGTTTCTCTCCACTTGAATATCTTTCAGGCATCTTAACAACAACTACAACAAACTGTATAAAAGTGATTTCTTCTTGTTCCCACCCTCTAGTATTTTCTCTGTCACTTAATGGCATATCTAGCAAATTGCGCAAATCAAAAATTAAGAAATCACCTTTAAACTCTTTTCTCTTGAAAAACATCTACACCCAATCAATTGTAAAGTCCTATCGATTTTTACACTTACTTGTCTATCAATTCCATTCTCTTCAGCCCATTTTCACTACTAGAATCATGGTAAAAGCCAATATAATCTTTGATCTATAGTAGTTTATGTTCATTCAGAAATCTTAGCATTTTCTATTATTCAGACATTGTTCTAGGTGCTGGAGACAAAAGGGGTCACACCAGACCAAATCTCTGCCCTGAACATGCTTAACTTCAGTGGGAAAGGGACTACTGTAACTTAACTAGTTTCTGTTTCTCTGTTTCATTAGTCACATAAATATTTGACATAATGGCCAAAACATATTGGCCATTCCTGTGTAAAACAGGAATATTTTCAAATGTCTTTTTAAAGAATTTGCAATTTCCTTAACAGATATTCTAAACTTATTGTCAGTCATTTCACTGCTTATCGATGCAACTTCCTCAGGTACTATGGTACTTATACTCTGCATTCTGACGGTACTGAGTATCTTTACATAAGTAATTGAGGAAAAGAGAAAGTGTTATAAAGATGAGGAAAGAGCAGGCAGAAAACTAAGGTTGAATGGACAAGAACAAGCTTTAATCTGTCTCCTACATGCAAAACCTAATGAAGCAAACAACCACGCAGAAAATTATAATACAAACCAAAGATTAATTCCATAAAGTAACTCAAAACTACTGTATAAAATTTCAGAGGAGAAAAATACTGCTTCTCCTTGAACTATTCAAGACAATTATGGAAATTAAGAGAAATGGCATATGAGTAAATCTGAGGGAGAATTTCAATATAAGAGCATGCTCAGCAAAGGAAATAGCATGAACTGAAAAATAGGGGAAAAGAGCCTGGGAGTTATTGAGGGATAAGGAATGATGTAGTTTAGGTAAAATAACCATGGGTTGGAATAATGGGAGATCAGGTTTGAAAAAGAAGTCATAATATTAAGTGCTTCCAGGACCAGAAAAGGGAATTTAGATTAATTCTATATGAAAGGTGAGCAACTAAAATATTCAAAATAAGAAAGTAACATTCTAAGCTGTATTTAGTAAAATCATTCTATGTTGACCCTGTATTAGACTTCTAGCTCAAGATGCATGATTAAATACAGATTGAAACCTACATTTCTTTCCCAAATATCCACACGTGCATACACACACACAACTTTATACATCTTTGCTCAAAACAAGAAAAAGAAAATATTCATGGGGAAGAAACACAAACAAAATCACTAATCACTAGAGTAAAGAGGAAGTAAAATGACATGGCAAAAAGAATATCACACCTGGATATAGATAATCCCTAAAAGAACAGAAAAAAGTGTTCAAAATTAGTAGAGAGAAAATAAAAGAAAAAAAAATCCAACAGAAGAAATAAGAGAAAGTGAAAAGAAGCAAAGAAAAACCACAGAAAGTGGAAAACATAACATGGGACGCCGAAAGAAATCCAGGTTATTAGTGTCCACAATAAATTTCAAGTTCCATTAGAATGCAGTCTCCACAAGAGCATTTTTTGTGTTTTCTTCACTGATGTATCACCAGCATGTAGAAGAGTACCCTGTACATGCAAGTACTGTGTACTCAATAAATAGTATTTCAATGAAGGACGTTTAACACATATATACAATTGTTTTATTACTCATTCTTTAAAAAGTCTTCACAGTAATTAAGTGAAGCAAGAACTGCTTTATAACCATTCATTATTAATGTAGCACAAGTATTTTATCCCAGTTTAGTTCACAAAATAGTAGGAAACCGGAACCATCTGTCTCCTGACTCCTCACTTACCTCTCTTTCTCCCACATAATAGATTTGGGAACTCAGAACAGAGAAGCCATTCACCCACTCCTGAATATTTAACGTGCGATTGTGATTTTTATTGCAGTTGATAACCACCTGCACTCTGGCTCACATCTCCTATGAGCATTTTTCAACCTTATGGTTTTGTCAAAAGTTTTCTTGCCAAATACCTAATGTAGATTAGACTAAATTTAACAAGTACAAATTCTAACAACTAAGATAAAATTATGGCAAATTAGACATTTTCAAATTATTGTTAACTGACAAAGCAGAGAAAATTGTAAAATATAGGTTGTTAAAAATAAATTCATTTCCATAACTCAAAATGAGATAGTGGATAATAATCTGAAATACATAAGGAAAGGTAATGGAACTTAGCACCTTGGAGATTATGCTTTCATTGTCGTGGAGGAAAAATTAAATATAACACTGTTTGTTTGAATTGAAGACTAGTAACAGAGAAATAACTCTTTCTGAATTTTTTCAGCTATTTGTTTAGTCTCCAACATTGAAATATTTTGTCAATATTGTAGTATCTTTTATTGGCATAAGCTACCTATGATAGAGATGAATTGGGATACTGAATACATTAAATTAAAATTTTTCCTTCTTTAGATTTTCTCATTATACACCAAGTAAAGAAAGAATATAGCATGATCTTTAACTGGATCCCTGAGGTACCTGAAGAAAAGCTACTTGAAGAATTTGAAGTACTGAATTACCTGAAGAAAAGATAAATATATTTAAGAGCTAGTTTTTAAAATGAACCATTGAAATTACTAAACCATTACCTATACTAGGGTAAAAAGAGGAAAAGCACATATTTCCAAATTTAGGACTAACAGGGGGAAAACTAGTTATAAACATAAAAAGTAGAAATGTGAGAGAATACTTTGCACACCAATTTATACAGTTGAATGCCTGAAAAAATATTTAGTAAAAAAAATGACTAAAATGGACTTGTAAAGACACATGTATGAATAAGACAGAGACATGGAATCATTGTTCAGCTGCCCTTTAAGGAATTCCCATATTCAGTCTCAAAATGAACTCTAACTTTAAAGAATACATCATTTGACATTTCTTTTTTTTTAGCATCTTTATTGGAGTATAATTGCTTTACAATGTTGGGTTAGTTTCTGCTGTATAACAAAGTGAATCAGCTACACTTATACACATATCCCCATATCTCCTCCCTCTTTCATCTCCCTCCCACCCTTCTATCCAACCCCTCTAGGTGGTCACAAAGCACAGAGCTGATCTCCCTGTGCTATGCAGCTGCTTCCCACTAGCTATTTATTTTACATTTGGTAGTGTATATATGTCCATGCCACTCTCTCACTTTGTCCCAGCTTACCCTTTCCCCTCCCCATGTCCTCAAGTCCATTCTCTACGTCTGCGTCTTTATTCCTGTCCTGCCCCAAGGTTCGTCAGAGTCATTTTTTTTTTTAAGATTCCATATATGTGTGTTAGCATACGGTATTTCTTTTTCTCTTTCTGACTTATTTCAGTCTGTATGACAGACTCTATCTAGCTCCATCCACCTCACTACAAATAACTCAATTTCGTTTCTTTTTACGGCTGAGTAAGATTCCATTGTATATATATATGTGCCACATCTCCTTTATCCACTCATCCGTCGATGGACAATTAGGTAGCTTCCATGTCCTGGCTATTGTAAATAGTGCTGCAATGAACATTGTGGTGCATGACTCTTTTTGAATTATGGTTTTCTCAGGGTATATGCCCAGTAGTGGGATTGCTGGGTCATCACTAATCATTAGAGAAATGCAAATCAAAACTACAAGGAGGTATCACCTCACACCAGTCAGAATGGCCATCATCAAAAACTCTACAAACAATAAATGCTGGAAGCCTTCCCTGGTGGCGCAGTGGTTGAGAGTCCTCCTGCCGATACAGGGGACACGGATTCGTGCCCCGGTCCGGGAAGATCCCACATGCCGCGGAGCAGCTGGGCGCGTGAGCCATGGCCGCTGAGCCTGCGCGTCCGGAGCCTGTGCTCCGCAACGGGAGAGGCCACAACAGTGAGAGGCCCGCGTACAGCAAAAAAAAAAAAAAAAAAAATGGTGGAGAGGGTGTGGAGAAAAGGGAACCCTCTTGTACTGTTGGTGGGAATGTAAATTGATCCAGCCACTATGGAGAACAGTATGGAGGTTTCTTAAAAAACTAAAAATAGAACTACCATACGATCATTTGACATTTCTTAAACTACAACCCTATACTGCTTCTCTAAATATTGTCTATGAGCCACTTGCATTACATTTGTTAGGTTGCTGATTAAAGATGCAGATTGCCATGGCTAACATAAGACCTACTAATATAAACTCTTTGGATGTTGAGTCAGGTAATCCACATTCTTGCCGAGTGTCCCAGGCGAATCTGATACACATTAAAATTTGACCAAGAGGACAAATTAAAAATGGGCAATTGTTTTTATATAGCCATCATATTAGTGATACTGAAATCTGAAAAATATAAAGAACAAGAAAATTCCAACCCACTCTTATTTATTAATACTGATGGAAAATTTAAAATCATACAATAGTAACTGGAGCCATCAGGACATTCAAAAATTTAATTTATTCCAAATTGAGTTTATTCTAGGACTTCATAGATTGATTGACATATGGTATTTATAACTAATACAAATTCAAAGGAGAACAAATATATTATCATATTTGATCAACTTAACACATGCCAAAAGGGTATTTATTAATGTTTAATATTCACCCCAACTCAAAAATTAAATATAAACAAGCAATGTAGAAAGTTACAGTAGAATACGCAGCTCCATGATAATTCTAACAAATATGTTTATTTCAATTGATATAAACTGAATTTGAGAAATAGCCCTGATAAAACACCAATTTTATAAAGGGAAAATATATACTCTCTGGCTACCTTCCTAAACCTAATTGTTCTACAGTTAATTCTCTTGAATATTTCAGACAACAATCACATCATCTTCAATAATAATTATATTTCTTCTATCCCTACATCACCTTCTCCTATTATTTAAAAAAGATAACTCTCTTTTGCTTTTCTAATTTTGTTGAGTAGCACCTCCAGAAAATCATTAATCAGTAATGACCATCAAACATAACCTTGTGTTATTTTTCACTGTAATGGGCAAAACTATAAAAATATTTATTTTTCTCTATTATGTGATAAAATTTAGCTTGCTAGTGAGATATCTACCTACTTAGCTATTGCTCATTTTTATGGTCATGGACTCCTTTGATACAAAGTCATGAAGGGTATGGACCCCCAGTCCTGAAGCCTCCCAGATGTGTATTAACATATATATTGGAGTAAAATTAAAGAGTAGTTTCGAGATGCACCTTAGCCCACCCATGGAGCATCTAGGAGTCTAAGAAACAGTCTGTGAACCAACCACCCTCAGCTGCCTGCATTCTTCCTTTCTGGCTGCTTCTCTCTTCTGCCCCTAGCAACTATTCTCTACTAACCACCTCCACAGCCCCCTGTGAATCAAACCCCTTGGCTGCACCTCCAAATTCGCCATCCTTATTGTAACGGTGCCTCTTGGTTATTGGCAGTTAAGCACTACCACCACTTGGGTAGTACTTTCTTTGAGACTTCTCCATTCCCATGGATATTAATGAGCCCAACTCTGTGATGGCCTCATCCGCTGTCATCCTCGGCTTGCAGAGAAGAGCCCCCACTGAATTTAGTGCAGCTGGTTCCCTTCTTCCCAGCACACTCCTGATGGCCTTGATGAATAGTTATGTCTTTCAGACCTTTCCTTGGAACGTAAACTCTGGCGGGCATCGTGACCTGATATAATATGTCCATTCCAGCATGCCCATTTCCCTCAGCCTCTTTACTTGTTCTCTGATGTTTGCTGGGGCAACTCAAGCATTTCCACTCATTCAGATCTGGCCATCAGTTATGATAGTTATTCCAGACTTCCACAGGAAACTCCAGCAGTCAGTTTACTCCAGCCTCTGCGGATCATATCAGGTTGTAAAGTCACGTACTCTAAGAAAGTGCTTCAAAATCAAAGAATTCTTGCTTATCTGGTCTTGTATTCTGGCCTCTTGATTAAATATGCTCAAACTCCAATCACGGGAGTTTGGCTCCTGTCAGTACATGCAGGATAATTCTTGCAGCTTTTGAAGTATACAGTCTCTTTCCTCTTTATCAGGTTCAGAACATTCCTCACTTAGTGATGCTGGGATTTCCCCTTAGTTATTGGTCTGGCAGTGATTGGTCTCCAGGAGAGGAGATAGAGGCCATTCTCCAGGGAGGTACCCGTTGCTTTGAACAGGGGAGGTTTCTGCAGTGTCCTTCCGCACAGCTGAAATTCGATCACTCACTAGGGAAGTATGGGCTGCTTCTGCAAGCCCACAAGTTCAGGGAGCCTGCAGAGTCAATGTCCGCAGAGGCATCTGTCCAGATGTCCCCATCCTAAGTTTTCCAAACTAGGTTTTGACTTTGCATAATAGGCCTTCCCTGGCTGAGAATTCAAACAAGTCTGAAGCTCTGCCACTCATTCACTCATTTATTCAACAAATATTTCTAACTGTTTTTCAGGTGAGCTGGTCTGGATGGCTGGGTATTTGACGATGAACAAAAATGACAGGATTTCTGCCCTTGTGGTTACACATACAGAACAGATATGTAGTGAATAACACTCTGTATAAATGTGTAAAATTTTGCAACATGCTTCTACAGATTATAATTATTTCCACGTATTAAAATTATTTTGGAATGTTAATTAATTATTTTGGTATACTGTATGGAAATATCAAAATTTAATCATTTACCTCTTCTTTCATTGTGACATTTAGGTTTTATTTCTAGTTTTTTAGGACCACAACAAACGCCATAATGAGGATTAAATCAGCACCCTTTCAGTTTCAGAATTTGCAGTTCTAGAATTTTTTCCTAGTTCTTTATTATCATTTCCATTTCTCTGCTGAGATTATCTCTTTGTGAATAAGGTCTATATTTTAAGTTCTTGAGTATATTCATAATACATTATAATATACAGTATATATGTGTCTATTAATATATATATATTATATGTTTCATTCCATGAATATATTTATATTATATAACATTAATATAATATATATAATTTTGTAATTTCTGTCCTTGATAATTTCAATATGTGGGTCGTGTGGCTTCTATTAACTACTACAGTTGTTAATTATGGGTCATATTTTCACCCTTTGTTAAAGGTCTAGGACTTTTATGATTGCCTGATAGAAATTATAAATCATATATTGTACCAGTTTAGGTTTACATTTACTTGATTTTAAAGTTACGCAGAAATTAGTTAAATTACAGATTGATCCACTTGATCTTTTTAAGTCTAGTCTATTTAAGTTTAGTGTTTAGTCCTAGAGTTTGTCCTTTATTCTAGGGCTTGGTTCTAACTCAATGGGGGAGCGTTCTACAATCTTCCAGAGTGAGGAGCGAAGCCAGCAGCTCACAACTTCCTGGCCCTGAGGACGTCCCCACCTCCACTCAGCCCTCAGACTCACGGAGCCACCCACTGCAAGTGTGCAGCACTGAGCTTGGCAAATGCATTGGGGACTTGAATGCAGATTTCCGGACACTGAATCTGTACGACTGCATTGTTTCTAGCAAATTCCAAACAATTCAGCAGCCAGGAATTTTGATCTCTCCTCCATTAGTTCAGTGAGATTGTTCTGTTCTGCTGGTATATTTCCTTCCTGTGTTCTGGTCTGAAAAGGGCTCCCTGTCCAGAGGAGTGATCATGTAGCTTACCTTGTGTTTCCTTTGTCTAAATAGTCACTGTGTACATCAAAACGGTTACTTCATATGTTTTGTTTTGTTGTATTCTTGGTTATGCCATAAACTGAAGCCTACCTTCTAGCTAAAGAAAAAAAATCAGTCAACCCAATTCATGAAAATTGAAAAAGACAGAATAATACAATAAAACATTTTCAAATCACTGGAGGTGTTTTAAAATACGCAAGGGAAAGATCTGTAGATTTGACATTAAAATTTTTAAATTTTTGAAGAAGGGTAAATGAAAAGTATAAAGTTTTGAAAAACTTCAAAACATATAAAACACTTGCTTGAGCTTTAAAAAGAAAATACTGAGGACTCTGAAAAGTAAACAATAGTAAGGGAATTGGGAACTGAAGTAAAAATCATAATGACACATAAGGGAGATGGCCTCATTTGCAAGGAATTGCACGAAACTATGGAGGACTTAAACTTTTTAAAAATAAACAAATTGGCATTCTGGCCAGAAGAATGGAGTAAGGACCCCTTAGGAGCCAAAGAATACAAGGCACATCCCAGAGAAGGGAGAGTTAGAAAAAGCGATCTCTTAAGTTTAATGGATGAATTGACATACATCCTGAGCTGACTATTAAGCCATTAATGTACTAAACAAAACCAAAGAAGGTTAACAAAGGCAGCTAGAACTAAACTATGTCATAAACCACTGCCCACATTCAAGATTAACCTCTGAGTGGTACATACACTGAGAAGACTCAAACAATACAATAAAAGCTTTGAAAACTGAACTGATCCACAGAAGGGAAACATAATGTGCTGTCTGAAACTAACTGTGTTGATTACTGCTAAGCAAAACAAACAAACAAGCATCAACATTCTTCAGAGAATTTTAACAGAACCCAGAATATTATAACATATTATTCAAAATGTCCTGAATATATAAAATATATAATATACAAAAATTATTTGACATACAGAAAAATAAAGGAAAATTTGACCATTTCTCAAAAGAGTAAACAATTAATAGATGTCAACCCTGAGATAACTCAGAGAGAATGTTCAGACAGAGACTATAAAGCAGTCATTATAACCATTCTCCCTAAGTTAAAGGTGAACATCCTTGAAGTGGATGAGAAACAGATGAGAAATAGGTGATTGAAAATAGAAATTTTAGAACTGAAAAATTATACAGTCTGAAATTATAATATTCACTGGAGGGACTCAGTAGCAGAATGAAATGATAGAGGAAAGCGTTAGTGAACTTAAAGACAGATCAATAGAAATTATACATTCTGAAGAAAAAAAGAAAAAATGACAAAAAATATGAGCAGACCTGTTGCGACAATATCAAAACATCTAATACTAGTACAGAATTAAAGGAAAAGATACTGGTACAGAAAAATGTGTTTAAATAAATAATGTCTTTTTAATTTTTTAAATTTGGTGAAAGAAAGTTACAGATTTAAGAAGCATGGTGGATCCCAAACAGGACGAAGTCAAAGGAAACCATACTCAGGCAAGTCATAATCAAACTTCTGAAAACCAAAGATGAATAAGAAATTTTGAAACTGGCCAGAAAAATATGACACATTACATATAAGGGAGCTACATTTCAGATAACTGTTGGAATCATAAATGGTGGAAGCAGGAAGGAAGTGGAACAACAGCTTCAACATGCTAAAAGGAAATAACTATTAACACAGAAGGTTACATTCTGCAAGAAAAATTCTTCAGGAATGAAAGTAAAATGAAGCATTCTTATGTCAATAGAAGACATTTTCTAAAAAAATGCTAAAGGAAGTTCTTCAGGCTGAAAGGAAATTTACCACAGTGAAATTTGGAACATCAGGTTGAAGAGAATAAGAGGAGAAGTAATAACTGGATAAATGTAATAAAACTATATTTCTTCTCTTAAATACTTTAAAATATGTATGGTAGTTGGAAACAAAAATTACATGATTTTTTTAAGGAGGTTCAATGTATAAAGATGCAACACACAAAAATATAACATAAGGGTCAAAGGACCTATTTGGTTATAAGACTTCTAGGTTTTTCTTACAGTGGTAAAATATTAAGTCATTAGACTATTGAAAGATAGGATCACATATAATAATCCCTAAAGCAATCATTAAATAAAGAATAAAGTGATATAAGCAAAAAACTATATATATAAAGTATAATGGCATACTAGAATACATAAATTATATATACTAGAATAGAAATGGCAAATAGAATAAAAAACAGAGGGGACAAACAGAAAACAAGCAGTAACATGGTAGACATAAATCTGACCAAATCAACAATAACACCAATTAAAATATAGAAATTGTCATATTGGAAAAAAAAGTCAGTTACATGCTGCCTCCAATATGATCATTTTAAATATAATGATTGGATTAGTTAGAAGTAAAGTGATATAAAAAATTATACTATAGAAACATGAATTATAAGAACTCTGCTGCAGTGATTTTGATATCAAAGTACATTTTAGAATAAGGAAAATTGTCTGGGGTAAAGAGAGACATTGCAAATTGATCAAAGGATAAGTTCACCAAAGGAACATAAATATCTTCAATGCATGCCCCTAAAAACAGAAGATCAAAATGCATTTAGTAAAATTGATAGCGTAAGAGGAAAAATACTCAAAAGCACAATTATACTTGGAGACTCTATATTCTCATTAACTGATACAACAAGACAGAAAATTACCAAGTATTTAGAAGCCCTGAACATCATTGACCAATTTGATTGACCTAACTGACTGTGATGGTTACTTTTTGGTATTAACTTGACTAAGTAATCATGTCCAGATGTTTCATCAAAATCTGGATGTTGTTTGACCCAAACAAATCTAGATGTTGCTGTGATGGTAATTTTTAAGATGTGATCAACATTTAAATCAGTAGATTTTGAGTGATGCAGATTACCCTCCATAATGTGGATGGGCCTCATCCAATCCAATCCCCTGAAGACATTAAGAGCAAAGACAGGATCCCTGAAGACGAAGGAATTCTGGCTGGAGTTTTCAGTCTATTTGCCCTTTAATTTAATTTCTAGATTTGTCAGTTCACAGTTGTGTGAGTCAATTCCTTGAAATCTCTCTCTTCTCTTCTCCTTTCTCCTCCTCTCTCTCTTTCTTTCTCTTTCTCTCTTTCTTTTTCTTTCTTTCTCTTCTCTTCTCTTCTCTTCTCTTCTCTTCTCTCTCTCTCTCTCTCTATACATATATATATATATATATATATATATATACACACACACACACACATGTGTATTGAAAGACAGTGATAAATACAACAAGGGAAGGGATTGGTCTTTTATAGAAAGGGATCATGCCTGTGTGTAAATCAGAGAAAAACAGACGAAAATGAATAGACAGAAAGGAGGATGTGGAGGTTTGGAAGATGAGAAAACATAGAGGTTGCTGTTTAATTGTACCTATTTTGTTCAATGAAGTATGAGGCAGGATCATCAAATGATATTGTGTGTGGAAGGCTGAAGTTTGGAAATGTGAAAAAAGTGTAACATTGCAAGATGTCTAGGCAATGCTGAGTGCCATTAACAAATGTAGGCAATTTGCATAATTGTTCATCAATCGTACCGAGTGTCAGGACTCTATCAGGTCTTTCTGGGGGCTGCATAGCAGAGAGATGCTGTCCATCTCCAACCTTCTGACCAGCAGGCTGGTGGGTCTCTCTCTTCTTTCTGTTTTCTGCTAAGCTCTTCTCCTGATGTGGGGGCCTGATTCCGGGAATTCTTCAAATCTTCCTCTCCACCCATCGAACCCTGGTTTAAGGCTATGTGCACTCACCTAATTTTATGAATTGCAACCCAGTAATCATTTTTGCTAACTCAGCTGCTTAATAAGCATATGAAAATACTTTACCAGTGAATGATAATTTATTAAAATAATTCACATCAATTTTCTCTGAAACCCATTTTTTTCCAAACACACTGCATCACACAGTTCATTTGCATTTTTAAATGTGTAGTCTAACAATCTAAAAGTCATTTCATAATAACTAAATTATATCAAAACTTTTTGTGTGCAATATGCCAACATACCAATTAACTACTTCTATTTTCTTAGATGCATAAATCAACTATAATTAACTATTAATTAATTAACTCTTTCAAAAGGAGAAATTAAATGACTAAAGAAAAATATTGAAAATTTTTTATTGTAGACAGTGCATTATCTGGGAGACATAATGGAATGAAAATATATGTACAGGGGTACTGAGGTACTGAGTTCTATTTTCTAACTCAGTGACAGACAGTAGAAAAAAATAAAATCAAGGTCCATAGGAAAATACCTCCTGATGGTAGGCACACTACACTAGCTCAGCTTATATTTCTTTGCTGAGACCCTCTCCAAAAAACTCAGCGTGATTGAATTGTGTTGTTTTCTTTAAACATTGAGACAAATTTGTAAGTTTAGATAATTTAACAAGAGAACAATGGTTCTGCCTCATTCATAATTTACCACAGTTGATTCAGCCTTCTGTTCCATGGACACATTTTATCATATTTCACTCGAGTAACTTTTTGTTAGCAGAAGAATTTCATTTTTTTTTAATCCCAGGGTACAAGCCTTGTTCAATATTTGAAAATCAATCAATGTATTCACCATATCAAATCTCAATTTTTTAAAAAACACATATAGTCAAGTAAAGAGATTCAGATTTGATCTTTATGGTCTTGGGTTAAGCAAATATTTCTTAGATAAGACATTAAAATCATGAGCTGTAAAATAAAAAGCTGATAAATTTGACTTCATCAAAATTAAAAACCTCTGCTCTTGGAAAGATACTATTAAGAGATACAGAATGGTAGAAATATTTGCAAATCACATATCTGGAAAAATGTCTTATATCCTATATATGTAAAGAATTATGAAAACTCTATAACAAGAAAACAAAACAAAACAAACATACCCAATTAAAAATGGGCAAAACTTTGAATAGACACTTAACCTAAGAAAATGTACATTTGGCAAATAAGGACGTGAAAAAATAATGTTCAAAGTAATCAACTGTTGGAGAAATGCATATTAAAACTACAATATCACCACACACATCAGAGTGTCTAAAATTAAAAAGACTGACCATGCTACATGTTAGCAAGAATATGGAGTAACTTGGACTCACATAATAGAAGACAGAAACATGAAATGGTGCAAACACTTCAGGAAATAGTGTTTCTTATGAAGTTAAACATACACTTCCATATGACCCAGAAATTTCACTCTTAGTTGTTTAACCAAAAAAGACATGTGTCTATGAACCAGGAAATGAGCTCTCTCCAAATGCTGAATCTTCCAGTACCTTGATGTTCCCATCCTCCAGAACTGTGAGAAAATAAATCTTTGTTGTTTAGGTCACTCAGATTGTGGTATTTTGTTATGGCAGCCCTAGCAAACTAATAAAAACTTCTAAGACAGGATAAGATCTCACTATTAAAAAGTAAAGAGACTGAAAAGTTAAATAAGGGTGTTAAAAATGACCACTGAGCGCTTCCCTGGTGGCGCAGTGGTTAAGAATCTGCCTGCCAATGCAGGCGACACGGGTTCAAGCCCTGGTCCAGGAAGATCCCACATGCCGCGGAGCAACTAAGCCCATGTGTCACAACTACTGAGCCTGTGCTCTAAAGCCTGCAAGCCACAACTACTGAGCCCACGTTCCACAACTACTGAAGCCTGCATGCCTAGAGCCCGAGCTCCACAAGAGAAGCCACCGCAATGAGAAGCCCACGCACCACAACAGAGAGTAGCCCCTGCTCCCCGCAACTAGAGAAAGCCCGCGTGCAGCAATAAAGACTCAATGCAGCCAAAAAATAAATAATAAATGAATAAATTTATTTTAAAAAATGACCACTGAACCATCTCAGAGAAATATGTGTCATGTTCCACCAATAAGTTTATCATTGGGTTACTTATTAGCTTATTTCTTAAGAAGATAGGGTTACACAATTCTGATCAAAATGGAATCTCGGAATTTTAGAACTGGAAGTTCCTGTGTCCTTTTTGTAGATTTAGACACTGAGATACAGAAGTTTCAAAGAACTTGTTAAGACTCACAATTACTTGAGCAAAAATATGTCTAAATCAGCATCCAATTTTAGTTGAAAATAGTCAATAAGTCCTTAGACTACCTTTGTTGTTACCTTAAGAAAAAAGCAATCTGTCTTTGACATATCTTCCAGCCAACAAGATTTCACTCCTTACACATTCTCCTCATTTTTCATCTTATTTTCAGTTGCCCTTTCTTAGCCCATTATCAGGAGTGTGAATCACTTTTTACATTTCCAGTTTCTGTCTCCATGGCAATAGAAAAATCAATTTCATTGCAATATTTTTTTCTTAGCAGTTCAAATATCCTTTGGCTTTTATGTAAAATCTTCTTCCTTAATGTTTGTAGCTTTTTCTCCAGATTCATCGAGGCTAACGGTTTACTAATTTTGAAAAAGACAATGCTTCTCTTTAGCATTCACAATTTTTCATTTGCTTTTAGCAACAATGTTTAGCTCAAATTTGTATGTCCTTAGACTTTTGCCAAGTGAGCTTGTTCTTTGACCCTTAAATATTAAAGAGAAAAAGGTCTGAATTCTTCAGTGATTGACGTATATTTCAACTTCAGATCATATTTGGTACTTATCACAATGTAGTTTCACTTATATTATTTTTTAAAGAAATTCATGAGTAGCTTTAGTGACCTCTTCATAAATAAAGTATGTGAAATGTGCCTGAATATCTCATAGTACAATTCTCAATTTAACTCCGCATGATGAAAATACTTGATTCAATTGTTTCGTCTGTGCGAAATAACAACTAAAACACAGTTAAATGCCATAAAAACTGGGCAAAAGCTTAATAAGTGTACTGTAATAATAATCATATTTCTTAAATATTATAGCTTGCTAATATTATTATCTCCCAGGGTAGAATTTGAGTCATTGCTGACAATTTAAATTTTTTTCCTTCATTTTTGAATTAGAAAGATTCCTTCCCTCCAAATTAATCAATTTCTCCAAATTAATTTTCAATAAGCACAATATTTCACATGTCAAATTCTCATGCATTGCGGGAAACTTTGAATAAATGCAATAGGTTTTTTTTTCAATTTCACCATCTTTATTTCCTCATCTGAATCACAAAATTAAAATTGTGATTAGAAACGTGTTATATGACAGAAGACTGGTGTTAAAGTCCCATAAATTCCACTAGATAGCTGTAACAAAATATATCTCATTCCTCCTATTTCACAGGCTTATTGGGTCTTAGATAATGTATATAGAAGCCCTTTGAACACTAAAAGTGAATACAGTAACAAATGAAAAGAATAATCCTTGAGCAGGCTTCCCCTGCTTCACCATTTTCTCCTGTAATGACTCAACATTCATTATTCCAGTATCAAAGGTCTCCCTCCATCATTTAATTTATTTCTCAAAGGATAGTCATTAGATCATTTCTATCAGTATCATTGAGAAGTGAGATGATTTTATTTAACTAAAGATTTCTGGGCCACATCCTAGGCCCAGAAGCATAATATCAGGGGATTTGGCCCAGGGCTTTGCATTTTAATGAATATCCAAGACAGTTCTTTTTCACATTAAAGTTTGAGAAACACTAATCAATGTGTTTTTCATCTTTCTCACTTTTTTTCTTTGGTAGGTTAACTGTGAGAATGGCCAAATTTTTCATCCCTGTTAATATCTGTGCTCTTTGAAATGTGACTTTGCAGCTCCTCTCATCAAAAGGTAGAATCTATTTCCCCATCTCTTCAATTTGACTTGCTTTTGCTAATCAAATGTCATGGAAGTGGCAGTGTGCCAGTTTGAAGCCTAGGTATTAAAAGAATCTGGGCAATTCCACTCACTCTCCTGTAACCCTGCCACTACCACCATGAGAACAAATTTAGGCCAGCCTGCTGGAGAATAAAGACGGCATGAAGAGATGAATGGGTCCAGCTATCCCAAGTGAGAACCCCCAAGACCAGCCACCCATCCACCACCTGATTAACCACCTGCAGACACATGAGTGAAAGCAATTAAGACAGAAGTATCCAGTTAACCAATAGACTCATAAGCAATAATATATGCTTACTGTTTAAGCCACTGAATTGTGTGTGGTTTGTCAGGTAGCAATAGCTAACTAAAGACTGCATGTATCTAGAAACTAAGGCTTAGATAATTTGGGCAGTTTTCCAAAGTCTTCATGATCAAAGTCTACCCTTTTGCCTTTAACTTAAACACACAAAGCATGTAAACACTTTTACAATTTGAAATTCTCCTCTGACTCTTTCTCAACTTGCAACGTTTTTTGGTCGTATCATCATGTTATTATTTAAATTTCATATATTAAATACGATTTTTTAAAAAACTCATCTGAAATTATACCTCAATTATGATTTTTCTAAATAACTAAAAAATGGGCATTTTAATTTTATTTCACATAGTAAAAACATAGAACCATGTAAATGTATTTAGTCCACATCATTGTCTAACTTAGAATTGCCTTCAGGGTTGAAATGTTTGTAGACCTTTGTATGACTATATAATCTACATAATTTTACACAGTTTGTTTGCATTAATTCTAAACTTCATTTGAAGCAACAGAATAATAGCTACCTGAATAACTGAATATCTAAGATATTTAAATATCTAAGATAATGTAACTATATAATATCTGGAAAGGGAGAAATAACAATGGAAATTTTCTCTTTGGTCATTGACTTTCCTCTGCTTCTACTTTTTGCTTTCACATATTCAGTCACTTGTTTACTCAGTTATTAACTGAAACATGCCTTTAACTTACACTTAAAAATTAGCTTGGCTTTTTGCATAGATGCAAGTAAAGCCTTTTTTATGCATGTTCATTTCGTGCTCTATGACAAGAGGTAACTTCAGAGTCACTGTGTCTTTGATATACATTCACTTAGAAGGTCAGAGTCATATAAGCTCTTTCTATAACCTCCTTAAATCTATGTAAGCACAAAAACTGCTTGAAATATCAACTCATAAAGTAACTCTATCATATACTATAAAAATATAAAATATATAAAACTCACGCTTGAGGTTCTATAGTTCTGCACCTTGATGTGACCTACAATGATTTGCCATTAAATGTTAATAATAGTTCATAGACCAGGATTTTTTTAAAGCATGAAAAGCTGACTTTGATGTGATTTCTTTGAAGAGCTATGATTTGTAGTCATATATGACATTAGCAATTTTCTGTGCTCTGTGACCCTTTCATTTGGATTAGAAACAAAAGCTACATATTTGCCACTTTCTGTCTGCCATACTCTCAAAGGTCATCGTGAATTTTTTATTTGCTCTTTTATATTTCAGTGTTAGTTGAGCATAATTGAGTACTCTTCAGTTTCCAAGCTGAGAAGTGAAAAAGATGAGAATAGCAATTATCAAGACTTCTTACTTTTTCCCCAGACCTTATAAGACTCTATACTCAGTCCTAGAGCTCTAAAATAACAGAAATCCTAGAAGTACAAGCTAGTACAACAAACTAAAAAAATACACTTCAAGAAAAAAAGAAAAAAAAAAACACAGCATGAAGCCAAGCTTCTTAGGAGCCAAAGAAAACAGAAAACGATCATCACAAACAGAAGATTGTAATGCAACATTTCAACCTGAATTTAAAAGAAAACTCTAATAGAACAGTTGCATTGACAAAGAAATATCACAAATCAAAAATAAGAAATCAAATAGAAATATGGTCCAAACACTTGGAGTTTTAACTGAACAATGGGTAACACAAACGGAATTCACAGAACTCAGGAAAGAACTGAAGAAAAACATAAAAATGTTTTCAGAAATGAAAGCTAAATTACAGGTGTGCTACTCGTGTAGTCACCACAGGAAAGCATAGGAAGGGAAGAAAAGAATAAAAATAAAGCAAATGAAGCAAACAAAAAGACAAAAAGGACTAGAGAGAAAGTGATTTTGGCTGGAATGACTGGCTTCATATTGCATAGCACAGGGCGATCAGCTCAAGACACAAGAGGGAGGGTATACGGGGATATACGTATATGTATAGCTGATTCACTTTGTTATCCAGCAGAAACCAACACAACATTGTAAAGCAATTATACTCCAATAAAGATGTTAAAAAATAAATAAATAAAGCATTAAAATAAATAGATAGATAATCACTCAGTCCCGATAAACTTTTGCTTTTGTGTTAGTAACCCAGATCTGGGCTATTATACTATATTTTAGCACATAATTCAACAAATTATGAATGATATTATAAGTTTCTCATATTTCAGATTCTTAGAGTACATTTTAAAACAAGTAATTGAAAGAAGTATCACATCCTATTGAGATTTTTTTGATTGTCAGAAGCAGTCTCACAATATTTACGGCACAGCCATTAAATGAAGCCCGGGTAAAAAGCACAAAACATATTTTTAGAGGGAAAACGTCACCCTTTGATACAAAAGCCGAATGTGTTTATATCCACACTCTACTTGGATTTCATACATTTTCATGCCAATGGAACCACAGAAACTGAAGACTAAACTATCCTATGTGAGAAGAGCCACCAGCTAAGCATCTTTAGAAAACAAATACAGTTTTTTCGGAGTGGGCGGAATGTTGTATGTTGATTACTTGCATTTTATTTTAATACATTCCTACTTAGTCAAAAGGAAACTTAAATTCAACATTTAAGAATGTTGAATTCTTAAATGCAACAAATTTGCATGAATGCAACAAATTTTCTTAAGTCCAAATTTGCAGAATGCAACAAATTTTCTTAAGTCCTAAAGTATAATATATGATGAAGAAAGGCTTTAATGCATTTAAATTCCATTTCCATGACACTGATGCGTACAAACTACCTTATTATCTCATCAGCTTCCACTAAAAGTCACACTGCCAGCTCTTGCTTCTCTCTGACATTTCTTTCTTTCTTTTTAAATATGAAAATCTGAAATAGGATGAATACTTGAAATCCATTAGAGTTTTATTTGTCTACATATCATTGTTTTTAATTCCTTACCCACCTAGAAAGCAAGTAACAAAAAGGAATGATTGGAATTTTTACATCTTCTTAGTCCCAAGGTAGAGAATCAAAGGCGTAGACAGATAGTGACAGAGAGACAGCCATAGAGACTCTATAAACCATTAACAAAATAATTAGCACTAGAAAAACAAGTGGTCCTTAGGTAACAACTTACACATTGAGATTAGCCTATTTCATATTTCCTAAAAGGCAGTAGAAACATCTATATAAATGCCACTTAATCAGGTGCTATCATGCCTACAATTCTCTAATTATAAAACTAGTTCATTATTTAAATAAAACTTGTCTCCTCCTGACCCGTACTTGCTGCTATCTTTTTTCAAGAATACCATTATTAACTTTCCTCTAGAAAGTTCTGCCCCTTACACATTTGCTTTCCTATCCTTTCTCTTCCATTTTATTTTTCCCATAAGGATAATTTTTATAAAATAAAAGCCAAGTCATGTCATTACTTGCCTAAAGCACTTCAGTAGCTTCACAATGCACCTGAATAAATCTAAGTCTTATCTTGCCCTACTAGGCCCTATATTATTGAAACCATGTCAACAGAACCCTCAACATATGTCACTGTTCCTTTTCCTCGCCAGGCACCAGCCACACTCCCTCTTCCTAGAATGTGCCACTTTCCACTAGGTCATTTGTGTTTGCTTGTTTTATAAGCCCTACATGCTATTTTCTCCAGATCTTCCCCTGATTGCTTTCTAATCCCTCATCTCCAGGTTTAAATGGTGTCTCCCCGGAAACTGCATTCCCTTTTCACTCTAAATCAAGTGAACCTTCTCTATAATTCTTTACTACCAAACATTGTTTTCTCATGGTTCTAGTCACAATAGATATGTATTTATGTGTACAGATTTTCATTGTTTAACTCTCCTAATTGAACAGAAGCTTCATGAGGGCAGGGATTGTGTGTGTGTTTTACCCATATACCCATCACCTTGCATAATATATATCACATAGTGGACAATAAATACCTTTCGAATGAATGACTGAAAGAAGGGTTGAATAGTTTTAATTATATATATAAACATATAAACACAGAATACAGAATTTCAATGGGAGAGTACATTCTCATAGCTTTATTTCTATTGTCCATTTCATTTTTCATCCCTTTACTGAACAGATTCCTAAAATCTAGTCAAAGACATTAAGTATCTATGATCCATACAAAGCAATGTGTTTTCTCTCTAAAAGTATGTATTTTGAGTGGTAACAAAGCCATTGCCAAAATAAAAATTCTCTCTTTTATCTAGCTGTGAAATAGACATTTTTAGTAGAAATACTAAAATATAAGTTCATAATCCTCAGACTGTTTTGAGGAAAAGATTTTCCAGAAAGTGATTTATAAAGTCAAGACATGAAGAAACTTGCAAGTAAACCTAATACTAAATCTCATTTCTTTATATTGCGTATATATTCCCCAGTCTTCCGGAAGCTGAAAGAAACAGGAGTTAAGAGAAGTAAAACGGAACATAGAGGAGGAAAATATTTGGTTTACATATTGGCAGAATATGTGTCACTTCTATTCCCAAATTTATTGGTTATTTAAAACAAATATTTTTATCATTTTTTACATAAGTATTACTTTAAGAAGTCGTTTCAAAATGTGTAGTGAGATGTTGAGTTGCCGGGACTTTTTATTAGATAACCCATGATCTGAATCCCAAGCCTGCACTTTTTTTTTTTTCGGTACGCGGGCCTCTCTGTTGTGGCCTCTCCCGTTGTGGAGCACAGGCTCCGGACGCGCAGGCTCAGCGGCCATGGCTCACGGGCCCAGCCGCTCCAGGGCATGTGGGACCTTCCCGGACCGGGGCACGAACCTGCGTCCCCTGCATCGGCAGGCAGACTCTCAACCGCTGCGCCACCAGGGAAGCCCAAGCCTACACTTTTTAGTGGTACCGACTTAGACAAAACACGTCATTAGTAAGATGTGGATAAAAATATCAAATTCAATGTTTGTTGTTGAATTAGATTACGTAAAATATGCAAAATTACTACCGCAGTAACTGACCCAGAAGTCATACTAAAAATTGTGTTGTAATTGTGATTAAGATTACTTTTGATACAGGTATAAAAAGATGATGGACTTCCCAAACCACACAGACTGTTCCTGCTTTCTCTTGCCTACTCCAACCCAAGACCACAGAATCTGAGCCATTAGCAAAAAAATTGCTGCAACATTAATTTAATCCATATTAAATTTCTTAGAGTATATCCTCTCCTGATCATTGAGCAGCATTCTCAAAGAATTTGAGAAGCAGAATGTTAGATATCATGTTAAAGAAGCCTATATAGTAATTACAGTCATAAATGCTGAAGAAATAATAAATTTTGAAGAATGCAAAAAAATCTTTTGGCCTGAAATCTAAAAGCATAAAGGGCATCACCATAATATATATGATATATTATATATATCATATATATTCATATATATATGAAAAAAAAACTGGATCATTCACTTACACAATAAAAGTTTACTGAGCATCTGTACTGTACCATGGATTGTGCTAAGCATTGGAAATACAGACCTTTTTTCACATTTTTTGCTCACTCTTTTTTTCAGTTTTGTTTATTGAGGTATAATTGACAATTAAAATTGTAGTATATTTTTTAAGTATACAACATGGTGATTTGTTTTTTTTTGTTTTTTTTTTTTTTGTGTGTGTGCTATGCGGGCCTCTCCCGTTGCGGAGCACAGGCTCCAGACGGGCAGGTTCAGCGGCCACTGCTCACGGGCCTAGCTGCTCCACGGCATATGGGATCTTCCCAGACCGGGGCACGAACCCATGTCCCCTGCATCAGCAGGCGGACTCTCAACCACTGCGCCACCAGGGAAGCCCTGGTGATTTGATATACATACATATTTTGAAGGGATTCCCACCGTTGAGTTAATTAACACATCCATCTCCTCACATATTTACCTTTTTGTTTTTGGTTTGTCTGTTTGTTTTGGTGAGAACACTTGACACTAAAATTCTACTCTCTTGGCAAATTTCAGTGACACAATGCAAGATTATCTACTGTAGTCCCCAGTTTATCCACTAGATCCTCAGACTTCATCTTACAACCAGAAGTCTGTACCCTTTTACCAGCCTCTCCCTGCTTTCTGCACCCCTCAGTCCCTGGAAAGTACCATTCTGCTCTGGGTTTCCATGAGTTGGACTTTTTTTTCAGACTCCGTACACATATAAGTGATACCATGTAGTCTTTTGTCTTTGTCTTTCTGGCTTATTTCACTTAAAATAATGTCCCCCAGTTTCATTAATACTGTCACAAAAGGCAGGATTTCCATTTTTTAGGGTTGAATAATATTCCATTGTGCGTGTGTGTATATATACATGTATATATGTAATATTTTCTTTGTATATTCATCTGTTGATGGACACTGAGGTTCTTCCATACCTTGGAGGTTGTGAATAATGCTGCAGTGAATGTGGGAGTACAGCTATCTCTTTGAGACAGTGACTACACCTGCTCCGTGTGTAGCTGTATATTCAGTGCCTCCATGGGAGGGAACTTCGAGAACCTCCTATCTTGCCATCTTGGTCCCTCCAATAGTGCAGTTTTATAAATAGATATAATCCTGCCTTCATGGAGTTTGCAGTTTAGACTTGAAGAAAGAAATTAATCAAATAATTAATATCAATTGTACTGTAAAACAGTTATTAATTGCAATAAATCCTGTTGAATAAAAGGGTTCTAAAAGTCACATGCAACATACAGGACAATGAACTTGTAGTAGGGGGACCTGCACTGGAGTAAGGTGCTGAAAGAGGGGAGTTGCGTGTTTCATTACTAACAGAGAGTGTAGGGATAAAAACAGGAGCTAATGAGACAAAATATGCATAGAAGTCTTAAAAGATCATGATAGACTAGATGGGCTGTCACGTTAGTAATGGAAAGAACAAGGTGCTCACTTCAACACTTCTGAAAACTTACAATGGGCAGGTCAGTGTAACAGACATTGCAAGAAAACAAATTACTAAGAAGAGATTGGAGTGATACAAGAACCATGACTAGAATGTGATCAATCATGCAATCTTACATAACAAGCAAACAATCAGAAAATAATCTCTTAATTGTCACTGGAAAGGAACCAATTCTAGGGACCACGATACTCCCAGTTCTGTCACTAAACAGTTGTTTGAATGAGTACACAACTTAACCTCCAATGGTTTCAGTTTACTCACCTAAAAATCCTTCCCAGTGAAATAGCCAATTTACTACAAAAGTTAACTATCTCTATTGTAAAATAAAAGGTATTGACATTTTGTAACACTTTATTTTTGAGTGATAAGTTTCATCATTATTTGTTCCTTCCCTTCAGAGAAGAAATTAAGTAGCTTCATTCCTCAATAACCTCCAAGTATGTGTAGCTAATAGAGTGTTCCTTCATTTCTGGATGACAAACAGTCCCAGGGAGAATTATCCCTGCTGAATTTGTCAGCTATAGAGAAGTGGGCCAGATGACACTGGGAACTGGATAAGAGCTCTCATCTGAGATGAAGTTACACAGCATCTGAAGACCATTAGTATAAGAGCTGCATTTTTAACAAAATGATACACAGCAGCCTAAAATTTACATGGAAGTTTCACATAATAGGCTTCAGGCAAAGCTCTAAAATATGTAGCTCATAACTGTATTACATCAGGGGTAAATTAGAAATGGTAAGCACCTGCTTTCTAAAATATTAGTGTGGCGATTCCTCGGGCTTTCTTATTTTTAAATTGAGTATGGATATAATAAATATTTCCCCAGTCTATCAGAATAGGTGTACAGTCAGAACACAATTAAATATCATAACAGTGTTTTTCTGCATCTGTCACTCCAAATTTTTTTTTTTGAAGTATAGTTGATTTACAACATTGTGCCAATCCCTGCTGTACAGCAAAGTGACTCAGTCATACACATATATACATATTTTTTATATTCTTTTCCATTATGGTTTATCACCGGATATTGAATATAGTTCCCTGTGCTCTGCATTAGCACCTTGTTTTTTATCCATGCTCTATGTAATAGTTTGCGTCTCCTAAGCCCAAACTGCCAGTCCCTCCCTCTCCCTCCCCCTCTCCCTTGGCAACCACAAGTCTGATCTCTATGTCTGCGTGTCGATCCAAATTTATTCCTCCGCCTCAAAAGTGTGTGTGTTGCAGACAAATGATTGCTTTTCAGTATGGGAGCATTTTCCCAGAATGCAGGAGTTAGCACTCCTGCAAGCACCCTGGGAAATGGTGCATCAAGCTACTTGTATGGTTCCAAGAAGGACGCAAAGGGATTGCCCACATAAAGTGACGTGAAAATGCCACAATTGCTCTGGCAGAGAGTAGCAACATGTGATGAAATTATTCTATATTCTGATAACTGTATATCAAAATCTTAATTTTACCGTATGTCATTTAATACTTTGTGATACCTAATATATAGTCAGTTCACAGGAGAGAAAATTTAGGGGTCAAAAGTATATGACAAAATGCAGTCTTACAGTCTTAAGATTTATTGAGGATAATGGACATACAGAACATATGTCTATAAAGATTATATTTATCAATATTTAATGTATTTGAAGTTAAAACAGAAAAAATTTCAATATTTATTGCTTAATTTCAAAACAAAAATAATAAACCAATTATACATAACATATTCTTCATAAAACAGCTGCATTTTTCAAAACAAGAAAACAGTGAAAAAGAGACATTGTTATACATTTTTGCAAATCTTTTTACTGCCTGTCTTAATAGAAAACACCTGGAGTTCTCATAACTACTTCCATATTCAATTTGCTGAGAAAGCATATTCCATGTTACCGCTGGAAAACTCCACTCTGCATTTGTGAGACAATCTTTATTGTGAGAAAATCTTTATTTTATAAAGATAACTTTGTCCTCACAGACCCCAAACCACATTCTAAGAACTGTTGCCCTAGAGAAACTCCATACTTGTTTATAAAGAGTCATTCAAACATATTTGAATCAAATGATTCAAAGAGTCATTCAACATTTTCTAATGGAAGAAAAATGGAAACAACACAAACATCCATTCATTTGGAATTCAATACACTATTAGTGATAAATTCATACAGTAAATTTCATTTAACAATAAAAATGAATACCTAGAGGTACATGTACCTGCATGGATAAATCTCACAAATAAATTTGAGACCAGAAAAAGAGTTACAGAAGGATACACACAGTATGATAAAATTAATATAAAATGTTGAAACAGGCAAAGAAAAACATATATTTTATGAGCATACATAGATTTGCCTTAAAAGATAAAAACAAGTATGAGATGGATAAATAATGAATCCATAGGAGTTGCCTGTTTTCTCTGGGTGTAGTAGAAGGAAACACAGGTAAAGAGGGGTACAGGTGATTTTGATTAAATTTGTTTAATTTTTTAAACTTGGTGACTATTTTATGGGTTAACTTAATTGTATTCACTTATACATTTTTGCATGTTTAAAGTAGTTTATACTTTTACTAATAATTATTATTAGTTATTAATAATTACCTGATAATTATGATAATTTCTCTGATAATGATTAAAATATAAATGGCACAGTGATACTGTATGAAAAGGTACAGACTTCCAGTGATGAAATAAATAAGCCTGGGGATGTAATAACTATAGTTAATAATACTGTACTGTATGTTTGAAAGTTGCTGAGAGAATAGGTCTTAAAAGTCCTCATCACAAGAAAATCATTTTTGTAACTATGTATGGTGACAGATGTTAACTAGACTTATTGCAGTGATCCTGTTGCAGTACATACAAATGTTGAATCATGTTGTACACCTGAAACTAATATAATGTTATATGTCAATTATACCTCAATAAGAAAATATGAATGAAAAGGTGAAATAATGAGTGAAGATTCTTTTGAGACACTTAACCACTAAAGGATACAAAAGGATATTATGTAGTAATTTTTTTATAAAAGAAATATAAGATTGAAGGAGATTTTATTTTCCTTTCCATGGGAGTGACCTGAGCAAGAGAGGGACTTGAAGAGAAGGGAGGACAAAGATACAGGGAAAAAATGGAATAATGGGTGCAGCAGGGTGTGTGCATTGTTGAAAGGAGGGGGAATCCACAGCATAGGTAGAAATGGATCTCAGAAGGAAAGACAACCTTTTAGTTGAGACTCTCTCAGGGGGGGACAGAAAGATTAATGTTATTGCAGCTAAGTTTAGTAAGAGACAAAAAGTTAAGGAGAGTTCACATCCGATGGATTCTCCTTTATATTTTTTAATAAAGAATGAAGAATGTACTGTGTCAGAGTATGGAGGGCAGGTGGACGGAGCATTTCGAAGAAAAGAAGTTGACTTAAAAACTTCCAGTTGGAGAGTAAGATATACAAGATTTCTGGTCAGGACTCAGGATTGTACCCACTAACTTTTTCTTCCCTATTGTTACAATGAATGAATTGTCCATGTTCCTTAGTAAAGCTTAGGCTTCTGCTGTATGGTAGACCCCATCCCCTTTCACCTTCTCAAGACTATCATTCCTGTAGTTATATTCCATATCCCCTACAATATCAATTTTCACATTATCAATTTTCTGTTTTTACTGTGACATTTCCATAACTTCGCTAATACATTATTTCCTAACACTGAAGAAAAACTCTAACCTGACCTCAAGTCCCCTTTTAGTAGTTGTTCCTTTCCTGCTATCCCTTATAGCAAAATTTATATGTGGAATCTAAAAAAGTCAAACCATAGAACCAGAGAATTAACTAGTAGTTTCCAGGGGTTTTCAGGGGTGAGAGAAATGGGGAGAGGTTGGTCATACGGTACAAACTTTCAGTTATAAGATGAATAAGTTCTGGAGATCCAGTGTACAGCATGGTGATTTCAGTTAATAATACTCTATTGGATACTTGAAATTTGCTAAGAGAGTAGATCTTAAATGTTCTCACCACACATACACAACAACATGGTAACTAGTGAGCTGATGGATGTATTACCTTGATAATTATTTTGCAATATATACATATATATAATCATCACACTGTACAGTTTAAAAAAATTCATATCATACAACCTAAAAAATAAAAACAATACTTTTCTAAAGTATTATTCAGACCTCTCTCCTGTGTTCTCTATTTCATTCAGTTCAATCAAGATTTTGTCCCCAGTCCTCAAATGAAAATGTTCCAGTCAAGGTCATTGATGATCTCTCCTTTTATTTTTAATCTAAACAGTATTTCTCAGACTATCCACTCAACCTTTCTGCATCTTATGACACAGTTAAACACTCTCTCTTTCTTGGACCTTCACCTGGCATTCGGATAATTTTCACCTGTTTTTGATAAATAATTAATTTCATTTTGATAATTAATGCCATTAATATTTATCAATGATCTAACACATGTAAATACATGATTATTTTAAAAATTATTGAAGACCATTTTCAGTAGGAAAAATATTATTTTTAAAAGGTTATAAATCCTTCTGATTCTGAAAGATGAATTGGTTTTCGTAATTCTCTTTTATTCAAATTTTAATAATAGCAATAGTCTTCTGATTGCAAATATCTCCCTTCCTCATGTCAACCATGAGAGTAATTTCATACTACATTAATACATAAATTTGACTTGTTTAAAAGGAAATGAAACTAAGCAATATTATCAGACTCAATCCCTGCATGCCACATCTCTTCCTGTGTTATTTTTCTTGCAATGCTATCATTTGAGTTGCCAGGCAGAGGTTAGAGAACACCTGATGATTGACTGAGCCTGCCCAGAATGGATTCACTGTGTAATTACTCTTCCCTATATGAGTGTCATGGGGAAAATAAGATAAATCAATAGTTCTTTCAACTGAAGATGTATTTCTTAGACCCAAAATGTTGTGTGTGGGTAAGCAAGTATGGTTTTTATTTTGATGATAAGAGCAGCGTTTTGTTGAACCAATTATATTTAGTAATTGTCTAAAGATTTATTTCTCCTTCAAAGGATATCTGGTCTCAGAGTATCTACCATACAATGCAGACATGTCTATCTTCCCTTTGTCTATTCATTCATTTACATTCTCAACTTTTTGTGCCCCCCACTCCTCAAAACTCTACCAATGGTTTCCATTTTACATTATTTTTCTCTGTCTTTCTTTTTCCTTTATGCCCATTGATGATTTTTCTCCTCCAATCTGAGATCTCACAAGAGCAAAGATCATTGTTTAACAAAATAAAAAATGTCAGCTGTCACAAGCCAAAGACACACATTTATTGAATGTAGGTAAATGGTACAATAGCAACAGCAGAAGATAACTACATATATCCATAGAAAATAGATCACTATCAAGTAGATAGATAAGCCATCGGCAACTCAAGTTCCTACCAAAGCACCCAGCTGTCAATTTTATCATCTGACAGCATTACAAATTCCCTCAAGTCCTTAGTGAAACTACAAAATTCTTGCCCACGGGTCAGTATCCAACAAAATAGTAATCTCTTTCTGTTTGTATTTTCAACATCTCTATATCATTCAGGAAAACCTGTGCCTTTGGGTAAACAAAAGGTAGCTTAAATTTTTGCAGACTTACCCTTTGTCCTAGTGAAGTTATAACAAAAATATCCAGAATATTTTAAATGTAAACATGATTGTCATAATACTGGCAGCACCCAAATGAGTGCCTCAAGGCCTTCCTGATGATGTTATAACCTATTGATGATGATAAAATTTTGACTATAGATGATATTATAACATATTGACATAACCATTTCTGACCTGGCCTTCTTGCATTTCACCAAAAAGTTAACTTCTTAAATAGATTTTCTATTTCAGTCTATTTCTGGCTCCTTAGGCCCTGAAATACCACCTGAAATCTCTAAATAATATTCTCTCAAGTTGCGGGAACAATTCATTCAGGAATTCAATGACTTTAACAAATATGCCAGTTACCACGTAGGAACTAGGAATAGAAGAACAACAGAATAATAAGCATTAATTTTATGCAAGGCTTCATAATGTAGCAGGAGATAGAGACATTAAAGCCTGAACATATGATTACAACTTAAAGGTAAAAGGACTCAAATGAACACCAAGCAACATTAGTGACAAGATATCCATGTCAACATACAATGTGCATTTTGTTTTGTTTTTGAAAGATTGGAAGTAAGAAAAATTTCTACAATTATCCATGTGGTACCAAACAACTTATAGACACAGAAAAGTAAAAAACTGGATTGGCTCCAGATGATTCACCCACTATAACAATGCTAGAACACATTTCAAATGGACAATATTTATTTTAAAAATTCAATTTTAAATCGAGCTATTATTCATGTGTGAGGACATTCTTAGACATAGTCAATGATGTAAGTTTCCCATGTATTCTCATAAATAAAACTCTGTCAAAAATATTCCAGAGAAACCAGAAATTAATAAAAACAATGATCTGAAAAACAATGAAATGTGAAATTTTTAAAAAAGTGGTCAGTGAAATCAATAAAAGTGATCTAAAGTCTAATATATTTTAAACTATTATAAAGCTCAATTCAAATATTAATATAAACCTTAGAGGAAATATACACTATACAAAAATAATAATAATATATTATATATATAATATAATATATTATATATAAAATAATAATAATACATATAATAATAATATTGAGCTCATAACTATCTCACAGGTTTGTTTGTAAGGATTAAATTATTTAATACTTATAAGTGCTTAGAGCTATGAATAGTGCATAGTAAACACCTAATAAGGTTAACCATGATCATTGAATAATAATGCCAAGATGATATTACTATTCTTTAATAGCTCAGATTATTGATACCAAGTATGATCCTGGGGTGCTCCTGGGCACAAAAGCCTTTCTGTGTCCCCCATTTCTTGATTACAGGAAATAGGCTTCATTCAGCCATGACCTTCCCTGATTTCCAACAAGCAGGTTCAAACAGTTGCTAATTAGGGAAGGGAAGGGAAGAAACTAGGGAGGAACAGTTGACAGAAACAATAGTGCAATCTTGAGACAAGGTTCTGGTTCCCCATCAAGGGATATACATAACAATATCCTTGAACTGTTCTGCAGATACTGAAAGCCCCACCAGGTGGGAGAAGTTAACTGTATGCTGCCACAAGCAAGGAAACCCCAGACCTTTGGAACCAGAAGGTTGATGATGCTGAGTCTCACTTACCTCACCACCAACCAATCAGAAGAATGTCCACAAGTTGATGACGCCCTCTTTGAACCATTACCATAAAACTTCTCACTACCCCCTCTGGATTCGGCTTCATTATCTCACTAAATCCAGGGCATAAAATAAAGGGAAGGTGGAGCATTTTACAGTCTTACAGAAGAAGAGATCCATAGTGTCTGGTCTCAATTGGGCCTTAATATTACCCATTTTTTTTCTATCCTTAGACAACTCTCTTTCTGAATTCTCACTGGGCTGATTCCAAATATTTAGCTTTAATTCAACAATCATCACAGCCTTCATAACTCTGAAATAATATTGTTTCCTTCTCTATAGGGAAAATCATGCAGAAACCACCATACTGAAAATTGCTTAATTTTTACACAAGTAATTGTTTGTGTCCTCAACCATTTCTTCTTATTCAAAAGAAGAGGTAATTCTGCTCCTATGCAAATAATTAAAATAACCTTAAGGTATCACTTTACCAATTGTACTTTCAATACCTCTATTATAATATCTGAATCCTTTCAATCAGCATTTAAAATGCTTAAGTCTTGCCTATTTAAAGTAATAATAATAATTTTAAACCTAGATGACTATCATTCTGTCTTCCCCTCTTCTTCTTTTCACAGTGAAAGTTCTTGGGATGATGTTAGAAGAGACCAATAAATATCATTCCTTATACTCCAAAGTCCAGAAAAATGTCAGGTAACAAGACTTAGCAGACTGAGAACCAAAATGTCATCTGCACTTGTAACCACTACTGCCCTACTATTGCTAATAAACATTCACTTTGTATATGTTTACTTTATTAATGCATCACAATATTTAAAATAAATAAATAATAAATTCCCTGCTATTTTGAAAATGTATTTAGTGGCTTGCAGAATTAGGCTATCTTCTCATAATTATCCTCACAGTTTTTTCTTAAAGACATAGAATGTAATTCTATCTACTGAAAATATTCTTTCTCTCTCTGGTGGAAACTAAACACGTGCATAAGGCAGAATTACTTTTACTCCCTGCAAAGCAGCTAATGAACATTTCTGGACCCAAGGAATTGGACACAATCTCCAACCAAGCATATGTTTAAACATCACAGAAACGTAAAAGAAAAAAATAATATTTGGCATATACAAACCAAAGCTTTTTGATACAATTATAAAAGAATATTTTCATAATTAAAAATTTGCAGGGCTTCCCTGGTGGCGCAGTGGTTGAGAGTCCGCCTGCCGATGCAGGGGACACGGGTTCGTGCCGCGGAGCGGCTAGGCCGGTGAGCCATGGCAGCTGAGCCTGCGCGTCCGGAGCCTGTGCTCCGCAATGGGAGAGGGCACGACAGTGAGAGGCCCACGTACCAGAAAAAAAAAAAAAAAAATTTGCATAAAAATCTTAGAGATATATATATATATATATATATATATATATGTATTATCTAAGAAAGCCACAAACACAGATATCTCCCATTTGGGGTTTGCTTATTAACAATCATGCTAATGAAGCCGAATCCATCCTTGGTACCGTGACACCAAATTAAATCTCGGAGACAGAGTTCTGGGCAGAGTAGAAAAGACTAGCTTTATTGCTTTGCCAGGCAAAGGGGGCCACAGCAGCCTAATGCCCTCAGAACTGTGTGTCCTGACCTGGAGGGGGTAGTGAGGAGTTTTATAGGAATGGTTCAAAAAGGGAATGATCAGCTCATGCACATTCTTCTGCTTGGTTGGTGGTGTGGTAAGTGGAAGTCAGCATCATCAATCTTCTGGTTCCAACCAGTCTGAGGTCTACGTGCTTGTGGGCACCACACAGTTAACTTCTCCCACCTGGTGGAGGTTTCAGTATCCACAAAACTGCTCAAAGATATTGTTACGTATATCCCTTGATGGGGAACAAGGACCCAGCCCCAAGGCTGCATTATTTTTTTTTTTTGACTGTTCCTCCCTTGTCTCTACATCCCCTGCCTTCCCTAATTAGCAACTGTTTGAACCTGCTTGTTGGAAATCGGGGAAGGTCATGGAGGCTGAATGAAGCCTATTTCCTGTAATCAAGAAATGGGGGACACAGAAAGGCTTTTGTGCCCAGGAGTCCCACAGCGTCCTGCTCAGTATCACTAATTGGTTTCTGAGAGATTTATATCCAACTAACATAAATAGAATTTAAAGCACAAACATATAATTAGCTGGGATAATGTCCAGTAGGACAATTTTGGTGTACATTTTCAACGAGAAGCTTAAGTGGAGCCTTTGTTTCTCACTAAAACCCACATATAATTCTTAGGACATTATTAACAGCCTCTGGTTGGTCACAGAGAATAAAGAAGTCAGGCAGAGGGAAAGAAAGAAGATCCATTGGCCAGTCTACCACAAACCAGACATGCTAACTAGGTGTGATAAACGAAGCACCGTATACTGATCCTTCTGTACTGGCCTCTCAATTCGCAGGGACCCTAAACACTAGAATGTGCAACACAGGCAACCTTGTGACATTCTGTGTCAAAGACTAGAATTTCTTTGAATGAGAGGACAGGAGGGTCAACAATAAAGTAGTTGGCACTAGCGGCAAGCAGAGACACTGTCACCCCATAGAAAAATTGCATAATACAAAATTGTCCAAGAAAATAATTATTGCTATCCTCCTTTGTCCCACTTCTTCCATTACATTAGCACTTAGGCTCAGTCTGTTATCACTGCAAAGACTCCTCAGTTTATACTCTTAACCAAGGCTTTATCAATATAATTAAGCCTGTATTAATATTGCTACTTTTTTTTCTTATAAATACCTATAATTAAAAAGTTCCTGACTTGTGTTCAAAGATTTCTTTCATCCCTTGCCTCTTCCTCCCACTAAAGGTCAACACACATTTTCTTTTCTTCTCCATTAACCAGCCAGCAGTGAGTTGAATCCCAGATTCAAGAGAGAATGAGTAGGGAAAGGAAGTATCACCAAGGTGGTCTTTGAGGCAGGAATATGTGTGGAATAACTCAGTGAGTAGCAGTTCAGGAAGTTTTGTTTCCAAAGGCAAATGGGAAGGGCTTATTGAAAAGCAGAGAGGAGCCAGCAACAGAAGGAGAATAAGGGCAGAGCTTTTCCAAAGGTTGTTTTTCCTGATTATTTCCAAATGTTTATGAATGCAGATGTCTGGAACAGTTGGTTTATCACCCCTGAATATTGCTTCAACAAAACCTCATAAAAAGGGAGTGGAGATGGATGGGCCAAGTAGCCATTTTATTTATATGAGGAGCTAAAGAAAACTAAGTGAAATATAATCCAAATAAAAAACGTATTTTAGACAGCAAAAGAGCAACAAAGAAACCAACACGGTATTCAGAAAACCAGAAACCCTAAACAAAAGCTTCAGATAAACCAAAATCAAAAGGATGTCAGAGCTTCAACTGACGTTAAATACTGCAGAAAAGGATGTCATTCTCAAATCAAAGGGCTGTCCCCAAAGGTAGTCTTTTCCATATGAAATTAAAAGGCAAAATTACTAGTTCAACTATATTCTCCTATATAAATGACATCTTCAGAGATTTACAAACCAAATACAATAATAGATACATGTTATATGTTATACTCAAAGTAGCACTTCAAAAATTCTAACAAGTGAAACAAAAAATTAGAATTATTAAAGTCACCGAGTAAAACAGTATCTTTAAAAATAAGTCTTGAAATCTGGACCTGATTCTAAATCCAACCTAACAGAAGCACTGAGTCATATTTAGAACTTGTTTAAACCATGAGCTATTAAACATAGGCCATATTAGTTCTGTTGTGCTATGCTATAGTAAACTTTAAACAACAAAGAATATCTTAACTGTTTAATATAACATCAACCTGAGGGAATCTTATTAGAAAACATATTATTTAAATGTGCTTAACTATCTAAAATAATTGGAATGGTGCAGTTTACAAGTATATAGATTGAAGAGCTAATTTTCAACAGGGGTGTTAGAAATATTATTTTTTTCTATATTACAGAATAAATAAAACCAAATGAGATTTCTACGAAATTTACCGTCACTAATTTTAAATCACTCCCTTTAATTTACAACAAAATTAAACAGATATTTAAATACCTTTTAAAACTGAGAGTTGAATATTTGTCTATTTACCTCAGTCTGGTAGCAATCTTAAAGAAAATAGCAATATGCTACCCTCACAGAGTGATTAATATGTTCTAAGCATTGTTCTCATAAATTTAATCAACAGCTACCCTACAAAGTATATACTATTGTTATCCCCCTTTCACAGACAAAGAAGCTGAGATTCTGAGAAGTTAAGTGATTTACCTAAAAGGACACACCTGAGATCCAAATGCAGGGACTGCCCTCTTAGTCATCTCATTATATGAAGAACCTTTCCAATGATGTTAAAGGAAGAATAAAGATTAGGTGAGTTGTAGGGGACCATCCTTTCTAGGGACACCAAAGTTTTCTTTTATTGCCTAGTTTTGGACTGGATATAAAATATGTAATAGTTACCATTATTCTGTGTATTCTTTGTACCCAAATGACTACTTCTAAATTATCCAACAATCCAGAGCCTGCAAGCTCTACACAAATACCTCTCTCTCTCTTTCTATTCCTCCTCCCTCTCTTCCTCCCTCCCTCCTCCCACTCTCTTCTTTAAAAACCACTGATGGACTCAAGCATATCTAGTGAAGAATGTCTTAGGGCATGTGTAGCACCTGCACTGATGTTGACTGTAAAATGGTTATGTAAGAAGGACCTCAAATAGAACAACCAGGGGAGGACGTTTAATAGAAATACGTGGAAAATTCTGAATTATTTTTTCTGCCCTTTGGGAAGCTGTTTTTAATTGGAACTCCAATAAGGAAGCCTCCTTTTCCATCAAAGCCAGTCAAAAATGACTCCTATATTATAACATAAAGGGCACAGTCCTTTGAAGAAGAGTATTGTCCTTAGAGAAAGAATATTGGTTCAAGACCCAGCAGAGGGGACTTCCCTGGTGGTCCAGTGGTTAAGAATCTGCCTGCCAATGCAGGGGACATGGTTTCTGTCTCTGGTCCAGGAAGATCCCACATGCCGTGGGGCAACTAAGCCCCTGCACCACAACTACTGAGCCCATGCGCCACAACTCCTGAAGCCCGCATGCTCTCGGGCCCGCGTGCTGCAAATACTGAAGGCTGCGTGCCTAGAACCCATGCTCCTCAACAAGAGAAGCCACCGCAATGAGGAGCCCAAACACTGCAACAAACAGCAGCCCCCACTCACCTCAACCAAAGAAAGCCTGCACGCGGCAATGAAGACCCAGCGCGGCCAAAAAAAAACACCTAGCAGAAAGAGAGAGGGGAAAATCAAGTGAGCTCTAAAATTAAATAAGCAAAAAAAAAAAGAACAAAAACAAACAAGTAAACCCTTTTTCTCTGGGGTAATTAAATATGTGTAGTGCAGCCAAGACATTACCAAACAATAAATGCAAGGAAGTCACAGAAGAGAACACACAAATGACCTATAAGAATATAAAAATTTGCTCAATCTCAGTGAAAATCACAGCAAATGCTGATTAAAACACAGGTGACAGATCAAGAATACCAATTAGAAAATTTAGCCTCCTCTTGCCCAATTAGCTCTCTTTCCTCAAGGAATAATTATTCTGTTTATTTATCTTGGTCTTTTAGTGCTGTTGATCTCCTTCAAAATTCTGGTAGTCTTTGCCTATCAATCAGGTTTATGAATGAAGTCCTTGGTTGCTACATATAGGTGGTTGGGGCCAGTTTTGTTCTGTTATGTAAGCCTGCTTCCCATTGCCCCAGTAGTCCTGAACCAGAAGGCTGAGACCAACTTTTAAAAATCATTTAATTTTAATAAGAGACTTCAACCAAAAGACTGGTTAAGAACACATCTAGTGTTGGATAGATTTGCAGAATTGGAACAATTCACGAAGCCTCTAGTTGGTGAATAAAATGAGTATCGTACTGCACCACACTGACTCTTGAAAGACCGTTACATAGAAGAAAAGCTAAATATTTGTATGATTACCTATATCCAGATTTACCTAAAGAAAGCAACCTTTATAAATCACTAATATTGTAAAATAAACAATAGCTAGATAAGCAAATGTTAAGGAAAATAAATGAGGAATGGAAAATTCCCATTTTTTTTTTTCTTTGTATCTCACATATGCCCTGGAGGTCTAGAGCTGGCCAGCTTCAAGAAGGATATCATTCAATAAAACAGACATATATAAAAGAAAAACCAGGAGAGGATTCTTATTCAGGATTAGGAGGGATTTTTCCATAATCTTAAAACGTCAAAAAATTTCCTATGGTCAGCTAACTGTCATGTCCCTACCCTGTGCAGTGAGTTTCTTGGGCACTTTTATTTAGGTAATGGCAGCTCCTAGCATCATTGGCAGGTGCTCAACATGTGGTAGGAATTTAAAAAACTATTGTGGAGTGGGACGAGGGCAAGATGGTGGAAGAGTAAGACGCGGAGATCACCTTCCTCCCCACCGATACACCAGAAATACATCTACACGTGGAACAACTCCTACAGAACACCTACTGTACGCTGGCAGAAGACCTCAGACCTCCCAAAAGGCAAGAAACTCCCCACGTACCTGGGTAGGGCAAATGAAAAAAGAATAAACAGGGACAAAAGGATAGGGACGGGACCTGCACCAGTGAGAGGGAGCTGTGAAGGGGGAAAGATTTCCACACACGAGGAAGCCCCTTCGCGGGCAGAGGCTGCCGGTGGTGGAGGGGGGAAGCTTCAGAGCCACGGAGGAGAGCACAGCAACAGGGGTGTGGAGGGCAAAGCGGAGAGATTCCCGCACAGAGGATCAGGGCCGACCGGCACTCACCAGGCCGAGAGGCTTGTCTGCTCACCTGCCGGGGCGGGCGGGGCCTGGAGTTGAGGCTCGGGCTTCGGTCGGAGCGCAGGGAGAGGACTGGGGTTGGCGGCGTGAACACAGCCTGCAGGGGGTCGGTGCACCACGGCTAGCCGGGAGGGAGTCCGGGGAAAAGTCTGGAGCTGCCGAAGAGGCAAGAGACTTTTTCTTCCCTCTTTGTTTCCTGGTGCGCGAGGAGAGGGGATTAACAGCGCCGCCTAAAGGAGCTCCAGAGACAGGCGCGAGCCGCGGCTAAAAGCGCGGATCCCAGAGACGGGCATGAGACGCTAAGGCTGCTGCTGCCGCCACAAAGAAGCCTGTGTGCGAGCACAGGTCACTCTCCACACCCCCCTTCCAGGGAGCCTGTGCAGCCCGTCACTGCCAGGGTCCCGGGATCCAGTGACAACTCCCCTGGGAGAACGCACGGCGTGCCTGAGGCTGCTGCAACGTCACGCCGGCCTCTGCTGCCGCAGGCCCGCCCCGCACTCCGTGCCCCTCCCTCTCCCCAGCCTGAGTGAGCCAGAGCCCCCGAATCAGTGGCTCCTTTAACCCCGTCCTGTCTGAGCGAAGAACAGACGCCCTGCGGCGACCTACACGCAGAGGCGGGGCCAAATCCAAAGCTGAGCCCTGGGACCTGTGAGAACAAAGAAGAGAAAGGGAAATCTCTCCCAGCAGCCTCAGGAGCAGCGGATTAAAGCTCCACAATCAACTTGATGTACCCTGCATCTGTGGAATACATGAATAGACAACGAATCATCCCAAATTGAGGAGGTGGGCTTTGACAGCAAGATTTATGATTTTTTCCCCTTTTCCTCTTTTTGTGAGTGTGTATGTGTATGCTTCTGTGTGAGATTTTGTCTGTATAGCTTTACTTCCACCATTTGTCCTAGGGTTCTATCCGTCTGTTTTTTTAAAAAAAATTTTTCTTAATAATTATTTTTTATTTTAACAACTTTATTATATTTTATCTTATTTTATTTTACTTTATCTTCTTTCTTTTTTTCCTTCCTTCCCTCCTTCCTTCCTTCCTCCCTCCCTCCCTCCTTTCTTTCCCTCTTTCTTTCTTTCTTTCTTCTTTCTTTCTTTCTTCTTCTACTAATTCTTTCTTTCTACTATTTCTTCCTTTTATTCTGAGCCGTGTGGATGAAAGGCTCTTGGTGCTGCAGCCAGGAGTCAGTGCTGTGCCTCTGAGGTGGGAGAGCCAACTTCAGGACACTGGTCCACAAGAGACCTCACAGCTCCACATAATATCAAACGGTGAAAATCTCCCAGAGATTTCCATCTCAACACCAGCACCCAGCTTCACTCAACGACCAGCAAGCTACAGTGCTGGACACCCTATGCCAGACATCTAGCAAGACAGGAACACAACCCCACCCATTAGCAGAGAGACTGCCTAAAATCATTATAAGGCCACAGACACCCCAAAACACACCACCACACGTGGACCTTCCCACCAGAAATACAAGATCCAGCCTCATCCACCAGAACACAGGCACTAGTCCCCTCCACCAGGAAGCCTACACAACCCACTGAACCAACCTTAGCAACTGGGGACAGACACCAAAAACAACGGGAACTACAAACCTGCAGCCTGAAAAAAGGAGTCCCCAAACACAGTAAGAGAAGCAAAATGAGAAGACAGAAAAACACACAGCAGATGAAGGAGCAAGATAAAAACCCACCAGACCTAGCAAATGAAGAGGAAATAGACAGTCTACCTGAAAAAGAATTCAGAATAATGATAGTAAACATGATCCAAAATCTTGGAAATAGAATAGACAAAATGCAAGGAACATTTAACAAGGACATAGAAGAACTAAAGATGAAACAAACAACGATGAACAACACAATAAATGAAATTAAAAATACTCTAGATGGGATCAATAGCAGAATAACTGAGGCAGAAGAACGATAGGTGACCTGGAAGATAAAATAGTAGAAATAGCTACTGCAGAGCAGAATAAAGAAAGAAGTATGAAAAGAACTGAGGACAGTCTCAGAGACCTCTGGGACAACATTAAATGCACCAACATTTGAATTATAGGGGTTCCAGAAGAAGAAGAGAAAAAGAAAGGGACTGAGAAAGTATTTGAAGAGATTATAGGTGAAAACTTCCCTAATATGGGAAATGAAATAGTTAATCAAGTCCAGGAAGCACAGAGAGTCCCATACAGGATAAATCCAAGGAGAAATACGCCAAGACACATATTAATCAAACTGTTGAAAATTAAATACAAAGAAAACATATTAAAAGCAGCAAGGGAAAAACAACAAATAACACACAAGGGAATCCCCATAAGGTTAACAGCTGACCTTTCAGCAGAAACTCTGCAAGCCAGAAGGGACTGGCAGGACATATTTAAAGTGATGAAGGAGAAAAACCTGCAACCAAGATTACTCTACCCAGCAAGGATCTCATTCAGATTTGATGGAGAAATTAAAACCTTTACAGACAAGCAAAAGCTGAGAGAGTTCAGCACCACCAAACCAGCTTTACAACAAATGCTAAAGGATCTTCTCTAGGCAAGAAACACAAGACAAGGAAAAGACCTACAATAACAAACCCAAAACAATTAAGAAAATGGGAATAGGAACATACATATCGATAATTACCTTAAATGTAAATGGACTAAATGCTCCCACCAAAAGACACAGTTTGGCTGAATGCATACAAAAACAAGACCCATATATATGCTGTCTACAAGCGACCCACTTCAGACCTAGAGACACATACAGACTGAAAGTGAGGGTATAGAAAAAGATATTCCATGCAAATGGAAACCAAAAGAAAGCTGGAGTAGCAATTCTCATATCAGACAAAATAGACTTTAAAATAAAGACTATTAGAAGAGACGAAGAAGGACACTACATAATGATCAAGGGATCGATCCAAGAAGAAGATATAACAATTGTAAATATTTATGCACCCAAAATAGGGACACCTCAACACATAAGGCAAATACTAACAGCCATAAAAGGGGAAATCGACAGTAACACAATCATAGTAGGGGACTTTAACACCCCACTTTCACCAATGGACAGATCATCCAAAATGAAAATAAATAAGGAAACACAAGCTTTAAATGATACATTAAACAAGATGGACTTAACTGATATTTATAGGACATTCCATCCAAAAACAAAAGAATACACATTTTTCTCAAGTGCTCATGGAACATTTTCCAGGATAGATCATATCTTGGGTCACAAATCAAGCCTTGGTAAATTTAAGAAAATTGACATCGTATCAAGTATCTTTTCCGACCACAATGCTATGAGACTAGATATCAATTACAGGAAAAGATCTGTAAAAAATACAAACACATGGAGGCTAAACAATGCACTACTTAATAACGAAGTGATCACTGAAGAAATCAAAGAGGAAATCAAAAAATACCTAGAAAAAATGACAATGGAGACAGACCATCCAAAACCTATGGGATGCAGCAAAAGCAGTTCTAAGAGGGATGTTTATAGCAATAAAATCCTACCTTGAGAAACAGGAAAAATCTCAAATAAACAACCTAACCTTGCACCTAAAGCAATTAGAGAAAGAAGAACAAAAGAACCCCAAAGCTGGCAGAAGGAAAGAAATCATAAAAATCAGATCAGAAATAAATGAAAAAGAAAGGAAGGAAATGATAGCAAAGATCAAAAAAACTAAAAGCTGGTTCTTTGAGAACATAAACAAAATTGATAAACCATTAGCCAGACTCATCAAGAAAAAAAGGGAGAAGACTTGAATCAATAGAATTAGAAATGAAAAAGGAGAAGTAACAACTGACCCTGCAGAAATACAAAAGATCATGAGAGATTACTACAAGCAACTCTATGCCAATAAAATGGACAACCTGGAAGAAATGGACAAATTCTTAGAAATGCACAACAATCCAAGACTGAATCAGGAAGAAATAGAAAATATGAACAGACCAATCACAAGCACTGAAATTGAAACTGTGATTAAAAATCTTCCAACAAACAAAAGCCCAGGACTAGATGGCTTCACAGGTGAATTCTATCAAACATTTGGAGAAGAGCTAACACCTATCCTTCTCAAACTCTTCCAAAATATAGCAGAGGAAGGAACACTCCCAAACTCATTCTATGTGGCCACCATCACCTTGATACCAAAACCAGACAAGGATGTCACAAAGAAAGAAAACAACAGGCCAATATCACTGATGGACAGAGATGCAAAAATCCTCAACAAAATACTAGCAAACAGAATCCAACAGCACATTAAAAGGATCATACACCACGATCAAGTGGGGTTTATTCCAGGAATGCAAGGATTCTTCAATATACGCAAATCAATCAATGTGATCAACCATATTAACAAACTGAAGGAGCAAAACCATATGATCATCTCAATAGATGCACAGAAAGCTTTCAACAAAATTCAACACCCAATTTATGATAAAAACCCTGCAGAAAGTAGGCATAGAGGGAACTTTCCTGAACATAATAAAGACCATATATGACAAACCCACAGCCAACATCATCCTCAATGGTGAAAAACTGAAAGCATTAACACTAAGATCAGGAACAAGACATGGTTGCCCCCTCTCACCACTCTTATTCAACATAATTTTGGAAGTTTTAGCCACAGCAATCAGAGAAGAAAAGGAAATAAAGGAATCCAAATCAGAAAAGAAGAAGTAAAGCTGTCACTGTTTGCAGATGACATGATACTATACATAGAGAATCCTAAAGATGCTACGAGAAAACTACCAGAGCTAATCAATGAATTTGGTAAAGTAGCAGGATACAAAATTAATGCACAGAAATCTCTGGCATTCCTATACACTAATGATGAAAAATCTGAAAGTGAAATCAAGAAAACACTCCCATTTACCATTGCAACAAAAAGAATAAAGTAGGAATAAACCTACCTCAGGAGACAAAAGACCTGTATGCAGAAATTATAAGACACTGATGAAAGAAATTAAAGATGATACAAATAGATGGAGAGATATACCATGTTCTTGGATTGGAAGAATCAACATTGTGAAAATGACTCTACTACCCAAAGCAATCTACAGATTCAATGCAATCCGTATCAAACTACCACTGGCATTTTTCACAGAACTAGAACAAAAAAATTCACAATTTGTATGGAAACACAAAAGACCCCAATAGCCAAAGCAATCTTGAGAACAAAAAACGGAGCTTGAGGAATCAGGCTCCCTGACTTCAGACTATACTACAAAGCTACAACAATCAAGACAGTATGGTACTGGCACAAAAACAGAAAGATAGATCAATGGAACAGGATAGAAAGCCCAGAGATAAACCCACGCACATATGGTCTCCTTATCTTTGATAAAGAGGCAGGAATGTACAGTGGAGAAAGGACAGCCTCTTCAATAAGTGGTGCTGGGAAAACTGGACAGGTACATGTAAAAGTATGAGATTAGATCACTCCCTAACACCATACACAAAAATAAGCTCAAAATGGATTAAAGACCTAAATGTAAGGCCAGAAACTATCAAACTCTTAGAGGAAAACATAGGGAGAACACTATGACATAAATCACAGCAAGATCCTTTTTGACCCACCTCCTAGAAAAATGGAAATAAAAACAAAAATAAACAAATGGGACCTAATGAAACTTCAAAGCTTTTGCACAGCAAAGGAAACCATAAACAAGACCAAAAGACAACCCTCAGAATGGGAGAAAATATTTGCAAATGAAGCAACTGACAAAGGATTAATTTCCAAAATTTATAAGCAGCTCATGCAGCTCAATAACAAAAAATGAAACAACCCAATCCAAAAATGGACAGAAGATCTAAACAGACATTTCTCCAAAGAAGATATATAGACTGGCAACAAACACATGAAAGAATGCTCAACTTCATTAATCATTAGAGAAATGCAAATCAAAACTACGATGAGATCTCACACCCATCAGAATGGCCATCATCAAAAAATCTAAAAACAATAAATGCTGGAGAGGATGTGGAGAAAAGGGAACACTCTTGCACTGCTGGTGGGAATGTGAATTGGTACAGCCACTATGGAGAACAGTATGGAGGTTCCCTAAAAAACTACAAATAGAACTACCATATGACTCAGCAATCCCACTATTGGGCATATACCCTGAGAAAACCATAATTCAAAAAGAGTCATGTACCAAAATGTTCATTGCAGCTCTAGTTACAATAGCCAGGAGATGGAAACAACCTTAGTGTCCATCATTGGATGAATGGATAAAGAAGATGTGGCACATATATACAATGGAATATTACTCAGCCACAAAAAGAAACGAAATTGAGTTATTTGTAGTGAGGTGGATGGACCTAGAATCTGTCATACAGAGTGAAGTAAGTCAGAAAGAGAAAAACGAATACTGTATGCTAACACATATATATGGAATTTAAGAAAAAAAAAGGTCATGAAGAACCTAGGGGTAAGACAGGAATAAAGACACAGACCTACTAGAGAATGGACTTGAGGATATGGAGGGGGAAGGGTAAGCTGTGACAAAGCGAGAGAGAGGCATGGACATATATACACTACCAAACGTAAGGTAGATAGCTAGTGGGAAGCAGCCGCATAGCACAGGAAGATCAGCTCGGTGCTTTGTGACTGCCTGGAGGGGTGGGATAAGGAGAGTGGGAGGGAGGGAGACGCAAGAGGGAAGAGATATGAGAACATATGTATATGTATAACTGATTAACTTTGTTATAAAGCAGACAGTAACACACCATTGTAAAGCAATTATACTCCAATAAAGTTGTTAAAAAAAAAAAAAAGATAGACCTGCAACTTAAAAAAAAAAAACTATTGTGGAATACATAGATTTATATTACTAGTTTTGAAATTGAATTAGTATGCTTTTGGAACGTATAAAATAATAAGAATGTATATTTTAGAAGTTATTGACTGGGATAAACATATTACTTTAAAATACATGGGTTATTCCTCCTTTCTCCATTTTCCCTTCCTAATGTTTATTGCTTCATGAGACAAATATCTTCAAATAGCATCTGAATGTATTTCCACCAGTCTATTTGCAAGTAAGATCTGGACATTTCCCAATGTCCAAGTATACCCATCTCATTAACTTGCTCTTTAAACAGCAAAATATAGCAGCAACTCTTTGACATTTAATGTTACTATAACATAGCTTTGGCGACAGCAAGAAGTTATTTTTCCAGGAATTAATGGAGAGCTAAATTTATAATATGCTGGCTTTTGTGAGATAACACAGATCTTCAGAGCTATAATTTGTTATTTAAGAGGCTAAAAATAAAGATATTATAATCTGTCAGAAATTAAGGTATGCAATTTAATTATCTGCACATATTTTTATTGTTGAGTTTTATTGTTAACCAGCCAGCCACCTTTGTGTTTGAGATAATCTTTTAATACCACATTTAAGTAGAGGAAAGAGGACTGGGCACTGAATCAAGAAATGTAAACGTGTCCTTAGGCAATTTTCATCAGTAAAATGAAAAATTTAGGACATCTCTTGGATTAGGACATCTCTCGGATTAGGACATCTCTCATCTTCACTCATAAAAATTTTAAGTTACATGATATAATTTACATAATACAATATAGGGCCTAAGGTATCAGTTGGCTAACTGTGGAAGATAAGGAAGAGAATGTAGATGTAGAAGAAAGATAACTGATTGAGAGTCCTTGATCCAGCTCCATCACATGTTCATAATATTACTTGTGAAAGTCATATAAGGTGTCTAGACTTCAGTCTTGTCATGTGTAAGATGCTGAATAGTTTCATTCAGATCATCTCCAAAGTTCCATCCAGCTCTCAAAACCACATTCATATAATTCATTTTGAAATACTGGGTTTCTTGTCTCAGATTGAATCTCCTTGTTCATTTGAACAAGGTTAAATCTTTGAGTAGTTTTGAAATCAGGAATGATTTAAGAAAGCAAATTGTCAATACAATTATACAACTTCTTGAAGCTTCTCTTTGAATAGATCACATCTTTAGCCCGAATTGGCATCCAGCAGATGGCACTATGCCATCATAATGGGACCAGCCAGCCCGTAAGAGCAGCACTCGTCTCGCAATCAGCAATCTTACTCATTGGCAATAATTAACACTGTCGTACTTTATTTCTTTATGATTATAAGATGAACTTGATACTTTCTAATTTGAATAATTATGCTCTATTTTATTCTTCTCTTGGAAGTCAGGTAGATAAAGCCTGAAAAGGGAGTTTGCTAATTCTAAAACTGGAGTAAATAGCAGGGGCAGAGGTATTGACATTATCTGTTCTCTGACAGAAAGAGGATTGATCCCACTTTCTCGGAAGAAAACTGGACCAAACAATGAGACTGTGAACTCTGTGAAGACAAGAACCATGTCTGCTTATGTTTGTATCCCCAAGCCCTTACTTATTAGGAGGAGCTTAATAAATTTGCTGAATGGATTAAAAACAGAATATAGGATCAATGAACATGGGATGCAGAAGGATGTACTGATGATAATATGTAGAAAATCTCTACTTATTCCTTCAATTTTCTAAGTAAAGGAGGTTGCAAAGGGATCATCTGAGAGTGAAGATGAAGGAGGAGGTATTAGACGTTTAGAGGGCAGAGAGGTTGTGAAATGGTTTCTAGGACAGTGAGAGAGAGAATGAACCATACTAGAGTAATATGATATGATTACTGCTCAATTTTGGGATGAGCTGAAGGTTTGGGTTCTGATTTAAAATGAGAAAAATTAAGTTGTGAATTTATCTCTAGCTACATTTGTAAGTCCAGGCATGATATAGGCCGAAAGTCTGATACAGCTGTGGTTGAGATGTATCAGGCAAGAGCAGAATGGGGACAGGGGAGTAAGCTTATATGCAAGGGAATAATTGTAATCAATGCATTGGAAGTCCTGGCCAGGTTGAAGCATTGTTGGAGTCCTAGATGAAATCAAATGAAATGATATGATGGTGGTGGTCAGTGAGAGGTGTAGGCAAATATGGAAGGGGTGGCATTATTGGCAAGAACATGTTCTAGGGTATAACCACGAGAGTTAGAGTAGGATGAAGACAAGATCATTGAAGGAGAGAAGTCCTAGAAAGTAAGAGGCAAAGCTATTGGAAATATTATCCAGGTACATTTTGAAATCAACAGGACAAAGTTGGGAGTTATGTTAGAATGACAGTGAACAAAAATATAAATTATTAAGAAATAAAGAAGGGTGAGACAAAGGCTTCTTAGACGATAGCAACGAAGTTGATGATATGATCTAATGAGATGATATTCAAAGATAGAGGATTTTAAGGAAGTGGGAAGAAAAATATCTGAAAACAACCCTGAGGAACAGCAAGAACCTTTATTCTCATTTACTCACAGGTAGGATACAAAGTCAGCACTTGAGGGGGGCTGCAAGGAAGGCAGGATAATCAGAGGCAATCTAGATTTCTGTTAGAACAAAAAGTTGAGAAAAACTCATATGGGGAGAACATGGAGCATAGAGTATTCAAGGGAGAATGTATATGAGATTTGCCAGTGATGGACGATGACAGCCAGAGGGCACAGTGGAAAAAGTGATGAACATTTAAATATAGAATGTAATAGTATTTATAAATATTTATGGGTTCAAGGCAGATAATAGCAGAGAGGCCCTGGATTCAGGGGCAAAGGGAAGAGTGAGTTCTGAGAATTTTGTTGACTCCTGTTGATGGAGGCAAGGAGATCTACGGAAGCTGGGTTTGGTCCTACTGTATGAAACCCTGTCGACCCATGCTGACAGGATTAGAAGCCTCCTCCCTTATTCTGGGGTTTGCTCTTGACACCTGTTAGAAGAGTGAACCAAAACACCAGTGCTATCTTGAGGCCTGATGATGGAGGTGAAGCATTTCAGGAGGTCACATGTCCCTCTCTGCATGGTAGGGGCCCTCTCAGCAATGATGATGTGTATAGGAGGCGTGGATGAGGCCCTCTTCAGAAAGATCCTGATTTCTCCTGCTGGAATTCCTATTATTTGGATGTTGGGTCCTCCTGGAATGATCTTCTAATTTTCTTGTCTTTTTTCTGCATTTTTTTGCCTGTTCTACCTGTTCTTTCTGAAAGATTTCTTCATGTTTATATTTTCTACATTTGTATGGGTAATGCAGGTGATATTTAAGAAAACTCTTTTTCTCTTAAAAAAACAGCATCTAATGGTTGTTTTATGAATGAAAGATTTTCTTTTTTATCTCCCAGAGGATATTATCATTTCTTTTTTGCTTTCTTTTCCGTGAATTATTTCTGTTTATTTCAAGTTCTTTTCTTTTCTTATTTAGGCACTAAAGCGCCAGTTATAATTTCTGTGTTCTGGGGAAAGAGCTTGTCAATTGATGGACTTAACTGAAGTAGACGGAGTAAGGACCCAGATGTTTCACTGGACTTCTGCCAAAAAACAATCTTTGTAGGTATTTTCTTTAGGCCATTTAATTTTTCCAAAGGAAAGTATACTTCAATATCCTTAGAAAGTGAAATAGTGAAAGGTATCTAAATTATATACACTTCAACGTAATTTCTATTTTTAATAAGATAGGTAACTCTCCTTCACGGTGTCATTTTTCTGTCTAGTTCTAATTATGCAGAAAATAAATGTTCTGCCATTTTGACAGAGAGGGTAGTTGTCTATAAGAACAAGTGAGAAAAAACAAAAAAATTCTAAGAAGTCTATGGGTTTCTTAAGGAATTCCGTAACAATTGTCTTAGTTTTTGCCCCACTCTGCCACATCCTGAGGTTTATAGAGTTTCCAATTCCTTAACTTTAAGGGCTCTGCCGTGCAAATTTTCTTGTTTCTAAATTACATTGCCTTCTGCTGGCCCTGGATTTCGGCTTTCTCAGCTCTGTGAAGCCTCTTACTGCTAATACATCTGCTTCCCAACTTCTAAAAATGTACTGATGCTTCTCATGGGCTGCAGTCTCCTCTCTTGTGTTCTTTGATCTGTAGTGCATTCTTTTTTACTCCTGTGCTATTATTTTAGTGGGACATTTGAATAAGGCAAAGATCTGCACATGTGTGTAACTTGTCCATTTTCTCATATTTCCTTTCCCCAGTAATAACTAGGACCTGGGTTGTAACATGAAGACCTTTGCTAGGGCTCCTGTGAGACCGAATGAGGCCTGGAGTTAATGCTCATATGGTCATATCATGAGCAATGATTTAGTCGTCACTGCTCTAGAGACCATAGATAAAATGAGGAAAATGATTCTGTGGATTTTGCCATTCTCTCAAATGAAAGGTGATTTATAGCCCTGTCCTATTTAATCCTATGTATAAATGTCATTATCATTATGGACATTTTACAGCATTGCCAGCTGAACTTCACGTAGGACAATTTAACAAGGTTGCTAATGGAGAAACACACATTTGTCCCAGGTCTCTTTGAATCCAGAGACCATGTTCTTGACAACCTCAAATACCCTTAATTACCTAATTAGGAAAAATTGTCTGGAATATGTTATAATTGAATGAATTTGCATGAAATTATAATTACTGTAATTTTGTGTCCCAAGTTTGCTGCATTATGTTTAGCATAAAATACTATAAAATTATGCAATATCAAAATGAAATATTGTAAAATATTAAAGTATTGTGGGAAATCACACTAATCGTTTCAAAACCTCCCAGGTACCTTTACCAAAACAACCCCTAGATTAGCAATTTGTGAACTGTTTCCTGAGATGTCCTTTGGGCATTTGGTGGTGGTGATAGGAATGGGCAGAGGGAAGAAAGAAACATGAGGATGTGGACTACGTGCTTATTTCATGTCTGTACCTCATGTCTCAGGACAACGTCCTCAATTCACTTCAGGGTTAGATACCAAAAATTAATACAATAAAATATAACATTCCCCAGCCTCAAAAAAAAAATGGACTACCTTAAAACCAATGTAAGTATTTGAAATATTTGCAAGTGAATTTCATGACAGAGACAAGACAAATGCGGTACCATAATTCAGCAGATGAGAGGTAAGAATCCTTGGAGAAATGGTCATGACTCCTTCTACAAATTGGATTTACAAGCTTGTATATTCCATCAGTGCTTCTCCATCAAATCTATCACATCCTAAATGGCATTACAAAAACAAATGCTCTTTTGCTAATGAGTTTTTCATGTTGCTTTCCTCTGTTTCCCTGCCAACACGCTTTTCTCATCGGGGAAGGCAACACATTGGTTCTTTAAAATAAATTTGAATTGAAATTCCAGAAGAAAAGTGGGTGGCAAATGCCTGGCAAGGTAAATAATTTGATGAGACATAAAAATAATGAAATTTCAGCCACCTTCACTGGAGCTTGAATGTTTAATTCTACCAAGAAGTACCAAGATTAATCCTTAATGAAAACAGAAAGTAGGATGACTTACTGACGGAAGCTCTCATGTGTGAGCCAGTGATAGCAATATTCTTTTAACATAATACCTAGAATCTAGATTGTAATTTATTTTTACCATTTCTGTGCAGCTTTTGTTTTCAACGTTTAAAAAATGTACAGAGGGAACTCACTTCAAATATGATCAGGTTCATGATAGAACTTTATCTCCACCTCCCCTGCCTATTATCCCTTGGCCTGATGGTAATAAAGACCACAGAGCTGCTTGAAAAGAACCAGGTGCCATGTTTCTATATGTTCATTTTTGTCTTTGCTTCTTTCTTATTTTCATTGTGAGATTTATCTCAGAGAATTACCCAAAAAATGTTTTAAATGCACTAAGGTAAAGATACTTTTTCATCATCATCAAATAATATACTGAGTACATATTTTGGCACTGTGCAAAGCATGTTACATTATTTGACTTGGTTTACTACTCAAAATTACCATTCTAGGAATGCTATTATTTTTACCAACTTGCTTTTGAGAAATACAAGGCTTAAATGGTTAAACAAAATGCTCAAGGTCACACAAGTGAGAAATGAGTTAGGCAATTCTCTCCAAGTATTCATCATTAATAATGATTTAAATTAAATCAATAACGACATACTTTTCAGTAGAGTCTGTTAACTTAAAATCAAGTAATAGTGAACTTTAAAAACTGTCAGCTCAAGCATCTATTAAACTTTCTTGAAATGTAAGTAATTTAATGATCTTAATTAGAAATGATTTAGTCACGCTTGGAATACATTATTCCTTTTGGAAATGTCTAACATAATGGCCTGAAGGAAGTTAATGATACCTCAAACTTGGGCCACAATTGAGCCAACACATTTGTCTTATAGAAAATATGCCCTGCCCAGTTCACACTGGAAGAGTCTAAAGAATCCTGGACAAAAAGATCAAAATGTGTCTTCTAACCCAAACTTATAGTTCTCTTTGCTTAATAAATACCTCAGCAGCATATCGTTGAGTTGGTGTTAAATATATTGCCAAAGGTACAGATAAACATGCTTTGCAGTCAGTGAACAGTGGATTTATTCACAAACTTTATTACACAGAAAAATAGTTGTTTAAGTTCAGTCAGGAAACAATGCATGTCTTCATAAGCTTTTTCTTTCTGAATTGATCTCATCTTGTGGAAGACTAGACTTCAACGAGGCAGAGGCTCACCCAAAACGAAATCCCTTAATATGGTTATAGCTAATTAAACAAAGAAAAGAAACAAAACAAACAAAAAACCCATATTCCTCAATCACACAGACCTAAGGAGAAGGCAATAAATAGTCAATTCAATTCCCTGTAATTTTCCCCTTTCTGCACCTTTGAAACGGATTATATTTGAATTCATCGTGAGTGGCAACCAAATGTTAGATTATTTGTTTTGTAAGAATAACAAATGTGTTGTTTGCCATTGAAATATTCAGAACATCTCAAAAATAATAGTAGCTGTCATTTGGGGGGGCACTCCCTATATGCCATCCACTGGGAGTGTTTTATTTATATACTTTCACTATATTTTCACCCTCTTGAAAACTGCTACAAACGTTTATCTCTAAGATTACTATACTATTCAGTGATGTAGTTGGCACTCCCACCTGTACTATAGAAATAGAATACAAACAGGAGAAATATCAAGTTTTAAAGAAATCATGCTATGTCTCTGTATAATAAAATGTGCCAATTTAAATGAAAATCTGACATAAAGATGCCAAGACTGCTGGCAGAGAGAAGTTCCTAAAGTCTGAACTGTGAAGTTCAATGTGTCAGCCTCGTGGGTGGCTGTCACTGCCATCAGCATTTCCGTGCAGGCCCAAACAGCTCCTTCTAATTTGTAAGGATAATGAAATATATCAAATTGATCCTATTCACTGTTAGAAACTGTTGCACTAACAAACAGAGTATTATGGCCTTTTTCTTGCCAGACTCGTTCTATTAAAGGCAAATCAGAGCAAAATGTGTCTAGGCAAAACCTCAAATGTTTTTTGCCTGCAATTTTCTTAATTTCGAATGAGAAATGTGTTGTTTCCAGTAAGTAACTTCTAGGCTCATGCAGTGCAGAGATAAATTTATGCACCTTGTGATTAACTGACGAAGCATAATTAACTTAATTAGGAATATTATTTTGCCTGTCTCTATTGCTCCTATTCTAGAACAGAAACAAAAATAATACCTAAAAGTCAAGAGCCTTGATTAGAGTCCTGTCATGGCTCCAACAAGATGCTGTACATAAGAAAATCAGTCAAGAAATACTGAACACCATTAGCACTTATAAACATTTCTTATCTTCATTGTTTGTAATGTGATTTGGAGGTGAGGAAATTCTCAACTCTTGCAAGTAAGTGAAAACTCATGAAACATTAGATTGCTTCTTTTGTAAGGATACTAAACGCGTTGCATTGTTTGTCACTTAAATATAAAATGTATCTAAAAAGAAGAGGGGCTGTCATTTGGAGGCACTTCCTGTGTGCTGTACACTATGAGACCTTTATTTATATAATTTCACTTACTTTCACCATTACCTAATAAGGTAATAGTTCACACCCAGTGAATAAATGAAGAAAATGAGAGCTTGAGAGGGTGAACATTTTGCCCAAGGTCAAACAACTAGTAAATGATGGTCCCTGATCCTGAACTATAGTTGTCTGACCCCCAAACCTGTTTTCTCGATGACTCTGCTACCCTCTTTTTATCAAGTATTTGACTCGCAGTAAATCTATTAATTAAATTATAAAGCATAACCCTCTGGATTTACAAATGCCCTTTTAAGTGTTTAAAGCCAGTTTTAGGCTACGTACCTCCATAGAACAGGCTGGGCACATACTAAGGTGTGTGTCTGAATTTCTAGATGCTACGGATTGAAGACTCTCCCACTCTAGCTGGAAAAGCAGTGAGAAAGTTCAAGTCATCCTCTTGACTCAGCAAATGCCCATTTGCCTACTTAACTAGACTGATCTTTCAAGAAATATACAGCACCCCTTAGTTTCATAAAGTGTTTAACGTAGGAATAACAGGTTCTGTAACAATAAGGAAATAGTAATCATAAATCAAATATATTATCAAGTTGCGTTCCTTGGTTTAATTCTCAATCCTTGGAACCTGTTTTTGCATCAGATAGCCAGGTAATGGTCCATTAGGATACCTTTCAATTAGGTAGTGTTGCTTGATCAAGAAATACTTTTTCCCTGATTTAAATGCTAAAAATTTTGGAACAGGATATGTTGCTATGACTTTGTTTATTGTCCTTGTTAAATATAATTTCGATGATAAATATTTTTCAGTGGTTTTCTTGTGACTCCACATCAAGTAATGAAAGGGCTTGAACTCAACTTGTCTTTGGGTGCTGCATTTTATCTTAGTCAGTATTTAGTGTGCTAACTATTATAGCATCATTTAAAGCTATTTATCAACAGTTTATGAAGCATATTAAGAAAAAACAATATAAAAACATATTGGAAACAAATATTAAGAGGTTCTTTCTGCTCAGATTTATAGATAGTAACAAATGATTCAAAAAATGAGATGGATTGTAAAAAAAAAAAGAGAGAATTTTTAAAAAAAGGGAGAATCTTTAAAAAGTAGAACAGCGAAATGAAGGTATTTTCCAAGTTATAATATCATGGATTAATTTGAGGGAAGAGAGGGATTAAACAGTTTTAAAAGTCAATATATTACAATATATTAGAAATAAACATTGATAAATAGCCATAACAACAGAAATAACAAATACATGTCCATTAAATGCTTATTTGCTACTTTCTATTATGTATTGTGATATATGATTATTATGAATTTTTTTTAAAAATTTAATCTCAGAACTTAATTAACTTAACTTAATTCTCAGAACTTCTCAAACTCCACAGCCAATATTACTGGAGCCAAATTTAAAGCACTATATTTAACTCATTTTTTTATCTTGTTTCATGCTATTTATTTTAAAGCTTCTACATTGTACATTTGATATGTGTTTGCTATATAAATATTTTTAAATGTTTTATATGCATTTTGTTTGCAAGACAGTCTTCTAGTACTTCTATTAATGTCAACATTTGTTTTTATAAGTAGTTTATATTGTCTTTAGTTATCAACATCAGAAATAAAATTATATTTTTAAATTCTGCCTATGATAAAAAAGGAGTTTATGATGCATTTACCTTCTTTCTCTCACTTCAATTTTTTTTTTGATAAAACGATTTGGAAATTTAAAAACAAGAGTATTGGACTAAGTTGTATTTTTAAATTATTAATTTTCACTAAAATGTGTTTTGTATTTACAATCCATCTTATAAGAATACTGGTAGTATATATCAAAAATATATCCATAATAATTATCCACTAATTTATATATTACATATATTTAGTTTGATCATAAACAATATTTTATTCCAAATCTTTTGAATCATTATTTTTTAATTTATTTCATTTTTTATTCAAATGTATGTAATTCTTTCAAGAGTGAAAGGTTTTAAACCCAAATGTACTCTTTTCACCATGGCTCACTTCTCAATATATTTTACAAACATTGTGCAACTTATGTACACAAAATGATGTGTGAACATTTCTGATGTTCATATTAGAAAAAAATTTTAGAAGTTGGTAAATTTGGAAAAAATGCACAAAATCAATATAAATGATAAATAAACATATTTAAAAATGATCAACATAACCAGCACACAAATCTACAAAATATCCATTTTTGCCTTTCAAATTGGTAAATATGTTTTAAATGTTAAAACTGAGCATTTACATGCATATAATGAAATGCGCCTTCTCATACACTACTAAGGGGCATCCAGCTGTTAAGTATTTTTGGAGGGTCTTTTGGCATCATATTTCCAAAGATTTAAATATACTTAGTTCCTTGATTCTGTAATTCCCTTCAAGAAAATTCCCCTAAAAAGCTGTCTTAGATTGTGGTATTTGAATGCTCAACAGCTGTTTTGTATAATGTCAAAAACAGGACACTGCACAAGGGCCCAACAATTTGGAAAAGGTTAATTAAATCATAATCCACACAAAAAATCCAACATTATGCGTTATTAAAATGTTAGTTTAAAGAATATTTCATGACATGGGTGAGAATAAACAAACTAATGTTAAATGAAAATTCGGAATAGAAGTTCAGTATATAATTTGATCCTATGATGAAAAAAATATGATTAGGATCAACAATTTGGTCAGATTTAAAGCACAGGTTGAGAGTAAGCACACTTTCTTTAAGATATGATTAAATTCACCTTCATACTTTCCTTTTAAATAAACGTGAAGGAGGTATCAATCATTTCTTTTACAAATTCATTTTCACATTTCTTTTGAGATACACCTCCATTTGTGCATATTACAGAAAATATATATTTCTTTTCCCCATTTCCTTCAGAAGCAATGATTATTCCTTAATAGTTAAGACATTTTTATACTTCCAAAATTTCTCCAGTGGCTTGATTCCTTTTTTTTTTTTCTTTCTTTCTTTCTAGGGTCAGGATTCTTAGCATTACAATTCTGTTAACCTTTTGCGATATAGTTTTAATTGAATTCTGGTTCTACTTCTTCCACTTATAACTCTATACTTCCCTTTCTTTAATCTCTACTTTTCCTATAACTTCAGAAGCCAAGCCATAGTATTCTCATTTTCTTTTGTCCTTTTTTAAATTATTAATCTCCAAATGCCTATCTCTGACCTTTTTCTAATAGTTCCTCACAATTTTTTATACTTCTATAAGCTTCAGATAGAGCTGCATCTTCTGCAGCATTTTTTTTCTCTTCTAACACCAGTCTATTTTCTGCTTTGTTGCTATAGTTTCCTAAAATAGTCTAAATTTTGATCATTTTACTACTTCGGATATATTTGTTGATTCTCCTCCATCCAACACTTTTAGTTTAGTCTACAGGAGTCCTTTTTAAGATAGCCCTAACAAATCATTATGGAACCAACCCTCTCATTTTCTCTCCCCTTCTCACCACCATCAGCCCATCTCCCAGACCATCACCACTTATTGTGTACCAGAAAATGTTTCTCAATTTTACTTTACTCTCTTTCCAACACATTTCTGAACCTTTCTGGCCCCCATATGTTGAACCTGCTGGTCTTCATAGCTAGAATATTACCACCCATGCCTTAATTAGTAGCAAGGAAAGGCCAACTAATTCTCCAAGTTCCAATTAATGTTATCTCTTTGGTAGACTCTTCACAATCTACCATAGGCAAGAGTTAAATTATCGTTGTTCTCGTGGTATTTTGCATACTTCTTACAATACTGTATTAAATATTATCTGTTTATCTATTCCTAACTGCAAAATAGACTCAGATGATTTTTTTCCAATGCTCTATTTCTGTTGGTATTTTCCAGTTCCAGTTCCAAACAAATTTGACTATTTTGCATGGATTTTTTGTACCACAAAAATGTCTTGCTAACTAAGTCCCTCTGCCTCCTCTACTCACTGCTTTATTCCTGTTGAGTGTAAATTGAATCTTCAACCTTAGCCCTCTGGGTGGAATTACTAAAATAAATTCTCCCAGCAGTCTTTTTCTTTGTTTTTTTTAATACTTTCTCCATCATAAATGCATGTTCCTGCTGATTAAACTGCATTGAAATTCTCTACACAAGATTTTTTAATTAAGCTCAGCAAGAAAAAAAAATTAAATAAATATCAGTGCAAAATAAAATGAACCTACTGATCTGTAGTTACTCATTTCCTTTTAAATAAATATTTATATAATTTAATTCCTGCATTAGAGATGGAAAATATTTTCTACACAGAGCACCTTCCTTTCTGCCAAAATGGATGGATGATGACATGTCATATGTGAGCGAATGCCAATACCTGTAGTCAGAACTGCAAACAGATGGTCAATTATTCGGAACTCTATGGATTACTTACATGTTGCTTTCAGAAATTCTAGGTTGATTTTTTATGCAAGGTTTGCTCAATCATACCCTAACTGTGAGCGTCCTGGAGGTATCCTTTCATCAAGCCTTTGAAAAATACACTCAGCATCTGTGACGAGCTCCAAGCTGGTTCTTCTCTGCAGAACAAAAAAGCAATAGGAAATTTTACCACCAATGTGGGCTGTCTGGATCCAGTGAGGATGGTGAGATCCATAAGTGATAGGGACCAGGTAGAAGCAGAGACCAGCCAGAGACCAGCAACCACAATGGGTAGCAGATCCAGGGCAGTTATCTGAAAGAATCAGAATGGTTTGACTTATGGGAAACTTTGATGTGATGTAACTGAGCATGTGTCCCTAGGACTGAAACTGATGGCAGGCCACTAAAATCTTACTTGATTTGTATAACTGGAAAAGCTTCAGATATTGTGAAGTCTAACCTTAATCAGCACAAAGAGGGTGTGCCATGTCAACCATTTTCTAGAATTGTGCCAGTTTGTGAATAGAGCCCTTAGAACGAAAAGTGAGCTCATTTTATGCCAACTGAAGAGTAGAAGGCCATGGAATTCATTCTTCTCACCGCATTCCCCATCTCTATGAATCAACTGGCCTTTTAGAGTAAAATGGCATTTTGAAGAGCCAATTATGTCACAAACTGAGTAATAACTCCTGTGTGTCTATGCCCACAAGGTCTATACAGGACATGCTCCTATGAAGTGGTCAAAATACAGTGGTGTTTCTTCCATAGCAAGGACTCTAGAAGTTCTAATCAGACAAATCGGTGGGGAAAAGGAAATAAAAGGCATGCAGATAGAAAAGGAAGAAATAAACACCTGATGCTATTTGATGCTAGATGACATAATAATCTACGTGGAAAGTAGCCAGAACTCCAAAAATTCCAACTTACCACTTAACCTCCACAAATTCCTGTGATTTCCACCGAAATCAGTTAAAAGGTTAGTACCTACAACCTTCAATCACTACAAAGATTTCTGCAGAGCTAAAGTTCTCTGGACTGAGCTGTATGTAGGAACCTCAACCTTTTGTAGAAGGAACTACTGCTTCCTGGATGCTGATTTGGAAACCTAAGTTAGATGAGCCAGTTCCATTCAGGCAATATGAACCTGCTTAGTATTCAAATAATCATTGACCCTTACTGTATAATGAAGAGAAACCTGACAAAAGTCAGTTAAATACAGGAGAGATGCCTAGGGTTAATAGGATTAGCTTTAGCTTCAGATAACACAGTTTGAATTTTCTAGGCGCTGTACTTCTTACCTCTAATTTAGACAAGGTTTTGGACAAGATCTCAGTTTCATTATGTAGAAAATGAGCATGATTTCAGGGTTGAGGTAAGAATTAAATGTATTATGTAAAGAGCTTTGTTTAATGTCTAGTACAGATTACGCAAAAATAACTTGGTGGTTCCTTTCATTAATATCAGTATAGTCGTGTTTTTATAATAAACTGGAAACATAGTAAAAGATACAGCGGAAACAAAATAATTTCTGTCGGATTTTATTTCATATCCTTGAATGTTTTTCTGTCATCGTATCTTTCTTATATTTTTCTGATGTAGGTTGTCTTGCTCTTTTGTATCCAGTATTAAAAGCTACTTCTAATTGTTTTGTAACAATGTGGACTTTATATAAAAACAGAGATCAATAAATAGGTATATACATATATAAATAATCTCGGGCTACAAAGGAATAAAATGTCACAGAATCTTAAAAATTTGGCATTTGCATAATAAAAAAGATGAAGTGGAAGACATAATCTCAAGGAATTACACAAATGAACTACACTTTAAGATGTATCTACCACCTCTTATCAAATCTAAATATGAAAACTACTAAAAACTAAATAGGTTAAAACATTAAAATATTTTGAAAGAGAGAGTGACTGGAGCAATTGTTTTATGAATGTATTCAGTTTCCAACCACACGAAGGAACATATATCCCCAAATCTCCATACTCCTCATTAGCTGGTTTACTCAAGTTACCTCTCTTTATACACCCTGATCCAAAAAGAAAGTTAATTCTATGCTGTTTTGTATTTTTCTAGTATAGCTACAGCTTATAAAATTTACATGTTGCTAGAAATAAACCAAGTGAGGAAGGATCCTGAGAGAACTCACCCCGTTATTCATGTACACTTATTTTTGATTGAATCATTCAGTTTAATTACATACTGAGAAAAATACCTAGGTATTTTTAACTAACATATACTGTGAATACTAAAAATAGCCATCTGCATTAGAAAAACATTTTCTTTCAAAACTAAAGACTTGGGGTAATTTTCAAATATAGTAGAAAACAATTTGTACTGAAAATGTTATAACAACAATGTAGTATTTACTCTTTGATCAGCATATGCTTTCAAGTGATAATTTATTAATGCAGGTGTTTGGATAAACACTACCATATGGTAAGAAACACAAAATCAAAAATGGGAGGTGAGGCATAAAGGGTTAACAAATAGCATTCAATGTTGTGTTGCCCATAATTCAGGTTGTTTAGTAATTTCAGAAATTTCTGTTAAAACATCATCATGCAGAATTGAAATTTTCCTATATTATATGTAATATTAATATGACATTCTGGATTTTTAAAAGCAAATTATAAAACTGAATAGTTAATTAACGTGACCTTTGGGTATATCAATAATCATTACTGACATTACTTAAAAATTTAAAGTTGGATTTTTGAATAAACATGATTTTGGACTTTTTAAATGCTTATTTTAAAAATTTATGCATAAATTATTTCCTTTAAACATGTCTATTTTAACATGTTTTTCAATTGTGTAGAAGACGTCTGAGTATAGCTAAGATGCAAAATCACGTTTCTCACCTTTGAACATGCTTTTTTTTTTGATAAAAAATCTCTGGAGGGTTTCCCTTGTGGCACAGTGGTTGAGGGTCTGCCTGCCGATGCAGGGGACACGGGTTCGTGCCCCGGTCCGGGAGGATCCCACATACCACTAAGCGGCTGGGCCCGTGAGCCATGGCCGCTGAGCCTGCACGTCCGGAGCCTGTGCTCCGCAACGGGAGAGGCCACAACAGTGAGAGGCCCACGTACCGCAAAAAAAAAAAAAAAATCTCTGGAGACTGCAGTGCTGTGCAGACTAGACTATTAAGAACTAGGCTTACTCTCACTAGGATGTTAGAATGTATTCAAATTGACCTTAAAAATCTCACGTCTGAAACACATATTTTGTTCTATAAGTATAGTATTTATTGCTGTTATTTTCAGTAGAGATATGAGTTATTAGATTTGCCAAATAATATTCTACTTTTGAAGGGAGTACTTTTATTCTAAAAATAGAAAAGCAGAACAAGCAATAAACAAAAGACTTAATTTACAATCAGACTTTTATTGCTATTCTTTTGCACAGTCTTAAAATACAATTGCTTTGGTGTTTTCTTATTAAAGGGTTACATTATGGAATGCTTACCAGAAAATTATATATTACACATATGTTCTGAATTGATGAGGTTCAACCTTCTAATGTTACTTCTACTGAATCAATTCAGTCACATTTTTATGAAAAGTAAACCATGTATTTACTGGACAACATGCATAGTTAAATAAATGTTGTAAATGGAATGCACTTTGATATAAACTATTAAATTGTTCACATCCACATATGTTACTAATTGTGAGGTTACACAGGGGTAAACAAAGCAGTCATCTATTTATACGCATGACCTTATGGTACGACGGCAAATATACGTTTCCCATTTATTTAAGAATTTAAGGAGTTCATTTTGAAAGACGTATTTATTCAGATCTTGAAAGAACTTTTATCTGTTAAGAATTTTGGGTAAAAATATAAATCCAAATAAATGGAAGTTGTATCATATGACTGATATTGATAACTCACTAATTCATTATCAAACAATATTTTTCAAGCACAATTTGCATGTTCTCTGTGCATTGGAATTCCAGGCAAAGAATCCACTGTCAAGTAGTTTTAGGAGTTAGAGGAGTTGTCCAGTGACAAAGCAAACACATGGGTAATTTCAAATTGTACTGATATAAAGTTTTACGTCCCAGAAAGTAATGTGATAAGGAAGTTTTGCCTTCATTGACAAAGATAGGCCTTGTCTTGTTTTTAGGAGTTTGTGGCTATGAAAAGATGAGAAAGAATCACTATTTTTCTCCCTCTTTGTTTCCCTATTAAAAAAAAAAAAATGCCCAGCTTGTAGAGAATCAAACTGGAAACAAAGAGTCTCCTTCAGGAGTCCAGGCAAGATTAGATGGGTAACTCAGACCAGGGTGGTTGCAGTGGGAGCTGAGAGAAGTAAATTCATTCAGGATATATTTTGGAGATAGAACTGACAGGTTTGAATGTTGCATTTATTTCTAAATCGAGAAAATAGAAGGAGCTAAGAATGACTCTCAAACTCAGTGATAAGGTAAGGAAAGAAGTTAATTGTTTTTTCATTTAAATTTTTTATAGATATGTGCATCAATGTAAGGGATCAGGATATATGTTTTAGTCATGTTAGTTTTAAGGTAACTCTTTGATACCTGGAGACAACAATTAGGCCATTTGATGTATGTTTGAGAGTTCATGGGAGAAATAAATTTTTGAGGATCAGATTAGGTACCATTTAGACTATATGAGCAAAATGGATTGTCTGGGGAGAGAGAATGTAGATAGATACAAACAAAACACAGTCCCAGGACAAAGTCCCGGGGTTTTACAAAATATTGATGTCTAGCAGAGGAGAAGGAAAAACCCAAGGAGACTGAGAAGGAACCAGGGAGAGGATGGTATCACAGAAGCTAAGAGAGGAAAGTACGTTAATAAGGAGAAGACAGTTAACTTGCTGAATGCTATTAAGAGGTCAATTGAAAAAGACAGGGAAGTTGCCTTTGGATTTGACAATATGGATGTGGTTAGCAACATAATCCTGAGCAGTATCAGTGGATCAGAAGCTAGAATCTACTGGGTGAAGGGCCTATGGAACTTTCCAGTTCAACATGGTGGATAGAACACATGCTTCTACCTTCATTTGCTCCCAAAACTACACTAAAATGACAGCAAAGAAATTTAAAGGATAAAAGGTTGATATATAGCACTCTTTGACTTAAGTAAAAACTGTGATCTGGCTATAGTGGTAAAACAGAGAGATGGGTGATGTGTGTTTTATCTGACAAGGTAGAAGAGCTAACGCATTATGAATATGAGGTAATCTATAGTTATTGTCTTAATACTAAAAATCAAGACCTATTAATGTAAACATTTCATTTGGAATTATGAAATTAATAGTAATAACAAAAACAACTACAGTAATATTTATACACTATATATACAATGTGCTAAACATTGTTGCAATCATTTTATCCTCACAATAACCCTTTTGCTAGGTAATACGGTTATGCCTATAATGAAGAAAAGGCAACTAAAGTACAGAGAGTTAGTTAAGTGACTTGACCAAAGTCACACGGCCAGCAAAGAGCAGAGCTTTGAAGCAAATCTTGCAGCCTGACTTCCATTTCTGCTCTGAAGAGGTTGAAGTGTTGTCTCCAGAGAACCAGCATCAGGGCTGAGTAAGTAGGAAGGAACAAGTTTTCTCGCACTAGTGTCTTTGTTCCTTAAAAAATATATACATGTATTACTTGATATAATTTCAAATTAAACTGTTTAAAAAGGAAGAAAATACATCCAGTTTTAAGCTTGAAGGAATCATTGATAGTTTTAAATTTGTTCCTTTTCCTTGTCTGTATTCTGATTTTCTTACAATTGAGTACTATCAGTTGTACAATTAAAAGAATGCTTTTTTATAAAAAAATTTTTAAAATGTGAATAGGAGTTGAAAAAGTAAAATATAGACATGTCTTTCTATAAATAATGCTCTGAAAGGGGAAATAGAAATGAGGTCTTGAAGATGTGAGACCAAGATAGGAAATTCCAGAGCACATTGGTATGGTGATATGAATAATCCAGCAGTGAGGGGAAAAGAGATGAAGGAGAGAGAGGAGGTAATTGCTGGATGAAGTCTTTGAAGAGTTGAGAGGGAATAGGATATAAAAAAAAGGGTCTTCTTGGGAGCATGAATATTTCATCTGATTCATTTCTATAGGAGTGAAGGCAGAAGGTATAAAATTCAGATTAGAAATTTCAATTCTGATATTCTACATTTTCCAAATGACATTTGAGGCCAGTTCATCAGTTAATGGGCAGTGGGGGAAGGACGGAATATGGAGATTTTGAGGAAAAATTAGAAGTTATGAAAGGGTCTGCAATTGACTCATTAGTAAAACAGATTTCTTGACCATATCATTTGCCTAATTGAGATTTGTGGCCACTAACTGAAAGTGAGAATAGACAAATTGATTATAATAAAAGTAAGTAATAGCCTAACATATTGCAGGTTATCACAAAGTGTTGCATATTGTTTAATCATCACACACATCCCTAAGCAGAAATCTCAGAGTTCAGAACCTCTGTCCCTGGCTTCACCCCTCTCAGATAGCCTGAGACTTGATTCCAAATCATCACCTAGATGCCCACAGATCTCCCTGCACCGTACAGATCTGTAATACAGCATTCTCCATCCACTTTCCACAATATACAAGCAAGCAAAGTAGGCCAAACGCTTTCTCCATTTAATATCCTCATACTTTCTCTGGGGATGAGAGGATAATTGGAAGGGGTTAAGCCAGGCTATTACATGGGAATCGTTCTCTAAAACTCATTTTTCAATTGCTTCTTGCCAAGCCAAATATCTTGCACACTCATATTTGTATTAGTCTCTGGGAGAAAAATCCCATAAGATCTCCCCTTTAAAATAAGAATTTCCAGAATTTCTTTTTCCTCGAATCTGTTGATTATTGTAGACTATTGACTGTTGACTCAGAATCTGCTTTCCTGAATCCATTCAGGTGTTCCCAGAAATTAGTGTTTAATCTTCATGATCTGAGGTGTACGTGTTGAATTCCACCTTACTAATCATTTGCATGGGTGTTGAGACAGTCAATATAAAAATATTGTTCATAGTTTTCAAGAAGGTAACAGAAATACCGTTAGGCTGAGTGACCTGTCCAAAGTAATATGGCTAAAACCTAGCAGAAAAGGATTTAGGTTTAGTTCAATTACCTTCTTTGTAACTGCAGTTCCCAGATTTCATAATGCATCATAATCACCTGCAGTGTTTGCTAAAACATATTTCTAGCTTCCAAGTCCAAAGACGCTGATTAAATAGGTCTGTGGTGATGACTGAAAATCTAAACTTCTAGCAAGTTCCCAGGGGATGTTGATGTTGCTAGTCCTTTGCTATAGAACAAAATTAAGCTTTTTGAAGTTCTGCGTTTCCAAATCTCACCTTCTGGCATCAAGTCCAAGAAACTTACTAATTCTTTCTATCTCCCAGTATGTAGATGATCTCTTTAGATGTGCATGCCCTGGTTTTGGGCTCAATTGGTGCTATTTCTGCAGTTTAGACAGAATACTGGTAATGTCTCCTTGCAGTATTGTTTTTAAACTTCTAGAAGTTACTCTTGGAAGGGTCCCCTGTTAATACTTCTACATAAATATCTATATGATTTGTAGAATCTCCGTTAATGAACAGTTCCTCTATAAGAAATGGACTTGTAACATCTCCAGGTATCGAGAGTGTAACATCCTTGGCTCTCTCCTCTATGCTCTACTATGTATGTGGGTTACATTTTCCCCAACTGTCTTCTCAAGGCATTGATATTTTAAAGCGAATCACTTATTTCAAGTAGTGCTGAGATTCACGTATGCATAAAAATTCAAATTATTTTTTCACAACACTACTATGTATATAAGGGACTTGAACACTCTTGGAATTTGGAGTCTGCGGGGGACCTAGAACCAATCTCCCACAGATAATGAGGAACGACTGTATCTAAAACCCCAGCTGAATCTCATCTTCATGTTTTAAATGTGAAATATGATTCTTTAAGTGTAAAATGTCCCTTTGAATTTAGTTATCTATATCTTAAAGCTTAGGTACTGACAAGATTTTAGACACCAGCGTAATCAATCGTCAGGAATATAGCTGTTTTGGGTTTTTGTTTTTCCCTTTGCCAATTGAAAAAAAGTGCAGTGGGAAGATACCTTTAGACAAATGAAGCAACCTCAAAATAAAACTGACTTTCTGCCAAAGTTTTATTTGAATGTGAGTTACGACAATCCAAGAAGAGATTTTCTCACTTTAAAAACAGTGGATTTGAAAGTATACTTTGACATGGAACACTGTGTACAAAAAAAAATCTAAAAATCATTAGGAGAACCTAAGACAGTAAGCATTTTTCATTAAATTGTCAAGAAAGATTTCTAAACAATAAAACAAAGTCATATCATAAAAATGTTAAACGACATATCAACTCAGATAAGTATTTTGTGATAGGAGACATGAAGATTAAATGGCATCAAAAAGACATTATTACGCCATTGAAGATATTTATTTGGTTTGATAACAAGTATAAATTTCTAAAATGAACAACCTTAATTAAGAATAATAATTTCAAGAAAATCTCTATATCTGTGCTTATTGTTCTATATCTCAATTTTGAATATATGTCTCTAAACCTGTAATAAGAATCATTATGTACCTTTGGAAAATAATAAGACAAAAATACATCCAAAAAAATGAAAGTTAGCAAATCATTTGTATGGTCTCTATCCCTGGGAAAACAGTACAGCTTCTCATCTAAAGACTAAGCTGTAAAACCTTGCTTCATGTTTTTTTTCTGGGTTTATAGGGCTATCAGCTTCAGTTGAGGTCAGCCCATCCTCAATATCTCCATCTCTGACTCAGCAAGGGCTTCTGTGCATCTTCCTGAATACTTCCTGCCTTTTAAAATTCCTTTCTAACTTTATTTAATGTTATTAATAGCAACTTGTTCATTCACAATTCTCATTCAGCAATTATTGTCTTCCTCTTCACCTCTTCCCAGTCTCTCAAAAAATAAAAAACAAAAAACATATTTTTCTTTCACCAGTAATTCCATGTTGGAGTATACAATACATATCCAATTCTTTCCTAGAAGAGATGCCCCAGCATACAGCCCAAGCACACAGCACCATTTAGCACAGACCATCTCGAGTTTGACTCCGTTTACTTAACAATCACCTTCAAGTGAAAAGCTACAAGAAATTTTTGGAGAAGTGTTTTGTTTTATATTGTTTTGTTTTGTTTTAATTACCTAAAATTCATGAAGTTATCACGATAATGTACCTAAATAACATTGATGTAAAGAGTCCCTAACTTCAGAAGAACTCAAGAGTTCTCTAATCAGTTATAAATACTACTTGGTATAAAGAAGGTAATGCATCTACATTTTGAAAATATGAAGAAAAATGAGTGAAAGTGATAGGCACAGTCATGGTTAGAAGGTTGCAAATAAAGCCCACCCCTTTTGATTTTCTGTGATGATATTATTTCAAAATAGTTCAATGTTAATTGTACTATATATAGCATTCTTTGACCTCAATCTGCATTAGCACTCATGAATATTAACTTCCTCACGAGTTCCAAAAGAACTACATCTTTGCCAATTTGGTAAAAAAAAATAATACCACTTGTCTTTTATTTCTTATTCCAATCATATACCCACATTTCCCTCAGAAAGAAATGTCTTTATCCCTTTGCTCTGATTAATTCAAGAACTCCAGCTTAGTCATTTCAAGAGTTCAGTCCTGATTGTGTAAAGGTAGCCAGGATCACGTATTTGTCTGTTCCAGAGGTCTCTTTTTCCTGTTGATATGGCTGCTCTCAGCACCCTACAGTATCCCTGCAAAAACACTGGGGCTACAGACTTCAGGGAAGAAGCCTGTTGCTACCAAGTATCTATTACTCTTGACGGCTTGGTTTTGTTGATTGTGGTTTCAGGGAGATAGTATGAGAAAAAAAACTTCTCTCTAAGAAGCAGGTCTCATTCTCTTCCATCTGGTCAACTTCAAATAATTTCTCAACCCATGTCAGTGAAAGTTAAAAAAAAAATCAGAAGTTTTCCTTGCCTCTAGTCCTGCTCTACGTAGCCAGGAGCAGCACACTGCCACCTATGAAATGCTTTTTTTAGAAAGATCTTTCAACAGCTGGGCAAGAAAGACTAGATGGTCCCTTTTTTTTTTCAGTTTTTAAACCTACCTCTATGCCCCTGTATTAACCACATTCCAATATTATTAACAGAAGTTCATTTCTTTCATTCTTATTGCAAAAGAGGCTTTTGATGTGCTAATTATCCATTCTAGAACAATTATACATGGCTCACCCAAATTGGAGACACTGAGAAAATATCCTGGGTTGAAAACATGAAGTCCTATTCTTATGGCCCCTTGAAGACATACTGAAAAAAATTAAGGATAAATAAAGATGTTCTTATATGTAAATATTACTATTTGCTGAAAGTATTACAGTCATCGGTTGGCCCCTTGGAACTCAAAGCATTCTAGAATGGAAAAGTCTCTCGGTCAAAAGCCAAGAAGCCTGGTTTCTGCCCCCTGCTTTCTACTGGTTAACTGTGTCATCTTAATCAAGTCATGAGGTTTCCTGAACTTCATCTCTAAAATTAGGACATTAAAATTTATAAAACCTAAAATTTTCCAATTACTGAATTTCCACATAAGAGAACAAAAGTTTAGCAAATATTCAGATCACGAGATCCTTGTCTATCATTCTTTAAAAAAAAAATACTTGCATACGTATTAGCATTTCATTTCCATAAATATTCACTGCACACCTGCTTTCAAGGTATTGTCAAGTCTAAGTATTGTTTGAGATGTAAAAGAAAAATTCTCCGAATTTTAGTACAGCAATGGAAATTAGAAATATTATATGCTAATATCTGAATTTATGATGTGGAACTTAAGGTCACAGGTAAACCATGCCACAAGAACCTGATATTCTGACTTTTATTCTAGTGACCCTTTTTGTAGTATGCGTCTTTGAACAATGTATCCTATATCCCTTTCCTCTGAAAACCAGTATCATCTATGAGAGGGCAGACTGAGTTGGTATGACATGTACAGTTATTACAGCATGTACAAAAATTTTTTAGTAAAAACACATCACACTAGATTCCCCATTCATTAATTCATGTCAACATTTATGCAAAGCACTACGTTAGTGACTGTGAGAATCCAAAAGTAAGTCAATTTTAGTTGTTCACCTCCAAGAACTAAATCTAATAATATAGAGACATGATGATAAGTAACTATAATTAAAGCCTAATGTGATTGTTACACTTACAGGGTTAGAAAACAAGTTCAGACAAATAACTAAGATGGTTTCCTGACATGAAGCTAGTTGGGTTCAGTTTGAAAAAAGGAGAAAGATTAACAGAGTTAGATATGAGAGTAAAGAAATATTTTACTTTTTTTAAAAATGTAAAATTAATATCAGAGAGTTCAGAAAAAGAAGATGGAAAAAGAAGAGAGAATAATGTTCACATTGTCCAGGAGATCCATTTTAATTGTATAAAGTTCATCCAACATACAATATCTGGGCAAATCAATCTACAATGTAAATAAAGTATGGATTTTAGAGGCAAGAGTTGGGATGAAGAGTGCCACTTGTGCTGTTACCAAATGTATGTGTAGGCAACTAATGTCAGAAATGAGGACCTTAAAAAAGAATAATTGCAGTGAGAGTATACAATAATATTTATTCAGAAGAATAATTTATAGAACATACAGAACACTTTAATTACTCTACCAAAAAGAACTCATAACTTTTTTCAATTTGTACCATTCTCTGCATTTTACAGATGAAAAAAATAGAATTAGAGAAGTTAAATTACTTTGTCTAAGATCACACAGTTTATAAATAGTGATACCAGGATTAAATTTCAGATTAATCTGATTCCAGAGTCAGTGTTCTTTCCACTTTACTACCCTCTCTCTGAATGTATTTATAAATCAAAAGAATGAATAAATTCATTCTCCTCTGGTTCTTTCTTCTGTCCATGTCTTCCATGAGGACACTTGTAACTAAATTCATGGCTCATAATTCAGAATGTCTCACCTCAAGATGTTTAACTTAATTACATCTGCAAAGACCCTTTTTCCATATAAGTCACATTTATGGGTTCTGGGAGTTGAGATGTAGACAAATCTTTTGGGGGAACACATTCAATCCACTACACACTCATTTTTTTCCCCTTTGATGAGGACCTAGTTTCCTCTACCTCTGTGTCTGAAGTCCCTATAACTTTAGATCTTAAGGGAAACGTATATGGAATTAAGGTATTATAACATGTACAAAATGGTGCAGAAAAGTTGGAGAAGTCTAGTATTTAAAAGGCTCAATATCCAAAGCTAGGTATCAGTGAAAAGAATGGAAAAAGAGGAGGAATTATTGTATAAACAAACTCTCTTATCAATAAATCTTTCATTATAGGAAGAGGCTGTTACTGTGATTGGAAAAGGAAACCAATTAGGAGATTGCAGAAGATACGTATAGGAAGGGCCTCATCTATAAAAGAAATCTTTACATAATTTACTTTTCTTTGGCACATTTAAACAGGTTGGCTGGGTCTGATTATTCTGAAAACAACTTGAAATTTTCAAAAAAACTAAAAACAGTGCTACTGTCTTGTGAATTAAACTTTCCTCTGTCTCCTCTATATAATCCAGGGAGTCAAAGAGAAAACTGTTACAGTCTTGCTGTGGGTAATGCTACTGATAACAGCGACCTGTCTAGTTTCATTAGCCTATTACTTCATGTGTCTCATTTTCCTTGAGAGAGAAAATGAGAGATTTTACAAACTCCAGTAGCATAAGAACATGGAATCGAATACTTTTTATCTCCCATTAACATTGCTGAGCATATCCTCAAGGAGCAAATATTTCCCAACTTAAAAAAACATGGAGATGAAAAGCTAACATTATAACACTGGTTCTGTAACATCAGGAAGAGGAAACCATGTCTCTTGATTCACAGAGCTGTTAATTCCCAGAAGACTCAGAACAGACTCTCCTGAACCAAACAGTAGAGCTATGTATGGAGAGTGTGGCATGAATCCCCATGACATCAGGACAGCGGGGACCAAGGAAGACAACAGCTTCTAAAAGTCTCTAAACCTGCATTGCCTTCTTAGCACGTTTGCTCCCACTGAGAAGATCAGAACTTTCTGAGTTTCATTTTTCTCATAGGTCAAAATAATGCAAGAATCCAACAAAATAATATGAGCAAGGAAAGCAGTAAAGGATAGTGTCTGTGTGGTGTGGAGGATTATTTTGTTAGAAACTCTAGGTAGAGTAATCTATGTCAAACTCATTGTAACAAATAAGCAGAGATGATCTTAGAAGCGGTTGTGTAAGGAATGACTGACTATACTTAAGCAACAAGGTTATTAGTTACATGAATCAGTGGAGTCTCTAAAGGGTTCCATTGCCTAGTTTTCTTTTGTTGTATTCTTCATGTAAAAAATAAACCATGGAGGGATCCAGAAGCAGGCTGTAGCTGCACCCACATTTTACCTCATGAGCCCTTAATTTCAGAAGTATCTGGTGGGCTGCTCTGTGTTTCTCTAGTTCCCAGGTCAGCTAGCCAACCTCAGGGAAAGAAAGACTAGGGCAAGTGGAAAAGCTGCCTCTTTGCAAGATAGGGCATGTACCCAAGTCAGGACCCAGGACTATGAAGGACGCTTTCCACAGAAAACTTCTCCAAGGTGGAAGTGCTCCAATGCAGTCAGTGTTCTACCAGTTGGACAAACCGGTCTTCAAGGAATGTGTGCAGTGAGAATCAGCATTGATTTTTGCTGCTGCTGTGTGGCTGACAGGGTCTTCGTGCTCTGGCCTGGTGTCAGGACCCTAAGCCTCTGAGGTGGGAGAGCCAAGTTCAGGACATTGGGCCACCAGAGACCGCCTGGCCCCATGTAATTTCAATCGGTGAGAGCTCTCCCAGAGATCTCTGTCTCAATGGTAAGACCCAGCTCCACCTAATGGCTAGCAAGCTCCAGTGCTGGACAACCCATGCCAAACAACTTGCAAGACAGGAACACAGCCCCACCCATTAGCAGAGAGGCTGTCTAAAATCATACTAGGTTCACAGACACACCAAAACACACCACCGGATGCGGCCCTGCCCACCAAGGAGACAAGATCCAGCTCCACCCACCAGAACACAGGCACCAGTCCCCTCCACCAGGAATGTTACACAAGCCAGTGAACGAACCTCCCCCACTTGGGGCAGACGCCAAAAAAAATAGGAACTACGAACCCGCAGCCTGCAAAAAGGAGACCCCAAACACAGTAAGTTAAACAAAATGAGAAGACAGAGAAGTATGCAGCTGATGAAGGAGCAAGCTAAAAACCCACCAGACCAAACAAATGAAGAGGAAATAGGCAGTCAACCTGAAAAGGAATTCAGAGTAATGATAGTAAAGATGATCCAAAATCTTGGAAACAGAATGGAGAAAGTAAAAGAAATGTTTAACAAGGAACTAGAAGAACTAAAGAGCAAACAAACAATGATGAACAACACAATAAATGAAATTAAAAATTATCTAGAAGGAATCAATAGCAGAATAACTGAGACAGAAGAACAGATGAGTGACCTGGATGATAAAATGCTTCTGATAATCATAAAAAAACTTGTCATCGTCCTAAAAATAGTATAAGATAACCACTGTTAACCAATCCCTTGCTGTCTGAAAACCCCCATTGCAATAACCAATATTGTAAAAAAGGTTAAACAACTTCCTCACTTTCACTTTATAAGCCATTCTGTAACATCATGCCTCTGAGCTTCCTATCAGTTTTGGGTTTGAAAGTTCCAAGTTTGTGTACTGTTCTTCCATGCACAATAAACTCTTACTAAGTAATATTTTACCCATCTGGTTTTAATTATTACTATTTCTGGATTTTTTTACAAGAATTATATGGAGATTTTAAAACCTAAAAATACAATAACCAAAATTAAAAGCTCAGTGAATGAATTCAACTCAGACAATAGATGACAGGAAGGAATCAGTGAACTGGGAGATAGAACAACAGAAATTATACAATCTGAACAATGGGGGAAAAATAGACTCAAAAAAACTGAGCAGAGCCTCAGGGACAGGTGGTACTATGACACAAGGTCTAACATTTATGTCATTGGATTTCTAGAAGAAGAAGAGAAAGAAGCCAGCTCTGAAAAAGTACTCAAAGAAACCATGAATGAATTATCCCAAACTTGGCAAGAGATATTAGCCCACAGATTCAAAAAGCTGATCAAAGTTTAAACAGGATAAACTCAAAGAAATCTGTGCCATGACACTTTGTAATAAAAAAAAAAATCTTGAAAACAGACAGAGAAAAATGTCAATTTACCTTTAGGAGGGAAAAATACCAGATTGAGTGGTTTCTCATCAGAAACCATGGAAGACAGAAGAAAGTGAAAAATATTTCTCAGGTGTTGGAAACAAAGAACTAGCAACCCCAAATCCTATATCCAGTGAAAATATCCTTCAGGAATGGGGGAAATTAAGACATTCTCAAGTGAAGAAAATGATGAGAATTCATCACCAGATGACTTAACCTATAAGAGTGGCTAATGAAAGGTATCTAAACAAAAAGGAAATGACAAAAGAAGGAACTTGGGAACATTAGGAAGGAAGAAAAAAGAGGGTATGCAAAAAAATAGGTGAATACAATAGACTTTTCTTCTCCTCTTGAGTTTTCTAAACTATGTTTGATGGTAGAAAAAAAAATTATAACACTACTTGCAAAACTTTAAATGTTTGTAGAAAAAATATTTAAGACAATTGTATTATAATGGGAGAATGATAAAATGACATAAAGAAGGTAAGTGTACTATTCTTGAATGATAAAATGACCACACTTATAAACTATGATAAGATATGTAGATATAGATATAACTTGAACAGCTACTTACAAAGTTAAACAGACATACTAAAGATATCTAAAACACTATAGATAAATCAAAATGGAATTGTGAAAAACTGTTCATGTAACCCACAGGAAGTCAGGAAAAAACAGAAAAATGAAAAACAAAGAACAGAAAACAAAAAATAAAATGGCAGACTTAAACAATATTTGGAAAAACATATGGAGCTTAAACTTACTGAGAGAGATAATTGATAAAACGTGAACATGTAACATATAGTGTTAAGTCAGGCAGGGTGAAGTTCTACAAATAAAAATAAAGCAAATAAGGGTGGGGAGTGGGGAAGGGTATCTATAGGAAAGGTCTCACTGAGAAAGAGTCATTACAACAAAGACCTAAAGATCATGAGGGAGCAAGCTGCATAGATATTTGGGGAAATGTGGCTCAGGCAGGGGTAGCTTCCAGGGCAAGGGATTTGAGGCGGAGTGTGCTGGGCATAGGACCATGGGGAGGTGACCACTGTGGGTGGAGTGGAATGATTGAGGAAGAGATTAGATGCCAGACCATGTTCAGAGAGTCTGTCATGTCCTGAAGGTGACTGTGAGAACTTTGGATTTTACTCTGAGTGAAATGGTCAGTCATCTGGAGGATTCATGGTGAAGAATTGTTCAATCTGAGATCCACCTTTGCTAACTCTGCTAACAAATGTGAAGCAAATATATGTATTGATGAAAAGCTAACAAAATAATAAAGGTAAACATATCATCATATCAAATAATCTCTTATAAGGGATAATTACATTCGTTTAAAAAAATGTTATTTGAGGTTAGAAGGCAAGGCAACGAGGACAAATGCAGTAACATTCTAATTTCTCTTCTTACAGAATAAACCCCATTATAAAGAGATTATAAAAATCTTAGCCTTTTTTAACTGTATCTTTTCCTACTTCAGATTCTAAGACAGATGCTATTTTTTTCTTTGTTAATGATAAGAACCTAAAGCTCATTAAGATAGTATTGATTAACTCCACCTCTAAGAATGAATGGTTTTAAGAGTTGCATGGCAAACAAAGGGTTGCAACTGGAGAAGGTGTTAAATTAAATGAATTTCAATTAAAAGGTAATGTGTTAAAGTTTGCAAATTACTTAAAATTTATAAAGAGGTACATTACATTTTAGCATAGACAAGTAAAAATTGCAAAATATTTAACAACAGTTTATTACTGAACTTGTGTAATTGTGTAAACCTGACTTGTTACTTTATGATAATAACACATAATAATTTTATGATTTTAAGTTACTTGTGGAAATATCTGAAAGAAAGCATGATGGTTTGAAATGACCTTGTGTAGGATCTATAATGACCCCATGCTGTCATAGATTTTGATGAAATGTCTTCACAGAAACAGGAAGCTAGAATGGAAAATATAAACATCCTATCTCAGCTGTAAACTTCATTCTGACCCTGCTCTTGGGATTGTGCTTCTTTGGTGTTGAAAATCATGAGGTGTTTCAATTTGTGGTTTTTACTTGTGGTTTCTAATACATTTTTTTAACTTTTTTGTCAAGCTTTCACTAAAGGGGATTCACAAATAATAGTTACTAAATTTGGATTAAAAAGAATGCAATTATATCTTTTATAAGAGATTATTGAAGATATGGTAATATGTTTAGCATTATTGTTTTGTTAGCTTGTCATCAATATGTATATTTGCTTCACATGTGTTACAGAAGAGTTGGCAAAAATGGATCTCAGATTGAACAATTCCAGCCCATCTGGGAGGACTGGTGCATTAGGATTCCATCATAAATCTCAGCTTGTTTTTCAAATTTTCATTGTGTGTTATTCCTCTTTTCTGAAGAATCTTTTTCTATTAACATCCATCCTTATAGTTCACATGCTATTCTTAAATTACTCAAATTAAGAAGAGTCTTAAAATACAGATACTTAAACCCTCTGGGATTAGATTGTTTTAGCTTTTCATTTAAGAGTTACCATTTCAATTTCCCTCTTTAAAATTCCACATGTATAACTTTCATTGTCTAATTTTCTCACAACTCACAACCTTCTAGAGGTTTTTACAACCAAACAATCTCAGATACTTGTCAATGTCTTCCTTGTCTGAGCACCAAACTTTAAGGATGAATATATATATAAAGTTCATGTTACTCTATGTTCTGATAAAGGTATAATATATCAAGATATTTTAAATCACGAAACCATTATATGTAACAATAGTGGAGAAAAATAAAATATAATAAATGTTTAACTTTGGTACTTTTTACTAGACCCCAAAGTCCTTTCCTGACTTATGAAAATAGAACATATTTTCCATAATTTATACACTCATAAAACTAATAAAACTATTAAATATATATAAAACTATTAAACCTATGTATGATATAAAAGAATAAATTGATTCAAATGAAAACTGCAATTGTGCAATTTAACTTGATTGTTAAAGCTCATTACTTTCACATTTCTATTTGTATTTGCAAGAATAACTACAAGTTAATGAGCTTGAAGCCTTTTCAAAAGTCTTGGTTTTTTCAAAGCCTTATCAGGACTTCCCTGGTGGTCCAGTGGTTAAGACTTAGCCTTCCAATGCAGGGGGTGCAGTTTCCATCCCTGATCAGGGAGTTAAGATTCCACATGCCTTGGGGCCAAAAGACTAAAACATAAAACAGAAGCAATATTGTAACAAATTCAATAAAGATTTTAAAAATGGTCCACATCAAAAAAATCTTTAAAAAAAAGCCTTGTCATTAGAAATTGACCAAAAAAAAAAAAAAAAGACTAACACAATATTAATAATGCTGTTTTTCTCTTTATCAGTGGTATACTAAATCAAGGTTTTATTGAATTTTATCTCCTTAAAATTGACAAATTGTTAAGTGTGGTTATACAAAGTTTTCATTTTCAGAAAAAAGAACTGAGAAATAAATTTGAATCTCTCTTCACCATCAACTAGTGACTGAGTTGTTTTAATCTTAACAAATGCAATTGCAGTGCTGTCATCGAATTACCTTCTCAAGAAAGTTTGCAGAGCATGTATTGCCTAACCATAACAATATTTCCTATTCTTAATTAAATAGTTTGCTTTATTTTTTCTGTTATTATTTGTAGGAATACGGACAGAGACTCCAAAATGTTGTGTTATTTCTCAGGTCATTGGAGATAAATGTGAATAAATTCATATGCAATAAATTTAGAAGTAATAGGTATTAGAATCTTCTTCAAAGGAAATTCAAAATATATTAACTGTTATATATAGTTTTCTTTCAAGATTCTCAACTATCATATTTCTTATGGAGTAAATCACTTCATTAAATCTATTGATTTAATTTTGATGTCAAAATTTGGTTTTGCATTTTCTCTTATTTAATGAACAGGAAATATAATAGTAAATTCATTTTTGAACTTTTGTAATTTATTTTGTTCTTTAACAAATTTTTCTGAGAAAGTAGAATACAATATGGTCATTAAGAAACAAATTTACTTACAGGTTTTCACATCTTAACACAATTAAATGAATCACTATTCCTGATTACATCTCCAATAGTGCTATCAAATGATTTTCTTTGTCATAGAATTATATGATCACAGAATTCTAGAAAACCTCAAAGAACAGAGAGCTCAACTCTACCCACAACCTCAGTATAGCCTGCCAACGTCAGTGATCTGTGGTCACTGATCTCTTTTGAAAAATCTCCAATGATAGGGCATCATTTAATATCAGAAGCAAAATAACAGATACTGCTTATGACCAGACAGAGATTTTCACATAGTTTCAAACAGAAATACTCTGCTAAGTGTTTTTTTCCCGAAAATAAATACAATTTTAATCCTTTATAAATTATCCTTGAGCTTTCTGTCACTTTCCCTTTCCCTCCTGTCACTCTGCTAATGTTCATTACCACTGGTAAATTTAAACAGATACGGCCAGTTATGTCTTTCCTTTCCTCACAGGCACCAGAACGCTAATTTTTGCCATCAAGAATGAAAGAGACAAAGGGGAATGAAATGCATTCTTGAGCACTCATGTACAGAAAGAAAATAGAAAATACCCTGTATTTAACATTACCTAAAATCCCATGTAGTTACAATGTACTCCTCACTGTCAATATTTCAGTTTAGCACTATATGCAGAACGTGCTGTGAATACCACCTCGACTGGCAGGCAGACCACTAACTGCAGTGTTTTAGTGCCTTCTGGTGTTGGTGCCTAGAAACGCAGTTGGCATAATTTACACCATTTTTAACATGCTACATGTATTGATCTTTCTCATATTTGCAAGGAATTTTCTACTGTAATTGACAAACACACCTCAATGTAAAAGCATGTTTATCAATTGTTGAAAGAAAATAAAATCTCAACAACAGTTTTTTAAATTCTGCGTTATTTGATTTCTATTAAATGTCCTTATTATTTCTCTGGAGAAAAGATTTTGAACAAGAACAGTATATAGCATACTCTCTCTAAAAATACACTAGTTAAGTAAATATAGAGAAAACCTCAATTTACCTGAGTTTCTTTTACATTTCAGATTTTCTAAGAAAAATATTAACCATAAATAATAAAGAGATGAAGGTGGCCAGAACTACTTCACTTTAAAAACATTTTTTTTCCATGGAGTAACTCCTATTTCACAGATAATAAAAAAGACTCTCAGAAGATCACCTTTGAAAATTAAATACTAAAATAAAAATAACTTGAAAGTAGTTTGGCTTGTCTTTTTGCAGAATCCTGAATGAATATTTTTACGCTATGAAAAGAGAGATTAGGAGAAATGACCAAAATCAGCTTAATACCGGAACTAAACAGGCTAAACTTACATAAAAGAGCAAAGTCAACATCTCCTAGTACAATGAGGGTACATTTAGCAAATAAGTCTTTCCATTTGCTAAGTAGAAGTCTTATAAACTCCCAAAAGAGAGTCACTTATCCATGCTTCCCCTGTATCATTAGGACCATCCATTCCCCTGTAAAAATTTAATGTCCTACACAGAGAGAAAGATACAAATGACAAGGAAACCAACTTCTCCCGAAAGATATTTTAAAACATTTAAAATTCTCCATAATATAAAAATTATCCAAGCCAACATGCTTCAGAAAGAAAATAATTCAAGGCAGCAATACAGTCTATAATCCAGCTGTTAACAAATTTGAGAAACATGAAAAACTTGAATATCCCTAGACATTATATTCTCTTTCACAAGTACAATAATTTGTCTTTACCATGTAAGATAGGCATGATAACAATAGTATAGCCATTATCGTGCTAAGGAGATCACTTCTTAGCTTTCTCTAATGAGCTGTTTGGATTTAAACTGAACATTATTTTTTACTTAAAATCTAGAAAATAATATGTCTTGAATTGGATCCTAAAATGTGAAATTTGTTTAGTTCTTAATCAAGTAAAACTCAAAGTAATCATTACCAAATCCTTAGTTAAAATAACATGACATCGTTATTCTTAAGATGTAAATATTTTCTTAAAGTAATTAAGCTTCAAATTAGGTTCCAATTCAAGATGGCATCTAGATATACAGGAACGCTTACAAATAATCATGGCAGAAGGGAGCATGACAGTTGGATTCAAGTGTAGGATACTGTCCTGTGCTCTGGGGTACTGAAATGGTGCAAACTGAAGTCCACAGGCAGGACTATTGAGGGACCACAATGGCTTGCTCCATCAGCACAGTCATCTTTGGTTACCCCACATCAAGATGTACCTGTTAGCACCTCTTTGCCTCCTCCCCCTTGTGGATAGCATCGTTAGAGGCTGCCATCCCTTCCAAAGGTGTGTCTTCCTGTCCCAATAAACTGGCTTGTAACCAAAGTTAACCAAATCGGTGCTTTTTCCTGGACTTTGCACCTTTAGTAAGTGACCTGGCTTCACTCATTATAACAAGGATATCAGTAGTGGAGATGGCGCTAGAGCAAGATGGCTTCTGCCCAGAGGATTGTTCTCCTCCCTGCTCATGGCTTCCCTGCCCATTCTCAAGCCTAGTGGCCCAGCCTCTGGCCATTTCCTTCCAGTAAATTCTCTCTCTCTCTCTCTCTTTTTTTTTTTTTTTTTGCGGTACGCGGGCCTCTCACTGTTGTGGCCTCTCCCGCTGCGGAGTACAGGCTCCAGACGCGCAGGCTCAGCGGCCATGGCTCACGGGCCCAGCCGCTCTGCAGCATGTGGGATCTTCCCGGACCGGGGCACGACCCCGTGTCCCCTGCATCGGCAGGCGGACTCTCAACCACTGCGCCACCAGGGAAGCCCAAATTCTCTCTTTTTTTAAGTTAGCCAAAAATCAGTTTGGGGTTTGCAACCAAACAATTGATAACAAACTAAACAATGAAGAAAATGGTCATCAGGACCAGAGACCTCAACTAAGTCCACATGGTCATGGATAAGAGGTTGCTTTTAGCCTCACTAGTTCAGTGTGGCTGAACCTGTAACTATCAGCATCTCTGACATCAAGGAGCTGCTTTTCAATAAGGAAGCAAGGGAGTCTTGGGAACCATGCTGGGGTAGCTTGACTAAGCAAGTTTTAAAATTTGTTGCATATTTATTACAAGTTAGGAAGCTTAACTTGAAAGCCAACAGTATAATAAAAAGATCTTTTATCTCTGGTCATGGCAGAACAGGTTTCAAAAAAACCTGTTCTTTTAAATATATTCTTTTAAATATGTTCTTTTAAATATATTCAGTTAATACAGTCTATGTATATATATATACATATATATACAAATATATATTAAGTATATATATATTTGGCCATATCTTTTTACATTTATGATTATAAGATTTATACAGTTCTCCATCAAAAAAAAAATAGAACCTCTTAGAAATACCTACAAGTATATTTAGAGTGCTCTGATAAAGATGGACGTGATTTAAGGGTCCATTTATTGATGTAGCAAAATATATATAAATCTATAAAGCTTTTCTTTGTCCACAGAATATCCCAAAACATTAGCAAGACATTCGTCATGAAACTGAGCTTTACTAAATCATCATATTTTAGAAAGGAGTTTGATAGATGTATTCCCCAAAATCTTTCTTTGTCAAAGAGATATGTCAAAACCCACACTCATGCCTGCAGTTAAAGAGAGGCAACATCCAGGGCTCTCATCCACAGCTGATTACAATGCTGTGCAAGGCATTCTCTTTCTTTTTTTACCTCTTTCTAAGCCTCAGAAAATAAAGCAAGATAGTCAACTGGACACGGCACTGGGCTGCATGCAGCCGCATATTTCCTACAGCAGTACGATTGGCACAGTAACAAAAACAAGACAGCAGAACCCAGATAGCTCTTCATGATTCTAAAGACTTTTTTCCTCAGGAATCTTATTTGTCCATCAAAGTAAATCCCTATTGTTCTGAAATCAAGGAGTGGTGGGAAAAAGCACTGAGGGGATACTGACCTTCCTCTACTGTGAGCAAAACTGCATTATTCCCAAACTTGAGAAAAAGAATTCATACCTGCCAGAATTATTGAATATTTCACTTTTGCCTCCTGCCAAAAAAAGTACTTGAGTACTTTATTATTACCTTACTATTTTACTCTCCTAGATTTTGTGTCTGATAGTTTTTGACATTTGTGTTATTGAATTTAAAACAAATATGTACATTGGGGATTAATTTGTTTTAGTTCATAGTACTTTTTTGTTTGAAACATGGGCAAGAATTACCTAGAAATTTCAAGAAAAAAAGGTAAGTGAATTCTATAATAATAAAGGCCAAGTGTATATGCCTAACCAGTTATAGTTTCTATTTATAAAATCATTAAAACACATGTTATAAATATATCTAGATAAATCTAGCACTTTAAAGTAGCTGGGAAGAATATTAATTTTTGCTTGCATTTCTGCTAATATCTTTATTCCATAAATTTCTATTACTAAAATCAACACTAAAAGAATGAAAGTCAAATGTTCATATATTTCTCTGCTACATATTTGGCATTGGAATCCCAAAACTCAAATAAAATCACATTTATTTAATTATTTTCCCTTCAATTTATGTTCATTCACATATTAACAGCACTGAAAATTACTTTTATAAAAGTTCTAGAAATTCATTCTCTAAATAACCTAGAGTGTATATAAAATGTCACAGAAAATCTTTACACACTGGGAAACTGGGTCAAAACCTTAGAAGCAATAGGCATATGGAATTCTCTCAACAAAGCATGGAAAATAGATTTTAATAAACATTTAATTAGATAAAATATTTGCGTTAATTGTATTAGTATTTATTATCCAGAAAAACAGGGTTTTGGTTACAGATTTTTATTTTTTAATGTATTTTAAAATTTTTCATCTTTTTTAAAACTAATTTATTCTTTAAATTGATCTGAAATCATATGTACAAATGATTGTGCTTTCAATACTGGTTTTCCATATATTTGTATAATGATCTCCCCTACTGCTTAGTAATTTTGATTTGTCTCATGTTTAAGTACATCTTCTGCTAGTATTTTGTAGTAACTCCTTTCATTTAAACAACAATAGCAGACATTCAAGAACTAATAAAATATGTATGATGAGCATATCCTCACAAAAAGATTTGAAGACAAATAAAATTAGTTTGGTTTTATATATATACATATATATAAACTTCTTAAGCCAGCCGGAGTTTACTTTCATGGGGAGAATCTGAGTCAAGGTAATTTGTATTATTTTTATAATAAACGGTTTTGGTTTCTTTTCTTTCCTGCTCCAATGCCTTTCTGATTGATTTGAGGTTCTCAAACTTTCTTGGTTCATGGCACCCTTAAATAACTTAATGTTATTAATAACATTAATAAGTTATTAAGTAACTAAACAACTTAATGTTACTTAATAACCCCCTTAAATAATTTCCTGTTGATCATAGCACACCTTCTCAAACCTTGGAATCAGATTGCAGCCTCATTTCTCATTCTACATTGACTTTCGCATGGGATGTGTTTTCATCAAAGCACCCACCAAAAAATCCAGTTTCACCTAGATATGACATCATAAAAAGAATATGTTGTGCAATCTAATATTGAAATTATGAACTTCCTTAAGCTAGTAATATACACAGCATCTGAAAGACATCTAGTCTGCCTGTATTTCCCCCCGAAATGTAAAATATCCTGTTGTGAGCTTATGGTCATGCCCCAATGCATCTCGGCAAAAAGTTTGTGAACTCTGGGTTTAAAGGATTCTTTCTTTAATCTTGAAATTGTCCAATATTATGATATTAAACGAAAATGTTGGTCTCTTGTAATTAATTTTTTTTTAATGAGGAGCAATTTTTTAAAAATCAGTAAATGTTACAGTTTAGATGTACCCCCCAAATATTCTTAAATTCCTTCCTGGCTTGCAGGCAGCTGCCTTCTCACTGTGTCTTCATGTGGCCTTTCCTCTGTGCACACACAGTCCTGCTATCTTTTCCTCTTCTTATAAGGACACCAGTCCTATTGGATCAGGACCCTATGCTTATGACCTCACTTAGCCTTAATTACCTCCTTAAAGTCCCCATCTCCAAATACAGTCATGTTGGAGGTTAGGGCTTCAACATAATAATTTTGAAAGGACATAATTTAGTTCATAACAAGGTACATATGTAAACCCTGTGACTATGCTAGATAAAATAGAAATATTTTTTCACCTCACTCAAGTTTTCTCTTTTTAAATTTATATATGCTTCTTAGCTCTGTCTTCATCTGTTGTTTCATCATCTTGTCTTTTATTCCTTATTTCATACAGTTTATGTTTTTCTGGAACAGGGGAAAAAGGCACCTTTTAAATTGTACTACTAATACTTTTTCATAAAAGTATCCTTTTTTTGCTATGATCTTTATCTCCTATTTTACAGAATCTCTCCATCAGACCTTCTTGGTTGGTTTTACTGCTGTCTTTTTTCCAGTTTATCAGCTTATCTTTTATTACATGGAAAACTACTAAGTATCCATTTCTACTGTTCATTCACAAAATAAAAGTTCTATGAATTATCCCCGGTTCCTTCACTGTACATCTCGTTCCTTTCAGAGCCCTCCTCTCATCCCCTAGGCTGGAGGTCTGGGTGATGCACACTGACTCTAACGAAAACTTTCAGCACTTTACAATCTTTCATTGAGTGTGAAACCACAGGACTGACAAGGGATCTGATGGTCTCTAGTATTTGATCATCTGATTATGATCATTGGAGTTTTTTCCTGAAGTCAGAAATAGTTCAGTCATTTTTCTTTTCAAAAAAGTATATAAGAAAAAGAAAAAAAACATATAGCGCTTCCTCCATGAACTTTCCTGGCCTATCCCTTTTTATCTACTGATTTTATATCTGATGCAAAGTACTTTTTTCTAACCATTTCTGTCAACACCTACATTGTGTCAGAGGAAAGTGAGGTTTCAGAATCTATTCATCAAACAGGCATTAAAGGAAGAATATGGGCAATAAATATTTATAGCTGTATAATAGCTATAGCCTTGACTCTAGCTTCTCCATAAGAGAAATGTGCTTTTCTCCTGTGGTATATAGAAGCACAGTGTCTGTAATATAGGTAAATAATGGTCATAGATGGTTAGATAATCGAGGAATCTGCTAGTGCCTTCAAATCTGCAGAATTCAAGGCTGATTGGATACATATACTCTCAATCTAACATGAGAAAAATGAACATTCAACTGGTTCTAGATCAAGATAAACCGATAAGACCTAAAAGTGTTCCCAGCCTTCTTTTCCCCTAACTTCAAAAAAGAATCCTCTGTCCCATTTTGGTCTCTTTTCTACCCTCTCTGTTCTATGGAGGAGATTTCTTATTAGTCCAGGTATTTTGGCTTCTGTTGGGAGAACTGGAGGAGGCAAGAGGGTCTGAGGAAACTAGAAGATGCACAAAGGTGACACCTGCAGACAAATTTTGCTCTGGAGTTTGCTTGGCATCAGAGAAGCTTTGATAAATGGGAAAAGAAAGCAGATTTCAAGTATTTTGGGGACTGATTGTTCCCTTTGTTCATCATTTTGGAATTACTCTTTCTTTCCAGGACATTTTTCATCCAATAGTGGGGTTGAGTCTCCTAGGTCAATGTTTTAAAGTGTCATATTTGATGGTGGTAATGTGAGTAAAATTAGTTTTGGAGCCAACATGTACCAGCAGAATTTCAGACTTAAATCGTTACCTTCAATCTGAGCCACATGTGTATTCTTGTTATCTGCCTGGATTCCAAAGAGAGGGGGAAAGAGAAAATCTTGACTCAGCATGAGTAGAGGTGGTTTTTGGACCACCACCAGAAAGTAAAAGGGATCTTATGGAGACCACACTGAGATTGGAATTTCAATCTGGGGGGAATGCGTGGTTTGGTACTGGATGTTCCAGGCAGAAAACCAGATTTGTACAATGTTATGCAAATTGACTAAATTGAGAAAATGTTTGAAACTTTCTAGTGAATATAACCAGGAACTGAACTCTTAACTGCACACCAAATTTCTTACAAAGATGCCAGACTTACTGGGACTGGTACAAATTTTCTGCCTGGCTCCACGCAGTATATCCTTGTGGACGTAGCCTTGACTAGGGCCTCCCAGTCTGGACTCCCCTGATATAGCTACTTACAACCAGAAAATTGAAACTTTCTTGGGAAATAATCGGCAGAGTATAGAAAGAAGGACTTTGCCTTCTTCAAGTTAAATCCTATCACAGAGACAGTAAAGAGATGAAAAAATCTCATAGAAAAAGGTTTACAAAGTTTTGCATTAAAAAAAGTTTCTTTTTGCAAGCCGTATAGTTGGCTGTTTCTGCTAAGATCTGCCCTAGGAAAAGCGAACTGCGATAGGGACAATACTGCCATGGAGACACTAAACTCAGAAGTGAATGCCAGTAACTCAGGGGACAATGTTCTGGCTTCATCTTCCACTGGGAAAAACCACTACGTGCTGTCTACCGTGTATGTATTAGGATAAGGTTTGATTACACATAATAAAATTTTTTTAAGAATATAATATTGGCTTACACAAGATACAATTTCATTTTTAACTGATGTAAAAAGGTCTAAAATTAGGCAGTACCAGTGTTGGCTGTTCTACAATGACTTTAAAAATATTGCCTCAGGCTTTTCATTGTTCAAAGCAACAGAATGAAGGAAAGAGGGGCAATGCTATCTCTGTGATACTTTTAATTATCTCTCATTTACCGAGAACTTAGTTAAAAGGTTATTATCTAGCTGTAAGGAAAAGCAAACAAAATATATTATTCGCTGGTACATTTTCACACCATTATTGAAGTTATGTTCACAAAGAAGAGGTAAGAAAAAATTGGGGGGTAAAAAAAATACTAGTGGTTTCTTCTTCAGGGCTGTAAAAATAGTATTGCAGGCTCAGAATAATATAAGCTTGGAGATAAATCAAATATTCATGTGCAATTCTGGTATTTATTCACATGCTGAGGAGGAAAGGAAGGCAACTCCAATGATTAAATATGAGAAGAATCAGCTAGGAGTCCCCTCAAGTCTCAGCCTCTTCAGCTAACCAAGGATAACAAATGGTATACATCATTCCATGTTCAAATGCACACACATACACATAAGTGTAAAGATTTATACAATAATTCAGGGAATTCCCTGGTGACGCAGTGGTTAAGAAACTGCCTGCCAATGCAGGGGACATGGGTTTGAGCCCTGGTCCAAGAAGATCCCACATGCCACGTAGCAACAAAGCCTGTGCACAACAACTACTGAACCTGCACTCTAGAGCCCACTAGCCACAACTGCTGAGCCCGCGAGCCACAACTACTGAAGCCCCCACACCTAGAGTCTCTGCTCCGCAACAAGAGAAACCACCGCAGTGAGAAGCCTGGTGCACCCCAACAAAGAGTAGCCCTCGTTCGCCGTAACAGCCTGTGCGTAGCAATGAAGAACCAACACAGCCAAAAATAAATAAAATAAAATAAATTTATTTAAAAATTTTTTTAAAATAAGCAATAATTTAGTTTCTTTAATGATATAAAACAATTCAGCTTTCTTTTTCCTCCTGATTCAGTTTTGGGAGTAATTTTTCCAAATATATGTCCACCTACCCTAAGTTTTCAGATTTCAGCAATAAAGTTATTATGACATTCTATGTTATCTTTTAATATGTACTGCATCTAAACTATGGCCCCTTTATCATTCTTTTAAAAAATATTTCTTACTTTTCTCTTGTTATCTTGATCAATCTTCCCAAAAGTTTGTCAAATTTATTTTTCTTTAAGATTCTTTTGCCTTTTTTGAGTCTCTCCATTATAACTTTATCAGCATTATTCCTTTTGCATTTCATCTGTTCTTAAGAAGACTTTTCTAAAACAAATATTTAAAACTATAAATTTCCCTGTAAGTATTGCTTTAGCTGCATCCATAAGCTTTGATACATAATATTTTGCTATCATTTAGTTCAAATATTTTCTAAATTTTGAAATTATTTTTGATCCATGATTGTTTTTATTTTTTTCAACTTCCAAATGCCAGGTGGTTACAAGTAATTTTTGTTAATGATTTACAACCGAACTTCAGGCCTTGTAGACCTCTCCAATAATGTCTCTGTCCTGCAGAGTTCCCTGATATGAAGTGCTTGTGGCTTGCCCCATGTTCAAGGCTCTGGCAATCCATCCCACATCATCTTAGGGCTAGGGGTCCTCTTATCAGGCTGCCTTTTTGCAGAGTCTCAAAGATCATTACCTTCCATGCCACCCACCTGCCCTCTTGGCTAAAGCAACCTGCTTCAACCAGAGTAAGGAGGGAGGACAGCAGCAGGGCAGGCCGCCCCTCTCCCATGCTTTTGCATGCCATGCGTGTTTGAGCTCTAAACATGCTTATGTTGTGGCTGAAGAAAGCAGTAAATAGGATAACATTAGAACTGTAATATTATAAGAATTAAGTAATTATTAAACTAGGGGAAATAACTCATCCTAAAATGACAGGAAAACCCATGAGACCTCCTGCCCTAGCTTTTAATCGTGATCTAGAAAAGAAATAACTCACAAATCAGATTTGAAAAAGGAGAAAAATAAAGTTGATATCTGTTTAAACTCTGGAAAACCCAGGAACACAATTACATAACAAGATATAGAACGAGACTTTTCTTGTTCTTACAATTTTGGCTAAAACCTCAAAGCAGAGGACAACAGATAAGAACTATGTATTCTAAAGAAAACAGCCGAGAAGCTGCCAGACCTTGCTCTCTAGGGACTGCCCAGAGATGGCAAATAGTTTTCACCCTGTCCAGCCCATATCAACAAAAGATTGGAGTTTATTTAGAAGACGAATCTCAGCGATAGTAGTTTGTGGGCCTCTGCATGAAGATAAGGGGATAAATATTGCCCATTCCCCCCAGTGAGTTGTGACAGAGTGACATGCCACGAGATGTACTCACAGAGATTAAAGATTTCTGCAAGAATGGTGGATTGGCATCTCACTCCCTGGCCTCGATGCTTGCTGAGTTCCTGAAAAGTTTAGTCTCATGCCAGTGTACCAAAATCAAATTGGTAAAAGTTCTTAAGAAAGCTCAATTTACATGCCTTGGATTTTGGGAACTGATGTTAACCAAGAAAGAAAGGAAAACTCAGAAGCATCACACTGCTGAGAAAGCAGAAGGGAAGAGAAAGAGTGGAAGAACAAACCAGCTTCCTGCCCATCCTTCTCCCACGCAGGACAGCAAATGATAAGTAGGGCGTGAGCTGGAGAGAAAGGGGAAGTTTTACACCGGATGTGAGATTGAACTTTTACATTCAAACTTGATTGGAATCCTTAACATCTGAAAGTGGATGGATCTGCCAGAGTTATTAAAGGATGAGGAAGGAAGATGTAATAGAACATGTTTGCTTGAAGGCCAAGAGAGAAACACATTTCCTATTTGTATTTCTCTGAGTTTAGTCCATTCAGTAAACTACAAAACAAATAAAAATTTAGATAGATGATAGATACATATAGACATACATACATAGGTATAAAATTTTAAATAAAGCATGAATAATCATGTTAATAAGTATTTGTTCCTATATTAATAAATTTTAACTTATATATCTCTGGTTTTCCTATCTATTAGAGATTGCTTCTCTAATAGATATTTCCATATCTATTAATATGAAATTTTTAATTGATTTTTTAATATTGTACCCTCTTATCAGTTCTATAATAGACATACTCTTGTTATAATATTCTTTTAATATTTTGATACATTATTTGCAAATAATTAGGGTTTTTACATTAATATTTATAAGAAAATTGGACTATAGTTTTGTTTGTTTTACCTTTTTGTTACACTTTGGTATCAATGTTTTCTAATTTTAAAGAAAGATTTTAAAATGTTCATTATTTTTTCCATTTCCAGAATAATTTTAAAAGCATTGCAATCATCAGCTTTGCTGCTCCTTTGTAAAAATAATTTTTCTATAATAATTTTCTTTGTACTTCCTGTAACTTCTGCGGCCAGTTTGGTCATTTGTATTGCAAAAATGCAATGCTAAATCCACATAGTTTAACATAGTTCTTACTAACAGATAAACAGTCAAGTTTAAAAGATAAACATTTGAACATCAAAATTATCAGTGTCTCGAAGTTTATAACATAAAACCTACAGATGCCTAGATTATGACAGCACTGGTGGGTGAAAAGACACTTGCCCTCTCTCCTTATCCTCTTACATGTATCTCAACATCCCCATGAAAAGCAGAAAAGGGTGGTGCCTGCCTATGGCCTGAAAGAAGGAACTATCAGACAAATGATCCACCTAGCGATTTTATATGAACTTGCAAGAATATCCCAGGAAAGAGTGACCCGAGAGGTCACCAACCCCTAAATACACAATTCTACAAACTACAAGACTGTACCATTTCGTCCTGACACCCCAGTTTTCCTAGTGCAAACAGTAGAACCATCGAGCTGAGGTTGAGGAGATGAAAATAAACCTGGAACAAGGAAGCAGAAAGCCTCCAGTGCAGACACGTCATCTTGATGAGGGCAATGCCTCACCTCTGACTGGCAACTCATGAGATCCTCCTCAGGGGCTGGGATCTGGTGACCACCGCATCTTATGGTCACATCGCCAAGCAGCACTGTTGGGTGCGATCCCTTTCAGGATAACCTCCCGATATCTCCTTTTCACAGGGTCCGCATCTGGTCGCCAGATGCCCATATCTCTGCACTTTTATCTACAGAAATCAAATGGCTCCGGACACAGACCTCTTTACTTCACTATCAGGCAAAGGCAGCTCTGGCCACAGTCTCTCATTTTTACTTTTCTCCTAATAAGAGTCAGTTTCAAGTCCTTAAGCTGCCTTATCTCCAGAGAGAATAAACATCTAAAGTTGTCTATAAAGCAAAAACGATTTCAAACATATTTTTGCAACTTGGAATGTGTTCTTGGAACTAGAGAAGAAAATAAGAAAAATAGGAAAAAAAATCTAAAAACAGAATAATAAGGCAAGACCCACTGTAACATTTATTAAAATATAAAGTTACAATAACAAAATTCCTCATCTTACCTATCAATGGCGTCAAGAGAAGGTCTGGGGCAATGGTTGTGAGCATCACCAAGTGTGAGTGGGAACCCACAGGAGAGGGCACAGGTGTCTAGAATCTCTCACATGGAGACTCACGCTGGGGTCTGGAACGGGTCGCTTTATCATGATCAAGTTCCCCAGCGGTGGGACTCTGTCACCCCGCTGCTATCCATTGTTAGGGATCAACACAGAAGCCATCTGCCCGCCGGAGCTTCACAACAACACTGGAAGCACCTGAAGAATGCATGGGAGGTTGATCCCATGTTGGACCTTCTCACTAAGGAGGAAAAGAGGCCATCGGTCCTCACTAGGGTGTTATGAGGCCGTGTGGAGAAAGCTACTGGGGACAATAGGGGACAGCCCTCTCTGAAACAATGGGCAGGAGAGAAAGGTCATGGAAAGATACAAGTAGGAGGGAAAGTCAGTCCATGATAAGGACAGAATCTCAAATGATGGAGGAAAGACGAATTACTCAAAAAACAGTATTGAGACAATGAAATGACAAGCTGGAAATAAATTCCATATGTGTCAATGATTTAAATAATTTTAGATGAGAAATCCATGGCAAAATAATTTTTATAAACATAATATATACATATATGTGCATTACATTTTTCAAATACAAATAGAAGCATACACGCACACTGCTCTGCATTCCACTTATTTTCACTTAATTATACTCACACACATGTACATACATACATATATACACAGACACACACATGCACACACATATATACACACACATGCATACATGTATACACACATACATATATGCACATAAATACACAAAATATCTCTCTGGGAAAATAATCAATTGATAACTGTGACTGCTTAGGGGGATGAGTAATGACTGCTTCTGAAAGAGGGAAACGAGATATTTTGTGCCTTTTAAAATTTTTTACCATTTACTTATTGGGCTGGCCAAAAAGTGCCTTCAGTTTTTGAGTAAAAATAAAAGACACATTTTTCATTTTCCCCAAGAACTTTATTGAACAATGTACTCACTCTTTTGTTCCACTACCTTCTGCCAATTTTCAGGCAACTTCATAATTCCATCTTCCCAAAACTTTTTACCTTTTTGAGCAAAGAACTGTTCCAGGTGCCTTTTACAGTCTTCCAGGAATTGACATTTTTTCCATTAAGAGAATTTTGTAAAGGCCGAAATAAATGCAAATCTGAAGGTGCAATGTCTGGTGAATGTGGCAGATGAATCAGAACTTCCCAGCCAAGCTGTAACATTTTTTGCCTGGTCATCAGAGAAACATGTGGTCTTGCGTTATCCTGATGGAAGACTATGTGTTTTCTGTTGACTAATTCTGGACTCTTTTTGTCAAGTGCTGCCTTCAGTTGGTCTAACTGGGAGCAGTACTTGTTGGAATGAATCGTTTGGTTTTCCAAAATGAGCTCATAATAGAGGACTCCCTCCCAATCCCACCATATACACAACATCACCTTCTTTGGATGAAGATCGGCCTTTGGTGTGGTTGGTGGTTTCGCTTACCCCACCATCTCTTCCGTTCCACATTGTTGTACAGTATCTTCTTTTCATCGTCCATCAGAATTTTTAAAGAAACGAAACGTTTTCATTACGTTTAAGTAGAGAATCGAATGCGGAAATATGGTCAAGAAGGTTTTTTTCACTTAACTTCTGTGGAACCCAAACATCAAAGAGATGAACATAACCAAGCCGGTGCAAATGATTTTCAACCCTTCATTTGGATATTTTGAGTATGTCAGCTATCTCCCACGTGGTATAACATTGATTGTTCTCAATGTCTCGATTTGATCGCTATCAACTTCAACTGGTCTACATGACTGTGGAGCATCGTCCAGTGGGAAATCTCCAGCACGAAACTTTGTAAATCACTTTTGACACGTTCGATCAGTCCCAGCACCTTCTCCATACACAGCACAAATCTTTTTTTGCGTTTCAGATGCGTTTTTACCTTTCTTGAAATAAAAAAGCATAATATGCCAAAAATGTTGCCTTTTTGTCCATCTTCAACATTAAAATGGCTACACAAAAATTCACCAACTTTGATGTCTTTTTTTAAATGCACGTTCATATGACAGCTGCCGTATGCAATTTAACAAAATTGTTTCAAATGAAGTTAAAGACAATTGAGTGCTACTCGAGCCATCTTACGGGGAGAAAAAAAAACGAATGAACTTCTGGCCAACCCAATATATTGCTCATTATGAAATAAGTAAATTCCTAAGGAAGTGAAAAATTCAAGCTAAGTGACTTTTAAAGAAGTATATGTGCTATGGGCTGAATTAGCCCCCAAAATTCATATGTTGGAGTCTTAAGTCCTAGTACCTCAGAATGTGACTATCTTTGGAGTTAAGGTTTAAAGAGATAATTTAGTTAAAATAAGGTCATTAGTTTGAACCCCAGTCCGGTATTACTGATGTTTCTTATACTTCTTATAAGAAAAGGAGATTAGGACAGAGATACGTACAGAGGGAAGACCATGTGAAGACCTAGAGAGAAGATGGCCATCTACAATATATACACAGATAGGTAATATGTACATGTGTATATACATGTATGTATATGTGCGGTAACTCAAAATTGAAAGCTGGGTTTAATTGGATTTTGTGGGTTTTCTCTAAAGCAATAATTGGAAATGAACATTTTCTTTACTACAGTTTATGTTAATTCACTTGATTCCTGGAGTTTTTTACTTTTTAAATAGAACTCAGGGTATTTTCATTGTTTTTTCCATGTACAAATGCTGAATTACTCTTCATTACCTGGACAAAACAGATCAAAGAATAATATGACAGCCTCTTCAGGTCTTTCACAAAATTAATTGGTGATCTCATTGTATGTCTTATTGAAAAGACTTTTATTAATTATCTTCAGAATCCATAAATAGAGTAGCAGTAACATTCTTTTCACTTCTGTTATTAATCTTAAAGTCGGAATCAACAGCTAATTTCCAAAGCTTGGGCACACGGACATCTGAGGAAGATTCCTCCAAATCTCAGGATGGTTAATAGGAAAAAATCTGGAGTGATTTACTAAATAGAAAAATGTGGATATGATTTATTTTGAAACCATTTTAGTTCTGTTTTTGTTTTTCACCCCTGGATCATAGTCACAATTTGGAAAAAGCAGCACATGATATCAATTTTATAATATACAGTGAAAATGAAACCAGCAGGAATACACCATGGTAAGCCAATGAGCTCAGATTAGGAATATTAGATTTTTGGATTGCTTAACAGGAAAATAATCTCAAAGGGAATAAAGGCAGGAGCCACATGTTCTGTTATTCACCTCTCCCCGTAGAGCTCTACCTTTTTCCAGGCTCAGCGTGTTTGCAGAAGCAGCTGCACTCATTCCTAAACACCAGATTCCTTCCCTTATTTCCCTCACTCTGAATCTGCAAAATTTTTAAACTTTTTCCTGGTAATGTTGAACATGATCTTTTAATGGATGTCAATTTTAGAAGAAGAAATGTTCCTTCTACTGGTGCTTAGAGCGCCACTCTCTCATCCAGCAGCAGCAGGAAAAAGTGATTTTTTTTTTTTAGTGTTTAAATTTTTGTGATGTCCAGGTTGACATTGAATTTAAATGATTAGGTAGGCACACTCTGTGATAGACCATCACGTTTCATTCGTAAAGAACAACTGAATAAGAACGTGAAACCAGAAGAGCAATTACGCATTAATATCTAGACAGTTTTTAGTGACATGGAGAACAATTCATGCAGATGGAGATCTAGAGAGAGGCTAAGGGCTGAGGACTAGAGGACAAGTGGAGTTGACACAATCACCACTCACTGCCTGGATTGCCAACAGATTTGGGCAGATTCTGCAAGAGAGTGAAATTTCAGAAGCTCTTGAAGTGATGGGCTAGAGCCACGTTTTCCTAGAGCATGTGATCTCCCATATTGTCTAGCACCTCTGTCCTACACTGGACTCAAGAGCAAGGCTTAGACTATGTACTTAGCCTGTATCTGTTCTTTTTCTGAGAATTACAGTCTTCTTATATAAGCACAAAAAGGTTTATGTAGTTTGCCATCACTCATTGTTATAACTACCTTGTACTTTGTAAAAAAATTATTTTGAAAGGAACAAAATTGTTTTTTAGCAGAAAAGTCGACCAAACAAGAGAGGCCAAAACTCCAGCAGGCGTGTTGGAGATGGTAGGGGAGGAGGTGAGCTACTGGAGTCAGCTGTGAAGCCAAGAGGAAAACAAAAAAGTAGAACAGAGGAAAAGATGGTTTTCATAGAATTCTATGTGACCAAGCCCAAGATAAAGCTACCTTCCTATAGAAGTAGCTAAATTCTAGCCCTGGGCATACTTTGAAGATTTCCTCCCATTCATTAAGAGAGGCACTTAGAGTATTCAGCAATATCGATACATTCATTTTGACTTCTTTTAGTAAAAGACATAACAGAGGCAAAAGAAGGTTAAAAAACAAAATGTCCTTTTGACATTTCTGGCTGAGGAAAATGAATTAACATTGCTTAATTAAGTTTTTCCGTCCACAGACAGCTTAAATGCACCCGTTTATAGCCATCACTTTAAACAAGTTTGCCATCGTCACCCAGGTACCTTTAGGGAGTAAAGGAGGAGCAATAACCTCCTTTTAAAAAGCACCAGATTTGCCAGTTATCTTAGATAATTTGTTTTTACGTTATTTTGCATCATCATAGTTTTTCTTTCCACTCTAACGTTGGCGCTGTGGCATTTCTTCACCTAGCAGCTAAAGTCCTTTGGTGAAGCCAAATTATAAGCAAAGCAGCTGTTCGGAGCTGAAATCGAGGCAGGAAATTGTGAAGTGGTTTCCTTAGCAATGGGAATGATGTGAAAGCTTTCAGAAGCTTTCAGAAGTTCTTGGCCTCTCCCATCTCTTCCTTTGCCATCCCTCACAAGCTCATCCACAAATCTATTTTTCCTCTGGTCTTATACACATTTTCAGTATTTATCTTCAGACATATTTTAAATTTATTCCTTTTTTCATGTCTACCACTTTTTTAAAAATTGTGAGTGTTGTATTTAGCAATGCTACTTAAAAATTGTGAGTGTTGTATTTAACAATGCTACTTACCAAGTGTTGTGGGCTGAACAGAAGTCCCAAAGACATCAGGTCCTAACCTTTGGAATCTGTAAATAATGTTGCCATATGGAAAAAGGGACTTTGAAGATGTAATTAAATTCAGGATGTTGAGGTACGGAGCTATCCTGGATTATCTGGGTGTGTCCTAAATGCCATCATATGTGTCCTTATAAAAGAGGCATAAAGAGATTACACACACACACACACACACACACACATACACACACACACACACACACAAAGACCATATGAAGATGGAAACAGATTTGGAGTGATGCAGCCACAAGTTAAGGAGTGCCAGCCACCACTGGAAGCTTGAAGAGACAAGGAAGTGTCCTCCCCTAGAGCCTCTGGAAGGAACATGATCCTGCTGACACCTTGACTTCAGACTCCTGGCTTCCAAATAGAAAGAATAAATTTCTGTTGTTTTAAGACCAAGTTTACGGTAATGTGTTATAAAAGCCACAGGAAATCAATACACCGAGAATAATCAAAAGTAAAAATATTCTTATTTTTCAAACAAGTATATAATATACGTTTTATCATATGCTGGAAGTCCAAAGATAAGAACATGAGCACACTGTAACTAACTGAAATCTCTTTTGATTAGAACTTGTAGACATTTTTAGAAAGGTAGCTTGTTAATTCTTAAAACTAGAAGCCATCCCACATCTCTGCTCTAAAAAGGCAGTGACAATCCCAACATTATCATTAAGATATCCCTCTAGAGTAACTTCTGGAACTATTAACTACTTCCAAAGCAGGAATGGAAGAATACTGACTGTCCTGGTTATCTTTGTAAAATCCCTTCTTTGTCCAAGATGGAGTGAAGCCACTTTACCGTTCATCTCTGGTTTGCAGACAGGCAATCTTGTCTAGGGCAAGCAAATAAGAGAGACAGCCCCATGCCTGCACTTGGTGGAGGACAGGGCTATGTTGTCCAGGGGCCAGATGGGCTGGCTGCGACAGAGGGAGCAGCCTTGCAGGAGAGGCTCTCCCAGCTGACGACTGATAACATGCACGGACCGCATGCAGGTGTCTCTCTAGGCTTGTGAGTTGTCAGGTGTTTACTAAGTCTATGGGATTTGGGATAAATGAGCTTGTGTGAAGGGAAAGAAAAGAAAATTTGGGTTTCCTAGAAATGTACTCTGTGCTGATTTGGATATAGAACATTCTGCAAATAATGTCACGACAGAGTCTCCTTGAGAAAAATGCAAATTAGAGCTTCTTCCCTTAGTGGAATCTTGAAGACCGTACCACTCAAGTGTCATAAAGAGATTCCCCTAGTGCTGGCTGGGGTGTCAAACGTATTGGGTTGGCCAAAAAGTTCATTTGTGTTTTTCTGTAAGATGTTATGGAAAAACCCGAATGAACTTTTTGCCCAACCCAGTATTTCCTCTCCCACCAGCTTAAAGACTAGGATAAAGTTGTAGACTTTCTGTGCACAATGCAAAAGTTTGGCTCCTCTAGGACATCATTTGCCTGTATCACTTGTGAGGAGAGACATGAAAATCAAAGGGGACTATAAAAAAGAGAAAAAGCTAGGAGACTTTTGATTTCTCTGAATGAGGTCTTACCATAATCCCATAGGAGGTCAAAACTTGTATCTTCAGACACACAGCAGGAGAAAAGTGAAATCAGTTTATATGGTATTTATATGACAAGCACAGTGCTAGGTGTTTTGTATCCATTTCATGTAATCCCTTTAAAAAACCATATAAAGTATACTTTTCCCACAATCTACCAGATTTATCAATTTCTACAAAAACAGACAAAGATTAAATAACTTTACTCAAAACACTATAGACAGTAAGTGGAGAAATCAAATCTTGAAGCCAGTTCTGCATGACTCCAAAAGCTACGTTCCATCATTACACCTCACTGAGATCCTTAGGAGGACTACATGAACCCTGGAAAGTCCATCAGATAGATGGTTCTTCTATTTCATTGCCATCAATGAGAACAGAGAAGCCAGCAATGGGTATGGTCTTCAAAACAGATGAGATAAACAATCTTTATGAACTGTGAAAGCAGCTTGAATGCTTCAGGAATAGACAGATTTACTCCTACTAGTAGGACAAAATAAGCTGAAAATCTCCCAACTCTTTTTCTTCACCCAGCCCCACAAATACATATACCTCCTCTTCTATTAGGAAAGCAATATGTATCCCATATACTTTATTTCATGGCAATAATGTCATCATTGATTAAGGTAATAGGCCTTTCTAATGAAAATCAAGATAGGAAAAAATATGTATTTACATAATAAGTTCAGCTTTATCATTTTTGCAAAAAAGCTATATTAGCAGAAAGAAGATGCATCCCTCACATAAACCAGATCCAGCAGTCTTTGAAAGAGAATTAATTCTTGTGTTGGCAAAGTGGGCTGCCTTTATGTATTTTAGGAGGAAACATTGGTACAGAATAACTGAAATTGGAAACCAAATAAGAGAGGAAGCCTCTATGGGTTTAGAGAACTCCCCCCTTTCCAAGAAAATAGACCTCAAACTACCCCAGGCCCCATAATAAGTAAAAAGCTAAGCATGGGAAGGCTCCGTTGATATCTAGCCCATGATGGTAGAGAAAGGAGGGACCTACCAGGTTGATTTCACTTCAAAGAAGATAATTCACATAAGGAATAATAGGACACTGGAGGTCATGTATCTCAGTTTCCATGGAGCTCAACTCCACCCCACCCAGAGCCAGGTGAGTTTCAGTCTGTAGTTTAATTTGCTTTTTTTCCCTCAGGAGAGACCCGTGAAACAGACAAAAATGGGAGAGTCTTCAACTACCCACCCCTTTGGAGGTCAAACTATGGATATTTAATCCTCTTCAATGAGAAGAGCCCTAAAGAATGCCTATGTTGTTAGTTTAAGGACTCACGAGATGCCTGAGACTAAGTGGAACACCTATTGACTTTGTTAAGAGAGGACTGAAGGATATTGACACTGCTATTGGTCATCGTAGACTGATTACCTGCATTCATTTCATGCCATTTTCATTGGCAGCCAGCATGTAGTTTGAGAAAGTCTTAGATCCCAGTCCAAGCTTCGAGAATCTGAAGACTGAATACAATGTTTTGCTAAGGGAGTCTAGGATTAAAGGAGCGTCTTTAATTTAGGAGAAACATAACATGCTATGTTTAGCATAACAGCCTATCCTGTTGGGAGTCACCTGGTATAAAGGAAGAACTAATGATGAAGGAGAGAGACAATTGCAGGGGCAAATCTGTATATTCTCTACAGGGATGACTTTCAGCTTTGGAGAGATGGGCAATCACTGATTGTGGCAAGAAGGAAGGCAGGTACAGTGGCAGGTAGTTTGGCTGATTTGATGGAGAAAGAAGGTGGAACATACCTCTGGTTGTCTCTGTTTTCTCAGTAAAATATTAGCTGAAAATGAGGAAGTAGATAGTGAAGAGTTAAGGAAAGACAAGTATATGTTGCATAGTTTCTGAGAAAGCTGATTGCACAACAATTAGCCATACATATGCACCTAAAAACACAGTTAACACTAACAGAATTTCAATGAGAGTTTGACACACCATAATCATTATTGGGAGATATTGGCATACCACTCTCAAAAACTGATAAAAGTAGTGACAGTAAGGAAGATTTGAGCTACACAAATAATAAGCTTGATCCCATAGATATTAATAAGTTTGATCCCATAGATATAGACAATCTCTTATGCCATCACTCCCCCAAAAATAAAGTACTTCAAATCATCTACATGCAAGGCTACTAATAATATCTCAATGAGATCCAATGATTATTATCATATAGATTGTTATCTGACCCATTCTAAGAAAATTATAAGTCAACAATAAGCCAGGATTGGATGAAGACAGCAGAGTAGAAGGACATGTGCTCACTCTGTCTTGCAAGAACACCAGAATCACAACTAACTGCTGAACAATCATCGACAGGAATACACTGGAACTCACCAAAAATGATACCCCACATCCAAACACAAAGGAGAAGCCATGATGAGAGAGTAGGAGGGGCTCAATCACAATAAAATCAAATCCCATAACCACTGGGTGGTGACTCACAAACTGGAGAACAATTATACCACAGAAGTCCACCCACTGTAGTGAAGGTTCTGAGCCCTACATCAGGCTTCCCAACCTGGGGGTCCAGCAACGGGAGGAGGAATTCTCAGAGAATCAGACTTTGAAGGCTAGTGGGATTTGATTGCAGGACTTCAATGGGACAGGGTGAAACAGGGACTCCATTCTTGGAGGGTACACACAAGTAGCGTGCACATCAGGACCTAGAGGGAAGGAGCAGTGACTCCATAGGAGACTGAACCAGACCTGCCTGCTTGTGTTGGAGGGTCTCCTGCAGAGGTGGGGGGGTGGCTGTGGCTCACCATGGGGACAAGGACACTGGCAGCAGAAGTTCTGGGATGTACTCCTTGGCATGAGCCCTCCTGGAGTCTGTCGTTAGCTCCACAAAAGAGACTGTAGCCTCCAGTGCTGGGTTGCCTCAAACAACCAACAAAGAGGGAATTCAGCCCCACCCATCAGCAGGCAAGTAGATTAAAGTCTTATTGAGCTCTTCCCATCAAAGCAACACTCAGCTCTACCCACCACCAGTCCCTTCCATCAGGAAGCTTGCACAAACCTCTTAGGTAGCCTCATCCACCAGAGGACAGAAAGCAAAGCAAGAAGAATTACAATCCTGCAGCCTGTGGAATGAAAACACATTCACAGAAAGATAGACAAAATGAAAAGACAGAGGACTATGTACCAGATGAAGGAACAAGATAAAACCCCAGACAAACAAGTAAGTGAAGTGGAGATAGGCAAAATTCCAGAAAAAGAATTCAGAATAATAATAGTGAAGATGACCCAGGACTTCAGAAAAAGAATGGAGGCAAAGATCGAGAAGAGGCAAGAAATGTTCAACAAAGACCTAGAAGAATTAAAGAACAAACACTTAGAAGAATTAAGTAACAAACAAACAGAGATGAACAATACAATAACTGAAAAAACAATACACTAGAAGGAATCAATAGCAGAAAAACTGAGGCAGAAGAACGGATAAGTGACCTTTAAGACAGAATGGTGGAATTCACTGCCATGGAACAAAATAAAGAAAAAACAATGAAAAGAAATGAAGACAGCCTAAGAGACTTCTGGGACAACATTAAGTGCACCAACATTTTCATTATAGGGTCCCAGAATGAGAAGAGAGACAGAAAGGACAGGAGAAAATATTTGAAGAGATTATAGTCGAAAACGCCCCTAACATGGGAAAGGAAATAGCCACCCAAGCCCAGGAAGTGCAGAGAGTCCCAGGCAGGATAAAACCAAGAAGAAACAGGCCAAGACACATAGTAATCAAATTGACAAAAATTAAAGACAAAGAAAAGTTATTAAAAGCAACAAGGGAATAAGGGCAAATAACATATAAGGGAACTCCCATAAGGTTAACAGCTGATTTCTCAGCAGAAACTCTACAAGCCAGTAGGAGTGTCACAATATATTTAAAGTGATGAAAGGGAAGAACCTAAAACCAAGATTATTGTACCCAGCAAATATTTCATTCAGATTTAATGGAGAAATCAAAAGCTTTACAAACAAGCAAAAGCTAAGAGATTTCAGCACCACCAAGCCAGCTCTACAAAAAATGTTAAAGGAACTTCTCTAAGTGCGAAACACAAGAGAAGAAAAGGACCTACAAAAACAAACCCAAAACAATTAAGAAAATGGTAATAGGAACATACATATCAATAATCACCTTAACTGTGAATGGATTAAATGCTCCAACCAAAGACACAGGCTCACTGAATGGATACAGAAACAAGATCCTTATATATGCTGTCTACAAGAGACCCACTTCAGACCTAGGGACACTTACAGACTGAAAGTGAAGGGATGAAAAAAGATATTCCATGCAAATGGAAATCAAAAGAAAGCTGGAGTAGCAATACTCATAGCAGATAAAATAGACTTTAAAATAATGTTATAAGAGACAAAGGACACTACATAATGATCAAGGTATCAATCCAAGAAGAAGATATAACAATTATAAATATATATGCATCCAGCATAGGAACACCTCAATATATAAGGCAAATGTTAACAGCCATAAAAGGGGAAATCGACAGTAACACAATAATAGTGAGGGACTTTAACACCTCACTTACACCAATGGACAGATCATCCAGACAGAAACTTAATAAGGAAACACAAGCTTTAAATGACACAATAGACCAGATAGATTTAATTGATATTTATAGGACATTCCATTGAAAACAGCAGATTACACTTTCTTTTCAAGTGCACACAGAACATTCTCCAGGATAGATCACATCTTGGTTCATAAATCAAACCTCGGTAAATTTAAGAAAATTAAAGTCATATCAATCATCTCTTCTGACCACAATGCTATGAGATTAGAAGTCAATTATAGGACAAAAAACCGTAAAAAAACATAACACATGGAGGCTAAACAATATTTTACTAAATAACCAAGAGATCACTAAAGAAATCAAAGAGGAAATTAAAAAATACCTAGAGACAAATGACAATGAAAACACGACGATCCAAAACCTACAGGCTGTAGCAAAAGCAGTTCTAAAAGGGAAGTTTATAGCAATACAATCCTACCTCAAGAAACAAGAAACATCTCAAATAAACAATCTAATCTTACACCTAAAGGAACTAGGGAAAGAAGAACAAACAAAACCCAAAGTTAGTAGAAGGAAAGAAATCATAAAGATCAGAACAGAAAGAAATGAAATAAAAGCAAAGAAAACAATAGCAAAGATCAAGAAAACTGAAAGCGGGTTCTTTGAGAAGATAAACAAAATTGATAAACTTTTAGCCAGACTCATCAAGAAAAAGAGGAAGAGGACTCAAATCAATAAAATTAGAAATGAAAAAGGAGAAATTACAATGGACAACACAGAAATACAAAGAATCACAAGAGACTACTACAAGCAACTCTATGCCAATAAAATGGACAACCTGGAAGAAATGGACAAATTCTTAGAAAGGTATAACCTTCCAAGACTGAACCAGGAAGACAGAGAATATAAACAGACCAATCACAAGTAATTAACTTGAAACTGTGATTAAAATCTTCCAAAAAATAAAAGTCCAAGATGAGTTGGCTTCACAGGTGAATTCTATCAAACATTTAGAGAAGAGCTAACACCCATCCCTCCCAAACTCCTCCAAAAAATTGCAGAGGAAGGAACACTCCCAAACTCATTCTACGAGGCTACAATCACCCTGATACAAAAACCAGACAAAGATACCATAAAAGATGAAAATTACAGACCAATATCACTGATGAATATAGATGCAAAAATCCTCAACAAAACACTAGCAAACAGGATCCAACAGTACATTAAAATGATCATACACCATGATGAAGTGGGATTTATCCCAGTGATGCAAGGATTCTTCAATATACACAAATCCATCAGTGTGATACACCATATTTAAAAATTGAAGGAGGGCTTCCCTGGTGGCACAGTGGTTGAGAGTCCACCTGCCGATGCAGGGGACACGGGTTCATGCCCCGGTCTGGGAGGATCCCACAGGCTGCGGAGCGGCTGGGCCCGTGAGCCATGGCCACTGGGCCTGCATGTCTGGAGCCTGTGCTCCACAACAGGAGAGGCCACAACAGTGAGAGGCCTGCATACTGGAAAAAAAAAAAAAATTGAAGGATAAAAACGATATGGTTATCTCAATAGATGCAGAAAAAGCTTTTGACAAAATTCAACACCCATTTATGATCAAAATTCTCCAGAAAGTGGGCATAGGGGGAATCTACCTCAACATAATAAAGGCCATATATGACAACATCATTCTCAACGGTGAAAAGCTAAAAGCATTTCCTCTAAGATCAGAAACAAGACAAGGATGTCCACTCTCGCCATTATTATTCAACATAGTTTTAGAAGTCCTAGCCACAGCAATCAGAGAAGAAAAAGAAATAAAAGGAATACAAATTGGAAAAGGAGAAGCAAAACTGTCACTGTTTGCAGATGACATGATACTATACATAGAAAATCCTAAAGATGCCACCAGAAAACTACTAGAGCTAATCAATGAATTTGGTAAAGTTGCAGGATACAAAATTAAGGCACAGAAATCTCTTACATTCCTATACACTAACAATGAAAGATCAGAAAGAGAAGTTAAGGAAACAATCCCATTCACCATTGCAACAAAAAGAATAAAATACCTAGGAATAAACCTACCTAAGGAGGTATAAGACCTGTATTCAGAAAAGTATAAGACACTGATAATGAAATTAAAAATGATACAAACTGTTGGAGAGATATACCATGTTCTTGGATTGGAAGAATCAATATTGTGAAAATGACTATACTACCCAAAGCAATCTATAGATTCAATGCAATCCTTATCAAACTACCAATGGCATTTTTTTACAAAACTAGAACAAAAAAATCTTAAAATTTGTATGGAGACACAAAAGCCCCTGAATAGCCAAAGCAATCTTGAGAAAGAAAAGTGGAGCTGGAGGAATCAGGCTCCCTGACATCAGACTATACTACAAAGCTACAGTAATCAAGAAAATATGGTACAGGCACAAGAAAAGAAATTTAGGTCCATGCAACAGGATAGAAAGCCCAGAGATAAACTCACGCACCTATTGTCAACTAATCTATGACAAAGGAGGCAAGGATATACAATGGAGAAAAGACAGTCACTTCAATAAGTGGTGCTGCAAAACTGGACAGATACATGTAAAAGAATTAAATTATAACACTTCCTAACACCATACACAAAAATAAATTCAAAATGGATTAAAGACCTAAATGTAAAACCAGACACTATAAAGCTCTTAGAGAAAAACACAGGAAGAACACTCTTCGCTATAAATCACAGCAAGATTTTTTTGACCCACCTCCTAGAGTAATGGAAATAAAAACAAAAATAAACAAATGGGACCTAATGAAACTTAAAAGCTTTTTCATAGCAAAGGAAACTATAAACGAAATGAAAAGACAACCCTCAGAATGGGAGAAAATATTTGCAAACGAAGCAACTGACAAAGGATTAATCTCCAAAATATATAAATAGCTCATGCAGCTCAATATTAAAAAAACAAACAACCCAATCAAAAAATGCACAGAACACCTAAATACACATTTCTCCAAAGAAAACATACACATGGCCAAGTGGTACATGAAAAGCTACTCATCATCACTAATTATTAGAGAAATGCAAATCAAAACTACAATGAGGTATCACTTCACATCAGTTAGAATGGGCATCATCAGAAAATCTACAAACAACAAATGATGGAGAGGGTGTGGAGAAAAGGGAACCCTCTTGCACTGTTGGTGGAATGTAAATTGATACAGCCACTATGGAGAACAGTATGGAGTTTCCTTAAAAAACTAAAAATAGAATTACCATATGACCCAACATTCCCACTACTGGGCATATACCCAGAGAAAACCATAATTCAAAAAGACACATGCACCCTAATGTTCATTGCAGCACTATTTACAATAGCCAAGACGTGGAAGCAACCTAAATACCCATCAACAGACAAATGGATAAAGATGTGGTACATATATACAATGGAATATTACTCAACCATAAAAAAGAATGAAACTGGGTCATTTGTAGAGACATGGATGGACCTAGAGACTGTCATACGGAGTGAAGTAAGTCAGAAAGAGAAAAACAAATATCGTATATTAACCCATATATGTGGAATCTAGAAAAATGGTACAGATGAACTGGTTTGCAGGGCAGAAATAGAGACAGATATAGAGAACAAATGTATGGACAGAAAGGGGGAAAAATGGGGGGCGGGGGTGGGATGAATTGGGAGATTGGGATTGAGATATATATACTAATATGTATAAAATAGGTAACTAATAAGAACATATTGTATAAAAAATAAAATTTAATTTAAAAAAAGAAATTAATCCAAAAGAAGGCAAGAAAGGAGAGAAAAGGAGCATGCAACAAATGTGTTATCTGTGTTAGCCCAAAAGATATATTGAATTCCTCACTCCTGCCACCTGTGAATATGAAGTTATTTGGAAATAAGGTCTTTGCAGGTATAATTAAGATGGGGTAATGCTGAAGTAGCATGGGTCCTGATCCAATATGACTTGTGTCCTTATAAGAGGAAAAAAGACCCAGACACAGAGATAATAAGGCTGTGTGACAACAGAGGAAGATATTGGAGTGATGCAGCCACAGGCCAAGAAATGCCGAGGATCAACAGCCACCACCAGAAGTTAGGAAGAGTCAAGGAAGGATTCTACCCAAGATCTCAGAGGGAGAGTGGTCCTGCCAACACCTTGATCTTGTAATTCTGGCCTCCAGAACTGTGAGACAATACATTTTTACTGTTTTAAGTCAGAAAAAAAAACTTACTGATTTGTTTCCCTGGGATCCTCCAAAGGTGAACAGCAATTTAGTTATATTTGTTCTTTCATAGACTTTCATATATTTCTTGTTTGAATACATTGCAGTCATTAATGTTTTTGATGTTCAACTTTTTCCTTCTTCAGACTCTGTAACTCCCTTCTTTTTTGTCTTTTGTGTCCTTGACATACTTTCTGGTAATGGAATCTGGTCTAAACTTACTTGATACAATCTCTACCCAGACCTGGAGTCAGCCATTTCTCCAAGGAAGCCTGGTTCCTTTTAGTGGGAAATGTTTTTATAAGATTCAGTCTGGGACAAGAGTTGCTCATTGCTACTGGGTTGGTCTTGTTTCTTGTCCTTTAAGTGCGTAGAGCCAGTAAATATGTATTATATTTGTTATGAGACTATATATATTGTCCTTCCATCCTGGGCTGCTCTTCGGTCACCTGTACGAAATCATTTATATCAGTTTTGTTTCAACCTTCCCATTTTAAAAAATATAATCAATTACAACATGTATATTAGGTTTCTCCCCTTTCCATACCTAAAAGGTGGCATATTCTAAAAAACAAAACAAAACAAAACAATCAGTAAGGTAGTCCCTTCCCCCCCGAAAAAAGCAGAAATTAAAGAAACAAAAAACAAACTTCTAAATATATGTGAGTTAAGTAGAAAATAATATACAATACAAAATGCTTAGAATTGAACAATAATGAAAATGATATACATTAAAAAACTAGAGGATGAAGCCAAAAGCAAAAAGGCCCCTTGCAAAACAATTTAAAAATAGAGAGAAATGTAAATAAAAATAAACTCTTAATCCCATCATCCAGAGATGATCAGTTAACACTTGTTATAAAATCTGTGAGACTGTGTATACTAATGCAATGGGATTTCTTCTACCCTCAGAAGCTTGTTTTCTAGTCTCAGTGTTCTGGCTTAATAGAGAAAGTGCTTCAGAGAATCCTCCAAAACAAGGATAAGTTTTTTCCTAAGGAGAATTGTGCGGAGTAAAAGATTTTTCATTGCTTAATCAAATATAATCTTTTCCATTACACTATTGTGAATTTACTTGTTTTTTCATCTTACTACAGTAAGATTATGCTTACAAAGAATGCGCCCTATATTTCCAACATCTTTGAGTCATCTCAAATTTAATATAAGATGTGAGATGTGCTTCTAACTTGACTGACTGGCTTGCCTGTATATTTTCAACATCACTAACCAATAATCACATATTAAATGATCAAACTTTCCCCCAAAACCTTAAAGTTGTGTCTTTCTAATTTATTTACCTGAGTCTAAAATAGCCCTTGCTGTGTAAGAAAACATCCCCAAACTCAGTGACTTAAAACACTAAGAATTTATTTTTTCTTATATGTCTTCAGGTCACCTAGTTGCTTTCTGGTCATGGCTGACTCAATCATGCATCCACAGTCAGCTTCAGAGTCTGCAAGAAACTCTGGGATCTTGTCTGGGTGCTCAAATATTTGGGGTCAAGTGGCTCCAGAATGGTCTAGCACGGCTTTGGTTGGGACGATTGGCCAGACCCAAGTAACAGATCCACCTGTGGCCCAGGCATTAACGCATTATGAAAGTTTATTAACTTACTAAGTGATTTTATGCATCATCCTCTTGATGAACTATTTTGGTTGCCATTCTATAAGTTATTGTATCTATATTTTACGTATTCCTTTTGGTCTCCTAGGCCATTGGGTATATTTAGGGAGAATAAAATGAACAAATTTTATTAGAGAAGAACAAACTTACTGTATTGAAAATAATATGGAAAATTAAGAATTTAGAATATAATAAACACAGATGGGATCATCAACATATTTTTTAATCTAACAATTATTAACGTTTTCATTCCTCAGATAAATCTATTATGCTCCATATCTGTAATGCATTACCTATATTTTATATTAGGCTAATATTATACTTTATATTACTGTCAAGAACAGTCAGAATACTAGAAATTTATTTTACTTCATAACCATTTACACCATGAAAACTTCTATGAATGTTTATATGTTTTCAGCAAAATAAAGTTACAGACTTATATTATAATTTTCTGATTTTCTAAAATTCATTATCATTTAAACTCAATTATGATAGAAACAAGAAAACTAACAGTGCTGCTATTATATTATGTAAAAATATATAAATATCCTAACTACACAAACTTCAAAACCATAAAGTTTATTAGCTTAATTTATGTCTCTATCTCAACAATCTAATTTTAGCATGTTTTTACATGAAAATATGTGATTAATTTGACTTTTAAATCAAACATAACAAAGATTGATATAAACTTTGGTTGGTGGATAATGGCTAATTTTCATTTCCTTTTTTTATAATTTTGTCTACTTTTAAAATTCTACACAATGAACATATATTTCAGTAGTATCAAAAAATAATAAAAATTATTTTTAATGCATATACCTACTAATAATGAACTTGTTCCCTTCCCTTTATATTCAAATTTAAAATGTAGAAATGTTAAGTTATAGTTTGATTTTTTAAATATTATATAATTATGACTGTGTACATGTTATTTGCTAACACTGAGTTTATCCTGAATGGAGATATATAATCTTCTCCATTTTCCTATCTTCAGTTAGAATTTCCTAATGAATATTCATTTTTGAATACTGCAATTGTTTTCAGAATAAATTGACTGTTGTTAAAGATCCCAAGAGAAATTAGCCCCATGGTCGCTTAATTAATATTAATTGGTCAGGAGTTTAGAATTAATTGCTAGGACTTTTAACCACTTTTGAATTTTCATATTTTAGGGCTTTTCTCCCCACAATTAACTATCCCAGGTCCTTAAAATGTGTTTTCTTTACCTGAAATATTTTCTTCTGTTCATCCTCTTTGCCTAGTTAATACCTTCTTACATTTCAGGGCTCAGCTTAGACATCACAATTCAGGAGATCTTGAACTTCTTGCTAGCTTATATCCCCCTGATATATGTTGTCATTGAACTCTATAATTTTTCTTCTAGTATATATCAGTATTTATAATTTTATATCAACTAGAAGTCAATCTTCTTAAAGACAGGGATTTTTGTCTATTTTTTCTTTCACTGCTTTATCACTGGTACCTAGAACAGTGATGGCTACATAGTAAACGTTCAATAAATATTTACAGTATTGTTTAGGGTTAGGGTTTAAATATTCAATTAATCCTTCTATCCATCAACCTGTGAGCTCAGTAAGGGCAGCACAGCCTCCGTCTTGTCACTACCATAGTCTCAGTTCCACACATTGTATCTGGCACAAAGCAGGCATTCACTGCACATTTGCTTAATGAAGGATGGGAAACATTAGTAGAAGGAATTGAATTTTGAGATGGTGCACTGGAGATTTCTGGAGTATTCCCCATGTGGTTGGTGGGTACAGAGGACAACGGCTACTCCATGGCCTTCACTGGAGGTTGGATCAAACCCAGTGAAGAAGAGAAATGACATTTCCACTTCACTGGAACTTAAATGTACAAGATTTGGGAAGTTCTTGAAAGACAAAAGTCTGAATATAGAGCAAGTTTCCTCTCCACGTCTCTCATTCCAACAGAGAAAAAGAAAAAGAATCAGTGGTTGCAGATAAGGAGGCTACTTATTTGCCCTGAAATTTTCAGTGTCTTTGTGTAAATAACACAATAAGTATTCAATACAGGGTTCAGCTTACCATATTTTATATAAAAGGTACTACGAAAATATATAAAACCCCTAGTGACCTTCTGCATACTTAATTACCTGAAGAAACCCATTTAAAAGTGAATTGATTATGTTTAAATTGATTTCATGGAATTAGGCTCCCTTTAACACTGTTATATGGCAGAAAACATTTCATTATTATTTGTTACTAAAAACTAAATGATCTCATGGTTTTGTAGCTAGAGACCAACAAAGGCTAGAATCTCTTACTGACAGTTCAAATTTCTGCTGAATAGACTCTGCACAAATTGAATCAAGTATTCACCTTAGTTCAGTCGATCATGGCCGAGGAAGCAGAGTAATATAGCATCACCCTGGACTTCTCAGTGATAAACTTTGACCTTGTGGGTCAGTGAGAGAGGTGAATCCCCAGAGAGAAGTGAACAGGTAGATATCATCCAAATGCACCAACTTTAATTTACTTTATTTTCTGATGTATTTGTTGGTTCACCACCTTGTGAGTTCCCTCGGCCAAATTCAAAACCAGCTTCCATACTCAGAGAGCAATAGGAGACCAAAGAAAGAGGCAGACCACTCCAGATTGGTAGGTGGCAGTTTTAGTAAGCAAGGGGACTTATATCAAATATATCAAGGCTTGTCTTGGGCAGCTGCGAAATGGGTAGATCTCCACAACCATCCACCAGAATCTTAAAATTTCTACAGAGGCCTTAACAGAACTGAGTCACATACACAGTCCTTTACTTCCTAAGAACCAGGGCCAGGGGAGGAGGGTGTCAGAAGCCTTTGACTGTCGGAATCCAGCTCTCAGGTCAACCAGCTCTCAGGTCGTGTCCTCTCCATGACCTCCTCCAACAATATTAAGCTTCAACCCTTCATGAAAAAATATCAAAAGCAATTAAAGACCACCCCCTGATGTTTCCCCAGAAAGCATCAAGCCTTATGGACCATGCCACATAACTCAGCAAAAGGATTAGTTGAAAGTGTTTCAATCCATAGAGTAGCATGAGAACTCCATTTAGTCCCAAAACTTTAACTTAATAAATACTGTAATAAACTACTTAGGCTATTACACAAAATTCTTAACCAAAGAAAAAAATTTTTAATAATAAATTTATATAAATATCAGTCACGGTCCATTCAGGAGAGAGAAATCTTATCAGGAATTTGAACAAGGAAGATAGCATTTCTAACTAGTTAAAATGTGGTTACTAAAGTGTGCAGGGGTAGCAGCTGCAGGATGATTACTCCTTAGGGTTGAGAGGAAAGTGAATAAGAAAGAAACTCAGAAACTTAAAGGGGGCTGCAAGGCTGAGATCTCAGCGTAGATGGTGTCGTTGTTGCCTGTCACTGTGATGATGCAGAAACTTGACGGAAGCACTCTTTGCAAAACTGTGAAACCACAAAAGTATCTTGTCATTGTCGGGATCATGACACTTGCTGGAAGATGCTACCCCTGAACTGCAAAACAGTTCATGATGATGAAGAAACACGCTAGGAGGTGTCCTCCATAAAAGGCAAAGCACATTCAGCTGTGGTATATGCTCCTGTGTCCATTTCACACCAATCTTCTCAATGTCCCATGGAAAACAGAGCACAAAAACATCTCTTCCTACCCTTCCTGTCCTACCGTTCCTCCAGTGTCTTCTCAGGAGAACCTAATACCAAGCCAGCTGGCACAGGGTAAATGTAATCTGCAGCGTCTAATTCCATCATCACAAAGCAGGGCAAACAAGCGTGAGTTTGGGGCTGAGAAACAAGTCAATAACTGGCACAGTCCACACCTTTAGTCACTCAGTAACCACACACATATTTCTACACACATTTCAGCCTCCATACAACACAACTCTGTTTCTACCTAACAGGATGGAAATTTCCTTCATACTAGTAAAGAAGCTCTCATCCTCTCCCCAAAATGGAAACATACTGTCTCAACACCCATTGTATCCTTCACTAGCTGTATTAATCATTTCACAAATTCAGTTCTAGTCCCATTGAATATTCTACTACCTAAAGACTGAATTGTAAAGTTAACTTTCCACAAACTTCTTTAAAATGATAACATGAAGAAGGAGGCAGAGAAAGAGAAAATAGATCATATGTATAAATATATACACTTAACAAACAAGGAGAAAATATGCAAGGCTCTTAGAGTCTTTCTTTTTATTTTTACTTTTTCAGAAAAGGAAAGTTTATTACCATAGCAATAGTAGTAGTCAGATATCAACATTTTGGTGCCAGTTTCTTGAGCCCCATTCTGTAAGGAAACTTCTCTATGCCGGGGCCCTGACAACCTTGTATATGTACAAAGGCCACCTTGGTGGACCCATGCTTTGGTGGAAGGTCCTGTGATCCTCCAGAACACGGGAGGATGGGCAATCTTTCCTTCTGTAATTGGTCCCAATGCAGCAGCTGACAGCTGTGATATCCTTAGTTTCATTACACCTTCCATCTTTCTTTTGCCATTCATTTGTCCTAAACTGCTCTAGGTTCATTACCTGAAAGAGTAATCAAAACTCTAATTCCTGAAGGGTCTGAGTCCTCAGCCATCCTTTCCTGTTTTGTTTGCTGTTCCTTTCCATTCACTTTATTAATGGGAAGGAAATAAGGGGAACTCCAGAAAATCACTTGATTTCTAGATATCATTCTCCTTGACTCTACTGTATTAGCAATAAGCTAATTTGCTCTTGGTAATTGGAATCAGTCACTCTGGCTATTAGAGTGCCCCTCCCCATTTTTGCCTGTTGCTTCAGTGACATGAGGAGCCCATTTTGGTGGCAATTTCATCTTCCAATTCAATTGAACCATCTTTGTGTCACCTAGGGGAATATTGTCATATATGTGTGTGTGTGTATATATATACATGTATATATATAATTATAAAACATATAAGATTACACATCTTTAATATATATGCTATAGACTGAATATTTGTGTCCCCCCCAAAATTCATATGTTGAAACTTAATCTTTAATGTGATGGTATTAAGAGGTGGAGGCTTTGGGAGGTAATTAGGTCATGAGAGTAGAGCCCTCACGAATGGGATTAGCCCCCTTATATAAAAGACACCCCAGAGAGCTCTCTTGTCTCTTCTTCCATGTGAGGACATAACAAGAAGACAGCCGTCTATGAACCAGGAAGTGAGATCTCACCAGACACCAAATCTGCCGGTGCCTTGATCTTGGATTTCCCAGCCTCCAAAAATAAATGTTTGTTGTTTAAGCTACACAAGTCTATGGTATTTTTATCTTAGCTTGAACAGACTAGGATAATATGTAATTCATATATTGCTCAATGCAATATGCATGCTCATATACTGTTCAGTGTAATACATATATGGCATGGTATGTTGTATGTATCATATATGTAGCCACTTCACTTCTTAATTATCACACCCATGTTTTCTGACTATGGGGGAGAAAGCATAACATAATGCTCTGATTCAAAACATATGCTGCATCCTGAAAGAGGAAAGCTCCTTCTTGCAAGGTGTAGTCTTCCAAGCAACACTGTAACTGAGACCTCAATAGCCATTCCATCTTTCAAGCAGACCAGCTACTCCTAGGTGATAAAGTATGCCATCAGACCAGTTCATTCCTTTTGCATGAGCCAAGTGTTGCACATCCTTTGCTGCAAGATTACTTCCTTGATCAGAAGCAATGCAGTCCAGGATATCATGACTGCTGATAAGGCATTTTGCCGGTGCATGGGTGGTGGCAGAAGCATCAAAGTCAGGGAAGGCAAATTCATATCCAAAAAATATGTTTTCAGTGAAGATGATGGAAATAGTTCAATGTAATCAATCAGCCCAGTGTCACTGGCTGGTCCCCTCAAGCATTGCCACCACATTAGGGACTCAGAGTTGTTCTCTGTTGTTGGGAGAATGACACTCAGCATTTAGTGGCCAGCTTATCCTTTTTTAAGGGGAAGCCCAAGTTGTTGAGCTCATGGAAACTGTCCATCCCTGCCATTCTGGTTACTTTGTTCATGGGCCATTGAACAAGCACTGAGGGGGCTGGGGAAAAGTTGACTGACATCCACCTGTCATTTTAGCCATCTGATTATTGGGGTTATTAAGAAGGGTAACTTTTTCCAAAATTCTCTGCAAAATTCAGGATTTCTACTTTACCTTACCTCTAGAATGCTACATTCAGCAGTACTTTTGGCCCATCTTTGTGCACTTCTATCATTTCAAGTGTTTCTATTTTCCATGTGCAGATCTGTTTGCTATGCATGAATGGAGAAGAATTTTAAACACCTATTTGTAGGAAGAATAATTTTATTGTTGATGTCCAACTTATAATTAGATTTCTCCATCGTGAAAAAAAGTAATGCCATGACACATTCTTTGTTACGTCATTAGGCATTTCCTGAGCCTCTGTTAAGTCGGTGTTTCTTTTTAATTATATCTAACGTCATGTGGATTATACATCTACACCACTATTTTCACCTTTATCCCAATACCGCTTTCTTCCTTAGCTTTCAAGATTTATAATCTAATGAGGTTTTCCAGTCACATATAAAAACATAACAACACATTCCCCCAAATTTTAAAACTTGTGTCAGCAATAAACTCTTCTATTAGTCAAGAACCTTCCCAACCCTGAGGCTGACCCAGACTTAGGGTAAAATTTCTAGTACTTCTCAAACTTTTCATTTGAGTAGAAATTACCCAAAGATCTTGTTAAAATGAAGACTCTGACTTGGCAGATCTGGGCTGGGACTTAAGACGCTGCATTTTCTAGTAAGTTCCAAGATGGTGTTGATGGGGTGCCAATGTGTGTAACCATATTCTGAAAACAAAGGAGTTAACACACAAAGCATGTGCTGTGCTGGAGCCTATTTTTAGCTCATTTCAGGAATTTTGCAAGCCAGTTGTTAACATAGCCATTATTAAAAGTTATATTATGTAAAACTTAAATTAAATAAATTGTATTAAACCAAGAAAATGTGTATCTAAAACTCTTTACTCCCTAATTCATTTTCCACATTTTATTTTTATCCATGCTCTTGAGGTTATTCACATCTATCATGTCTGTATGATGAAAATACTTATAATGGGGTCCTCCTACACATCTTTTTCCAACTCTCCCTTCAGTAACATCACATTGGTCTCCTGAAATGGCCATGGTGGTAGTATTTAAAACACAGAAATTGGTAAACACTACAAATCAGTTCCCCCGCCTTTTCCAAACATTTACCTGCACACAACTGGTCCCTTAATCTAAGTGAGATGTTGGTCCCTCATGTAAGATTACCCAAAGGGTAGACCAGGCAGATTCAATGCTTGGGGACTGCACTCAAATCCCAGACTTGCAAGAGAGAGAAATAGATGTCACTTTAATTCTCCCATATCTGACAAGAACTGGGCTCTTAGGACTAAAACGCATATTCACTCTGAAGAGAGCAAAAGGATACATTTAGGGGTCGAAGGAAATTCGTGACAACAAACACGTGTTCAACCCAATCACTTAGAGCAGCACAAGACTCATAATAAATACTTTGATGAGAATATTGTTTCTACCTTTACACATTAAAGCGAACCTTTATATTTGTTATTTACGATAATGTCTTTGTCACATTATAAATCAAAGGGTTCTTGAAATATTTCTCTGAAATATTTGCCTCTTTTGCTATGCAAAGAAAATATTTTTTAGTTTAATGGTGCTTTCTGAAGTGAAATTTTTGTAATTACATGGATTAGAATGTAGCCAGGTTTTAGGAACCTAGATTAATATTTGAAAAGCTTTGGAAAAAACTAAAGTCCCCTCTGGAATGAGACTTTCCACACTTGATGGCTTTATTTACACTTTGGTTGGTACATACACTCATATATTCACCTTCACACGGAGTTTTCCAACTTCTGATTTTGTCTTACAATACTTTTAGCCTTGATGTATGCAGGAACCTCTGGGTAAAAACTGACATCTGATAGTAAGTTATAAGTATATAAAATTTATTCTTTAATCTGTAAACAATTCACCCTTTTAAGCTCAGTGTAAATATTTCCCCACTCCATTAATCTCCACTGGCCTAAAAATGTAGAAATACTCTCTCCCACCTCACTGAATTCCTAGAGTATTTCCTACTTGGAGAAGAAAATCAACTAGAGCACCATTCAGATAAGACTTTATTTGAAAATGCCTGGCATGAGGAGGAAGGGTAAAGAAGCATCTGAATTGGAGAAGGGGCGGACTGTTTCATGGGGCTTTAGCAGGAGGAGGGATATCGGTCAAAGTTCAGCTAGTTCCGGAAACAGGAAGAGAGGGATGTTTCATGTGGATTAGCAGCCATTGTTTGGCCGCCAGGATCTTATCTAGAGGATGAAGAGGAATAGTTCAGGATTCTGTCCTGTGCAGGGGTGGATGGAACAGCTGCCAGAGCAAGTGATACAAAGGCTACAGTGGAAATCTTTCAGGTCTCAAGTCCTTCGGTTTCTCTCACACACACCTATCATTCGACATTCTTTAATACCTTATAGTTAGGGTGATGATGAAAATGATCTCCAACACTAGGAGAATGAACAAGAAATGCTACCAATAATTACCCCAGGAAAACAGGCATGAATCATATGGTCATTATACACTCAGTTAATTTTATCATATTTTTTTTCTGTTTGCTCTGTCAGATTTTAAACCTCCATGTATCACAATACAAAGAGGCCTTTTTTAGGGGGCTTTCCTGGTGGCACAGGCGTTGAGAGTCCGCCCGCCGATGCAGGGGACACGGGTTCGTGCCCCGGTCCAGGAAGATCCCACATGCCGCGGAGTGGCTGGGCCCGTGAGCCATGGCCGCTGAGCCTGCGCATCTGGAGCCTGTGCTCCACAACAGGAGAGGCCACAACAGTGAGAGGCCCGCGTACCGCAAAAAAAAAAAAAAAAACAAAGAGGCCTTTCTAAAAAAATCACTGCATTGGCTATAGTAAAATGATAAGACTCCTCATAGAAAGGATTCACTCATTTTAGCTGCAAGGTCCCTTCAGGTAGTTTAATCCAGTTCGTGTTTATTACATTCTTCACTAGGCACGCCTGCTCTTTGTACCCCTACGTCTCAAGGGTATCACAGTGCTATTCAACTAGTTTCTATGATACACACTGGCCCATTATTTTCCTGCTTTTAGAATTCCAAAGGGAGAAAAAATTAACATTACTTCCCTATGGAAAGGAGAAATGCAACATATATGAAAATTAGTAAAATGGACTGACTCTATATATTATAATTTGTGGAAACTCATTACAGTTTCTATCAAAACAGTCCTCAATTCAAGAGTGGTGGCTTTCAAAATATGTAACCACAGTATTTTTAAAGTGTTATAAATTTTTTCCAAATCCTGTATTTATTACAAATGTGTATATGAAAAGAAGGTTTTCTATAGGGTATTTAGAAATATATCAATGGCTATGAAACATAAAAGAAGATAAAACAAGACCAGATCAAATTTCTTAAACACCTGAACATTCAAGTTGTCGAATTAAAAAGATACTAACTAAAGAACTCACTTTCAAAGTGTTTTATGTTATTGGATAATTTTATAAACCATTTACTCCTTCTATAAGCTTCCATCTCTGTAATTGAACTAGAATCAATTCATTCAACTCAACAAATGTTTAACAAGCATTAACAATATGTGAAAACACGTAACTAGCTAAGCATTTTGTTTCTCTAATATTAAGAAAATAGGATACCTGCAGTTGAGGGGCTTATAGTCCAAGAGATAGAAACAAATACGTTAACAAATTAAATATATATATTTCTTTTGCGGTGACACAGTAGAACTATATCTAATTCTCCCTGGGGGATGAGAAATAACTTTGAATTAGAAAAATATTCAAATGATTCAAGCTAAGGAAAAAATCCTAAATTACTTTCCTTTCAGTATTGGGCATTTTTAAAACACATTTTATTATAAAGCTGATTTATTATTATAGTTAATTTTGGGAATACATAAAACAATAAAATGAAAGTCACTCATAATTTTACCATCTTAAAGTATCATTGCTATTTTTTATATTTCTTTTTATTCATTTTTCTTCTCATAAATATACTTTAAAAATAGAATTTGAGTAATGAAAATTGATTAACCTGCTCTTTTTCGTTTAATATTATATTATGGGGATTTTCTATCATTACATATATTTCAGAAACATAAATTTTAATGGCTACAAAGTATTCCACTTTCAAATTTGTCTTTAGTAAATACAATAAAAAAAACCTTTTAATTCTAGCATAAATACATCTGTGCTGAACTCTTTTATAACATATTATTGTGTGAATAAATTCTAGAATAAATTCCCAGAAGTGAAACTACTGAATCAAAGGAAATGAATATTTTAATGCATTTGATAGGTTACCAAATTGCCTTCAAGAAAAATTGCTACTTTATATGCCTGTCAACAATGTATGAGAATTTTCAATTACCTGCACAATCAAAGATGCTATTATTATTTTAAAAACAAAATGACAAAAAAAAGAGACCACTTTTTTTTCAGTTTAGCAGGTGAAACACACTGTCATTTTTTTTTTTTTTTTTTTTTTTGTGGTACGTGGGGCTCTCACTGTTGTGGCCTCTCCTGTTGCGGAGCACAGGCTCCGGACGTGCAGGTTCAACGGCCATGGCCCACGGGCCCAGCCGCTCCGCGGCATGTGGGATCTTCCCGGACCGGAGCACGAACCCGCGTCCCCTGCATCGGCAGGCGGACTCTCAACCACTGCGCTACCAGGAAAGCCCTTGAATATATTTTTTATCTCCCTTCACAAGCAAAGATAAATCACCTGATTATGTAATTATTAGATCAAATTAAAATTTTGCAAAATGTGCTATCTTTAGCACTTAGCATTGCATCAGACATTTTAGTAGATTATTTTTTTCTGCATGGATATTTATAAAGGATCTGTGGTACTGGAGAGCACAGCCCGTTTGATTTTTAATTTTGTTTTCTTTTTGCAGAACCAGGATATGTCGAAGTATGAATCTGCTCTCATTGCTGTTGCATGTAGGAGTATGTCTATTTGTTCCTGATCTAGCTCAAGCATCTAGATCGGTGTATAGCAGACAGTAGGTGCTGAATAAATATTTATTAAATCCATTAATACATTGAATATCTTCAAACAATAACAGTTATTCACAACTCAACCTCCCTGTATAGTTTGTGGCATATATAATTTTTTAAATATTTGATTTGATAGCATTTACTGAAGGATCACAAGTAAAATCAGTGTTTTGGACACACCAATTGATTTTCAGTGTCTTAGGACAATGAATAATGGACCTGGTATTTATAATGGTGCCACCTCCCTTATCCAGAAGTGCCTGTGTCTGCTACCCTATACCTAGGAAAGGATCGAGTACTCAGTATCCACAAGGCATCGAGCTGCAGTCTCCTGTATAAATTCCTACTCTTAACGAACCTTCTTTGCTGGTTTACTGGCTTTTTCCACAAAGCTCCGCATTCTGGCTCCCATTGTATAGTCCCTGTCAGCCAAATTCCCCAGGGTGTGATTCTGCTCTATCTCCCTTATAACTGTTCAGACTTCTCAGATATGAGACACAGAGGTCAAGGGCATGAGACCTGGAGCCAAGTAGCCTGAGTCTGAGTCCTCACCCTGCCACTTCCTGCTGCACTTCATTTGCCTTCCTTGAAATGTAATCTTCAGTAAAATAGATCAAATGACAGATCTATCTTATAGAATTTTTGAGGTTTGAAATAACAAATGCATGCAAACTATTTAATAGAGTATTTTCAAACAGTAAGCACTCAAAACGTTATGTATTTTCATTGTTGCTGCTGTTAACTGGCCCTGGCATCCGAGACCAAGGATGAATTTTTTTCCAAGACCCTCGCAGAAACCATTTGTTTCTGTTCCCTTTAAATTGGCATCAGCCACCCCAAATTTTATTTTCTCTATTTCCTTGGAAATCATAACTTGGCTGCAGAAAGAAAACATGTTTGTAGATAAAACTAATTTTTATCTAATCCTGCTCTCCACCGAGCCTCCTTGCTCCCTGCTCTGTGGAGCTCCTAATATGGCATGGCTACAGGTGCCAGCGTGATCTGAGTTCTCCAGTGGAGAAATGTTTGGCTACCTGGCACTTAACCTCCCCAAGAGAAAGTTTACTCTGCCCTACGGGCTGTCCTATCTCTAGGATGCCAACTGTGTATCTGAATCTGCACTTTGACTTGATGGATTTTCATCATTTTGTCCCTAATATATCTGCTTGTGTGGTTACAGAGTCATATAAAAGCTAACTGAATCAAATAAATTTTGTCCCACTTTGACACAAATCATGATTATATATGGGAATAATATGAAGTCACGCAAACTAGTTTCATCAATGTATCCCAATATTTGACAGCTTAATTCGATAAAATTAAATGATCCCCTATTATGTGCCAGTCTTGAACAAAACATACATGGTTCCTGCCTCAGCATTCTACAGTATAATAAGGCAAACAGATCTCAAACAATTAATCTCCAACATTGAAAAAACTGTGAATGCAATAGCCTGAGATATAACACAGCAAATTATTAGTTTCATCGTATCAAACCAAAGTTGCTTTACCAAGTATAGACATTGCTACATGCTAAGGATCCTTAGTCGTTTTAATGAGCATTTTCATGAAATCTGTTAAATGACTTCTTTATAATCAAAGAAATGTGTGAAAACACAAACCTGTAACTTTTCTTCAGAATTCCTGATGAGAAATTCTTGTACGCAGTCGATATTTTATGAATCCATTTTGACATGGGTGCATGTATCTATACCTATCTTTTACTTACAAAGAAACTTCATGAACAGCGGCTCAGCTCTGCAGCTCAGCAAGAAGCCCATTTCTCTGTAGCCTCAAAATTTACTAGAAAAGTTTCACATTTTACCTAGATTTATGGAGTGTTTGATCCAGAAACAATTCAGTATGTTTGAGTCTCCTTCCAGTACCTTTGGCTTTTTGCCCAGTTTCAATCAAAGCAACATTTTTATTATAAAGTGGTTTCTTTTTGTCCCTTTGATGTAGCCTTAGCTTGTTCAGTGCATGCGCAGTTCATTCCTTTCCATCAAACATTTTCTCAGGTTGATTTCTAAAGGGAGACAGTATTTTTAAACTCTACACCAGCTCTTCCACTTGCTTTATATCAAATCTCATAATTGCAAACAGACATTAAAATAACTAACCATCAGGAAGGAAAAGGGTACGGCAAGTGTTGATCAAAATCCAACACGTTGATTCGGGAATCTGACCAGAGTGAATCAGTTACCATATTTCTATTTTCTCAGCTGGAAATGAAATCAAATATATGTGCCTCATCAAAATCCTTGGTACGATTAAGGCTTCAGAAAATTAACTGTAGCTTCTTTTTGGAAAATTTGGAGAACTCATATCATTTGTACTTGAATATTGCTGAGAATACTATTTTACAAGGGTAATTTTCAACTGATGGTTAAGACTGTCCATACTCTCGTTTATTCACTTTATTAATGCCAGTATTTGTATTTGAGAAATCTCATCAATTACTTAACTATAACTGGCATGGAAGAACACATAAGTCATGGCAAAATCTGTTGACTTACTTGATGTGCTTCGGTTCTAGCTAGATGTTGAGAAAGACTCTTGAACAGAAACTAAATCTAAATTTTCCCCACGGGATCTCCAGGATCCTCACAGTAAGCAGATTAACACTTGCTCAATAAATACTTGTGCAATCAACAAATGGATGATTAAGTTAACAAATTAACTCTCAAAGAATGATATTCAGTTTTTGACCCAAACCTCCACATTACTGGAAACATGAAATCTGCAGTTTGATTATTCAATAATTGCCCACATTTCTGAGCCTTCATCTTTTTTGCACCTGAGAGTCCTTCCTAATTTCCATTTTTTTAGAAATCTTTGACCTCATGCTTATTTTAGAACTTTGGCTGCTGAAGCCTGGCTCCCTGGCTCCCTCCTCCTGACCATGTAAACTGAAAGGGTAGTCTTGGCTCTAGTCTCAATTCATGGTCACGTGACTCCTGTCTGAGGCTCGTTGACTTCTCAAAACCTGCCAAGAGGGAAACAGAAGAAGCGGAGTCTTAAAGATTTCCGGTGAAATATTTTCTTTGAGGTTTTCTCTGAGGTTTTAAAATTTTTCTTTGAGGTTTTCTCAATGATTCTTTTCCCTCCAGAGACAAAAACTATCAAACAAACAAAAACAACCTTGATTTGCCCCATGGGAAAGATCAGAATTTACTCTAAATGTCTCTCTTACTCTGATCTTCCAGGAAACTTTCAGGGATTCACTTGACAGAGAAAACTGATGCCTCAGTTACATCAGCTTAGGATCTTGCTCTATGTCCTTGATGAATAATATTAAAAATGTAAGTAGCTTCATGCATATTTCAAAGCATGATAAATATAGCAACCTAATTCCTTTTCTTTTTAACTTGAGGGGAGTTTATTGTCCAAAGAGGTGTCAAAAACTCATTGTTGGCTTTCTGATTCAAGAATGCAAACTTAGAGCCAGTGTTTATCTCCATCCCTTCCAACAGTTCCAGTGAAATGATATTAAATGAATAAACCCATTACATCAGAGAAAATGGTCCATACAAAGATTAAAAAAAAAAAAAAGTTTAACAGATTTCCGAAAAACAGAAACAGAGTGGAAGCCTGTTAACAGATTAAAAACAGCAGTGCAAAATATGCCTAGGAGGAGGACAGCAAAAAAAGAGAGTTTATCTCTCAAGTCAGACCCCAGAGAGGCCCCAGACTCAGACTGGTAAGGTCAAGATAAAGCAGCATGATATGGAAATGCCTTCAAAACTAATGTCTTTTTTTTTCAGTTTTATTGAGGTGTAATTGACAAATAAAATCGTAAGCCATTTAAAGTGTTTAATATGATGATTTGAAATATATATACATTGTGAAAGGATTCACCCATCCAGTTTATTAATACTTCTATTATCTTATTTATTTATTTATTTATATTTTGGTGTGAGAACATTTGAGTTCTACTCTCTTAGCAAATTTCAGTTATACCATACAGTGTTATCAACTATTGTCACTATGTTATACATTGGATCCTCAGAACTTATTCACCTTATAACTGAAAGTTTGTACCCTTTTACCAACCTCTCCCTACTTTCCTTTCTCCCTGGCATCCTCTCATGGCAACCTGTGTTTTACACTTTGTTTCTAGGAAGAACTTATGTCGTAAGCCTGATATTTCCTTCATTCTTCACTCCCAAGACAGCCGGGGTTTTCCCCTGGCAAACACCTGAAAACTCCAAATAAATTTACCAAACTACTACGGAACTAAAAGACTGGCTTCTGGAACTCCAGAAGAAAGCCCTTCCCATTCTGGCATGTTGGAGACCCCACTTTAAAAACTAGTTTCTCTCCTGTTCATCCTCAAGCTGATAAGGGCAAAGATAAGCCCTTTTCCATAAAGAGAGCTCAGAGTAATATTTCCTATTCATTGAAAAGACCTAGTGGGAAAATACCCTACAGACACAACAGGAGAGAAACCCAGACTAGTTTCCTTCAAATTCAGCTAAGTCCTCAATTTTTAAACACGAACAAACAAGATCGCTCGACATATGAAGAAAAACAAAACAGCATTGAAGAAAATCTCCAAAATAACAAACAGAACAGACTCACTAGTACATTTTTAACTTCTTGTAATCAACCTGTATACACAATTGAAATCCTTCTTGTAGTTGCAAAATATAATATAAATGTTATAACCTTGACAATGTAAAAGTAAAAGTGGAGCATACACAAAGGGGGAGGGACAGGAGAAACAGAGGCAAAAACAAAGGTACAGTCATCAGTAGCATCATCTTTCAAGATGGTAGAGGCTGTCAAGAGATATCACTCGGATTTGATGGGATAAGAAAGAATATATTATTTAAAGGTATAAAAGTAGCTAACAGAAGCACTATATCAAAAATTATGATAAGAGATTGGGAAGAGAGAATGTAGTGTCTGCTAAATCCTATTCTTTTCAATCTGTAAGTAAGTAGATACATCAAAAATCAAGTGATATAAGAGTAATCACCAGGGCTTCCCTGGTGGTGCAGTGGTTAAGAATCCATCTGCAAATACAGGGGGCGTGGGTTCGAGCCCCGGTCCGGGAAGATCCCACATGCCACGGAGAAACTAAGCCTGTGCGGCACAGCTGCTGAGCCTGCGCTCTAGAGTCCACGAGTCACAACTATTGAGCCCACATGCCACAACTACTGAAGCCCGCGTGCCTAGAGCCCGTGCTCAGCCACCGCAATGAGAAGCCCGGGCACCACAACGAAGAGTTGCCCCTGCTCACCGCAACTAGAGAAAGCCCGCACACAGCAACGAAGAACCAACGCAGCCAAAAATAAAAAAATAAAATAAATTCATTAAAAAAAAAACAGTAATTGCCAAAACAAATAAATATAGAAGCTATTCATATTTTTTTCCCCTGGGAAACAGAACTAGGGATGTTGAGGGTGTACAGGGGACTGTTGTTTTTTCATTATACGCCTTTCTGTTCCGTTTCATTTTTTATCTTGTATGCAAATTACTTTAATGTAAAAAATTAAAGCTGGAGACTAGTGCAAAAGAGAATTCTTTTCTCTGATGTGTGGCTAGAATTCCAATGTTTGGATGTCATGTGCTATAACTTACTGAATTCGTTCCTCAATTAGTGCAGGTGTCCCTGGATTGACTAAGTTCTCCTTAGGGACATGAAAAGCTCAGATCCATCTACCCAGAAATTCCCTGTCAAAATCCCACAGGGATTGTCGCAGAGTAGTTAATGTGTGACCCAAAGTGGAGAGTCACTGTCTTGGGCATCCAGGCAGTGAGAAAGCCTGGACGCACATCTCACTGCCTCTACTCTTGGCTCTGTGCAGTATGCCGACTTCCAAAATCCTCCTGCCTCTGAGCTTCCACATTTCTCATCTTTTCTTGACATAAGGCTGGCCTCCTTCATTCCTAACTTCACACTCAACTGTGGCTTGTCTCAAGATTCATCTCTGGCTTAATAGCTCAATTCTAATTCCTACCTATTCCCTAGAATTATGGTTTGGTTTGGCATTTTTGGTCCCAAACTGCTTTGATGACCCCACCAACATCATCAAAGCCTATATCCCACAGCATGAAACTGGCACAGGCCAAATCATTTTTTATAAGACATCATACAATCCTGAAGAAATTGTAATGCTCCCCCGCTGACCCCGGAGGCTCATGAATTGACATATTAACTTCGGTAGTTCCGATTAAGGGAATATCACATATCTAGGAATCTGGGCAATTAAATTCATAGAATTCACCATTCTCTGAAGGGTGTTTCAAGAGTATGCCTCTGTTCATACTACACTATAAATAATTTTCTGTAGAAGTTATTGTTAGATATTTAAATTATAGTTCACTTTTATCAGTTAACTAAATTAATACTATAAAATACTATAATTCACACTTCACTACTTAATCCTAATTGCACACATTATAATGTAGTTTGAAAATTATTTGCTTTACTTTGAGCTTTGCATAACAGCACGTACTCCAGATGAAAAATGAGAGACCTTATAATAATATTAGGTGGAGCATTTATCAATGAGAGTGCTAAAAAATAAAGTGTCATTATATGTCTTAGTATTCAACTGGTAATTACCTTCTATTGTTCAAAAAATGTTTAAAAACCTTCCTTCTGAATACCAAAGAAACCCATATAACCATTTATTAAATGAATGTATTGATCATTTAAATGGAGACTAACAAAGTCTTAGAGTGAGGATAATATATGTTGAATTCCTTCTATACTATTCACTAGCTTCAAGAACTTGAACAAGATTCATAATCCTGAACTTTTTTTTTTTAAACATCCAAATGGGAATGTACTAGTCAGGGTTTTTGTTTACAAACAGCAGAGACCAACTCAGACTAATTTAAATAGAAAAGGAATGTATTCAGAGGATGTTGGATTGCTCAAAGCCTGAATAGTAGCCTATTAAAAGGATCAAAAGTTTAGGAGGTAAAACAATATACAGAAACATTCTGCTTAAGGCACCACTGTGACCTGTACCGCAGGCAACTCAGATGCAGTGAATCATTTCAGACAAATCTCCCTCATCTTTGAATCCCTACCCAGGCAGGAATATCTCATCGACCTTGCTTTCCACCTCCCTTGGGAATCCCTGAAAATAAAAACAACAGCTAATATTTTTACAGCACTTACCTCATGACTGGTACTATTCGGAACCCCATGGACATAATAGCACATTCAATCCCCACAACAACCACATGGGGTTTCTCTTTTAATCAATTAACTAATGAGGCTGTTCATTTTTGTCTTCTAACTATTGAGGTATGGGATAATTATTCCTCATTTCACAGGTTATGAAACTGAGGCACAGAGGTGCCAAGTAACTTGCCAAAGGTCACACAGCTGGTGAGTGGTAATGCTAGAATTCAAACCTGCTCTTTACAGGAATTTGTGTGTCCTCTCTGGTGATTAACATGCTAACCCCACAGATTATCAGGATGCTTGGAACATAATGTGTGCTCAGTAATTATGTGATAATTATGTACTTATGTGATTGTGTGATAATTCCCCTCAATCTTCACGAAACAGGGATCACTAATAATGAAATACTTTATAAAGGTTTGCTAAAGTACTTATGTTTTAGGAGGCTGCTTTCCTATACTGAGTCAGTACAGTCTTTGGAGGAAGACACAAAGGACAGTACAGAATAATTGTGAAACAGACCAGGATGTTTGCACTGGAGCTGTCCCCAGACCCCCTGAGGTCTCTCCTGAGAACAGAAAATATGGGTTCTTCAGGACACCTAAAATCCATTCCCAGCACATCATTATGAGTGATGAGCGCTGCCCCATCTGCCATAGAGAATGTTCTCAGACATCAATAATTAATATTTGAGGTTATGTTTTAATGGAATACTCTCTTTTCTCTTTTCTTTTTTTTACACATAATTTTTTTTAACATCTTTATTGGGGCATAATTGCTTTACAATGGTGTGTTAGTTTCTGCTTTATAACAAAGTGAATCAGTTATGCATATACATATGTTCCCACATCTCTTCCCTCTTGCGTCTCCCTCCCTCCCACCCTCCCTATCCCACCCCTCCAGGTGGTCACAAAGCACCGAGCCGATATCCCTGTGTCACCAAAAATTACTAACCAAACTCAAATCTTCTACTTATCTCATTTGCACAGATCTTCAAATTCATGCAAGCAGTGCTTTCTAATTATGTTATGTAACAAACCTAAACTACTAACACAGAGATTAAAAAGTTTAAAAAACAGAGCTGCTTGGTTACTACTGATGCTTTGGGTACTTATCTCTGTTGCTGGGTGTCTCCCTGTGCCTCCTGGGAATTACATATGTGGCACAGGGGCGGGGCAGGGGGCAGAATTTCACAGAAGGCAGTGTGGGAAATACTGATTTGCATAAAAAAGTCTTCTCTCTTCCCTCCTTCCCTCTACATCCCACTCAAATTAACGTATTTCTACTTCCTCAAATGTTCCATATTTTCCTCACCTCTGGCCTTTGCATATGGTATTCACCCAACCTAAGGTGCCCTCCCTCCTTTTTCCTACCCTTTACCTGGTTAGCAGTCACCTTTCAGCATCAGTCATGGTTCGGCCTCCCTAGGACGGCCAGAGGCGTCCTTCCTTGTCAGCTCCCATCATGGTACTTCATTCCCTAGCATATTTGTCTGTTTGCTCGGGGGCCACCCTATAAGCAAAGCAAAAGTAGAGCCGGGGTCTTGTTCACAGCTACCTGTACCCCTAGCACCAACCCTTGTATTCAGCACCAAATGCTTATGGTTCCTCTTCCTTCCTAAATGGTTCATTGCTAATTTCGTATCAATTTATGTCACCTGGTATTCCAGGAATTAACCGTGTCCTTTTCTTCTGAGGGACAATTTCCTTTTGCATTAACACCATCAGTGGAGAATAAGGAAGTGTGCTGACACTGCATGGCTTGTTCTTTCTTCACATCTTTGCTCAGAGCTCACCTTCTGGGTGAGAAATTCTATAAACACCATATTTAAAATTGCACCGCCCACAAGAACATCCCTTACTTTTCTCCATAGTACTTATTACCGCCTGAAACATCTTGTCTTATTTATTAATGTGTTTATTATCCATTTATGCTCACTGGAATACAAATCCCACAAGGGCAGTATTTTTGTCTGCTTCGTTCACCGCTGTCTCAGAACTCAGAGCTATGCCTGCCCCATAGTAGATGCTCAGTAAACATTTGCTCACTCTCTGAGAACTGAGCAAGCAGGTCCTAAAGATTAACTCCATGTTATTGAGCACACAGTCGGCAGCTGTAAATGGGCATCTGTGTAGATTTCCATGGGATAAACTGATTCTACACAGCAGAGCACCAAAGTGAGAATACAGACTTTTTTTTTTTTCGGTACGCGGGCCTCTCACTCTTGTGGCCTCTTCTGTTGTGGAGCACAGGCTCCGGACGCGCAGGCTCAGTGGCCATGGCTCACGGGCTCAGCCGCTCCGCGGCATGTGGGATCCTCCCGGACCGGGGCACGAACCCGCGTCCCCTGCATCGGCAGGCGGACTCTCAACCACCGCACCACCAGGGAAGCCCCCATTGTGCAATTTTAAGAAGAATCACTGAACGCCTTGAGTCTCAGATTCTTCACGTGAAATGGAATAATGATAATAATAGTAATAGTAATAATATCTACCTTTCCAGGTGGCTGTCAAGAGCAGAGACAGTGCAGGTGAGCACAGAGGCCAGTATATACACAGTGCTCACTAAATGGTAGCTATTGCAACTATTGTTATCACTGTTATTATTATTTTGGGGGTTGGAGTGAATGAGAATAACTTCTTGACATTGATGGAAACTCATTCTAAACCACCTGGAAACAGAGCAATTGTTCCCCACTTATTTTGTGTGAGTTGGGAAAATGTATTCTCTAGAAGAATTTTTGATGTTTTGTGACCCAACAGAAATGTTGAAGGCATGGAGCCAGAAGCACTCTATTTCTATTCTAGGTTCTCTAATCTGAGCAGTGAGGGCAGGAGTGGAGGATCCTTGACAGTTCACAGCTTTCTTTGGTTGCCTGGGTAACCAAAGCCACCTGGAAAACTCACCCATGAGAACCTGACCACACGGAGACTCTGGCACCAGCCTGCCCACTCCTCCCTGCTGGATATTTAAGGGATCTTTAAGACAGCTGAGGCTTTACTCCGCTGAATGAAGTGGAAGCCAGGAAAACTGTCACAAGCTTTAACAGGATAAACTGCTTTTAGTGAAACTATGGCATGCCAAAATCAAATCATTTTTATAACAGAGTAAAATATTACAAAGACCGAAAAGAAAGCCCGATGGCTTAAAAAAATAAATCTCTTCCATTAGTTTGGATATTTCTGACCCAACATTTAGTTGACCTCTTTTACATACTTCTCTTCATGAAAAACTGTGTGGGGGCTTCCCTGGTGGCGCAGTGGTTGAGAGTCTGCCTGCCGATGCAGAGGACGCGGGTTCGTGCCCCGGTCCGGGAGGATCCCACGTGCCGCGGAGCGGCTGGGCCCGTGAGCCATGGCCGCTGAGCCTGCGCATCTGGAGGCTGTAAAGTAAGATCTTTCCTTCCCAAAGTAAGAGAGGATTCTTAATAATGCATCAGAAAATGTTCTCGGGACAGTCCGTGTTTTCAAGATAAAGTTCTCTTTACTTGCCTGACCTTGGAGCACCCTGGATTTACATTTTAGCACCTGCGCAACTTCAGGCTTCATGGCAACAAGCACAGCCATGTGTGAGGGAAATTCATGCTCTACTAGAACATAATTGCCAAGAGGGTGCAACTTGCATTTAGTAGGAGAGAAGATGTGAATAAACAATATTAATTTTGTGCACTGCTGTCATGGTCATTCACGGTTGCACCTTTTCTTACACTCTTAATAGGTGCTTTCATGATTCTACCCTGATCACAAATAATTATTTTAGGAAGAAAATGTGTATTAGCAATGGCAACAAAATTTCAATCCTCAGAACACTCTTTGTTTTGGACGATCTTTATCAAAATCCCTGAATCTCCTGGTCCAAGTTCGCCAGCAGTGTTCCCAATTTTGTCTGAAATCTCACCTAATGCAGCCACAGCCTCTGCCTCCCCTCCCACCCTCTCTGCCCTGTGACTTCTCCCTTTGGAGTGACCACCGGGCCTTAATATTCCCATCCACACCCCAAGCTGGACACAATGCTGCTCCTACCAGGGCCTCTGCCCTGAGGTGGGTGTGAATGCCTCTCCCCCAGTGTCTGCAGCTTAGCATCCTAGAAAAGCTAGATTTGTGATCCAGCCATATTTTCCAAGATAGTTCGTTGTATGCCCCCCTCCCTTTCTGCTCTCTGAATACTGCCTCCCGAAGCAAATAATCTAGTTGAGATTGTTTGTTGTCAAATGAAGCTAGGCATCTTGGTTCTACAAGACCCAAGTGGGACTATCAACAGGTTACATGAGTTTATAGGTTAAACCATATCCCATTTAATAGAGAGATAGACATAGAGGAAAGGGAGAGAGAATGATAGTGTATGTGACTATGACATAGTGACAGCAATTTGCAAACTTCATCAAAACTCATTCTAATTTCTGTGTGTTTCTGTAGATGTCTACATTCCCATACTTCCTCTGTGTATGTGATGTGTATATGCGTGTATGTCCATACGTTTGTATGCATGGGTACCGTGCTGTGCTCTTCTTACCATAAATTCTCTCTCTGGCAACACCATCCATACTCATGCCCTCCATTACCACCTATAAACGGTGACTCACAGGTGTATATCTCCATCCCAGATATCTCCTAGGCCTGTCTATTTGATATCTTCTCAAGCTGAACACATAATTTTATCATCTTCCTTCCTCTTCCCTTGGGGAAAGCTGGGATGAAGGGGAGGCTTGGTCCTCTTCCAGTGTTTCTCTCACCCCACCACTCACTGGGGAGTATAAAACATAAATCTGTGTCGCCTTCTTCCCTGTCTTCTCCTTCACCCTCAGTACCCAATCTGTCACCAAGTACTGTGTTATTTTATCACGCCTTTTTCTGGCCTAGCCATCATCTCCACTTCCTTTAACACCGTTATAGCCCAAGCCACATAGGAGTCCAAAAGAGATGGTTCCCATTGTAATGGATCAAAGCAGGAGCTAAAATTGGGAATATAAAGCAAAAATTACCACACATTCTAAAGATACCAGAAGACGTGAGGTCCAGATAACTCCTCGGGGTTTATTAAGAATTCAGACCTACAGCCATGATCTTAACTGTCTCCCTCCAGTCTACAAAAGCTGACGGCTATGAGGAGGGAGAGGATTCAAGGAGGATAGTATTGAAGAGAAGTCATGATAGAGGAGAGTTCTGCAGTTTACTGACCATCCCCCCAACACCATCACCACCCCCAGAAAGTCAGGTGAACGGATCAGAGGATGGCTTCTTCCTGGCTTCTCTTTTGCCGGTAGACTTGTTTATAGGCTACCTGTGACCATTTGAGTGAAGAGAAAAAAGAATCGGAAAGGGATGTCATTTCAGAGATGCAGCCACACTTGTTTTGAATTCCCACATTTACTAGAGTAAGGATGAGTAAGTGTCCCAGAGTCCAGTAAACACCACGGAAGGTACTTGGGTGTGAGTCATCTAGCCAGCACCTTATGCAGGAGGACTGGCTGCTGGGCAAGGAAAAGCCAGCAGCGCAAAGATGTGAGCGGGACACGAGAGGTGGAAGGAAGAAGAGTGAAGCAGCTAGGTAGCGAGGAGATGCTCAACATACCAAAGGGAGAAGGACTAACAGAAAGGGGAGACGGTGCGAAAGCCCAGGAAGCCCCCCATCATTACTGAAAGTTCTTCAGGCCAAAGCCTGGGTGGTGCGGAGAGCAAGGGGGTAGGAGAGTCTGAAAGTGACAAGAGATTGAGGTGTTAAACGGGCCCAGCGTGAACTGGACCAAATGACTGAAACGTGTCCAAAAGGTTTGCATCTGTTCAGATGTCACGAAGGGATGGAAAAACAAGATCTGACAGGGTTTAGTTGAAGAAAGTAACAGGAGAAAGCAAAACTGTTATATTTCATATTTATGCTTAATGGAGCATAGACCTTTTAATAAACTAGATGTGAAAGCTACCAACATCATTCAATTAGTCCACTATATTAAATTACTGACAGGCCTACCTGCATCCACTCTGGTCTCCATCAGATGTGATCTGGGAAAAAAATAAAAGTGTATCTAACCACGTCACCCTCCCATGTCTAATTAAAACCCTTCCTTTTTTTTTTTTTTTTTTTTGCGGTACGCGGGCCTCTCACTGTTGTGGCCTCTCCCGCTGAGGAGCACAGGCTCCGGACGCGCAGGCTCAGCGGCCATGGCTCACGGGCCCAGCCGCTCCGCGGCATGTGGGATCTTCCTGGACCGGGGCACGAACCTGTGTCCCCTGCATCGGCAGGCAGACGCTCAACCACTGCGCCACCAGGGAAGCCCAAAACCCTTCCAGTTTAATACCCATTATTTTGAAGACCAAGACAAAATTGTTTAGCTTGAACTATGAAGGCCTGCAATATCCAGACCCCATCTAACATGCCTTATTCCAGGCTCTTTTCTGTAGCTATTTATCCCTGCTTTCCTTCGATGCCTTCTACTTGCCATGCTCCCCATGCCACAGGGCCTTTGCACATGTACTTCTCTCTGAATTTGTCCCACATTTTGCCTAGTTAACTCCTAACCTTCCTTCAGATTTCATCATTTTCTCAAAGCGTTTTTTCCTGTCCCTGCTAACTAGGTTACAAATACCTCTGGTATTTGTCAGAGGTGCACTTTTATAATAGTTTGTACTTTTTAAAGTTATGTCTCTCTCTGTGCTCTTCATCCACCTTAACCCCCAACATTATGCTGTGATGGCAAAGACCATGTCTGTTAATACTCATTTTGCATCCCCACTGTCTAACACAGTGTTGGACACATAGTATAAAGTTAGTCAAAGTTTAATGAATGAATAAATTATAAAATTTATGTATTATAATCATAAAACATAATAGCTACTAAATTAAAATCCTGGAGTTCATCAGCAGTTTTTCTCTTGATTAATCTGGATTTTTTTATTGAATATGCCAGTGATTTTCAATATTTTCGCTAATTGGTCCAAAGCCATAATAATAACTTTAAAAGTTGATACTGATACCCCAGATGCAAATAAGATCTCAAGTTTCAAGCCATGTGTCTCAGGTCACAGCAACGCTGCTCCCTGAGCATCCTCAGGTTAGACCTGGGAAGCACTTGGATAAATCCACTGGTGAATGAAAAGTAAAGGACAGAAAACGAAAATATACAGACCGCCTGACAGGATCTACCTCCCAATACGAAATGGAAGGGAAATTATACCAACAAAAGCACTACAACAGTGAGTACCTAGTAAGGCCCCACTAAATGCTAGAGAATTTCTATAATTATTATAGATATATAACACTTTGCCAAGAAAGTATGATCATGAACAAAAGTTAATTGCAATTTTTTTCATGTTTAATTTTTTAAGTATAGTATTGTTTTTACAATTCTGACCAAACTATTTTTTCTATACTTTTAATAGCAAACTTGTCAAAAGGTCCAAATTTTCTTACATTTTAATTTCTATTTTTCTTACATTTTTAAGGAATTCATGGTACACTGTTTGATTAGAATTCAGAGACAGTATTAAACTGACTTAATTCATTTTCTATTTCAATCTGAACAGAGTTGAATCTTACAGACATACAGCAGGCAACCTTCCCAGCACCAGGCATCGCATGGAAAACTACTCAGATTTCCCTAAATTGTTGGTTAATAGAAACTGTCATGGCTCAGTAGTACTTTGTGTTTCTGATACTGAAGCAATGTTAGTCCTAGAGGAGGTTATTCTGAGTGTGAAATTGGCTGCCCACCTCTGGGAATACCATTTGACAAATAACCTAATGTTTTTAGGGTTATTCTTAGAGTGATTAAATAATTTCCAAATGCCTCCTCCAGCCTGGAGAATTTTGTTCTTTCTAGAAAAACTTCACCAATTTTCCAACCCCAGTATGTCATCTTTAATCTGCAAAATAGATCATAAACTAAAACATTAAAGTAAAAAGCAAACCTTATATGTCCATCAAAGATTCAGCCTGTGCCAGAGAGTGACAAGCTTTAAAAAGGAAAGAAAGAAAAAAGCCAGCACTCTTTGGAATATAAGTGCTCTAATCCTTCACTAGAAACTCTTTGATTGAAACATGTGGTCTGACCACTGTAGGCCCAGGAGTACCATATAATTAAAAACATATTTAAGGCAAGAGTTTCTAAAAGATATATTTATGTAATCCTCTATCTTACTTAATTTGAAAAGAATGTAGGTAATCTTATTTTATTTATTTCTTCTACTGAAGTATAGTTGGCATACAATATTATAGCGACTTCAGGTGTAATCACGAAAACTACGGCTTAGCTCTGGCCGTGATAGTTTTTCATTAACTTGTTGCGACTAGCAAGGTTAATAAATTAGAATTTCATTGAAATGAAAATGGCTCACTGCTTCTCAGTTCTTTTCTTGAATTTCTGGGTAAGCAGTAATCCAAAATGACTATTCCATGCTATTATTCACCATTCTCCTATTTTATGAAGTTATCAGTATCATTTGTGTGTTGCTGTGGTTCCTGCTGTATAAAGCTATTAAACATCAATGCAAGTGAAAAAACATGATAAAAATGGCATGTTCTCTTTCTACAAGTGAAGTCTGCAAATGAATCCAAATAATATGAAGAGGGCTGGGACGGAGGGGGGTGGGTAGAGAAGTGGCTGAGACCCCTGCCCTTTGTATGAGAATATGATGTTCATGACTCATTGTCGGGAAACCATGCTCTTTAAATTTCAATAATGGTGACGGGTTTGTCCTGAGTCATCCACACTCTTGCCCAGATGTTTCTGTGACTCAGTGCTTAATTTCTAACAAGTGCCTTCCAGCAAAACAAATAGCACAAGATATTTATATTAATTGATAATGTTGATAAAAATCAACAATATATCAAATTACTATAATTTCTAAACCATCTCCTAGAAATATGTGCAGATTTGCTCCACAAAGTGATTGCAGCCATCAGTATTTTTGAGCACTAGTGATTAAACACTCTCCTTCTCTGGCTTCATCTCAGCAGGGACTCTAAGTCACCCAGAGCTACAAGGACAATGTCATAATACCAGTCAAAATGGGGTCATTTTACCATCGTTCCCAATCCATTTAGAACCACACAGATTTTTTCCACCTTCATTTCACAAGACAGGAAACAAAAAGGATTTTGCACCTGGCTGCACACTTAGAGTGTTGATGTAAGCTAAAGCCTTCTTTACACATTAGGTTGCACGGTTTCCCGTTAAAGGAAACATGTTCAAGGTCTGGGTCACGATCATGAGTACTTTTTCACTTTTTAGCAGTATGTTCTAACCAATGAAGCCACGAGATGGTGCATTAATTTGAAAAATAATCCCCAAATTACAATCCGTAGCTACAAAAGTCATACATTCTTTTATGAATACAAACTTTATAAATGAAACACTTCCTGAAAACAGACTAGCACTGTTTCCTTAGGTTGATGTGCAAAGGAATACAAACCAAGGCAGCAGAGTCTTTTGGCAGGGGGACGGGGACTGAGGCTTTAGGACAGAGAACAAGTCAGTGCTGTATAATTATGGACACTGAAGCCACAAGCCTAGGCCACATCATTTTTGAAGGACTATTACAACCAAAAAAGGGCTGCCTCTTTTCTGAAATACACCCTGGGGAAACCCTAGCCACAGTCAATCTCTCTACAGATTTCACAGTTAGTGAAGAGAACTGCGGAAACTCCGGAAGGAGAAATAAAAAACCGCAGACATGGAAAACCAAGTGGGTCATCTCTGAAATCATTATGTTGCAAGAAAACTGGTATAAATTTTAGGAACCCTGTTGAAGACCGTTCTCTAGAAGGCATAGAGGCATGTGCAAACTGACTTATTTTATTAATATTGAGTCTCTGAAGTCATCACATGAGATTCTCCTAAAATTCAAGAACTTTCTCTTTTTGTCTCGCTCTCTTGACATGGATTTGCAATAAGCAGAGATGGTATAAGATAAAAATCAAGATATGTTAAGCATAGTTGATCCTAGTAGTGGCTTTGTAGTAACCTGCATGTCCACCTGATTTTTCAATGTAATACCTTAAACTGAGTAAATTTAATTTTGGAAAGAAAGTGGCTTTATTTAGAATGGTAGACACGTCATGGATAGGTAATTCCTATCCCTCCATTTTTTTCCTATTACATAAAACAGAATACACCATTATAGAGATTCATAAAAATAAGTTTAAACAGAGGGCATTATCACGTCTGCATTTTGAAAAATCCTTTGGAGGAGGCAATACTGAATGTGGCTTCAAGAGTGAAGAGCACAAAATCAATTAAAAGCCTATTTCAGTGAACTCAGACAAGTAGGAGGCAAAGACTGGAGGCCCAGCTGTTTCATTTGTGCCCTAACCCACCACCCCTCCTTACCCTTCCACCGCGCTAGACCCTAGCAGCGAGCACTTTTTATCAGGGCCATGAGAATACCCTGACTTCAGCGGTGGGTGGAAAAGAAGCTCTCAAGAAGAGAAGATTTAAAGAAGAGAACTTAGAAAACCATAGTACAGACAAGCATTAATGTGGGCTGAAAGAATCGTTGCCAATCAAGGCAAATTTGAATAACTGATGTACCATTCACTACAAAGCTAAGTATAAGATGGTTCTGCACACAGGCATGGGATGGGAAAGCTGGGTGTCATACTTTTACTTGGCTCCATTATTTATTTACATTCCCAGACTGCCAGACCCACTCATATTCAAAGGGAAATTCAGAAACACAATAGCAAAGATAATTGATTTATGCGTTAACGTCCATTTAGGATTATCTGTCCTATTACCTGCTCCAACTATGCAGATCATTTGAAATAGAGTAAATAGACTAAACTGTCCTTTCAACTCTTTCCAGTTTTTATATTTTGTAAATTTTCAAGTACTCACAAAGTATCAAACGTTTAGGATTTCATTACTACATAAATATTCTTTACTTTTAAAGTTACTAAAACTGGACTTTGTTGATGTAAGTTCTCACCATGATTTCTTCCTGATGTTGTAAGAATAATTTGGAAAGGGCAGGGATCCAGAACACTAAGCACAGCTTTAGGGATACATACTTTCATTTCACGTGAGACTATATTCAGATAGAATCCAGTTAAATATCTCAAAGAAATTTTTATGCTACATGTGAGAGTAGCATAGGAAAACATTATCGTATATAAGGAAGAACAGTATCTTCACAGAATTAAACCTCAAATGGGGTCAACCCTTATTTTTTATCATTACTCTCCCATACTGTTTCCTTCTTTGAGAATGAACAAAAACAATACTCTGATTTAAACGTAAATGTAGCTAATTTATTTTAAATACTTTTATTGTGGTAAAACACATATATAACATAATATTTGCCATTATAACCATTTTTAAATATACAATTCAGAGGCATTAAGTACATTCATAGTGCTGTACAACTATCACCACTCTCAAGTTCCAGAAGGTTTCCATCACACCAAATAGCGCTCATTAGACAATAACTCCATTCCCCCCTCTTCCAGCCCCTGGTAACCTCTAATCTGCTTTCTGTCTCTATCAAGTTGCCTCATCTAACTATTTCATATGAATGGAATCATACAATATGTTGTCATTTTGTGTCTGGTTAGTTTCACTTAGCATAATATTTCCAAGGTTCATCCCTGTTGTAGCGTGTGTCAAGATTTCACTCTTTTTTATGGCTGAATAATCCATTATATGTATGTATCATATTGTGTTTATCCATTCATCTGTTGATGGACATTTGGCTTGTTTCCACCTTTGGGCTGCTGTGAACGATGCTGCAAAGAATATTGTCATCCAAGTATCTGAGTCCCCGTTTTCAAATTTTTGAAAGTGGAGTGGAATTGCTGGGTCATTTGATAAGTCTATGTTTAACTTTCTGAGGAACCATCAGATTTTTCCACAGTGGTGGCATCACTTTACATTCCCACCAACAATGTATGAAGGTTCTAATTTCGTGATAGTCTCACCACACTTGGTATTTTCTCTTTTTTATTATTATTATTATAGTCATCCTACTAGGTGTGAAGTGATATTCTCATTATGATTTTGATTTGTATTTGCCTTATGACTAATGCCAATTTATTTTTAAATGCCCCTTTAGTAAAATAATTAATATTTATGTTTCTAAATGTTCATTCTGGTATTTTATTTTACAAGGTGGTCTTTAAAACTTTGTATCATTCAATCAATATTTTAAAATGTGTTGTAAAAAAGAGAATAAACGTACTGACATTTTTTTTTTTCTGTTTGTAATGTAATCTAGTATCAAATTCAGCAATGCTTGGATGGAAAAATATGGTCTTAATTTTTTAAGTATAAACATTCAGGGAGCATTTCAAACAAAACTGATAGCAGCAGAGAACACATTCAATGTCCAGATATTTTTAAACCCTTTAATAAACACTTCTTATTCATTTAATTTAAATAATCTATAACACTGTTCTAATTCTATGAGAGACTCTCTAACATATTATGTAAAGGACTTTTTCCTTGTATTATCTTTTTATCAAAGTACATGCCCACTTATTTAAAGATGTAGCTTTGTTTAAAATAACTTCAGAATGTTATCTGATCCACATGACTTTGTAAGATATAAATAAAAATATTTGCCTGTCTTCTTAATCCTCTTTCTAATTCATTCTTGTTTTCATATTCTTATTTTGTTTCTCAAAGTGTAAAAATTGAAATTTATTTTCTAAGTGCAGTCGGATATGACAACATAAGAATTATCATATGGTGATTCTAAAAATAATATAGGTAATTAACCTATAATTTAGATATCCAGTGGTTTTGAGGCATTAAATTCTGTACTCTGTGTAGACTTGCAGAATTTTCCTAATATTAAGTTCTTTCCAAATAATTTTTTTTATTTCACAATTTATCTGCCATAAAAGTATGTATTAATTTGGCATTTCCTTCTCTAATTTCCTAACTCGCATTACGGTAGAGAGAAAAATGAGTAATGGATCAATGTACCTACTATGACTAAATTATATTCAATAGTCCAATGACTATTAAACAAATATTTCTCATTTCTAAATAGTATTCCATTAAAAGTTATAAAATAAGGAGTAATAGAAGCTTTTCTATTTTCTCTTTTTAAGTGAGAGTCATTTAGGAAAAGGATTGCCAATTTATCTTCTAAGTTTTTTCTCTTATCTGTTTCCAACAAGCCATGCTCACCAACAAATGTCTCCCACTCAAAAGCATTGAAATAGACATGCTGAAAATGTGAGAAGGATACATATCTGTGATATGAAAACAGGAGTGGGTTGCTTCACTTTCATCTCCTTCTGGAGGATTAAGCTGATACTAACCCTGAAAAATACGCAAAGAAAATCTCCTCTCCCAAAACATACGCTCACACGCAAGTCATTCTAGTAATAGGGGGAGGCATTCTAGAACAGCTCTAACTCTGAAAAAGGGGAGAGCAATTTTCAGTTAATAGTTTTTAATTAAAAGCTAAGTTATATTGTTATCTCAATATCAGTATTTAATTTAAAATTAATTAATAACGATTTTCAATTAATAGCTAAGATGATAGTTTAAAGCATAAATGATTATTGATAGGTTGGGAATATTCATTGTCCAGAAAACCCTAATAATGCCCTTTCTTAACAATTTTTTAAATAATAGTAGAAGTAATTGACAGAGCATTTACCAAAAAGACAGAAAATAGGCAGAAATAGCTGGTGGAGAAAACTGACAAGCATTGTACTCTTGCCTCAGCTAGACTTACTGCTACCAAGGAAGAGAAAATATATCTGAACAGTATGTAAACTTTTGAGTTCCTGGATAGCATATGTAGTCTTATTAACAACAATAAAAAATAAGCAACAAAAATGTAATCTTAGAGTAACGTTTGTCTTTGATCTTAAAAGAAATGTTTAAGTCATGTCTGAATCTGAGGGACCGAACCCACGAAATGGAATAATGGAACACAATACTGCCCTACACGCTCCCCTTAGGGTTCTTTTAAGGTCTGAGCGCATGATGTACTGAGCAGAGTGCCCCCAACCGTGCCCAAGAGAAGTGTAACACCTGACTGACCCCCAACACTCAAGTAGGGGTGTGCTCAGAAAGCTCCACCTCATTTCTTTCTCTTAAGCATGACCACAAGTCCTGTGGAGCAAAAGCAGGAAACTCCCAAACAAGAGCTCTTCACTAATTCACTGCCTCTTAGTTGCAAAGAAAACATCTAAGTGATAAAGGGTCCTGCTCTCAGCTAAGTATGGGGGGCATCTGAGAAATCCTGAGGAATATGTGGGCACACGCACACACGCACACACATCTTTCAAAAGCTTATCTGAGAGAAAGTGGCTGCGATAAGGAGTCAGCTCACTAGTAAATATTCAGACTGTTCTCTAACAAAGAGCAGTGCTTGAATTCTTTGATCAATTATACTACATCACCTGGAGTTTCTCATTTACCATAAATAAAGAAAATCAAAATAATGGTGTTTCTAAGCATCAATCATACACAAATACTTCTATCTTCTCTTGATAAATTGACATAGATATCTTGAACAAGAATGTACCTAAATGTATTTTGGGTTTTTAAGGCACAGCAAGGAGGGATATGTCTATTACCTAGGAAATCCTGCTGGGTCCCCCCCAGTGCATCCACATGCAGTGGTACAAGAGCAAGAAATAATTCAGAACCCGACTACAGGCAGGATCATCAAGAGTTCAAACCTCTCAGGAATAAAGTTCAAGTCACCTGTCAGCTAAAGAAACTGTCCAGTGAAGGCAATGGCTAAAAACAAAGGAAATATGAACTCAATAGTTAAGAAAATATTATATATCAAATATGACCTTGTGAACAGCTTTATAAATGAAGACCATAGCATTGACCCTTAGTTTTTCTTTGTTCTGGTATGTTCTTATTTGCATATGATTTTTTTCTTTTCCACTCTCACTTTTACCTATGGTACTATACAGATTGTGCAGGTAATGATACCTCAGTGCAGAGATCACAAGATATCAAGATGCTGCTGAGTTATGAACTAAAAGAGGAATGAACATAAAGCAGAAATTAATGCAGGAACTGATGAGACTTTGTGCTATCACTTTCAGAGAGAAGATTTCTTTTTGTTAGTACAGGAACGAATACATTATGTTAGACAGTAGCAATTTGGAGTTACTATGAGGTTACTTGCAACTTTAAATATTAAAAGATGGGTAGAGGTTGAATGTTGAAAACCAAAGGGGTGTACCGGGCAGAGAATGATGCTCACTCAACACCCATTCCAGTCTCCCTTGATCTTGTCTTCCTGTATTGCAGTGATTGGAAATAGAATTTGTATATTAACATATCAAAGGAGAAAAGGACATTATTTCAGTAGATGCAAAAATAACATTCTGTAAAAATCAACTTGTATTCATGATTGTTTCAAAGCTCTTAGCCAACAAGAAATAGAAGTTGACTTCCCTAACCTGATAAAAGAATTTGCCAACCACTGCAGGAAAAATCACCTCATGTTGAAATATAGGTGCATTCCTACTATCACTTATGATATTCCAAACTAACACAATATAACAGGAAAAAGAAATGAGATGTAACTATAAAATAAAACAGAAAGGTGTGTCATTATTTGCAGGTGATAAGTTCATCTTCAAAAAAAAATAGTAATGAAAACATTTATAATAATAACATTTATTAAGCCCTTTATATACCAGCTACTTTTCTAAGCTGTTTGTTTACATAAAGTATCTTAATAAAGAGATTGCTAACAAAAACTACATGCTTTACCAAAAAAATAGATTTTTTGGATAAAATATTGTAATTTTTTAAAGTCTAGCAAGCAGCTGGATACATGAATAACATACACAATGTACTAATGGTCCTGTAAATATTGAACTCTAAAAAAGAAAACATGGAATTTAGAAGTCTAGTCTCAGATATAAATGTATAAGTAGCCTAGGAACAACCAAATAAATAACATCTACATGGAGAAAACTGGAAAATATTATTAAAAGACATAAAAATATAAATAGATATGCAAATGTCCTAGAAGAGAGGATTCAATATGATGTATATTTCATTTCTCTACAAATTTATCTATAAATCAATGTAATTCAAATCAACATACTAATAGGACTTTTGCTAAAAATTGACAAGCTGATTTCAAAATGCACATGAAAAAGTAAATGTATAAAAAGCAAGAAATCAAAAAATAAACAGCAAAATGAGAAATCAGGACTTATTTTGAAACTATGGAAACTAAACATTTTATTCCACAGGGATAGACAAATATATCAATGGAAATAATTGGAAACAAACAACAAAAAACTGCACATAAGTGAAAACTTGATATATGGCAGAGGTGGCATCACAAATTAGGTCAGATGGAAAAATAAAACAATATATGACCCCAAGTGAATTTAAATAAGCAAGTATTAAAACAAACTAAATAATTTAGAGCTCTTTGAAAGAAACATAGCAGAATATCTTTATGACATCAAGAGAAGAAGAAATTTCTTAAGACGTAGGAAGTGCAAATCACAAAGAAAAATACACTACAAAAGTAATATATCCCATATGACAAAAGTAACCCTAAACAAGATCAAAAAACAAACAATAGACTGAGGGGATGTTTGAAATATATATATAACATGCAATAAATTATTTATCATAGTATATAAAGAGTTTCTACACATAAAAATTGAAAAAGTAATAAAGTGTTCAAACAGGATTTCACTAAAAAGAAACTAAAATGGGCAGCAGGTGAATTTTCCAGCTTGTGTGCATTTAAGGTGGGTCCATGTAACAGGTGGATGTGGGCAGAAGTGATGAATGCCACGTGTGCTTCTGGGAAAAGAAGAAAATGAAATGGAGGAGGAGAAGGCGGAAGAATAAGAGGAAGAAGACGAGATGGAAGATGAGAAAAAGGAGAAGCAGAAAGAAGTAGAAGGGGAGGAGGGGAGAAGGAGGAAGAGGAAAAGCAGAAGCAGCTGCCTCACCCGCTCTGTGAACCTCCAGCTAACTTCCCCCTCCTACGACCAAAGTTAAGTTGGCAGGACTACAAGAAGAAGGAAGGCCACTTGCTATTATCTTATTTATTTTTCAAGAAATTGAGAGTTCAGTGTTCATTACTGCAGCATAGCCTAATCTTAACCTATTAAGACTCTCAACCCACTTTAACCGCAGTTTCTACATCCCAGTTAACGACGACTCCATCCCTCAAAATGTTCTACCTCCTTTTTTCCTTAATATCCAACATCCAATCCATCAGTGACTCTTATGGCTCTGCCTTCAGAAAATCTAACTTTGACAGTCATTTTCCAAGCGACCATCATTTATCACTAGGGTTATGCAGTGGTCTAAAAATTACTCTCCCTGCATCCTTATCATTCTACTGTAGTCTGATCTCAACACAGCAATTGTGATTCTCTTGATATGTATGCCAGAATTTCTTAACATGATGATGTCAGCAATGCAGTTGTTTTAAATCTCCCAACCAGCTCCTGAAAACCAAACAGAAAAACCAGTATAGCTAAAGAGAAAGTAGATAACAGATCAGGAGATACGCTGGTGACAAAGCAGCAACAGGATGTGCACAAGATTAGCAGCTGTGTGACAAGGGGGTAAGAAGTGAAAGACAATGAATCATACCTTAAGCCCAAATTACTATATTTTTTAAATGAGGGGGGGAGGGAATCCCTTTAGTATCCAGACAACAGTAAATCAACTATACTTCAATAAAGTTAAAAATTTTTTAAAAATCGCTCATAAGTGGACAACTATCAGATTGATATGAGAATTCTCCAAAGCAAAAATTTTATTAGAAAAAGAATGTAAAAAGATTTTAAAGGAAAGACAGTGTGAGATAAGGATTTTATGTACAGCCAAGCTTTTCTTCAAAATAAAAGCCACGGGGCTTCCCTGGTGGCGCAGTGGTTGAGAGTCCGCCTGCCAATACAGGGGAAACGGGTTCGTGCCCCTGTCTGGGAAGATCCCACATGCCGCGGAGCGGCTGGGCCCATGAGCCATGGCCGCTGAGCCTGCGCATCCGGAGCCTGTGCTCCGCAGCGGGAGAGGCCACAACAGTGAGAGGCCCGCGTACCGCAAAAAAAAAAAAAAAAAAAAGTTTCAACTTTTTCTTCGTTTTCAAGATTGGTTTGTCTAGTTTAGCTCCTTTGTATTTTCATATGAAGTTTATAAAATTGCATTAGAAATACAATTACTTTTCCAAAAATGGCTTTGTATCCTCAGACCTTGTCAAATACACTTACTAATTTAAATAGCTTTCTTTTCATTTTCCTTAAAGTTTACCACGTACACAATCCTGTCCTCTGCATAGAAACGATATTGTTTCTTTCTTTCAAATCCTCATGCCTTTATATCTTTTTCATAACTTATTGCTCTAGGTATAGGCCCTCCAGCCTATATTGAAAAGAACTGGTAATAGTGAATTTCCTTGCCTTTTCCTGATCTTAGGAGGAAAACTTTTAATATTTCACCATTAAGCATAATATTTGCAGTAAGTTTGTCATAGAAGCTCCTATCAAACTGAGGAAATTATTGTTTTCTTCTTGGCCAGGAGGTTTGTTTTTTTTTAATGTATTTTTTTAACATCTTTATTGGAGTATAATTGCTTTACCATGGTGTGTTAGTTTCTGCTGTATAACAAAGTGAATCAGTTATACATATACATATATCCCTGTATCTCTTCCCTCTTGCGTCTCCCTCCCACCCTCCCTATCCCACCCCTGTAGGTGGTCACAAAGCACCGAGCTGCACTCCCTGTGCTATGTGGCTGCTTCCCACTAGCTATCTATTTTATATTTGGTAGTGTATATATGCCCATGCCACTCTCTCACTTCGTCCCAGCTTACCCTTCCCCCTCCCCGTGTCCTCAAGTCCATTCTGGCTAAGAGTTTTTATCATGAACAGTGTTGCATTTTGTCAAATATTTTGTCTCAATTTATTTAGATGAGTATTTCTTTGTTCTTTTTTATTCTGTTACTGTGGTGAATTATATCAATTGATTTTTCTAATGTTAAACCAACTTCACGTTCCTGAGACAACTTTTGCGATGTGTGTATTCTTTTTATTGATTGGTAAATTAGATATATTAATAACTTTGCTGAGGATTTTTTGTTTATATTTAATGAGTGTTATTGGCTTGTAATTGTATTTTTCTTAAATATAATTGTGGTTTTGTATCAAAGTAGGTTTACTTTAGCCAAATAAAATCTAGTTGGAAATAAAGGAAAATCTTCCTTTATTTTCTGAAAGCTTTAATACAAGTTTGGAATTTTTTGTTTCTTAAATATTTGTAAAATTCACCAGTGAAGCCATCTAGGAAGATATTTTTATTGTGGGGAAAATTCTAATTATGAATTAAATTTCTTCATGAATTATAGGAAGGTTCTGATTTTAAAGTTCTTCTCATGTATGATTAGATATTTTGTGTCTTTCAAGGATTTTGTCCATTTCATCTAAGCTATCAAATTCATTGGAAAAAATCATGTATTATATTCCTTCATTATCCTTTTAATTGCTGTGCATCTGAAATGCTATCTCTGCTTTCCCTCTTAATTTTGATAATTGTGTTTTCTCTCATTTTTCATTGGTAAGGCTTGATGGTAGAGGTTTATCAATATTATTGATGAATTCAAATTACTCGTCCTTGCCTTTGAGGGTCTTCTCTATTGTTTGTTTTCTCTTCCTTAGATTTTCTCTCTAGACTTTATTATTTCTTTCCTTTCTACTTTTGGTTTATTTTACTCTTTTTATTTTCTACCTTTCTAAGTAGAAGCTTATTTCATTGCTTTTACAAATTTTCTTGGTCTGATAATGTTTCCTGACCATATCTACTGATTCCTTAGAAAAGAGAAGTTAGGACTGAAATGCAGAAAGAACACATGCAACTTGGGACATTCTCACAATGCCTAGAACCTTAAGCACTGCAGAAAAGGTAAAAGCATGTCCAACTGACTGCACTACAACAAGATCAGGGAGATTAACCCTTTAGTGCAAGCTAGGGGATGGGCTAATAGGGGATCATTCCAATGTTATTAAAGGTGGTTACCCCCCTCACACACACTTTAGCTTCCAGACATAGGAAAGATCTCTCACTATCTGGAAAATATATCCAAAAAAGGTATAACTTAATCTCCACTATTATTTTATATACTTCTGATATGAAATCAAATATCATGAGACATGCAAAGAAGTAAGGAAAAAGAAGTTACCACATCAAAATATTATATCTAGCAGACAAGGACCTTGAAAATACTAATACAGATCAATTGTAATAAAAGATTGAAAGAATGGGCAAACATATATGGATAATCTTAGCACATCAATGGAAACTGCAAAAAAAGATACAATAAAAATCCTGAAGCTGAAAGATACAATATCTGAAATCAAAAAGACATTAGATAAGTTTAACAGCCTACTGAACCCAACAGAAAAAATTAGTAGTGAACCTAAAGACAGGCTAACTGACATAAATTATCCAAAAATAGGGGAAATAAAATAATTGAAGAAACTTAATAGAAAATATAAGCAATGTTCATTAATCTTATATACATTAAATTGAATTTACAGAAGATTGGGGTGGGCAGGGTGAGACTAGTGGGGAGTAAAAGAGTTCAACAAATAGTGGCAGAAGTTTCACAAATTTGATGGTAAAAATCAACCCAGAGATACAAGCTCAGTGAAACCTAAATAAAATAAATACAAAGGAAGCTACACTTAGGCACATTATGGTCTGTTTGATTAAAACAAAAAATAAAGAGAAATTCCAGAAAGTAGCCAGAGAACAAAGACACACTACATTCATAATAACAACAACAAAAAATGACCTTCCTAATTTCTTATCATAAGCAAAGAGAGTCAGAAGACAATGAAATGACATTTTTAAAGGCTGAAAGAAAGAAAAAAACTGTCAAAAATTCTTTACGAACAAAAGATAATCTTCAAAATATGAGACTAAAATTGAAACATCTTTATATAAATGACAGCTGATAGGCTTTATTAGAAAGCTGAACTACAAGAAATTCTTTCTATATTATACATAACTAGCATATAATATTAATTTATTAATTTATTATATACTGCAACACATTAAGAATATATGTTGTAGTTCCTAGAGAAACCACTGAAAAAATATAGAATAAAAAATGAAAAGCCAGTAGAGGAAAATGGCAGAGTAAGAAAAAGTGAAAATTTGTCATTTCAAAAAGTAACCAAAAAATGACAAAAATTGTCAGAATCAATATTTTCAGAACTTGGCAATTAACCCAAGGCTTACAAAAAGCCAAGGAACACTTGTTAAAGAAAAGTGGCTAAATTGGGGTAAGAACAGTGAACTTTCTGACATTTTAACCTACCCTAGTATGATTCCCACTAACCAGTTCAGTGGTAGTCTTAAAAATAACAGTCTTTATTCCCAGAAACAGGGGAAACAGAATAGATCTTGAGTTCTTTCAACGCCTCCTTCCCAAGGGATTGTCATAATTAGACCTGCTTGTTGTTCTCTGGAAAAACCTACTCAAACAGCGTGTTTTGTTTTTGTTTTGTTTTGTTTTGTTTTTGTCTCACCAAATAGAGATTAATGATAAAAGAAATAAACTATAAAAGGATATAAAAAATGAATTATGGAGTTGAAAGTACAATAGCAGTGCAAAACTCAGCACAAAATTTTAACAGGCAGAGGGAAGAGTTAGCAAATTTGAAGATAGAACAAATGAGATTATCTGATATGTGGAAGAAAAAGAAAAACGAATAAGGACAAGTTGACAGAGCATTAGAAATTTTTGGAACACCATTAAATGTATCGACATACACATAATAAGACTCCAAAAAAGAGAGGAGAGAGGAAAGAGGCAGAAAAAAAAGATATGAAAAAATAAAGGCCATTAAAAAATAATAATAAAATAAATAAAAATAAAGGCCAACATTTTTCAAATTTGAAGAAACCATTGATCTACATTACCAAGAAACTCAACAAACCCAAAGAGATTCACACCTATAACTAAAATGTCAAAAGATAAGACAGAGAAAGATTCTTCAAAGCAGCAAGAGAGAAGTGACTAATCATGCACAAGGGATCCCCAAGAAGACTGTCAGCTGATTTTTTTATCAGAAACAATGAAAACCAGAAGGCAGTGGAGTGAGATATTAAAAATGTTGGGAAGGGAGAGAAAAATCATCAGTGGAGAATTCTATATCTGACCAAATTATCCTTTAAAAATTAAGGAGAAATTAAAACATTCCAAAATAAATAAAACCACAGTTTGTCATTATCTGACCTGTCGTTCAAGAAGTATTTACAGGAATCCCTCAGGCTGAAGTAAAAAAAAAAAAAAAAAAAAAAAACAAATATGGTAACTCAGATCAACATGAAGAAGTAAAGAGCACCAGTAAAGACAACTGCATAACTCAATAGTTATAAATCTATGTTTATAGGCACACTAGTTATAATTATGTAATTTGTGACAATATAGCATAAAGGAAGGGGTGGGTATAAATTATGTAGGAAAGATTTTGTATACTTTTGAAATACAATTGAAATTGATATTAATCTGAACTAGATTGTTGTAGTTAAGATGCTAGTGGTAATCTGCAGGGCAATCACCAATAACTCAAAAACCTATAGTAAAAGAAATGAAAAACAAATGGAAATGATACACTAGAAAGTATCTTTAACACAAGATAAAGACAGTAATGGAGAAATTAAGAAACAAAAAAGACATAAGACATGTAGAAAACAAATATATACAATGGAATATTACTTGGCTATAAAAAGGAATGAAATTGTGCCATTTACAGAAATGTGGATGGAACTAGAGACTGTCATACAGAGTGAAGTAAGTCAGAAAGAGAAAAACAAATATTATATAATATCACTTGTATGTGGAATCTAGAAAAATGATACAGATGAACTTATTTGCAAAGCAGAAATAGAGACACAGATGTAGAGAACAAACGTATGGACACCAAGAGAAGAAGGGAGGATGGGGTGAATTGGGAGATCGGGATTGATATATATACACTACTATGTATAAGTAGATAACTAGTGAGAACCTACTGTATAGCACAGAGTACTCTAGCCAATGCTCTATGGTGACCTAAATGGGAAGAAAATCCAAAAAAGAGGGGATATATATATATATATATATATATATATAGCTGATTCACTTTGCTGTAGAGCAGAAACTAACACAACGTTGTAAAGCAACTATACTCCAATAAAAATTAAGTAAAAAAAAGAAAACAAATAGTAAAATGGAAGATGTAAACCCTACCATATCTGTAATTGCTTTAAACGTAAATGCATTAAACTCTCAAATTAAATGTCAGAGGATGGCAGAATAAATTTTTAAAAATAATCCAACTGTATGCTGTCTACAAGAAACAAATTTTTCAACATAAATAGGTTAAAAGTAAAAGGATGGAAAAATATATACTGGGCAAAGAATAACCAAAGAAACCCCCAAAACCCCACTGGTGTGGCTATAACATGAGAAAAATAGACTTTAAAACAAAACTTGTTACTAGAGACAAAGAAAGACATTTTATAAGGATATAATCAATACAGCAGCCTGGATAATATAAATTAGACATTATTTTTAAGAGCTGAAAGCAAAACTGAAAAATATTCAAAAAAGAGAAATAATATAGAAAACATTCTTTTATCATAAGGCAGTAAAGACAAAATTGATAACAATACTGGTAAACAAAAAGTCTTTTTCACCTGTAAATTCTTTTTTCCAAGGGGAAATAGAAATTTAAATTACAATTGCTAGAAAAACATTGCATAATATAATGTTTGGGACACCACTTCAGCAATCCTTAATAGAAAATTTATAAGCTCAAATATTTATATTAAAAATGAAAATAATATTGTTCAGATCTTTTCTATAATTGTTTATTTTTTGCTTGATGTATCTTGGACTAAGAGATGTTAGTTACAATTTCCTATTATTAATGTGGTTTCTAAAATATTTTTCTTGCATTTTCTATAATTTATGTATTATTAAAATTAATATTGTGTTATTTGAACTTGTTATTTTGTTCTTCAGCTTTATAAAATGCCCTTCTTTGTTTCACTTAATGCATTTTAGCTTGAATTCTATTTTGTCCAATGCCAAGTTTGAGACATCCCCTTTCATTTTAATAAATTTACTGTTACACATTTCTCATCTTCTTTTTAATGTCTCTGTTTTAGTCATATCTCTAGTATGCAATGCAGATTTTGGGTTTACTACGATCTAACCTGAAAATCTCTTCTTGTGATAAGTGACAATTCAATTTATATGTATTAATATGAAAATCCTTTTGAACCTCGAGTCTACTATATAATGTTGTTTTTCTATTGAGTATACTTATGTGTCTGGACATTAATAAAATTAGAAATATTAAAATTAGCTTCTAGCCTTTCCCTCCTTTTTCTCCTTCACCATCTAAATTCACTCATTATCTCTCTTAGTGCTTACTATCGTACTTAAATATGGTCAGGTCTCTGCTACTTAATTTGTCATTTTAAATGATATTCTTTCACTCCCTGTTATTATTTAGGAAGCATTTTGTGTGTTCACTCCTTTTTCCAACTTCTCTCCCCATTTGGCCCCGCATTTTTGTCAGCTCAGGTGTTTGTATACTGTCAAGGCACACTATACATTTTATTGTTTCATTTATCACCAATTTTTTTAAGTGCTTAAATACATGGTTAAATAAATTCAATGTGCTTCACTTATAATTTTGCCAAAATCTGTCTATTGATTTTTTGGTTGGCTAGATTTTCAAATTTATTTGCATAAACTTGTACAAAGAAATCTTTTGTGATTTGTAAAACTTCCTTTTTCTTTGATGGTTATTTCTGTCTTGTCATTCCTTATTTTGAGTATTTGCACATTATCCATTTTTATTCATTAATTTTGCCCTGATTTTTTATTGATTTTTATCAGGTTTTTATTTATTTGTTTTACTTTTTAATTTATTCTGGCTCAATTATTTCTGCTTACATTTTTTAGTAATTTCTTCCTCTGTTTTTCTTCAGATTACTTTTTTTTTCCCCCTAACATTTTGGAAGAGAAAATTAACATATTTGTTTTCAGCCTTTCTCAGCTCCAAGAATCCAACAAAGTTCAACCATGTAAACAGAAAGAAGTACACACAAAAACTGTAGTAAAATTGTAGAAGAATAAAGGAAAAGAGAAAGTCTTCAAAGAAGCCAGAAAAAAAAGTTGGGTAACATAAAAGAAAAACAATTAATATATTGACGACTGACTTCTCAGGAGCAAATATGAGACAGAGGTATTTGAAATTTCTTCATTTCCACACCTAAATACAACCCTAAAGAAATATGTGCTCACACAAATCAGGGAATATTTATAAGAATATTCATATCAGCAATGTTTTTAATAGCCCCCAACTTAAAAGTACAGCTGGCCCTGTTTATCCACAGTTACACCTCTACAGTTGATTGACTCTGTGAGTGCAAATTTTACAGGCATAACTTGGAGATACTGTGTGTTTCGTTCTAGATTACCATGATAAAGCGAATATAGAAATAAACCGAGTCACATGAATTTTTTGGCTTTCCAGTGCACATAAAAGTTATATTTACATTGTATGTCTAAAAAATAATGTAATACTTTAAAAATACTTCATTGTTAAAACTTTTTAACCATCATTTGAGCCTTCAGCAAGTTGTAAACTTCTTGCTGGTGGAGGGTCTTACCTCGATGTTGTTGACTGATCAGGGTTGTGGTTGTTGAAGTTTGGGTGGCTGTGGAAATTTCTTAAAATAAGACAATTATGAAGTCTGCCACATCAATTGATTCTTTCTGTCTGGAACAATTTTCTGTAGCACTCAATGCTGTTTGATAGCTTTTTACTACTTTCAGAACTTCTTTCAAAATTGGAGTCAATCCTCTAACCCTGCCACTACTTTATCAATTAAGTTTATGTCGTCTTCTAAAGTCTGTGATGCCATTTCAACGATCTTCACAACATCTTCACCAGGAGTAGTTTCCATCTCAATAAACCACTTGAATCATCCATAAGAAGAAACTCCATGTCCATTAAAGTTTCACCATGAAATTGCATCAATTCAGTCACATCTTTAGGCTCCACTTCTAATTCTAGTTCTTTGCTATTTCCACCACATCCACAGTTATCTCCTCCACTGAAGTCCTGAACCCTCCAAAGTCACCCAGGAGGGTTGGACTCACCTTCTTCCAAACTACTGTTAATGTTGATATTTTGACCCCTTTCAATGAATCACAAATATTCTTAATGGTATCTAGAATGGTGAATTCTTTCCAGAAGTTTTCAATTTACTTTGCCCAGATCTATCAGAGGAATCTCTATCCTATGGCAGCTATAGGGTTACAAAAAGTGTTTCTTAAATAATAAGACTTGAAAGTGGAAATTACTCTGATCCATGGGCTGCAGAATGGATATTGTGTTAGCAGGCATGAAAACAACATTGATCTCCTTGTACCTCTCCATCAAAACTCTTGGGTACCAGGTGCTTTGTCAATGAGCAGTAATATTTTGAAAGTGATCTATTTTTCTGAGCAGTAGTTCTCATCAGTGGGATAAAAATATTCAGTAAACCATGTTGTAAACAGATGTGTTGTCATCCAGGCTTTGTTGTTCCATTTCTAGAGCACAGGCAGAGTAGATTTAGCATAATTTTTAAGGGCCCAAGGAATGGTAAATGGGCACTGGCTTAATTTAAAGTCACCAGCTGCATTAGTCCCTAACAAGAGAGTTAGCCTGTCCTTTAAAGCTTTGAAGCCAGGCATTGATTTCTTGCCTCTAGCTATGAAAGTCCTAGGTGGCATCTTCCAATAGAAGGCCATTTCATCCACATTGAAAATCTCTAATTTAGCGTAGCCTCCTTCATTGACTATCTGAGCTAGATCTTCTGGATAACTTGCTGCAGCTTCTCCATCAGCACTTGTGCTTCTCCTTGCACTTTGATGTTATGGAGATGGCATCTCTCCTTAAATCTCATGAATCACCTCTGCTAGCTTCACACTTTTCTTCTGCAGCTTCCTCTCCTCTCTCGGCCTTCAGAGAATTGAAGAGACTTAGAGACTTGCTCTGGGTTCAGCTTTGGCTTAAGGGAATGTGGTGGCTGGTTTAATTTTCTACCCAGACCACTAAAACTGTCTCCATATCAGCAGTAAGGCTGTTTCACTCTTTTATCATTTGCGTGTTCACTGGAGTAGCACTTTTAATTTCCTCCAAGAACTTTTCCTTTGGATTCACATCTTGGCTTTTTGGCCCAGGAGGACTAGCTTTCAGCCTATCTCAGCATTAAAAATGCTCTCCTCGCTAAACTTATTTCTAGCTTTTGATTTAAAGCGAGAGGCATGCGACTCTTCCTTTCACTTAAACATTTAGAGGCCATGGTAGGGTTATTAGTTGGCCTAATTTAAATACTGTTCTGTCACAGGGAATAGGGAGGCCTGAGGAGAGGGAGGGAGAAGGGGATGGCTGGTCAGTGGGTCAGTCAGAACACACACGACACTTACTAAGTTTGTCAGGTTATATGCGCTCAGTTTGTGGTGCCCCAAAACAATTACAACAGTAACACCAAAGATCACTGATCACAGATCACCATGACAAGTATAGTAATAATGAAAATGTTTGATATATTGCAAGAATTACCAAAATGTGACACAGAGACATGAAGTGAGCAAATACTGTTGGAAAAATGACACCGATAGACCTGCTTGATGCAGGGCTGCCACAAACCTTTACTTGTAAAAAAAATGCAACATCTGTGAAGTGCAATGAATTGAAGCACAATAAAAAGAGGTATGCCTGTCTACAAGGAACCTGAGCATCATGGATGTTGCTATCTGTGGGCATCCTGAAATCCATAGCCCCCTAGATACTGAGGGATGACTATACTAAAATGTCTATTAGCAGCAGAACAGATACATAAATGGTATATTATATTCATTGTATTATGGCATAGTATACCCTTACAATAGAATACTATATAGTAATGAAAATAGATCTACATCTCATGCGTCAACATGGATAAACACAAAATCTAATATTAAGTGAAAAAAGCAAGTCACAAAAGAACACACACTGTTCAATTCCGTTTGTATAAAGTGTGAAAACAGGCAAAACTATACAAAATGTTTTTAGCAGTACATATATGTGGTAAGTAGCATAATGCCCCCTCCGAAGATGTCCTCCAAGGATGTAATCCTCCAAAACTGTTCATATATATCTTACTTGGTAAAAGAGACTTGGAGGATGTGGTCAACTTAAGGACCTTGAGATGGGGCGATCATCCGGGTGGGTCCAATCTAATTACATGGATCTTTAAAGGCAGAGAGTCTCTTCCAGCTGTGGTCAGAAGGAGACTAAGTGACAAAGTCACTTAGGGGGAGACTAAGTGTGACCAAGGAAGAAGGGTCAGAGAGATGCAGCATTACTAACTTTAAAGATGGAAGAAGGGGCTTCCCTGGTGGCGCGGTGGTTGAGGGTCCGCCTGCCGATGCAGGGGACAGGGGTTCGTGCCCCGGTCCGGGAAGATCCCACATGCCGCGGAGCGGCTGGGCCCGTGAGCCATGGCCGCTGGGCCTGCGCGTTCGGAGCCTGTGCTCCGCAGCGCGAGAGTCCACAGCAGTGAGAGGCCCGCGTACCGCAAAAAAAAAAAAAAAAAAAAGATGTAAGAAGACGACGAGCCAAGGAATGTGGAGGTGTAATAGGGGCGGGGACCCTAGTGCAGCGGTTGGAGGTCCCTCCCTGCCAACTGTCAGCCTTGCAGGGGTCCTCACGGCAGACAGTGTGGTGAGACGCGGATCGGGGTTCCCCCCGGGCCCTCTAGGCCCTCTGGCCTCGGGTTGGCGGGCGAGCTGGGGGACCCCGGGGACAGGCGGGAGGCTGTGTCCTGCAGGGCTCCGGAGGCCTGGCCACAGCAATCCACGGGCCGGGCCCAGGCCTTGAAGCAGCAGCGAACCTCTTCCCCAGCCCCAGCTCTGTGACCTGATGGTAGTGGCCGTCTCCACGGGTCTCAGTCCGTGCAACCCAGCCTGCATCTGGGCTACCCGAGAAGCCTGAGGGCCGGCGGGGTCCTGGGCGCCTGGCTCCCTCAGTGATGGCGGCTGGGCAGGGTCTGGGGACCTGGCCCTGAGGGAGCCAGCAACTGAGATCTGCCTCTTCAGCTGGGCCTCAGCACTGGCAGGAGGATGCAGACTGGGTGCTGGATGACCTCTCCCGGGCAGGGTAACCGGCCCTTGCAGGGACCCCCTCTTCTTAGCCAGGACCTGGACCTTGGAGGGTGACAGTTGAGCCTTGGGACCTTGCCCTTTTTGTCAGAACAGAGAATAACATTTGTTTTGGTGGAGGTTTACAGGAACATCATGACTTGACCTTGACCTGACCTCAAGAACAAAGGGTCTGACACCAAGGAGTCTGCAACAACTAACCACGCCCCTTCCTCACCTTTCCTGCAAAAGAGCTTTGCTGAAAGCTTTCGGGGAGTTCAGGGTTTCTAAGGCATGAGCCACTGTCTCCTTGCACGGCCCTGCAATAAACCTTTCTCTGCTCCAAACTCCGACGTTTTGGTTTCTTTGGCCTCACTGTGCGCTGGGCCCATGGACATGCGTTTCGTAACAGGTGGTCTCTAGAAACTAGGCAAGAGAATGGACTCTCCCCTAGAGCGTCTAGAAAGAAATGCAGCCCTATTAAAACTTTGATTTGAGAGTCAGTGAAATCCACGTCAGAACCCAAACCTACAGAATTGTAAGATAATGTATTCGTATTTTTTAAGCCACGAGTTTGTGGTAATTTACTATGTCAGCAATAGAAAATGAACGCAATATACAGGTGCTAGGAATTTCTTTTAATATATAAGAATGCATTAACACAAAATCCAGAATCAGAGAGCACACTCAGGGACAGCTGAGGTACTGGGAAATGTTTTAATTCTCAAAATGGTAAATGCACGGCAGTTACTTTTATTATTGTTCATTAAATTGTGCATATACGTTATTATGAATGATATATTTTATGTATAAAAATATTTTTAAAGGCAAAGCCATAGACTAAGGATGCTGCTATAGGAGGAGCATCACCTTAGTACCCTGACTGGACATCTGCTAAGGTTGTAGATTTGCTCATCAACCCCATGACTAGATGGATGACAGAGAGTACGAGTGACAGGATACCTCTCTGCACTCTCTACCCTTGGGGATAACAATATTGTGTGAATTTCTCATGATCGTGTGGACATCGTGAAACTTATCTATGTTGGAGCCAACTTGCTGACATCCCAGCCAAGAGGACTTCCACTCAGTGAGAAGATTCCAGCCACAAGGGTCTGTGGGGAGACCATCAGTGGCAGGGCCTGGTGTGAGAGGGGTTGTGGAAGTGCTGGAAGAGATATAAGGGAACTGTACATTGGGTGTCCCTGCACGGCCCTCCTAAGAACCCACACGTGCTCACAGACAGCAGCATCTGGACCTGTGCATCCAAATGAAAATGCCAGCCCATTCCTGTCTGTCTCCAAAGCACATACACCAACAAGGAGAGCACAGCAGCCAAGACCAGTTAAGTAAAGAGATGTTTGCCCTTTTCTCTACACTTCTCCTCCCTGACTCCTTCCAACCCGGTGGCTCCTAGAAAGAGGAGGCTGGGGACAGAGTGACAGAGCAGACTGTGCCCCGTCTTCATTCCAAGTCTCTGGTGCCAAGAGCCTGTCCTGCCTGGGAAGAAAAAGGGTTTTGAAAAAGAGAAAAACTTAACCTGGGCTGGGTGAGTTTAATAATGGAAAGTGACCAGGTAATTATGGAATTTGCCCAAGATACCATCAAGGAATGGTAAAAAGGGATTTGACACAGAAAGGTCAAATAAAAAACTGTCAACCTAGTATTGTACCAAACTGATACTGCTTAAAAAAAAAAAAAAGTAGATAGTGAAGTGTAGTGTTCAAGTTCAAAGCCAGTGGGGATTATAGACCCTGCATCAGGTGCTATAGCTCAGCCACTCTTTGACCCTAGATAATTTATCTAGGCTTCTTTTTTTTTTTTTTTTTTTACTCATTTGAAAATGTAGACTAAATCCCCCCAAAAGTATATCAGTTTTCTCAATTTCTAAAAAAAGATAATAGCACCTATTTTTTAGAGTTTTGAGGGTTACATCAAATTATAGACATAAAGTAAACACCAGGGTGCTTGACACACAGTGGGCACTCACTGAATGTGAACTCAGATGACTGCCTGAGAGTTAGGGAACTCAGAACTCGGGAAGACTTTCTGGAAAGGGTGACTTCTGGGCTACAGGATGAGTAATAGCCTGCAGAGAGGGGGCCCTGGGGGCCCTGGGGGGGTGCTGGTGAACAGGGGGAAGTGAGAACCACATAAGCCAAGCAACAAAGCAGGAAGCAGAAGCACTGTGATGTTCGAGGGGTGGGGAAGGGATGGCGTACAAACATTTTCGTGTTCCTGGAGCATAAACTGTCAGTCAAGGAGAAAAGGCTGAAAAAGAGAAGTGAGGACAAGATCATGAAAAGCCTCAAGGGCCCCACTTCGTATCCTCCCATGCTCTGCATCCCATAAAAAAGTCCAAACGTTTCAGTCATTATACATACAAGGTCCTTTGGGATCTGGCTCTGCCCACTTTTCAAAATTCAAAAGCTTATGCCATGCACAGATAGATAGAGATTCCAGCACACCTGAGATTCCCTGAATGCATTGGAGGTGCCCTGTCACAGAGCTCTGTTCACATTATTCTCAAGGCTTGAAACAGTCTTATTCCTCTTTCATGTGGTAAATTCCTTCTTTCAAATTTAATGCAGTTGGCACCACCAATGGGAAGCCTTGTCATCCTTTTTTTTTTTGCCGTATGCGGGCCTCTCACCGTTGTGGCCTCTCCCGTTGCGGAGCACAGGCTCCGGACGCGCAGGCTCAGCGGCCATGGCTCACGGGCCCAGCCGCTCCGCGGCATGTGGGATCTTCCCGGACCCGGGCACGAACCCGTGTCCCCTGCATCGGCAGGCGGACTCTCAACCACTGCGCCACCAGGGAAGCCCCATCCTTTTGTTTTAATTCAGCAAGTATTTACCGGTACTTCTTCATATGTGGCACTGAGCAAGATGATGAGGAAGCCAAGTCCTTGCCCACAAGAAACGAAAGGCTCATGAGGGAGATGACCAAATAAATAGGCAATGACTAAACAATATTATGACTCAGATCAGTACAGGGTGCTCGGAGAGTCCTAGACATCTAACCCAAGCCCCTGAGATCAGAGAATGTCTCCCTTATGCCAAGGATTCTCTCCCTGGTTCCTATCACTGCCACTTAGACTGCTAGGAGATGTAGGAGGGGGAAGAGAAGAAAGTGAAGGCGTGATAAAATTGATTGTGCTTTAGTATGTGTCAGAATCTATGATAAAGCACTTTCCATGAACGTCTTATGTAATCCTCGCAACAATCCTATAAAACGTCTAGCTATTATTCCCATTTCAAAGATGAATACACTCAAGCTACAGAGGTAAATCAACTTGCCAGTGTCACCCAGCTAGTGAAGGGGAGAGCTGAAATTCTAGCCTCCATCAGATTAATTCCAATTCCCGGCCGTAAAACACTGCACCGTGCTCTTTGTATAGCAGCAAAATGTCTCCGTTTTTAAAAGATGATTGTAGATGGAGGGCGATGATCGCAATTCACTGTAAATATGGTTTACGTGTCTGTCTTCCTCATTAGGCCACATCCTTCTAGACTCTGGGAGATTCTCTAGGACATAGGAAATAGAGCTTATGTATTATTCACCTATTACCTATGGTCTCCAACAGGTAGAGGACTCAGAGTTAGCCCTCAGTAAATGTTAATTTAATGCATGAATGCAGATATGAATGAATGAATCCTTAAATGAATGAATTATCTTAAGAGCTGGAAAGACGTAAACACATGGGAAAAGCCACAGAGCTTTAGGGGATGGTCACAGCAGGGAACAGGCAAGGGTCCAGGCCAAGATGGCAAGTTGCTAGCGTCAGAGCGGTCCAACGGTAGGCAACAGGCAGATGTCCTGGCTCCTAGGCAGATCTCGGTGTCAAGAACTTGGCAATAGGAAATAGATGGGCAAGCAGACTGGCAGGTGGTTGGCAGCAAGGGCTTTGGAAGCAGGTAGCAGGTAGTGCAGCACGAAAGCAGGACCTCATTTTTTTTAAGAACTTGAGTAATAGAGTGGCACTCCTATTCTAGACCGCCAAAGTAGGCATTCAGAGGCAAAAGGAGCAAAAACAGAAGGAGCCTATCTGAAGCCAGGATTCAAGGTCAGAGCTGCACCAAGAGAGGCTATAGATGCAGAGCCAGCAGGCTCTGCCTGCAGATCTCTCGGTATTGCCTCTTTCCGGAAACCTCTTGCTCTTTGGACCAAGAGGCCCTGTTGGATAAGCCTGTTTATAGTAATTTATTGGTCTGAGCTGTGGGGATAGGCGGGCTGTGGAAGAAGGACGTCCAGCACATCATTATTAAAGGAAAGTTTCAGTGATCAGGCCAAAACTAGTGGGGTCATCCTTGATTCCTCAAATTCTTTTATACCACACATCCAACCAGTCAGCAAATCCTGTAAACTCCACTTCGAAAGTGTATCAAGCATCTGACTGCTCCTGAAGACTTCCACTGGTACAACTTTTGTCCCACCACCATCATCCCCCATGGAGTCAACTGCAATAGTCCCCTAACCCCACTGCTGGCTTCTGCTCTTGCCCTCATCCCCCAGGCCATAGCCAGAGTGGTCCTATTCTCATTTTGCCCCATTTTCTATTTGGTTGTTGTCTTTTTCTTATTGATAATTAGTAGTTTTTTAGGAAGTTGTGTTATATACACATTGCAAATAATCTTCTCAGAGGCTACGGCTTCCTTCATGGCACTCCTTTATTCAGAACCCTCTGATAGCTCTCCAATTCTCCAAAAGTATAAGCCAACATCCTGAGCTACGAGGCAGTACATGATTACCTTCTCTTTCTCTTTCTAACCTCATCTCATACAACTCCCCCCATGTGTTCATTGCTGTTGTGACTATGACAGACATACTCTCACCTCAGGGCCTTTGCACTGGCTGATACCTCTGCTGGAATGTTCTTTCTCCAGGTATCCATTAACTCAAGTTCTTGCTTCCTTCGTATCTTTTCTCAAATATCACCTTCTCAGTGAGGCCTTTTTGCTACCCTATGTACAATTTCAGAATCCTTTCCAACTCACATGCCTACACACAGTCCTCTTTTACTGATTTACTTTTCCCCCATATCACTTTTAATTATCTAACTTACTATACATTTTATTTATTTACCTTGATTTGTGTTTGTCTCTATTACTAGAATATAAGCTCCATATGGTTAGGGATTCCTATTTGTTTTGCTCCTTGCTTCGGAACTTGTCAAGGAGCTTTTCAGAGCCTTTAATATGCATTTATCAAATCCCAAGAAAGAAATTCAGAGATCAATTTGCATTATCCCAGCTTACTTATCAAGTGAATTTATTGTTTCCAGAGTACTGACTTTAAAGGGAAAACAACAGTTTGAGAGTTCTTCGAGAACTATTGTCCTGAATATAGACAGTTCCCCCTTTTTCAAATTCCTTTGACTCCTAATTGACTAGAAGAGAAATTTCAAATACTAGACAAATATAACATATCAGATATTGCTAATAATCACCATCATATTTCTTCCTTAATCTTAGATGTGGCCTCAGAATTCTACTCAACACAGTACTAGTCGTAGTTAGTTAGAGTTGGTGTGGAGATGAAATGAATTTGTCATATCTGAGATTTTAACTCCTCTCCCACCACAGTGTAGCCTCAACTGACATTTGAAACTTTATTACATTATATAACTAAGCCATACTAATCAAGTTTTCCTATACATATCCTGTAATTCTCACTGAACCAACACACAATCTTGATACCACATTGTGGTTTCCAACCCAAATGCCCTTCTGCACATCTCAGAATATACAATTGGTCTCTATTCTTTGCTGGTCACTCAGAGGGCCACAGTCACTCATAAGCACATGAGCATGATCTCTCTGGACTCTATGCTACTCACCACTTCATTTCTTATGTTCTGATTCGTCTACGCAACCCTCACAGAGCCCTGCATAATGCCTTGCACATTGAAGGTGCTTAATATTTTCTAAGTAGCCGTCAACCAAAAGTATAACCAGTAACTTTCTATTTAAATATGTTATATGCTCAATCTCTCCGTTGAATTCTTATTGCAAATCTGCAAGCCATTCTAAACCAGTCCCGTGCAATACAAAGAAAGTTGTACGTGTGCAATTCCATGGGCTGCTTTGATCCTGTATCATTTCTATGCTGTGCAGTTGAGAGTTCTGACTGTAAAACATACAATTTCCTTTTTCATCATTCTCTGGCCTACCTCCTGGAAAGAAAAGATAAAAGCGCATTATCTTAAGCGTTCTCATTGATTTCCTCTGGCAACTTCATGTATGTAAAGCCTATCTCACTTGAATTATAAATTCTCAATGAAAGGTACTATATTTTCCACTGCATTTCTATTCCCCAGAATGTCAATACAGATGCTTTCTAAGAGCTTTGTAAGTGAATGGGTGAATGAATGAATGAAGAGATGGAAGAAACTCGAATAGGCAATCATTCAGGATTAGGTAAATGCTACTAATATTCAAATGTGAAGACAGGTGGGACTGTAAAGTATTTTCATATCATATTTTAACATATTCACACTGTAAAACTAGTTCACAGAAAATCAAGAAATCATGGAGACATTAAGAAGCCTTTTGCAATGCGAGTATAGATTTTTCTGATCTGCAAGTTATGTATATTTCAATATGGAACTAAAAATTAGTCACCTGGGCCCTTCTGGATACTAGACATCTTTAGCAAACTGTCCTTCTCCATACACATATATACAAAGATCTCTGTTGACTTTATGCACCTCTGACTTTATACTTGCTCTGTCATGAACCAAAACATAGTAAAGATGGTGAGAAATTAAACACTGCCTGTCTCCCCTCTTCCTTCCATCCAGCTCTGGAAGTAGGTCTGACAAAGCAGAAGCCTATTCCATAATCCCACAACTGTCATCTACGGGCCTTTAAAAATCTCAAAATAATACAACATTGACCATTAAGTTCTGGAACTTTTCTCCATCCACAAAGAATCTGACTGTAATCATTGATCATCATCATATTCTCTAAGTGAGATAAACATTTCACTCTTTTTCCATGGAGGAGCAGAGGACTGTTGTCCAACATTGCATGATAGATCTGTTGTACCAAACAGAGCGTGAGTATGCAGAGTTCATCTACTGAGAAATTCTATAAAGTACTTAGTGTGACTCAAAAACAGCTCTATCTTGTCAAGGCATTGTGGGAATGGCTTGACGATATAGAATTTATGGTATACAAAATTGGGCATAACTGATAAAAATCACATGAAGGTGTTTATATCTACTTCAGTGGACTCATTCAATTGAAATGTGAAAAATGCCAATTACCCTATAAAATCACTAATGCTATTCTGAAAGAATAATATTGAGCCCTTTAAGTTCAATGATGGTCAGTTAAACAATTAAGGAGACATTAATAACTAATGATTTATTTAAAAATAAAGTATATATAAAATATGTAACCTTAATTATATCTCATTTTATATATTTGGGAGGCAGACTGCCTTGTCTTTCTTTCCTTTCTCTCACCTTCTTCAAATGTTAATGAAGAAATACAAGTATTTGTTTTTTTGTCTCCTCTGATTCTGCACACTTCTTTTTTTTATCACTTTTTAAAAATTGAAGTATAGTTGATTTACAATGTTGTGTTAGTGTCAGGTGTACAGCAAAGTGACTCAGTTTCCATCTAAATAATTTCCCTGAGAAGAGCCTGTTTTCAAAGTTTGAATGAAACTAGCCGAAGAAACATGAGGAGCCCCACTTACTAAAAATAAAGAAAAAGCATGTGTAAGCGGTCATATTTTAGCTATCCTTCCACACGTCACTCTGGAGAAGTCTGCCCAGATGGCGCAGTCAGGGTTTCCTAGATTCAAACGAACTTCTTCCTTTTCCCTCCACTTTTCAAAGGTAAAGCAGATGTTTTAAAATAAATGAGCATGTGGGAAAAGAGAGAATAAAATGTAAAGATGTTACATAATTTCCTTCTGAAATAACCTTTGGAGGATACCAAACTAACTGAGGTAGATTCCATGTCTCCTAATGATGACAAATACCCTTAATTATGAGTAAATGTGCTATAAATATTATGATGCTCTGTGTTTTTCCAGCATCTCATCTGCACATACTTTGTCTTCAAATCTTCTGTCTGCCTCCTATAGCAAAGTCTGCTGCTGCATCCAGATTCTCTCTACTTGAAAAACACACTCGTAATATCATGGAAATATTCATGATCAAATGCTGCTTTTCATATCTACCACACAGCTGTTTAGTGATGAGCTCTTAAATTCTGTATAAAGAGAAGAGAAGGCATCCCCATGGCCAAAATAAACTGAAATCCATTTCTGAGTCACTTATAATCATTTTATATAACATTTACATTTTTTGCAAAAAACTTGAAGACATAACGCCAGGCTGTAGTAGACATTAATAAAGTTTATTGAATTGAATTATTGACCTATCCATCATTTGATATCATTGGAACTCCAGATATTTCCTAAGACCCAGAATTTCACATGGAGGCTGCAAGTGATGAAGGTCATTGAAGCAGTGGCTGGTTCCACCCATCTCTCTAACACTCAGAACATGGCGACGTGTCCAGTTCCTAGAGTGCTATCACTGAAGATTCTGGCTAATACACAAAGGATTACACAACAAGCTACAACCAGGAAAGAAAGTCACCAAGAGGTTGCATTTGAATTCAGCAAGTAAATGAGTAGCAGAACAGCCAAGTTGTCATAGGTGCAAACAATTGCCCCAACAGCCATTATTACAACTTAGGGAAGTTCACAGAAGTAAGATGTCTTTCTTATCAGGTATGTTTGTTTTAAAGTTGGTTCTAGGAACACTACTTTGGCATCTAGTTGAGATGTGTATCATTCCATGGAGCCGTCTTTGACAGGATGGACAGGGGAAACAATATGGTCTACCTGCGCACTTCTGGGAACCAACAGATTCTGACAGGCAGTAGTGAGGTCCAAGAAGAAGTGTCAGGAAAAATAAAGAAAACTTTTTAAGTGTGTTATTTATTCATTCAGTCATGCATTCATTCACTAAATACTTACTGAGTATGCACGATGTGTCAAATCCCATTCTGGGCATTAGAGATAAAACAATGAAAAATGTAGGGAACCCTCTTGAGAGACTCTATCGTAGAGGGGGATGAGGAGATAATAAACAAGTAGACAAATGCAAGCTGATTCAGATAGTGAAAAATGTCTGGAAGAAAATAAAGCAAGGCGATCCGACAGAGAAGAACACTGGAGCAGATTACGTTGGGTGGTTGGTTAGATAAGGCCTATCTGAGTAGGTGATATCTGAGCGGAGACCTGTGGGATATTTAGGAACCTACTATTGGGGAGGGGGGGGCGAGCAGAGGATTCCAGACAAAAAGAACAGCAAGTACTGTAAGTTAGACTTATTCAAGAAACAGGCCGATATGGCTATAGAACACGTAGACTGGGACAATATTAAATAGATACTTCTATGCTATGCTAAGGATTAGGGTTTGTACTTAAAGTGCCATGAAATCTCATTGGGGAGTTGAAAGCTGAAGCATGACGTGATCTGGTTATGTTTGCAAAAGATCACGCAGCTATTGTTTGGAGAACGTGTTGACAGAGGCTTAGACTAAGGTTATACCAATGGGAAGGGAGAAAAGTAGGTGAATTGGGGCTACATTTTGGAGACAACATGACATGCTAATTAATTGGATGTATGGGTGAAAGAGACAAAGCAAGGATAACTTCTAAATTTTTGTCTGGAGTGACTGTGGAAACAGAAGAGAAATGGGTTTGGAGGGGTTAGATATTTGGAGTTCTGCTTTTGAGGTGCCTCTTAAACATAATAATACTATCTATGTTGTAGAGAAAACAAGAAATCTATGTGAAACATTTACCTCAGAACTTGGCACACAGTAATTGTTCAGTAAAAGCTATTATAATTATCTTCAAGTGAAGATGTAAAAGTAGTTGACATAAAAGAGCTCTGGAAGAGGTCAGATGGAGATATAAATCTGGGAGTTATACAGAATTCAGTGATGCTCAAACCACTTTTTTTTTTTTTTTTTTTTTTTGCGGTACGCGGGCCTCTCACCGTTGTGGCCTCTCGCGTTGCGGAGCACAGGCTCCGAACGCGCAGGCTCAGCGGCCATGGCTCACGGGCCCAGCCGCTCCGCGGCATGTGGGATCTTCCCGGACCGGGGCACGAACCCGCGTCCCCTGCATCGGCAGGCGGACTCTCAACCGCTGCGCCACCAGGGAAGCCCCTCAAACCATTTTTGATGAAGGACTTTTTTATTTTCAATGCACCGTGCGTGGACCAATACTTTTGTAAAATCCAACAAAAATGAGTTACTTTACAAATAAAATAAAACATACAAAGTCCAACTAGCTAATGTGCTTGGATGCCAAGGCAACGCCAAACTGCTATAAAAGTTTCTAAGTCTTCCTCTCAATTTCTAAACATAGCTCTCATTAGAGAGCAATAAAGAACAATTTGCAGACCAGCACAAGCCTGGGGAATACACTTTGAAGATCACTAGTACTCAGAAGCAGGGTGTAGATAGAGAGGAAGGCCCTAGAGCAAGCCGAGACACAGTGCGGTCAAGTAGGGGTGGAGGTGGGGGAAGTCTAGGAGGGTGTTCAGTAAAGGAGCGTGAAACAATAACGCTGTTTGAATGCGTAAGCACACAAGCATTGGGAAACCATATACACTTACAAGTAATCAGTTTTAAATAGGTATAAGAAAAAAAGCCTAATCATTCCTGCCAGGAACTCTCTCCTCTTCCCACAGATGCCACATCTGAAGAGAAAGACACCCGCTTCCCTAATTCACCTTCACAGACACTTCAATCTAATCATCGGAGATGCAATCTAGCGCTGAGGATGCATTAAGTATCCAAAGCTCCTTCACTACCAAGCTGGGCTCCGCTTGGGAGCAGCACAATTATCAGACCTGATCGCTACGGAGCTGTCCGCGAAGGATGCTTCAGGCCCCAAGCATCAACACCTCTGTTAGTAAGTCACTACTCTTGCCCTGTCATCAGCATCTCTCACTCAAAACTCTGGCTCCAGGGGTCCTGACGTCTGAGACAGAACATATGCCCCAGATCCGAGAGCATCTGTGATCATTCTTAGGGAAAAGGGTCAGATTCTGGCTGAGGACTTCAATAAAGTAAAGAACCCTTGATAAAGTCGAGTCTTCTGGTAAGCAACATTTGCTTAACTTCCTACTTCTTTGAACCCTCACGCAGGGACTGCCTTCACTGGGACCCCGCCGCTGCACCTGTTTTGTTCCTTGAAGACAGGATTCTGGTTTCAAACATTCGCCTGAAGCGCAGGGAAAAATAACGCGGGCTGCGGGTGAACGTGAAGTTGAATGAGCCTGGGCGCGAGAGCCTCTCTCATCAAGGGAGGTTCCCAGGTCTCCAAGGTGCCCGCGAAGCCGCGGACCCCCGGCGCCGGAGCCCGGAGCTGCAACCGAGCCCCTCCGCGCCGTGGGCGCCGAGCCGAGGCGAGCGCGCTTGGGCCTGGCGGCCAGGGAGGGGCGGAGGCGCGCCGTGACTCAAGCGGTCGCACCCCCAGGGAAGAAGCAGCACCTCTGGCCGAGCCGGGCGAGGGGCTGCGCCCGCCCGCGGGGCGCATGCGCGCTGCCGAGAGGCTCCCGCTCCCTCCCCGCCCACCTCTCCCTCCTCCCCCTCCCCCACCACTCCCTCCTCGCCTCTCTTCCCTTCTCCTCGCCAGCGGGGAGCTGAAGTTGGGCGGATGGCAGCAAACCGGCTCCGCTAGAGGACCGAGCAGCTCAGCCTCGCGCCCCCGGACCCATCGGTGCGCTGCCCACACCTCCAGGCGACTGGGTAAGATGTTGCCTCTGATACCGAGCGGTGCTAAGTAAATGACATCAAAATGTCTGCTCTGCACCGATGGATGAATCTTTTAAAGGTGTGTGGGGGGGTGCGGAGGTGAAGGAAAGAGGGGGTGGAGAGGCAACTGCCTGTGCCCGGGCGGGGCAGTCAGCCGGCGCGGGGGTCTCGGCGCTGCCCGCGGCGCCGCGGGAGGAAGCCCGGGCCGCGCCGCTGCTTTGGGAAGTTGGATCCCGCGTTGCAGCCTCTGCGCGGTCCGCTCGTCGCCCTCCGGCTGCTGCGGACCAGCTGGGCGAGTGTCCTGCCGGCCCAGGGAACCTTCAGTCGGGTCCCCGGCGGAGAGCTGGGCGCCTTGGGGATCCAGCAGCGAGGGCCGGGGGCGACGGGAGACCCCGCGGGGCGCGAGGACCTGCCGATTGGGGTGGCTGTTTGTTAGAAAACCGAATGTGAAATTAACAGTGTCCAATCGACCGATCACCTCGGGGTGGTATTTTCTCTTGCTTCACCTTTGGGAAAATGCAAGTGGTGAAGGTGTGAGCCAAAGGGGGTGCAAAAATGCATACCTTGAGCATCGATAAAATATCGGAGGTGTGTGGGTAGGGGGCGGGGGCCTCTTTTGTTCTTTCCCCTCCCTCTGGTCGGAGGGAAGAGAGTTCTAGTGTGCACGGCTTGAGGTAGGTTTCACAGCCTTCGAGGGGGCGAGGAGGTGGAACGCCTGCCAACCCCCTAGCCGCTGCCCGGGTGGGTGTATCCGAGGCTCTCTTGCTAGAGGTGATGATGATTCTTTTCATTATCGATAGAATTACAGTTTAACAGCGGCTTACCCGCCAGCCTTCCTCCTCTCCCTCTTCTCGTGCTGCGGCAGAGGCTGGGTGCAGACACTCGGCCGTTTCCTCTACTCCCTACCTCCCTTTCTCTGTGAAAAATGTCGGAGGACTTGAGGATGGCGGAGAGACAGAGCTGGCCTCGGCAGCCGCGGAGGGGAGATGCTCCTCGCGAGCGGGAGGCTGCTGGCAGGGCGTCCCGGGCAGCCCGCGCAGCCTCAGGAGCCGCTGGGCTCCTGGAGACAGAGCAAGGGTCGCCCGGCCAAAAAGATGCCAGCCGTGCGGGGACCCGCCCTGCGCCCCGGGGCACCCACTCACCTGGGACAATCTCGGTCGCTCCGGCAAGACTGATCCTGGCTCCTGGCATAGTAGTTTTCCTAACCACTCTGACCCTTCGATAAACGTTTCCTTACTTAAAAGAGTCACTTGAAGGTTTGTCTAGAGAACTTTGCAATCTTCCCACAGTTGTTTCTTTTTCTTTTGAAAAATCGTTTTACAGCCAGACTATTTCCATCATGGGGTGGCTATCACAAACAATAGAGAGAAATCTTGTAGTTGGATTCCCATTTAGCATAAGCGTTTCTGAGACTGCCATCTGCATTTCCGGCGTTCATACATACTGGTTTTCCTGGTGATGAACCCTCTGAAAATCATTTAATTGGAGAAATGAGAAACAATTTTCACCCCTGTAATGAAAAATAATGTTTTTCTCTCGGTTTCATAGCTGCTAGACATTATGTGTGTTTAATACTTTTGAAAGCTGTGGAACACTTTGGGTAAATTGTATTTGTTTCTAAAATCCTTTGTGGCAACAATAGCAGGTATCTATGAAATATACACTTTGCACTGATATCTAATGAAAAGGTGGTTTGTACTCATAAATTCAAATGAATGAGCAGTTTGACCTCCTCCAGTTAAGTTACTATTATTAAGCTGTTTCTTCTGTTAACAAGAGCTAAAACAGTAATTAGCACACTCATGGGAGAGGAGACTTATTCACTGTTTTAATAATCTTAAAAACTATATTTAAAGACCTCATGGTAGGGTAGTTTATTTACAATTTTTAGAAATGAGAAAACAAGTGTTTATCACTACAAAGGATTAGATGGTATCATTTATTAAATAAGATGAATCACCATGGCAATGGCACCTGATCTCAAGAGCCGTGGGCACTCATCCTTCCTCCTGAATTTGTAGTCTGAAAGGTTAAGAGAACCACCTAATTTACAGAACAAACAACATAAGGTGTCTGTTGTGGCAGATTCTACCCTTTTTGCTCTGGTTCCTCAACTACTCCTTGGTGTTCAGTGGCCACAGAAGGGAATTAACAAGGAGGTTAATTTGCTCTTCCTGTTCGTTAATAAGGCGTCCATTTTCCTGCTCACATAGATATCTCTCTGCTTTTAGGGATCTTCCTACAGGGTCCTAATTTATTTGAACTCATAATGTTGAAAGTCTAAGTCATTATCATTTCTATGAACTTTGTATAATTTTTAATAATAATAATTAAAAAAAAACAAAACAAAACATTCCTTAACGTTTCTTACCACTAGGGCTAGGAGCTTTGAAGAAAAGGAGACATGTACATATCCTTACCCACATGACATTATTATAACAGCCAAATCTAAAACTAAATTGATAAAAATTCTGGTTGACTCACAGACTAAAAAGCAAGAAAGCATTTACCTGTTAACTTACAGTTGTAGAGATAGTGGCCTTCATAGTAGAAGCCCATTTGCTGCAAGGCATGGGCTTTTCTGGAAAAGTGAAAGGTGGACATGGATAAGGAAATGTGGAGCGAAGATGGACGGGAACCCATCCAACGGCATTTCTGCTGAGAAGCCTTTTTCTGATAGTGCATCTCTGCTTACTTAACAAGGAAAATATTGCACCACCCAGAAGGGCAAATGCAAGGACCACCGTATACCTAGTGGATGAGAATAATTCTATGTGATGTTAAAAAGCATTTTATTTCATCTGATTACTACAGGTAGAGTATAAGCATGAATTCATTGTAGAGGCTTAAAACTGTATGACATTTCCAGGGGGTGTCCTGGATCCTCGGAAATATTATACGTTTTTATGGAAGGCTTAAAGAAATAAAAGTGTCCTTAGATGTAAGTAGCTAGGTCGTTGCTTTTTGTTTGTTTGTTTTTGTTTTGTTTTTTTTGCGGTATGCGGACCTCTCACTGTTGTGGCCTCTCCCGTTGCGGAGCACAGGCTCCGGACGCGCCGGCTCAGCGGCCATGGTTCACGGGCCCAGCTGCTCCACAGGCATGTGGGATCTTCCCGGGCCGGGGCATGAACCCGTGTCCCCTGCATCGGCAGGCGGACTCTCAACCACTGCGCCACCAGGGAAGCCCTGCTAGGACGTTTGATATTAGATTGATAGATACTCTCACCCTCACTATCTCTTCCCATCTCCACTTACCCCCCAGAGACTTCCCTAATATCCGAAGAAATTTCTTTATACTGTTATTCCTGCTGTGGTGCCGATACCTAGCACAATATCCGGCAAAAGGCAAGTGTTAAATAAGAACTTATTCAATTAATAAATTTTGCAGAACTGGCATGGTTCACAGAAGACTTCCAAGATTTTTACTGTTTTTTTTTTAGAAGCGTGATCATATTCATTACCAAATATACTACATCTTTGGAGGAAACCATTTTGAGAATTGTCACTTTGTGAATATGCATGTTTTTCCTATAATATTTCTATTGTTGATCTGTTTCCAAACAAAGTTTAAATTACCTGTGGGCAGGCATGGACATGATGAACATGAGCTTTGGGTCAAGTTGACCTTAGCTTTTGTCCTGGCTCCTCCATTGAATAGCTCTGTCGCCATGGTCAAGTTACTTACCAGCTCTGAGCCTCAGTTTCTTCAGATATAACAGCAGGGATAGAGACCCACTTCCTCAGATGTTTGCAAGCATAAATGTGATGCAATGTGTGTAAAGTGCTGAACATGTGCCTCGCATGTTTCCCAATAGCTAAAGAACCGCTATTGAACATATGGGGAAATTTACCACAGGTTCGTTTCCTATGAATAAGTGGGACATTTTTTAAAGAATTAGAATCATATTGTAGAGCTTCATACTTACTTTTTTAAACAATTGACATTACTTTGTTGACGTTTCCCAAGAAATTGGAATTTTTAATATAATTTAGTGACTGCAAAATAATTCACCTTATAGCCGTCAATTTATTTGGCTATTCTTTCTTTTTTGAATGTTGACATTATTTACAATATTTCACTGTTTTAACTGATGTGCATCCTAAGGTGTAGGCTTTGTCTGCGTATCTATGGCATTTTTTCCTTTAGGCTTGCTACTTAGAACATCTAGTTCTCACCAACAAAATATCATCTTTTAAAAACTCTTTGCTGGGCTTCCCTGGTGGCGCAGTGGTTGAGAGTCCGCCTGCTGATGCAGGGCACACGGGTTCGTGCCCCGGTCCGGGAAGATCCCACATGTCGCGGAGCGGCTGGGCCCGTGAGCCATGGCCGCTGAGCCTGCGCGTCCGGAGCCTGTGCTCCGCAACGGGAGAGGCCACAACAGTGAGAGGCCCACATACCGCAAAAAAAAAGAACAAAAAACACACAAAAAACCTCTTTGCTAAATCTAAATGCCCATGGACAGATGAATGGACAAAGAAGATATGGTACATATATATAATGGAATATTACTCAGCCATAAAAAGAAATGAAATTGGGTCATTGGTAGAGATGTGGATGGACCTAGAGTCTGTCATGCAGCGTGAAGTAAGTCAGAAAGAGAAAAACAAATATTGTATATTAACACATATATTGGAATGTAGAAAGATGAACCTATTTGCAGGGAAGGAATAGATACGCAGACATAGAGAACAGACATGTGGACATGGGTGTGGGGGAAGGGGAGTGTGGGATGAATTGGGAGAATAGGTTTGACATAAATACACTACCATGTGTAAAATAGATAGCTAGTGGGAACCTGCAGTATAACACAGGGAGCTCAGCTCCGTGCTCTGCGATGACCTAGATGGGTGGAATGGGGGGGAAGGGAGGGAGGTCCAAGAGGGAGGGGATATAGGTATACATATAGCTGATTCACTTCATTGTACAGCAGAAACTAACACAACATTGTAAAGCAATTATATGCCAATAAAAAATAAATAAAAATTTAAAAATTGTGCTAACTTGATAGATGAAAATGATATTTTTCAAACTTTTAATTCCTTGGTTACTAAGAATGCTGATAACTTTTTTGACATGCTTATAGCCATTTTTTTTTTGTCTCGAAGATCGCTTGTTCAAGTCTTCTGCCCATTTTTCCATTGTATTCTGAATGATTTTATTATTTGAGTGCGAATGTTAATTTTAAAAGACAAGGCAAAAGCAAAGAAAGGAAATGCTTAGTGACAAAGAAGACACGTGGCAAAGACTACAGAGATCTTTGTGTTGAATGGCTCTAGCTCAAATGGAGTGGCACAAACATTACCAAAGGCTGGAGACGGACCAGCCACAGCATTAGGGCTGCTATGTTGTCCATAACATACTGCCACCTGCCACCATGCTGGGGCCTTCCAAAGTGCACAGTTCCTTTTACTAGTTGAGGTCTGTCATTTTTCTGCATCTTATTAACAAGAAGCATGTACATCACATGACAAGCTCTCAGATTTTCATTGATTGTTTCTGCCAGTTTTGAGTTTTCCTGAGATAAATGAGATTGAAAGGAAATATGGGAGTAGATGGAGGTCCTCTAGAGCATTCATTGAAGTTTCTCATCAGAATGAAATCAATTAAGCTTCATCATAAGGCCATGTCATATTAGAATCCTGTCATCTCGTTTTTAAACTGGAGGTGAAATTTAAATATTTAAAAGTTGAGACTAATCTAGTACCTTAATGAGCTCTCTATCTGTAGTGTTTCACACGATTCAGTGCTCTGATAAGTTCCCGGTTTTGAATTTTTAAATTCTGTGACTATTGACAAATTTGGTTTCAGAAGCTTAAATATTTAGCTTGGAAAATCTATAAAGTCCCTTAGATATTAAACTACCTAGAAAGGATAAAATTTTATAATTTTTGCTGGTTCCAGTTTATCAAATATAGTAAAGCCTCAGTAATTCAGAATCAGCGAACCTGGAATCTATAATGAACAGGAGGCCCCTGTAGGAGGAGCAGTGAGCTTTGGTGGAAGAGAAAAGCTCGTTTCAAATAGAACTGGATTTGAGTTCTTGCCCTACTGTTTTCTAGATGTGCAGGCTTTTTCATTGAATTATATAAATGCTTTATACTTGAAATTCTAGAATGAGTAATAAACATCTAAAATCTCTCTGAATTCCTTAAACTTTGTATTTTTCAAAAACAATCTCTGTGTCAGTAAATATAACTTTATTATAAACAATGAATGTGGTTCACAAAGCAAATATTTACTCCCTTGGATTAGGTCACAGCCTTTTCACAGCACTTCTGATTGGCTATTGAAATACAAAGGTTTTAATTCAAGAGCCATGGCACTAAAAGAAAACAGACACAACCCAGGGGAAATGATGACATAAATGAAACGAGCAGGTAAGTGTTTATTTCATTTCTTTAATTATCTCGGGTCTTCCCAATGGCATCGTGAGTTAAATCCAGTGAGAACCTTTTGTGAAAGCTGACAACACTGTCTGTATCTCTAGTATCAATAAACGGTAGGGGCTTGTTTTTTTGGTGTATTATGACAGGCTATCTAGAGATTTTAGGAGTCCATTTTGTTTCTAGGAAAACTAGCCCATGTCTCCACCCTGTTTCCCTCAACCCTTCAACTTTTTTCAGGCTTCAATGAATCAAAATCAACAAATATTTGAAAGTCCGCTATAAGAAAAGTAGCAAGCTATGCGATTTAATTTAGAGGGTGTGAAAAAGCATATGGAAAATTGCCCTTGAAAAAAAGAGACTTTAGAAGCAGCTTATGCAATTTGGTAGAAAGAGTGCAAATTTTGGATTCAAATAACCAGAGATTTGGCCTTAACTTTGTTGAGCCTTAGTGTCATTAGCTGTAAATTAAAGACTGATTGTACATACCTTAAAAATGTTGAGGGAGTAAGTGAAATTATGTCCATAATTTGTCATGTATTGACAATCACTATGTGACTGTTATATACTGTACTAGAATTAAATAATGAAAAATAAACCCAAGAATAATTAAAATAATAAATAAAATAATTAAAATAAACCCAAGAAACATCCTGTAGATAAGTGCTTGAAGGAATTTTCATTTCTTACCAGTATTTGTCTTAACTAATGGGTCCTTATTCATGTTGAGGCTACTCTCCATGTGTCTGCTGTGTAATTCTTTCCTGACCAACTTGTTTAACCAACCTGTTAAGTGAACATTCATTCATTCATAAAATTCTTGAGCACCTACTATGTGCCAGGCTCTGCGATATGATTTTGGATGCAGAAAAATGATTAAACATGGCCGCTTTCCACAAGTTCACATAGAAGCGTCTTCGACTTAGTATTATTTTGCTTTCATCGGGTGAGCACTGGTCATTCTAAGTTTACAAGTCATAACTAGATACGACATGGAAGGAATGAGCAAGGATCTCCTTCGGATTTAGGAATTTTAGGCCCGTTGACCTCAAAGTGTAGAAATATCTGCTCCTTCTACACTTGGAGGTCAGTGAGCCTAAAAGCTGCTAAGCAGAGGCTCAGATAAGGGGAAGGGAGAACAGGAAGTGGCTCTGCTGGGGGATGATTTACCATCCACCACCATGTCCAAACAACAGAAGACTCGAGGCTCAGCCCTCCCCAACTCCCAATTCTCCCTCATTAAAGTGAACAAATTGTCTGCATATGTGTGTACTGTGCCTTTTTCCCCTTCACTTAAAGGCTACCCTGGGTAATCATCATCATATAATTTCAGGTATGTTAAAATGTTGGGTGAGGGGGTGAGCAAAGGGAGATAGCGAAAGTGATAGCCACACCCTTCCTAAGGATCTGCATTTCCCATACAATAAAAATATTATAATTTTTTATCCCGATATTATTGCAGTTCTTTCATTGATAACAATCTTTTTGTAATATAGTAAGTTGACCAGAAATCCAGAATAATCTTTTCAGATATGAAAAGAAAAACCACATTTGATTTTGAAGAAAACCATCTTCAGCACCTACTTGTTGAAATCACTAGAGTGATCTCGAAATCCAGCAACTGGATTTATCCTGATCTAGGATGATTTGATACCATTTATAAAGTCAAAGTAAAGACTTCAAGTCCTTCCTAGCAAAATGTTGTGAACATACAGTTAAATTGCCTGTATATGGTGATGAAAGATATTGACATTATGAATGAATTAACTTGAAAGTAAGCTAAACCCTCATTTCAGCCACCAAATTTAACTCGCTAATCATTAAACCTTTAATTAGGCTGTCAATAAGTAACTATATGTGCTAATTTGGGGTTTCAACCTATTTCTTTCTCAATTTATTTCACTCAGCACCACCATACAGCATTTTGCTGGTGACCTATGAGTTTAGCATGGTCAAGACTCACTAGAGGGCTTCCCTGGTGGCGCAGTGGTTGAGAGTCCGCTTTCCGATGCAGGGGACACCGGTTCGTGCCCCGGTCCGGAAAGATCCCACATGCCGCGGAGCCGCTGAGCCTGTGCGTCCGGAGCCTGTGCGTCCGGAGCCTGTGCGTCCGGAGCCTGTGCGTCCGGAGCCTGTGCTCCGCAACGGGAGAGGCCGCCGCAGTGAGAGGCCCGCGTACCACAAAAAAAAAAAGACTCACTAGATAAAAGCACAGGAAAAATGAATATCTTTTTTGAAGGCACTAAGGCATGGTTATGCTATAAAGCAATATAATAACCAATATAACTTATAAACTGTTATGACTAACTGAATGCTGCCTTTTGAATTAGAGTATTAAATACTTTAATGTAAATTAGAGTACTAAATACTCCTGTGTAAATTGAAATATAAAATTTTTCCTTCCCTACTGTTTGGGTGGAGTGTAACATTTCACTCCCCCATTTCTCTCTTACAGTGTTACTAGCAGCAGTAGTAGTAATAGTAGTAGAGATATTTCTACAGAGATAAATTGAAGAGGAAGGAATATAAATTCTTTTTGTACATCAAACACTTTACAGAAAAATAGGTGTTTATGTTATTTTATATAATTTTTAGGATAGTCACACAATTTTGTGCCTGAAATTTAAAACATATCAAGAACTCAGATGTTAAATCTGTCAGGGAAAAACACGAAAACAAAAAAAAACCCTGCTGTTTTATTTCATTCTGCTGATCAAGAATAAACTAGCCTACTGTTCCTATATTAATTCACTTGCTTCTCAGAATAATCCTATGAAGTAGGTTCTGTCATGTTGGTCTGTCTCTCTTCATTTTATAAACAAGGAAACTGAAGCAAAGAAAAGTTAAATAACTTGCCCAGAATTAGTCGCTATTAAGTGGCAGCCTGTGTCTTTAACTTCATTTCTGTGGATTCTAAGACTTGATCCTCAAGACCAGGGGTTGGCAAATCACAGCCAATGGGCAAACATCTGGCCCACTGCCTATTTTTGTTAATAAAGTTTTATTGGAACAGACACACACACACACACACACACGAATAAACTGGCCTGATTGTCATATCTCTGCTAGTTTATGAATAAATGATGTTGGCAATTTTGATTCAAGCTATTAGAGCCCGTGTTTTCTTCATAAGCTCATGTCCAGTAATCTGAATTTTTGCTGCTGAAGAAATATTTCAGACTAAATTACTTTTAGTAAATCCAGTGTTTAATGACCCACCTATATTTATATAAATGATGGATTTAGTTGAAGGATATATTTATGTATAATTTTAAATGCTGAAAACCAAGGGCTAGAGAAATCCTTGTATACTGGAATTGTTGCAAAATTTAATATTTTGAAAAGACGTTTTATGTGTCAATGTTTGAGACTATGGGTGTGTTTTCCCTTTTTGTTTATGGGTTGAGAGCAGGAAATAACTGACCTGATGCCTGTGCAATCATAGCCAAGTGCTGGGGAGGGGATGATACATACTTGAGAATCCAAGAGGAGACACCAGTGATGTAAGAAAGAAAGTCAAGTAAAAAGCAGGAAGGCTAGACTCAGAAAACGAGACTATTAGCTAAAATCTTATTACATCTTAAGGTATAATATCATTCAGTCATTATTATGTAACTCTGCTGTATTATGTAACCACCTCCAGTTTCATAAATTCGTGTGACCTAATCTTAAGATGGTAATTTTTTCCATTAATTCAGTAATTTCATTGACTGAACATCTGAGTAATACAAGTGGTGTTTCGTGAGGTAGAATTTCATTAAATAAATGTTAATTCCAGGAAGGAAAAAATGTACAGAACTTTTCTTGACCTGACATAGATTATGTTGAATAGTTACAAAATTCTTGTAGGTGATACCCCAATTCAACCACATTGATAAAAAAAATCTGCTCCAAATTTTCTATTTAAGTGTAACTACTCCTAAATCCATCTTCTATAAAGTTAACTTTATTTTTGTGACATAAAGGGATCTTTACACTTTGCTTTATAATACCAGCAATGAATAAATGCACCTGTGAAGCTTTGTTTTATTGAGCAGTGGGCAGTACAATGACTTAATGTCTAAACTATTTATTAAGACTTCGGGGGAGTGACAAGAGTGCTTGAAGGAGATTATTTTTAAGGACATGTGGATTTATGGCTTAGTAGGAACACTGAAAATACTTATTTAGTGAAGCTGCTTATTATAGCCAAAATCAGCGTTGGCACTGAGTGTACTGGCCTCTGACCACTAGCCCCAGGAAAGTCCCAGTCTGGTTAGATCTCAGGAAAAAAGAAGGAGGTCATGTGCTTGAAAGTAGAGCTCACAACCTAAAAAATTAAGTTATGAACAGGCAGAAATGATGGAAAGAGAGAGTAGTCTTTTGGTGCACCTATAAATATGCCTGCGTGGGTCTGATTTTCCAAGTGTTTGCGTTCGATTCACAACTTGCCTTCATGTTCAGCTACTTATTCCTTTCACCCTTTTTGTTTCCTGCCTCCTTATTCACAATTAATGCAACTAACTAGAGCCTTACTCCAGAATCGGGAATAGTATAATTAAATAAATCATAGCCAAGGCTAAAGGAAACTAAAGACTAGTTGAAGAAAGAAAATATGTATGTAAATTGGGATTACTGTTATATTCTAGGAGTGAAATAAAATGCTGTGAGGAACTTTAGATTCATTTTAAATGGCCAGGCCAGGACCTTGCAAAAGTTTTTTTGAGGTGGTAATATTTTCTCAAACTATTGACAGTTGGAAATTTTTTTTAACATCTTTATTGAAGTATAATTGCTTTACAATGGTGTGTCAGTTTCTGCTGTATAACAAAGTAAATTAGCTATACATATTGTATATATGTGCCACATCTTCTTTATCCATTCATCTGTTGATGGACACTTAGGTTGTGAAAGATGGAAATTTGACAGGCAAAGAATGGCCTTCCAGGCTCAAAGATAATGTAAAGAAAAAAAAGCACAGGACTAGGAAAAGTTGAAAAATACTTTGTGGCACAGTTTTCCAAAAATATATAGTACATGCAGGAAATCACAGGATGAAGCCAAGAAGGAGACAGATACTGGCAGGTGTTAATATCCAAGTGAAAAGCTAGCATTGTCCTTGACAGACCCAGAGCGCCATGGGCACCATGTGAGTAGAGGATTACAGGGTGAGGATTGCGCATGTCAGGTCTGGGCAGTGGGGAGGAGAAAGGCAGCAGGAAGACGGGTTCAGCTGTCCAAGCGAGAGAAGATGAGGCCTGAACTGGGAAACGGCCAAAGGCCAACCCAAGGCAGTAGGAAGATGATGTCATGAAATCACGTTCCGCTCAGAGCCTTCAGGATTTGGTCGCCAATGAGATTTAGAAGATGTGAAAAGACCCTTAAAGCTGATATAGAAGATTTGAGCCTGTGTATCTAGGTAATACAGATGCCATTAAGACCTGGAGAAACCAAACTGATGAAGAGGTTAGGGAGGAAACAAGCTGAGTTCAGCTTGGGAAGGGTTTGCCACACCCATCAGAGTTCTAGCAGATGTTTCCCAGGCTGTGGATTAAAAGCCTGCTTGATTCAGTAGGAAGCAACAGGTCTGCTCTTAAGCTATGTCAATAGAGGCACAGAGTGTCTAGAATGAAGTTGATGACACTTCTGCAGTATTCTGCATTTTTCAAACCATAACTAGAATACTGTTGTGAACTTCTTTCCTCTGGACACCGTGGTTAGAGGTTTGCGATACAAAGCCAGTAATTCATGTGAGAAGTGATTATTGGAGGCATTTGTACTTTCTTAAGCTGGAATAGAGTGGTCCCCCTAGAGAATATGTGTGTTTCTCCATTTGGAGAAGAGCCATGTGAAATGATTAGACTCATTTTAAATTGCCCCAGTGACATAACGGGAATAATAAAACCATATGGCAGAGTTGTAAGCAGATAATACGGGCAATGCCCTGGCACACATTTGGCATTTAATGTATCTTAGCTCCTACTGCTCCTCTTAAAAATAGCATTAGAACCAGTGGGCACATGTCACTGAGATAGATTTTGCCATCCTGTTAGGAATAACTTTTTAAAAGTCAAGGCTGGCTTGGTAGATGGGCTGCCTTGAGAAGTGGTAAGTTTACTGTCTAATGCTCAGTGGACAAAACTGGCAGAGATGTTATAGAGGAGCGTTAAGGGGTTAGGAGGGGAAAACTGCAAAAGGCTTCATTCTGACTCCAAGGTGCAAATCGCTCCAGGGAATTTGGAATGCAAACTCAGGAGAGAGGCTAGAGCTAGAAATAAACCTTGAACATCTTTTCCTTAGAGGTGACAGTAGTAAGTGATTGCCAAAGGAAAACGTGTAGAGAGCAGTGAGAGCTTAGAATAGAATCCTGGAGGATATCTACATTGAATGAGCATGTGGTAAAAGAAGGAAACTAAAATACATACACACATATATATATACATTCATACATAAGATGGTCAGAGTGAAAAAAGAACTGTTAAAAAGAGAATGAAGACACTGTAGTATACCACGAAACCGAGGAAGTGGAATTGTTTTTAACCAACTTTCTTCATATTTATAGTAATCTTCTAAAAAGATCAGAAAAAGGAGACAGTTTAAAGAAGGAAGAGCAGCTGAGTTATGTCATGTGGCAGAAAGGGTAAGTTCAGGACCAAGGCAACACGTTAGATTTTGCAACGAGGAAGTTCCTTGTGATTGTCTAGAAAGCACTTGTGATTAATGATTTATACACTTTCTATTTCCAAAAGGTTTGAGGCAGCTTAAATAAAAGCACTTTCACAGAGGGCGATGAAAATTAAACAAAACAAAGATAAGGAGCCACAAAGAGAAATAAATGGGGGGAGAGGGTGAACGGCCACAAGACATGGGTAGGATTGTCATCATAACAGGAGCGCTACATTTCAGCTCTGAGGTTCCAGCAGCCAAAATAAAAGGGTTTACAGGACAGGTTACCTAGAACCCGTTAATGAAAGAAAACAGTTTTTCAGGAGTCTTGGGTTCTTTTACCCCCGGCACTAAGTTTTGTGAATTGTATATTCTATGGATTCTTAGATAAGGAACAGTGACATATTAGACAGTGGGGTCAACAGTGGTTCTGCTGAATCAGGTGCAGGCTTGCTTTGAATTGCTGTTTCTTTTTTAAGCCCTTGAAGGTCAAGTATATAGTATTAAGATGAAGTCTGTAAAAGCCAGTAAGGCACTGATAATTTTAGACGAGCCGGACATCTGGATACTCCTGAGTCTGAAAAATCGCATATAAAATAGCATTAGAGATGAGGGCATCCTACACAGGAGATGATGACAGTTCCAGGTACGTGGGGGAGAGAGGGCCTTGCGACCTCAGGTCCTTTGCACATCCCACCCCCTCTACCTAAACAACTGTCCTCCTGATCGTTCTCATCACCCACATTTCAGTTCAAATGTCACCTCTTTAAAGAGACCTTTTCTGTACTCTCTAATGTTGGCCCTTTTTTATTCCTTCCTTCATCTGTCACTTTTTAATAATAACCTGCTTTATTTAATTCATAGCACTTACTGCACTGTTAAGTTATTTTGTTTATTACCAGTCTCCCTCCTTCCAACAGAGAGGATGTAAATTAGTACACCAGACAATGCCAGGAACAGAGTAGGTGCAGCATATGTGGAAGGAAGGAATGTTCTGTGGATGGTGGGGGGGGGGCACTCAGTTCAGTATCGATGTGATAAACTAAATGGATGGTAGTTCTGGCAGCGGAGTAAATTCTCCCTGAAGTGCGAGCTGAGAGGAGGAAGATGATTATGATCGTGACACATTTCGTACTGGGAATTTTAAGAACACTGGGGCTTGGAAGAAGAGCACAGATTCTCTGTACATTTTCCTTTCCACTCACGAAGCAGGGGTACTGATATGAATGGTATGTTCATGAACATTCATTCATTGATCAGGGTTCTAAGGGGTGGAGCTTAGGGAAGCATACAGAGGGCCCTACATTGTGGCAAATTCCCTTTTCTTCTACTTTTGGATAAGACTGTTTAACATTACCCACTTAACTCTTTTTCTTTTTTTTTTTTTTTTTGCGCGGGCCTCTCACTGTTGTGGCCTCTCCCGCTGTGGAGCACAGGCTCCGGACGCGCAGGCTCAGCGGCCATGGCTCACGGGCCCAGCTGCTCCACGGCATGGGGGATCCTCCCGGACCGGGGCACGAACCCGCGTCCCCTGCATCGGCAGGCGGACTCTCAACCACTGCGCCACCAGGGAAGCCCCCCAGTTAACTTTTGAAGAACATCTTTCAAAAATATCGTATGCTATTTTAGCATAAATAACAGTTGCAGGACTCTTTCTAAAAGTAAATAGCTATTAGGTGCCTCTCCTGTTATGATCCCTTCCGGCAACGAACAATAAAACCCCTATTGTGTTAAGGAGTGTCATTGTTGGGGGAGGGGGCACGTGTATGTTGGCAGCCCAAGGAATGCATCAAAAAGTAAGGTAGATAGCTAGTGGGAAACAGCCACATAGCACAGGGAGATCAGCTCGGTGCTTTATGACCACCTAGAGGGGTGGGATAGGGAAGGTGGGAGGGAGGGAGATGCAAGAGGGACGAGATATGGGAACATATGTATATGTATAACTGATTCACTTTGTTATAAAGCAGAAACTAACACACCATTGTAAAGCAATTATACTCCAATAAAGATGTAAAAATATATATATATGGCCTCAAGTATAAATCAAGTCGCTGACATACAAATAGGAAAGCAGAGGTGCCCGTTGAGAGAAGCTCCTGCATACTGGAGAGGAAACCGGACCCAACTGATGCAAGACTGAGGCCAGAATAGGAGGTGAGCCTGAGAACACATGGAGCATAGACTAGTTGTTTGAACGAACTAGGGAGAGGAGAGGACTAAATAGAGAAGAGGTCATGGCAGCTTGAGGTGGGCAGCAGAACCCAGGAAAACTTGTTTTCAACATTTATTTTAGGTTTGGAAAGGACTAGGGTTGTTGGCAGTGAGAAGCAAAATTATCAATGGAGAAGGTTTGGGGAGAATGCCATGGAATTTCTTGGAGCACCGATTTTATTCGTTCCTGAGAAATGTAAAATGTTTATATGTCAAAATAAAAACAAATATTAGGAAACAGCATATAATATTTATCATTCATTCATTCATTTAATGTTAGACCTAATGCTTAGAAGGAATTTTGATTATTTGAGCCCTATTTTGGGCTTTGCTTCCAGACTCTAAGGTACAAGTCTGGCATTTTAGAGGTAGTGGAATTTCCCCAAAGTTATGGACAGGCAAGGGATTTTAGAATCATAGAGCATAATAAGCTCAAAAGGCACCTTGAAACTATCTGAGTCCACAAAAATAATGGGTTCTTTTTTTCCATCATCTCCTCATCTCAAATATTTTAACTCATAGGCAGAAGAAAGAGGTCGTGGGACAAATATTACACATTGTTTTTTTTTCCTAATGGCTTTACTGGAAGCATCCAAAATGACAAAAAGTGTTTTCAGCTTAGAAGAAGGCAGAATAAAAAAAATAATCTAGTTTTCCTTGCATACTGAATGAGGAATTTTGATCATATTAACTATATTAGTCATTGACCAAATGTTTGGCTGTTAAAATAAACAAGTAAACAAAGAATTTCCTACTTATAGTTTGTTAAATTGTTCCACAAGGGGATGTTGATCTAACAAGTGTTGCCTTTGTGTAATGAGCAAAAGTAAATTACTGTAGTTTTGACCAGGTATGAATCCAAGTTTCAGAATGAAAATGAGTGTCAAAAGATGTCACAAATTCATTGGGAAAGCAGCTTTTTGAATGCAATATGAAATAAGGTTGATTTTCATATACATTCATTCTCTTATTTGAAGGCAGAGTAGTGAACTGTCATTCAAAAGTAGAGAGATAAACAGGAAATTGAAGTTCAGATAATAGAAATTAAAGGAAGAAATCAGTGTTTAACTGCAGCTCTTTCAGAAACCAAATTTGCCTTCTGTAATGCTTTGTGGTTGGTTGTTTCTAATGTCCCACTCCATTTGGCTTCTGTAGGAAAATCTGGGAAGGAAGAACAAGTGATTCTGGAAAAAAGTTGTAAAGTAAAAGGAATTGATGCTGAATAAGAGGCAGAATTTTTACATATGGTTCATCCAGTGAAGTTTCTCTTTTAACAAATGCTTATTGAGCATCTACTATGTGCCAGGCTCTGTTCTTGGAGATTCAGATTTATTAGAGGACAAAACAGACAAAAATGCCTGCTTCCATGAAGCATATATGTTTGATCTTTGATTTTTTTAATTGACTGATAGAGGGAATCCTTTGTAAAAGCATTCAGGGTCCTTTGTGAAGCTGGGTTATCAAATATATATACAGACAATGTATTACTAATAGTATATAGTATATGCGTATGTTATATATATATTTTTTCTTTTACTCCTCCATTAATTGCAAATAAATGAGGCTAAATAAGAGAGTACCAAAGGCATAGTGGCTGTATCAGACTGAAATATAATGGGAATTTTCTACATTTAATTCTTTAAGAAACTGACATGACATCAGTCCATTTCAAATCAATATATTGTACTACTGCAAATATATTAATTGCAGTTCAGAAGATACCAGAATGAGAGGTCAGAGGAAGGAGAGTCCACTATCCTGCCTTCTCTCATTCAAGGAAATATAGCGCTGATAACATCGCAAGTTCTGGGCACCAGGGGGAGAAGTGAGCTCATTTTTCTTAGGCTAGAAATCTGACTTCCCTCCAGGAATTTCCCAGGAGTGAGCTGCCTATTTCATCCTTATCCCTTAGCTGTTTCTTGCATTTGCCTGCCAAACTTGCTTCCTAGTGTTCTGGGCTCTGAGGTATATTTCAGAGAATTTAGAGCACAATTCACTAATGTAGAATTTTGAGGAACATCAGAAAATTTAGATCACATTTAACAGAGGTAGAAAACCAAAAGGAATATGTTCCTGAAATGTCTATTTAGGCAATAAGATAGGAAGGCAGTTTTACTGTGTCTGAGCTCTCGGAAAAAATTATATATGGAAGCAGCATAATGTGCAGAGCCAGAATGGGAGTGAAATGAATGAAAATGAATAAAGTTGTAAAAGAGAAGAGGCAGCTTAAAATTATGAGGAAGGATGTAGTCCTTTTCTTTTTTTTTTTTTTTTTTGACAGGTGTTTAGCAGATTGCCCTATAACTGAGTTTCCAATTATGTTATAGGAGAAACAATATTTTCTAAAAGAACTCACATGAAGCAATCTGACCTCCCCTTTTACCTGTGATTTGTTTTAGTTCATAATGACATATGCAGAATCACAGAATGGCTTTGTTTTCAAGGATGGCATTGAAGCAAGAACTGATGAACTATCAAGAGCTGTTAGGGATTTGATCGCTACCAAGGGGAAATGATGGAAAGATGTTAGGGATTTGATCGCTACCAAGGGGAAATGACGGAAAGATGTTAGGGATTTGATCGCTACCAAGAGGAAATGATGGAAAGATGTTAGGGATTTGATCGCTACCAAGGGGAAATGACGGAAAGATGTTAGGGATTTGATCGCTACCAAGAGGAAATGATGGAAAGATGTTAGGGATTTGATCGCTACCAAGGGGAAATGACGGAAAGATGTTAGGGATTTGATCGCTACCAAGGGGAAATGAGGGAAAGAAATATGAATGTATTCCAAGAAAATAAGCACCTCATGCTCTGGTTGGTATTGTATTTGTTTTGCAATGATGGGCTTTACAAATTTACAAGTATTCCACCTCCACTTGCGATAATTTAAGGCTGAACACAGCAAGTGATATTTTTACAGCTGAAATTTTAAATAATAATTTTTAAATTTATGTATTTTTGGATGGCATTAAAATTTAATTATCATAGTGCCTGATATGGTAGAAAATATAGTATAGACTTTAAGAAGTTTATTTTTACTAGTGATTGTTTTATACAATGTGAAAATTTTATTACAGAATTTATTTAGTTTAACTTAAAATAACAATTAAAGACTTCATAGTGAGATGAAATCAATTGAAAGTGTTAAACTTGTGCTGAACTTGTTTTTTGACACTTTACATATAACTGTAATATTAGATGTTTGCAAAAACCTTGGTGCGCCAGTGGTTCTGAGTATACTGCTAAAATTATGTTTAATCTTGAGATGGGATTTAGGAGAACCGAGTTCTGGCTATAGCTGTAAAGCTGCTCAGTGGACCCATGAATCCTGGCATGACAAAGAACTGTAATATTCAGACAAGATCACTGTCAATGTCATCATATTTATGGTGCCTCTCACTAGTCATCTGGGATTGCTGATCAACAGTGGACCCTGATGCTTCACGAAGTAGTGAATTCTCTCTCCTAAAGGAAGATTTCAGATGCAGACTCTATATTGTTTGAGGATGAACCTCTCCATTCCCTTTCTTCCACCACTGTCCTACTTGCAAAGACTAATATACATACTTACCTCCAGAAAATGGTTTCTACTATGCCACTTCTGTGCCTTTGCTCAGACATTTTTTGCCTAGGATGCTGTACATGTGTCCCTTCACTTTTCTAAATCCGACCATCTTTAAAGGTCTAAGCTCAAGTCCTGAGACCTTCATAAATCCTTGTCTGGCCACCTCCAAGTGGCCTCTCCCTCTATGGAAACTTTCTACATCATAACAATGACACCTGTATTCTTATCTTCTCCATGAGCAAACCCTTTCCCTTCCCATATTCTTATCAAAAGGTGGCACCTACACAGTCACCCACGCTGGAACACCAACAGTCAACCTTGACTGCCCCCCCCACACCCTGCTCATATCTAACCTATCCCTAACCTAGGCTTAGTCTACCTCTTGGTTACTTCTTACCTCTGTCCCATTCTCCACTTTTGCTCTTCCAGTTCACCATCAGCATCTTGCCTGGACTACTGCAACAACCTCCTTGCCAACATTCTCACTTCTCTCCACCTGTCCTTCACACTGGCACCAGAATGACCAAACATGTCACTCCTGATGCTGCCTTATACTTAGGAAGCATGCACTGTCTCCCCATCATCTGTAGATAAAATTCAAATACTTTGCATGGCTCTGTTCCTGATTCCTCCCTCCCTGTCTGCCCCATTGCTCTTTTTTTTTTTTTTTTTTTTTGCGGTACGCAGGCCTCTCACTGTTGTGGCCTCTCCCGTTGCAGAGCACAGGCTCCGGACGCGCAGGCTCAGCGGCCATGGCTCACGGGCCCAGCTGCTCCGCGGCATGGGGGATCTTCCTGGACTGGGGCACGAATCTGTGTCCCCTGCATCGGCAGGCAGACTCTCAACCACTGAGCCACCAGGGAAGCCCCCCCATTGCTCTTTTATTCTCAGGCACCCAATACCCCAGTCACATTGAATGAATAAATGAATCTATCTTTAAAAGGTAGGCCAAGCTATTGTAAGTCTCCTGGTTTTTGCTCATGTTGTTACGTCTAGATGGAATGTTTTACCTGCCTTTATGTACTTGGAAAATCTCACCTTACATATTGCTTTCAATAGAACTACCTCTGGCTACTGCAGGCATAAATCTGTGCTTAGTCCTCCACAAGTGAAAACTTGATACAGACTTCTATGATCTCACAGCCAAGTCATAAGCTTATTGAGAGTAGGGAACATTTTTTTGGAGGGTTGCAGAAGCTTTTCTTAAAAAGCCCCACACAAATAATAGGTCTCTAATAAGTATTTATGTGTTAGCTCTCTGTGAAGCTGGAAGCTGACCTGTCAGCACTCTTTGAAATGTCATGCTTTATAACCCAGCAACAAAGGAGACACAAAGTAACGTCTGTTTGCCAGGTAGCCCAAGATTAAATCAGCCTGATGCAGTAGGCATACCTGGGATGCCTAGGACGGAGTCACTGAAATTGACCAGGTTCCAAATTCCATGAGGCTACTCTGCCTAAGGTTATGATCTTGCTTTGAATGAATCCCCAAATCGTCATGCTGGCCTGCAAGGCCCCGTGTGATCTGTCCACACCTCCCTCTCCAACCTTCTACGCCTACCCCATACCTCTCTGGATCCATCCCTTTCCATTCTCCCCACTTGCTACTTGGCCCAGACATACAGCTTCTTATCCGTTCATGCAGTGGGCCAGAGTATTCCCAACTCAGACCTTTTGTTCCTCCTGCCTGGAATGTTCTTCCCACAGACATCCATGTGGCTCACTCCCTTACCTCCTTTATCTTTCTTTGTTCAAATGTCACCTTTCAGGGACACCTTCCTTGACCACTGTTTACAATTGCAAGCTGCTCCTCTCTTTTACCTTGTTTCTCTCAATAGTACTCAGAAGTTCTGTGTGATTGTTATGTCTTTTATTCACTACTGTATCCCAGGTACCAAACAGAGTCTAGCTCAAAGTAGCCATTCAATAAATATTGGTTTAATAAATCAATGAATCCATGTGACATTTGCAACAGCTCTTCCTATATATCCAACAGATATATTTCTCTTTGAATAAACTTTATGTCCATGATCCAATTTCAGGCCTGGTAGTTAGTTAATGTCTGACCTTAGTCAAACATGGTTTGGATTAAGAGTCATTTATCTTGGGTTTCACTCCTGGCTCTGTCACTTTCTAATTATGTGACGTTGAACAAGTCATTCCATCTTCCTGGGTACGGTTTGTCTCATTTTTAAAACAGGGCTAATAATACCTAATGAATGACTAGGAATAGGACAAACTATAAACTTCTGTAAGCATGTTAGTTGGTAACTATTTTTATTTATTATCTGTGGGAGGAGCTGAAGAGGCAACATGGCATAATGAAGAGTTTGAACATAATAATCAAACAGATATGGATTTGAATTCTGTCTCCAGCACTTATTAACTGTATGACTCTGAGAAAATTTGCCTCCTTTTCTATAAATAGGGAAGATATTTTATTCATTTCAGAACGGATTGAAATACCAAATGAAGTAACATAGTATACCATGTTTCAACAGTTCTCAGATGCACATTTTTTCACATTTTAACATTTCAGAAATCAGTATGCACTTTACAACTGATGCTGTCTTCAGTTCAGTGATGTGTGGTATGTACTTCAAAACTTTCATATGTGAAGCATGATGGTAATTATAGCTCAGAATCTTTCAGGTCACTGACAATTTTAAGATATTTTCCTCTCTTCCTTTATTGGGAAAAAGTGGCCTTCAATGAATAATGATAAAATGGTCAATTTTGTCTTAAAATATTTAATAGCCATTATTTTGACAGGTTGTCTTTAAACTTTGTTTTTCTGATTTTAGCCAAAAGAAAAGAAATTATAAATTAACTTAAAGCATTAACCACTAAGTAATTTGCTCAGTTTATTTCCTCTTAATAAGAGGAAGGCACTTTGTTTTTCCGTGTCCCTCTCCCTGTGTCTTCACCTCTAGTTTGGTTTACGCTTTCTCTCGCCTTCAGTTTGGTCATGAAGGGCAAGAATAGAAGAATATCCTGGCAACCCAGCGCCACACTGTAACATAATACGGTTGCTAGGAGAAGAGAGTAGCAGCTGCACTTGAAAAGAACACGTGGCTCTCTCATCCCAGAGGAGCCTGTGGGCTGTGGCTGAGACCCACAGATCGAGGCAGCGTTCTCCACCCCGCCTTCTGCAGAAGGGCATGGAAATATAACTCTCCTATCATGCCCTACATAAACGGCAGGAATATTTTATACCCCATTTTAAATCAAGTATAAACACGAAGGGAATAAAAAAGTTACTACTAACGATGTCATCATAAAGATATGTAACATTTCAGCCCATTATTCCTTATACACTCTTCTCTTAAACTGAAATGACTAATCCAGTTTTCTAGTCTAGCAGTAGGTCATTACTCAATGTTATATCATCCTATATACCTTGTGGCTTGTGTAGTGTCCTGGTTTTCAGTTAACAGAATTAGAAAAGAATGAAGGGTGCTATATGGGTTATTGCAAGAAATTCTGCACACATTAGCCATATTCTTTGTTCACTAAACTATATAAATTCTGAGATGGATGTAGTAAATTTCCATAATGACTTTCAATCGAGAAAGCTCATTGCACAATTCATTTTACTCATTCAGCAATTATGGTTGAAATTCTACCAAGTACCAGCCAGTAAGTGTCAGGGCTGCGGCTAAAATTAAATATTTTAGGATAGAACACATAAAACAAGACACATACATGATGAAACTAGAATGCCTAATGTTTGCATTGTACTTTTCCTTTATGTGAGGAGGGCACCAAAATGTTTTGGGCTTATCCCTCATTAGCATTTGAAAGAAAGTTAATATTCAGAAAAATAAATATTTTGGGAACAATCCATTAAGCCAGCCCACAGGTGGCAACTGTGATTAGATTCCTTCACATGCACAGAGGCCCTGGAGGGACTCTAAGGGGCACTGCTGTCTGTGACATTGGGTCACAGCCACAGGAGTGAGATGGGCTAAAGAAAGCCAATGAACTATCCCTGAATCATTTCAAGGAAACTTGGATAGTTGTCCATCGTAATGTGTTCATTATGTGCTTAATGGGCTCTGGACAAAGTCCAGACTCAAGTGTACATCTATTAGATTCTATATCTACATTTTTGAGACTCAGGAACATCTGATTCTGTTCATCTATCTGCACGGCCTTTATAATTCAGCTACTTTCATTTTTCCTTTCTCTGAAGAATTTGTTAACCAGATCAACATATAGGAAACCCTTCTAACTCATGAGCCGACGCCAACTGATTCTTTGATTCTTTTTTTCCCTTTGATCCGAACATTAAAAAATGAGAGCATTAGCTTCCATTTGGGTATGCTTCCATCCAAAATAAAAACAGAAATAGGTTACAGAGTGATTGGGATATGACTTCAGTACGGAAACTAAAGACATTTTTTTTCTTTGATAAGGAAAGACTAAAGATTTATCCAATAATATCCAATAAAAAGTTCCAGTACAGCTCATTATCCTACTCCTTCAGAGCCCAAATCATATTTCTAGGAATGTAACAACTCTAGAACTGGTCTTTCTGTGTGTTCACATATGTTTGTACACACACACATTGTATTTGTAATTCTACTCAACTTGAGAGATGTCTGAGTTTTGCCAGTTTTACCCCTAGAGAAAATGATGGAGTGTGTCTCTGGTGTATTGCATTTCCTATCCTCCCTACTGGTGTCCCATCGGACCTTTCACAGCGTCATCTCGTGTCTACTGTTAGGACTTAATGAAGGACTTAGGTGATAAGTCTTATCACTTCCCGTAATAGAAGGCTGCAAAGGAGCAAAATGTCTTCAAAGTACAAAGACAGGTCACTGCGTTGATGGAGAGCCAGACAACGAATTTGATCTTTCACTGGTAGTTACCACTTCACAACCACGCAACATAAATAATCACCAAGGGAGGCATATACTATTAACTGCTAAGGTCAATCCTACCCGTTCCCATTTCCATTTTATGAAGGGATTCTGCTGTATACAGCAATGACATCTGCCATTACTTTTTTTTTTTTTGCGGTACGTGGGCCTCTTACCGCTGTGGCCTCTCCCGCTGCGGAGCACAGGCTCCGGATGCGCAGGCTCAGCGGCCATGGCTCACGGGCCCAGCCGCTCCGCGGCATGTGGGATCCTCCCGGACCGGGGCACGAACCCGCGTCCCCTGCATCGGCAGGCGGACTCTCAACCACTGGGCCACCAGGGAAGCCCTGCCATTACTTTTAAATCAATAGCATACAATATAGTCACGAATAGAGTAGAATAAGCATGAACTTTGAAATCTATAAGACTAGGTTCAAATATGAATTCCAGTGTTTAGAGCATGGGCAAATTTGCTTAGATTTTTTGAAGCTCAAATTTTCATTTGTAAAGTGGAGAGAATATGTACCTGATAGAATTATAAGGAATAAATTAGGTAAATTAAAACATTGAGCAATAACGTCCCATATGTATTAGTACTTAAACTATTGTTTCTAGAGAAACATTGATATGGAGAATTACATTAGAATATAAACAAGAAAGGACAGATAAACTGTGACAAATAGGAGCTTATTATTGCCTCTTAGAGAAAAAAAATAAAATAAAATGTATACAATGTGGCAGTGTATGACACACAAATAAAAATACTGTCTTTAAATACATAAATTGTCTGATACTACTTTCACATAAAATTTTGATTAATTAGAACACTCAGGAGACAGGAGCCTCTAGGTAAATGATCTGCCAGGTTAATTAAGGCTCAACAAGTTTCCTTTAATTTCACGGGGAAAAGTCCTGTCAAATTGAAAATGTGTTCGTTCACTTTTCTGCCCCCTCAAGGAGACTGTCCTGAATGTAGACTGAGTTGGGGGCTGGTAGCATCTCGAAAATACCATTATTAAAACTAGTTCTTGTTTAAAGGGTTATAGATTTAAAGAGAAGAAGCTGAAGGTGGAGTAGTCAAGTAACATTTGAGGAATGAAGGGCCAAGTGCTATGACAAGTCCTTTTGTGAATATTTTCTCCTTGAATCCTCATAATAATACTCTGAGAGTATTATTCTCCTTGTGGAGTAATAACTGGACAGATGAGGAAACTGAAGTGTAGAGAATTTAGGTAATATGCTTACAGTTATTGAAGTAATGAGTGGTGTAAGCAGAATTTGAATCCAGGACTTCTGGTTCAAAAGCCTCATCTCTTTTTTTCCACCCAATCCATTCTTTACTTTTCTTTATAAAGCTACTCATAAAGTACAAAATCACTTGGATTCCAGCAAGAGAGAAACTAGATGTGGGCAGAATGCATATTTCCTCTAAGGACAGATACAGCTATTCTTTTTTATTTATAAATAAATTTTAGAAGAGTTTTTCTCATAATTATGCTTCTCTAATAATAGGGTAGAACCATAATTCAAATTAAGTCAGGATTATACTTATTTTAACTTCATCCCTCCCCACAGGTACTTAAAATTTAGTCCAAATCTTCTCCACTAACTGTTTAAAAAAATTAATTAAAAGTTCTGAAAGTACCTAAATGTAAATCAATAAATATTAAATATAAAGACAAAGTCACTTTTCACTAAACTCTGCTAGAAGAAAAGGAGAATGAAAGGTATAAAAGCCATGGCTTCATTTAAAAAGTGTGTACAAGGGAAAGGGTGGACTCAACTTATTTCAGTTAAATGCCATGTGGATGTGTGTGTGTGTTCATCTTCATTCTGCAATCTACTATGTCTCGATCATATCATAAAATTTATCATCCAACTCAGTTTCACTCTAGAAAGGCTGTCACCTTGAGCTAAGACATGTGAATATGGACAGTTCCACACAAATCAGAATGAATAGGTCCCCTAACAGTGACCCTAAGAATCTTCCACTGTGGTATTTTTGGCCTTTCTTTCTCTCACTCCCTTGGTGCACCTCCTTATAACTCTTCCTAGGAACACTATGCCTAGGTCATCCTTCTTGCTCACCATTGCCCCTTCCAGACCAGTCTCTCCCCGTCCTCCTCCCTAAAAATCTCCAAATTTGAACCTCATGTAATCAGATAATATCACCCTATACCACTCATTATTGCTGTCATCCACCTAATTCCTGTGTCACTCCCCCTCATTTCTCACCAATTTCCACTCTTGGCGTACTGTCACTCTCACAGCCTTACTTCTAATCTTAATAATTTTAGAGATTCGTCCTAGGGTTCCTTGCCCTCCTTTTTTCCTGGTGATCCTGTTCTCCATCCTGTGCTAGACACTCACTCCCTTGTCATGCCTCCTTAAACTGACGCATGGCAACTTTCTGCAACTCCCCCATCCTCTCAATATTGGGGATCAACTTCTCTGACCCCCCGCCTACATTACTCGCTCATCCTTCTCCCAGATTTCAGCAATCTCTTGACCAAAACTTAGTTAATTCATCATCCTTCATCCCCTTGATGTCTCTCACTCCTGGCTGCTGAAGCTTATTAAAAATTCATCTCTGGATCACTATTGTCTAAGCCCTACTAATGCATAATAGTTGTTCGATAAACATCTGTTGAATTAAAGAAGAAGAAATGTGTGTAATGAACATTTAAACCCGCAGATCATTTTCCTTTGCTTCTGTTCTTAAGAAACGTTTGACCATTCTCTCATGCAGTTACAATGCATATTTTATCAAAATCCACAAATTACAGCTGACTTGTTCACTGCTTTTTCCATGATTTGCCAAAGGAAAAAATAAGTCTAAGTGCCCGTTAAGCTATTACATTTCATTCTTAAGTTACAATCTGACAAGATACTGAGTTGAAACAGCCACAAAACAAACAGATTCTAGATGGTTCTCCTATCACCATTGTTATTTCTAAGGAGACTCTCATAAAGGGACAGTCTATACATTTGGCCATGTTTTTCAGATGTTTTCTATCATCTTTCTGAAATCCTTCCAGAAAAGTGAATTTATCTGAACTAAACATGAAAATCAGAGGTTGTCAGTTTTAGTCATTCAGACTGAAGACATGAAGGCCAATTTTTTAATCTGTCAAATTTGAATGTCAAAATTTTATAAAGGAAATTTTCCTTATAGAAACAATGTTTTAAGTTTTAGGTGTTAAATGAACTATTATTTACATGGCAGTTGCCATAGAGCTATGGTAACCTGTGACATGGGAGAGACTAGAGGTCAATGTCTATCATCCAGTTTGATCCTTCTCCTGTTAAAGAAAAGGAAGGGGAAACCCAATGAGATTAAATGGCCGACTTACTGTGATAAGGAAATGAACCCAGGTTGACAGCCAGGATCTCCTGTTCGCAGCTGCCAAAGCTTATTGAGCGTGTAAGTGGGGAGCAAACACTTTGCCAGCATTTTACATGCATCACAAGATCCTCACAATAAGGTAGTGAGGTAAGTCTTATTATCGTCAACTCTGTTTTTCAAAGGAGGAGACAGCCCAGAGAGGCTAAATAACATTTCGATATTACACAGCAAGTGAGATTCAGCCTCACTGAACTCTTGTTTCCCTAACACTTTATGTCTTTCGTAACCCTGTGCCTTTGCATATGATGTTTCTTCTGCCTGGCAGTCCCGTTGGGTTAGCTCTATTTCCTCCATCCTTATCACCCAACTGAGATGTCTCTACTTTCACAATCCACTCCAGCCCTCTCCTCTGGGTTCCAGTAACACTTTGTTCACACCTCTATCAAAGCCCTTATTTTGTAGCATTATGAATGATCTATTCATGCGTCTTTCTTCTCACAAGACTATTAGCTCCTTAAAGACCCTGTCTTATTTTTCTCTTAGATTTCTTGGACTTAACAGTTATCTAAGACATAGAAAATGTCTAACAAACGTTGGTTGGATGACTAAATTCTACGACAAACTATGTGTTTTAGAGACCTGAACTGATATATTAAAATTTTCAGGGCTGAAAGCAGTTTGGATTTTAAGTATTGTTTGTAGTTATTTGCAAACCAAGCTACAAATATTTCTCATAGACTAAATAATCAAGTGCCTTCCCATATGGAGAGTCATGCATTTCCTTTTATGACTCAGCAAATATGACTAATATATAATTAGATCATTTTTCATAATCTTCCAATAAAATTGGAGAAATGGCATTCTGGTAAAACCAATTTGAGATTCTTTCTCTTAAAATACTTATTTCAAAGAATCACTTGGAGTAGTTTTAGAAATTCAATTCTGCATATCTGTAGAATAGTGTGTATAACTCAAAAGCCTGCTGTACTACAGATTCAGTTATTAAGTAGATAGATTTTCCTAGAGTAAATAAATCTTATATTCAATTTCAAAATCATTTATTAAATGGCAGCATTTTTCCAGAACACAAAGTAGAAATATTTAAAATTATTACTATCACGATACCATTTCAGAAATGTGAACTATTTCTCCTGTTTTATTCATGTCTTTTTTTGCTGCTTCTCTCTTGTTGTTGTTGTTTTGTAAGTATCACATGGTGGCCAAGATATACCCCCTTAAATTCCTTTTAATAGACTCTTTAATATCAAAATATATTTCATTATCAAACATGATGATTTTCTCTCTCTGCTACTCAGGATCTCTAAATAATTTGCCAGTAATTGAACAAAACTGAATTTCATAAATATTGTTTTCCCTCAGAGAATAAGTCAATTAAATTTCTATTTTCCCCAAATTATTTTAATTATTTTTCTTAAAAAATACAATAATTACTAGTAGTCAAAATTATAGAGGCAGAAAGTAAAATGGTATTTGCCAGGGGATAGGGGGAATGAGAGAATGGAGAATAATTATTTAGGCACAGAGTTGCAGGTTTTCAAGATGAAAGAGTTCTGAAGGAGAATGGTGGTGAGGGCAGCACATTATGAATATATTTAATACCACTGAACTGTACACTTGAAAATGGTTAAGATGGTAAATTTTATGTTTGTATATTTTACCACAATTTAAAAAATTGGGGAAAAAGATAAAGTTGTAATAGTCACCTGAAAGTTTGTTCACTTTGGAAAAAGTGTTAACATGAAATAAGAGTTGCTCAATGATATTTCCCCAAAATTTTGTCAGAACTTCATTGAAAACAATTCAAGATTATGGTGCTCTACTTTCAATCCTGTCATCATTAACTCAGTTTATTTATTGAATGCCCACCATATGTCCCGCTTTCTGCTTAGATTATAGTTTAATCAAAAAACATGTTAATTACCTCATTGACTTCACATTCCGTGACAGACATATTACTAAGGACATAGGAAAGCATAAACAAAAATAAGTAGCGTATCCATGATGGATTAATAAAAATGATATGCATATTTTAAAAAATACAATGACTCTAAGAAATTCCCACAAAAACATACCTAACAAGTATCAAACTATTCATGAACACATCTGAGATACTGCATTATTATTAAAATTGTTATTTTTGGAGATATTTATTGTATTTCTTTTATTTATATAGATTATGTTAACCACAAAATTATATTCATCTGTGAATGTGGTAATTATTAAAAAGGTTAGAATTTTTTTTAATTGAACATCCTAATTCAAAAATATTTAACAGAGCTTTAACTGATAACACAACTGGATATTCTATTTGGGAGAAGGTATAAAAGTCCTCCACTAAAAATATATGACTGTGAGTAGATAAAGAATGGGAAAAGAAAAAAAGAAGCCAGAAGATTATTTTGAGACTTCTGCCCTTCTCTCATAGATTGCTTATACAATTTTTAAGTTACCAATATACTGAAAACACCTCAAAGAGCTACAAAAAATATCTGACAAAGAATTAAAGTAATTAATTTGAAGCTCATCTGTATTCTAGTAACACAGAGCCAGGCTTCCTAACTGTGTTCAGTGCTCTGAATTTTCTATATTTCATTTTCAAAGAATGAGTATCATGATGAAAACATGGAAATTAAGGTACAGAAACGCAGAGAACTCAGAGTTGTTCCTAATACAATGGGGATTTTCCCCTCTAGTCATCAACTTTAAATGGGTATCACATAGATAGTTCAACATACCTACCTTAATTCATGAGTGTGTATAAGATTGTGGAAGAGCACATACAGGGAACCTCACCCCTTGATGAAACCAGATATAACATAATCATATTTATATAATGCATTTTCATACACATTGTGACATCTGGGCCTGAGAACAACCCTTCAGGTACTAGAGGATTTTGTTCTTGCTTTACAGACGGAGAAACTAAGGCTTAGCCACATTAAGTGACTTGTCAAATGTTACCCAGTGATTTAGTATAGGTAGGGCTGAAGCTCAAGGCTTCTGGTTCCAAGACCAATGATCTTTTTCTAGACCACTGTGAGTCCCCAGAAAGCTATAAATTGAAATTTGTTGTATATTTATCCCCTTATCTACTAAGTCAAGACTGCATTGGGTAGGTGCCCTTCTGGGTACCTCTCTGTTCTCCGCATCTCTATAGTCTCTGTAAAGTATATGCACCATGTACCCTACCCTTTGATGACCTTCTCACAATGTGTGCCAGTGTCCCCACCACTTGTCCGCTTGTTTACCCCTCATCCTTGGAAAAAGCTGAGGAATGGTCATAATCAGGAGTTGGTAGTTAAGGAGTTTGTGGAAGATAAAGTGAGCTTTCTCCTGGGAGAGAAAGAAAGATGAGCAAAACAAATACTTGAATCACGCATGCTTTATTAACTTAGAAAAAGAATCACCATACTGTGTATCAGTGAGAAGACATCCCTGGAGAACAGTGAGTTTCAGAGATACAGAAGGAATCAGGTCAGATTACCCTGGTAATCTAAAATGCAGTTCATCTGCCTGTAGATAGCGTGAGCATACCATAAAAATATCCAGTGTTGAAGGACACCAACCTCAAATCTGGAATCAAATGAGACACTACATGTGCAATAGTTTTAAAACTAAAAAGAAAAAAAATGTCTCAAGAACATAGAACCTGGTAAGACTAATTAATTACTGTTGATAATAACATTTCCTAAGTAACATCTTCACATTTCTTCATTCCCCCGTGTTATCTGTTGTCATCTGTAGGGCTCTCTCCCCTGATAAAAGGAGAGAGGAAATTTAGTACTCTGAAGCCCTGATAATGTCAGGAGTTAGCCAGTCCATTTCCCCCCCTTTTACTGGTTTTCAGATGAAAGCAAATCATACAGGGGAAATTGAAACCATAACTGCTTCTGTAACACTCTGTTCCTCAGGGGGTACTTGGACTAAAAGGAATGCACACCAGCAAAACACATTTAAGGTACAAGTTATGTGAGTCATCAGATGCAGTTTGTATAATTCCAAAACATTCAGGAGCTAAATTGTACTGGGATAATTTGTGAGCAATGTTCTGACCTCTAGCATTTCCAAGTCTCACTTGACTTTGTAGCTTAGCGGTATTTTTTTTTAAGAGGACTGCGTCACTTTAATTTTGTGATATCCCAAGCCCATTCTGCTCCAAGTCTTGTATAATTGTACATTTTTTATTCAAAAGGCAGAATGTGTAAAGATGGGGTTGAAGGTGAGTGAAGACAAGGAACACTTTATGACAAAACAACCAAACTAATGGGGCATTACTTTAGAATACTGACACCAAAATACTGTAATTTCTTGGAGAGATCTTAATAAAACAGAAATTGATAAAAGCCTCATTGTCAAAAACCAAACAGCAAGACCCCTTTTAGCCGTCCTATAGAAATGTTACCTAACTCTTCAACTAGTGCCATGAAAATCATAAAGTTAAAAATTGCACTTTAATGTTTAGCTGTAACAACAAGGCAGCATTTTCTTCAAACAAAGAAGAATTCTCCAAAGTGAATAATCATATACCATGGGTTAAAAGAAGATGAATTGTGTCTGGACTTTTTAAAAGAAAAATATACAAAAAGTAAATCCAGTAAATTTTTGAAAATTTTTTAATGATTGGCTTAAATTAAGACTTTCTGTACGGTACTAGTAAATGTCAGTCTTAGGATATTTCCAGCTGAATTGGACATTATATTTCGACCAGTTTCTCTGACACACTCTTTCTTTTTCGTCTAAAACTCTCATAGCCTGATCTAAAAGAGTGTCTCGTCAAATACTGATTGAAAATTGATTTTCATTATTTTAATTGCCCCAAATTTACAGAATATTATTATTCCATAGAAACAGCATTTTGAACTCAAATATTTGCATTAGAATCATTATACTTAATGTGTTGATTTTAAGTGTTGTGTCTTTGCATAATATGTAATTATGGGGATATTCACTCAACAACTATTAATAAAGATATTTTTCTCTGAAAATATTCATAGATTTACACTGGATAAAATCATATAAGACAGTGTTCCAGCTTTATTGAAGTGTAACTGATATATCAAAAAAGTACATTTCATGCATACAATTGGATAAGTTTGGATATATGCATATACTTGTGATATCATCACCTCAATCAAGGTTATCAAGCATGTCCATAACCTCCAAAAGTTTCCTGTGCCACTTTTTTAAAATTAACTTTTATTGGAGTATAGTTGCTTTACAATGCTGTGTTAGTTTCTACTGTACAGCAAAGTGAATCAGCCATACGTATACATCTATCTCCTCTTTTTTGGATTTTCTTCCCATTGAGGTCACCACAGATCATTGAGTAGAGTTCTCTGAGCTATAGAGTAGGTTCTCATTTGTTATCTATTTTATACGTAGTATCAATAGTGTATATATGTCAATCCCAATCTCCCAATTGATCCTACCTCTCCTTCTCCCCGTTGGTGTCCATACGTTTGTTCTCTACATCTGTGTCTCTATTTCTGCTCTGCAAATAAGATCATCTATACCAATTTTTTAGATTCCACATATATGCATTAATATACGATATTTGTTTTTCTCTTTCTGACTTACTTCACTCTGTATGACAGTATCTAGGTCCATCCACGTCTCTACAAATGACCTAATTTTGTTTCTTCTTATGGCTGAATAATATTCCATATCTTTATCCATTCGTCTGTTGATGGGCATTTAGGTTGCTTCCATGTCCTGGCTATTGTAAATAGTGCTGCAATGAACACTGTGGTACATGACTCTTTTTGAATTATGGTTTTCTCAGGGTATATGCCCAGTAGTGGGATTGCTGGGTCGTATGGTAGTTGTATTTTTAGTATTTTAAGGAACCTCCATACTGTTCTCCATAGTGGCTGTAACAATTTACATTCCCACCAACAGTGCAAGAGGGTTCCCTTTTCTCCACACGCTCTCCAGCATTTATTGTTTCTAGATTTTTTGATGATGGCCATTCTGACCGGTATGAGATGATATCTCATTCTAGTTTTGATTTGCATTTCTCTAATGATTACTGATGTTGAGCATCCTTTCATGTGTTTGTTGGCAACCTGTATATCTTCTTTGGAGAAATGTCTATTTAGATCTTCTGCCCAGTTTTGGATTGGGTTGTTTGTTTTCTGATATTGAGCTGCATGAGGTGCTTGTAAATTTTGGAGATTAATCCTTTGTCAGTTGCTTCATTTGCCAATATTTTCTCCCATTCTGAGGGTTGTCTTTTTATCTTGTTTATAGTTTCCTTTGCTGTGCAAAAGCTTTTAAGTTTCATTAGGTCCCATTTGTTTATTTTTGTTTTTATTTCCATTTCTCTAGGAAGTGGGTCAAAAAGGATCTTGCTGTTATTTATGTCATAGAGTGTTCTGCCTGTGTTTTCCTCTAAGAGTTTTATAGACTCTGGCCTTACATTTAGGTATGTAATCCATTTTGAGTTTATTTTTGTGTATGATGTTAGGGAGTGTTCTAATTTCATTCTTTTACATGTAGCAGTCCAGTTTTCCCAGCACCACTTACTGAAGAGGCTGTCTTTTCTCCATTGTATATTCTTGCCACCTTTATCAAAAATAAGGTGACCATAGGTGCGTGGGTTTATCTCTGGGCTTTCAATCCTGTTCCATTGATCTATATTTGTGTTTTTGTGCCAGTACCATACTATCTTGATTACTGTAGCTTTGTAGTATAGTCTGAAGTCTGGGAGCCTGATTCCTCCAGCTGTTTCTCTTTCTGAAGATTGCTTTGGCTATCCGGGGTCTTTTGTGTTTCCATATAAACTGTGAAATTTTTTGTTCTCATTCTGTCAAAAATGCCATTAGTAGTTTGATAGCGATTGCATTGAATCTGTAGATTGCTTTGGGTAGTATAGTCATTTTCACAATGTTGATTCTTCCAATCCAAGAACATGGTATATCTCTCCATCTGTTTGTATTATCTTTAATTTTTTTCATCAGTGTCTTATAGTTTTCTGCATACAGGTCTTTTGTCTCCTGAGGTAGGTTTATTCCTAGGTTTTTTGTTGCAATGGTAAATGGGAGTGTTTCCTTAATTTCTCTTTCAGATTTTTCATCATTAGTATGTAGGAATGCAAGAGATTTCTGTGCATTAATTTTGTATCCTGCTACTTTACCAAATTCATTCATTAGCTCTAGTAGTTTTCTGGTAGCATCTTTAGGATTCTCTATGTATAGTATCATGTCATCTGCAAACAGTGACAGCTTTACTTCTTCTTTTCCGATTTGGATCCCTTTTATTTCTTTTTCTTCTCTGATTTCTGTGGCTAAAACTTCCAAAACTATGTTGAATAATAGTGGTGAGAGTGGGCAATCTTGTCTTGTTCCTGATCTTAGAGGAAATGGTTTCAGTTTTTCACCATTGTGAACGATGTTGGCTGTTGGCTTGTCATATATGACCTTTACTATGTTGAGGTAAGTTCCCTCTATGCCTACTTTCTGCAGGGTTTTTATCATGAATAGGTGTTGAATTTTGTCAAAAGCTTTTCCTGCATCTATTGAGATGATCATATGGTTTTTCTCCTTCAATTTGTTAATATGGTGTATCACGTTGATTGATTTGTGTATATTGAAGAATCCTTTCATTCCTGGGGTAAACCCCACTTGATCATGGTGCATGATCCTTTTAATGTGCTGATGGATTCTGTTTGCTAGTATTTTGTTGAGGATTTTTGCATCTATGTTCATCAGTGATATTGGCCTGTAGTTTTCTTTCTTTGTGACATCTTTTTCTGGTTTTGGTATCAGGGTGATGGTGGCCTCATAGAGTGAGTTTGGGAGTGTTCCTCCCTCTGCTATACTTTGGAGGAGTTTGAGAAGAATAAGTGTTAGCTCTTCTGTAAATGTTTGATAGAATTCCCCTGTGAAGCCATCTGGTCCTGGGCTTTTGTTTGTTGGAAGAGTTTTAATCAGAGTCTCAATTTCAGTGCTTGTGACTGGTCTGTTTATATTTTCTATTTCTTCCTGGTTAAGTCTCAGAAGTTTGTGCTTTTCTAAGAATGTGTCCATTTCTTCCAGGTTGTCCATTTTATTGGCATATAGTTGCTTGTAGTAATCTCTCATGATCCTTTGTATTTCTGCAGTGTCAGTTGTTACTTCTCCTTTTTCATTTCTGATTCTATTGATTTGAGTCTTCTCCCTTTTTTTCTTGATGAGTCTAGCTAATGGTTTATAAATTTTGTTTACTTCTCCAAGAACCAGCTTTTAGTTTTATTGATCTTTGCTATTGTTTCCTTTGTTTCTTTTTCATTAATTTCTGATCTGATCTTTATGATTTCTTTCCTTCTGCTAACTTTGGCGTTTTTTTGTTCTTCTTTCTCTAATTGCTTTAAGTGTAAGGTTAGGTTGTTTATCTGAGCTGTTTCTTGTTTCTTGAGGTAGGATTGTGTTGCTATAAACTTCCCTCTTAGAACTGCTTTTGCTGCATCCCATAGGTTTTGGGCCATTGTGTTTTCATTGTCATTTGTTTCTAGGTATTTTTAAATTTCCTCTTTGATTTCTTCAGTGAGCTCTTGGTTATTTAGTAGTGTATTGTTTAGCCTCCATGTGTTTGTAGTTTTTACAGATTTTTTCTTGTAATTGATATTTAGTCTCATAGCATTGTGGTTGGAAAAGACACTTGATATGATTTCAATTTTCTTAAATTTACCAAGGCTTGATTTGTGACCCAAGGTATGATCTATCCTGGAGAATGTTCCATGAGCACTTGAGAAGAAAGTGTATTCTTTTTTTTTTTTGGATGGAATATCCTATAAATATCAATTCAGTCCATCTTGTTTAATGCATCATTTAAAGCTTGTGTTTCCTTATTAATTTCATTTTGGATGATCTGTCCATTGGTGAAAGTGGGGTGTTAAAGTCCCCTACTATGATTGTGTTACTGTCGATTTCCCCTTTTATGGCTGTTAGCATTTGCCTTATGTATTGAGGTGCTCCTATGTTGGGTGCATAAATATTTACAGTTGTTATATCTTCTTCTTGGACTGATCCCTTGATCATTATGTAGTGTCCTTCTTTGTCTCTTGTAACAGTCTTTATTTTTAAAGTCTAATTTGTCTGATATGAGAATTGGTACTCCAGCTTTCTTTTGATTTCCATTTGCATGGAATATCTTTTTCCATCCCCTCTCTTTCAGTCTGTATGTGTCCCTAGGTCTGAAGTGGGTCTCTTGTAGATAGCATATATACAGATCTTGGTTTTGTATCCATTAACACTCTGTGTCTGTGGTTGGAGCATTTAATCCATTCACATTTAAGGTAATTATCAATATATATATTCCTATTACCATTTTTGTAATTGTTTTGGGTTTGTTATTGTAGGTCTTTTCCTTCTCTTGTGTTTCCTGCCTAGAGAAGTTCCTTTAGCATTTGCTGTAAAGCTGGTTTGGTGGTGCTGAATTCTCTTAGCTTTTGCTTGTCTGTAAAGGTTTTAATTTCTCCATGGAATCTGAATGAGATCCTTGCTGGGTAGAGTAAACTTGGTTGTAGGTTTTTCCCTTTCATCACTTTAAATATGTCCTGCCACTCCCTCATTTTCTTCTTTTTAAAAGAGCTTTTTATTTATCTGGAAACTAATCCTTTAAGCTATAAATTAAAATATTTTCTCCCACTTTGTCATTTGTCCATTGATTATGCTTATGATGGTGGTCTTTTTGTTTTGTTTTGTTTTTTGGCTTCGCAAAGTCTCTTATTTTTTCTTAAATTTGATCATGGTTTGTAAGACTTTCCCTTCTCCCATGTCATAAAGGAATTCACCTATGTTTTCTTGTAATACTTGTATATTTTCAATTTTTGCATTTATGTCTGGAATATATTTAGAGTAGATTCTGATATGTAGTTTGAAGATTTAATTCATTTTATCTCTTTCCAAATGGTGATTCATTTCTTCTAATACTATTTAAAAGAATCCTTTTCATTTTTATTCTATATTAAATTTCAATTTTTTTCTCTGTAAATGGGATCAATGTTGACTTGCTTTACCTGTGAATGCCAAATAAGAATGAACTTTTACAAAATAACAAGTCTAATTATTTTCAGTTTATTTAAAGCTAAGTTACCTAATTTGATTTATGTAAACCTTTGTAAATACAGCACAGTATAAAATGTGTGAATTTATTTATATTGCTACTTACTCATCATTTTGTAAATTCATCTAGTTGAAATAATCAGCCCAGTTTTGCTATCTATTCTGATCAGCATCCAGGGAGGGCTGCTCATGGTTTCATGCTGAATTGCACTAACAGGGAAGCAGATGATGGTCTCTGCCTCAGGAAGCTTTTTTTCTTAATAGTGTATTTCAAAAGTAAGCCTCAAAGAATAGATTTTAGTTCCTTTCCCAACCTGAGGTTTCCATACAAAAGGCAGTCAATCAGTCAATGAACAATCTATCTTTGATACAAACAATGGATGGCTGTATGTACAAAAATCCTTTTTAAAATACTACCAATACAATTAATGATGAGACTAAAGATTGCTGACGATATCCAATTAACTAAGCCTAAGGGGGAATTTCTAATAAACTGCATCATGTTTATAACATCTATATACCTGGCAACTAGGAAGGCAGCCTTTTTCCTGACAATTACAGAATTAAGGAGACTTTTTTTTTTTCATTCTACTCCACAGTCATTTCAGTATTGTTACTAGAGAACTTCAAATATTTCTGATATCCGTTCTGCTTTAACGGGGAGTTTTATTGTGAGGAAGCTGTTGAAAATGAACAGTGTTCTTAACATATTTTATGTTACTAGTTGAAAAAAAAGGCACAGAGCCGAACACAATGAAAGGGATGTATTATTAGGAGAAATGCTACTCATGTTGAATTAATTTTGTCTATGTGTTAAAACTCAGAAACACTGACTTGGGAGCAACAGAACACTGCTGACTTTTGGCTGTGCTGGCTGTGTGTGAATGAACAGCCAGGAGTAAATTGTTACACAATAAGCCACAGAAAATACTGTCAGTTTTGGAAATGTAAGGAATTGTGTAAATTTGTCTTATACATAGAGGCAGCTCTTTTCTTGAGGATAGCAGAGTTCATTTCCTCCTCAAAAGTTTTTTTAATGCTGAAAAAAATGCCTTCTTTGTATATTTCAAGAATGACATGAAACACTTATCTTAATAGTAGCAAAATACATCTGAATTCTAGCACACCTCTTAAGGTATATCCAAGTTTCGTTCCCATCTTATATTAGGTCAGGGTATCATACTTAGCAACAATAAGTAAAGATAAGAACTCCTTTCAGTACATTATGTCATCAGTCAATCAGTACACAGAATACACATGAAAATGGGCCAACAGAGCAATCCTCACCGCTGGTAGCCATCATTTGCCCAATATCATCTCCCAACAAAGCTAGTTTTGACATTTGGTACAGACAGTAAGTGACAGAACATCACTACCCAATGTGTGGCCACATGCAATCCACGTGCTGATTTGCAAAACATTTCTTACTGGTTCACAACAAAGTAAGTAATGAAATGGAGAGGAAGCATCTAGAAATGTTCACAGCAATTTGAAAGAGTAATTTTATGTCTATTAAATCTAATAGTAAAAACTAATTGGGGCTTGTACATTGCTTTTTTAAAATTTATTATTTATTTTTATTATATTTGACCAAAGTATTGCTCCAAGGCTGATTGGAAATTTAAAAATGAAGAACAAACAAAAAAACACCCTGGTCCTTTACCATCAAGTGTGAGAGTCACTATTCTAAACCAGAGGATTAGTGAGCTGGGAAAGTGTCATAGATGAAGTAGGAATTATGATGGCAATCTGGCTAGCTAATGATACTTGACTACCTACTATTGTGTCTATCATTGTGCTTAGTTTCTTTCTCTCTCTCTCTCCCCCTATATATATATATCAATGTACATATGTGAATACATTTTACATACGTATACATATACCATATAATGTACATATGTGGTATACAAGTATATATATATATATATATATATACAGCACCATATATATACACATATATGTATATATCTGTGTATAGAGTATTTAATATCTTCACAATAACCCTGAACTTTGAAGTCAATATATATCGTGCCCATTTGACCTGATTATGCCCTAGATATTACTGCCAATGTCCACTTCTCCCCCTAGAGTTATTCTTTGTTAAAAATTAAACCAAGAGTTTCTTTCATTACCAACATTCTTCCACGAATTTATGAGGATGGAGAATAATTATGGTTCCCCACCCCCTCACCCCCCCAAAAAAATAAAACCTGTTATTTCCTATCTCTTTTCTGTATTTCGGAGGGTACTTGGTGGGCAGCTGGGAATAGCTGTGTCAGTGGCTCCTGGGGAGAGCCTTTATTCCCTCATCATTGTACTCAGCCTTTCTAATAGCTGCTGCCCACTCTTCCTGGAATGAGTAAAAATGTTTTCCTGTGTGAATGAAGAGAGCTGATTGAATTGATTCCATCACTGGTGCACTCCCTGGAGATTGGTGTGTTTATTTAAAAAAAAAAAAAAGGCTGAACTGGTATGAACTTTATAACAGGCACCAGTTTGCTGAGTGAAGGGAAGTAATTATTTTGATTAAATAGATATAATGTGCTGAAGGGAAAGATGACCATAACCCTCTCTGACAAATTTTCACCTTGAGTAGAACAAGGGCTTTTGAACGGTTTACTGGTTCCCTGATTGTCTCTTTAAATGTTCTTTTAAAGATGTCTATGAGTATAAGACAAAATATACAGAACGTAGCTTTGGAAAGAATAGGTAATATACTACCTCATATGCTGAATATGTCTGAGGAGTTGGCAAAGCAGAGCTGTAGATCCATATAGACGTGTTATGAAATGCAACAGAGAATCAGAGATAACCCACACCGGCTTAGTTGTAGAAAAAGATTTGAATAACACACAGGGATACGACATTAAACACAAACATAGATGGGATATATTGTGTATGTTTTAGATCCTTTTGGGGATGCTTCCACATGGCATTATTCTCTTTATTCCCATTTAACGTGTTTATATAAACAGTGCTCTATGTTGAATTTCCATAGCAATTATCCCTGCTCGTGTAACTATCTTAAATAATTACATGAATAATTACTATTAGGAGAAACAGTCTCTGGCACACCCTTTTTCCAAATGTTGTGATTTTGTTTTCTCTACTGAATTCTTTTTCTTTTCACATTTTAAGTCTTTTTTTTTTCTTTCCTTATGTTAACTTGCTTATCTTCTTCATGTGAATTGAAATAATGAGCATGTCTGCTCTCTGCAAACCAGTTTGATAAATCTCAAAATGAGTATGTCACAGAGAAGAAAGTGCTATCAGTACTTTCCTAAGTAAACACATTATGACTGCATATTAATCACTGGTATATTCTAGAATGGCACAATGACAGTAATAGACCATGCTAAGGAGTCTCATTGTCACCAGGCAGTGTTTATGACAAAATTGCCCTTACTGTAATGTAGTTTTGGTCCCATTTCTGAAACATTTACCTTAAGCTAATGCTACTGTTCTAAACTAAAGCAAAGCCTGAATGAATGAGGCAAAAATTGGATTTTTTTTTTTCTGGTACGCGGGCCTCTCACTGTTGTGGCGTCTCCTGTTGCGGAGCACAGGCTCCGGACGCGCAGGCTCAGTGGCCACGGCTCACGGGACCCAGCCTCTCCGCGCACGCGCGGCACGTGGACTCTTCCCGGAGCGGGACACGAACCCGTATCCCCTGCCTCGGCAGGCGGACTCTCAACCACTGCGCCACCAGGGAAGCCCAAGATTGGATTTTTAAAAGTGCTACTTTATCTGTATTGGTCTTCTAGACTTTCTGAAATTACCAAGTAATTGAATAACCTTCCCCTTCATTTTAACTGTGCAACTCTGGCCTCTGTCAGAGAATCTATCTACTCTCTCATGCTAGAAAAGCCTTCTCTTTCTCTGTTTCACTCATTTAACAAGGGTTGACTGACCTCACTGGTTCTCAAGGTTATGTATGTGGTGAAATTCCTGGAAAATATGGTGCTTTTTACCACCTATCATTTTGATGATATTAGCATCAAAATAGCTAAATTTTACATTTATGTATGGAATTAAGTACTGGCTTATATTAGATTCCAAAATACACAAACATGAGTAGGTACCAACATTTTAAGAAGAAACAAAAGGGGGATAAACTTTATGAGAGAAATTTCTCCTCATTAAATTAACACTTTCCCTCGGAGCAAAATAGAGGGTTGTTTCTATGACCTGCTCCAGCTCGCAAAGTATCAGTTCTTAGTGGAATCTTAACTGAAACACATAAGTATTATTTCATGTGTATCAAAAATACGAAGGTAAATGGCCCAGACTCTGCCCTCAAAGAGCTCACAGTCTTGTAGGAAAAACTCACAAATGGCAAAGCTATAAAACAATATGGAATTACAGGTCAGAGAAGGTCAAGCAGTGCTGGGCACCTTCCCACAGGCTGGAAGGGTCTGCAAAGATTGCCGTGAGGTAGCATCTCACGGTAGCTGCTGGGGACACCAAAACAGGCGAGACTCTTTACGATGTCAGAGTCCGGTTCTAATATAAACAGGCTTGTACACAATCACAGCTCAAAGTGGAAGGCACACAGTACTGTGTGACAGTGAGTGGGGAGAAAGGAAACAGAGGGAGGACGGCAAGTGAATGAACCTGACGGCGGAGCAGTTCAGCAAGCCTTCTGTGGTCTTTCCTTCCACCGGGTGCTTCCCTAGAATACACGATGTCTTTCCAACTCTCATGAATATACCTCCTCTACACACTGATCACGATGCCTCAAGTTCACAACTTAGCGTGGCCTGAACTGGCTTTAATGTATGTACATCACTTGTAAGTCCGTATTGTTCTGTATTGTTAAAATGCAAAATCAGATCCGGTACATCTGAGGTGGGACTTGACATCCTCATTCCTATGAAGCTCCCAGGGAATGTGATGCTTCTGGCCCACAGCCCACACTTTGAATGGCAAGGGCCCAAGTTTTAACTCTTCATATGAGAACCTTGGCAACTGCCAAGTAAATCTATCATCTTTGCTGTTATATTTAAAAACCCATCATACAAGTTTGAAGAAAATCATCAGGTATTTTTTGGTAAATAAATATGAAGACAGGGGCTTCCCTGGTGGCGCAGTGGTTGAGAGTCCGCCTGCCGATGTAGGGGACACGGGTTCGTGCCCCGGTCCGGGAAGATCCCACGTGCCGTGGAGCGGCTGGGCCTGTGAGCCATGGCCGCTGAGCCTGCGCGTCCGGAGCCTGTGCTCCGCAACGGGAGAGGCCACAACAGTGAGAGGCCCGCGTACCACAAAAAAAAAAAAAATATATATATATATATATATATATATGAAGACAGGTCTAGAGTTAATAATAATAGGAACAATGATTGTGATTACAGATTATTGAGTGCTGTTTCCCTGGCACACTGCTAAAGTTAGTAGTTATAATAGCAATATATATGTTTTCTATCCTTACAACTACTGAGTGAAGTAAGTATCACTCCCCATTTTACAAACTGAGGCAGACGTTAGGTAACTTAATGCCTTGTGGCCAGTACAAGGCAGCCCTTTGTGACTCCAGTCCAGATGTCTCTTACTGCAACACTCTAAAAAGCATGGTCAAAAGAAGAAAATAGGAAGTTGATAGAAGTGCAGAATCACAAGAGTAGAAATTGTGATGTTCTGTGGTATGGAAATGGCTGAATCTTCTGGGGACAAAACTTAGCAGCTGAGCTGCACAAGGTGCTCTTTGCAAACAGCCCTGTCAAACAATGCTTTTCAGCATGTCCAATAGACGCTCAGGAGCCAAAACAGGAAGAGGACTGACGTGGCTCTGATTCTGTACTTTAATGACAGAGGAAAGCACAGGAGGAACGAATTTTTAGTCTTTTTATATATTTATATGTTATGATACATATTTATGTGTTTATAAATATGTATGAAAGGATCATGAACATGGAGAATTGCTGACTCAACATAACGTGGCATTTTTAGCAAGCTTCATGGATAACCAAGGGAAAGGAACTGCATGGATGTATTCACTGATGGAACCAGATTCTAACCGCCAAAAGAGCGGACCAAGTCCTATTTTTAGTAATTCTTTTCTCTTCATGCACGAAGAGTTTACTTCTTGAATTTTTCAGAGTTTAATGCAATCATAAAATGGTGATTTTTGAAAACAGCACACTAAAAATTATCCCTCTCCGCGCCCCGCCCCCCGGCAAAAAAAAAGGAAAACTGGTTTGGATGCCACTCTTTTTAGATGAACAAGTCATGGGACAGGAAGTGATGCTGAAAGCTTGCTCCGTGACATAGATATATGCTGGCTTAGCTGAAGCAGGGTAGCTATCAGACATTTTAAATTGAGGAGTGGGTTGTTTTCCTTCACAGGGAAAATACATCACAACTAAGAATAAATATCAGTACGTGGTGAATTGCTTCCTTGTCCATCCCAGTGCTAAAAAGGGCCTCACAAATTTGGCTTATTTAGCAAATACCTTTTGGGGGCTAAACACTGAATCAACAACTATATGACAACACTGAATGCTTTCATTAAACATGACAAAATGGCTACAACTATCATGAAGTGTGATTGTGGGGTAGGAGTTGATTGTGGATACCATGAGTCACTGGAGACTACATGTGATAAAAATGACAGTGTTAGTGGTGAAATGGAAATCCAACCATTTTTCTTCACTGAATAAGCCTTTGTGTAGATCCCTGAGCTAGGAAGAGTCTAACCAATGGACACAAAAACTGTACAAGCCACCCTATAAGAAGTGAAATGAGCTCTCAGCAGGAAGAAAGTGTGGAAATCTTCAACATCTGTAGCCTGAAAACATTGTACCACACCAACTTTTGGGCGACATCATGAACAATGCTCTCCAGCATTACCTTGAGAGAGCTGTCACTATTAAGTACTTACTGTAGGTACAAGGATTTTTTCCAAGTATTTTACATGTTCAATCCACTTAACCCTTATAGTAGTAATGGTGTACTGATGTGTCCTATTACAATCAATAATTATCTGCAGATAAGGACACTGGGACACAAAGAGATTAAATAACTAACCAAAGGGCATCCAGTTGATGATAGAGGCAAGATCTGGACACAGCCCAACTCCAGAAGTTGTTTAATCACCGTATTGTAGTGCAGCTTGGCGGTGGGGATGGAGGATATTGTCATCGGTGTATTTCTAAGTTTGAGTTCTAGAAATATTGTTACACCAAGAGTGAGATGATAAATCACTAATATTGAGTGCAGAGTCAGTTCTTTTCCAATTCAGCCTAATTTTCCAAAATTGGTAATCTCACAGCAGCAGCATCTTGACCATTAAGAAAGATGTAGGAATATCCTTTTTCTTCTAAAGTTAGGATATGTAAAATAATTAGTCTTATGTTTATGCATTAATATATCAAAATACCAAGCAAATTTTCTGTGGGTCTCTTAAGATAAAGTATGAATGTTTCATCTAAGATAAAATGTAAATGTTCACATTACAGTGGGCCATTCAGGCTTCAATTCTCTAGACTTCCTGAATATGAGTTTACTCCCATCCTCTGTGAAGGATGATTTGGGAGAGGACATGGAGTCCTGTTGAAACTTAATAATGTGTCTTAGAGCTATAAGAATTTGTATGCAAATCTTCCATATTTCTGCCTTAGGTAACTTCCAAAACTTCCCAAATTTCTGCCTTGGGAAAATAGATATTTTTAATAATCAGAGAAATCATTCGTACTCACCATCATCAATACTCAAAATTTATTGTGCATCTAATATTTTGTATCGAGGTATAGTTGATGTACAATATCATGAGCATCTATTGACAGAAAACATTGCTAAATTCCAGGAAAACCAATATATGAGAAATATATTTTTTCTCTCCTTCCCCATTAGAGTTTTACAACCCACTTGGGAAACAATACGTAAACAAAAAAGATGAAGAAATACCCGGAAATACTCAAGGATTGACAAGACGATCGACAAGAGTACAAATTGAAAAAATAACAGGGGTTCCTCATCTCCCTCCCAACTGTATTTTGAAGAGAGTTCTCAGCTTGGGCAGCCCATTTTAAGAACAGTAACTTCAGAACTAAGAACAGTTCTCTCAGTCTAACCATTCATGTAAATTTAAGACCCCTGTAGATCAACCTCTTTCCGAATGTCCAGCCTTGGCTTGAATGTTCAAGAAAGCTTGACTTGATACTAACCTCACAGGTAAATTAAGATCTTACCTGAGTATCAGACAGACTTTCTATTTGTGAAAGCAAAACTCTCTCAGTTGCTTCTGTTTATAAATCCATCTTCTAACATTTGGGATCTTACAAAGCAGACTGACATTGTCTTCTACTTGGTATCACTTCAAATGCTAGATAACTATGATTCTGATTATATGAATCTCCTTTAAACACTTTTGTTCTAAGAGTAGTATTCTTATGAGATTTTCTTTTTAGTTTTGTTTTTTTTTAACTCTCCTTCTAGTTTTCTAAGCAAATTTCATTTTCGTTCTTAAATTATGGGGGCCAAAATTGAACATAATAATTTAACCAGCCAAGAGAAGACTTATCACCAGTTTGTTTTAGAAAACATGTTTTTATTAATGCATTCTAAATTTCCATTAACTATTTTGTTTACATCATACTGTTGATTAATACTGAATTTATTGTCCAGTAAATCACCTAGATATGCTCCTATTAAGCCATGTTTCTCCCATCTTAGTCTTCTGCAGTTTTTTAAAATCTAAGTTCATATCCTTATATTTATCCTTTTGAATTTCATCTTGTTTTATTTGGCTCATTGCTCAAACTGTAAAGATTTTTTTTAATTGAGATATAATTGACGTATAACATTGTAAATTTAAGGTGTACAGTGTGTTGATCGGATACATTTATATGTTGCAATATGATTACCTCCGTAGTGTTAGCTGACACCTCTGTCCCATCACATAATTATCATTTCTTTTTTTGTGGTGAGAAAATTTAAGATCAAGTCTCTTAGCAACTTCAAGATATACAATACAGTAGTGTTAACCATAATCACAATGCCATGCATTAGCTCTCCAGAACTTATTCATCCTCTTACTTCAAGTTTGTACCCTTTGACCAACATCCCCCCAATTCACCCACCCCCCATTTTCTGGTAACTATGATTCTACTCTCTGTTTTTATGAATTCAGCTTTTTTGGATTCTACATATAAGTGATATCATACAGTATTTGTCTTTTTCTGTCTGCCTTATCACATTTGACATAATGCCCTCAAGGTTCACCCATGTTGTCGAAAATGGCAAGAAGTCCTTCTTTCTCATGGCTGAATAATATTCCAGTGTGTGTGTGTGTGTGTGTGTGTGTGTGTGTATGTGAGACACCTTCTTTATCCATACATCCATTGATGGACATCTAGGTTGTTTCCATATCCTGGCTTTTGTGAATAATGCTGCAATAAACATAGGAGTACAAATATCTTTTTCTTTTTTTTAACATCTTTATTGGAGTATAATTGCTTTACAATGTGGTGTTAGTTTCTGCTGTATAACAAAGTGAATTAGATATACATATACATGTATCCCTATATGCCCTCCCTGTTGTGTCTCCCTCCCACCCTCCCTATCCCACCCCTCTAAGTGGTCACAAAGCGACGAAGTGAGGGAGTGGTATTGACATATGTACACTACCAAATATCTTTTTGATATCATGTTTTCATTTCCTTTGGACATATACTTAGAGGTGAGATTGCTGGATCATATGGTAGTTATATTTTTAATTTTTTGAAGAACCTCCATACTGTTTTCTATAGTGGCTGAGCCAATTTACATTCCTACCAATACTGCACAGTCGTTCCCTTTTCTCCACATTTTTGGACAACACGTTATCTCTCATCTTTTTTTGATGACAGCCATTCTAACAAGTGTGAGGTGATATCTCATTATGGTTTAGATTTGCATTTCCCTGATGATCAGTGATGTTGAGCATCTTTCCATCTGTTTGGTGGACATTTATGTGTCTTCTTTGGAAAAATGTCTCTTCAGTTCATCTGCTCATTTTTTAGCCAGATTGTTTGTCTTTTTGTTATTCAGTGGTATGAGCTCTTTGTGTATTTTGGAAATTAACCTCTTATCCATATATGGTTTGCAAATATTTCCCCCATTCTGTAGATTGACTTTTCATTTTGTCTATTTTTTTCTTTTGATGTGCAGAAGCTTTTTAGTTTGATGTAGTTCTGCGTGTTGATTCTTGCTTTTATTGCATAAAGATGGTTTTGATCATTGCATCCAATCCTGAAAAAAGGGAAGAAGCAACGTGGGGTAAAATGGTGCACAACCGGAAGTGAGATCAGAATTTTCTCTTCATTTCTTGGAAGATACAATTACTTCACAACAGAAGGAAAGCCCTCTCTGATCACTGTCTCATATAAAGCTATATTGTATGTGTGTGTGTGTGCATGTGTGTGTGTGTGTAGAAAAATATATATATAAGTACAAAAGACAATAAAAAAATACTCCTGCATCCAATACCCCAATTTAACAAATATTAGTATTTTGTTTTGCCTCAGATTTTTAAAAAGATTATCAGATAAAGTTAAAATCCTGTCTCCTCCAATCACATTCCCATCATAATTCTCCAGTATCAACCAAAGTCATGGATCTTGTTCATGAGTTTTTATCACTTTGCTGTATATATTACCCAGAAAAAAAATACGATTTATATTTTGTATACTTATGAAAATTTTGTTAATGATACAGGCTGTATCTAATTTTTGTTTTTAATTCTTTTTATTACTTTTTTTTTTTTTTTTTTTTTGCGGTACGCGGGCCTCTCACTGTTGTGGCCTCTCCCGTTGCGGAGCACAGGCTCCAGACGCGCAGGCTCAGTGGCCATGGCTCACGGGCCTAACCGCTCCGCGGCATGTGGGATCTTCCCGGAACCGGGACACGAACCCGCGTCCCCTGCATCGGCAGGCGGACTCTCAACCACTGCGCCACCAGGGAAGCCCTGTATCTAATATTTTGCAGCTATTTTTTCCATTCAACATTGTTTTATAGTCTTCTCAAATTGTTTCATATAGATTTAAATTATTCATTTTAAGTGCTGTTTTATGTATCACCATACAGTGACTTCACCATTTTGTATTCATTCCTGAAAAGATGAAAATATAGATTGTTTCTAATTTAAGGTAATAAAAATACTGTAATTAGTGTCTTCATATGCATATGAAGACACTAATTACAGTATTTTTATTACCTTATACAGTTTCAAAGTATAAACATGAAAGTGGAATTTGTTATAAGTTATGTATATTGTTAACTACATTGTTACATAGTCAATGTTACTCTTCAAAATGATTGTATGAGAGCTTTTCATTACCCAAGTTCTCTCCCCAGATTGGTATTGTGTGACTTTTTACCTGTCAGAAATTTGGATATGAAATAATTTTTTTTATTTAAATTTCCCTAGTCACTAGTTTTGACCATCTATTCATCTAATCTGGGGTATTTGTATTTTCCTCTTCTGTAAACAGTCTGCACATTTCCTTTGCATATTTTTCTATTAGGTTATTTGTATTTTTAAACTGTGATGTGTTACGTATATGCTATAGATATTAGTCCTCTGTATTTTCCAGTCTGGTTCTCAGTTTTTTACTTTATGTTCTTTTATTTGTTCAAAGGTTTTTGATAAATTAGCTGTATCAAAAATCATCTTTTCCCTTTTGGCTTGGTTTTGTAAGAAATCCTTTTCCTGCTCTGAAGCTATTAGTGCTTTCTTCTATATATTTTTTTCCCCAATAATTAGATTACATTTATTTTTAAAAACATTTTAAAATTGAAGTATAGTTGATTTACAGTGGTCTATTAGATTCTGGTGTACAGAATGATTCAGTTATACAGTGATTCAGCTATACATACAGTTATACAGTGATTCTGTTATACATGTACATATATTCTTTTTCATACTCTTTTTCATTATAGGTTATTACAAGATATTGAATATAGTTCCCTGTGCTATACAGTAGGACCTAGTTGTTTATCTATTTTATATATAGTTTGTATCTGCTAATTCCAAACTCCTAATTTATCACGCCCCTTTTCCCCTTTGGTAACTAAGTTTGTCTTCTATGTCTGTGAGTCTCTTTCTGTTTTGTAAACAAGTCCATTTGTATCATATTTTAAATACCACATATAAGTGATATCATATGATTTTTGTCTTTCTCTGTCTGACTTACTTCACTTAGTATGATAATCTCTAGGTTCATCCATGTTGCTGAAAATGGCATTGTTACATTCTTTTTCATGGCTGAGTAGTATTCTGTTGTACATATATACCACATCTTTATCCATTCATCTGTTGATGGACATTTAGGTTGATTCCATGTCTTAGCTATTGTAAATAGTGCTGCTATGAATATTGGGGTGCATGTATCTTTTCAAATTAGAGTTTTTTCCAGATATATTCCCAGGAGTGGGATTGCTGGATCATATGGTAACTCTATTTTTAGTTTTTTAAGGAACCTCCATACTGTTCTCCATAGTGGCTGTATCAATTACATTCCTACCAGGAGTGTAGAAGGGGTCCCTTCTCTACACACCCTCTCCAGCATATATTGTTTGTGGACTTTTTAATGATGGTCATTCTGATTGGTGTGAGGTGATACCTCACTGTAGCTTTGATTTGCATTTTTCTGATAATTAGCAATATTGAACATCATTTCATGTGCCTATTGGCCATCTGTATGTCTTCTTTGGAGAACTGCTTATTTAGGTCTTCTGCCCATTTTTCGACTGGGTTGTTTGTTTTTTTGTTGTTTAGTTGTATGAGCTGTTTGTATATTTTGGAAGTTAAGCTCTTGTTGGTCACATTGTTTGCAAATATTTTCTCCCATTCTGTAGGTTGTCTTTTCGTTTTGTTTATGGTTTCCTTTGCTGTGCAAAAGCTTATAAGTTTGATTAGGTCCCATTTGTTCATTTTTGTGTTTATTTCTATTGCCTTGGGAGAACGACCTAAGAAAACATTGCTATGATTTATGTCAGAGAATGTTTTGCCTATGTTCTCTTCCAGGAGTTTTATGGTGTCCTGTCTTCTATTTAAGTCTTTAAGCCATTTCGAGTTTATTTTTGTGTATAGTGTGAGAGTGTTCTAACTTCATTGATTTACATGCAGCTGTCCAGCTTTCCCACCACCACTTGGTGAAGAGACTGTCTTTTCTCCATTATATATTATTGCCTTCTTTGTTGAAGATTAATTGACCTTAGGTGTGTGGCTTTATTTCTGGGCTCTCTATTCTGTTCCATTGATCCATATGTCTGTTTTTGTGCCAGTGCCATACTGTTTTGATTACTGTAGCTTTGTAGTATTGTCTGAAGTCTGGGAGGGTTATGCCTCCAGCTTTGTTCTTTTTCCTCAGGACCACTTTGGCAATTCTAGGTCTTTTGTGATTCCATATAAATTTTAGGATTATTTGTTTTAGTTCTGTGAAAAATGTCATGGGCAATTTGATAGGGATCACATTAAATCTGTAGATTGCTTTGGGTAGTATGACCATTTTAAGAATATTAATTCTTCCAATCCAAGATCATGGGATAGTTTTCCATTTCTTTAAATCATCTTCAGTTTCCTTTATCAATGTTTTATAGTTCTCAGCATATAAGTCTTTCACCTACTTGGTCAGATTTATTCCTAAGTATTTTATTTTATTTTTTTGATGTGATTTTAAAAGGGATTGTTTTTTACTTTCCCTTTCTGATATTTCATTGTTAGTGTAAAGAAATGCAACAGATTTCTGTGTGTTAATCTTGTATCCTGATACCTTGCTGAATTCATTTATTAGTTCTAGTAGTTTTTGTGTGGAGTCTTTAGGGTTTTCTACATACAGTATCATGTCATCTGCATATAATGATAATTTTACCTCTTCCCTTCCAGTCTGGATAACTTTTATTTCTTTTTCTTGTCTGACTGCTGCACTATTTTGCTGTCAGTGCTTGTTTCTCCTCTGTGGGTAATTCAGCTTATATCTTTATTTTGGAGTTCTGTGGTTCTATTTTTAAGCATATATGTGTGGATTTACTTTTATTTTATAAATCCTGCTGAGCATGTGGTATGCTCTTTCAATGTAAGGCTTTTGTTTGTTTTTTCCTTCCAATTCTGGAAAGTTTCCAGCCAGGATCCTTGAAAATACTTCCCATTAATATTCTCTGTTAATACTCTACTGATGATGAAAATCTTGTTGGACACATAGGGGAGTCTCTCAATGTTACTGCTATGCTTGTCTCAATTCCCTTTTTTATGTTTCATCTTTTTATCTCTTTTCACTGGATTCTGGGTACAGTCCTTGACACTTATTCTCTTGGGGGTGGCTTTGGGAAATTATTATTCCATCTGAATCTTTTTAATGGCGATGTGTTTTGTTTCTATATTTTCCATTTTTCATTCTGTCTATTCTTGTTTCATTTTTGCCTACATTTGTTCTTATAATTTCTTGTTCTCTTATACGAACAGTTTTTTCCTTTATCACATTGTTTATATTAAACATATGTTTATTACACTAATTTTGGATGATTCTGTTATTTGCATTTGCTCAGGAATATTCATTTCATGATTGTTGAGTTGGTTTTCTGTTTTTAGTGTTAATTGGATTTTTTGCTTTCAGGCAACACACTGAGTAAGCGGTGTATTTCTCACTCTCACTCTTTATAATGCTTCTCAGTTGTCTCCACTAGTCCCCCAAGACCTTCAGTCCCAAAGTAGCTCTTTCACTGGCATCTCAGGATTTCCTCCCATCCAGGAATGGCCTTGGAGACATCCTTGGCCCAGTCACAGAACCTGTGGGCTGTTTGGCTTAGGTCAGGTTTCATTGGCTCTCTATGCATCCCCTCTCTCCTGCAGCTAGGTACCATTGATGGTACAGATAGTTTTTTTAGCATCTTTTTATGAGTGGCAGAAACCCAGCTGCTGATTTTATTCAGGTAAAACTCCGGTCTGAACTCTGGTCTCCCACTACTCACAGTGGAGCATTTTTTACCCCACTAGAGTTTGGAACCTTTGCACCTTTCTGTTCCCATACCTGAATTACAAAATGACTGTGACTTTACCCCCATTTATCTACCATTGTGGTTTTCTCATCTGTTTCTGGTCTAAAGAGATGTTTATCTTATTTTTAAGAATACAGTATTTTTTAAAGTATCTATCATTGTATTCAGAACTGAAAATGTATTTTTTAAAGCATGAGCTCACAATGCCAAAAAAGCTCAAAGTACTTTATGTTTTTAACAAGTATTGTTCTCAGTCACACATATGACAATATATATGTGTGATTTACATACATTGTGTATTTGTGAAAATATTACTCAGTAGAATTCATTCCTTTTTCTAAAAGTTCATGCTAAATTTTATATTAGTCTACTAAATAAAACTTTATTTTTTTATCATCAACTAACTCCTAGATCAGTGTTGGTCTTCTAAATCTGTAGCAACTCACTTGGCTGCATTTGTAAAGTCACAGGTAGGGCAGCCTGCACCTCAGTATTTTTCTTATCTGCCATGATATATAAATTCCACCAAAGTGATTCTCCTGGATTTGATAAATGTTTAGTCTTTCCACGGTTATCTACTAAATGAAAATAAATTTTGAGCAGTGCAGGACAGGGAGGTGATGCCTTTGCTACAGGGACACCTAACACAGAGTAAGGCATTTTGCCCATACTATCAAGAGAAGGCCCCTGGACGGTGAGCCAGAGTACCAAAAAGGAGACTGTATGTTTTAAAAGGAGATGAGAGAGGACCAAAAACAAACTGTTCTTCACCATGTTATAGAGTTAGAAACCTTGCAGCAATGATTTGTAAAGCTCAAATAACTGTATTGTAAATAAGAACAGAGAAACGAGTTATTCATACCCCCATAACCATTTAAAGGCGTTCATAAAGGCAAGCAGGTGTAATCATCCTTGAGTACAGAAGGAAGTTAAAAATAAATTTTCAAACCTTATCATATTTACCTTGCCAACTGATTCTGATTACGTGGCAACACTTACCAAGATTGTATGTAGCAGATAACGGTAGAAGTTTGTTCCCAAAGTTTTTAGAATGTTCGCCTTAAAAAATTTCTGGGGAATTTTCAACTTGACTGCTAACGCTTATTCATTTTTACCTTTTCTCAAACTATCTTTTCCTGACCCCTCAATTAAATTATGCTTCCTTCAGCACAGGCGACTTACCCTTATCATAATTTTTTCAGACCTTATGTTTTCTCTCTTCTTTCAGCCAACTGGGCACTGCAGTAGCTGAAATGCGAAAAAGGCAACAGTCACAGAATGAAGAAACACCTGCTGTGTCTCAAGCACCTGGAAACCAGAGGCCCAACAATACGTGTTGCTTTTGTTGGTGCTGTTGTTGCAGCTGCTCCTGGTATGTCTTCTTATCTGTGTGATACCACACCTGAGCTGGGTCATAACTGGCGTGAACCTGCACGTCAGCTCTCGGGACCATAGAAACTTCTCAATCTGTCTTTTTTTCTTCCTTTACAAGTAGGAATTACTGGAAACGATCGTTGGTTTAATGCACACATTTCCATAAGCAAAATATCATATTTCCTCAAAATCTACAATATAATTGGTAGTAAGGTAAAGAGTGAAAAATTGTTTTATATCATGGTTTTCTCCACCCATGCTTCTTAAAGGTATGGGTAAAGATAAGATTATGGCTATATATTTACTGAACAGTAAACAACATTCTCCCATGTTACAGAAGGTGCAAGAACACTAATATAATCTCTAGTAGTATTGTATGTAGTATTCAGGGTAGTGTTTTAGTTCTCTGCTATTCCACGTGGTGTTGATTGTTCTGTCACAGAGTTGGGTGGCAACTGCAGCCACAGACTCCTGAAAAGAACAGAAGAAGAAGCGCCACAGACTCATGTCCACAGATCTAAAAGGCCAGGGGCTATGATGGGTATGAAGGCCAAGTCAGTTCATTAAAAACTCTGAACTTAGAGCCAGAGAACCTGCTTTCCATTGCGGTTTTGTCCCTGACAGGCTCTGGGACATCAGACAAAGTTGTAATCTCTGCTTTTTGGTTTTCTCACCGGCAAAGTGATAAAGAGTCAGACAAGTTGGTTTTCAAGGTCCTGTCTCGTACTAAATGTCCATGGTTCAGGCACCTTAGAAAACCTGCTTTAGTTCCAAATTCCCAAAGTCTTCAAATAAGAAAATCAGTGAGACCCAGAGTCCTGAGATTTACAAAGATGAGATTCCTCGGGGCGGGAGCGGGGGGATGCTAGACTTAATGGAATTTCCATAGAACCACACATTTCCGGGTACTGTAAGATCCAATTCACAGGTGGATATTTTGGGTTAGCAGTGGTCTGTTGGATCTCCATGACCTGTTTCAAAACCCTAAAGAAAGGCCCAGATGCTTGAGTCATCTTCTCACACATGATCTCTACAGTTTCTCAATGTCCATATTATGATGGTTGGTGTTATGATATAGTGGCATAATGTTCTATCACAGTGGCCAAAAGAGAAGATGAAATATGTAATGCTCCAGTGGCAGCCTTGGTGTTGAATAAGCTCTGAGCTCTCTAGGAAACTTCATTTCCAGAAAAACCATCCGATATTGTAGCAATCTGGAACGTTTAAAGTAGTTTTTATAGATATCAAAATTGCTTCCCAGATGATGATTCTTTTTTGGGTAAAGTCATGTACGATTCCTTTTTCTTTCATTCTTAAGCCTCAAATTCAGCATTTCAGATGGAGGCAACAGAGTCCTAGAGGAGAGAACTATTTCAATGCAACTGTGTCATATTTTTCTCTCTCATTCCTCAAAAGATCAGCTAGCTCTGGTCTTAATCTGTGAAATACGGGGTAGTGACTTAATATGGTGGTTCTGGAGTCGGACTGCCTGGGTTCCAACTCTTCATCTTTCACTATTTGTTTGACTTTCAGCAAGTTGCTTAGTGTCTGCAGATTCCTCATCTATCAAATGACAGTAATAAGAATCCCTACCTCATAAGATTGCTTTAAACATTAAATGAAGTAAAACCCATACAAGCTGAGAACAGTGCCTGACCCACAGTGTGCATTTAATAAGAGTTAGTTACTGGGCTATGGAACACTTCATATCGGGAAAATAAAATCTCTTTAAAGGAGACCTGGCTCCAAACCATGTATATATTTTTTTAAAGATCAGCTTGTAAATACAATACAAAAAATTATCTTGGAAAGGAAAACTATTTTATTTTGAAGTTCATATGAAAGGTCACAAATATATTGTTACATCGTGCTGACGATTATATTTCTATTTCTCACTTGCTCTGCGCCATGTTCCAGTAATTAGTATATAATTTTGTTTGCCTGCAGAAACTTATTTCTGAATTGCTTCAGGATTAACACACCAAACGCTGAAGGTCTTTTGTGCAATATTTGCTGTCAAACAGATGTGTAGTGAGATTTGCTTTTATCTGTCCTACAGATATTTAGCAAGACTTGCTTTTATTAATTCTTAAAGTGCACATTAAATAACAAAATAGTCAACGTGAGCTCGTGAGCATCAGGTTGTCACAGAACACAGACTATGGATGGAGAACAAAACAGCTTTTGGAAGCTGCATTAACTCTCCACACGTCTAGGGCAACAGGTATTTGGACCCTAAACACGTGGTGCCTTGGATGCATGTTCTATTAGTTTTAGACGAGAGAGTATTGTTAAGAACTATGTTTGCTAATAATGAGTCATGGACACTCAAGTCCAGGCCATAAAACGCAGAGTCTGTAAACGTATGCCTTCTTTACATGATAAATGATAGGTAAGGTAATTTCTAACGTAAGCAACTATTTTAAAAAACAAGAAGGAAAGTTAAATTGCATTTTAATTGTAACTCTGTTATCTCAGTATAAATGGAGATGTCCTTTACACATGCATTTTTAGAGCATCATAATTTTTGCATTTTGAGTTTAGGGAAAAAAAATTGTAAAGCCTTATTAGAGTGGTGGAAAAAAAAAGAAAGAAAGCAATGTTCTTCAAATTTTCCAGGCTAGGGAAAAGGAGTATAACACAAAGAAACACTAAAAAAAAATGTAATTTAGGGACAAAAAGTTAGAAATAAAAGTATGAAGTAACTGTCATTCGTAAATAGGAATAGTTGCCATGTAGCTGATTTTACCTCCTTTTAAGGAAATAGAGTGCTAAGAAAATAAATTTCTATATCTAGTAATAAATATAAATACCTCACTCAAGCCTCACATGATGGGTTTTTAAAACAACTTAGTATTTTCCTCAAATTTGCATTTCTCATTCATATTTCATCATCAGCTCCTCTCTCATGTTTAAATTTATTCCTGCCTTTATAAAATTACCACTATGCTTTATTTTGGGTGGTGATACAGATCATAAATACATAACTGCTGAATAGTTCCACAGTTTCCTTCAAAAACCTCAAAAGTTAGGATTACTTCACAATGTCTTCTGTCCCTGTCAAGGAACCACTTCCTTCCCCAAATCCATCTATCTCCCTTTTCTCCCCAGAGCCCTCCATTTCAAGAAGAGAAAGCAAAGGAATGAGGTTGAGACCGTTTAACCTGTGTTACACAAATAAGTCATGGATGCCCGAGTCTTGGCCATCAAGCAGACAGTCTGTAAGCTTGCAAGCCCTTCTACACATGGGGCAAAGCTGTTCCCAGCCAGGAGAGCTTTGTCAAGATCACGTGTCTAGAGATTCAGAATTGTCAAAACAATGTTCCCCTTATATCAGGATTCAAAGAGAATGACCTGCCTTTTCAGGTTGTTAACCCTCTTCCCTTTTCTTTATGAGAAAGAAACCCTTCAAAGATGCGGGATCCTTGCAAAACTGCCGACAGCGTGAATCCATGAGGTAGTTCAGACACCTGTGAAAGTGTGTCGGAAACCAGAAATTGCGTTGTGCTCACAAAACAAGGTGCCACAAAAAGGAGGTAGAAAGGGAGAGCTTCCAAAAGCTTAAACCTAATTTCCAACTTGTCCCTTGAACCCTCCTCTCCTAACATCAGAGGTTAAACTAAAATAACTCAGAGTATTTTTTTTCAAGGAAATCTCTAGGTGCTAATCCACTTCTGCTTTAATTCCTCATTGCTCCCGGGGGTGTCCTAGCAAGAAAAACAGATTGCTTTGTTTACTTATAAAAAATGAGAACTCAACAGACTTCAGATACCATGCCTCCAAAACGTTCCATTGGCTTCTCATGCTGCTGCATGGTGGTGAGGGCATCACTCGGGTGGGGCAGCCTTAGGCTCGCCACCTGCAGTTTCCGAGGGAATGGGTTCTCTCTTTCGCTACTTTACTTACTAGATTAGTGTATAAGCTTTTGTTTGGAAGAAAAAAACGTCCTCACTTAAAAACTAATGTTCAGAAAACTCTGTGTCTCATTTTACAGATAAGGCAACTGAAGACTTGCCTACTGTCACTAAGCTCATTAACGTGACAGAAGTGGGACTAAAATGCAAGTCTCTTAACATCCCAGTCCATTGTTTTGTCCATTTTAAGAGAACACTTCCAAACTTTTCATTTCCAGGCTGGATATGAACTGATTCCAAAGCTTTTTACTTTGCAAACTCTTCAAGAATTATATTAAGTAACACTTTTCAAATGAAATTCACAATCTCATGCGCTACTATGTATTGCCTACAAGATTTCATCCACTGCATCGGATGGTCTCCATTCTTCTCAGGAGAAATTGGCCAGAACGTTACTACATTAAATAGTCCTGTGAAAGCTAAAATTATCTCCCTTTTGACACGTTAGTTTCCAGACCACGGAACAGATCTAAGTAAACTTTAAGCCCTTCATAAACATACTTTTGGTTGCCCCTCCCTCCATTTTTAACAAGTACCACAGCCTCTATAATTCAAAACAGTGCAAAAATAATGTCCTATTTTATCCTCTGACACTGTCACACTTTAGCTCTTTGCTAGTGGAAACACTAAAACGCATGCTTTAAAAGCCAAAGGATATTTTTTCAAAGGAAGAACAAAATCTGCGTCTGCTCCATGGTAAAGAAACCACCCCCTGGAAATAAATCTGCTCACACATGCAAGTTGAATCATTTCATCTAAGGCACCAGTGAAGAAGCAGTCTTTTCTCTAGCTGTCACCCTCAGAGACCTGATTCATCTCACATGGGAGCACAACTTATCTGCATAGGATTTCCAAAGGACGTGTAACCAGACCATCAAAAATATCACTTACAAAGAATTCTAGTTTTGAAAACTCTATCTCACCATGTCATAGGTAAAATTTGTCAGTAGTTTCTATAACTTACACCATCTTTTAAAGGCACACAATCAGAAGACATGTACCAAAATGAACCCAGGTTTCCCAGGCCATATACACAAAACCAAAAAGTGGACGTTGGCACAATGGACCATCTCTGTGTCATGCACTTGTTTATTCACTCCTTTACAGCTGATTGAATGCTAATTATTGCCTGGTACTGTTGATGTCATTAGCTTTCACCAGATTCTCCCTGCCTCTACATTGACAGGCAACAAATGCTCAATAAGCAACTGAACATGGACATGAACATTTGGTTTACTCCCTAGGTCACCCTCCAGAAAAGTTTAAGATTCAAACTGCCTCTGCCAACAGAATGCCTCGACCCTTTTCCAAGGAAGGCACACCGTTCTTCTTTTTTTTAATTTTGTTGGAGTAGAGTTGATTTACAATGTTGTGTTAGTTTCAGGTGTACAGCATAGTGATTCAGTTATACATATACATATATTCATTCTTTTTCAGATTCTTTTCCCATTTCGGTTATTACAGAATACTGAGTAGAGTTCTCTGTGCTCTACAGTAAGTCCTTGTTGGTTATCTGTTTTATATATAGTAGTGTTTGTATGTTCATCCCAAGCTCCTAATTTATCCCTCCCCCCATGTTCCCCCTTTGGTAACCATAAGTTTGTTTTCAAAATCTGTATGTTTCTGTGTTGTAAATAAGTTCATTTATATCATTTACTTTAAAATTAGTTTCCACAAATGAGTAATATCATATAATACTTGTCTTTCTCTGACTTACTTCACTTAGTATGATAATCTCTAGGTCCATTCATGTTGCTGCAAATGGCATTATTTCGTTCTTTTTATGGCTGAGTAATATTCCATTGTAGATATGAACCACATCTTCTTTATCCCTTCCTTTTTGACTCTGTTTACTGTAAATGTACATTTTTTCTGAGTGTCACATTGCAGTGCTTAGACCATCAATGGAAAAATGGATGTGAAGAAAACAAAATACTAGATGAAAATATTATACCCCATTTCATTTAAGAGAGTAGAAAGAACCAAAACAGAATGGAGAAAGAAGATTAAATTAATTCCAGCTAGAAGCAAGCAAGAGCCAGCCCCCGCCTGGCCCTGTGGTGAGTGGAGAGGAGACGCCTCGGAAAGACGGAGTGCCAGGTGGGGCGGGGAGAGGACGTGGGCCTTACCAGGTCGAGATGTAGGAGAGTTCTGACATGGAAAGGGCGTTCCAAAGAAAACAAGGATGGGTCCTCAGGAGGGGAGAGGATGGATGGTGAGAGGAGCCTTGCTCCGTGAAGAAGCCCAGAGTTCTAAAGTGACAGGAGGAAACAGACTGTAGGCGAAGAGACTGGGCAGCGCGTCCAAGGACAGCACTTGGCACCGACACTTGAGTGCCGTCCACGGGCCCACATACCCCAGTTGGCTTCGAGTCATTTCAGGGTCATATCCGGGGAGGATCTCTCCATCTCAGCTGACTCACTGTGTGTCGTGGTGGGGTGGGTGAGGGCCATCTGGGTCTCAAAGGGCAGGATGTGGTGGAGCTTCTCAATGACCTTGGCAATGGGCCGATGCTGGTCATCCCCATGGCCACGCCTCCCTCTGCCCTGGACAAGGCTGCACACTTGGGGGGCTGGTCTGACGCCCAGCTCACTGTGCTGGTTTTCATACTAGTGACTCTCCTTCTGTTTGACATGCGTTTTTGTTTTCTAGGTGAAGGCCTTCAGTAAAATTATGCTATGTGGATTTTAGAGTGGAATTCACAGCCATTCACATCAGTCAGTTGGCACTGGGCCTTTTCCTAAACGTATACTAAAGTTTTAAAATAACTAAAAGTATATGTTGGCTTATAACATAATATTTGGCACATAGTAGGTGTTTAATTAATAATAAGGTGTTGAAGGGTTGATGGAATTTGGATTTTCCAATTGAGTCTACTTTATAAAATACGGAAATTTGTATCACAGATTTTGTTTCTCAAAAATTACAGGTATATTCTCCTATCATTAGCATAATGAGGTGGCAGCCAATGCATGTTAGGGAACCACCAGATTTCTTCTTATGCACCATGTTCTTCATTCCCGTGTGTGTGTGTGTGTGTGTGTGTGTGTGCGTGTGTGTGTGTGTTAGTAGCAGTACTAGTACTAGTAGTAGTAGCAGTTAGTAGTAGAGAAAGGCCAGGATTCCAGGAGGGAGTGCTAAAATCTGGTTAGTACTACTGGGATATAAAGTCAAGAAGGACAAAATAGAAGACTAGAGACACAATGACAGGTAGTAAAATGCCTTTTATGGCATATTAAGACGTTAAGACTTTACACCTTTTTTGGTTATGGGAAGTAACTGAACATGCTTAAGTGAGAAGGGGACAAAGTCCATTTTATGTTTGAAGTATATCCCTGTGGAGACAATGGAAACTGTGTGGAAGGACAGGACAGAAACAGGAAGCACGTTAGAAGACTTCTGTAACAGTCTTAGTGAGAGATGCAAGGGGCTCAAAATGAAAGGTGATTAAAAGGAAGGGAGAGATTCCAGTCTCAAGAAAAAGGAAGTGCTGTCACGAATTTGCAGTAGACGTAAAGGAGGAGGGAAGGATAATGCCATTGCTTTGCTTGAGGGGCCGGGTTGATGGTAAGCCCATCAGATGAGAGAACGCTGGAACAGGAGGTGGTTTAGGCCAGGATAGGATGGTGGGTTGGGCTCGCTCCATGTGTGGTACCCAAGGATTAGCTGTGGAAATGATTTTGAAGCTTGCAGGGCATGTCTTGATTAGATATAACAATCAGGGAGTCATCAGCATACAATATACAGGAGATAAAAAGGATGGCCCAGCATGAAGAGCAGTGAGCTACAGGCTGAAACCTCAAATGTAAATCCTTAAACCCACTACTGGGCATATATCCAGGGAAAACTATAATTCAAAAAGACACATGCACCCCAATGTTCATCACAGCTCTATTTACAATAGCCAGGACATGGAAGCAACCTAAATGTCCATCGACAGAGGAATGGCTAAAGAAGATGTCGTACATATATACAATGGAATATTACTCAGCCATAAAAAGGAATGAAATTGGGTCATTTGTAAAGACGTGGATGGACCTAGAGACTGTCATACAGAGTGAAGTAAGTCAGAAAGGGAAAAACAAATATCGTATATTAACACATATATGTGGAATCTAGAAAAATGGTATAGATGATCTTATTTGCAAAGCAGAAATAGAGACACAGACATAGAGAACAAACGTATGGATGGATACCAAGGGGGAAGCGGGGAGTGGGATGAATTGGGAGATGGGGATTGACATATATACACTATTGATACTAAGTTTAAAATAGATAACTAATGAGAACCTACTGTATAGCACAGGGAACTCAGTGCTCTGCGGGGACCTAAATGGGAAGGAAATCCAAAAAAGAGGGGATATACGTATACATACAGCTGATTCACTTTGCTGTACAGTAGAAACTAACACAGTGTTGTGAAGCAATTATACTCCAATAAAAATAAAAATTTTTAAAAAGCCTTTAAAGAGAAAGCAGTGCAGCTCTGCAAACACAGAATGCAGAGACTAGACAGTCTGGGAGGTAACATACAAAACACACCACTGCGCTGGCACAGAAGCCCAGACAGTAAAGACTTTCACACAGAAGGGAACGATGGATGTTGCAAACACACGAAGGAGGTCTGATGCGATAAGAATCATAAAACTTCTTGTCATCTGGCCTACCAGGAAGTTATCAGTGAACTCTGTGAGAATTAAGCATCTCCTTAGGGTGCACGAGGAAGAAGAATTCGGAGAGAAAAGCTGCTGAGTGCAGCCCTTTTCAAAGGCACTGAGACACCCTGATCTTTGCGGGGTGAAGATTCAAGTTGAGGGAAGCCAGCGTTCCCTTTCTGATTTAATCAAAGCAAATTATTCAATTTCTAAAACAATGTGAAATCCAGCCCTTCTAAATCCTGGCCAAATATATTAGCGATCTGGACAAAGGTTGAGAACTGCCCACCCATCCCAGCCTCTGCAAATCAATAACAATACAAAAACTGAGGTTATGACATTTTGCTATCCCTAACCTATCTATAAAATGTCATAGTTGTGCTACATCTTATTGAAGTTAATAATTTTCATCTCTCTCATTGGAACTCTTTTTTTTTTTAACATCTTTATTGGAGTATAATTGCTTTACAATGGTGTGTTAGTTTCTGCTGTATAACAAAGTGAATCAGTTATACATATACATATGTTCCCATATCTCCTCCCTCTTGCATCTCCCTCCCACCCTCCCTATCCCACCCCTCTAGGTGGTCACAAAGCACCGAGCTGATCTCCCTGTGCTATGTGGCTGCTTCCCACTAGCTATCTATTTTACATTTGGTAGTGGAACTCTTTATTAGTCCTTTTAAGCCTAACTTATTTAGGTCTAGGCCTGGTAGACCTATTAAAATCTGCCTGATGTTTTAGGACATCACTCAAGAATTACTAATTACTTGTCAGATAAGACAATAAAATCCACTTCTAGCAAATATGAAGTTGATTGTATAATAATTCTGCTTCATTGGGTTTTATAAATATTATAATTTTCGATGCTATAAAATTCATATCTTTGTTTCAGATATCGATATACTATATATTAATGTACATTTCATGCCTGGGAGCATGTGCTACTAAGTAGAAAGCAAATTTCTGCCATTGCTACTTTTCTGTATACAGAAACATAGATTATTTAAAAGCACAAAACCCTTTTAATTGACCAATTTCATAATAGTTGAATAATAACATCATATGTTTCATTGTAAATAGATGTGGTCTTGCCATATTTAAAGATTACACACAAATTCTAATAACATGCCTTCCTCATATAAAGCCTACTTTCAAGAGGCAGCACTGGGGAGGGAAGAAAACCACACTGGAATTAGACCTGGATGCATCTCAGTCTCATAACATATAACTGTGAAATGTCTGGCAAGCTTTAGTTTCATCTGTAAGATGGGATTCACAACAGTTACTTTAGGGTGCAGTTTCTTCCAGGAACCCCTGAATCATCCTTTATTGATAGATATTATTTGCAAGTCTCAGGCTGAAAGGAAATCACCAGACTTTGGCCACTGTATGCTTAGCATGTTCTATTTCCATGTTGTCAGTTAATGTAACAGAACCTGTTTTCTGCATTCGGTATCCCTGGCCCTTTCTCTCCAACTCTCACATGAACCAGCACAGGTATAACTTGGCATTCCCGGAGCACGGACCACACGCTCATTGATACACAGAGTGATGTGAGTTCATCACATCCTGGGATAAAGTCTCCCCACAGATCAGGACTGTTGCCTTCAATCATAGTTGTTTTCAAGGATGCTCCCACCTCAGCCCAAACATACTCACACACACAGTAACTGGAAAATCCCCAGGGAAGAATGAATGGGTGGATGGGTAAGTGACCCTGCCAGCAAGCAGATGTTTTTCTGAGTCAACTGCTAGGGTTTTAACATTTTCATTGTCCTTTTTATAATAGAGACACAAGTTAACTAAAGCTAGAAGCTTGAGCTCCAACTTAACTGATGCATTTAAAGGTCTGGATGATTACATGCCATTTTAATAACAGTGTCTACTAACTAAATAAAAGTCCATTTGGCTTTTTCGCATCCAAGATATTTGCTTTCCCACAAAAGCATCCACTAACTTAATTATGACTTACAGGGAAAATTACAGTGGGTTGAAGGAAGAGCTTAAAATAGGATTTCAGTCAACCTGAGAACTGAAGTAGAGGATTCTATGGATTGGTGTATGTTATAGAAAGTACATCTAAATATTCAATCCTATAATTCTCTTAATGTTAAGGCGGAAAAAAAGAAACTCTACATATGCCAAATAGGAGGCTTTGGTTATTTAACTGAACATCAGCTGACATAGTAGATCCAGATTTTAACCAGGTTATAACTTGCTAAATGCAGTTGGCATTTTAAACCAAATGAATATCCATGAACTTAAAATACATGGCTTAGAGTTTGAAACACAAATTTAATACCAATAGAAAAAGGGAGTTTTTGAAACCCATCTTTTCCAACTGAAGCACGTATAGAGGGAAATTGGTAGCGCAGAGGGCGAGTATGAGAAGACAAAGTGATTTTGTTTTCAGTTTCCATGCAGCAAAAGAAGCAATTAGCCTTTACATACAACCCAAACTGGGATTGAAATCGTTTGGAGAATCCACTTTCACAGTGGCTCTTTGAAAACATTTTAAATAACAAAAAAATTTCCTGCCTGTTGGTAGCTAAAAACCTTTTCTAATTAATTTGTTCTAAGAATGTATCACCCAAGATCTATATTACCCCAGCAAGAGACATAATTAGAGTTCAAACAGCTAATTATTGGAAAGGATAACTACGATGTTAATAGGATTATGCCTGACCCTTTTTTAAGACTAAAGTATTCCTAAATTAAATGACCTAGGGCGGGAAGTATCCAGAACATTTCCTAAATAGCAAAAAGGAAAACTGGGTGTAATTATGCACACCTGTCAAGATTAAATTTATCCCTTTTGAGTATATTTCACTCACAGAAAATTTGATGACTCTTTTCAAAGTCCTTAGAAAGATGTAATTATCAAAACCCCATACATGCAAGAATAGATTTTTTTTCCAAATAAGGGTAAACTTAGAAACTTTCAGTTTTATTGAGTTGATTAAAATATTATATTTATAAAGACAACATAGCCCTCTAGTGGACAGATTTTTAATAGCGGGTTATTTTACTTCTGATAGGCTTTAAATCTATGAAATAAAAGCTTAAACGAAATGAAACATTTGTTTTATAATATATGATACATGATTATGAAAAACAGGAGTACTTCTAGGGGCAATGTTTTTTTGGGTTTTTTTTTGCTGTACGCGGGCCTGTCACTGTTGTGGCTTCTCCCGTTGCGGAGCACAGGCTCCGGACGCGCAGGCTCAGTGGCCATGGCTCACGGGCCCAGCCGCTCCACAGCATGCGGGCTCTTCCCGAACCGGGGCACGAACCCGTGTCCCCTGCATCGGCAGGCGGACTCTCAACCACTGCGCCACCAGGGAAGTCCTAGGAGCAATGTCTTTTGAGACAAGTGTTGTGTAACATTCCAGACACACATTTCTAACCACCATTCCCATCCTTACATACCCCATTCAAAACCAAGCTGTTCTACCAAAATGTAGAAATGAAAGAGATGAGGTTCAAGACATAGGTTTGATTATAACTGAGTTTTTATATGTCTGAAATTGTAGATCGTATATGCCTATTGTCCCCCCTTCTGATCCCTTTTTTCTTCCTTTTTATAGCCCTTTCTAAGCAATGCATCAGTGCACCTCTTCTTTCCCTTCTTCCCAAAGTTGTCTTTGCCAGTGGGAGGGAGTTATATGTCCCAGGGATGCTCTTTGCAGTAACAACATCTGTTCTGGAGTCATGAGTGGCACCACCTCTTCTTCCCCTTGTCAGGTTTTGTTGTCAACCTTCTGTAACAGCTCCTTTTTCCCTGGCAATCTCAAGTTCCTGGCAATCAAGAAGTTGCTCCTTGCCAGTATCTGCTGTATATTCAGTCCTCTGGGCAATACCTCCTGCAGACTGGCAGCTGTGGGGTAATGTTGTTAGAAGGGGCTGTGCCCTCAAGACATGGGTTTGTGATAAGAGGTTTACCCTTTCCAGACATTTAAGAGCAATCCATTTCTCTAAATACCTGAAAAGGTAAAATACCACAATTAATACTTCTATATCAAAAGAAGAAGCATTGCACAGCGAAAATGAGCATGAAATAAGATGTCGGAAGGTGTGAGTTCCATTGCTAGGCCTGATATGTTTTAGTTGTAGGTATCGAGTAAGTCAACCTCGGTGACTGCTTTTTCTTAAATCAGAAGGGAATGATTAATAACAAAGCCCCTGCTTACCTTACAGGACTGTTGTGAGGAAGAAATGGTAAGGTGTTGTATGCAGAAGTGTTTTATAATAACAGCACGGTGTAAGTTTTTATTCCCTCTAGTTGAAATAAAAAACTCTTCGGTAAACTTGGAATTGTCATTTTAATATGCCACCAATTTGCCCTTCCACTGAATTAAGCATGTGTAATAATTTTCCTTTTTGTCACAAGTGTTTAGTTTAGTCTTTGCTTTCAACCTTGTGTAGTAGGTCACCACCTTTGTCCCCATTATGAATGGGGAAAATAAAGCTTGGAAAACCAAAATCGTCATCAAGGAGATATCTTTGAGATTTGGAGTCCACTTCATTGTTTTCTTGGCCCATTACATAACCACACCTCACTGACTATTCTAATTTATTGCTTCCATCCTGAAACGTCTGATTTGTCCATTTTGCTCTGCATTGATATCATGCATTTTTACAACTCTACACGATTTTATCCCCTCTGCTTGGAATTCTCCTTGTCTAGGTCTCCATCTGGCAAACACATTTATTTCAACTCTCATTGCAATGCTCTGTGAGGCCTATTTAACTGTCAGAGCTCCTCAGTTTCAGAGCCTCTGTCTTGTTCATCTTGACTTTCCAACCCAGACACCGTTGCATAAATCAGGTGTCTCATACATATTTGTAAATCGTTGTTGACGCCTAAGTAAGGCTGTAGTATTATTTTACCATGGTATTTTGACTGAGAAAAATGACACATTTAAAGAATAACTTACCAATTTTTTTCAGAACCTGCAGGAAGTTGATTCCATTTTTGCACTGGGAAATTTGAGGTAGAATTGTTAAATATAAAGGAAAAGCTGATAGTACAATGTGAGAGTATTAGAATAATGAATTGTCTTTACCAATGACAGTGGTTCTTTCTTGAGCCTATATTTTAATACAGTATAATACAGTTATACTGTATTAAATTTAAGCATAAATTTAACATAAATTTATTAAATGTATTAATTTATTAATTCCTCAGCTGAGTGTTTGTGTAAAGATATGTGGTTTTGTGATCAGCCTCTATCCCAGAGTTACCATAGCTACTGCAAAGTTTTCGTCTTATTTGCAACCATTTCAAGGATTCTCCCTAAGAACCAATTGTTTACTGAAAGTAGACTGTCTTCCAAAAGAGTCCCCACACATAGCCATGGTGATGAACCAGTAGGTAAGCTCGTTAAAGGGCAGTAGGTAATGTTTTCCATACCCCACTGCCCAAACTCCCCTGTAAACAAACAAAAAAATCCACCCACACACAAAGAGGACATATTTCCTTATTTTCTGAAGTATACCAAATGTATTTCTCTCTTCTCAACGTCACTATTCGAGACAATCTCTAATAAGATTTTATATGCTTATTTTATTCTTAGCATAGGCTATTGGAATTTTCTCCCATAAAATATTTCAGCTTTGATCAAGACTCCCACAGTGAGCATTGTATATGCATTCTGTTCTCTTCATGGCTTTAGTTGTTTAAAAAGTGGAATTGATAGTTCAAAATATTACAAGCATTGTAAAAGTGAAAAAGAACACGTCTCTACATGACCCCTCACGTTAAGCTTGATGTTTTCCTTTAGAGCTTTTCTCCAGCACATATGTATATATATACGTTGATCCAGAGCAAATATGTCCTGTATTTTATTACCTTAAATGAACCCACTGTATTATTTAGAGCAGGACCAAGTAAAATTGGGGACAGACATTAGTCATGCCTAAGACAGATGGCAAACAGTCTAGCACCAAGTCTCCTATCATTTTCTCCATTTCTCTTCATCTTAAAATGGCATTATTTTAATGGTTCTTGATAATGGAAACTTTGAAACCAATTTTTAAAGAACAGTCCTAAAGGACAGTTGATTAAAAAGGACACATCGATTGCTAAAGGTCAGTTTCTTTCTACAGGGCAATGTTGTGTCCAATATTAGATCAAGAAATGGAGGAAACGGTGAACAGTTAGGCACTTACTGAATGTCTGTTATAAGTAGTTTTAGTACAAATGTGTGTCCATATTTTACCATCTGTAGAAATCAAAGATATAAACACAACCCAATACTTCATAATGATCACTCTAATATGGTGGCATTTGGGATGTTTGTAAATATCTCAGAAACAGATACAAGAGCCAGAATTCATCTTCAGAAACTTGTGAATCATGTATGTAGATTCCAGATTTGTTGCTCCACAGCAAAGACACAATGGAGAACACATTTTTTCAACGATGTTGTGTTTTAAAGTTTTTCAAATAAGGATACCTGCATTGGTGTGGCATGCTCCATAGGATACTGTGTGGAAATGTAACTGAAACAAATTCTCAAGGAGTTTGTTATTTAATCAGCAAAGCAAGCTCATTTTCCAGTCTTTATATAGTCCCTCAGTATGTGTGCACACACACATATGAGCTCGGTGAAGCTTGGCAGAATGTACTAATTTCCTATTTAAATGTGATCTTTCTAGGATTTACCCCCCAAGTTGCATATTTTATACATTAGTTTCTCCCAGGAAATTTCACAGAATATTGTCAATGGTGTCTTCCTATCTCCTCCCACCCGCTTTCCCATAATTACCGGAAATACATCAAATTCCAGAGAGGCACTCTTACTCAAAGACACTTTGAGAAGTTAATGATGCTGCCCTCCAACACATTCCTAACCTGCAGACACAGTCACAGCTCGGCAGGCAGAGACTCAACCAGCCGCTCTCTGAATCCCCCCTCGCTGCTTCCTCACGGCTCCCCATGCTGAAGGCTGAGAGGGGTCTGGAATTGCTGACTACCATGCAGAGCAATCCTCAGTCTTCTGGACATTTGAGTAACAATCAAACTATAGTTTCTGCTTCCCAGAATTCCTTGGGCCATACCACCTTTGTGAGAGGTTTCTCCTTTTCTACACCAGTAAATCTGACACGTTCCCTATAAACTGGTAGAGGAGGACTTAATTTACTTCCCTCTGACATTTTTTTTTTCATTGACGTGTCCTGTTTCTGACTGAAGAATCCTTTCCACTTCCTATTGAGTTCTCTTTTCTCCAGGTGGTCCAATTTCGCAACTAAGTTTTCCATCCAGTCCTACTTTCAGTTGTAGATTGACCCCTTTGCCTTCCTGTCTTTGCTACATTCTCTCCATCCTCACCCTTGCACCTGAGAATGAATGAATGAATGAATGAGACACCTCTCCTCTTCCCTTACCGGATGTTCCAGATCAATAATAGCTAACTGTTGGAAGCTTTCACGCACTAAGCCACAGCCATGTTTGGTGCCGCTTTTCTGCATTCACATAAGTACTCTATTGCCTCAGTGCCTATCAGACAGCATGGTTCATAATAACAATTACAGGGTGGCTCAAGAGAATTGGGTTCAAATTCCAATCATACCGCATATTTAGTGCCTGCCTTTGGGCCAACCTACCAGACAGCTCTGTGCCTCACTTTGCTCATCTGTAAAATGGGGATAGTAAAATTAAAGTAAATTAAAGTAAAAGAACAGCGCCTGGCACATAATAGGTACTAGGAAATAATAGTTTCCATTTCCCTTTGTTGAACAGATAATGAATGAACAACTGAAAGAGACATCATCTAACTTCTTTTGCTCTCTGACAGGCTCTCATGAAGCTTCTCGGCTTCTAGACAGAGGGATCAATTTGCTAATTCAGTAGCTTAGCTCTTCCAAGGCCACTGAGTTATCCTCCCCGCCCTGCTTCTTAATATCTGCCCTCAACCCCCTCATCACGTTGTCTGCACCTAGAACCCCACAACCCTGCTCAGCTACCGTTTACCTGAATCAGACAATTCTTATTCTTGTTCTGGGTTACTAAAGCCCATAGGATTATCCTAGCTCCTGTCATCCTGTAGAATTCCCAAACTTATGTCCCAGAGACACAGAGACGCCTCCCACTCAATGCTCTAATATCCAAACCCCAAAGCCTCAGAGTGACTGGCTTTTCCCTCTTGAGATGTTGGAGGTTTACTTAAAGGGATGAAAGGGCAAAGAAAAAATCAAATATAAATCCTGTCGCTCGAACTTGAGTGGATGGAGGAATGATGACAGAAAACCTGGTCTGCAGAGAAGGGTGATGTGAACTTAGCAAATTCTGTTGTAGACTCTGATACACTTTATCTTTTTAGCAATCAATGGGGGAAAAATCAATGGAAAACAAACTATGAATAGAACTAACCAAAAATCAAAATGGCATTACACTAAGGAGTAATGTAATGATATATATCAAATATTAAAGCATATAATCATGTAAGTTATCTCGGAGATTTTAAGTAATTTGAACTATGCATGGATGAAGTCCGAATGTATGACAGTATCCATTTTCTGAGGTTATGATTTACTTTATTTTATTAAATAATGATTCTCTTTCCTTTAGTTGACATGGGCTTACCCAACATTTAAAAATGGTATTGCTCTTTTTGTACTCTAAATACTCTCACATAGTTGAAAATAAAATTCTTCCATGAAATATTTTCCTGGAATTTTTTTCTTTTCTTTAAATAATTGGTTTTCCCTCGACAAAATAAAGTGTTATACTACATTACAGCCTCACTGTTAGGAATGAAGAAAGAGGGGAAAACGCAGGAAGACCCACACATACCACAAAAATGGAGAGTATCCAGGTCCTAGAGGAATGGTGAGTGTGATTCACGTTGTAATTGTGTCTTGCATGTACGTGCTGTGTACATCTACCCAATGCTTAAACATAATCTCTTGCTTCCCAGTAACTCCTCAAAATGGTTTTGTGAAATGAATGCATACTTAGTCTGGGAGATCTTATTTTGTGATTGCAACTGCTTTTTATCCCTTTTTTTTTTATTAGCTCTGTTAAACTATCAGCTAAAACATTGCTTGAGTTTATCCTTCCCTTTCAAAAAACAATGACTGATACATGAATTAACCTCCCCCCCTAAACTGCCCTAGTTCTCTACTTCCCTTTTCTGAGAATATTTTTAAGTTGTTATCTTTATAGAAGAGTCTAAAACACACACACAAAAGATATGGAACTACCTAAGTCAGTGAGAAAGGGCACCCAGCTGTTCCTCAGTCCCATTTCCATTGGAAGGGACTCTAAGTATTTTCGCCAAACTGAGAAGTTGAAATGCAGTATCCACAGAATAGAATTAAAATACAAGCAGATTATTTGTATAATGATATGCGCTTTCTTTTTCTACTTCTTATGAGAAGGTTTTAATTTTGATGCTTCATAGTAATTTTTCTGTCTTTTACACTTTTTTTAAAACAAACGAGGAAGTTCAGACATTTTGGAATAATAGCAAATCTATATAAAATATTTGGTCAAAAAGGTATGATAAATATAAGAATTTTTTGACCAAGCGTATTTTAGGTTGGAAAATTATTAAACAGACGAATGAATGGCAAAGCAAAATCAGGACCAATTTAACTATAAGAATCTCCAAGCTTCTATCCTTTACTTCTTTGATGTATAAGCAAAGGAAGTAATAACTGGTGGTTTCTGCAGGAAAGTAGTCGCTGAAAACCTGAATATAGGTATCTAAAAAGTCCCTGATGTCATTATCATTGTCCTGTGCTTTTTAATTGTGATAACTCCATTCATAGGTAACAATTTGCTCATAATAGTTACCAGAATAATTATTAAAGTTTAGGAAAATATGTGACAAGTGCACACAATGTATTCTTATTTTGATTCAGTGAAAAATGAAAAGACAGCGACCAGAGGTGAAAAGAGAAACTGTATCTTATGGCTTGGAAATGAAAATCTACATCAGATGCAAACGAAAAAGTTCAGTTTGCCTTTCAAAGTAATGCATAGGCTTGCAGTCGATTGTTTGGGTTCAAAAATGCCCAAGCTTCATTAGGGATCTATGATGACCACGTGCAGAGTGTGTGTAGCCCCTTGCTACTTGAATGCTTGACTCCCTAACACATAGCTTGTACCTACACGAATTTTTGTCAAGACCCAGAAATCTCTAGCCCAGTCCTGGCAGATGTTTGCCAGGTCAGGCTGGACTGAGTCTCAATGACCACTAGATGGCAGCAATTGAATGGCATTTCTATCTGCAGTTCACCATCCCCGCACCAAAGTTGCTTTTGATAACGGCCCCATTCTGTCTCTGCAGCCAAAACCCCACTTCAGATGAAGTCTTGTCCTGGTCTCAAAATTTTGACAAGATGATGAAGGCCCCGGCAGGAAGAAACCTCTTCAGAGAGTTCCTCCGAACAGAATACAGTGAAGAGAACCTACTCTTCTGGCTTGCCTGTGAAGACTTAAAGAAAGAGCAGAATAAAAAAGTAATTGAAGAAAAGGCCAGAATGATATACGAAGATTACATTTCTATACTCTCACCAAAAGAGGTAAAAATCTGGAAAATATTGATGTGAGCTTCTTAGACCAAGGATGAACCTAAAAGGACTTCTGTCCAAATTGAGTAATGAATGCATGGGGTGTGGACAAGCTAGAAGGCTTGTCTGGGTAGATAATCTATATTCCATTCTACCTGAATCTACCTGAACACGTGTTTCAAGGTTAGGTCTCCCCAGTATGCTTTGATCATTTATCTCTAGCTGAATCATGTGATAGTCTACTTGCTTTTCAGAACTACCATTAGGAAGCCTGGTAATACAATTTGCCATGACTTAAAGTGGAAAAGAAGAACTTACTTTGGGGCAGTGTTTCTCAAAGTGTGATCCCCAGATCACCTGTACAGGAATCACCTGGAGCATTTGTTTGACAAGCAAATTCTCGAGGCTGACCCAGGACTTCTGAATCTGAATTTTGGGAACTAGAGCCCAGGAGTCCATACCTTTAACAAGTTTTCCACATACATACTAGTTTGAAAACTTCTGGTATAGGGGAAAAAAACGAAAACAAAAGAAACCCTGCCATGTTGATGCTTATGATAGAATTTTTACAGAACTGAAGTATGACCCTTTAGGACCCATTAATATTCTTGGGGGAGAGATGTGTGATGGCAATCATTTTACTTGTTCTGGTTTTCCTGTTATTTATAAGTGCAAGCTATTTTTCCCATTGCCAGAATGTACCTGATAAACAAGGAACGTTTCAAGCAACCGGATTGACACCGTTCCATTAGCTTTCTAAAAATCAGTTTGCTCCTGAGAAACGGTCCCGCTACCAGAGTTAACAAGCATTTGGTGAGGGAGGGGCTGAGAGCGTGCCTGGCCTCTGAAGTGCCGAGGGACTGAGTTCCAGCAGGGCTTTTCAGAATTTCAACTTAGAATTTCCTAGAATGCCTTCTCTTCTGCACACCACCCTCTTGCTGTCTTTTCTGTCTCTCTTAATCCACTGTGACTTTACCTGTGCATTTAAGTGTTCTGACCTGGTGCTGTCTGCCTCCGGACTTTATCCTCCACACCCCTCTCCTGCACGTGGACGTTTATTACATCCCCTAGAGACAGGTATCTGTCTCCTCCAGCGTTTGGTGCGGACCTTACCTTTAAATCTGTAAGATGAGTTTGCGTCTGGTCTATCAGCTCTGTGCTTGGGATGCTATATAAGCTATTTCACTTCTAATCAGATATACCTAAGTAATTTTTTAAAGATGTATCTGTTCGTGCCATTGGTATTCCAGAGTACTCCAATAGCATTGTCTCTGCAAAATGAGAAACCTTGAATTGGATACACAAAAGATTGTCTTAATTTTTATTTCCTGCATTAACACAGAAAAAGTATTCATAGAAACAAGGTGGGGAGAAATTTTTCTATAGCCTCAATACATTTATTACTGATGCCACTTTGTATTTCTAACACCATTAAAATTCTGCATCCTAAAAATACATTCTTCAGGTTTCTGGTCTCTCTAGAACCTCAGCATCTAACCAGTTCTACTTGAATTTTATTAGTATATTAAGTTCACCTTCATTTTTATTTAATATTGCAATACATGGCAAATATATCAAATAATCCAAATGTGCCCCAAGATGTGCTTCTCTTGTCCATAAGTACACATAATTACAGAGTCTTTGGGAAGATTATCTATCCCATCTCTCTCTCCCAAATATGTAACATGTATCATTTGAAAATGATTATTGTTTAAATTATCTAGTCCATTCCTTTGTACTATGTATCCTCTTAAAATGATGACTGTCCCATTTTAAAACAATGTTAGTAGAAAAAGTGCTCTCTATATTAAGTACATACAATTCCTTTATTTTACAGTCTCCATTTTCTAATTTTCAGTTTTTGTGGGAAACACTTCCCCACTGTTCTCACAGCTCTTGAGTTTCAGATGTCACTCATTGATGGAGCTTTCTAAAATACTTAGTTTTCACAAAATTACTTCTTCTCTGGGCCACAGTTTAGAGATATCATAGTTATTGATTACTGAAATATAAATTATTGGATTTTCATTATTTTGCAAAAGTAATGGAGTTTTGTTTTAACCAAATTTCTTTACTTTGAACATGAGTTTCAGCAAAAAGTCATTAAAATATTATTTCCTGAATAAGAACATGATCTTTCCTAAATTAAATAGACTAATATTTAGTGTAATAGCCTCTCTCCTTTAATATTCTCTAAATACCAGAGGCAGAGGTAAAGTTCAAATTTTTATCATTTGGCTACTTGTTTGCTGATATATAAATAATTCTCAACATAGAATCTAAGTGATTGGACTGTATGACGTACCTCTGTTTAGCCAACTGATGGCTCTCCTGTCAACATAGTAATTACACTTATTATTTAGCAGCAAAATTGAATAAACCCAAAGTAGGCAATTATAAAAGATAATTGTTAAGAAGTTATATTTTAAGCCCACGTATAGATATATTTACTTTTGAACCCAGTCAGATGACTTGACTCACTTATATACTCCCAAAATGGCACTCACTTTCTAGCTATCCCAGGGCCCTTTCCAAAATATTATATCTCACTGACCTTCTATGCAAAAACTTGTCCATTTCTAATCAACAATACACTGCTAACCGTTTAATGATACTGTGTTATCACCCTTCAAGATTTGTTTTCCACCACTGGAGAGAACACATATCCCATCCAGAGAGCCCTGACTATATAGAAGTAAGAACACTGAACTAACACTCGGGTGGACAGATTCTAGTCCATGCTCAGCTCCAACTTAATTGTGTGGCCTGGGATTAATTAGTTCACTTTTTCTGGGCCTCGGTATTCAGTTGATTTGTTTATAAAAATCAAAATTCAAAGGGGCACAGAGGATAGTAAACCAAGTCCAGAATGGCAGCTGTAAGGCCCTTGTGGTACTACTGCATTCTCCCCTCCAAATGTCATGGCCCATTAGTCACGGTCTTCCTCACTGCTGTACCCAGATTCAACCTCAGAGCCTGTCTTAACATGGCGCTCAGAGCAACCACTGCAAGGCCATCGGAGTTGGGAATCTACTTCCCACTTTGGAGCCAGACAATCTGTTTCTACTCAGAATATTTTTAAAGACTATGAACATTTGAATCATTTGTAAAATGGTAATAACTAAATAACTGAAAATTGTCAGGACTTTATTCTTAACCAGAACCTCAGTTTTCTTCACTAGACTTTCATTTTACTTTAATTAGATTGGGTCATCATGTTGCCCTTTGTTAAACGTTAAGGAGGTCTACATTCTTAATATTATATATACATTGGGGCTTCCCTGGTGGCGCAGTGGTTGAGAGTCTGCCTGCCGATGCAGGGGACACGGGTTCGTGCCCCGGTCCGGGAAGATCCCACATGCCGCGGAGCGGCTGGGCCCATTAGCTATGGCCGCTGAGCCTGCGCGTCTGGAGCCTGTGCTCCGCAACGGGAGAGGCCACAACAGTGAGCGGCCCGCGTACCACACACACACAAAAAAAAATTATATAAACATAGCATATTTCCTTCATGAAACCAGAGTGCTGAATGTTACATTTCGTTGTTTTAAGATCATGTTAGATGCATTTTTAATAATTTGGATGTTATGTTATAAAATAGATGTTTACCAACCAGGAGGCAATATAACTTCCACTCTCGGCATAGCATGCATTTCAAGAGGGGAAATGACCAAATTTTAAATTAAAAAAAAAAAAATCTAAAAACAGACAAAAATAACATTTCTTTCAAAAGTGAATTTTCTTTTTTGTCCTCAAAGGGAAAACAAATGGACGTAATAAAGAGGAATTTAAGACGAATAGTACGCTTGCACATCACAGATGCCAGTGGCAACTTATATTAAGTATTGAAAAGACAAACCCAGCAAAATAAGGAACTTTAATAAAAAGTCTGCTTAAAAGTTATGACCAACTTAAACAGCATTGAGCTGTTGAATAAAGAAATATCTATAAATGCTGAAACAACTGTAAGACTTATTGGAATTGAAGAAAACTATGTGTGTTCAGATATCTAGTGACAGCACTGTCCTTAACCAGGGCTGTAATCCAGCCCCACCACTGAACCATCTGTTTAACACTAAGAAACTCACTTCAGTGCTCTGCAGCCTTAGATACCTTGTTCTGTAGAATGTGGGAATGGAAAAAGCTAAAAAAACCACTAAATCTATGACTTTCAGGCTCTGCTGAATGACAATTTTTATAGTAGTAGGAACTGTTTGATTCTTCTGATTTCACCCTAAACTTCCAGTTGCTATCAGGGAGAAAAAAGCAAAAAGCCTATTTAAACACCAGAATTATCTAAACATAATGCATACGTGAAAGACGTGTGGGTCCTACGTGTGCACATAGACAGATGTTTCTTCGTGCAAAATCATGTGAATTTAGCACTTTCAATAATTTAAATCAGTTTTTCTAAACAGGACTCATGATTGTACTTTCCTAGATTCATTTCTTTGTCCATGCATATTATCATTCAAAAAATATTTATTGAGTACTTCCTACGAGCCAGGTACTGGGCTAGATGTTAGGGATATGATGGTGAATGTTGGCCTATACCTTATGGAGCTTTCATTTTAGGAAGACAAACAAATCATGTCAAAAACAAGTAACTAAAAATCGTGATAAACATTATGATGGGGGTGGAGGTCAAATGATGTAGTTAGAATAGGATTAGTCAGGGAAGGCCACTCTGAGAAGGCAAAATTCAAGTTGATACAAAGTCTAAAGACATTGGGTTTGAGGTGTCATTATACATATGCTCAATTATTATTATCATTACTATTATGACTTTACACTGGGCTTAAACTTTGTTGTTGACAAAATGGTCTTATGTATATTATTACAGTATAAGTCTCACAAGAATCCTTTAGCCTCTAGGACACATGGCACCATTTCATAGGAAAGGAAATTGATTTTCAGAGAAGTAAAACAAGGATATTAGAATTATATCTGGTAGAGAGAGAACACAACCCTAAGATCTTCAGATTCCAAGTGTGATGCTCTTCCAGCTACAATATGCTGATGAGTTATTCCATTGTATTCCATTCATGATACTACTATGGATTTCTATGAACCCAAACTTGAACTTGAGACACGATAAGAACTAGTAACCTTAACCACATGTCTGAACTCTCCTTCAGAAACAAGATTAACTTTCCCATCATTTGTACGCCATCAGAAATATGGTTACTCCACTTTATCCTACCAGTGATGTTTGGTCCAAGAAACACATTCCAATAATCAATCTTATTTGTAATTTATAATTATTTTCAGTAGAAATAACCAACACAAAATAATATGACTAAAAACACACGTGGTAAAAGTGTATTAAAACAGATAGGAAAACCAGATAGCCTTCAGATCTGTAAAATTTTACATGAGAAGACCGAATTTAGTTAAAATTATAAAGAACATTTCCAATGGCAAAAACTATAATTGGTAAAATTGAACATGGACTTATAAAGGAAAAAGAAAAAAATTAATCAGAATTTTACTTAGAAAATAATCCTAAGTAAAGCAGCTTCAGTAAAATTAAAAATAAAGTGGAAAAAATGGGAGAAAAATTAAATCATTATGTGTAAAAAAATTGTTCAAGGAATTAATTGACTTAGGAGGGTCTTTATGAGAGTAAAAGACTTTTAGTGGTAATTCATCATCTTCAGTACAATTCCACCGAAAAAATGTCCAAAGAGTCAAAATTTCCGTGATGACTAGAAGAGGAAGACAAGGTCAAAACTTGGTGTGCTCCCTTTTGCCAATACTGACCTATTTTACATGAATTGGCTCCATTGCTAGGAAATCTATCAAGCATAATATTTAATTCAATTTGACCCAGGTTTTCCCAACCACACTAGAAAGATTTCTGTTTTCATCCTCCCCACTTTACCCCCCACACTGTTGTTGAACCTTTAGCTTTCATTTCATTTTCCCCCCAATTAGTTTGTGGAGTTGCTGGTGCGTATTTTTATGTTTGCAAGCCACGTGCTTTTCTTCTTCTCTGTCTCCTACTCCCTGTGGGAATGGATGCTTCCAAGTTCATTGAGTCCTGTCACAAAGTCACTTATGCCTTTTTAAAGCTTCAGTTACCACCTCTCAACACTGCCAACATTTCCAGCACTGCTAAAACTGCCAGTTAAATGCTGCCAAGTCTCTTAGTGCCCTCTGGTGCCCTGTCCCACAGTAGTAGATCGTTTTTTAACTGTTATTGCTGCACTGCGTCCCTCCCTTCACCCCACCTAAATGGGAGTCTGTGAGGACTAAGAAAAGAATTTCCATTGCCCAAGGATAGCTCTTGTCTTGTGCTACTCAACTTTCTCTTCCCCTAGCATGAGTTCTTTACAGGAAACTCCTCAGTCCTACGCATTGGCCTTACAAGCCATCCAATCATGGGTGAATCCTAGGGTGACAATGGCTCAGGCCCATGCTGGGATCCACCCACACTATCTTGTATTATAGATGTTCCACAATCGAAGCACAAAGATGCTACAAGATGAAACTATAGACTGTTATGCTCATGGGGTTTATCCTTGTTGTTTGACCTCTCTACACTTCTTTTGACAGACAACCTTTTCAAACAAACAACCAGATATTTAGGAAAATATGTTATTTTTCAAAAGGAAATAGCAAATGTGTTTTTGTTACAGATTACTAAATGTTGAATGGTACTACTTTCTGTACTGCATTTCACTACTGTTTTTAATTAGCCAAAAAATTTTTTAATTATTCAATGAAGACTCAACACATTTACTAATTCAAATTATTTTATTTCTCTGTCTTCAGATAACTAATATTATTCCAGCTACTGATAAACTGTTATCAGTTTATCACATGTTAAATATGTTAATTATATGTGTTAGGGAACATATATGTTAAATAGCATATATTTCATTATGCTATTATTTAAGAAATAAATGACCTCTTTATCACTAATCTAATGTTTCTCTCTCCAATGAAAGAAAAATTTCCCAAGTTTGAAAGTAAGAGCACCATTTACAAAAATAATAGAATATGTTTGTTACGATTCACTTGACCATAACACCACATTTCAGAATAAGATCTATCAGTTTAAACTCCAATGTCAATATTTTCCTTTTGAGTAGAAAAACAAATGATATTTTTAAAGAAAAAGCTTAGATAAAAATTCTGTACTTTTTATTACTTGGTACTTGACGATGACCTCTTATGGCAGCAACACAGAGAATAAAATGCAAACGATCCATTTCCAGAACATCTTTTCTTTTTTCTTTAGAATTTAGAGAGAAGAATATATAGTTCAGCCAAGGAACGTTTAATTTTTTCTCTATATAAGTTAGTCTAGCTACACCACAGAAATTGAGTCTGGATCACCATTTCCCGACACATCCTCCCCTAGCAGCCATCCCTGGTGTATATCAAGGAACCCAACACCACATGGGCTGTTGAGCTCAGGCATCTGGGGACACCAAATGGAATCTGAGTGGCTTCCATCATTGGGACTGTTTCAGATCCCAGGCTTAGTCCAAACAGTGGGTGGGAAAAGAAGCCGAAACCAAAAAGGCTTTTGCAAAATGCTTGTGACAAAACGTTCAGCTATAAATAGGAAAGGTTTGTATAGACTTGAGTACGTCATGAGACAAATAACTGTGGATCACAATGCCGTAGTCTTTGTTCAGCAGCGAGAACTATGGACACCAATCAAGACTCTGAGGTGGTTTGCCTCTTAGAGGGTGTTGCTAACATGTCATTTCAGAGCAGACCTTAGTTCTTTTCCCAGAGTGTGCATTTATTGGTATTTAATTTCCCCCCCTTCCCATTTCGACATGCTCTACCAGTTCCAACCAGATTAGCATTTAGGGAGGAAAAAACCAAAACAAAACAAAAAACAAAATTGAATCACTTGCAGAATTTAATTTCTTTACACTTTTCAAATAATACTGTATGATTAATGGGTACTCTGAATTCCTACTTACATTTCTCCTTTCAGAGATTGAATTTCAAGTAAATATTCTGCTTAATCTTTAGTACAGAGACCTTTGGATGTATTCCTAGGTATGGGCTACAGAGGGTCCTATGTCATGCCAGGTAGATAGAAGAGCTGAAGAGTGTGTGCTGTCGTTCTGCTCTACTCAGCCCTTCCACATTCCTGGTGTCCTCCTTCTGACACGGGAGGACTTGTTGGGATTTGAAACTTATCGGGAATCAGCACTTGATATACGTGTTAAGTTTGGACAGAGAACTACTCTCTGCCAGATTTTTACCTTGTTCCATCAAGTTACCCCAGCAGTCTCATAATAGGAGGATGTCAATTTGTATTCTGGCCAGGGAATTCTCTAGCCCCGCAACAATGAATAGAAATTGTCAAAAAAACTCCTGAGTGAATGCGTAGAAAAGATACATCCAAGTAAGCCAAGATATCTGAACTAAAATTCTGGTTTAAAAGTTGGTTTTTGTTTGTTTAATTCAACTTTTGAAGGAGAAAAGTATGCAGGGTTATTATGTAACCTTTGAAAACATAACCTCAAGATTTTGGGGTTTTGTTGTTTTTTTGTTTTTGTTTTTTTTTGTTTTGCGGTATGCGGGCCTCTCACTGTTGTGGCCTCTCCCGTGGCGGAGCACAGGCTCCGGAAGCGCAGGCCCAGCGGCCATGGCTCACGGGTCCAGCTGCTCCGCGGCATGTGGGATCTTCCCGGACCCGGGCATGAACCCGCGTCCCCTGCATCGGCAGGTGGACTCTCAACCACTGCACCACCAGGGAAGCCCCTAACCTCAAGATTTTAGAGTTATTCTGTGAGGTTCCTCTGAAATGTCATGAATCTATACTTACTTAGTTGAGATCTTTTGAAAAAATATTATTTAATGTATCTGCTCTTATTTCTTTTTAGGTCAGCCTCGATTCTCGAGTTAGAGAGGTGATCAACAGAAATCTGTTGGATCCTAATGCTCACATGTATGAAGATGCCCAACTTCAGATATATACCTTAATGCACAGAGATTCTTTCCCAAGGTTTTTGAACTCTCAGATTTATAAGTCATTTGTTGAAAGTACTGCCAGCTCTACTTCTGAATCTTAATTTTTATTTTTAAAAAATCATTTTGGAGGGCTGGGATGAGAAATAAAAGTAGTTAAATAACACCTGAAACTGAGTTCCTGGAGAACTACAGTTTAGCATTCCTCAGGCTACTGTGAAAATACAACCATATGGTCTTTGTCTCCATTTTGTATCAAGGTTATCCATGGTTACGTTTGGAGAAAATACCACCTGAAACAATGAATTGCCAAATTAAGTTTGTTTCATTCAACACGCATTCTACTTGCAAGCAAACTGTATTTGTAGTCCTATGAACAGTCTCCTAGTGTATCCAGAGACTGCATGTGCAAAGTAAAACTGCTTCATTTGCCATGTAGTTGTTGTTAATATTTAAGCCAATGGCATAACTTATATCTGTATTTAAGGACTTTCGTGCAATATGGTCTTATAGAAATAATTGCCAAAAAGTTGGCTGTGGTTTGCATTTTTAAATATAATCTAAGACAGAAAAAGCCAATTTTTAAATTGTAACTATGATATTCAACATGCTATATACTGTGTTCAGTACACTAATTTTGAAGCCAATATTTCTGTACATGAAAAAAGAGCTATTTATCTCTGTTTGTTGGAAAATCCTAATGGGGAATTCCTCTGGTTGTTCACTGCCAAAACTGTGGCATTTTCATTACGGAAGAGTTTTCTTCATATATGTATATATATGAAGAAAAGAGAAAAAAAAGCACAAAACAATTTGAAGATATTCTATCTCAAAGACAAATCAAAGAGTGATATTGTTTTTAACTGTAATAGAGGAAAATGAATCTATGTATCAGATGTCCAATACTGTAATTAATTTATTAAAGACTGGCTCTCCAGTTCTAAAATGGTTGTGTAAAGTATGTACTTTAGCAAAAAAATAATAATAATAAGCTTGATAACTTAGTTTTGGAATATAAAGAAAGGATTTAATAAAGGAATGCCTATATGTAGCATCATAAAACTTTTGATGAATAGCATCTGTGCTGTGGCATATTTTCCTTGAAAGTGAAATCCAAGAAAAGCTAAGTTTTTAAGCAAGAAAAGTTTTATAGGGGTTCTCTAGAAGACAATTCTCTACTTCAGACCTTAACTGTTTTCACATAGTATCTTAAAAATGACTTATTTAAAAAATGTTAAAACCAAACCATTCTGATCCATAATTGAAAGGCAGTACAGTGCTCAAATCTTTTAGCTGCCGTATTATTTTTTATATGTACTACTAAATCTTTAAGACAAAAAATACTTGCCTGACATTGGCACGTACTTTTGACATTCAAGAAAACAGTATCCTATCTCGCACACACACACAAAAGTCAGTGTCATATTTATATCAAGGTGTTACATTTGAATATTAACATCCCCTGGAGGCTATTTTTTTAATCTTAAACTTAATAAATATTGAGTAACCTAAAATGAAAGTTTTAAACATATTTATATCCACTAAGAATACTGGCCTTATATTAAGGATATTAAAATTATAAGTTTCCTTTGTCATTTTTTTAACTACCTCTCATTTTTTTAATTTATTAAAGTTTTTTTAAAAAAACCAAGTTTGGGGTTTTCTTTTTAACATTTATTTTACTTGAAAGGTTGACATCGTAATTTTCTTTTGCCATAAACTTAAAACATTTCAAGAATTGCTTTTTTAAGTGAATTTGATTTTCTAACTTATACAGAATTCAGGAGATATGATTAAAAGGGCTATTATCTATTCCCTATGCAAATATTTTAACTGTTGCAGTGTTTGACAAAATGGGATTTAAAAAAAAAAGTTTGCAGAGTAGAAAACAAAACGTTCTGTTTACACTGGCGTTGCTGACTATCCTACTATATTCAGCACTTTTAAATACATTATTTATGAAAATGTAGTTAAAATACAAGATAGAAAATATTTATAATTATTATTTCTTTTAACAAATGCGTGTTTCTGTCTGAAAGTGTTAGTGTGTTAAGACATGCTTTATCCATGTCAATTAGATATTTACTATTTGAACAATAGTTTTCAGTAATATGGTGAAAAAGATAGCTATGAAGATGTTTACAAAATGTCGTATTTTTTTCCTAACGAGTGAAGAAAAAGCTAAAAGAATAATCGTCACTTCTATTGTGAAGTTTATTGTTCCTAAATTATCTAATTTTTTTCTTGATTAGAATTGTTATGCTACTATGCTGTATACACATATATGTTGTAATATCATACTTGTTGCTGTGTTTGAGGCACATGACTAGAAAATATGTAATATGCTATGATACACTGCATGCATCAATCTTTTTAAATGTAGACTTTATATTCTTGTTGTTACTATATATGATGGTGACTTGCTAGTCATAAGTTATCTTTATAAGATACTTTGGACTATTAGATGAATTGTCTGTTTGACAATACCTTTAATATTTTACCAAATGTAAAAGATAAGGGCCCTTATAAAGAGTCCTAATCTCTAACTCTGGGCATTTGTAGTATACAGATTTTGAAGCTAGTATATCCTTTTGAAATCTGATTAGGAAGTTGTGTTGAGAATGATTCTAGAGTAGATTTACACATCAGATGTTACGTGAGATTTCCCTGCTAAATTCCTATTTTCAGGGGAGGGGAGTGTTTCTCTTTTAATTTCAAAATGTTTAAAGTTTCCATGTAAGAGTATGTCTGTGTACTTGCAACTCTACCAATTTTTAAAGTATGGTATAATTCCTTCAGTTTTAATTACAGAGCTATAATAAACAAAAAAAAGCCCTCAACTGGTGTCTATGCTACCATTCCAAGAGCACAATATTTGTTTTGGTAGAGTTTGATTTTTCCTAGTGAGTAAATTCCTCCCTGGGGAAAAATTAGCACTTTAGAAGGTACACTTTATATTTTACATTGCCAAGTTATCTTTGTATACTGTTAGAATCTCCTAATGCACACAGAAAGAGGTTAATGCTCTTTAAATAATGCCTAACTTCAGATGTGTCTATAATGGAAAGAAAAGCAGAGGATGTAGATTATATATGAATATGTATACATATATTTATATAAATTGGAGAGGTTTCTTCAGAGATGGATCTTGAACATAGATCACACTAATAATGAATGCATGATGCTTCTTTACTCTGGATAACCTTAAGATGTTACCTAAAGGTAATACAGATGTCCCGACAGTGTTATAGGGCAGCTCTAAGCACAGCAGGTGCACTGGCAAGAGAACAATAGCAAAACACAATTTTGATATCAACACTATGAAGTACAAAAATCAAGACCACATAATGTGGTCATTTTTTTTCAATTTTAAAATATGTACATAGGATGACCAGTTCTGATATTTGGTCATGGTGCATGGGGTGTTTATTCGTATCCTTTAATGCTGCCTAGATTCTTACTTGTGGAATGAAATGTGTATCATATATTTACCTGATAGTTCGGTTTTGCAAAAAGATTGTAGAAATAAGTAAATAGTATTTATTTATTAGGGGCAAAAAAATACACTTTCACCCCATTAAGCTGATTTAAAATAATACCTGATTCTTATTTTTTGAATTTATCCATTTTTTTCTATACACTTTTAACTTACATTGAAAAAAATGTCATATTGTAATTGTAACAAACTACATTTGCAAAAAATGTAATATACCAGATGTGTTGAGGAAGAAATATACAAGGAAGAAATTTAACATACAATCAGAAAATAGGAAAATAAGCCACCTAAAATTTCTTAGGTCCAAAATGTCTATAGATAGAACCCTGTCAAACTTGAGTTTTGAAAACTTTGCATTAGATACATTGGCAAATTATTTTGAAAAGTGGTAAAGATACTTCCAGAATTTTTTTTTGCCTGTGTATTTATGTTGACAGTTTATGACCTTAATTTTCATAGTTTTCAGACACTTATATTTGCATGCCCTTTTCAGCTTTTAAAAAATTTCTGACCAATATGTTTGTTCTCCTGAGAAAACAATACTCAATCTGCAAAAAGTTTAGTTATTCCTTACTTGCTGCAACTTCAAATATTTACCAATGAAACTGATACCAAAAACTTGCTTCGGATCTTCTCTGCAACACTCTTAGTAGTATCCTTGCAACACACAACAGTGCACAGAGTGATAAGTTTTGTTTCCAGATACCAGCCTTTAATTATAAATTTGGTTTCAAGTTATGTTTCTGTCTCATGTGACTTTGGGCAAATCACTTATCCTCTCTGAGCCTGTTTCTTTATCTTCAAATGAGGAATATAATAATTTACAGGATGGCCATGGGAATGAAATAAACATGGAAAGAGTGAAGTGTTACATATAATATTACTATTTTATCAAAGTTCTCCAGCTCAATAATAATTCCCATTTTCAAGAATGTAGGTATTAAATGCCATTTTAATGCACTTTCCCCCGATTTTTTTCAAACTATACTTTAAAAATCTGATTTAATTATTCATTAAAAAATACAACCAAGCTTATTTTAAGACAGAGGAATATATGAATATGTTATTGCTTTGTTCAATAATGTGATTCAAAAATCACTGTTCTCAGTTCACCAATATCACACTGAAGTTACAAAGAAGTATGTTTCTTTCAATGACACACACACAGATATATTTAGATGTGCATATGCATATGTGTGAGTGCGTGTATAATATTGTAGGTTTAAATCAAAGTTTAAATAAGAGAAATCATTTGAAAATTTTATTTCCACAGGAAATAAAACATTCCCAAGGATAGGAAGAATATAAATATCAGTTAATTTGCCAAATAAATATGTGGTGGTTAGACGTAAAACTAAACTAAAAGAGATTGGCCTGTAGAAAATATTGACTGGCACGGAACAGAAAGCATTCTTTTTACTATTAAGGTAGTATGATTTTTTAAATAATTTTATCATGAAAATATGAAAATAAAAGAATAAAAGGCAGTTGTATGTTCATAAAAGTTTTCATTAAACCTTTTATTTTAGAACAGTTTTAGATTTACAGAAAAATTCCAAGGATAGTATAGATAGAACCCATATATGACACACCCATGAAACATTTGTCACAATTAATGAAACAATATCAATGCATTATTAAGTCTACACTTTATTTAGATTCCCTTAGCTTTTAACTGTCTTTTTTCTGTTCCAGGATTCAAGATGCCACATTACATTTAGTCATCATGTATCCTCTTAGCTGTGACATTTTCTCAAACTCTTCTTGTTTTTGGTAACCTTGGTAGTATTGAGGAGTACAGGTCTAGTATTTTGTAAGATGGCCCTCAACTGGAATTTGTCTGATCTTTTTCCCACGATTAGACAGGTGTTACCAGTTTTTGGAAGAAAGACGGCAGAAGTGCCATTCATATCACACCATTCAAAGGTACATACCATCATTACGACTTATTATTGTCGATGCTGAACTTCATCACCTGGCTGAGGTAGTGTCTGTTAGGTTTTTCCACTGTAAAGTGATACATTTTTTAAGAGGGTATACTGGACGTAAATTTACTGGACATTTACACTGAGACAAAAATATTCTGAGCAGATTCCTCAGCATTGCTACTAGGTTCCATTAAATGACTGCTAACCAATACTATGAAGAAAATATAATGAACTGGAAATTGATATGGGAAAGTAAAACTCCAAAATGGTGTTAGCTTGAACATTCACTTAAAGGAGGTGAAAGTTAACTTTTTCCCTTGAACTACCTGTATGATTACCTTAATCCTCTGCATCCCTTGGATAGTGAAGATTTTAGTTTTACTGTCGTAAAAGGTAATCTAAATGGATGATGATTTTGCTGAGTACTTTTCTATATTGCCTTCCACTGAACAATGAACACTGAATACTGGAATAATGTAAAAGGCTTGATTTTTTTCCCCCTTGCTTTAAACTATTTGTCATAAATACAGTGTATCTTGTATATGATTTTAGGGTGTTTGCTAAATATTAAAAAGTATTTCAATGTGTTTGGTTCTGTAAAATTTATATTGAACGTGTGTAATTTTTTCTACCATGTTCATTGTACTTAATAATCTATATCCATATCTTGGACTTCGCCAATATTTATTAGTGGACCATAAAGAAATATTGAATGCATGAATATAACTTGAGATGCCATGTTTGGTTATTTTGCAATGCCAGAATAACTGTAGGTACTTATAAATTGAATATATAATCCAGATTATTTTCCACCAACTTAAGTTGTTTTGGGTTTTTATGCCCCCTTCCTTGAATCTATTTTATTATTTTACCTATGTACAATAACAGACTTCCTGAAAATGCTAGAATTTTCAACATGTAATAGAATTTAAGCATGACCATAATGGAAAAAAATGCAGAAATCTCGAACAGTGTATATTTCTTTGAGTTTACAAAGTAAAACTAAAGCTGTTTTCATTTGACTATATTGTGGAAACCTATGGATATTATTGTAAAATGCACATGCGTTACACTGACTTTTTAAAAATGTTTTGAATAAAGAATTCACCAATGTATCCTTAGAAAAGTTACTGTTTCCTCATTGGTGTAACACTATAGGAGTAAAGGTGCACTTAATTATGTTGCTTAAATTGCTTACACATCTGAGGGAAAATAACTGCTGGCAGGATTCTTTACATTGTTCTATAAGGTTATCACTTGTTACATGTTTGCACCTTTTATAAATAATAAAGTATACTCTTGAAATAACTCGTTTTGAGAATTCAGCTGAGAGATTTATGTTGAGTTCAAGTAGCTCCCACAATTTCTATGCTTAAACTAATATTCAAAGTTGAGTTTAGACTTGGAAAAAAACTATTCCTAAAAGAGATGCAGACAACCTAATCAGTCCTGTTCTATACTCGGATTAGAATTTTTTAAATTGGGTTTGGATCACTTTTAAAGCAAAACAATTTTATAAAGTAGTGTGGCTTAATACACATTCAAAGTGAAAAAAGATTTGAGTTAGCTGAAGCTTCTAAGTAGCAAAACCTATTTTTGTTCTATATTATTTGGAGAGTCAGCTCATTCTACTTTGCATTTGTATATACAGAGCAAAGAAACGATGCAAGCTCATTTTATAAGAATTTATACTTAACCTCAACAATTCTGATTAGATAACTTAAGAATGACTTAACCTTGTCAAGGGCTCCCGTATTTTACCATTTTTTTACAAGAATAAGTAAGAAGATTTTGGGTATATTAGGTCTCTGTACAGTTACACCACCACTTAGTAAATCCTGCTCAAACCAGTTAGGTAGTGGGAGTTCCCAGATTGGACGTTCAGCCCTTGCATTCTCAGGCCTGTCTAGATTGTATTATTCCCTCATATACATTCCTCTGATAGGCTATGAAAAGGTCTTTTGAAAAATGCAAAAGCATTATACCAGTAAACTTCAGTATTCCTGGCACTAATCCACTCTCAAGTTCGGGGGTGGAGGTTGGTGGTTTTGTGGGGACGGGGCTAGCGGAGGAGGGGCTCTGAAGGCTTTGCTGGGCTGTGATTAGTTGCAATACGGAACGGCTCAACCACCTTAAAAAGTAGCTGAGTAACAACGAATAAGTGAGAATGGGCATGAGACTCGATGTGGAAGGAAGCCGTTTTAAAGCAGGTAAATTAAGTGGTAGATAAAGGGCAGGAAAGCAGACTGCTAAATCACTCCGTGGTTGTCTTCGAGTCTACTTGTCACGTCTTTGTTAATACGAACCTTAACCACCGTCGAAAAGAGAAACATGAACAGGAAAATTGGAAGAGTAAACACACGTACACACTGATAACCATCCTACAATTCGCTCTTGGAGACGACAGTCCAGGCTGGCAGGAGAGAGGACATCCGCGCTGTGACCTCAGCCCCTGTAGCGGACAGTAGGCTGGCCCCCGTGGCTGTACTTTAAATCCTCACTGAGAGCCTGGCAGACAAATCTTCGACGTCAGAAAACGTAATTGACAACCTATCGCTTTCTCCTTCCGGTCTAACACTCCGCCCCAGCTCGTTCAAGGAGGCGTGTCTGACCTTGCCTTTAGAGGAGGTGCCCGAGGTCTCTCGGACCCTCCTCTATCGCTTCCAGCTCTGCCCCTCAACTTCCGGCCTCCGCAAATAATACGGCGTTTAATAATAATTGGCCGGAAGTTCCCAACCAGGCTTCCGGGAGGCCCTTTTAAACCTGCGCGTGCGCCAGACGGGGCTTGGCTAGGTCTCGCCCCTATTGCCGAGCTGCACGGTGTCGCGAGACTTGCTCCGTCCGGAACTTCCGGCTCTTGTCCGCTTCGGACGTCCGGCTGTAGCTATGCGGTCAAGGTTTCTTCGGAGTGCTTTTCAGTGGGCCCGGCAGGCTGCTGGCCCGGCCCGCCGACACGTTAGCTGCGGTAGCCTTCCACTGGAAGAGCTATTCGCCCGCGGCGGACCCCTACGGACCTTCCTCGAGCGCCAGGTAGGGTCTGAAGTCCAGTTGCAGGTCAGGCGGCCTGAGCTGGTGGCGGTGGCCAAGCTTCTGAACGAGAAGGAACAGGAGCTGCAGGAGACCGGGCACCTGCTACATGGTAAGGGCCGGGCCTAAGGGAGCGGAATTCAGAGCAGATTCTTGACTTTTCATTTGCCGTTGCCACTAAGCCGCTGCTCAGATGTCCACACTCTCTCCGAGTCTGAAGTCTTTGCTCGGTTGCAACCCTTTTTGATTGCATCAGAGGTCAAGGCATCTGTATGTGAGTTCTGGTCCCATCCTCTCCTTGGGCTCCCTTGACAGTGCTCTGCGCCCTTTTACAAAACTTAAGTTGACCTTTACTGGTTGCGTATTTAATAGCAGGAGATTAGCTCGCCAGACAAATAAGGCACTAGTCCTGTTATGGGCTCGAGAGCAGTGTTTCTAAGTGTGGTACAGGGACCACCCGCAAAAGTGACAGGAGAGGTTCGTGCTAAGTAAACCCAGACTCGGAATCTGAGACCTAGAAACATGCGGTTTTAACAGATTTCCCAAGTGATTCATGTCCATTCGAATCTGGATGGGGCCTATGTTTCTGCATTTGCACAAGACTGGGGATGCTTAGTTGCTGATCTGTGGCCCACACTTTGGAAAGGCTCTAGAGAGGGTCACAATCTATTGGGGGCAAGAAAGTTAATTATAATACAGATAAGTAAAAATATTTATCAATAAAGACCTAGGAGAGCAAGGAGAACTTGTTGGGAAAGACTTGTACAGGGATAAAGGCCCACCCTTAGATGATTTAATAATAATTTAACCTTTATTGATCCTTTGCCATATTCCAGGCTTTGCTTAGCTTCCTTTATCTAACAACTCATACAATTCACGTAATAAATTATGAAGTAGGTTCTATTAGCCTCATTCAACAGAAGAGGAACCTGAGACATAAAGATAAAATTACTCAGCTCTGGTGACACCGCTTGTAAGGAATGGAGCTTGGATAGGACTGACCCCAAATCTCATGCTCTTAATCACTGAACTCTGTGTTAACCAAGAAAGGGGAGGTTGGAACCATTTTGTAAGGGGGCTCAAGTACTAACCTACAAAGTTTGATTTCATCCTGTTGGCAGAAGCCAGCCAGCAGAAGCTTTCAGATTGGGAGTGAATGATAGGAATAGCTTTCTTGCTTCGGAATCTTGATTGGTGGCAGTTTAGAAGCAGCCTGGAATAGGACTGAAGATGCCATGGAAAATGGGAGACTAATGCAATTGTATAGTTAAGACATAGTATCCTTTGGGAAAAAATTAAATTGGTTTCATTCCTTAAGCCAAGCGTAAAGTCCAAGTAGCAGCCACAAAGCCTTAATATTAAAAAATATATTTTTATATTGATTACATGTTGAAATTGGTAGTGTTTTGGGTATACTGCATTAAATAAAATGTAGTATTTAAATTAGATTACTTCTACACTTTAGTTCCAATCTCCTTAGCCTTACCAGAACACTGCGTTTCAGAGCTGAAAGGCCCCTTAGAGATCATCCAGCTCAGATCTTTCATTTTATTCTCGAGATTACTGAGACTCAGACGTTAGGTGTGTTGCCCTAAGAGAACCTTGGTGGTTGAACTAGGGCTAGAATTCATTTTTCCTTTTTCTAATTAAGCACATTTTACATTTCATCAAATTCTTGCCAAAATAATTCCCTGCCATTCCACCAACACTCCCTATATTCGCCTATCTCAGTTTTGGTGTTTTCATTCTCTCTCAATTCTTTCCTTTTTCTGCCCATCCCCCAAACAAACAAAAAATCCTTCGGCATGCTGTTATTTTAGTATTTAATCACTTAATGCTTTAGGTTATTTTTTGTGAGTTTTTCTCCCCTAGAATAATATAAAGAAAGTAAAATGATCTAAAATCCTGCCTTGAGGGCAGGTCTTAACATATTATCCCCAGCTCCCAGCATAATTGGCTGTTAATATACGAATAAACATTCCAGCTGATAGAGTTTGTTCTTTCAACAGAAACAGAAAATTGTAATAGCTAAGAAAATTTCCGCCTGTCTCCTTTCTATAGGCTGCATGTGGTCCATAGGATAGAGGAATGAGGAGGTATATTTTGTACAGTAAAAATGAAAACTGAAAGATGAAATAAGAATTAGGTAAAGCCTGAGAGGGAAGACCGCTTCATGTAAATATTCTGTCAGTATTAGGCTGGGTCTAAATGTTTATTTAGGTGGACACTTTTATATTAATGAAGCATTTACTAGTAAGACAAATAACTTCCTACTTTTTAACTCAGTTTTGGTCTAACTGGTGGTACCTTCTCTTCCCCTTCCGGTCTTTCTAACTAGCTCAGTGTATTCATTTGTTATTGTAGAGTCTGAGTTGGAAAACTAAAAGCATATTTGTTAATATGAATGTTTTGGGGAGGCAGAATTATAGAAAAGCTTTGTAGCTTCTTTATATTTTTCTATAGAGATTCTTTTTACTTTGAACATATACTTTTGTCATCAGGAAAAACTTAAAAAAAAATTTTTTAACTACATGCTTTTGAAAACTAATGCATAATATGCTTTAAATTAATAAGTTATTAAAAGGACAGGATAATTGTTATTTTTCCCTTAAGCTACAATAACAATAAAACTATTACCTTGAATTCTGTTAGCAATTTAATACTAATTAAGGAAAACTTAACCTGCTGCCTTTTTTTCTTAGATGAAGATGAAGACTTAAGGAAACTTGCAGAGAGTGAAATAACTTCATGTCAGAAAGAAATAGCTCAATTGAAGCATCAGGTATGGCATTTGTGCAAGGAATAAAGCATCCGTGCATGCTATTACTTCTAATGTATTTTATTAGAAGTTTATAAAAGCAAGTCAAGAACTAAGCAGCTTGCTAGTATTTATAATTATAAACTGGTTTTTAAAGAAGGAAAAAGCATACTCCCCATGGCCCTGTTTTTTATCATACTAAAAGGATTGTATTGATAGAACTCTGAAAGAAAGATGACTGTCACACTAATAGGATTTGCCAGAAAGGCAGTGAAATGTTGGTAGTATATTTTCCTTCTTTTGTTTTTTGAAGAGAGGTGAGGATGGGGATGGGCGATGAGAAGAAGAGGTTATGGAGTGACGGTAGGAGGAAGCAGGAACATTTCTTTATCTTTGTGGCTCTGACACTATTATAGTGCCAGCCTCGAATAGGCCCTTAGGATTTTTTAAATGGAATTGCATTGCTTTGGCTTTATATCTAGGAGAACAGCAGAACATATGGAGTTAGACGAAGGATCATGAAATTAGATCCACTCTTCATTAATTCTGTAAAGCATAGCTTAAAGGTTTACAGCAGATATATCTGGAAATATAAGTGAAAGAACATGATAAGGTGAGGAAGGATCCTGGAAAGGAGGTGCTTAATTTAGAGATTCCCTTTATCCAAGTGTAGAACTTACCAAAAATTAATGTCCCCACCACCAGTCTAGAAGAAAAGGTCCACTATAGAGTGAAAGGTTTCATGTAGCTTGCCTTCTACCCATTTTCTAAATTTTTTGTGACGTAGAAGGACATATGTATTAATGGTTTCTGTTCATTGGCTAGTAATTAACAGATGTAAACTCTATCATGTTAGTTCAAGATTTGAGTGGTCACATTCTATTGGCACAGGCCAGAGAGATGGAAGAGTAGGAAAGCAAGTATAGCTCCTGACCAACACAAAGTGATACTTCAGAACTCGGGTAGCCTTGGGTTCAAATTCTGGCTCTTCTGCTTTCTAGCTGTAGGATACTGGGCAACTAGAGTTAAACTTCGTTTTCACTTCTTAAGGTGGAGCTGTTAATAGAACCTGCCCAGGATGTTTTAAGAATTAAAGTACGTAGAGTGCTTAGCAGAGTGCCTGTCAATATTAAAGAACCAATACATGTTGGCAGCTTTTTTTCTTAATTCACCTCATCTAAGAAGTCTTTTTTCTGTATCTCCTTAATAAGTACATACTGCAGTGTGAAACACAGAATTGTAATGAAAGGAAGACTGATGTAGGCACGAGGGTCTGAGTTCTTGTGCCTGTTTGGGCAGTAACTAACGCGTGGCTCTTTAACGAGTCATCTCACTTCTATTCTCATTTTCTTTTACTTGTAAAATGAGGGAATTAGACCAGATCTTCTCTAAAGGCCTCTCCAGTTCCAAAATTGCAAGTTTCTCTTCCATGTTAATGAAGCTTAGAAAAAAATACAAATGCAATTTGAGTGTTTTTTTCCTGCCATACTAGGCTATAAATTTCCAGGGACAGAGCTAGAATCTTTTTGTATGCTGTACACAATATAATGTACTACTCACAGCAAGCACTGAATTATTAACTGAGTAGAGAACAGATATGTATACATGAACACCTGAAAGAAATAGAAACACCTGTAAGTGTCAGCTGAACATATATAGCATTTATAATGTAGTTATAACATTAATATTTTTGGAAATTATGCATTATATGGTTCTAATTGGCAAGATAACTGAACAGTAATCAGCAATATTAAATTATTTGCTTAGGGAAACTTTAAATTAAATATTTCAAATCCTACATCTAATCATTGAGGGTTTTTTTTAAGTCTTAATTATAGGAGGGGTGATATTTTTATATTTGCAGATTATCTTACTTTTGGTTCCCTCGGAAGAAACGGATGAAAGTGATTTGATCCTGGAGGTAACTGCAGGAGTTGGGGGTCAGGAGGCAATGTTGTTTACCTCAGAGATATTTGATATGTATCAGCAGTATGCTGCATTTAAAGGATGGCATTTTGAAACCCTGGAATATTTTCCAAGTGAAATAGGTCAGTAAACTGTTTTGAAAAAGTATAGATCTAATTTATCTATCTACATATATTTTAGGAAAGGGTTGGAAAGTTCATGACTAGGCTTTATAATTTATAAGGATGCTTAAGTAGTTTTATGCTTATCATTTACTTAATAATTTTGAATGCAAATATATCAAGTTTGAAATGGCCTATAAAACATTAGTCATTCAGTACTAACCACTGAATGACTAATAATCTTTTAAAAGTGGTCCTTTAGAGGTGTTACTGAACAGTTAACACCATAAATGCTTTATGTTTAATAATTATATGAAATAAAGATATTAAGTGAATATCATAGACTTGTTAAAGGTTTTCAGTATGTTTTATAATCAATATGCTTATTATGTAGCTCTTTTAAATATATTTCAAGATGGTAGAAGTGATGGTCAGTTGTTATAAATGGTAGGAAAAATAAAATAATTCCCTTTTCCCAATGTTTTCAAGGTGGCCTTAGACATGCATCTGCCAGCATTGGGGGTTCAGAAGCCTACAAGCACATGAAATTTGAAGGAGGTGTGCACAGAGTACAGAGAGTGCCCAAGACAGAGAAGCAAGGCCGCATCCACACCAGCACCATGACTGTGGCGATCTTACCCCAACCTACTGAGGTGAGGCACCACAGGCCCCCCTCCTTAGAATCCTGGGACCAGCACAGTGCCTCCCCCAGAGTAACACTCACTTTACTGAATTGAGTGTCTCTTTTGCATCATGTATTTTGAGTTGTTTTTACAAATACATTCTCACAGTCCAAAAAGTATGATTTTAACAGTAAATGGTAAGAATTAAGGATATATAAGTGATCTAATCTTACGTTGCCTATTTATTATTTTTTCTCCACCACTAAGCTTCAAGTAGCTATTTTGAGACCATGTACAGGAGAAACGATATTAAATAGAGTTCGAGAGTGATTACCTTTATAAAGACTTTTGCTTTGTGTGACTTGTTCCCAGAACATTAACAGCGAGAATCCTGTTTTGACAAAGGATAACTATTACTTAACAAAATTGCTGCTTTATAACCCAATCATATTAAAATGGAAATATATTGCTACAGTGTTCATAATGAGTATACTTTATTTTCACAGATAAATTCTCAGACTGTATAATATTTTTAAGGTAGCTTAGTTGGGAAGTTCTATTTTGCTTATATCCCTTCTGCTGAAAAGTGATAGGAAATATATGACTTGTTTTTCAGAATGGAGTATGAATGATTTGAGAAGGAAGTTTGAGTGTTTCTCTCCAATAGGGTTAATGGAGTTCCTTTCTTCATGTCTAAGTTTTATGTGAAGCCTAGATGAGCAACAGAACAGTTAAGGGAGAGAGTGAAAGGGGATAGATGGGAGGAGCCACACCTAGATATAGTCACTTTGGCTTAAGCATCTTGGAGATGTAAGGAGTTTTCAGAAAAAGATGGAGACTGAAGACTGAGGTCCATATGTCATCTCATTTCATTCTTCCAGCAACGGTAAGAAGGAGCCACCCAGGGAGACATGGAGGGCCTGTGAATGATAGGATTCCTGCTCCTGGGGTTGTGGACATCTCACAGACTGGGCTGTAATGGTTCATGAAAGAGCTTTTTAAATGCAGTGCTTTGGATGGTGACTCGCAGGACAGAGCATTATCCTGATGTCAGACCCCAGTGTATTTATGAATTGAGTCTATACCCTTGACTTCTTGGCCTTTAACATTTCCGTTTGTCTCTCCTCTGCCTCTAAATATGTTTAAATCCTCCTTTATTTAAAATTAAACAAAATAAAACCTTCCTATAGTTCTTAAGCTCGTGTCATTTTTTTTCCCCTCTGCTAAAGTCTTTTTGCACTCAAATCATTTAGCTATTATATTCACATTTCTATTACTCACATTTCTGAGTTCTGCTCTTGGTAAGAAGAGGGTAATTACAGAGAAGTCCAGTTTTTGAGGATGAGGGAGGGTTTGTTTTTCTTTTACCTTATGTTTTGATAATGTGCTCTTCCAATAAGAAAAGTTTAAAAAATGGTATCCTTCCAACTACTTTCTGTTCCTAAAATTAAACCTTCTAAACCTTATATAAATTCTATACATGACATGTGTTTATATTTATAAATAGATAGTTCTTCCCTTTGAACAGATCATATATGTAATTTTTTTAAATCCCAACTTTTCTCTTACATATAGATTAATCTGGTGATTAATCCTAAAGATTTGAGGATTGATACTAAGCGAGCCAGCGGAGCTGGGGGGCAGCACGTAAATACCACAGACAGTGCTGTCCGGATAGTTCATCTCCCGACAGGTATGTACTTATTTCTTCAACATAAAACAATGAAGAAAGAAATCGAATTCTGAATGACTTGATTAATTTTCCACTGACACAGGTCGTCAGTTACCAGGAATACAGTTGTTATTTAATACTTGATTTATCTTGAATCCTTAGCTGAAACTCTGCAGGATAATTACAAAGCCAGAAAGAGGGAGGGATCTAAGCCCAGGTAATTTCCATGTTAGTGACTATATCATTAATTTAAAAAAATCCTCACAATGACGTAATATCATGGGTTCTTCTTTATCAAAAAATGGTCTAAATCACTAGTTCTTACCCTTTTTTGGAGGGAGGAGGAGATGGATTCCTTTGAGAAAATGAAAGCTTGGACCTGCTACCCAGAAAAACATGCTTATATGCAAAGTTTTGCAGGTAATTTCAGGGGCTTCTTTCCATTAAGTCCATCTGCAGACATCTAGGGGTTCTGTCTTAATTCTGGACAGTAAGGCAATGGAGCTATGACTCAATATTCCTTAAGACTTCAAAATACTATTAGTGTACAATACACTAGTATTAAACGTGTTTTTACTGTTGATTTACATGTGAGAAAGAGCATATGGTTAACAGACCTCCGTTGTCTAGAAAGAATACAAGAACCGCCTACTGTAAATGATCTCAGTCATAATTCCTGTTGACTGAGAGTGGCTGATGGGAGTGCTGGGGTCATTTTCTTCTTTTTTAATATGAGGAAATCCTCACGTTAAACTTGAAGATGATGTCTTATGTAATACATATTATATAAACAGGAATAGGAAAAAAAGTGGATGGAAATACTCAAAAATATTAATAGTGACTAACTCTGGTAATAAGCTTAACTTTTATAATTCAGTTTGTATAATGAGTAGTTATTACTTAAAAAAAAAATTATGGTGACTAGCTGAAAGTACCAGAAAATAATCCATTTTAAATGACTAATGCTTATTGCTTAGTATATATGCCTTCAATATGGAAATACTTTGAGCTATAACTCAAATTTTCAGTTTTCCGATAACTGTAAAAGTTACTTGTTAAGTTTACAGTCTTCCTTTTTTATATTAGAGTCCTATTTTTTCCCTTTATAAAGGAAGAAGAAAAAGAATGAGAAGGAAAAGGAGTATTCCTTGATAATAAATGAAGATTTCTCTATTAAAACTCTTTAATTCTCATAACACTATTCAGGTGTTGTTTCCGAATGCCAACAAGAGAGATCTCAACTGAAAAATAGAGAGATGGCTATGAAAAAGTTACGTGCAAAACTATACAGCCTGCGTGTAGAAGAAGAAACAAGTAAACGATACAATGCTAGAAAGATTCAGGTAAAACTGAAATCTTACAAATGCTTCTAAAGGATAAAAATATTTTTAGATAAACAAGGTTTTGTATGTGTTAAAATCACTTCAATGTATTTGTCGAAATTAGAGTATAATTCAAGTAGCTCAACCAAGGGCTATACTTGTTTTATAGCAATCTTACACCTCTGCCCTGTTTTTTATATTCAGAGGTGTCTTTCTCATTCACCAAAGTTATTTTAAAAAGGTATATGGAATTCCCATTCATTTTGAATCCTTTGAAAATTATGGAAGAAAGTTGCAAAGCAAACTGAACTTACTTCCTGTTTGTCATTTGACTTTATGTTAACTCCTTATTATAACTTTGTCATCACTGATGACAACCAGATTAGTTCGCAGAGGTTATATGTGTTCAGCTATAGCATCTGAATATCAGCTGTGCGCCAGGCTGTGTGTGTGCACCGTCACTGTGCAGTAGGTATTGTCTGTATTTTACAAACGGGGAAAACTATAGAGTTGAAATAAATTACCTGAAGTCTTAAAGTATTAAATGGCAGAGAGAGGATTCAAAATTCAAGTACTAATCTGTCTGACTTTAAAGCCTATATTCTTTTTTCTCTATCAAATTCCCATGTTACTTGAGGATTCAGAATGTTTAAAACTTGCTTCTTAACGTTGTAAATTATAAACCAAGAGCTTAATCTCCAGGTAAGTTAAATTTGTAGGTTTAGTTGCCCTGAATTTAACTGTATTTCATATCTCTTTTCTTTTAATATATAGATTGGCACTAAAGGAAGGTCAGAGAAAATAAGAACATACAATTTTCCACAGAACCGGGTCACAGATCACAGAATAAACCAGTCACTTCATGATCTTGAAGCTTTTATGCAAGGAGAGGACCTACTGGATGAACTTGTACAGTCATTGAAGGATTATGCTAATTATGAATCTTTGGTAGAAATTATTTCCAACAAAGTTTAAGTTGACTTGTTATTAAAGACTTGTATAGCTTATGAAAATTCTATTATAGCAAGTCACATTGTGTACATACCAGTATTCTCTTGAAACACATGAGTTAACACAATTGGGAGTAACATGTTTTTAATACATAGGTAATTTATATGAATCGTCTCTCAATTTATTAGTAAAAAGTATTACAATATAGTCATGACTCTGGTTGTACATTTTGAACTCTTACAAGAAAGGAAAACAGTCCTTTGTTTTATGTAAAATATTTAACGAATGATCAGAAATTTGGTTTAATTCTTAAGGAAAACTTCAAACATAAAACAGTAGAAATATGACAGTAATTATTGTTATTAGTCAAGGTTCTAGTCAGGAGACAGAAACCATACCTTTAATTTGAACAGGGATAATTTTGATATAAAAAGTTAACCAACGATGGGATTAGCTATTAGGAGATAAAAGGTTACTACTCTAGGACTGAGAGAGAATACCCAAGGAAAGAATACCCTTGGAAAGGGCTTCCCTTCCCTCCAGGTAGAGAGTCAGGCCTGTTGGGAGAGTAACGCTGACTAGAAGCCTAGGCACCCTGTGGCCCAGCCAACTTGACACATAAAATTAACCATCAGTGTCCCAAGAGCACCCCTGGCAGCTGTGCATAGAGACAGAAACAAAAGAAGCCCCTTCCTCGTACACTGTCTGTCCACCTACCCTACTGACAAAGCTTAACATGGTACCAGCCAGCAAAGGAGAAATGTTTATAGGTCCAGCTCCAATATCACAAAGTAAGGCAATAAATCGGTAACTGGCACAACCATACTCATTGCTTAGTTTCAGTAATTGAAGTTATAAATATGTTACACTTCACCCTTAAATATTTCAGCTTGTATGTAAAAAAAAATGACACTGTTCTACTTAATCATATACTATCATCACACCTAACAAAATTCACAGTAATTCCCTAACATCTTCAAACACCCAATTCAAGTTTTCCCCAGTTCTCCCCGAAATGTTTTAACTGGCTTCTTCAAACCAGGATCCAATTAAGAATCACAGATGGGAATACGTGATTATATTGCTTAAATTTCCCTTATTCTAGAACAGCCCTGCCAAACGCTGCCCCCTTTTTTTCATGACACTGCACTGAATTTTCATTTGAGAAGGCGAGACTATTATGGGTCACGTCATTTGTTCCTCAAGTCACAGTAGTTCCTGCAAACTGGAAGTTAAGAGCTTAAGACTAGGTTAGTTTTGCATAGTCCTTCCCTTTCCTGTGACTTGGCATTTTTGTCATTAAAATATACAGTTAAGTAAGCCAGCCTGAATGCTCTGATATGCTAAGATGTATTAGATTCGCTAAAAAATGACTTCACCCTTGTGAAATAAGAATTTGTTGAAAGTGAGCTTAAAGCTAAATCAGTATAGTCTTTTTTTCTATCATAACATTTAAAAAGTTGTTCTTTTTTCCCCTGGCAATCCTGGTTATGATTAGCTTTTTTCTGATAAGCCTGACTTCAGAGAATTGAGCCTGAGAGGGAAGGCGAGCACAAGAATGTCTGCCTGAAGCTGTACAGCTGGTAAAAGACTTCTTGGTGTTGAGAGCAACAGCAAATAAAGTAGTGTGCTTGAGAAATAGACCCCCCCCCCCATGGTTCTCCCATGGTGTGTGCTTCACTGCAAAAAGCAGTCATAAATTCAAGCTGTTTAACTACAAAAAAGGAAAAGAAACAGGACATGTCAGTTACCCCATAAAAAAAGTGAGAAAAGCTAGAAATGCTGGCTTGAGAATATTTTGAAAACATGAGGTAAACGAAGAACTACAATTATGAAGAGCTCTACCTAGTGGATGATGAATAAATGTCAAATTTATGGTAGTTACAACAAGGTGGGATTTCGAGAGAAACAAAAGTGATTTCACTATTAAGGTTATATGATTGAAATGTTAAAGTATTAGGAGACATTTAGTTAACTCTCAAAACTGTACATTTTTTCATGTGTTTGAGTCAACAGTATTAATTTTTATAAACGTACTACATAAATTCAAAACTACATTATTGTCAGGCAGTTGTTTCCTCTTTAAGTCAACATTTATTAGCCAAATTCCCTTTAAAGCCCCAGCATGTGCTAAATTTCAGAGTAATTTTATATTGATAATTTCTCACCTTATTGCTCTAAAAGGGAGGTGTAGAAAAACCATTAAAGACAGTTAAGAATTTAAGCTGGCCAAAGGTTATCAGATACATCAGAGAATTTTAATTTGAAGAGTATCCCTCTACCCTGTAATGTTCTGCTCACGAAAGCCATTCTGTTCTGCCTTCACAGGAACAGCAGATGAATGCCCCTCTTAGTGACCTAAGCAACTCAAGAATACAGCAAGACGCGTCATTCAGCAGTCATCATCACTGAGCACAAGGCCCAATGCAAGCCTGTGTCTCCCAGATTTACCACTTTCCCCTTGGGTCTTTTGGTTTCCTTTTTGAATGAAAGGGACACAGCTACAGGTTATTAAATATTACAGTATACTGTTATTCAATTTCTCTTTACCTCCTCTAACAGGTAATAATTAGAAAAGTTGCACTGAGATTATGAAAGGTCTCGAATGTTGTATTTCATTCTGTGAACAAGGGAGAGCCAAAAGTCTACTCATTCTGTCCCCATCCCTCTCCAGTCCCTCCCTCTCTGCACCACAGGAAAAGAAAGTGTGAGAGCTGTACTAATGAAGGTGGGAAAGAACCTTCCGTGAATTTTCAAACTTCCTGCCCATTAGAACATCACAGTTGGTTAGAAAAAAATTATCATAATACTTTGGTAATGTTAACAATATAACTTTAAGATATGTATCACCATGTGCCTTATGAACACCTGTGGAGTAACTGACAAATTCTGGTCTGTGAACTGACATTGGCTTACACTTCACTAATCTAAATTAGTTATTCCTGTATGATCAAATGTAATTTTTGGAACCCAGGAAAAGGTAAGAATAGAGCAACAATTTTGGCGTGAAGCTTACTAGAACCCTACGTCTAACATTTTAAGGGCCTTAGAACTTTGTAGCTGTTTGCACAAACTATGCATCTACACAGCTACCTGAATTATAAAGCACCCAATGTCGCTCCCACCTGCCTTTGCCTTCCCTGCCCTCTCTTCCTAAAACACACAATTACCTCTACAGACTTCAAGGTCCAACCCAAAGGGAACTTTTGCACTATGCAGAGTCAACTGCTCTTCATTAGTATTCCACAGCCCTTTACACAACAGTATGAAAACACTTATGGCAAGGCAGTAAACTCACTGGGTTACTCCTGTCTCAGGTTTGTGTGCGTAATAAGGAAAAGGGAAAGGGTGGTCAGGAAATGGAATGTATTATTAACCCTTTCACATCATTTCATTAGTGGACAAAACTGTTTTCTTCATTCTTGTTTCTTCAACACCTAACTTCATGGCACTAAAAAGATGTCTAAAAGGCAGATCTAAAATTATTTGTCTAGAAATCTGGTGTATTGTTCAGGAAGAACCAAAACTGAACTTCATTTCAAAACGGCCTACAACATCAGTTAATCAAAACTCATTCAGCCAGAATGGAAATTTTAAAGACGTATAAATAAAAAATCACTATGTCTAAAATGAAACGTCATATTCCTCTATAACCCGTTTCTCGTTGTGTGATCTCAGTTTCTTTCACGGCACTACCATTCTCCCTCTCTCAAAATTAAATTGTAGTCATCGTTGATTCCTCTTCCTTATATGCAGTTTACTGTAACGCCTACTCTCCTAAATACCCTAAACTTCACTGATTCCATTACCACCACTATGGTCCACAATTGCTTCTCCCGGACTACTTTAATAGTCCCCTGCATCCTAACTCTAATTCAGGTCACACATACATAACTGCCAGATTCATCTTCCTAAAATGCAAGGCTCTGATCTTGTCACCCTTCTACTCAACAACTTAATAGGTTCCCACTGCCTCCCAAATAAAACTCCAACTCTGAAGTATGCATGCAGCACATCCGTATCCCTACCAGCATCCTTTCATATTAGCCCACTTTACATACCACCCCTTTATGTCACATCAAATTAATTTTTCTTGATAAACCCTCCTGCACCTAAGCTTGCCCCCATTTCGTTCCTATGCCAGGGAAGGCCACTCTCCTCCCCATTCCCTTAAAAGACATCCCCAACAGCAAAGGTTCACGTCTAGAGGCAACCTCACTCCCCAGGGGATACGTCTCTATGTTTGGAGACAGTTATCACAACTTGGGGTGGGGGGGCAGGGGGAATTAGAGGTTAAGGCTGCTGCTACACACCCTACAATGCACAGCATAGCCTCCACAGCAAAGAATTCTCTGGCCCAAAATGTCAGTAGTGCTGAGGTTGAGAAACCCTGTCCTACAGAGTAATCTCATCCTGGCATACAGCAGTAACTCCGCTGTTCTATAAAAATTCCCACGGTAACTAGACATATTTGACTCATCCAGTGTTCACAGCTGTATTTTGTACACCTTATCTCCTCCCCCCTGTACTCATGATGCTTTTTATTCAAAGATTATTTACTAAGCATCTACGTCTATTAGGTGGCTGGCCCAGATAGGAAGCAAAGGGGCAGGTACCACATCCCAATTATTTCCAGACATTTCCAGGATGTCTTGCATGCTGTAGATCTGCAATAAGGATTTGGTGAGAATAAGGGCAATTCTCTCTGCGCTTCATTTTGCACCTAAAAACTCAGCAATTCTGATTGATACTGATCTGTAGGAAAAAAGAGGTACATATATCTGTTGACATCGAGTAAAATTCAGAATAGCCCTTTCTAAATTTCTCACTAAAAATGAAACTAACAGGCGCTCATGAACCTACTGAAAAAGTTAAAAGTTAACTCTCAGTTAAGAATAATATTTCAACATAATTAAAGCTCTAATAGTTAAAATCAATATTAAGTAATTTAATAAGCCTAAAGAAAAAAACTAACAAACTATTCCAGCATGCAATAAAACATGCTTCACTCTTTATATTACCTTATATTACAATGGTAATTTTAGTTTTTCCAATATCTTAGCCTTTTTCTGAAAATAAGTTTTAAAAATAACTGCTGGAGCATACCTTTTAAGCTGTGGTTAAGATTCAAAGGTTGTAGTCCAGGTGCTCAATTAATTTAATGAGAACCCCCCTCCCCTCAAATTTCACATATTTGCATCTAAAAATAAAAAAGGTGAATAAAGATGATCTCTGAGGTCAAATGGGAAAGTAATATGAAAACGTACTTATAAGCAATCAAGCCTCCCACAAGTACTATTACTCCTCAGTATAACACAGAGGAAAGAGGAAAGTATGTGGACTTATCCTAAGACTGGTGGTTCTGTGGGAATGAACTTACACTTTTAAGCACAATCAGAAAATGAAAACCCTAAGGTTATTGGGAGAATTAAAGGCTAATTTTACAAAGTGCCTAGTAGATAAAAAAGCTACCATCGCTTTAATATTCATTCAACAAATCACTCCGTTGCTAACATTCCTCCAACAGTTAACCAAGTCCTACAGGATCTGGCTTCTACCTATCTGACCTCACCTCCTACAGTCTTTTGCTCTGTAGGCTCTAGACTTCCTTCTAGCCCTGGAAGAAGCTATGCGCCTTCAGTCTCTTTCCTCTGCTTACTATGCAGATCTCTGCATTGCCAGCTGAACATTCGGATCTTGGTCCAAAGCCTCAGAAACCTTCCTGACCACCCAAAGTCCTTAACCCTGCCCCTACTGCCCATTCCCTACCCCCTTATGTTGTTTTATATTCCTCTTTCATTCAATGAAATTGTTAATTGCGAATTTCTTTCCCATTAGAAAGTAAACTCCCTGAAGAACAGGACTTTTTGTCTTTTCAACCCTATGTCTGCAGGACCTAGCACCAGGGCCAGGTGAGAGACATGACTCAGGTGCAAAAATTTAAGGGGATGCCAAAAATTTCAGCAACCCAGAAAAATACTAATTTAATGCAACATTCTGAAAAATAAACTCAAAAAAACATGAACTATCGAAAATTTTACCTAAAGACAGGATCCACTCAGCACTTGCATGATTCATCCTGATCCCGGCCCTGCTTCACGCAGGACTTGACCACAATTTGAGCGCTTACCACAAGCCAACTATTAACTCTCCCCGGGGCTGCAGAAAAGCAAAAGAAAGAGGGAAAACTGCCAAAGACAGGGATTCGGACTCTGGGGAGCTCACCTCCTGTAGCGTCACTGTGTTGTGACCAAAAGCTGGGTCAGGGGACTGCAACGTCACCACTTAAAGTACACATTCAAAGAATGAAAAGTTCAGCATGACAAACTGTACGGTACAACTTGTCATAGAAGACTTAACAATTAATACTTCCTCCGTTTCCTCCATCACTAGAAAATCAGGCCAAGAGCCTTCGGTTCCAGGGTGTGGAAATGGGAACTCCCAGGGCAGGATGACTGATTGATTCATTCATTCTAGAGCAAGGACTACTGTGTGCGAGTACAGTAGATTTAATAAGCTAAACGTCCGTAACAAAGCAGTGGTGGCGGGGGAACAGTGGTTGAAAATAACAACACGCTTACAAGAAGAAGTGACTGTCCCAGCCTCAGCCCCTCCGGAAGGCTCCTGGGAGATGCGGGCCCAGGTCTCCCCGCACCACGTCAGCGGGACCAGCTCCATGTGCCTGGAGGGACGCGGCCCCACCCACCGCGGCCCCAAGCTCTCCGCCCCCCAAACAGAAACGCGGGGGACCCCAGCGCGCAAGCGCCAACCCGCCAACAGCACAGCTACCGCCCGCCACAAGCGCCTGCGCGAAAGCGCTGAGCCGGGGGTGGGGCGAAACTAGGAGGAGAGAGGAGCGCGCCTAAATCCTAGAGAGGCGGGCTAAGTAGGGCTGGGGGAGGGCTCCTCTTCCGGAAAGTCTGCATTCCCGAACGACCACAGTGGCTACTCACCAAACTCCCGCTTGTGAGATGACCGGAGAAAGTCGGCTACCCTTTCTACCCAGCGGAGATCTTCAGACAGAAGCCGAAGCTGCCTTCAGGATGAAATTAGGACCCGCAGGAGGCCCGTTCTCCAGACGCCGAAGGGAAGCGTGGCGGGAGCGCGCATGCGTGGTAGGCTCCCTCCACGTGCGGCCCGGCAGTGGTCTCCCTGCGCTCCGAGGTCCCGCCCCCTGCCTCAGCATCTTTCCGGACGCGCGGAGCCGCCGGGGAAGAAGGAGGTTGGGCCTGGCGGCCCGGCCCCGCCTCGGCAGCCTCCAATTGGGCGTGGGTGAGGGCACCCCCTCCCGCCGCCTTCCCATTGGAGCGCGCGTGCGAGCGGCGCGCCCCATTGGGCCGTGCGGATTTGGGCACCAAATTCAAAGATTTTAAAAGTACCAGCTGGCGCCTTTTAGAAGCTAGAGCTGAGGAGCGGGTGGCCCGTTTCTCTGCCGCGGGCGCAGCTCCCTCACCTGAGGCGGAACCCACTTGCCCTGGCATGAGCCGGTGCCCCTGCAGCTGTTCCCCACGGCCGCCCTCCGGTTCCTGCCGCTGCAGCTACGGCGTCCTGACAGCCGCCGGGCGCCCTCGCTCCTTGGACGGTGGGTGAGAGGAGAGAGTGCGAGCGGGGTGCGCCTTCCAGGAGGGGTGCCCAGTGAGGGGGGAAGACGGGGGACAGCGCCCCGGACCCGACGCGCTCCCGAATCCGGCCGTGGGGCCCGTCGCTGGGCCTCGGGCGGCCGGCGGCGGCAGCGGCGGCGGGGGGTCCCGGGACCGGGAGGGAGAAGGCAGGGGTCCGGGGAGGGGAAGAGGTGCCGAGGCGGGACGGCGGGCCCGGGTCCCGCCGTGCACGCGTAGCTGGGCGCCTGCTCCCGAGGAGGTGCGGGTCGCGGCCTCCCCGATGGCCCTCTCTCCTCGCGCAGGGCCACCGACCTCCACCCCGCCGGCCCGGGCGCCAGACGCCCCTCCTTCCCCTCCCCCACCCCGGGGCTGCGGCTCTGACAGGGCCCGCGAGCCGGTGGCCCGTAGCCTCCGACCAGTGGCCCGACCCCCGCTTCTGTGCCCCGTTTCCCCGTGTGCCCCGCACCCCCGGGTCGGAAGTCAGTTCCCCCCGGTTTTCGTCACCTCAGCCTTCCTGGCGGGCGCGGGAGATCGTGCTCGCTGTTATCTCCCGCCTCCTCCGCCGGCCCGCGCCCTGAGGGCCACCCCTCCGACCCCTCGGGATTTCCAGGGTTCCCCCCAACCCAATCCCGCCAAATGCAGGGCCCCCTCATCGGGCCAGGCTCTGCTGGGACGTCCAACCAAAAATGTTCAGTTTCTCCTTTTTTCCCTTTACCCAGTGACTCAGTCTCAAGGCCTGGAGTCGGAGGGAGGAAGAAAGGCACTTTTTAATACAAAACCCTGAATTTGTCCAAATTGAGACGGTCTTGAAGAATTTGGGAAGCAGATTTGAGAAGTGAAGAATCAGTTATCTTTTTTCCCCGCGCTCCTGAGGAACCAGTCTTTTATTCCACCTCTTGGGTGGAATGGAAGGCACTCAGATAAACGCTGACTTTTTTATCCTCTTTGTTGCTGTCTCCTAAAAGAGATCCAGATGCATTCATTTTACCTCAGAAATGACCAAGAATTTTAGAAATTAGCAACTTGATATTGTATATTTGGTCATCACTGAAAAGTGCCCCTTTCTTTAGAAAAGGAATGTAGAAAACTCAAAAAATATTTTAACAGGTTAAGTCTGTTTCTAGAAAACCCTGAATCTTGAGCCCCTCTGTGAAATTCTGAAGCTTGGTGGCTCTAAGAAGGGGTATTTTTGGTTGCTTATTTCCAGTTGTCTTTACTACCTTGCCCCTCACGAGAATATTTGCTGGTCCCTGGATTTTTTTTCCATATTTACAAATTTGAGGAAATGAAATTAAAAATCTGTTGCATTCCATTACTTCTGAAAGTAGGCTTTTCTAAAATTTTCTCTCGGGGATTATGGCTGATTTGTAGTTGATGGCGGCAGGCCTTGGGGCTCTCTTAAATTTTTAAGGACTTGCCATGCCTAATTAGTGTTGGGCACATGCTGGTTATCTTATAGGTATTGGAGATTGTAGAACTTGATTATTTAGCATTGGGATAGTGGGAAAGATTTTTAATTCCAAGCACTGTAATCTTTTTAACTACTGTAATATGACACGTCACATCTACATTGGAAGGTCAAATGGAAGGTCAAACTTTGTACGGTTAACTATCATACCACTTTCTCGTGATTGGATTGTTGAGTGGGTAACTAAGGTTTTAAGAATGTTATCAACTCTGAGGTAGACATTAGTATTTCCATTTTAAAGAAACTGAAAGACTAATTCAGCGTTCTAGGTTACAAAACTAGTCAAAAGGCTGAGCAAGGATTTTCATTTGAAGTCGGATATGATTCCTAGGGAAAGTATATAATAATCTGAAATGCATAGGTCTGTGTAGAATGCATTTTGTTACTTTTAAAATGTTCGTGATTTACAGTATAAAGAATATGAAGGGATTTGGCTTACAAAAATAATATGGTGAAAATAAGTTTTATTTATTAAACTGTAAGTGACAGGGACTCTTCCATACATTTAATCCAGTTTGGCTGGTTTTCTTACCTGCATTTTATAAATGAGGAAGCTTGCTTAGTTTTTTGTTTGTTTGTTGTTAGTTTTTTGTACCTGAGATGCTCAAGATTTAAACCCCAGGGTATTCTTTACTCCCCTTTCCTTCATCATCCACATCTAATACAGGACATCCCCAACCTCTGTTGACTTTATCCTTCTAAAAAGATCTCAGATCTATCCAGTTATCTTTATTTCCGCTGTGGCCATCCGAGTCTCAGGTACCCAACTCTCTGAACTCCTGTGATAGGCACCGCCAACTAGCCTCCCTGCTTTCACTTGAATCTTCCTACTATCCATTTTCCACAGTTGCCCATCTTTTTTTTTTTTTTTGATGTAAACCAAATGTCTCTACTTAGAACCCCTCAAAGGCTCTTTTTTACACTAAATAAAAGCCAGTATACCCTAAAAATCCTATAGAGCATACTGTACCTCTCCAACTTTCATTTTCAAGCAATTCTTCCCCTAGCTCACAAAGTCACAGCCCTGCAGGCCTTCCTCTTCCTTGAAAGCTCAACACTTGTCCTTCCAGTGTCCACCTCTGTCTGGTTTTTCACAAGGCTTTCAGATGTCAGGATTTCACCTCCAAATGATTTTGCATGACTAGTTTCTTTTCTACTCCACACCCTGTCACTAAAGAGGCATTGGATAAATGAATGAAGTGGCAGAACTAGACTCTTAACCCTCATCTATCTGAGTCAAGAGATCACAGAACCGTGTGATACTTTTTTTTCCTTCCAGGGTAATATCAGATCAATTACATTTCGCAAATTGTTTAGGGGCATTTGGCTTGGTCATGGGGAAGCACTGAACTAGTTAAAAAACATGGAATTAGCTTTTTACAGTCTTTCAGCTTCCTTTTTTAAATAAAAGATGGTATTCAGTTTATTTTGCAGTATAAACTTCACACTCTAAATCTACAACCAGCATCCAGATTTTGGAACCAATGAAAGGAACCAAAGTTCCTTGGAGAAATAACAGATTTTCTGGCTGGAACAGGAAAAATACAAGATGATCGTGGAGCATCTTGTTTAGTGCCAAAAAGTAAGGAATGTCAAATGAACATGAACTTAGAATGGCAAAAGCTGGAACAATTTGAGCAACAATGTAAATAATGTAGTATTAAATTATAACCCAAAGTCCATAAGTCTATACTTTTATGCTTTTTTTTTTAATGCTCTTCATCTTACTTCCCAGGTGAGATAATGGATGGAACAGTGAATTTACAGTGAAGAATAATCTGTCCCTCTTAACTACCTGTCAAATCTTAGGCAAGTTACTTAGATAAGCTTCAGTGTTCTTAACTGTAAATAATAATGCCTCTCCATTCTACCTCAAAAGGTTGTGAGAACCAAGTGTTTGGAAACACACTTGAAATTAACTTCTAAACACTTAATAAGGTAGTTGAATCATTATTAGCTCTAAATTTAAAGAACTGTCCATATCCAAAGAACAATGTTGGATGAAAGGGGTTCTATAGGATAGTCTCCCAGTAACTAAGTTCTAAAGACAGCAGAGGAAGAATGCTTTTGAAAAGAATTTTGAGTTTCTGAAGTACAGTTTCAGGCCTCTTCCCTTTAGGCAACTAAACAAAGTAAAAGGTGTGTCTTTGTTGGTGGCTTCTTTTTTACCCTCTCAGATAAAATGTAGTCTTGTGTAAATCATACTTAATTCTTTACTTGAGGCAAAAATAAAAATCTCTTGGAATTTTTTACTCTTCTGAGTAGAAGAGAACCACTCAGTATAATTTGTTCTAGAGTTAGGGTTAATTGGGGGTTTATTTACTTTTATGCCCCTGAACTCTTAGTTTAAACCTAATTAAAAGAGTGTCTCTACCTACAAGGTTACTTGCTATCAAGGTGTCCTTTAGTACTTGGAGGTTCTAAGTAAAAACAGTAAAATTAATATGAACAGATGCTGTACTTACGTACCTACGTTTACTTATAGGGTAAATTTTTACCTACCTGTGATTGGTTTGCAGGGGGTATAGTAGATGGGGGAGTACATTAGAAGCGCATACCATCCATATACTCTGCCTTCAGAAATGCTAAGCAATTTTCTTGAACCCATTCCTTCCCAGTCTCTACTGCCTGACAGAAATTCTAATCATCCTTTAAAGCAGTGGTTCTCACCTAAGGAATGGGGGAAATTTGGCCTCTGCTGGCTTCCCCACACTCCAATAAGTGGTTACTGGAGACATTTTTTATTGTCCTGACTGGGGAATAGTGGCTGCTAATGGCATCAAATGGCTAAAAATTGCTAAACATACTACAGTGTACAGGACAGCCCCCAGCAAAATTATCTGGCCCAAAAACTCAGTAGTATGGTTAACATTCCAATGATTAAATTTATTGCCTTTTCAGTCCTTTCTCCAAGCTACCTATAGATTTCTTGATTCATTATTGTAAGGCTTATAATAATTGCTAGACTAACATTTAAATATACAAATTTTTTTGCTACTTTTATTAAAACTATTTTGGCATTCCCCTCCTCCATTGTCTCGACCATATTTCTCTAGAAATATTTGATTTCTATAAGGATATTTCTTATCTCATACCCCGCTCATGGTGCATCACATTTCCTTATTTGTTCCATAAGCACAGATATTTATTAAATAGTCCCTTTTGTCACTACTTTCCACTCAGATATGACTCTAAAAGTCAGAATGTAGAGTTATCCAGATTTAAAAGCAGTCTGTACTGAAGGTACCCCCTCAAGAGTAAGATGTATATACTTTTATAAGGTTTTAGTAATGTTTTCTCATATTAAACTTGGACAATTTCACAGCTACATAGGCAGTACCCAGTGCTGAGAGAATGCAAAGTAATTAAGTCTCTATATCCCAAATTTAGAAGTAGGGATATGTGGAAATTTTGCCATTAGGAAGTAAATATGTTATGTTCTTTTTGTAGGTTGTAAAGAAGAAAGTTCCACTGTCTCTGTCAAAATGAAGTGTGATTTTAACTATAACCATGTTCATTCTGGAATTAAACCGGTAAAGCCTGATGACAGTAGAAGACAAGGTTCCTACACTACTGCGAATTTGGAAGGTTCTTATAAAGACTTCATTAAAGACTATGAAAGGTTATCAGATATTGGGTCACCGATTGTGAGCCCCAGGATTGTAGAACTTGAAACTGAGAGTAAGCCCTTGCATAATAAGGAAAATCTACATGTACAGCAAACACTTAATAGTTCAAATGACATAGAAGAACTAGAGACCAGCGGACCTTATGAAGACAGTGGCTACTCTTCATTTTCCCAGCAAAGTGGCCTCAATGAACATGAAGACAGTAGCCTTCCCCTGGTGGAAAATTTCAGTGACAGTCCACAATCTTGCCTGCTACGGACACAAAGCCCAGACCAATATCCCAACAAAAACTTGCTGCCGGCTCTTCATTTTGAAAAAGTGGTTTGTTCAACATTAAAAAAAAATTGTAAACGAAATCCTAAAATAGATTGGGAGAAGCTCAAGGAATTTATATCCAGTGGAAATTTTAGACTACAGAATATAATTGGCAGGAAAATGGGCCTAGACTGTGTAGATATTCTCAGTGAACTCTTTCGAAGGGGACTCAAACATCTCTTAGGAAATATTTTGACACAGCTCAGTGATATGGACTTAATCAAGTAAGTATTGTTGCTTTGTGGTCATTAATATAATCCATGAACATTTTTGTTAGATGGCTCAGTACCACCAACTCATGCAAAGACATAGTACGGTAGTCGTGCACTGTTTTTAATTGAAGTGATGACTTTTGTCTGGTTGCTGGTATTTTACTACTTATGTGTCACTAGGAGGAAAGAAAGATAATTTTTAAAGTATGCATTTAATCCAGTTATTTCAAATTTCATATTTATGCTATTAGAAAACTATTTCTGTGAGATTGGGATCTTTGTTCCTTTTGGTTCTGAAATTGTTCATAGGTAAACTCCATCTTTTAGTCTTAACAAACAAGAGCCTAGGTCTGGTGTACAGGTCCAATAGGCATTATGATTTTTGTCACACTTGAAAGTATGAAATAATTTCTGTTCTTTTTAGGCCATTTTCAAATTTGAGAGTGATGAAAATACAGAAACCCACAAATGGGTCTGATTATTACTATTTCTTAGAAACCTTAGACTGACTACCCTTTCGCATTCCACCAAAGAAAACCTGTTAGGATGAGGTAACTGAGAATTAAGATGATTATCCAGACTATTGGATTAGATTGCTTCCAGCTCAACTGAGTTCATTTTTGGCTTTTTGAAAAATTTTTTAGAGGTACTCTTTGTGTTACTTTACACTGGTCCATGAAATATAGGTGAAGCAAAACAGACATAAGTAAGGATTGATTTTTATTATTGGCTAGCTTCTTGAGGGATAGTCAACCTCACAAAATTTTTGTTAGCAAAATGGAGTTTTTAAATTGATTTCTACTAATAGCAGTGTGTCCTCAAGTTCTTTGAAATTTGTCTAATGTTAATAAATAACCAAGATGGTGCCATATATACAGTGGGGCTTCTTATTTGATATTTGTGGATATTGTGAAAAAATGAAGTACAAAGTGTAGTGGTTCTTAAGCCTGGATCCACTTAGGATTACTTGATGGCGAGCTTTTAAATAAATACAGCGCCCTGGCCCCCATTTTAGATCAGTTAAACCCAAGTGACTAGGCATGGGCCATCCTTAAATCTTTCTCACTGTTGTGGCCTCTCCCGTTGCGGAGCACAGGCTCCGGACGCGCAGGCTCAGTGGCCATGGTTCACGGGCCCAGCTGCTCCGGGGCATGTGGAATCTTCCTGGACCGGGGCACGAGCCCGTGTCCCCTGCGTCGGCAGGCGGAATCGCAACCACTGCGCCACCAGGGAAGCCCCATCCTTAAATCTTAAGTGCGTACCTCAGGCAATTCTAATGTATAGCCGGGTTTGAGAAGCACTGCTAATAGAAATTTCTTTTTTGCACTGTTAATGTTTCTGTAATATAGTCATCTTAGCTCTTTGTGGTGCTTTAATTGTTTCCTTTATAATCATTTACTTTTCCAGTGTGTCTAAAGTGAGCACAACTTGGAAGAAGATTCTAGAAGATGATAAGGGGGCATTGCAATTGTACAATAAAGCAATACAAAGAATTACCGTAAGTCTTGCAGCTGTTTTAATTTTAAAATATAACAGCTAGTGCTCTTTACCTTTGAAATTGGAGGGGGAAATAGCAAGGATAACAGATGATCTGGAAATCCTTTACATTCATAACTCATTAAAATAATTCAAAGATAAAGGGGATGGGATCCCAACCCAGTCGTTTATTTCTTGGGTTCTCCATGAAAGGAAATGTCCGAAGATAAAGGGAAAACTACTCAGATCTCAGTGAGAGTTGACCATATAGCTTGGTTGCCATTTGTAGTTTAGCGTTAACAAATAAACAGTAATTATCTACATATTGAAGATTCTTAATGCAGGAAAGGAATTCATTTACTTTACCAAATACTTAGTAACTTCGGAGATGTTTCTGAGAATAAAGATCAACACATGATTAAAATTTCAGGCCTAGGAGTTGGCCGACTTAGGTCCAGATTTTGGTGCTGCTGCTTACTAGCTGTATAGATTTAGACAAGCATTGCTTAAATTCTCCAAGTTCAGTTTCTTTATGTATAAGCTGGTGTTAATGGAAACTTTTCTATTCCAAAAGATTGTTTTGGATCCATTCATAGCACTGAGGGGACACTTAAACAGTGACTGTTGCCATCTACTGGTGGATGGGGAGAATGACCTTTTGTTCTAGTGGTAGTGCTTTATAAATCATGTATTAAATGCTACATACTAAGAGTGTAAAGCGCTTTCTCACAATTTCTGATTTGCAGTTTCACTCAACAGCTTAGTTGTTAGGCCTTAAATGTGTGAATATTTGTGGGTGGCTGTGTTTAAGCACATGCAGGTAATTTGGATGCAGGAATAAATCCTTTATATTCTCATTTGCCCCTTTTACATGTACAACATGTATAAACATAATAAAAATTCCTGATTGTTGAGAATATAGGAGAATATTTTTTAATCCTATTAAAACTTTTTTTTTTATTAGGAAAAGAACATTAAGTTTTCACCACACGCTTCAACCAGAGACTATGTTTTATTCAGAACCCCATTAGTATCTGTGCAAAAGTCAGCCACCCAGACTCTCCCCAAAAAAGAAGCTCGAACCAAGTTACCTGATCCAGGTGATCAGAAAGGTTCTACTTACAGTCGACATAGTGAATTCTCTGAGGTAATTTTTTGTTTATTAATAAATTAGAAACATATGGGACATTTATTGTTAAAAGGATTTAGAGTAAGAAAACCATTTATAACTCAACTAATCAAATTAGGGAAGTACACAGAGATGTCTTTCTAGGCCGAAAATAATAGATATCATTTGGCATTGTTTATGACAGTTCAATGTTGTTGAGATCTAATTTGGAAACACAAAGAGAATAAGGAAAAACCTTGATTTTGAAGTTTTATTTACAAAACTGTTAAATACTACGTTTCACAATTACTGCCTTTAATAACTGATGAAGAGAGCTAAGCAAGAAGTCAATTTTATCAGGCACTGCATAGATATGGAAACATGGTAACCTTCATAGCAATATAAAGATAAATGCCATATAATGTGATAGGTGTTTTTAGAAAAGTAGAACTAGAGGTGAAGGAGCAACCAACTCCTGAGTGACTCCAGGAAGATTTCACAGAAAAGGTGACGTTTAAGTTCTGCATTGATGTGTGAGTAGCATTTATGAATAAGAGCATGTTTGTAGCATTAGGAAATAGCCACTGGATCAGTTGACAGTGGTTTCTCACCTGTTGAACAGAAAGCTCCTTAAAGGCGGGAGTTGTGACATTAGTGCTTTATACATGTATTGGGGAAGGCACAGAGGTGCACTTGTTTTGAGTAACTAAATTACATTCAGTCCTTACTAAAATTTGTTTATGGATTTTCTTCTTTCTAGGCTGCCAGAACTTTGAAAAAGAATGAGAGCCTCAAAGCCTGTATTCGCTGTAATTCACCTGCAAAATACGATTGTTATTTACAACGGGCGACCTGTAAAGGAGAAGGCTGTGGATTTGATTATTGCACAAGGTGCCTGTGTAATTATCATACCACTGAAGACTGTTCAAATGGCAAGCCCCTAAAAGCCAGTTATAAAATGGGTCCTTTGCCTGGTACTAAGAAAAGCAAGAAGAATTTACGACGACTGTGATCTCTTAATAAATCAGTTGTAAGTGATCTTGAAGGTTAGTTAGAAAATGTTAGGTTTTAACTTAAAAAAATAAATGTACTATGATGTTCAATTTTATGTTGAAATCAGTGTAGTACATGGGTTTTTTTCCCTCAGTGAGAAGAGAGGATACACAAACTCTTAAAATATTTTACAATTTAATGTGAAAAAATTCAAAATTCTCAATCTAAATCAGAAAATTTAAATATTTTAAGAAAAACTCTTTCTGATGATTGTGATTCAGAGGTAAAATAAAATTGTCTCGATTTTATGGTAAAGGAGGACCATGTAATTTTACCTGGACAATCTTAAATGTAAATCTTCTTTACCATCCATTAGCATTTGAGACAATTTATTTGCTTTACCAAATTAATAATACCTATTGAAATATCAGCTTCTGGTGTCTGTTAATTTAAATGTTGTGTCACCTTTCTTGAACCTCTTTTTCAGTGTGTGTATTTCCCAAAAAAGTATCTTTTGTGAAATCTTGCTTTTCATTTTTCGTAAGGTTTGTATGTTTTAATATTTTGTACATATGTAAATATTTCTGTATTTTTTATGTGACAGAGTAAGAAAATAAATGTCTTTTGTATATACATGTAAATAAATTTTTCTCCTGTTATGAATAAAATTGTCACAAGTGTAATAAATAATGTGAGTCTTTTATTTAAACATCTTAAACTTAGAAACAGCTGAAGTAAGAAGCTGTAGGACACTGCCTGGTATGTGTGAAGGCATTGAGTGGGTCTTTGTCTGCTTATCTGAGGACCTTGTGAGATTGATTACCGGGCTCTGTTCCAGGCTCGATTCCAGTTTTCTCCCCACCTAGTATCCTAGTAATTGTGTAGTTGGGTCTTGAAATAAGCATCTCAGGATGGTTCAATACAGGAGGACCATAAAACACTCTTTGAGGAATACTGGTGTATTAATTCATTCATCACTAAGCCAGTTAAACTGTATGGCTTAAACAGCCACAAAAGAAATATATAAAACTATACTAGAAAGATTAAAAATAGTATGTAGAATAAAATGTTGTCTTTGACTGCAATCAGGGCTTTTGTGCTAATAAGAGCCCAGGATGAGGACTTTTTTTTTTTATTCCTTAATTCTAAAGTTGAATATATTTTGGTTTCAATTACGGATATGGAGGAATTAAAGAGTTTTAATTCAGATCTACCAAAGGCATAGACTTAAAGGTGGGCCACACAGGTGCTCTTAGTCAGTAGGTCCTCACAGAAGCTTAAGGGCTTTGCCCTTGATCTCAGCAGAAACCTAAGAGGATTTATCTCAAGTGGGTTTGTGGGTGTGTCTTTTGTCTAATGGAGTAGAACCTCCAATAAAATTAACACAGGTTTGCTTAAGCTTTGTTGATGTAAAATTGACAGACAAAAAATATTAAAGTGTATAATTTGATGTTTTGACATGCGTGCATGAAGCCATCATTATTGCTGGAACGAAGGTAATGAATATTACCATCATCCACCGGGTTTTTCCTGCTTATTTGTAATCCCTCCTGTTAGTCCCCAGGCAATCACTGATCTGTCACTGTAGATTAGTTTGCCTTTCCTAGAATTTTGTATAAATGAAATAATTATGTGTTACTTGTCTGACTACTTTCAAAGAACATTACTTTGAGATTCATCCATTTTGTGTGTACCAGTAGTTCATCCTGTTTCTTAAGCAATATACTATTGGATATACCAGTTTGTTCATATGTATGTTCACCCTGGTAGTTGGACGTTTGGATTTTTTGCCCAGTTTTTTGCTATTAGAAATGAAGGTGCTGTAATCATTTGTATATGAGTCTTTGCAAGTGGTGTTCTTTCATTTCTCTTGGTAAATATCTAGTAGTGGTATTTTTGGATTATATGGTCAGTGTATGTTTAACTTTTTAAGAAAATACCAAAATGTTTCCAAAGTGGCTGTACCATTTTACATTCTCACCAGCAGTGTATGAGCATCCCATTTATTTCATGCGGTCATCAGCACTTGGTATGGTCTGTCTTTAATTTTAACCATTTTAATGTGTATGTAGCAGTATGTCATGGTTTTAATTTACATCTCCCTAATGACTAATGATGTTTGGCATTGTTATTTGCCATCATACATTTTCTTTGGGCAAGTGTCTATCAAATGATTTGTGTGTGTGTGTGTGTTATTATTGGTATGTGAGAGTATATACTCTGAGTACAAGTGCTTTATCAGGGTGTGTCTTGTCTTTCATTTTCCTAGTGTCTTTGGAAGAGTTTATTTTTGATCAAGTATAAATTATCAATTATTTGTCTTTAATACATCATGCTTTTGGTGTTACATCTCAGAAATTTGCCTATCCTAAGAGCATATATATCTTTCTCCTATGTTTTCTTCTAGAAGCTTTATAGTTTTAACATTTAGGTCTATGATCCACTTGCAGTTTACATTTGGAACATAGTGGGAGGTATCGACTGAAATGAGTGTCCGCTTGTTCCAGCATCATTTGTTGACATATCGTTTCTTTACTGAAACGACTTTTCATCTTGGTCAAAAATCAGTTTTACATAAACATGGGGGACTATTTCAGGACTCTATTCTGTTTAATTGACCTATTTGTCTCTCGAACTCCAAAACCACACTGTCTTGATAACTAGCTTTATGTCTTAAAATGAAGTAGTGACAGTCCTTTTTTCTTTTATCTCACAAAAAATATTTTCTAAGTTGTTTATCGTAGGTCCTTTGCATTTCTACATAAATTTTATAATTAACTTGACAATTTCTACAAAAATACATAATGGGATTTTGATTGAGATTGCAATGAACCTATTAATCTATTGGATTAGGTTAGGAGGATAGAATTGTCATCTCAACAACATTGAGTTTTCCAACCTGTGTACGCAGTAGTTATTCCATTTATTTACATTTTTTAAAATTTCTGTTAGCGATGTTTTGTCTTTTAAGCGTCATGTTTTGCACATCTTATGTCAGATTTATTCCTAAATGTTTTATATTTTAATGCTATTGTAAATGGTGTCTTTAATTTCAATTTTTGATTATTGTTAATATATTGAAATGTAATTGATTGAACTTGTGGCTTACAACCTTGCTAAACTCGATTAGTTATCGGATTTTCTATGTAGATGATCAGTGTCTTCTGAAAGTAAAGACAGTTTTATTTCTTCCATTACAGTCTATATGCCTTTTATTTCTTTGTCTTGCCATATTATACTGTCTTAAACCTCCAGCAAAGTGTTGAATAGAATAGCCTTTAAAATATCCCCCAATAATGCCAACCTCTTGGTATTTACAACTGTGTGTAATCTCCTTCTACACTGCCTCAGGTTTGGTCTACATGACTAATAGAATACAGCAGAAGTGATGGCGTGTCACTTCCAAGACTAGGTTATAAAAGACATGGTGATTTCTACCTCCCTTTCTCTCTCTCATCACCCACTGGGGCAAAGTCCATTGTGAGCAGCTTATAGAAAGGCCCACACTGGGGAACCGAGGTCTCTGTAAAATGCCAAACGGCTTCCTCCCAATTGCCAAGTCTGTGAGTCTTCTTGAAAGCAGGTCCTCCAGCTCCAGTCCAGCCTTCAGACTTCAGTCCCTGTCAACATCCTGAGTACAAACTGAGTCACCCAACTAAGCTGCTCCCAAATTCCTGCGCCCACCCCAGATCATAACTTTTTTGTTTTAAGCCCCAAAGTTTGAGGAAGATTCCTTATGCAACAATAGACAACCCATACAAAGTGGGCACACCTTTCTAGGAGCCTTGGATAAGAGAAAGATGAACAGAAGTCTTTCATCACAACCTTCAGTTAGCTATACTAATTAATATTAAGAAGGTCAAGTCTTCCCCAGGACTCTGAGATGTATAATTTCTCGGCCTGGAATCAACACTAATGTTAAGTACAGGAGGCTAAGCCATCTCGCATCTGTGTAGAATGTCTCTGAATAAAGAACACATACTCCCAGACCAAAATAGGTTTGGGACTAGTATGATCACCAAAATGGACTATTTTAAGTCTGCTACAGAAGGAGTATAATGAGTAACTTATAGATGTTACTATTTTCATGGTGACTGTGATAAATATGGTATTTTTTTTTTAACGATTCTTTTTTTTTTACAGAAAATCATAGTACTGGCTTAAAGCTTCCTAAAACTTCTTTGTTTGTATTCTGGCATCCAGGGAGACCCTATATGTTTTATGGATTGAATCTAAATAAATTTTATGTCAAAAGATCCCTTAGGTGGTTCAAGTTGTGACAAGAACACATGACTACATTCAGAAGGGCACTTGAGCTGAACCTGGTCCCACGTGGTCTCTACTGGGAGCTAGTCTCCAAAATGACTTCCTTTACGTGGTTTCTCCGGTTAAGCCAGTGAGCAGTCTGACTTCTCAGAGTCACTCCTGGCCCCCTAACACGGTGCTGGGACCAACTGGTACCATTTAGTGGCAAATGCTACTTCATTGAGGACTTTAATGAAGAAAGTTCAGGTTTGGCAGCTCCGTAGTAGATCTGTTATCACTTATGATGGTGGAGATTATATTCTAGGGTTTCTGCTAAAATCTCAATGTATTCATATGCATTGGTCTTTTGTGAGCGTTCTCCTTGTCATATTTCACTGGAGTGAATACTGTATTCACATATTAGCACTAAAGCCTTGCTTGCCTTTACCAAGGTTCATGCTGGAGTGTTATCTGACTCCCAGAGTTTAGCATTTCCATGTCCTCTATCTAGCTGGGAAGTTTGTTAAGCCCAGTTCATACAACTCGAGGGTCTGCCTGAAAGATTGCAGATGAGAGAGGACAATGGTCGTTCCTCCACTATTACTTAAAATCTAAGAAATTTAATTTCTTAAAATCATAATCGTATCCTGATTGCTTGGCATTGTTCCCTTCTCCCCAAGTTCTGTTTCAACAATATAAACAGCACAATGCCACAAGATGGTGCTCTTATAACACCATACTTTTGAATGTGTTCATTCATCTGAAATTTAATATAGAAAAGGATGAAACAATATTACTGCTTTTCTATTCAATTTGTACTGTCAGATTATAACACAAAGCCCGCAACATAGTGTTTAGCTAAGATAGGTAAATATAAACTATTTACGTTTTGGTCTCAGGTATTAAGAACAGAAGCCTTGCTTATCTTCAACATTTTTATCCATGTTTATATTCAAAGTTGAGATCTGCACGGTCCAATGCAGTAGCAACATGAGGCTGCCAAACACGTGAAGTGTGGCTCATTCAAATCCAAACAGAGATGTGCTGTAAATGTAAAATACACCCCAGATATTGAAGACTTGGAATGAAGAGAAGCAAAATCTCATGTATAATTTTTATATTGACTACTCATTGAAATAATGATACATTGGATATACTTGGTTAAATAAGATACTACAAAAATTAATTTTACCTGTTTCTTTTCATTATTTTTAGTGTGGCAACTAGAAAATGCTAAATTACATATGCAACTGGCATTAAGTTTCTATCGGACAACGTTGGTCTGAGATCACACAACAAACAATAACAGAAGAACCTTTTCTGGCCTCAAAACCTAAACATGTCACACTCTAGTACCCTAGTACCAAGATCTACCATACTTTCTAAAAATAAGTTTATTCTAGGTATAGAGATAAGAGGGTATTTGCTAGAAAATGAAGAACTAGAGGTCATCTAAATAGAATTGCATGTGGGGCTTCTCTGGTGGCGCAGTGGTTGGGAGTCTGCCTGCCGATGTGGGGGACGCGGGTTCGTGCCCCGGTCCGGGAGGATCCCACGTGCTGCGGAGCTGCTGGGCCCGTGAGCCATGGCCCGCTGGGCCTGCGCGTCCGGAGCCTGTGCTCCGCGGCGGGAGAGGCCACAGCAGTGAGAGGCCCGCGTACCGCAAAAGAAAAAAAAAAAAAGTAGACTTAGACGCTTTTTCTCCGAGCCCCCAACACTCACGGTTTTGCAGCAACTTGCTCCTTATCTGACCTCTGCCCATCCTCACTCCCAAACTAACAGGTAACTGCTCTTACCAGCGCAGGTCAGGTCCTATCTCCCCATCACCCAGAAAATGCTTACTAAATAATTGTGGAAGAGAGGAATGAAAGAACTGACTGTGTGGGTTCAGGCTGACATCTCTGGGAGTGAATGGGTGCAACTGAACTTGGGCTTTGCCTCCACATTAGTGGCGGAAACTGCTGTGACCCTTTACAAATTCTTCTCTACTCCGTTTCCTCAGGTATAAGGCTTTCCTTTCTTCCTGAGCTTTGAGGGCCATAGAGGACCTATAATTTGAGGTTTGTAAAATACTGTTTTGCTAATGCCTTTTTTGTTTTGGTTATGAGGGTTTATTTTTTGGTCCAATATCATTTTATATATTGGACATAGATGAGAATGTCCAGCTACACTTTATCATTTGGTTTCAAAAGGATTATAAAATAGACAAAGTTAGTGAAAAGAAGTGGTGGGTCATTAGGATGAAAGGGAAGGGGAAGGAAACCATCCCCTTTCTTTTTTTAAGCACTGATGGTTAAACATCCACTGCCTTTCATTAATGTAATTCTTTCTATGTTGCCAATATTCAAACGATAACTCAGCCCATTAACAGAAGCAGGTACATAGTCATATATTAGATAAACCTGAATTTTTATTTGTCTAAATCATGCGAGGGATAATAGTGTCCCAAAATGGAAAGAGCAGACATTTTGTACCGTCAGACATTTCTGGTTTGGAATCCTAACTCTTCTACTTACTATTTAACATTGAGCAAGTTTTTAACCTCAATGAGCTTCAGTTTTCATATTTATAAAGAGAAGGTAATAACACCTACTTGATATTATTAACATAACAATTAAGTGAGAAAATATAGGTAAAGTGTTAATGCAATATCTGATACATAGTAAACAAATGTATGTATTGTAATTTTTTTATTATGGCCAAAATATGAATGCTAAGAAATATCTGGATGTTTATGATAGTCTAAATAAACAGGCCCCTTCCTAAATAATTCTATCATTTTGATAAGGTTAGAAAAATCTCATGTTAAATTTTCCATTACCTATGTTCTTAACTCTTGAGAATTTAAAAGGTTTTTTGTCCTCAGCAGATGAGCAAAGAAAGTAACCTTACTGGAAAATAATTTTGTTAAAGCATGAACTGAATGAAACTTCAAATGACTCACACTTAGAAGTTTACAATCATTCATTTATTTGTTTATTAAAAAAACTCTTATTGTAATGGAGTACCGTGTAGTACTGTGGCTGATGTCAAATGTGTAGCCTTTCCCAGGCAGGGTTGCAGAACTGAGCTTTAATGACCTAAGGCATCTATTACGTATAATAAATTAACATTTCTTTTAGGCATCTAGAATGGTACCAGTTAAGAGCCTTCCTTGAAGAAATTAATATCACTCAAATAATTAATTAATATCACTCAAATAATCACTCAAATAGTTTTCTGTATTCTATGGCTCAGATAAGAAATCCAGTTGAAAAAGTCTAGGGGGTAAAAAGAAAGATAAAAAGAGATACTAAATTAACCATAATAGAAAGCAAAATGAAATAAATATGAACTAAACAAAATATGATAATAGAATGGAAGGAAAAATGACTTCTAACTAGAGGCTCAGAACAAAGGAAGTACTGAAAATAATCTTGATGGTGATAAGAAGGACCTCTTTTCTTGTTCCCTCCTTCTTCCCTTTTTCAAATGTGCAAAATTTCTACTATGTCCTGTGATTGATTCAGAGATGGATTGGTCAAGGAGCTTATATGGTTTCTGAAAAAGTAGTAAGTGCTGAGAGAGAGGTACACAAGCAAATGACTGTGTGAATTCAGCATGGAAACACTGATGTCCTCCGAAGGTCCTTTACTACTGGGAAGAAAAGTAATGCTCATCACCTATTTTCTTTACATGACAGAAAAAAACATTTCTATTTCATGCCAAGAGCTAGGAAGAGTCCGTAGAAAATTATTTTTTAAAGCCTTCAGAATAGGGTGGCAGAAAAGGAAACTCTGAAGTGATATTAGAGATTGTGACAACCCAAAACAACATGTATATTGTTGACTGAACTTCAGAACACAGTTACGTAGTTATTTTTAAGGACTAGTACTATTTTTTTTAAGTAAAATTTTTTTTAATTTTAAGTAAAAATTCTAAAAAATACCTTTAAGGATGAGTTTTCTCATTCCAGAGGATGCACTGGAAGCACTAAAAGGAGTGGAAGATGGATTGTAGGAAGATAAAAGAGTAGATACAGTAATGCTTGTACATCAGCCAACTGAAGGATCAATTTTCTAGTCCCAGGGCAAAATAGGTCGTGTTCTTTCTCTCTAGATAAATTATCATGCACGTAAAGTCCTAGATTCTCAGAAGATGGATGCACAGCAATCTCTAATGTCACTGCCATCTTCCTGAGAGACCCAGATAAGGAGCGGAGAGGGCAATCCTTAGCCCAAGAGCCTAGCTGAGAGTGACTGTTTCTTACCAGGAATAAGAGTCTTCCTGAGGGGCTCCTGGCCTCCACGGAACAAAGGTGCTTATCTTGCTGGGACTGAGAGGAAGAGTGAAGAGAAGCATAAGAGGGGGCAGTACTTCCCTCCCCTCCTCAGCTGCCTGAGCACAGGAAAAGTATCAGTGTTGGTGACTTCATACAAAATGCTGTGCAGTCTTCAAGGTCCACCAGGCAGCTTACATTTAAGACCTATTGCCTTTAACCACTTGAGTGTATAGTCTGAGAAGCAATGCTTTATTTTACACCAGCTTTTGCTTGGGAGCACAGAATCAGCCCTTAGGGCCTTAGGAAGGCACGTCCTAGGAATTCACGAATCCTGAAAATTCTAGCGCTACAGAGGGGAATACCACATTGCCTGCTCGCAATTCCTTCCTGAGAAGGCAGTGTACAATAGCTACATGATCATGTTTTTTTGACGTTCTGACAAATACTTTTTTTAATTAAAATGATTTCTAGTAAAAACTGTAATTCTGATTATTCATTCTTTGAGATTTTACAAGATTCCTTTGCACAGTTGCCCCTGTAGAGACTCTGCCGTGTGTAGCCAGTGTGTGAGACAGCTACGTTGTGTTGACTATTTAGACTTGCTCAGTATTCTTATGTCTTCTTCCTGGTAGATTTTCCAGCCATTTTCATGAGCTTGCAGACTTTTCTAGAGCCCAGAATGTCAGTGAACTAGTTCCCGTCTCTTCCTGTTGCACTTCACATTCCTTGTCTCTCCTTCTTTGGTTTTCCACCAGAGGGCATACTAAACCTAGCTAACATACAGTTTGGTATGGGCAGTTTTAATACGTGAAGTGAAAATTTGGGGACTTATTTAGAATGGTTCTAATTTTATTACACCAAGGTGTTGTGGTTAAGACCTTGTCTCTGAAGCCAAACTATGTGAATTCAGATCCCAGCTCACGGTCTTGGTAAACTCTTTGATTTCCTTTCTAAGCATTGCTGTTCTTATCCTTGTAAAATGAAAATAACAACCTGCCTCATAGGGTTAAATGAGTGTGGATAGATACGGAAAGCACTTAGAACCATGCCTGGCTTATAGTAAGCATGAGTAAGTGACAACTGCTATGAAAGTTTGTGAAAATGGCAGTTCTTTTGGGTTGGCCAAAAAGTTCATTCGGGTTTTTGCATAAGCGGTTACCAAAAACGCAAACGAACTTTTTGGCCAACCCAATACTTACCTAGGAGTTAACTGGAAAACACCAAGGAGTTGAAAGCTACTAAGGAATGCCAATTACTACCATTTTTGACGGTCAGATCCTATTTATAAGCATTATTTGCACCCAGTGGACACATGAGGAAGAACTCTATGTTCATTTGTTCCTTTTCCCATCCCAAGAACTAGAACAGTGCCCAGTACATCAGAGGTGTTCAAGAAGTATGTTTTAAATGAATGTAAGCTAATTTTTATTAACCCATGTTTACAGGTAAGAAAACAGAGGCTCAGAGAATTGAAGTAAATGGCCTAGGATCACACAAGTAAGCAGAATATGTTGTATCTAAACCCAAACGTGTCTGATTTCAAAAACTATCTTCTTTCCATGGGGTTTTCCTACTTAGGAAAAATGTTGAAAGAGTTGAAGGGATGAAGAAAATGAACCTTTGGCTTATCCTCATAACAACTGTCAGGCTGCATTTTTACAGTTATTAGGTAGAATATAAGACATTCCCTTTAGTAAAACTTATGAGGATGGTGGCCCCCAGGATTTAAATGGTGCTTAGCAAAAAATTAACCTAAATGAGGGAATTACTTCATTACTCTCAAGCAAGTCTAGCCAGTATTCCCCATTCACATTCTTCCCTGGGACATTTTGCACCCTATTTCCCATAACGGAAATGTAATAAGCCAAATATAAAGAAAAAAGAACTTTGAAAGCCTGCTTGCCCTTAAATTTACTCTTCGGAGGGCACAATGGCTGGTTCAGAGTTCATGTTCAATACGTGTTTGTTGAATGCCTATGTGTGAGAGTGAACAGAAACAAATACCTATGGCTAAGGATTCTGGAGCCTTGATAAGCCTCATGTGTAGACTGCCCAGCTGCATCGGCAACTGAAAGCTTGTTAGAAATGCCAGTCTTCGCTTGGACCTACTGAATCCTATTCCACAGTTTAATAAAATCCCCAGGTGATTTATATGTACATTAAGGACTGAGAATCGCTGTTCTAGTCAATATGGTTAATTGCGGAAAACAAATGATTGATTCCACTAACTGATTAATAGCTTCTTATTGGGCATGTTTCAGAAAGCAAGGAAGTGGAAGAAAATTAATGCTGGGCACCATAAAACTCCAAAACTTGTGTCTTGGAAGGAAGGGAAGGGGAACTCTGAATGTGCTAAAAAATGGAAACTGCAAACTTATGTATTTTTTCTTTTTAGGGACTTGTAACCATCATGCCAATATAGGATAGGTGTCTTCAAATTTACAAAATGATTTCTTGCATGGATTACTTGTATGAAAGGTTTGATTTCCCTTTAGTTATGGGTTTATATAGCCTGAAGTCATTTTATTGTCAATGATACCTTTGTGCTATATATATGAATCATCAAAATGTGTTTCCTAAATCCAAGGTGGAGGTGAATAGCCAAGCTAAAATTTATGGAACTTCCTCTGTGACAGATGTCTCATGTTAGGTTATAAAGCTTCTGTCTATGAAAAGGCAAAGAAATCTTCAGCAATATAGGTTTCAGTTACATGGAAATACATTGTAAAAACATCTCTGCCTAGTATACCATATACAGACATATGTGCATATATATATATATAATACAGGTATACATCTATAGATATCATTTTAATGGTATATTATTTGTATGTATTTTTATATGTAAATGTGAATAACTTCTATAGAATATGTAGTATCTTCTCACATCTTTTCAAAAGTTTATAGGCACCAAAATATAATTTGTTATAGTAAAAACACAACTTTGTAATTACTTAAAAAAATTATAACCCAGAGTGATAACACTGGAATATCTCGGTAGATTTTTTTTCTTTTTAGTATTCAATCATATCTGTATATAGTCCAATACTATTAAAAATTGTTAGTGAACTGGGAATAACATAGTAATAAAGAAATAATTCACAAAGTTTCTTTCATTAAATTATCTTCACATACGTTTTTCTTTCTACAAAATTGAACTCTTTTTAAAATATGAACTTGATTACTATCCTTGGGTAAGTTACTTGTGCCTCTCAGACTTGAAATTAACTCATCTGTAATGTTGTTTAATTAGATTACCTCTGAAATTACCTCAAGTTCAGAACCAAAATGGCAATGTTTCTTTCCCTCTAAATGTGTAACTGTGTTAGTTACACATTAGTTACACTGTTCATTTGAAGACCCTTTCCTTCTACCAAAAGAAAAAGGAAGGAAACAAAATGGCATCATTGTCTGCTGCAGTGTGTTCACCTGAAAAATACTAAGTTTCCATTTTATATTTACTTCCAGAAAGCAGGGGCTTTATTCTGCTGAAAATAGTTTGTACTTGTTTGTGAAGACAGCTCTGCTCTTTTGCTCTTTCTCTCTCTCTTTTGAACACTATTGGAGACAATGAGTCTGTAGAAACTGAAAGGGAGTTTGGCAGTGTTTTAGTGATTATTGAAGGTATTTGGAAATGTAGTCAAACTGAAGAATTTCTTCCATAGTAAGAGTTTAGGTTATTAGCAATGTAAAAGTATTTATGAAGCATAATTTTGGTTATATTTTATTATACTACTATCTTATTTTAGTTGGAAATGGTTTCCGTGTATTATAGAAGTCATAGTCAAGGTCCTAATCTTATGATTCAACATCTGTAAGAAAAGGGAACATCAAATATAAGGAAAGTCATACACTGTTTTTTTTTGCCAGTTAAATGTAGCCTATGGGAATTTGATCTCTGAGGACTGATAAGCAAAACATTTTCAAGGGATTTCTAGTGACAGATATTTCACGGTGCCCAAATGGATAGAGGAGCAGAATGAATATTTTCACTAACAGCAAGACCACTTCAGACTCTGAGGGAACCCGCTAGTTCCTATTCTTCACATAAGGCTTTCATCTCATAGCTTATTTCTTTCTCTACTTTTACACTGAAATTAGTAGATTCAGAGAAAACATGTATTCCCTCTATTCAATTTCATGTCCATCCTAAAGCTGTTTTTTTAATATACCTCTCTCTACATAAAGCAGTGGTCCAAACCTGTAGAAATAGTAGAGAGGGTTATTAGATCTCTAGTTCTCAATTGTTGTACATTTCATAAAAATGTTGAAAATGAATCCAGTTAAACATTTTTTTTTAATGCCAGGAGATTTTAACAGATGTGCTTAATGGATTTAAGTATGCTTCCTAAGTCTTGTACAGAAACTCATTTTCATTATAGAACAAATAATCCCACCACTGTAGTCATAGAAATGAAAAAAAGAAAACCTTGATAAGAGAGTGACAATAAGTCCTTGCAAAAGACTGTTAAAATTGTCCAGATAACTCTGGTATTCTATTTTTCTATCACAAAGCATTTCTGTTTTAAGAATTCCTTTTCTGAAGGTGTTCAAACCTCATTCAATTGTCATGTTGTCACGATAAAAAACAAACAAAAAAAGCCCTTCAAGAGCTTCTTAACTGGCCTCCCTTCTTTCATGCCCATCAAATTTCCACCCAATGTAGTAGTGATATTTATAAAAAGATGCTCCAGAGGAACAAAAGTCTTAGAGAAACAAAAGTCTAATCTTCAAGGAGGTTTCCGTTCACTGATGGCCTTAGGAGGGAAGCTGGAGTCAGGGCCAGGTTCATGGTGCTGACCTGAACAGGCACATTGAGCTCTGCACTCAGGAGTCCAGAAGAGCTTAAGGTTCTGCTGTCACCCTCTTGAAATCCTTGTAATTTTACCTTTTTTAATAATTTATTTTTTGTAGATGAAGTCTAATGGGACAACTCTGCCCTGTTGTTTCTTTAAACAGATTAAAAATATTTTCTGCACCTCTTCTAGTCGAGAATAGTTATTTTCTTGCCACGCCGCAAGGCTTGCAGGATCTTAGTTCCCAGACCAGGGATTGAACCTGGGCCCCTGCAGTGAAAGTACAGAGTCCTAACCACTGGACCACCAGGCAATTCCTAGATGCGGATAACTATAGCAAATAACATCATTGAGTGCCTTCTATGTGTTAGGCACTAAGTAAAGCATTTTATATGGTACAAAATTGACCCATTTAACCCCCTTCTCCCCTCAAAAACAGACAAAAAAGGACTGGAGCTTTTAAACGCTCATTTTACAAATGATTTCTTGGGACTCACAGAGGCTACGTAACTTAAGCCCAGGTGTATCTGACTCCTGAGACTGTCCCTAGGTTTGAATGTGCAATACCCTTTCACCAACTCCACCTATGTTGGGTAGCCAGAATCTTTGTATCTTACTCTCTCTTCTCTGCCTTCTATCTATAAAACTCTTCTATCTAGAAAGGCTTTGTTTGATAATGAACCTCACTATACTTTTAAGTCAAAGCGTCATGTCTTTGAAGAACTCATGTTTTTGGTTTTATCCCTAACTGAAGTAAAACAGTTCCTCTTGAGGCATAAGTTTTGGAATGGGTGCAAAGATATTTGGAGAATGGGAGACTTGCTTGATGCCTCTGAAATTATCCTCCACAGATGTCCATCTCCTTTATGACTAACACTGATCTTTACAGGGACTATTGGGTTTTTTCCCTCTTCACTGCTGGAGCTAGGACTGCCATCTCACATGAAAAAAAGAGAAATAAACAAAAAAAGAACTAAGGCTACATATGACATAGAAGTGAGTCATAGGAAGAAAATGATAATGTAGCTATTCTCAGGTGACAATTATATTTGGTATAATCTACCTTTCATCAAATACAGGGTGTGGACAGAGTTATTATTCTTATTGCTTTTTCAAAATACATTAGAAGTTTACGATAGCTTTTTAATAAGATTATAAGAGAAATAGACGCATCAGACAAATAAAATTGTATTTTAAATGTGATTTAGAATCATGGAACTGGCTTTTGTAGAGATAATTCTCTTTTGCATATTTACACATAAGCACTAATGTGTCAATTTAGGAGAAGTTATGTCTACTTTTCTTTTTTTCTGTAGTTTTCATTTTATACCAAGTTCATCTTATATTTTTAAGTGCTTTACCAATCTTTTGTTACATTCATTCAAAATGTGTTTAGTATAATCTTTTGTTGTGGACACTATTGATTTAATAGCTTTTACAGGACAAAACACTACTAGGTGGAAATAGCTGATGATGTTGAAATATTGAGCATTTTATTAAAAGTGACACATTTATTCAGGCAGACTGAATAATGCAAGCATGAATAAAATCTGTGTATATTATTTTGAGGTAATACAAATGTGAGTAATTCAGTTCTTAGTTATCATCAGAGTTGAAAGAGAAATGAAATTTTAAAATCCTAAGATATTCTTAATTAGACTGATTTTTCTCTTATGATTATAATGTAATAGCAAAATACATTAATTAAATCATTTTATTTATTATTTTTAATGTGTTCACTAAGATCACATAATTAATAACAAAAATCAGAATTGGAAAATAATAAATAGGTAGATAGACCAAATATTATCTGTAGGCATTATGCAAAACGAATCAGAACATCTAATAGTCTGTCAAAATATGTTCTTTCTTTCTGAGTTTGTGTATACATTTATTTTTAAACTGTACATTTCCAATTATTAGAAGCTACTATATATTTCTGTTTAAGAATGTTTTTATAATATGAAAATGAGTTTAAAAGATAAAGATCATAAAAGGCCTTCTTTTATTTATGAGCATTAGAGAGTACTGGTTAGATGGTTATCAGGATGACTATCAAATTGATGCAAATTAACCTTCACAAAATATTTGACTTTAAAATACAAAGTGCTGTGGAAAAGGTGGACAGAGTGGAGATTGGCAAAACGCACCCCCAGTGATATTGCAACTTAATCATTCATTCATTCAAGTGTGTGTTTTATACAGGGTGGCAGATTCTGTTTTGCACAGGGATTCATCTTTGAAGATGGCAGGTATGGTCCTTGATCTCACAGCACCTATAGCACCCAGTCTAGAGGGGAAAACACATAATTAAACATTAATAACCAAGTGTGATGGATTTTATAGAGCCTTCTATCCCCACTATACCTGACCATGAGTAGATATATCACAGAGACTGCTATAGACTGAATATTCAGGTCCCCCTAAATTAATATATGGAAACTAACCTAATTCCCAAGGTTGATATTTGGAGATAAGGTTTGAGGAGATAATTAGTTCATGAGGGTGGAGACCTCATGAGTGACATTAGTGCCCTTATAATAGGGGCAACAGAGAGCTCCCTCACCTCTCCCACCAGGTGAGGATGCAACAAGAAGAGGACCATCTATGAACCAGAGAGTGGGTCTTAACCAGACACCGAATCTGCCAGTGCCCTGATCTTGGACTTCTCAACCTCCAGAACTGTGAGAAATCAACTTCCTTTGTTTAAAAGCCACCTAGTCTGTGTTATTTTTGGTATAGCAGTCCTAACATTCTAAGATAGAGACCTAACACAGTGTAGGGGAGAGTTAAGAAAGGATTTCCTTTTGGTCGTGATTGAAAAGTGTAAATTAAACTTAAATAGCACAAATTCAATGGCAGTACTCATGGTTTAAATATTTTGAAATGTATTCGTTGATTAATTCAGTCAACAAGTATTTATTGGACAATTACAGTGTGCCAGGCACTGTGCTGTATTTAGAGGGAAAAGCATAATCTCTCTGGTGAGACCTGACACCTGGCATTTCGTTTGTGATGGCCAAGTAAACTACACCATTTGTTTGCAGGTTAATAAATGGCTTATAGAAGTGATTTATATCAATCACTAAACGTTTCTAAACAGATAATAGAGCACATTAGCCTTGCAAATACTTGCAAAAATTACTAAGCTCCAAAAATTGCTACTTTGGCCCTCTGTATTTTGCCTTGTCCTATCCAAATACTGCTTCCTTTCTGTCCTTACCATTGTTTGTCACTTTTTTTCATCACTTAGAACATAAACATTTAAAATTCACCTGTAACAAATCAATGAATCAATAGATGCATTTATTTACCACCACTTCTATGTATAGTGCTGATGGACTTGGGACATGCTTGGGATTCCTCCCCCGCACACTCCAGGACAACAACCATAGCTATGCTATGTGTTTTGGGGGAGTAAAAAAGTTTGACATGGTGTTTTGGTTTTCAGGAGCTTAGAGCCAAATCTGAGCGATATGAGTAATATGCATGACATAAAAAACAGTGTGCATGAATTTAAATGCTGAATTTTGAACTATTCTGAGATTCCAAGAAAAGGAAGACCAAAGGAGACACGATCTGGGTAGAGGGTGTTGGGTTGTCAGGAGGGAGAAGGCTGGAGGTTAGGGAAGGTTTCATGGGAAGAGATATAATTTGGCCTGCAATTTTAAGGAAGGACGCTGTGATGATGAGGAAAAGCAAAATTGTCTAGGCAAGAGAGGGCAGAGTATGAATGAGAACAAGAGAGCAAGATGCAGTAAGGTGTGTTCATAGGAACGACAATTTTTGGACAAAGCACATCACTGGAGAATGTCTTGGGAGTTTACTGGAAAATTAAATTGAATAGAACAAGTCCAAATTATGAAAGAATCTGGAAACCAACCAAATGGTTTAGGTAGCCACAGAGAGTATGAGAGACAGATTGATGTTGATGGCTGTGTACGAGGAAGGTAAACCTGGCAGTGGTAGTCCAAGTAAATAGAACCAGGGAGATTGGGTTTGGAGACCATTCTCTTTTCTCATTTGATTCTACTCAGAAGTCCTGTGCACACACACTCTCCATGCAAACAAGAGGAAAGAAGCAATGAAACCAGTAAGATGTCATTAAATACTATTTAGATATTAAGAAACCTCAGTGACTGTCCTTTTTTTTTGCATACTTGATTTTTTTCCTTTGTGGCAAAGGGACAGGTGCCTTATACGTTTTACACTCATAAATCTTCAGATTCTGGTCACTGAAAAAGTGTTACACAGTAAAGACTTTGATAAAAGGATTAAAAGCAGGACAGATTTTCATTTTTGGCAAAGTAGCAGGATGAATGAGCTAGCATTCTCAAAAAACATTCTTTTCTAAACAGTCTACTTAAAATCAGAAGGAATATGGCTAATATCCGAGATCTTATTACTACATGATGATATTCTTTCTACATGCAGAACAAATAACTTTCTAACTGTATGTGTTAAGTGGGACCTGATCATTTTTGGATTCTTAAAGAGACTGTGCTTCAAAGGTGATGTAGAACCTGGCACATCACGAGCAACTCTACAATGTGAAATGCCACTGATTGGATTTGTGCAGCCCAGATATCAGAGGCCACTCAACAAATTGTAATATTATTGAAATGCATGACAACGAAGGAAGGACAAAAAGGGATTAATTGCCAATTAGGATCTGAAGAAAACATTTGTTTATGATTACTCACATTTTTAAAGGTTATTTAGCTACATTTTAAAAGTCTGGAACCATTAAGCCATCTTTATTTCTTTTCAAAAATGATGAAAAGAGGAAATTATTACTGCAAAGAATATAACTTTAATTTTTCTACATGCATGTGTACTGTAGTAATAAGATTTTAATTTTCATTAGGGAAAGATAAAGGAAACAAATTGCTGTTAGCCATCAATCCACCCCTTTTGTGAATTAAATGTTGATTCATATGCATTCAACACTGACCAGAACATTATTCATATAGTGGCTACTTTTCCAAGCTTCAAAAATTCACAGCAATGTAGAAAACTTGAATAGGTTTCAGGGGAGAACCAGACGTCCACATTGGTAGAATATTAATGCATAAGACCCAAGAGAAAAGCCTAAAGGAACTAAGGTCACTTGTCTGGGAAAAAAATTCAAATATGTGATATCTTTTCTGAGAAGAACAGAACAAGGAAAAAACAGTACTAGCTAAAAGGTAAGTATTTTCGAATAGCTATAAAGGAAAGACACTCTTTACGGTTAGTTCAACTAGACAGTTAAAATATGATCCTTCTTTGGAGATATTTTAAAGCAGAATGGAATCATATTCATTCATTCATTCAACAAGTATTTATTAAATAGCAACCAATGTACAAAATAGACAAGATTCCTGGTCTCTTAGACCTTATGTTATACTAGAGGAAATAGACAGTAAATAAATAAACTAATACAATAAAAATTTCAAATACTAAGAAGTGCTATGAAGACTACAAAATAAGGCAATAGGAAAGAGAGTGGCCAAGTTGGGAATTTATCATTTTAACTGGGAGTTAGGGAAGTCTCTTTGGAGGTGGCAAAGTTGATGCTGAAACTTGAGTGATGAGAAGGAAACAGCCATACAAAATCTAGGAGAAAAGCTTGAGAGACAGGGTAAGTAGCAAGTACAGAGGCACTCAGTTGGGCCTGAACTCGGGATACTCCTGGTACACAAGAAGGCCCAAGTGCCCAGAGAACAGGACAGGGAGAGGACAGGAAGACAAGGGGCGAGGCTGAGTCCCTGCAAGCCTTGTGGCTACAGTTAGGAGTTTGGATTTTACTCAAGTGCACCGGGAAGCTACTGGGTGGTAGTAAATAAGTCAGAGAATTAGAATCATAGGGTTTTCAGTTTGCTTCATCCCTATGATTTGACAATAGTAACCAAAATGCTGTTTTTTAAAAAAAAAGTGCTGTCTTCCATAGAAAAGGACTTATTTTAAATTTGGGAATAGAATCACTTAATTTTTAAACTAAATTTTTAAAAAACTATTTATTTATTTATTTGGCTGCACCGGGTCTTAGTTACGGCATGTGGGATCTAATTCCCTGACCAGTGATGGAACCTGGGCCCCCTGTATTGGGAGCGTGGAGTCTTAGCCACTGGACCACCAGGGAAGTCCCTTAAACTAAATTTAATAGCCTAAAAACAATGTGAGTCTTAATCTATTAAAGTATGTCTGAAAAGACCACAGGAATCTGGCTATCTTGTGAGCCTATTTAAACCTCTTCCCATCTAAATACCATTCCAAGATGGCATTCCCCATCTATTGTCCATTGCTTTAAAAGAAGAAAGAATATTATTTCAGTATCAAATTTAACTTTATGAATAATAATAGCCATTAAATTAACTAGAATTACTGTACTTGTTCTATTTTCAGTGTAAATTTGTTTACTAGCTTAATATTACCGAATCCATATTTCCTATATAGGGAAACATAGATGGAAAATAATCATTTAATATTTGGTAAGGTAGAGAAAGAAGTAGGTTAGCAAATATTAAGATTTATTACATCACTTCCACTCTAACTAGAGCTTCACCTAAAATACCAGGAAAGGGTGACTGTCTTGAAGTCACAGAGGGACTCCAGACTAGAGCCCTGGAATTCTGAATTCCCACTATCTTTCTACAACTCTCTGGAGCAAGTCAAATATGGTGCCCAAATAAAGGCTTTCTACACAACCCAGCCCTTAACTTTGCCTTTTGCCATGGGCTAATTACTATCAAAATGAGTTTTTCTTCTCAAGGAACATTATAGGAAATAGATTTGAGCTTCTATTCCACCTTTGCCTACATTTACCTAGATGACACTTATTTCAACTTCCTTTTGGCGTTTAAAGAGATTCTGTTAAAGGACAGACTAAGGACATGTTCATATTCACTACATTCTTCTATGTTATCATACTCCTAAGAAGTACAGGAAAGTTGGGGCCGATTGATAGAACCCTGATATGATAAATATTTCTTCCTCACTATTCCTTGAGCTTCTACCATATTCACCATTTTCCCCCAGTGCTTGCGATAGTGATTTATACATATTATATGTTCAGCATATTTTGTTCAGAGACTGAATCTGTACTGACAATGCTTAATATCCTTTATGAAATTCTTATTTATAAAAATATCATAGAAAATTATCCTTTCCTAGAAGAATGACAGTCCAATATTTATTCTATTCCAATGGCAAGAGGCACTGACACTCTTTCTGATATCTGACTTAAAATTACTATTTATGTTTTACTTTGCCTGTTGCCAAAAGGATTTGAGGAAGCTTACAATAATTAAATGAAGCAAATCAATAAAAATGTGTTAGGGCTTCCCTGGTGGCGCAGTGGTTGAGAGTCCGCCTGCCGATGCAGGGGACACGGGTTCGTGCCCCAGTCTGGGAGGATCCCACATGCCGCAGAGTGGCTGGGCCTGTGAGCCTTGGCCGCTGAGCCTGCGCGTCCGGAGCCTGTGCTCCGCAACGGGAGAGGCCACAACAGTGAGAGCCTCGCGAACCCAAAAAAAAAAAAAGTGTTGGTGTTATCTGTGTGCCTGGCACATATGCAATGTGATGATATCACTTGTGTGATGGGAATACTGAAATGGATGTGATGCGTTCTCTGTACCCAAGAAAATCACTGCCTAGTGGAGGCTAGCAGTTAACTATAATACATGTGGTCAGTCCTACAGTGGTGATCTGAGCAAAGTGCTCTAATGCAGTTAAGAAAAGACAAATGCAATAAGACCACAAAATCATTGCAATTCTGATACAAGAACAAGAGTCCTGCATTGGGGGGAAGCAGATATGACCAAAAAAATAAAATAAAATAAAACCTGAACTAAGAAAAAAACAACTATCAATGAGCTCTCAGCTAATAAGGAGAATCATAAGGCTTTCTTAGGAGAATTATCTTATTTTTATGGCACTGAATTTATCATGGTTGTCTCCATATGGGTGCAATGCAAAACAAAACTGACACTGCTTATGTGGTTATACAAATACAAATATATACAAATATACAGAATTTTTTAAATAGTGTATTTTTCTTACATCAGTACTTGACAATAGCTGATAATACAATTTTCTATTATACCTCCATGAAGACATTCCTGCAGGAAATAAGAAGAGGTAGCCGGACTGAGGGTTTTTTTCTTTTCTGATCTGCTATGAGAGTCTAACTTAGATGTTATAGACAAGTACAAAGCATATTCCATATCCCAGTTGGACAGACTAGTGCTAACCACTCCTGTCCCACACCAGGGGTCTCTGCTTCCAGGGTGGCACATATTACTTGTACTGTCTTCTTATAAATGCTCAGCAGTCATTTCTCCAAGCAGCACCACCAATTCCTCCTTCAGAGGCTGGCTCCTAAAACTCTCCACCAGCCTTAAAGGCAGGCCACTAAAAGCAGAAAGTAGATTCCTTGAAAGTAAGCTTTTGACAGCTTTAGACTGAAAATGGGGCCACGGTTGAAGAGATTTGGGTACTAATCAAAGGAAAAAGATATGACCACATAGCAAACTTTATTGGGCAGTGCTTGGAGAAGATTGCATGAGAGGGGACAGTGCCTCACAGCAGGAGGCTGTCCAGAGGCTCACAAGGGGGGCCACCATCCAGAAGGGAGGAGGGCAAGGGAGCTCCTGGGGTAGGTGGGGGGGATCAGAGAAGGAACTTAGGCTTCTAGGTGATGTGGCTCAGTAGCACCGTGGGGAGTCCCTGGGACAGAAAGGCCACAGCAACTTGGGGTTTTATAACCACAAGTCTCAATCTTACCAATGGCCAGCAGATGGCTGGTGAGGTTTTACAGGATATACAAAGTAAGAAGGCTCTAAATGGCTGAAAAATCTACTTTTCTCTGCTGTTTTAAAAATAATTGGGTGCATAAAAGTTTGAGTTTGGTGCTCATGAGCTTCTGAACTAACAGGTCTCACTCTACAGTTAAAAAGAAACCTAGGTGCCAATCCACAGAGACTGTCTTTGGCTCATTTATATATATAACAATAAATTATTATTATTTTTTATTACAAGGAACCAATTTCAGTAATCTTTCCATTGATTAACTAGTAGCAATAACTAAAATATCTACCATACTTTCATAAACTTCTATTGAAATGCCTTTCCTGTTTCCTGTCTTCCTTAGGTATATGGTAATTCACCTAGGGATAATAATATAATATACTGAAGTATATATTATACTGAAGTATAATATACTGAAGTATATATTGAGTTATACTATTAAGTCGTGTATTCTTTAGCTTAAATAATTCAAGTTTCTTGCAGGTTAATTCCCATTTTTTTTCATTCTATTTTTTAACTCAGATAAGCTTGAATAAAACTACTGCATGATAGATCCTGATAAAGTCAGTGATTTCTTTTACATTCGTCTATGTGCTCAAATACCAGTCAACTACTTTTTTCCCCTCATACAATGATGTTAATCAAATGAATATTTCATGATTTATAAAGGTTGCTAAAAAAAGCTTGGATTAGAAAAATAATCTCACATAAAGCATTGCTAGGTTCACATGCTCATTTAAAACTGTAATTATTATTGTATAATTTAACTCCCCCCAAATTAAAGGAATTTTAAGCTATTTTTATAAGCTTAGTCTTTAGACTGTGCTTAATATTTATGTATTTTTCTTATCATATTTCTAAAATTTAAAAATGGAAAGTACTAAGATTAAATATATATATTTAATAAGATAGTAATAAGATTATATATAGTATATGTATATTATATATATATAAAATCAGTGTATATAACTACACAGCTTCAAATAGAGCATTGATAATCCCAAAATGAATATGTACAGCATAATCTTGAGCATGGTATTTCTTCTTATTTTGTTGACCCCTTCTAAAAACTAAGGTGAAATAATGATTAAATGTATTGTCATGTGTCATAGGCACTTTAGAGACATTAGCTTTTTTAATCTTGAAAAACAACTTTATGAAATAGGTTCCATTGTTAGTGCCAATTTCTATATGGACCTACTTAGGTTCAAAAAAGATTAAGCTACCTGCTTAACATCACCAAACTTGAAAGTGGGAGGAATTCAAACCTTGGCACTTTGGTTTCAACACCCAGGAGCTTTCCATTACACCATACTGCTTATGGGAGAGGAATCCTGAGGGCACTGACAGAAAATTTTGGGAACTGTAATGCACTGGATAATATTAAATATTAATTAAAATGGAATAACCTATCATTTATAAATTATAGATGGTCCAAATTGAGTTATATCTATCTAAAGAAATAAGCATTTTAAAACTTGAATATTTCTTGCTTTCATTCAAAAATTTACAGCCTCTTATCACATCTTATTGATCCCTCTCTTTTTTTAAAAGTTATGCTATTTTTAGTTTTCAGTAAAGGTTTAACAGTTGTCCTTATGATTGGAGAAGGAGGAAGGATAATCTAATGACAAATCTAAGGTTAAGAATTTGACATGGCATAGAGGAAGAGATATTCTGCAGAGCTATTTAATGACTAATCTATATCTCATGGTGCATGAGCTGGTTGAAATACTGTTTGATGCATCTCATGAATCACTTAAACTCAAGTAATTAAATTAGGTACTTGAAGAGTCAGAGACCCATCAGATCTATTTGTGACTATGGAGATGAACAGGAAGTGATCTCTGCCCTCTGATTTGACCTCCTGTCAGTATCCTTTACTTTTCCTCCAACCCCATAGAGCCATTGGATAAGAAATTGTGACTTGTAACTTAATTCTCCCTGGTCCAATTAAACAGTGGTAATAACTAAATTTTCCATTGCCATTTTAAGAGAATTTGCATGCATATTTTTATATTTTATATTCAAATAATATTCAGTGTGTACATCATTTAATAACTGATCAAAATAGCTTAAACAAATTTTACAAAACTTTGAGGAGTAATTTTCAATAAAAATTATGGAGCAAGCCTTTAGTGAGTGTTGAATGGTTTTATTATGAAAACGAACATCTATTAAGTAAACTTTTATGTGTAAACAAGTCTCGATTGTTACTTTTCTTTTAAATGGTCTTAATTTGTATAGTCTTAGTAGCTTACTTTTAGTCTGTGACTTTTAATATAGACCACACTACTGTACTTTAAAACTTCAGTTTCTGTGTTCCAACCTTAAATTTTTTTAATGCTATGATGAATGATTTATCTTTTCAAAGTCTTGAAAATTATGATGAATTGATAATATCATGATACCAGTTTTTCATTTCATAAAAGCCAATTTTTCTTTTTTGATATATGAAAGTATTCAAACTTAAAATATAATAGTAATTTAACAAGAAATGTATATCATAAGTTTTTTTTGAAAATCTGTTGAAGGCCTTGTGCAGTAAGTCACAGTTCCTCATTCAAGGCAGGTATCATCTAGTGGGGAAGAAAAGATTAGAAACAATCTGAAACAAATTCACTGAAACACATGTCCAAAATTGTGTATACAAAAGCTTCAGGTATTCAAAATAAGTTTAAAAATCCAAGATATATTCTACTGTAAAATAAAAATCTGATATTGCTTTATTAAAATCAGCCAAAATACATTTTAAGGCAAAAAATTACTTGAGATAATGCAAGTCATATCATAATCTATCATAATGCTAGAAGATTCAATTTGCAAGGAAGACATAATCGTTTTAAATAAAAATGCACCTAGTGGTACAAGTTTGTAATATGGCAAATTGTAATAGGCCAAACTTGTTCTGAAATCTTTTCTTTCCTTAACTTTGTTAAATTATTCATGACACTCATGAAGATGGTAAGGAAGGCATTATTTAATACAACAATGAAGGTATTGGAGTTGGGGAGAGAGATGGGGCTGAACTCCAAATACAAGGATAAGAAGGGATTGATGGCCAAGGAGCAGGGTGGCGGGGTCAGTGGATGGAAAATTACTGAGGAAACTAAGTCTGTTACAGGGATTCTTGCTAAACAGACTCTACTGGAATCTTGCTGAAGGTAGGCCAGGGTGAGAAAATATTGAGGATGGAGATGAGAAATTGGATCAGATATGGAAGGTGATGATACACCAAGGGTGGGGGTCTTCACTAAACTGACTCAACAGAATTCTTGCTAAAACCTGGCTAACTGGGCCAAGGACAGAGCTCAAGGTCAAGGACTAGTCAGGAAGAGAGTCATTGTCAATCATTTCGCTTTCACTCTGACACTAGTATTCTTTGCTGTAATTGCAACATAAAATTCCTTCATTGTATTCTGCCAATTCGTACATATTGTGGTTAAAACACATCATTCCCTCAGCTTGAACTTTTTTTCCTACTTGGAAAAAGTTTACTCCTGGTTATCTTTTAAAAATCAGCTTAAATATCGCCTTCTCTTAACAGTCGTCTCTGACCCACAAGTCCAATTTGGAGGCTCCTTCTCTACGTATCCCCTCATACATTCAACCAATATTTATTCAGTGTCTACTATGGATTATGTCGGCAGCTGGGCACTGAATATATGGTGGAAAACAACATGAATGAAGATTGAAACTTCATCCATTACACGCCACAGGTCTTCCTTTATTTCCTGCCCCCTTCCTGTAGTCTTTAGTTCTGTGAGAGAAAAGCTGTGTTTTATTCATCTTTGCATCTCTAGAACTAATTCAGAATATGCTGTATACAAACACTATCAGTTCAGGAAATATTTGTGGCAGGCAAAAATAAGGGAAGGAAGTAAGATGGGCAGGTGTCGGGGAGATAGAATTAAAAACAAATTCTGCTATATTAGTTTGCTAAGCCTGCTGTAACAAAGACTGGGCAGCTTAAACAACAGAGATTTATTGCCGCACAGTTCTTGGAGGCTGAAGTTTGAGATCAAGGCTTCAGTAGGGTTGGTGCTTTCTGAGGCTTTTCTCCTTGGGTTGTGGATGGCTATCTTCTTCCCGTGTCTTTACATGGTCTTGTCTCTGTGTGTGTCTGTGTCCAAATTTCCTCTTTTTATAAAGACACCAGTCAAATTGGATTACATCCCATTCTAATGTTCTTATTTTATATTAATTACCACTTTAAAGACCCTATATCCAAATACAGGCACATCCTGAAGTCCTGAGGGCTGGGACTTCAACATGTAAATTTTAGGGGGACATACTTCAGCCAATAACACTTGGTTGTCTCCATGAAGGTAGGAGAGAAAGAAAGCAGTTGTGTTATCGAATAAGCATTAAATCAGAATGTGATGCACATCACACACAATCCACTAAAGAGATTGCAAAGACCGGAAGAAATGTTATCCTTTTACACAGTCAGGCAGATACAACACATTCCATACATGATCTTAAGATAAACAATAACTAGCCCTCAGGTGAGAGGAGCTGACAGTACCATTTGGCACATAGCTCATGCTAAATTCACTTGATGAGGTGGACACCTGTGTTTGCTAATTGCTCTATCCAAAGAAAAAATACATTTCTCTGATCTTTATGACAGGACATAGTTTTGCAACTTGGAGCGAGGATCCCACGGGAAGTTAGGCTTTTTCTTTCTCACAGCAACTGAGATGGGAGCATTATCTTCCTTGATGATTATATTTTTGAAGAGGTCCTAAAGGAAAACATCCCTGGGCTATAAAACTGGACAGAGGCTTATTTAGCCTTTGAAAAGGATTTACATACATCTCAAAAGGAGAGAAAAAGATTTACAATGACAAGTTTTCTAAAGTAAATGCTGAAAAAATAGGGAGAAGGGGAAGTCTCTTCCCTTATTTTCAGCCTTTTATTTTTAATTTATATTTGCCCTAACAAAGACCAAATGGGAAGGTGCGCCAGTCTCCCCTCTGAGATGTTACTCCTGGTGGAGAACATGGGTCTGTCCAAGGCTATGTTCAAATCCACCGTGTCCCTTTCAACTCCAGCCCTCCTGTCACTACTATTCAGAAAGCGCCATAGAATCTTAAGTTGATGGAAAGTGTAGTTTATCCACTTTCACTTATTGAAATGTGAGTCATTTATAAGCATTCATAATTTAACCCTTAAGAGTAACAATTTACATGCTTTGCCCTTTTATTCATTTTTAAAAGATTTTTATTAGAGTTAATTTACAATGTTGCATTAGTTTCTGCTGTACAGCAAAGTGTATCAGTTATACATGTGCATACATCCACTTCTTTTTAGATTCTTTTCCCATATACGTCATTACAGAGTATTGAGTAGAGTTCCCCATGCTATACAGTAGGGCCTTATTAGTTATCTATTTTATATATAGTAGTGTGTATTTATACCTCTGGCCCCCGCTTCCCCCCTGGTAACCATAAGTTTGTTTTCTACATCTGTGACTTTATTTCTATTTTGTAAATAAGTTCACTTTGCCCTTTTAAATGACACCATGCATCATATTTGAGAACCACTAGAAAAGAGCTAAAATAAAAGGAGGAAAAGAAGAAGTTGTGGTATTTACCATTAAAAATCACTTTAGATTGTACATTATTAACCTTTTCTTTCCTGTAAAGGCAAGAGGAGAGAAAATGAGGAATTATGTAGATAATCACACTGATAAGGTACATCACAACTACAACTGCCTCAGATAAGCACTGAATTCCCCAAAGATCATGTTACTTCAGTCACAGTAGCAAAGAATGTCAAGAAGTTGTAAGAAACCCACTTTTTTCCTGGAATCAGATTACTTGTGCAAACAAGTATTTTTTTTAATGTTTTGAATTATACATAGAAGAGTAGCAAAAAATACAGAAAGTGTGGTGGTCAGTTGTTGCTGGGATTATGGACAAGTTAAAAAATATTCCTTGTCTTCTAACTTTTTTACAATAACATATATAATAATTACGACAATAATTTTATTAACATTTAAACAATAAAGATTGCTAATTCCATGATTTTCTGGGTCATTTTTCCTAACTCTGTGTGCTAGGAAAAATAAATGTACATAGAATTGTTTATCTCCACTCCAGTGCCCGTTGTCTCTTGGCAACATGAAGCATCCAGTTCTAAAGAGCAGCTGCTGAAGGGAGAAAAATAGTCATCACCAGGGCTGTACTTGTTCTTCATAATTTCCGCCACAATCTTGAAGACAGCCTTATCTACCCCCAAGGTAGCATTTGGAGTCACACATCTGGATTTTGTCATTTCCCCTGTAGCCTCACTGTAGTATCAGATCACTGAGTTCTAATTACATATTTTAACTGTGATGCAAATAAAGAAGACTTCGGGGTTCTTTTTCAGCTATTCATAAATGTTATTGTTGTGTAATGCAGATAGATGGAATGCCAGTAGAATGTAAGATTCAGCATAGCATTTTAAAAAATATCGTGGAAGAGTAGAGTGAGGGACAGCCTAGATATCATCTGCATTGGTATTTGGTCTGTGTTTTAATTATTCATTTCTGAAAACGGAGGCAATGGCCAGACGGAACCACAAGGATGGTAGCAAAAGCCCAGGAGCCTATTAAAATGTGGGTCTGTGAAAGACCCCTTTTTTATGGCATCCTTAAGGGATAGGTGAACAGCTATGAGTTCCACCAATTAGGCTGAGCTGGGAGTACCCTGCTCAATAGAGACGTGCCTGAGGCCGGATAAAATGCCGTGACCCTCCCGTGAGCTGCATCCCTTAAAGCGGTGGCACTGCCGCTGATGAAGGACGGCAACTCCCTGTTCATCTCAGACAGTTGGTCCCAAGGGACTTCCCAAGTAGCCAGAGGAGGAGGAAGTGGGAGCACTGCTACCAGTTCCACAAGGTTCTCAGGCAAGGGACTGAGCATGTTGGAAGCCACATCCTTCGGTAATCTGGAAAAGGCTTTGAGGTCAGGTTTCGCCCTCCCCTGAAGGTACCATTTCCATTTTACGAAAGAGGTATCAGTGACTGTGCTGAACTTCTGCCATGAGGCATGTCTAACCCAGGGCATTTTAGGAACTTGGGTACAGAACAGTACCAGGTGGGGTCTGGTTAGGACCTTGGTTTCTAAAAGAGCCCAATAGGATGTAAAAAGCTGGCACTCCAGGAAAATATATTGAGCTGTTGCTGGGGGGAAGGCTTGTAGTCCAAAACCCCATGGTTAAACTCAGGTAAACTCATGTTTGCTCCAGAGACTCTGGTAGGCAGAGCAAGACATGGCCAAGAACTCAACTGGGAACGCAGAGCCCGGTGGGAAGTTTATCTCAGTTTCTGCTTCCTGATTTTCTCCCATTTCCTTGACCCTATGTGTTGTTACCAAGAAAGTTTGTGAAGGATGTCCCTGTAAGGCCGCTTCATAACTGGCCACATCTTCCCTGGATGTCCTGGTTGATCTCCCCAGGATGGAGGTTTGCCTCCACTAGCGCCATATGTACAGGGTCTTTGGAGAAGCCCCTAGGCCTCTGGAGCAAAACGCCTGAGCCTTAGCATGTTGGTATGACTAAGCACTAAGCAACACCCGGGAAGCCTTCACAGGGGTTTTGCATTTATCAGCGAGTTGGTGAACCTCCTCAGGGGTTTTAGGAGTTACTGGCACAAGTTATTCAGGACATTTATATTTTTCCATAATTTTTTTTAGCAGCACTGTGCCAGAACAATGTTCATGTTCATTGACCCATTGGGTCAGGGAACAAAGACCAGTAGCATCCAGTAAAGGCAGCAGCACAGAGACCACAGGCCTTTGCTGCCTTCCCTGTTTCATGGTGTCATTAGTTTCCTGTTGCAAAGATATTTCACTCAACAGGGTTAAAGAATTAAATGTAAGACCTGAAACTGTAAAACTCCTAGAAGAAAACAAGGGGGAAACTCCTTGATATTGATGCCGGTGGCCTTGTGTTTTTGGATATGACACCAAAAGCACAAGCAGTAAGAGCAAAAAAACCCAAGTGGGCCAATATCAAACTAAAAACCTGCACAGAAAAAGAAACAGGCAATAAAATGAAAAGGAAACCTATAGAATGAGAGAAGAGACTTGCAAACCACATATCTGATAAGTGGTTAATATCCAAAATATATAAGGAACTTGTATGACTCAATAGCAAACAAAACAAAACAACAACAAAAAACCAAAACCACAAATAATCTGATTAGAAAATGGACAGAGGACCAGAATAGACATTTTTTCCAAAGAAGACATACAAATGGACAACAGGCATGTGAAATATGCTCAACATCATTAATCATCAGGTAAATCAAAACCACAATGAGATATCACCTTATGCCTGTTAGAATAGCTATTATCAAAAAAGATAAAAGATAAGTGTTGGCGAGGTTGTGGAGAAAAGAGAGCCCTTGTGCACTGTTGGTGGGAATATAAATTGGTGCAGCCGCTATGGAAAACATTATGGAGATTACTCAATAAATTGAAAATAGAACTACGTTACGATATAGCAATCTCACACTGGGCGTATTTCTGAAAAAAATAAAATCACCATCTCGAAGAAATTTCTGCACTCTCCCATTCATTGCAGCATTATTCACAATAGCCAAGGCATGGAAACAGCCTAAGTGTCCATCGATGGATGAGTAGATAAAGAAAATGTGGTATAGATGCAACGGAATATTGTTCAGCCATAAAAAGAAAATTCTGCCATTTGTAACAACATGGATCAACCTTGAGAACATTATGCTAAGTGAAATAAGTCAGACAGAAAAATAAATACTGCATGATCTTACTTATGTGTGGAATCTACAGAAAGCTAAACTCGTAGAAATAGATAGCAGAATGGTGATTGCCAGGGGCCGTGGGCAGGATGTGTGTGTGTGTGTGTGTGTGTGTGTGTGTGAGCAATGGGGAAACGTTCATCAAAGGGCATAACCTTCCAGGTATAAGATGAATAAGTCCAGGGGATATAAGGTACAGCATGGTGACTATAGTTAGCAATACCATATTCTATACTTCAAAGTTGTTAAGAGCGTAGGTTTTAAAAAAGGTAATTATATGAGGTGATGGAGGTGTTAACTAACCTTACTGTGGTAATCATTTTGCAATATAGACAGGTATCAAATCATACCTCTGTATACCTTATACTCACACAATCTTATATGGCACTTATATCTCAAGAAATTTGGGGGGGAAAATCCAACTTCATATACTGAATTAAACCTGAATTTTTCACTTAATAAAAAATTCTGAAAACCTTCCTCTTTCAATAAATATAAGATTCATTACTACTCTTAAGGTACAGTGTACCCCACATGGTTTGGTATGAGAAAATACATATGAAGTACCCAGCACAGTGCCAGGCATAAACATCCTGGTTGCAATATATATATATTAATATATTTAAAATGTAGGTATTCTTAGGTATAAATCACCACAGATACTATAAGGCAAGCAGTCTTAGAAGGAGCAGTGAGGTCCCTGCACAAATTTGAGTTACACTAATGAAGGCAGCACTCAATGGATGAGCTCAGATGTAGGCAAATAGCACAAGAGAAAGATTGTCTTCCAGGGTAAAAGGAGGGAGAGATCACTAGGACTGCAGCCTAAGCAGTGGTATTGACCGGGCTAAAGATACTGACAACAGAGGGGGGTGGCCAGTTTTGAAAGAGGAATACTGGAGGGGGTATGACCCAGGCACAAACCAGGGGAAAGTGTGCCTGCAAACTGACGTGCATGTTTGGCTCTATCCCCCCAGTAGTGATGGGTGAATTCCTGTCCCAGCCAGTTGACAATAGGAATGACAGCCATCCAGTTCACACCCCTAGTTCTCTTCCCAGGCTTATCAAAAAAAAATTACTGTAAAACTTATATTTAAAAAGTGCATTTGGAAATACATTGACAAACTTAAAAACACTCTATGAAAACACAATCTTAGGTTGGCAAGAGCTTACCGTATTCTGAGAAAAATCTGCCTAAAAGGGAAATACCTTCTGACCTTCCTTTTTTCACAAGGATTGAGTGATGAATCTGGTGCAGGCATGTCTATAGGCCCTTAGTACACAACAGCAAAAAAGTTCAGTGAAAGCTTTAGTATGAAGGATAATAATCCCAACAGAAGCCATACATAATAATAAATCAAAATAAAATCTCTCTAGAGCTGAACTAATAGTTTAATAGTCACCTATAACTTAAAAACTCATTGAATTTTAATTTTAGTACAGATGGATTAAAAAGCAAATTATCAACAGAAAAGCAATCTATCATAGCTTCTAAATGATCTTTCAAGTGGAAACACAGAGTGTGGTAATAGATACTGAATGAATTCCATTATGGTTCTGGTGTGGATAATTCTGCATTTTATTTTCCTGAAGAAAAAATTAAACAACCTTAATTAAAGCTAATTAATTAATGAATAACAAATTAAAAATTTAATATTAAGCTATTTGAGGGTTATAATAAATGCAGATCTTATCTCCCATCTCACCAAATATTAGTTTAGCCAGAATAGAAAACTTCAGTATTTGATTCAAACTCGTAAACAGATCTCAATGACTTTATAACAGGTGTGTTTAACTAAATAATTTTACTGTCTTCAAAACATATTTTGGGGGCTTTCCTGGTGGCACAGTGTTTAAGAATCCACCTGCCAATGCAGGGGACACGGGTTCGAGCCCTGGTCCATGAAGATCCCACATGCCATGGAGCAACTAAGCCCATGAGCCACAACTACTGAGCCTGAGCACCTACAGCCCATGCTCCACACAAGAGAAGCCACCACAATGAGAAGCCTGCACACCGCAGCAAAGAGTAGCCCCTGCTTGCAGCAACTAGAGAAAGCCTGTGCACAGCAACAAAGACCCAACACAGCCAAAAAATAAATTAATTAATTAAAAAACAAAAACGATTTTGGAAGACATTATGGGAGAATGTGGTGGGCGGGGGGGGGAGCAGAAAAAACCCAATAGGTTAATTTGTCCTTCCTAGAATTTTGACAGATAAGATATATGAAATGATAAAACAAGTGAAAAAAATCAAAGTTTAAATCAAGCAGAAAGAATATTTTCAGAAGAATAATAAGTTGTTGCAACATTAGTAAAAAGAAATTTAAATTGTCTTTGGAAATAATGAGTAACCTATACAGCAGTTCATCAAAATTTGGCAAAATTTGTTCAGAATTTAAATGCACTTCTTATATTAACTCAAGCATTATTCTTATTAATTGTATAAAGACTGCATGACCCACATATAAACTCATATAAATGTAAAGGCTTTTAAGAGAGTTTTTTTAATTTTTTTTTTTTTTTTTTTTGTGGTACGCGGGCCTCTCACTGTTGTGGCCTCTCCCATTGCAGGGCACAGGCTCCAGAAGCACAGGCTCAGCGGCCATGGCTCACGGGCCCAGCCGCTCCGTGGCATGCGGGATCTTCCCAGACCGGGGCATGAACCTGTGTCCCCTATATTAAAAGTCCGGCAGGTGGACTCTCAACCACTGCGCCACCAGGGAAGCCCTAAGAGTTTTAAAAATAAATATCATAAATATTTTAACCAGGAAGGAAGCAAAAGTCCTGCAATCTTTGCTGTCATCTCCCATACGCCCACTTTCTCTATTATCCCTTAAAGTATACCACTTGAAAGAGGATCTAATTAATTGAGTTCACCTTCTCCCAAAACTGTTTACATCCCTCTTTCAAGGTTGTGGCATTAAGGCGTAAGAGTTACTTCAATTATCACCTTGAGTCATCTATGATCAAATGCTTATAGAAGATAAGGTTTTGGTTGACCATGTACTTGTTACCATAGAACTTTTTAGTGAACATAAGAAGTACGGTGTTTTGTTGGTGATTTCTAAGAAGAACCAATTTGGAGAAAGAAAATTTGTGTTCAGGATCAAGGGCTTAGTAAAAGGCCAGGACTTCTATGTCTGCCCTAAAAGAAATTCCTGTTTCCTAACGCTGCAGGATGGATAATTCTGAAAGGCAAACACACGGTCTAATCCTGCACTTGGCTGAAGAATAATGCAAAATGAATCCCCACTCTCATTCTGTCTCTTAAGTTAAAATTAGGTCATTGACTGTAAAAGGTTGGAATCCCACAAATTTGGGGTGATAAAATGCAATCAGATTCTGATGAAACTGAGAAAATCAAATCCTAAATTCTGCCAAGAAGTTCTTTGCCAGTAGAAGCATTCCTTTCTCTCCTGCCTTACAAAGTTAGTGTCCCCTTGGCTGTAGGAACCATAATGGTCTCCATGAGGTAGTTGTCTTGCAGGGAGTCCTGATTCCCCTCAAGACTCCCCTCCACCACAGCACAGAACTCAGTGTGAAGTTCACAAGTGAAAGTCTCATTCTTGTGCAAAACTCCAAATCTTTTTATTCTACTTTTTATTCTCTTTTTATTCTACTCTTTTTATTCTACTTTTATATATGACCTGATAATCCAGACTCATCAGACATCTTAAGACATCCTGTATGAAAGACAAGAACAGATAAACAATAATAAAACCACATCAGCTAGCCAAAACCAACATCAACAATAGAAACAAACCATAAACTAAGACAGCTGGAAAAAAAAAATGATGGAAGAGGGTGAAAAAAACAAAGAGACAGATAATATATCCATGAAATAAGAGCAGAATACTATACAAAGAGTAGTCAGAGAATGAGAAAGAGCCCATGGGAATTAAATATATAATATCAGAAGTGAAAACAGTAAACTATTTTAAAAGATAAAGTAAAATCCCACAAAATAGATAAAAAGACAGATATATAAACTAGGAGCAAATGATATGAAAACTAGATGATAAATTATAACTGTAAAACAAAACTAGGAAGAGAGAATAGAAAAAAAAAAGGAAGAAATTTTTCAAACATAGTTCAAGAAAATTTCCTAGAGCTGAATGACCTAAGTTTCCATATTGAAAATGTCCACAGAGATGCACTGTAAAATAAATGAAAGAGAACCACATACATATATCATTGTGGAATTTCAGAACATTTGGAACAAGAAGATTCTAATTACTTCCAAGAAGAAAAACACTTAAAAGGATCAAGAAGCAAAATGTCATTGAATTTCTCATTAGAAATACTTGAAGCAAGACAACAATGAATCAAGGTCCATGCACCCTTATCTGGAAGCTACTGAAAGATACATTCCACTAAGATGAGAGGACATTTAAAGCAGAAGAAAAAGAGACATGAAATGCACAAGAGACATTCATGGAGTCCCCAGGATTATGGTCCAGACGCTCTCAGGATGATGATTTGTGCAACAGACCCAGAGGGCAAGCAGTTGTCATGGGACTAAGTCAGGAAGCTTCAGGAATCTTGCCTTTCAAAGTTGAATCTAATAGAATATATCTAATATGTTTCAACTTAATGAGACAGGTTACACAATAGGGGACAAATGGAAGGTGAATTATTGCTAATTATAGGTACATAGTAAACCAAGGAAACAAATAATAAAAGACTCCTGGGAGAAAAATGTACAAGTCACCATAGTATAGTACATGGCTTGGTACTAAGTATTTAACCAATTACAGTGTTGATGTACAATATTGGGAGAACGGAGAACAGAGAAGCATGCCTATGGGGTAGGTAGTGGTGGAGAAAAAGAAGTAAGTTCTCAGCTTCCATAGTGACAAATCCATAGATTATACCTAAAACTGAAAACTCAGGGAGTGGCATTCAAAGGAGGTTATACAGAGGTAAGCAATCAGAAGAATTAAAATTGTTGCCTGGAGAATGTGATGGAGGTGAGGGGTATAAGGAAGTTATGGGGTTTTTATGTTTTAGGGTTTCTTTTTGGGGGGGTAAGTCATGAAGAACTGTTTGACTCCTTAAAATATGTGCTTGAATAACTTTATAGAACTGTTTGACTAAATATGTGCCTGTACAGCTTTAATTAGACCTTAAAAAATTAAAAATAAACAATTTATTATGAATGATTAAACATTTATGATCATGCCTAAGTGAGGTTTTAGGAGATTAACCACAAACTAAGATAAATAGGTGGATAATTGTGGTTGAATACATTATAGTTCACATAATTGAATCCAAACACTATTCATCTTAAACTGAGTCATTTAAGGGTGAATCACTAATAATGCATAGATGACACTAAAAAAGGAACAACTTGGTTTTTTAAGTTATTCACCTTTTTGGGGGTCAGATTATTCAGGGCATGGTTTTTCCAGATGTCATCATTAGCTGTAGTCCGGTGAGGTGCTTCCCTGTACATTTTGATACTATCTCAGGACTATTTTTCTTGTGATCCTCCAAATCAGACTTGGATATCCCTAATCCCTTAATCTAGATATGTTGATCTCACTATATTTTTATATACTGTTCTTCCCTCCTAATCAGTGGTGTTTGTGACCAGTCCCTTTAGCCCTCCTTTCCTTGTCCCTATAAATGCTGGCCAGCTTGAAAGTCTAGCGCCAAAACATAATGAGCGTAATCAAGTGTTGGAGAGAAAAGCCATCTGAAAATGGTTATTCCCCCCCACCTAATGTATAGGTTCTTGTGAAAATGTTCCTTCTGTTATTTTTATGGCTGCCTAAGACAGAAATAGTTTCCTCATTGAACGAGCTGTGGAGAATGAATGCATCCAGGTCAGGGTCAACCTGGTCCTCAAAGACCTCCTAGTTTATTTGATTAACTTCAGCCAAAAGATAAATTATATAGTTATGCGAGATCTGAAAGTCACTTTGCTAAAACTGGGTATGTGGTTACCTAGAAAACTTTAGACTTTGTCAGATAAGAGTAAATCCTTTTTCTCCCTGTGGTCAATACTCCCTGGATCAAAATAACCATTATGTACTCTGTACTTCTGTCTACACTGGCTGCCTTCATTTAATCCGATGCTCGTTTGGAAACCCTATTTTTCCCCTCTTCAGCTTTGTTTCCTAGAGAGAACTTCTTTTTGGCCTAGATTATCTTGGCATATGTTCTGTCCTTCCATTTGGTAACAGAAGAAAAAAAGAGAAATTGAATGGGATGTGACGACTTAAGTTTCCCACGTAGTGACTTATAAATATGATGTTTATTAACACAGTTGAATTTGGATTTAAAGTCAGCGTTTCTGAGATATGTTAAAATACTACATAGGAAAGTCTAACATTAAACAAGTTTATCCAATCGGTTTCTTAAGAAGCAACTTATTTAACAGTTTTAACCCTATAGGAAGATTATGCAAATCCGTTAAGCTAAAGTAATTATTCCTTCATTTAGCCCTTCCTTTTATTCACCATTATTTCTTACTGTATATATATATTTGCTGGTAGAAAGAGAACAGAGAGGGGAGTTTTTTCCTCTCAACCGTGGCATCCTTACCTCCCTCGCAAAGTAGGAAATCCTTACAAAGTTATGTTTATTGTCTCCAGAGCCCTGTTTATAATAATTTCCATTGTATTACCTTACATCTAATTAGTCCAATCATCAAGGTAAAATCTCAAGCTTTTTTCTAAATAGATTTAATTTCTAGATCAATACGTCACAAACAGAACTTAATAAGGAAGTACTAAGAATAAAAAAAATTGTGTTATAGGTTTGGATATTGTTTCACTCACTAATTTTGTCTTTGTCTCTGTTAGCTATAGGTTTAACAGTGATTTGGACGGTTTTGTTGGAGAAATGAGTCCTGAGGGACTATTTGAAGCAAAATTAGAAAATTGCTTTTCTGCTTTCCTAAGCCTGGTCAAAATGAAAGAATAAGAATAAAAGAAAAAGAGGTTGAAAATATTCAAATTTTATTTTACTATCCAGAATTAAATATTTGGAAAATATTTGGAATAATGAAATAATTTATTCCATCCACATATGAACAATTTGGACTGATGATGGTAATGCAGTGATTTGCTTGATTTATTGCCTTTGCATCAGCTTTTTAACAAAAAGACAATGAAAGCGCTTTTGTCATTGTACTTGATGCAAACAACTCGTGCAAGAGTTACCAGCTGACAGTCTCATGAATACCAACATCGGGATATACAACGTGTCATAAGCAAGGGTAAGCTCAGGGAAAGGGACAATCATAAAATTCACATTTCATTGAGCAAAGTAATCTTCTGAATTTTACTCCATAGTCCACAGTGTTCTGTGAAGTCATTTTTTTCCCCTAACAAAACTGAAACTTAGGGCAGTTTAGAATGTACCTGACAAATCAATTCCAGCACAATGTTCTATTAGCTCTGATGATACTAGTGGAGTGTACATTTCATTGGCATAAGGATTCTGGGAAGTCTAAGGGAAAAGCAACTCAGAAATCCAAAGCTTTTAAGAAGCTTCTCAATGGCATTTTCCTCAGGCACAAGACCTTTCTCCTACTTGAACACTGATGAAAAACTCTCATAAAATTCTCCATATTGTATTCAATAAAGGATCCATTAGAATAATTTTCTAAATTTAAGATTTTGAAACTTCAACTTCATCATTAGTGGATGTCATGTAAAAAGTAAGCAATTGTATCTAATGCTAAGTCATAAATTTAATATACTTTGATTTATTTTAAAAATACATTGACCACCTACTATATCCAGGTACTATGCTAGTACCTGTAAAGTGATAGATCCGATACAACTTTCACCCTCCAGGTTTTTGGGTTCCAGGGTTTGCTGCTGACATAGATCCTAAATATGCCATTCTATCAATACAAACTAAATGCAACAAGATTGGTTTAGAGACAGAGGACAGAGCTCCCTGGAAGTGCTAAGGATGCTTTGAAATTTGCAAAGCCGTCACATAGGTGATATTTGAGATGACTTGTGGGGGATGAGATTTATACATAGAGAGAATTACATTTAATTTCTGAACTGACCTTTTAAGGCAGCGGTCCCAACATTTTTGGCACCAGGGACCGGCTTCGTGGAAGACAACTTTTCCATGGGAAGTGGGGTGGATAGTTCAGGTGATAATGCGAGCGATGGGGAGCGGTGGGGAGCAGCAGATGAAGCTTCGCTCTCTCGCCTGCCACTCACCTCCTGCTGTGTGGCCCAGTTCTTAACAGGCCACAGATGCTATGAGTCCACGACCCAGGGGGTGGGGACCCCTGTCTTAAGGTATTCATCTTACATCCTTTCAGCTGATAGGTCAATAATTTTGGAAAACTTTAGATTACTCCTCTACTATTTAGAAACAAATAATATTACACTGTTACTTTAGATGGGATAAAATGTACTCCAGTATTGGAGTCATTTTTTTTCAGAAAAACATCTTCATCTGTTTAAAGCCAACCTATTTTACCAACTTCATTATGATTCAAATTAAGTCAGTTATTTCTCATGAAAGGTCAGGGAATATCTTTCTTCACATGCAAATGGACCGATGGCATCTAGAAAAGGTCATTCATTATTAGTAATGGAGGCTAAAATAGCAAGTATGGAAAAGCAATCTTGAAGTAGTCTTCTGTGTGAAGTGCAATATATCATATGAACCTTCATTTTGAGTGGCAAAACTACAATAGATTTTGGACACTAGGATTTTTTATACAGGCAATCTTGAATAAGTCATCCTCTTGATCTTTGTAAGCTACATAGAGTTTCAAATAAAGTCATATACTTACCATAACTACTAAATCGTAGGAAAATCTTACTTGACTTGATAAAATAGCTGGATCTGTACATAACCTCACTGCTTATGTATGCACCAAGATGGAATCCATCCTCTGAACATTGGACTGCACAGATGCCTTAGTCCAATTTTCCTACAGTGATGATTCATGCAGTTTCAGCATTCCAAAAGTCACTGAGGGTTGTGTTTGTGCAAATTTGGGAAGGCTGCTGGTTCAGAAGATAGAGGCTAGGTTCTACCATCATCATATGTTATCAAAGGGTCTGCAAAAATTTAATCATGAAGCCACCCATTCTCCCAAATAATTTCTTCAAGGGGCCAAAAGAAAACAGTAGTTGAGAAAATTAAATCAAAACCAATGTAGGAGATGACTTCCCTGGTGGTCCAGTGGTAAAGAATCTGCCTTCCAATGCAGGGGACATGGGTTCAATCCGTGGTCGGGGAACTAAGATCCCACATCCCACGGGGCAACTAAGCCCTTGTGCCACAACTGAGCTCGTGAGCCTCAACGAGAGAGCTCACGCACCGCAACTACAGAGTCCATGTGCCCTGGAACCCGTGCGCCACAATTAGAGTAGGAAAAAAACCCGCACACCACAACTAGAGAGAAGCCCATGCACCGCAACAAAGAGCCCATGCTGCAATGAAAGATCCCGCATGTCTCAGTGAAGATCCCACATGCCGCAACTAAGACCTGATGCAGCCAAAAGAATAAATAAATAATTATTTTTAAAAAATGTAATGTTGGGGAAAAAAACAACAACAATGTTGGCAATTACAAGAATATATGCAGGTGATATCAGTAAACAAAGACTGAAGATGAGTATGTTGTTCGTTAACAATTTTGGTGTTTGAATGTTTGCTTTCACTTTGAAGAAACAGGACCTAAAAAAATATACAAGTTTTGAATATTTCAGAGGGTAAAGGAATAAGCCCATAGTATAAATAGGCTAGAAAGAAAAATTCCTCTAGTTCACTGTTTCTATCAGTGAATAAAGATTAGTCCTGTTGGCAGACATTATGCAGTTTCTAACTGGAAATGACCAAACTCAAATGAGAAATAGTAACGTTTGTGTGTAATAATTAATACCTACTTCTATTATATAATTCAATCATGTAGAACTTTGTTATAAAGTAATATACACAATACTTTCTCCAGCAATAAATAAAATAAAATGCCTTCAGACACTAAATAGATTACATATTCCAGTGTCTCATAAGCACAATATTTGTTTCCCCTCCTAATTCTCTGTTCTCACTTTTTTTCTGATCATCTCTCTTACTGATTCCAAAAATGTATCATTTCTGTAATTTGGAGGCTGTGTTTTCACAAATGATTATATGAAATTTATTCTGAGGACTTGTTCTTGCTCTCCTTTTAAATTGGCTCCAGGAGATTTTTCGATGTAGCACATTGAGAGGTTAAGTACTAGGGTATCATCTTTCTTACACCCTACTCTTAGGTAGATAAGGACTAATTCTCCCACTATGTTAGCATATTCCACAAGCATCTCTGTTTGCCTTAATTTCTTCTATTACTTGCACTCTCTTATGATCATTTAAATGTCTTTATCATCCCTAGGGATAAGATATATTCCCATCAATAATAGTGGTTCATCATGGCCCTGGTGCACAATCATGGGAACATGTCACTCTAGTAAGATATCTGATTCATGGTTCATGCGTGCTTGCACACGCATGCCTATGGTGTGGTTCTGTAAAACTACCCACGTGGTTCTGAGGCATTTCCCCCTTCCTTCAGCCCCCCATAATCACTGATACAATGTCTCATTTTTCCTTTAAAAGTGAGAATTTTTTCTACTACTTATTAGGTCTTTGACATCTGAGCACGTTATTCTCCCATTTGCCACTACTTTACAATACTGTTTTGTAGGGTTTCTCTTGCTGTTTTTGGAAGTTCTTTCTCTTGTACTCAACATTTCTACACAAATAAGAGGAATTAGAAGCATTTATCTCAAGGACTGTTCTTGATTTTGATACTGGCAAATAAAACAAGGCAAAACCGTAAAATAAACTTGTACTGACCACAATACTAGTAAACAGGGTTTTAAGTTTCCTCTTGTGATTCTAGAGGGTCATGGAAAAGGTTTTCACGGGAGCCAGAGTTCCCACTGATGTGTTGTCATAATGCATAGCTAGCTGCTCAGCAGCAATTTGGCCCCAGGAATGGCTTGATGACCCTTATCCTATGTTATAAAATTATCTTTTAAAGTCTGCATTTTCTCCCTTTTTTCCTGATTGTTTGCTCTTTTTAAAAAATTATTATTCAAAATTACTTCAAGGTTCTCATTAGTCTAATTTCCCATTTTACATAATCATGTACACATTCTTAGAAGTCTTTTCTAATTCTTTGCCTCACATAAGGCATTTTTAAATAAATTTTTATTTTCTTCACTAAACTGTTACTTATCTAAGATGGAACATATATTGAATATCATTTATCTCGAACATTTAACACTATCTGGCACATAAATAAAATGACTGAATAAACTGTATTACAATTTTTCTTAGATAATTTGTTCACTTGACTTGTATTCCAACTTCTATATCAGAAAATTTTAACATATTTTAGTAACTTCCTCTTTTCTGTTCTTGGCAGTATTATGTGTGTGTGTGAACGTGTGTGTGTGTGTGTGTGTGTGTCATATGCCATATACCTGGGTTCAGATTGCATTTCAAATTATCTTTGTCATCTTCATTAATCATGTCTCTTATTTGATGCTGTTCTTAAGAGCAGAGCTGCAGTGGACAAATACGATAAGGACATATGGTCAGGGTCAGCCTTGATGTACTTACATTTCTTTCCTCACCAGCACATTAAGTTTGAGGATGCTATTACCTTTCGCATCAATGTCTTTAGGTATCTTTGCAATGTTTCTGACACCCACTAAATGCATGGTCTTAAGAGAAAATGATGGCTTTAGCAAAGGTTTTCTTTTTTTAAAAAAACAAAACTAAATATAATAAGCATTCTTTTTATTTCTCTTCTTTAGTGTATTCTGCCATTTCTCTGAGTTTATCAAACATATATTTCCTGCCTGGTTTGACTCTATCTTGTGTCTCAAATCCTCTGTTGTTGTTCCTACAAGTTTAAGTCTTTCTATCTCCTTAATACAAATTTTCTAAAAATCTCCCCCATACTCCAGCCTCATTTCATTAGTCATTCACCTGTCTCTCATGAGCCATAGAGAACTTGTATCAGAAGTTTGCTCATGGAAAACAAATCACAATCAAAGCTGAAGTTCTAAACCAGAATGAAAAAAACCAAGAAACAAGAAAAAAAGTGTGAAATGATGAAATTTGCCAAATAGAGGTGTGGAATCAAGTCGCTCTGTGTCTAAATCTTGGATCTGCCACTCACTATCTGTGTCAGCTTGGGTAAATTACTAAACCAATGAGCCTAAGTTTCCTCGTCTTTCTTTAGGATCATAAAAACTATTCTTTCCATCATGAGATAACCTTGTAAAACTTCTTGCACTGTGCTTGACACTTACAAGTTGCTTCGACACAATTTTTTTTGTCAGCACAGTGCCTGACTCTAGCAAAATGAAAGTGAAAAGATACACTCTTGTTCTTAAGGAGTTCACAATGTTATTTGGTTCCCACCACACCCCTGACCCCCCTTCCCTTCAAATCAGGTGCCTTCCAGGGGAACAGAAGAATGCCAGTGAGTTCTGTTATTCAAATCTCATGTTGGAAAAGGTCTTGATGTGAGTTACTGGATGAAGTTTTATGATTTGGAGAACATTCTATTAATAGAACTACAAGCACAGATGGCCCAGAGTTCTTTTTAGGGACAGATTTCTGAACCATATCCATGGCAGCTGGTTCATATGACATGGTCTTTACCAAAGGAAGAAGGAATCAGGTGGCCTGGCTCAATTTCAGCTGTGTTGTGCCCCATGGAATTGGACACTATTTAGCATAAATTTCCTGATTTTTGAAACATTATCTTGTGATTCTACTGCTCTTTTCTTATTAAGAGAGGTTTCATTTGCTATGAAGCTGAGCTTGGTTACTGTCTTTCTAGCTCGGACTTTGCTTCTGTGTGATTTATCAATGCCATTTGTGTTTCAGATAGAGATAAAATTAAAACTGAAATTAAAGGCAAATTTTGTCTTTAATATAGTATAATGTGACGTGGAGCTACGGAACAAGCAAATATTTTAATGCTGCCAACGCTGTTTGGTTTAAGTTAACATCATTCAACACCGCTCTTTGTCAATGGTCACTCCATGAAAAAAAATCTCAAACATGGAGAAGGCTCAGCAGTAACTGAATATGATCTCCATTTATTGAGATGGAGCAAGAGAACAGGCCGAAGAAATGTTTACCATTTTAAGTATCTTTATGCCCGAGAACTGTTTTAAATACTGTTATGAAACAAAACAACAACAGCAAACTTTGATGACTTTCTGTGCTGGAAATCTATTGACCGCAGGTCATTGTGTCAGCCAGCCAGTCCACAGCCCTTTTTCTTCTCAGCATCTACCACTGGGTCTCAGTGACAGGCTCAGTCATGACCTTTGATTGGCGAGGGCTGTTAAGGTGCTCGTGGTCAGAGAAGGATGAAGAGTCCTTGTACAGTGCTCCGCAAACCTGAATAATATCAGAATTACCTAGAAAAGCTTTTATAAAAATCTATATTTCTGGGCTCGACACTCAGAGATTCTGATTTTGTAGATCCAATGTAGGGCTTAGGGATATATGTTATTATAAAAGTACTTAGGGAATTCTGATAATGAACCAGAACTAAAAACTTACTTAAGAAAATGGGCTTCTGGGTTTACTTCTAGTAACTAGGGTTCTGCCTTTCTTATCTTGTCTCCCATTTCTAGTAACTAAATCCTGGGTGTGTTGTCCAGTGCCCAAGTCCTTTTTTGATACACTACCTAGAACACTTTAAAACTGTGGGCTTTACTTTCTTTCCAATTGACTTTCTCCCTATATTTTCACCTAGAACAGAGTCTTTAGCTCTAAATCCCAGACAGAGGGACTTCTCTGGCAGTCCAGTGGTTAGGACTCTGGGCTTCCACTGCAGGAGGTGCGGGTTCGATCCCTGGTCTGGGAACTAGGATCCCGTATGACAAAAAAGAAAGAAAGAAAAGAAAGAAAGGAAAGAAAGAAAGAAAGAAAGAAAGAAAGAAAGAGAGAAAGAGAGAAAGAGAGAAAGAAAGAAAGAAAGAAAGAAGGAAGGAAGGAAGGAAAGAAAGAAAGAAAGAAAGAAAGAAAGAAAGAAAGAAAGAAAGAAAGAAAGAAAGAAAGAAAGAAAGAAGGAAGGAAGGAAGGAAGAAAGAAAGAAAGAAAGAAAGAAAGAAAGAAAGAAAGAAAGAAAGAAAGAAAGAAAGAAAAAGGAATTAAATCCCAAATAAAGGGGACAGAATGCCTTCCTTGCGGCAGGCCTCTCTGGACCTCGTCTGCTCCCGGGTTTTCTGACCCTGTGCTGTGCTCTGTTTGTCCACCTGCCTTTCAGAACATCTGATTTTCTCATATCTGATGTCCCTAACTCCAGCTGCTTCTCTGCACTACCACCTGTTACCCACCGTCATGACCCTGGGTCAGGACTGTTGGATTTACGATACATATGGATCATCTGCGTATCGTTTAAGTAGATTTTTTGCACTCACTCACCCGAGTTAATAAATCAGAAGTGTTGGGAATTGGTCTCAGGCGTCTCGATATTTAGAAGCACCCAGGTAATTCTGATGGATTTACTGCTGGACCATACTGTAAGTATGAGAAGCTATAGCTAACCTCATTTCCCTAAGTCTGGTTCCTATTTTGTGGGTACATCTTATTCAAGTTTTAATCCATTTAGTTCTAATCCGTCCTGCTAACAGTTCACATGCCAACCACCCAGCTGTGTGATGAAATTCTTCGGCATTGAATCAAATCCAAATTCCATCTCTTCCATTTCTGACCCTCTGCAATTGAGATTAATCTTGCCCTTTTCTGAACTTTCATTGCTCTCCACCTGTTTCCTTCTTTTGCTAGTTACCATATCCAATCTTGTATTATAGATGTTTATTCATCTTAAGAAACAGCTCTTTGAGGGCAGGCTCTGGATCTAGGTTGTCTTTCTATTTCCAGTGTTTAGCACAGTGACACGGGGCCTGGCACATAGTGGGTGATCATAAGTACCTACTGAACGAGAGAAAGATGGTGCTCAACTTGAACCTGGAGGTTTGAAGAAGTTTTCCAGAGGTCTTTTCTCTTTTTAGAAAGTAGTGATTTGAAGGTATTTCAAGACTTTATTTTAAAATGTCAGTAAAAAGGAAAATCTTTCTAAAAAGAGTAGTTGATTGTAATAGTAAGGGAAGGAATATTGCAAGAAGAACTATAAAAATGACAATGCTAGGCCTTTCTATTTGGTCATGGGTTTGACTAGGAGAGTGTTGATGGATAACAGTTGGGAATTATTTGACTTAGCAACAAAATGGGGTTCTTAAAAACTGTGTGCTGTGGTATCTTAGTCTCTACAGTGGTTGCTTGTTTTTAGGTCAAAGCAAACTAAATCAGCTAGCTTCAGAAATTGATTCCTTAGAAACATTTTTTCAGAATGTTTGAAACACTTTATTTAAAGAGCTGCCTCAACATTGGATGTGATTGTTCCATTTCAACACAAAGAGACCTAAGTTTTTCAGTGCTTAATAAAACCCTAAAAAGTGGAAAACCAATCCACCTGACCATTTCTCCCACAGAGCCATTGATGACCAGGCTTGGGCTCTCAATTTTAAGTATTTCTTTTCCTTTTCATCAAGGAAATACGTTAAAGGAAATGTTTGTCTTAGTTCTTTCACTTATTTCTCTTTCTTCTATCAGTTCTGCAGTGTCACTCACAAAACGAGGGAGTAAAAATTGAAGCCAAAGGCATCTATTTAGGGCTTCCCTGGTGGCGCAGTGGTTGAGAGTCCGCCTGCCGATGCAAGGGACACGGGTTCGTGCCCCAGTCCGGGAGGATCTCGCATGCCGCGGAGCGGCTGGGCCCGTGAGCCACGGCTGCTGAGCCTGCGCGTCCGGAGCCTCCGCTCCGCAACGGGAGAGGCCACAACAGTGAGAGGCCAGCGTACAGCAAAAAAAAAAAAAGACATCTATTTATAAGAAAATCAGCCAATGTCAGAAAATTCCTAATTATCATTATTAGAAGCCCTAATGCATTCACTAGTTGGAGGAGTAGGATATGGGAGTTGATGCAACTTGACAGCAAGACCCCAATGGAAAAGTATATTTAAAGAATAAAAAATTTTTAAGAACCCATTTGTGTACAAAGATGTGTCTGTAAAGGGCACAGGTAAACTTTCAAAGTGATGAACTCAGCCAATGCACTATTCCTGTCTTCTGGACATTTTTTGAATCCTCTTTCCTCTATTAGTCAGGAGTCAATCAAGAAAGAAAAACCACACCAGTTAATTTAACAGGATTTGCTATGAAGAATTGTCAGTCAGATATTAGAGAACTGAAAATTCAAATAAGTAGGACCAGGGATTCACAGAGGTAGTAACTGCAGGAAGTAGGTTCACCCCCATGGCTGGGATAAAAAAGAAAAGACTGGGGTTGTTAAATTTAGAAGTTAATTGGAGAGCTTTGTAGAGCTGGTACCCACACTTAGGAGGAAGGGAGCTTCCTGTCTACAGTTGGTACTGCAGGAACTTGCCGGTATCCATGGAACTTGGGAGGCCTAAAGGTTACAGCACGAATGGATTAAAATCTCTTGCTCTCGCGATAACTCACAAGGTAGTGGGGAAAGTAATCATATATGTGAAGGCAGTTTGCATACTGTAAAGTACTGCATAAAAGTGAATGTATATTATGGTTATTACAATACATTTTAGACTTATATTTTTCATGAGTTATTCTGGGGCAGGCTGGACTTCATGTCTTCTGTCTGTTGCCAAACTATGTGTTAGACTTTGGCACTTGAGTTTTGGCTTGGAATGTATAATAATCAGCTATAATCCTACACATCACAATCAGCTTCTAAACCTACTTGACTGGGATCTAGACTTACTAAAAGTAACATAAACATTTCAGAGGGCTCCCTATTCTTTTTGGTATTCAAGATCTGTCTATTCTAGTCTAACATTCCTGGCTAGACTGTGTGACCTTCTTGGAAGCTGGACAGGGTAGAGTCAGGACAGGGGAGGAAGTATGGCTGTAGTCATACCTTTTGAGATATTTTACTCACTGAGCAGAGATTGAGTCATTGAATACAGGGGAGAAAATACAAGCTGTGTTACTCAGTTTCTGCTTCTACCTTTTCATCTCATGGGCAAGAAATTGTTTATTACAAACTTTAAGAGTCAGAAAACAGTTCATCAAGAGTCCACAAATTACCTACTCTTTCAGGTGGAAAATAACTTCATATCAATCCTTCTCATCTCTACTTGGACACACAGGTGGCAAAATCGTTTATATGTTGGTTGATTAAGAAGGAACATGAAATTTAAGTATGAAATAATGGGGAGAGGGAGTACTTCCTCTTGATTTAGGATAACAATCTTTTGCTGCCCCAGTTCATCCTAGAAATCAGCTGATTCCCATAAATGTCACAGAAATATTCTGCATTTTGTCAGAAAAGAAATATTCTACAAATATCTGCAGCCAGGATCTCTCCCTGTAATTAGCCTCTCATTATGCAGCTCACCATTCCCTCCACTCAAATAGTCTTTATGCTAATTGCATAATATTTCATTGTCAGCAGAATGTGCAACAGTGCTTTCGTTATTGAACAGAAGTTGGATCCTTAATCCAGATCTTTTGTGAAATAAAGCTCATTGCCTGGCATATGTTACTTATAAACTTTTGGTAGATTTATTGACTATTGGTATAGTTAAAACACAGAGGTCCATTTTAATGGTACTTCATATCGAGTGTATTTATATATATTTTTTACTCAACAATTGGTTTCCTGAATGGCCCAGTATGTCTCTGGATTTCTCTTTCTTACATCTAAAACTATAAATAAATGATGCTAAAATTACTTGTGGAATTTAATAACTCATCAGAAGTTATGAATTATAAAGAAGTCTATGTTTAAAATATTTATGGCCTTTTTACAATTATTTTCATCTTCCCAAAAGCAATTCTTTTGATTAATAATAGTAATACTTAATAGCTAACCTTTTTGAATCTTTCCTATGGGACAAATAACGTGCTAAAATCTTTACATGATTATTTCATTTAATACAACGTGATTATAAGTAAGATCCTATTATAATTCCTATTCTATAGAAAAACTAAGGTTAAAAGGGATTAAGTAAATTGCTAGAAGATACCCAGTTAGCACACGGGAGAGCTAAGATTCAAAGCCAAGTCTTTTTGACACCAAAATCTAATTTGTTAACTACTGTGCTATATGTAATAGAATACATGGTCCAAAAAAAAAAAAGATCCTTTTCCAATTCTAACAGAAGACCAGATGTTTTCAGAAGTAAACCTGGGTTGGATGTGAAACATAAAATAAGACATATACTAAACAATTGCAAAGTAAAGTCTGAAATTCAGAAAAGAAGGAATAATTTTAATAGTCCATTGAGTGAGAATTAGAAACAAAAACAAAAAAAACCTTTCAGTTTATATTCCTTAGACTTGTCAGGAAGCTACCCCTGAGGGAATTTTCTTTGAATTCTCTTGCCTTAGGTATCTGCTTGACTCACTCCCTCAAGTCTTTGCTCAAATCATACTTTTGCAAATTGGCCTCCCCTGACCATATGAATATTAAAATGTTGCCATCCCTCCTCCCACTATTTCTCTGTCCTCTGGTCCTGGTCCTCCTTTCCCTAGCAGACCATGCTCAACTTCTTTATTACCAGCAATAAATACCTTCTGAAGTACATATTTACTAATTATTGTGTTCTTTGTTGTCAGCCTATTCCCACTAGAACACAACTTTCTTGAGGCTAAGGATTTGTGTTTGTTGTGCACCCTGATGTACCCCAAGCGTCTAGAATCAGGCGTGGAGAACAGTACTTATAGTAAATGTTTGTGGGATGGATAAGGGTTTAGCAGTGAATTAGAATTTTAAGGGAGTTTATTGCCAGAAAGTGCCAGCGTCTGAAAAGAGAACTATGAATGCTCCTAAGCAAAGGAAATCATCATCCCTTCAAAATACGCCAACAGGAAGAGAGGTGCCAAAGCAATGTATTTCCAGAAGGGGAGTCTTCCTCCTACTTCCTTGAGGTGTGGCAGGAAGGTCCTCAAAATCAGGCTGTCCCCTGAGGACTTCATTCTAATACAGAGCAGGAAGTCATTTCACCTCTCCATGGTCCTTCTCCTTCTGTTTTTCAAATGGAAGGTCTTTGGGGGATAACGATATTGTTTCTCCTTTCCTGTGTGTTGCGAGCTTGTTGGGATGATCACGTGCATCATTTCGCTGGACCATTTATCATTTTCTGGACCATGAGGAGCCACATTTGAAACCCACCAAGAGGAATTCACAGCCCACAGAGATCTTAAACTCAGAGCCCAATGCAGAAACTGGACATGATTTTGGTGTCTTTCTTTGAGAAGAGGATGATGCATTTTCAGTTGGGCATAGGTATTTGAATGAGATTAGATGCGCCATTTTTGGAGTTAGATATATGGAAAAAAGAAAGTGTGTGGATGTGGGCACTGAAGAAGGTGGTTAATAATGAACAATAATTGCTTTTAAAAGTAAATTTTATTGACATGAGACATAATCAGAAAAATGTACAAGTTATAATAGATTTACGACTTTACTATAAAGTGAATAAGCTCACATGATGAACACCTAGATCAGGAATTAAAATGACCAGCATTTCAAAAGCCTCTCTGTCGTATACAAATTACAGCTTCTTACCAACCCAGGAGTGATGACTCTCATGACCTCTAATATCCATAGTTACTTTTGCTCATTTTGGGCTTTAATAAATGGAACCATGCAGTATGTGTTGTTTTTGTACCTGGCTTCTTTTGAACAATATTAGGATTGTAAGATTCATTATGTTGTCTCAGTACCAACAGTTCTTTCCATTGTCATTGTTGTATAGTTTTCTATTGAATGAACATACCACAATTTATTTATCCATTCTACTGCTAATAGATATTTGGCCTTTTTTTTTCAGTTTAGGGCTGTGCAAACATTCTTGTCCATATCTTTTAATGTGTATATGCATTTCTACTGGTTATTTATCTAGGAGTGGACTGTAGATTTGCTGAGCCATAGGATATATACTCCTGCATATATTCAGATTTGGTAGATAGGAGTAAGCACTTTTTTAAAGTTGTTGTACAAATTTATACTCCCACCAGCCAGGTATGAGGGTTCCAACATTTTACAATTGTTATTATCAGTCATTTTATTGATAGTTTTAGCCACTCTAGTTAAATTGATTTTAATTTTCATTTACCTCCTGACAAACAAGTGTGAACACATTTCCCTTTTTTTTTTTTTTTTGGTCCATCCAGCTATTCTATTGTCCTGTAGAATTTTATACTTCTTTCTTATTGACTTGTAAGTGTTCTTATATATATAAGTCAGTCCTTTGTTAATATATGAATTGCAGATATCTATTCCCAGACTACAGATTAATTTTTCACTTCCTTAACGTTATCACTTGGTGAACAGAAATACTTAATTTTAAATTAAATACTTAATTTATCCTTCTCTTATTTTATGGTTTTTGTGTTTTAATTAAGAAATGTCTGCTAACCCCAGGATCATACATATATATATTCTTTTATAATATTTTTCAGAAGATTTATTATTTTCTCTTTTACATATAGAATTGATTTTTATGTAAATTATGATCTAGAGGTCAAGGTTCTTTCCTATTCAATTTACATTTAAAACAGCACTATATATTGAAAAACACCATCCTTTCCCTATTGCTTTGTAACTCCACTTTTGACAAAAATCAAGTGTTCGTATATGTGTGGGTCTCTTTCTAGACTATTTTGTTCCATTAGTCTATAGCTTTTCACCAATACTATTCTGTTTTAATATTGTTAATTTATTATAAATGTTGATTTATGACAGTGCAAGTTTTCCAACTTTAGTTTTTTTCAGGACAGTTTTGGCTATTTCCTGGACTTTCACATGGAAGAAATATATATATATATAATTATATTGATATTTTCCATTAAAAATTCCTGCTAAGATTTCGATTAACATTGTATTGTTTTTATGCTTTTTCTCATATTTTAAGGGTTATTTATGTATTAGGGATATAGACCTTTATTATAACATACACTACTAATTAATTCTTTTTTTTTTGGTGCCAAAACCCAGGACTAATTAATTCTTGAAGTCTGTCATCTGTCTTTTGACTTTGCTTGTGTGTTTTTTAGTTATATACTTTTAAATTTCAATTTGGCCCTCACATTCTTTCAAGAGTTATTCCCCAAGGAAAATATACAACTGTGACTAAAAGAGGCATATAATCAAGGCATTTCAGTATTTTATTTTCCCTTGCTTATTACTTTTATGGAGTCTTCATCTGTAAATTTCCATCGGTACAACAGAGTCTTCATTCAGTGCATCAAGAGTGCAGTCTGCATCTCCCAGAAGCATTTGTGAAATCTGCACAGAGAACACACCACATGGGTAAATCGCTGTGGAGAACTAAAGCAATTTCCATTGAGTGCTTAGTTAATTCACTCGAGTAGATAAATATCTTTTGAAGATTATTAAATTGTTGCATTGAGTTTTTGTAGCAAACACAAATGTGTTCTACTATTACGTAATTTACCTCTTACGAAGGAAGTACTTTAAAGAATATGAATGAGTCCTTAAAAACTGTACAATGCATCGGATATTTGTACTTCAAACTATTGAGATGTAAATACAACATTCATTACCATCAGAACAAGTGGTGTTTCATTCAATGTATAAAGCATGGGTTTAATGAAACCAGTTTCCTGTGTTATTCTTTTGACAATTTTTATGTATGTTATTGCTTCATCTAAGTAATTCAGTGTATTCTTTTCTGTGCTCCTCTCATTTGCCAGTTAATTATCTAAATACAAATAAATGCCATTTAAAACCTCAGTTGATATATTGAACCTTGTTCTTCAATTTTTGAATTGCATGTTAAGCACTTAGATCTGTGAGACAATAGGCATTTAGTAGACAAGTTGATTTAAACTGATCCCACATGAATCAGGAGCAATGTGAACTTAGAAAAATTATTTAGAACTTTCTTTTTTAATGCATGTACTTACATTTGGTTACAAAATATAACCACTGTCATTATCGACATTTTGGAAAAAAAGAAAAAGATGAAAAAAAATCCTTCTGGTTCCAACATATTTAAACACAAAGGGTGTTGGCATTTGGGTGTGGCTTCCTATCTATTCGTCCATACATAGAGAATTTTTACACATGTATTATGTACTATTTTTTACACATATGTATATTGCTTTATGTTTCTCCATTTATAATACTATATAATATTTTATTTCACCAGATGTAAAATAACTTACATGTCTGTATTTTTTCAATATTTTAAATTGAATTCACTTTTTAATTGAATGCAATCTTTTCATTTGAATCTTTAAATACTTATGGAAATCATTATAGAAGAGAGGAGAGTATAGTTAAAATTTTTTAAATCAGATACATTAATTAGGAAAATTAGTTGTCATATTTTATTTGTTTGGTCTCATGTGGTATTATTAAGAATAAAAAATGTTGTACACTGAATGGTTGGCAGAATTACATATTCTTCTTTAGCAGTTAATGGTAATGTTTACTTTTCTAGGATGCATATATTTAGATACTGGTTCTCCTATCTCAATCATTTTTGCTTAGTTCATATACTTACCAATTTCTTTGTAATTGCACGATCTAGTCAAGAATGTACGAAGAATAAAAGAATAAGTTATTGCCAAATTCTGCTCCATGTAGATTTTACCAACTGCCATAATTCAGATCCTTTTCACCAGAATTTAATTACGGGGATACGCTTCTAATTTGTCTTCATCCAAACACTGTCCACTCCATTGCCAGATGAATCTTCTTAAAATACGTCTTTCATGATAACTTTACTGTTTACAGTTTTCAGAGGCTCCACATTACTTCTTGGGTAAAGTCCACTCTGGGTCCTGAAGACTTTCTGCTTCTGACTTCAGTCTAACTCTCTGGATTTTTCTTACATTCATTCTTTCACTGCACCATCTCCCATCTGTGCTTTGTTTTGGCTTGTTGCTCAGCTGCTTAGAATGCCTTTTCTCTGTTCACTTCTACCTTTAAATATTTAATGCCAGGTAAAGTCTCAATTCTTTTGTGAAGTTTTCTTTATGGACTTGTAGCATTTGTAAACATGCATTTACCTCATCCTTAATCATATATAGAATTAGGCAATCATATACGGCAATATCATATATGGCAGTATCATATATGATATTAGGATATCAAGTTTAATCCATAATTGTTTATACACTGGGAACTGTGGGCAATAGAAATATTAAATTGATCCACAATCTTGGGAAATGTACCATCTAGATCTGCACTGTTCAGTTGGGGAGCCACTTGCCACCTGACGCTATTGAACACTTGCAAATGTGGCCAGTGTGACAGAGGAACTGAGTTTTAAATTTTATTTAATTTTAACTGATTTGCTTTTAAGTTTAAAATCTGAAGGAGAGTAAAGGGTTTTTCTGTTAAATACAACTGTGTTGTTTTGGTAGGATTACATTTTACTTTCCTTGTTGCATCACATAGATATTATTGCATGGAAGTGTGTGTAGGAAAGAGGTAAACATTTCTCCTAGTATTACAAATAAACACATCATCCATCCAGTCAGGAACAATAGACTGACTCCATTCCAGTGATGTTTTATTTGAGGTTTTAATTCAGAGAGCACAAGTTACAGTGATATCTATTTAATTGGTAATATAATGGAAATACTTATTAACGTTTTAGTTATAATATAATTAAATTATTTTTCTAGTTAGAAAATAAGTATAGACATATTTTTAAATTTAAAATAAAGACATGCTACTGGTGTAAAATCAAGAGTTGCAGAAGCTAGCCCTATGTCTGGAACAGCTAGAGAGAGAGACAGAGACAGAGAAGGAAACAGAAACTGGAAGAAGATACGTCACAAATTTCACACGAACGACAATCAGTCTGCTGTAGCAGAGGAAAATGTAAAGCTATTTGTTGCAAAAAAAAATTTTAAGTAACAAACTGGGTAATATTAGAGGCATTTTCAGCAGATACATAATGAATTTGATAAGAACTTTCCTTGCAACAGTGAAAAGTCAAAAAAGAATAAACGAAGTTAGTCACCTAAAAGCAGAATAGTCTGACCATCACAACGAAAATATTATTAAAATTCTAACAGACTCAGAGTTTGTAACTGTGGCCAGTTATTAAGTGTTTTGTATTAATGTACAAAGAAAAAAATTTTAATGGAGATATATAAAGGAAGACATTATTTCAGATATGGAAATTTTGTTAGAAAATCTTGAGGAAAGCCTAGAAAAGTTATATTATAGAAAGTGAAATATCTATAATTAAGCCACCAAACAGTTGTTTCATAATACAAGAGCTTTCTAATAATATCAATGATAAATTGAATACAAATTGGGTATACTTTTCTTCCCTGCAGTAGAGTAGTCTTATGGTAGAAACTGTCCGATTAGCACTGTGAGTACATTTTGTCTCAAAGAACTTTTAAATATAGAAAGAAATGTTGATTCACTGCTGCATGGTACATTTAAGACCCAGTTCCTGAACCCAAGGAACTCATAGTCTAATAAGAAAACATATGTAAATAAATAATCAAAGTATGGAAACCTAAGAGGTAAAAAAATGTAGGTTCAAAGCACTATGGCTCTATAGAAGAAGGAATGCCTAAAGTACCCACTATAACATGCTAGCAAGCAGAAAAATCCTCTTTGAGACTAATGTAATAAATGGAATTTAAACATTTGAATGTAGAGTGGAGTCTGAGCAGTGGGAAAAAAATGCTAGTGGGAAAGAGATGGTAATAATAAAATTGAAGGTGAAGTAAGAATTTTGAGAGAAAATGAATTAAACTATGTCCAGTGTGTTTGGATGGAAGTTTCATGTGAAATTCACGTTGAGAAAAAAAAGGATGAGATGGTAAAAACTCCTAGGTTTGTTGCAGACTTTGGGGGCAACCAAATGCAGTATGTAAAAGCATGCATCTCATCACATCAACCTGTTTTAAAGATACTCTTTACCTTGCGTTGGCGTTTGGAGCAGGACAATCTCTAGACAGAGATACAGAGAAAGCAGTTCTCAGAAGAGTTAATATGGTTTGGGACTGTCTCACTGGTCCTGCTTTGGTGTACTCAAGTGATCTTTTGAGACCCATCATTTAAACTATTATATTATCTATGTAATGTGCTTATTTGAAATTATGCACCTTCCTTGCATTAATTGGTTTTTGCCAAATATGTCATTAATAGGTTGCCCTTTTGAGGATGTGAAGCTTTTGGTAAATTATCCCAGAGAATTTTTCTTTCTAAATAAATGGAGAAAACTACTACTTTATAAGTGGATGGTCATTTTAGGGATTACAAGGCCTAGAAACAATGATAAACTGAGGGTCTTGGGTGTTTTGAGAGAGAGAAGAATCATTAGACGTTTGAATCATTAGACTTTTGAAAATTCTCTACAAACGTTTCTGTGCCAAAAAAGAAGATTTAGAACTCTCCAATACTCAAGGAGTGTCCCTTAAATGGCCAGGATTGACTGATAGAAGAAGTGGTCACCTTCTATATCTTTATCTACATACTGCAGTTCTTTACACTTCCCCTGGTTGTAAGATGAGCATCATGGGTCATTGCCCAATAACCAACCTTAGCCGTGGGCACAATGTTTTTGAATACATAATACTCCATCCATCACATACACTTATAAAGTCCCTATTATGACACAGGCTATTACATTTTGTGACCAAGTGAAGATTCTGAGTTGTTAAAACTCAGTATATGGATATATCCCAGTCATAAGAAATGAACAGGATACTCATACTTTTAGGGGAAATTGGCTGGATTTCATGGGAAGATTTTATACCACATTCTAATTTCTGACAAAGTGTAAAATGATGCCACTTTAGTGGGATGAATAACACTAAATTTATTGTAGCGCCTTTCCTGTGAAAGTTCAAAGTACTTCATAGTCTATAATTTCATTAATCTTAACACAGTTCCTCTAAGACATTAATTGTAATTCCTTCCGCAGCTTCTCAGATTCTTCAGTTTAATAGAAGAGCTGACAGGACTGGGAAATAAACAGGACTTGGTAATTGATATTTGGTAGAAGGAGAAAGAATTCTGAGTCACCGACTGGGAATTAACAGATGCAGAAGCTATGCTAAATAAAAATCCTAGGAGATTGACTATAGAGCCAGATGATATTTTATACATTGTGGACAGTGTATAAATACTGGAAATATATTTCCAATTTTCTAAAACCTAGCATTATGATACGAAAGTTCCTCTCATTATAAATTACAAAGGAAAAAGAAGAAACAATGGTATGGCAAGATTCTGTTGTATGATATCTTTTATGAGCACTTTCCATAAGTATTTATGTATTTTTGTTATTGTGAGATGAATCTAATATGATTTTCTAATGAGACATTAATTTAATCTGGATTTATAGTACAATTTAAAGATTTTTTCACTGAAACCCTGACACTATTGCACCTGATTTGACTTACTTTTATGAGTCGTGGATGAAAAACCTTTCAACTAGGCAGGTCTCACGTTAGCATACTGGATTTGGATCACATGAGGCATTAAGTATCAAAAGTATATTATTCATTCAACATATAATTATTAAAGGTCTGTCATGTATAACCACCAACTCCTATATAATCTCTTGGAACAAAAACCTCAATCAGAAATAAAAGGACTTGGGGGCTTATACTTGCATATCTTCAAACAAGTAACATTGGTCCCTGTGAGTACTTTTGTCTCACTAGTAAAGTAGGTAGGAAAAGACCTGTGGGTTTGCTTTTTTTTTTAACTTATAGGGTTTGTAAAGAACAAATGAGATAATTCATGTCAAAGTCATTTTGAAATTCTAAAATTCTAAATTCTAGTTGTAATTCACTCTTTTGTATATATATTACTTCGATCAACAAGACTAATGAATTCAGACAATGGCCTCTGTTTTCTTATAGTATTCCTCCATGGAAAATAAACAACAAATAATTTCCTAAGTCTATAGCAAAGAAGAAAAAAAATCAAATAGTGATTTCTGTTTAGCTAACATAATTATTTAAGAAAAGACCTTTTGTCTTACTATATTTTATCCTTTCTGAGGTAAATGTTTGTATCTTATTTGTTTTTGAATTCTCTTTGCTCTAGCCAAAGGCTTGGCAGAAAGTAAATGCTTAATAAGTTGTTTTAAGTTTGTTAATATAGTAATGTATTAATAAGCTCTTGGAAGATAGAAGAAACTCTTAGCAATGAGCCAGAGCGTTCTGGTAAAGGCCAATGTGACTATAATAGTCATAGATATTAGAAATCATAACTACAATCATGATTTTGTAATGGTCATTATTTTAATAGTATGCTAAAGTTGGTTCAGTCTTCATAAATTACAGAAGATATTGGAACACAGAACAATTAATTGGTGTGCTGAGTGTGCCTGGGAATTTACCAGAAAGCCGAAGAAAGCTTAGCAGTAGACTGACTCACACTTCACACACTTGGAGAATGATATCCTACAAGTGTTAGGGCAATGCAGAGAACTCTACTTAGATGAGACTAGGTAGAGAAATCAAGATAAATGAACTCTGGAAAAATGAATTCATACCTAAACCTGGAGAATAAAAACATTCTTCAACTGACAAGAATAATACATTGAAAATGCACAGAGGCAGAATTTTTTATGCAACTCCATGTGAATTCTGCATAAGAAGTCCAATAAAAATGAAATTCTGAGATGTTCCATTGCATATGAGAACTGAAGCTATGCGTGTTCTAGGTACCCAAACTTTATCCACGAACTCTGGATAGAGGAAAACAGTGTGGCTGTGGAATATGTATGTAGAAATAAGTTGGCGAATTAATTTTGTAATAGATAAATCTTTCGAAAATCAAAACTCTGTGTTTATTGTTATGTCTTCAATATTAATTCTGAGATTTCATTTTTCTAAATAATTTGATTCCATGTCCTCTGGAGTAAAATACTTCTCTATGTAAAAATAAACAATAATTACTACCACGTTTTACACAATAACTTCTGACTTATATCTTTATCACACATGTAGAAATAAGTCAGAATTCTCTACCATGCCATTCAACATCCCCTACAACATACCCCAAGCAGGTATTTCCAGCTCATTTCTGAACATTTACTCCTGTTTTGCCATATTTTTTTGTCATCCAGAGCTAGCTCACAATTTAAGAGCTTTAATCAAAGCTTCCTCTTATCCCCTAACAAAAACAGAAAAACTCAAACAAAAAACAACAATAAACTGGGTCAGACGCACAGCATATGCTATGTGAGTTCCTTGACACCTGACATTTTGACTTGTGGTTACACTTATGTTGGTTCTGTACTCCAAAGTCTAGCTTCATTTTGAGTTATAACCAGCCATGTTCAGAAGTAACCCAGTTGGAGTTGACAAGATATTAAGACATATCCTCTAGGGAAATTCTCTATGCCATGAAAAATAAAGTTGACAACCAGAGATCAATTCCTTGGTAATAAGAAACCAGTGACAGGGGACTCCCCTGGTGGCATGGTAGTTAAGAATCTGCCTGCCAGTGCAGGGGACGAGGGTTTGAGCCCTGGTCAGGGAAGATCCCACATACTGCGGAGCTACTGAGCCCACGTGCCACAACTACTGAAGCCCACGTGCCACAACTACTGAAGCCCACGTGCCTAGAGCCTGTGCTGCGCAACAAGAGAAGCCACCGCAAGGAGAAGCCCGCGCACCGCCACGAAGACCCAACGCAGCCAAAAATAAATAAATTTAAATAAATAAGTGAGTACCAGTTAGTCAGGACCTAAATTTTGGAACGTTGCTTTAGCTAAAAACAACAAAACAGAATGGCTTCTGGAGGACCCACACTATAAAATACTCCCATTTGTGTTAATAACTGAGAATGGAAGAACCATGTATCTTTAAAACAAAAATTACAGTTAATGGGGCTTCCCTGGTGGCGCAGTGGTTGGGAGTCCGCCTGCCGATGCAGGGGACACGGGTTCGTGCCCCGTGTACGGAAAGATCCCACATGCCGCGGAGCGGCTGGGCCCGTGAGCCATGGCCGCTGAGCCTGCGCGTCCGGAGCCTGTGCTCCGCAACGGGAGAGGCCACAGCAGTGAGAGGCCCGCGTACCGCAAAAAAAAAAAAAAAAAAAAAAAAATTACAGTTAATGGTTTTAGCCTATTCCTACAAGATTGTAAGAACACAGTATAATTACCTTCATTGTATGAAGACAAATCCATTTGACAAATATATATTGGTTACTTTCTAAGGGCTTTTTGCTTTTCTGGGCACTGGAATTCCAGGATTGTCATGGTGATTGAATCAAATAGTACACTGTAAAGGTCAACAGTTTGGGTTTTGGCTCTTGAATTATGCTGGATTTGCCATGAGGCTCTGCTTTGCGGTTACTAGCTTCTGGGGAGGCGACTGAGCCCCTCTGAGACTCAGTTTTCTCATTTGCACAGTGGAGATTTTTAATGTCTCATATAACAGTGAATTAATAGGGTACAAATGTTGGAAATTGCTGAACACTGCCTGATGCATAGCTAAATAATTAAATAAGGAAATAAAGAAAAATGATTAAATAATTAAATAAAGAATAAAGAATTAAATAAATGGCTCTGTTTTTGGACCTAGGTTTTAGACCATCTGTCCATTTGGGAAGGTTTCAAAATATCCTTACAGATTTCCAGAAGGTAGTCACCTAAACTGAAGTCTTCCTTTACGTTTTGTCCCATATACATTTTGGGGGCTCTTTCTTTCATTCTATTTTGCATCATTCACTTTTGCAATATGAGATTTTTCTTTTGCACGTATAGTTTTTTTATGCTTAAGACACATTTTCAAAGTGTCTTAAGCCTATTTTATCTAGTCCGTTAGGCTTTATTGTTTTAACAATAACAACAAATAAATTTAACTGAAATAATAAACTTTTAGTGAAAATATTGGGATACGTTTTAAAAAACAGATTTATTGAGGTATAATTTATATGCCTTAAAAGTCACCTAATGTAAGTGTACTGTATAGATTAATGATTGTAGTACATTTATAGTTGTATGATCATTGCCACAATCTAGTTTTAAAACATTTCCACCACCCCCAAAAGTCCACTCGTGCCCTTTTGCAGTTAATCCCAGCTCCTACCACCAGCTCTTGGCAACCACCAATTTATCTTGTCTCTATAAATTTGCCTTTTCTAGACATTTCCTATAAATATACTTATACAGTTTATAAACTATTACATCTGGCTTCTTTCACTTAGCATACAGTTCGAGGGGTTCACCATATTGTGACATGTATCAGTGCCTCTCTTCTTTTTGTCGCTGCATTGCTTCATTTCATGGATGCATATATTTTGTTTATTCATGCACCAGCTGATGGACATTTGGATAATTTCCACTTTGGGGATGTTATGAATAATGCTTCTATGAACATTAGTGCACATGTCTTTTTGTGAATGTATGTTTTCATTTCTCTTGGAGAGATTCTTAGGATTGGAATTGCTGGGTCAGAGGGTAATTTATGTTAACTTTATAAGAAGCTGCCGAAGTGTTTCACAGAGCGGCTCTGCCGTTTCAGTTCCTATCGATAACGCAAGAGGGTTCTAGTTCTCCACATCTTTGCCAACACAAGTTATTGTTTGTCTTTTTAATTATAGCCATGCTGATAGATGAGAATTTATTAGTGATTTTTATATATTTCATTGTGATTTTATTTTCTATTTTCCTAATGAGATTGAATATCTTCCATCTTCTTATGTGGTTACTAGCCATTCGTATATCTCATTTTTCTTTTCTTCTTTCTTTCTTTTGTCTATTCAAATCTTTTGACCATTTTTTTTTTTTTTTTTTCGGTACGCGGGCCTCTCACTGTTGCGGCCCCTCCCGTTGCGGAGCACAGGCTCCAGACGCGCAGGCTCAGCGGCCATGGCTCACGGGCCCAGCCGCTCCACGGCATGTGGGATCTTCCCGGACCGGGGCACGAACCCGTGTCCCCTGCATCGGCAGGTGGACTCTCAACCACTGCGCCACCAGGGAAGCCCTTGACCATATTTTATTTGAGTTCTTTGTCTTATAATTGAGTAGTAAGTGAACACATTTTTAAATGGTAAACTCTATAAAAATATTTGTATTCTATTGAGCTCTCATTCAAGGAGAATAATAAAAACAGTTATGTGGGGGAATTTTTAGCAAAATTAAATTAGAAAAGGTTGCTGTTTCTCAGGTAAGAGGTGTATGGGAATACCCTGTGAAGAGCTAGTTCAAAGACATCCATCAAGGATCGGGTTTCACTTTTATTACGGTTTGGCCTCCTCCATCAGGTTTGTAAGCTAGCTGATGCATCTCTAGGCATCACAGCAGTATTCCAGGCAGAAAGAAAGGATAAAGGTGAGGGATAAAGGCATGTGACATCCTGATTTGGGTTGCTTTTATCTGGCCATCCTACCTAGCACAAGTCTGCTAATATCCAGTTGCCCAGCAGTGGGTCCGATGACCATCCCAAACTGCTACACAACCTGAGGTGGGGGGTATTTTCAATGTGCCTGTTGCTACGAAGGAATCTTTTATTAAAGAAGAAGAAAATATTAGCAGGTGGGCAACCAAGTTTGATGGGGCTATGTTTATGCAAAAATATATCTAAAGGATGCTCATCACAGAATTATTTGTAATAGAAAATTTATTAAACATTAATTAGGGAATGGAATTAGCTAATTATGCAGTACCTATCACATAGAATTTTATCCTATTAAAATTTGATTTAAAAGATTACTTAATGATATGGGAAAACATACTTATTATATTAAGTAAAGGAATGATACACCAAACAACATATAAACTTTTGAAGGTTTACAAGCAGGTGTATCAAATTGTTAATAGTATTTATGAATATGTAGGAAAATTAAGTAGAATGGTCATTTTTTTCCCTAATTTTGTTAATTTTCAAATTTTTTTCTAATGAAATTGAAATACTTATATTTGTCAGAAAAAAATTCAGTATTTAAATTAAATAAACTTAAGGTAGAGACAGAACTAAATATTGGCAGAGTATACCCTATGGTGTCATCATAGAGTGTTAAAAGCAGAAGGATGAGAAAAAGTTTCAAATTTGTGTCTTGCCCAGGAGGTTGGCATACTTGAGTGGACATACTGTGGTTAGTAATAAAACACATGACGACATTAGGAATCTACATAAGGAGAAGGAAAAAACAAGTGCCAGGAACTAGGATTGAAGACAGAGGAGAAAATGGGAGGAAAAAAGCCACGCTTGATGACCTCTGCCGCATACTGGGCTGTTCTTGCCTGTTAGAGAATCTCTGGTCGTGAAGTTATTATTCATGTTATTATTCTCCTAGATTTTCATTGCTTTGAGGAAGTAACATACTCCAGGGAATATCAGCAAATGGGTACGTATTCAGTTTGGCTCCAATTCTTACTGACCCACATTATGTAAGGGCTGTAAGATACTGAAAGGTCTGTTTTGCAGGAGGATATTAGAAGTTTGGGATCAGTATTGCCTAGGCAGGCAGAGCACAGCGGGTCTGGTGGCAGGAGAATGTCGAAAGAGAGTTAGGTCATCTAAAATGTTTGAATCACTTGTTTAGACTTCCATATATTAGCCAGCTCTTCATCTTTTTATTATAGCACAGTCTAGCATCTGGTACATATGAAGCATTGCAAGTGTTTGTTGAATGAGTCAATTAATTAATGAATGTGAGAGGTCCCCTCTAGGATCTGAGTTACTTGTTTAGGTACAGGACTTCAAATGAGGAGAGGCAGAAAAAATAGAGTGAATTGTTTTCATGACAGATGTGGCTAAAGGATCCCTTTATAGGATGCCATATAATTTTGGTATAACAATGATGCTAACCTTTGCTCCAAAGGGTAACAATGTCATGTGAGAACAACAAACTCTGCCTCAGGGGATGGTGAGGCAGATTTTCCCCATGACCTAGTTGCCATGCACTCTACTACTTCGTTATACAGATTCAACTAGGTACTGAATTAAAGCCTGTTTTGCCTGCTGGAGCAAGCCTAAGAGAGATCTAGTTTATTTCACAATTTATACTTAACTCCAAACTACTTATTTTATTTTAAATTAATTTTCTCTCCCACTTTTCCTTAGGGTAGACTTTTGCAAATCTATAAATTATTAAGGGAACCACTAATTATTTCATTTGTATACTACAAAAACAAGCATATCTTGGAAGTTATTTGCTAACGGACTTTTTGGTAGTTCTTATTAATGTCCTTATTTCCCCCACACATTTAAAATTTTGCATTGAATAATCTCTTTGAGTCTCAGAATTTTTCTTTTTTTAGTTATATTTGCCAGCCTTAAGGCACTCTCGCTGGCTCTCTTGCTCTCTCTCTCTCTCTCTCCTCTTTTAATTAAATTTAAATTTAATGAAATTGGAAGGTATTTAATTACAGATATGTACTAGTCAACTCATACAGATTTTACTTGTCATTCCAACAATTATTGGTAACAAGTAGGAGGTAATAGTAAACACAGCACTTCCCAGATGGGAAGACTAGAATTCAAGTCCCAGAATTTCCATGATATGTTACTTGGTTGCTACAGAAAAAAAACCAAGTATAAACAGAATGGAGTAGAAGTTAAAAATGGGCCCCTGTAGAGAAGAAGAGATAAATAAAGGCAGAGAGGGAGTGGCCAGAGAGCTAGGAAAATGATCCCAAAGGGCAAAGTACCACAATATTTTGAAGGTTATTGAGGAAAAGGAGAGCTGTTAAAAAGCCACTGGGGGTCAGTGTAGGCTCCTGGGCCAACTAGGAAGTTTCTGGGTGCCTCTGAGTGCAGTTTAAATTGAGTGGAGACAAAAGTTTGATTTAAAGATGTTAGAGTAGTTGGGGTGATCATAAAATGAGATCAGTGAAGTGGAGGTGATGAGAAAAAGACAGAGCAACACTTTGAGGGGACAGCAACGTCAAAGCAAGTTTTTGAGTTGTTTTTTTATTGATGGGAAGACACCCAAGATTATTAGACAAAGGGTCAGGTGTTGCAGAGATTGAGGGATCCAAGAGTAGAAAGAAAAAGAGGGATTAAGGCCATGCAATGAAGACGTTTGGAGACTATGGAATTAAGAGTAAAAGTTTCTACTTGAAGAGAAAGAGGGAAGAAGCATCATTTTCAGAGAGAGGCAAGAGGGAGCAATGAGAGAGCAAATGTATATGGATTTAAAGTGGGGGAAAAGGAGTGTGTAAAGTGAACGGATTGTGTAAAGTTTAAATGGTGAAACACCAGTCATTAAAATAGTATTCTCAGTGGAGGGCTAAGCGAATGCTTTGATGGAGAAAGGAAGGTACAAAATGTGTGTGCAATATGTTCACTATCACTTTAATAGAAAGAAAAAAAATAGAGAAAGTGAGAGAGAGAGGAAGAAAAGGAAGGAAGGAAGGAAGGAACAGAGGAAGGAAGGAAGGAAGGGAGGGAGGGAGGGAGGGAGAGGAAGGAAACTTACAGTTCTGCATAAACAAAAGGCTGGAAGGAGATATAACATGAGACTAACAAGGAGAGGAATGGAGGCATCCTGGCCAGTGAGAGCAACACCAAAGGGAGGGAGGTGCGAATTCTTTTGGGGAGATGGGAAACTAAATCAAAGAATCTCAGCTACCTTGGCCATTTTTGAGCACACTTGATTTAGAAATGGCAATAGCTGTAGGGACCATTCAATTCTATCAGTGATATTTTGGGGGATTGTGAGTTCTTCTATTTCTGCTAGCATAGGTTAAGGTAGGGTAGTTATACTGATTACTATAGAACTAAGAAGAGTCCCAGTAGAAGGTTGGTGTTTGTGCAAGATGATGTGCAATAAGGATTAGATGTATTAATAGTTTGACATAACTCAAGACTGATGAAACAAATGTCAGTAAACAAAGATATAGAAAGGAGTTGGGGAAAGATGTATTTCCCTTTAAGAGATCACTGCTTAAAACTATAACCATTATAGTGTTCAGTAGTATTAAAAAGTACTGTAGTAAACCTCAAAAGGAAAAAGTCACAGAGGCAACATTCAGAGACAAATGAATTTGCAAAGGAGTTGAAAAATCTTAACGTGAAAGTAGAGGCAACTTATAAAACTCAAATCCCACAGAATCTGAAGTTCATAAAAAACAGGGTGCTTTTTACTTATACATAGATGCAGTGGAGTTTGATGAACTCCAAGAAGATCCTTAGTCCTCAAGTTCCCCCCTTTATTATTGGCCAAAATTATTGCCAAAATGCTCAGAATTTCAATATTAAAAACAGATTCCTTTGTTCGAATACTTTCCATTAAAAGTTAGCAGGACTTAAGGTTAACGTTGGTGGATTGAATGCACACACGTGTTTATAAGGGTTTTTACCCACAAGAGTACAGGAGGGGGTTGATAGTGACAAAATTCTGGAAACTTAAAAGTAGATGGGCACTTGGAAATCAACTTTGCAGGCTGCAGAAAGCTCAAAGCTCAGCTGATAGCACGTTACCCAGAAATAAGTTGATTTGCACTGCAAAACCTGAGACAGCTCAGGAATTGGATCTAAACTCTAACAGTGAGATTCAGCGGAGGCTAGAACAGGAGGGATTGTTAGCTGCCTACATGAGAAAAATTCAGATTTCTGTTTCTGAGGTTCCATGTAATATACAAAGATTCAGGAATAAAGACAAGTCGCCTAAGAAAGTTTCTGTGTACTAGATTTCCAAGTAAGTTTTGACTTGGACTAGATTCAGAAAACCTGTCCCTCCACGTCTTTGGAAGTTTGCAATGCACACCCATTACACTTTCAAAGCCAGCACTTCTTTTCCCCACAAATGAAGGTTTATATATTGGCAATCTTTCATTATAAAATAGGAGCTAGAGTTTTTAGCTTGAGTCATCCGTCTAAATAGGCAGCTGGTCTCTTTTGCCCTCTGATATTACATATTAAATTGTCCCCCAGATATTTCATTAAAATGGCTTGCGGCGTACACCCAGCATTTACCTCATGTCCCTTTTGTGGCTCATTGTCAGTTCACACAATGGAGAAGTCTGGGTGGCAGCTGCAGATTTTCTGGTTCTCAATACACACAGCATATTTGTCAGCAATTACGACTCAGCCTCTCTTTCTGCATTTGTATTTTCAGTACAGAGTAGTGATGGCAAATTAATTATTCCAATGATCCGGACTGGACACTCCCTTCCCTATAATGCACACTGAAGTCCTTCCAATTCGCGGATCATTTTAACCACCAAGAAGCAGAGATAAGGAAACTGCAGCCTCCGTATATTTTGAACTTCTTTGTGGCTCCCAAAATTTCTTCCTAAAGAGAGCATTCTTTTATCTTTAATGTCCAGATAAATTTGCTACACATACTCATTGCCTTCAAAGAGCACTTTTCAAATTTTTCAATCGTATACTTTATTTTTATTTTTATTTTTATTTTTTGCGGTTCGCGGGCCTCTCACTGTTGTGGCCTCTCCCGTTGCGGAACACAGGCTCCGGACGCGCAGGCTCAGCGGCCATGGCTCACGGACCCAGCAGCTCCGCAGCATGTGGGATCTTCCCGGACCGGGGCACGAACCCGTGTCCCTTGCATTGGCAGGCGGACTCGCAACCACTGCGCCACTAGGGAAGCCCCCTTGTATGTTTTCTTTTTGTTTGCATTCAGCTCAAGAGTATTTACTCATTTCTCTAGTGATTTCTTTTTGACCCATTGTTATTCCGGAGCCTGTTGTTTAACTTCCACATATTTGCGAACTTCTCAAATTACATTCTGCTTGGGGTAAACAGTAAAAAACATTTACCTCTAAGATATATGCAGAGTTACTGCAAATTAGAGTACATTTTTGCTTTTTTCATATCCTTAAGTTTATTAAATAGATTCCTTCTGTACCTAGTCACCTTTGGTCCACCTCAAAGTGTGCCCTTTTCAACATGGTAACTGTCCTCCACCTCTCTAATCACCCGACAGTCTCCTGTTACCTATGCTGAAATAGCTGTCACTACTTTTTGGAGCTTACAAGATTTCCTATGTGTTCCTATTTGTAGAACTTTATAATAAAATTCTGTGAGCAATGATTATAATTCATAGTACATAACTGCCATCTTATCATCTTAATTGGGTATTTAGGACTTATTAATATAAAAACACTTTTGGTTCTACCTGACCTCAATCCCAATTGAGATGATTAGATTATAAGTGTTCTCTTGCTCTGCAAAACATGTAAATGTTAAAAATGAAAAAGCATATGTGGAAATGAATAGTACCTTTATTTCTCTCCACCCTCCACTTTCCCCTCCCCCAAAGAAAAAGAGAAGAGAAGGGAACACTGCACTGCTTCTGAGTTTTGGTCAGGTCAACTTGAATTAGTCAGGACCAAAATGCCTGTTTGTGAATCATGGTTGCCTGCACTCCCCAAGTTCACTAGCATCCGTCCATCATGCTTAACAATCCACAATTCCCTGACTCTGGTCTCCCTCCCAGGCTGCACAAAATATTTCTAATTTCAAAAACATATCTCTAATTCTGACAAAGCAGAAAATAATAATTTTCTAAAGTTAAACTAATAATACATTAAAGAAATTCTGCTTTTCAGAGTATCTGAAGAAAAAAATTTTAAGTATAAAATGTTTGAGGTATAAAGTGACTTGGCAAATAAAAATATAAGTGTAGTATCAATTTACAAACCAAATAGGAAACCATTGAGTTGAATTATTTTTCTCAGCTGTTGAACTGTTACTAAATAGGGAGAAGAGAAGAAGTAGATCAAGCCAAGGAAAATCCAAGGCGATGGAATAAAGCAGGTGAAGATAGAACATTGAAGGATTTGTACCACGGCAATATTTGTCTTTGCTTTTTACACAGAATAATCTGGAGTTTGAGAAGTGTTGAAAGCAAAAATGTGATAGTGAAGTAGAGAGAAAAACTTCAAGATTGACATAAAAGGGTCTGCTGAACTCAAGGCCTTAGACATGGAGTTATCCTCTAAAACCACAAAAGCTGAGTGTGTGGAGAGTTTTGTAGGAAGGGTTAAGGGTAGGCTGGCCCATTTCCTTAATGTATTCTGCCCTCTGGTTAAAAAAACAACTGGAAGCAAAAAGTATTTTCTATATTTAAAAGAAAGGCATTCTTATTATGGTCTTCTTTTATTTCTGTATCCTCAGAAGTTCTTTCAGGTGCTAAACATGGTAGCGTTCCCTATTGCAAACTTAACTTGACATTGGAATGACATGATAACAATACTCCTGTAGGAGATTCTTGGAAGTAAAACCAACACCAAAATAACTAAACTAAACTAAACTAAAAGGGTTGCATGTTTCCATGGTAATGTTTATTTTGTTTTTATTTTCAGGTTCCATCTTATCTATCGATAAGATAGATAATCTTATCAATTCGATTTTAATAGCAAACACTGCACTCGCTTGTAATGGATATATAAACACATTGAAGGCAAAACAGTTGCTTTTTTTTTTTAACATCTTTATTGGAGTATAATTGCTTTACAATGTTGTGTTAGTTTCTGCTGTAGAACAAAGTGAATCACCTATATGTATACATATATCCCCATATCTCCTCCCTCTTGTGTCTCCCTCCCACCCTCCCTATCCCACCCCTCTAGGTGGTCACAAAGCACAGAACTGATCTCCCTGTGCTATGTGGCTGCTTCCCACTAGCTATCTATTTTATGTTTGGTAGTGTATATATGTCCATGCCACTCTCTCACTTCGTCCCAGCTTACCCTTCCCCCCTCCCCGTGTCCTCAAGTCCATCCTCTACGTCTGCATCTTTATTCCTGTCCTGCCCCTAGGTTCTTCAGAACTTTTTTTTTTAGATTCCATATATGTGTTAGCATACAGTATTTGTTTTTCTCTTTCTGACTTACTTCACTCTGTATGACAGACTCTAGGTCCATCCACCTCACTACAAATAACTCAATTTCATTTCTTTTTATGGCTGAGTAATATTCCATTGTATATATGTGCCACATCTTCTTTATCCATTCATCTGTCGATGGACACTTAGGTTGCTTCCATGTTTTGGTTATTGTAAATAGTGCTGCAATGAACATTGTGGTACATGACTCTTTTTGAATTATGGTTTTCTCAGGGTATATGCCCAGTAGTGGGATTGCTGGCTCATATGGTAGTTCTATTTTTAGTTTTTTAAGGAACCTCCATACTGTTCTCCATAGTGACTGTACCAATTTACATTCCCACCAACAGTGCAAGAGGGTTTCCTTTTCTCCACACCCTCTCCAGCATTTATTGTTTGTAGATTTTTTGATGATGGCCATTCTGATAGGTGTGAGGTGATACCTCATGGTAGTTTTGATGTTCGTTTCTCTAATGATTAGTGATGTTGAGCATTCTTTCATGCGTTTGTTGGCAATCTGTATATCTTCTTTGGAGAAATGTCTGTTTAGGTCTTTTTCCCATTTTTGGAACAAGACAAGGTTGCCCACTCTTGCCACTATTATTCAGCATAGTTTTAGACATTTTAGCCACAGCAATCAGAGACAAAAAAAGAAATAAAAGGAATCCAAATTGGAAAAGAAGAAGTAAAACTGTCACTGTTTGCAGATATGATACTATACATAGAGAATCCTAAAGATGTTACCAGAAAACTACTAGAGCTAATCAATGAATTTGGTAAAGTAGCAGGATACAAAATTAATGCACAGAACCTCTTGCATTCCTATACACTAATGATGAAAAATCTGAAAGAGAAATTAAGGAAACACTCCCATTTACCACTGCAACTAAAAGAACATAATATCTAGGAATAAACCTTCCTAAGGAGACAGAAGACCTATATGCCGAAAACTATAAGACACTGATGAAAGAAATTAAAGATCATACAAACAGATGGAGAGATATACCATGTTCTTGGATTGGAAGAATCAATATTGTGAAAATGACTATACTACCCAAAACAATCTACAGATTCAATGCAATCCCTATCAAACTACCAAAGGCATTTTTCACAGACCTAGAACAAAAGGTTGCTTTTAAGTACATTAATCTGAGAAAGGAAAAAAGGGAGACCTGTGATTACACATGGTTCTTCCAGAAGTTATGAAACATGGTAAAAAAGATTCAGTGATTAATTTGCAGCTCTTCATTTCTCCCATAACTCTTACAAGCAACTAGAGGAGATTTTAATTTCTTTAAATCATAAAGTTATGTGCATGTCTGCAGACGCTTCTGCAACCTAGAAAGCAGCTGGATTCCTATTCTTCCTCTCAGTTATCTTCAGATCCCCTTTAGAAGTTCAAAGCCCTTTTCTTATGAGCCACAGTATCTAGGAGATAGCCCTCTCTTCTGCACCAGACTCCTTGATTCATGTATCTTGGCTTATTTTGTTCATATCAGCCCAGACACAGATCTTAGTCTTTTTACATTTTTCCATAAGAAGTTAATACACGCTAGGCCTTTGGTGAGATTAATAGTCCTAAAGGAAGATTTAGGGATGACAGGAATGGGTCACATTTGAGTGTGTGAACTTTCTCTATCTCATCGAGTCTCTTTCCCATTTTGCCTTTTTAAAAAAAATATTTTATTAAAATATGGTTGATGTACACTATTATATAAGTTACAGGTGTACAATATGGTGATTCACAGTTTTTAAAGTTTATACTCCATTTATAGTTATAAAATATTGGCTATATTCCCTATGTTGTACAATATATCCTTGTAGCTTATTTTATACCCAGTAGTTTGTACCTCTTAATCCCATACCCCTATATTGTCCCTCCCCTTCCCTCTTCCCACTGGTAACCACTAGTTTGTTCTCTGTATCTGTGGATCTGCTTCTTTTTTTTTTTTCGCTAATTTGGGGGTAATTCACATGTTTGGGGGTAATTAACCAGCCTCTCTATCCTTTCTCCAGGAATTCTGCAAGAAGATCCCACAAGAAGATGTAACAGGCACTGGACAGAAACCCCAAGTCAAACTCAGGTTTATATCTCTTACCATTTATCTCCTAACACCAGATGTAATTCTAACCAAATGTCCACTATTTTATATAGGAGTTAAACACTGGTAGTGGAAAGAGAGGAAAAATGTCCTTTCTGAAACACCTCTTTAATAGTTTACACCATAGAATCATCTTAGTTCTTGAATCAGGAACTCCAGTTCTTTCTGCTTGTCTTAAATACTTTGTGTTTGTAAATGTGTGTCACAATTCATATATTTCTCTTGCAATAAGTACATCTATGCTAAAATGAGTAAGCGGGACCTGTCTAGACACAGAGAAAATCTCCACTTTATAATTGAGCAATCCAAGAAAAGTCGGAAAAATGCAACTTTAGATTCAGTTGCCATCGTCCAGAATTTACCTGAGGTGTACCATGCTTAATTTCGAAATGCTGACTCAAACTTTTCCAGAATTTTCAAGAACCTTGTCTTCACTCAATAGTTATTGGCTATTTTGCCTCTGAATTAGATCCTCAATCTAGGAATTGAAGGCTTTATGTCTGTTACAGTGTGTGCTCTCTTTTGCAGATATAATCATTTCTGTAACCAGGTGTTTTTTTTCTTTCAAATCAAGTTTTAATCTGTCTTCCTAGGTACTTCATGATTAAACTCTCCACCTCCTCTAGTAGAACAGATTTTAGACACTGAAGCGTATAACTGAATTGTGTAATTCAGAATTGACCTCTGGGTTTTGTATGTCTCCAGGAGAATTGTTTAAACTACTTGACATTAAAATATGAAGCCATTCTTTCAATTTTTTTTAGCAATTTCCTGAATAATGTCCAATTTCCAAGCCATTTGTACACAGGAAACTGCTGATTAACAAAGGTTGCACCCAATGAAGTCAGTAGCCTTTTATCAAATTATGAGCATCCCTTATTATCTTCAGCTAAGTCTGCTGTGACCTTGAAACAACTCTGCATATCTGGAACCAAACTGTGGAAAGATGCTAATAGGTATCAAAAGCACTACTCACCTGCCCAAGCAACTAATAATTAGGATTCTGTCAAAATCTCTGCTGCAGAGATGTCTGGAGAAGGCAGGTTTAGCAATGGTTTCTATTTACTAAGAACTCACTTCCTATCAGGCTTCTAGAAATAGCCTCAGCTCAACTTTGGAGTTAACATTCCCCCTTAAAGAGACTGAAGTCCCTTGGAATTAGAGGACAAAATGAGTCTTTCAAGAAGAGGCATTCATTACAGATATGAGCTTTTAAGTTTGGAAGACTCCCTTAGGGAGAACTGAAAAGAATAGCCTTTTCAAGCCATGGGGCCTGCATTTCTACAGCAAGGCAAGAATATGCACTTCGAGTCCTCCATATTTAGTACCATGATTATATCAGGAAAGGCATCCTATTGGAGGGATGTGAGGAGATGGTGATGAGTTAATGTAAAAGATACCAAATTAGATCACGTGTGTGTATATATATATATATATATATATATATATATATATATATATACACACACACACACATATATATAGATACTTTTTTTTTTTCACCAGGTTACTACTATTTCTGGAACTTCTGGTAAAAACACCATTGTAAAAACTTAGCCTAAATCAACATTTTATATTTTAAAATATTTTACACTGAGTTTTTAAATACTTGCAATATGAAAATAATTTAACTCTAGAGTACATACACTTTGACTTCTTCAGAAAATTAATCTGGGGAAATTTTAACTTCAGATCCATATAAAATTGCATTTAAAACATAAGTTAGTCCTGTCTACATATGTTTTCCCTATATTCTTTCTGTACTCAGGCTATAGGACTCTAAGAATACCTCTGATATGTCAAGTCATAAAAATGAAGAGGCGGGCTTCCCTGGTGGAGCAGTGGTTAAGAATCCGCCTGCCAGTGCAGGGGACACAGGTTCAAGCCCTGGTCCGGGAAGATCCCACATGCCACAGAGCAACTAAGCCCGTGTGCCACGACTACTGAGCCTGCACTCTAGAGCCCGCGAGCCACAACTACTGAGCCCATGTCCCACAGCTACTGAAGCCTGCGTGCCTAGATCCCGTGCTCCGCAACAAGAGAAGCCACTGCAATGAGAAGCCGGCGCACCGCAATGAAGAGTAGTCCCTGCTCGCCACAACTAGAGAAAGCCCGCGTGCAGCAACGAAGACCCAATGCAGCAATAAATAAATTAATTAATTAAAAAAAATGAAGAGGTGACTGAGGTAAAGTGAAATTGGTCTCCATAAATACTAGAACATTGCTCACATGATAACGTCTAGCAGAGAAATATCTATTTAGTAGCTGTAGACGTTAAAATACATTATGACCTGTCCTAATTTCTATTTAACATTTGCTAATGTCATCATGGAGAAAAGCCAAAGTTAGAATGTTAGAAACAGTTTTTGTTATGGAAAACTTCCAACCTTAAAAAGGTAGAAATACTTCAGAATGATTAATAGGTGGTCAATCTAGTTTCATTCATTTTTACCCAATCACCACCACTGGAATATTGTACTTCAGTTCCTAGATATATTACTTTACCTGTGAATACTTGAGAGTATATCTTTAAGGGGCAGGGACTTTTCAAAAAATATAACCACAATACTATTATCACATCTAAAGACAACAATTTCTTAATATCAAATTTTGTCTAGATGTGTTCTAATGTCTCTGACTATATCACAAGTGTATTGTTTCAATTGGTTTGTTCAAATCATGATACAAAGTTTACACACTGCAGGTGGTTAATATGTTTCTTAAACTTCTGTTAACCTATAATGGTCCTCCACCCTCTTTCTTTTTGCCATGTGCTTATTGGAATCCCCCATAATCTGGATAGCAATCCCATGGCACTATTTAAAACATATTTTTTTACTTTATGAATTTCCTATGAATTAAGTAGTTAGATCTCCAAGGTTCACCTAATCCTTTTTGACAAAAATACTTCCTAGGTGGTTATGTGTACTTCTTATTGCAACACACCAGAAGGTACCTAATGTCTGTATCTCTTTCTGTGATGTGAAGATTGATCTGTGAGTTCATTTGTGATCAATCTGATCTGTCTATTATAAGGCTCCCTATCAGTCTTTCATGTCATGATTTTAACAACCATTGATGACTGTTGCCTAGAGGTATATTTCATTAGCAAACATACTGCATATTGTTTCTTTCTGCATTTTTTTTACTCTATTCGAAAGTGAATGTGTGTGCTTTTTTTTTAATTAATTAATTAATTTTTTTTTGCTGTGTTGGGTTTTCGTTTCTGTGCGAGGACTTTCTCTAGTTGTGGCAAGTGGGGGCCATTCTTCATCGCGGTGCGTGGGCCTCTCACTATCGCGGCCTCTCTTGTTGCGGAGCACAGGCTCCGGACGCGCAGGCTCAGTAGTTGTGGCTCACCGGCCTAGTTGCTCCGCGGCATGTGGGATCCTCCCAGACCAGGGCTCAAACCTGTGTCCCCTGCATTAGCAGGCAGATTCTCGACCACTGCGCCACCAGGGAAGCCCTCTTTCTGCATTTTTTAGAATCGTTTCATAAGGAAGAATTTTTCTCATCAGCTATGTGGTTATCCTCACTTGCATTTTATACAGGAAAGGCAGAATAAATGCTTAATTCACAAATTTATTGTAAATAAACTGGGACCATTTAAATATTCTTATCACGAGCTTTTCAATGTAGCAAGAATTAGAAAAGAGCCCTAATTTAATTTGATTTCCTTAAGTAAAAGAAAGTTATTTTGTGTTGTTTTATTTAGTTTTCATGCTGTTGTGAGCAGCTAAGAAGAGTATAATCCTTTTGTAGGAGATATGATTGATTATCTAGATATCATTTTGAATTCAGAAATTCTGCAATTTAGGGTAATGACAGTGAAGAGCTGGTGAGCTAGAGTGGAAGAAGAAATGATAATGAGAAAATTTTCTTTTATAAGATGATTTGAAATGAGATGGAAAGCATGGGGAAAAGAGAAAGGAGTAGAGTAAAAAGGGTTATGCTTTTTTTGGTGTACCTTTGCATAAAGTTATGGGTTTTGGAACGTGTTCTTTTTACATATTCAAAAAACAAATTAACAAGAATAGAGAGGGAACATGGAATACAAACAGAAAAGAAATTAATAACACAACACACTAAAGTGGGAAATAAAGAACTAACTCAATGAATTATTAAGTAAAGTATTTTGACTATATATACTTTCAGGCTAAAGGCAGAAAGAATTGTAAACAGTAGTTAGTAGGTTTGTTTTTCACTAATATAAGTGAGTAATTCTGAAATTATGTAATATGAATTCTAGGAGAGAATAAATATATGAATGAATTAAGCATAGCAGAAGTCAGGAAAAGGGCATAGCAAAAATGGAAAGAGGCAAGAGTTGGGAGAAACAATCTACTACGGGCCCTGGGTCTTCCTGCACGTCATGGCTAGGCAAGGCCCTGATCACTCTTTAACCAGACCATTTCTCAGGGTTGGATTTACAAGCAACCTTGAGGGATGAAGCCATGACTCACTCTAAGAGGAAAAGTAGGTTTGCTTACTTTGCTATAAGACAGTGAGTTCTCCTAACTCTGTTCTTCAGCTGCAATACTAATCCGCTGTCTAATGCAAATCCAGCGTCCATCCGGGCGCCTAGCATCATCCCTGAGGGACTTGTGTTCAAGGGGGAACCAATGTAAATGGTGCTGCTTGCCGTGCTGTGAGTAAAATGTTCTTTGTCTCTGACTCAGAAATCTTGTGTCTTCTGCCTGCATCTAAGAAACAGTAACAGGCTAATTTATTAGATTATAAATATAGTAAAATCAAATTCCAGCTCAGAAAGACCACTGGAATGATATAGAATATTTTATTAGAATTAAAAGTTTGAGTGTGAAGTCATGGTTTTAAAGACAAATGATAGATAGATAGATGATAGATAAAATAGATATTGATGTGGGTATAGGTATGCAAATAAAGAAATATTTATACAAATATTTTCTAGTTATGTATGCTGAGAGGAGCTAAAAACATAGATACCCCCACTAGATCTTGGTTCCTTCTAAAAAGAACCAGGACTCCCTAGAGGACTGGTTAAATCTAGGGCATGAAAATCTAGGGAATGAAAAAGCATAAGGTGAGCTTGGGGGAGCTTTCTGTTCCAGAAGGTAAAATGGTACTCAGAGAATGATGGGGACATGTGAAAAGGATGTAGAGGTCACTTTCAAAGGGATCGCATTTGCCAAACCTAGGATAATTTTGAGGAACAAAATAAACAATGAGAGTAAAGAGTTATAACCCACTGAAACAAATGCATAAATGAATAAATAATGTCATCCCAATATATGTTGAAGGAAAAATGTAAATGCAAGATCAACATTTGGCAACCACCATGATGGTCATTGTTTCGGGCAAGAAACTTCAATGGAAGTTGAAACTGGAAGATGTTAAGTTTGATAAGAAAGAGGATATTTACACAGCCTCAAAAAATCTCCTCCATATGATACTTCTTAGATACAAAGTAAAAATAGTGACTTTACAGTGGAGAAACCTGTCAGACGCCAACGTAACCAAGAGATCAAGTGGGACAGTAACGGGGAAAACAGATAAAACTTCCGCCCTGATTGGATGCACTAAGTACACAACTTTGTAAGTACACAAACTAACTTCTGTGCTACTGCTTCTCAAAAACTCATAAATCTGGGCTTCCCTGGTGGCGCAGTGGTTGAGAGTCCGCCTGCCGATGCAGGGGACACGGGTTCGTGCCCCGGTCCGGGAAGATCCCACACGCCGCGCAGCGGCTGGGCCCGTGAGCCATGGCGGCTGAGCCTGCGCGTCCGGAGCCTGTGCTCCGCAACGGGAGAAGCCACAGCAGTGAGAGGCCCACGTACCACACACAAAAAAAATAGTTTACAAATATGTCCATAATTTGAATATGGTTTGTGAGGGATAGTTTAGTGTTTATAACTTATATAAGTAAAAAGTGAGAAATCTTTTTATCATTTACAGATAAAATAATTTTCAGAATTAAAACATTTTGAAGATAAATATGACTACAACATTTCCTAGAAGAAGTTCTGGGTCACTGAAGTTAACATTCTTATAATAATTGCAAACAACCTTTGATTTGATGAGTACATTATTGCTGCAAAAATCACATTTTGCTCTTTTAAATTAACTACGTTTGTATAAATAGAATTGCCTTGGTCAATGGTTACATTATAATGAACTAGATTTTATGTTCAAGCATTAGGATAATCCCTTCACTCCGAACCACTAAGATGAAAAAGGAGTTGATTCATCATCATCAATTATAAATATTGTTGTACAGTTATGTTTACGCATTAGTCCACCCATTTCCTACTCGCTTGTTAGTCGTGTTACTGCACTCAGGTTTGGCTGCTCGCTGGTCAAAAGCCAATACTCCAGAGACAAGTGTTGGCTGGAAAGGAAAGACCAACAACCTGGAGAGATGGTGGACTCGTGTCCAAAAACCAACTCTGAAGATTCTGCTCCACTGTGAAAGTTTTTAAAGGGAGAATCATTTGCAGAAGGGGTCAGAGTCTTCGTTATCTTCCACTGTGTGCAGACTTTCTTCTGATTGGTTGTTGATGAGGTAACAGGGTGATGCTCCAGGAACTTTGTGCATCCTCCTTGAGGAGGAACCAGGACTCTGTCCCAAGGCTACACTATTGTTTCTTAGGTGCTCCTCCTTTGTTTCTGCATTCCCTGCCTTCCCTGCCTTCCCTGTTAAGCAACTGTTTGAATCTGCCCTTTGAGACTCATGGTAAGGTCCAGGAGGTTGAATGAAGCTTATTTCCTACAAACAAGAAACAGGGGACACAGAAGGGGGACATGGAAAGGGTTTGTACCCGGGAGGGCCCCATAGGGTCCTGCTCAGTTTCATTACTATCACTCTACTTTCTTGCATCTTTGTCTCCTCTTGTGAGCCTCTCTCCCCTCCAGAACATTGCAGCTGCCTGCTGCCCTCTCACTGCATCTGTGCCATTGTAAGTTCTCATACTTCAGGACTATGAGAATGATGTAGCTTAATGTTATAAATATTTTATACAAATTTAATCCAAACAGTAGCCTGCCCTAAAAAGCAACCCAGATTATGTGCTCACTTTCCTATTTTCTAAAATAATTGGGGGGGGCTAGTGTCAAGTTTATAACCTGGAGTTGGGGGTGGTTGCCTAGTAGAAGCAGAGAACAATTTACAAGTGGCTATTTCTAAACACCATTTTATTTTCCCCTGAATCCAATGAGCTTGTACCAACCTCAGAGTCTTAAAACCAGAATTTCCCCTGACTCTATAAAGAGGAAGGTTGAATACTTACACAACATACTAATCACATACACTCTAAACGTTATTTATTGTACATAGGTTTAGTTTCCTTCCATCGTTTTCATACACATATGATGTGTTATTCATTTAACCTTTTTAATCTCATATAAGTTTAAAGCATTTTATTTTATGACATAATTGCTATAGTGAATTACCACCAAATTTGTAAGTTCATTGTGCAGTTTAAAAATGTTAATAGCTCAGGATGACAGACAAAATATTTTCCACTAATGCTATCTCTTCCTACATATTGTCTATATTACTCACCAGTTAGACAAATCTGGGTAAGCAACTGAAATTTTTATTTCTTCATTTCCTCACTACAAAATGAGGACATGATCAATACCCATCTCACGACTGCTCCAGGGACCCACTGAATGGACATGTGCAAAGTACCCGGAACACTGCCTGCTGCACCACAAGTGCCCAACCCAGCAAGCGTAAACCATCGTCATTATCATTATTAATATGCATGGGGTTCTCCACATGCAAGTACATTTGTCTCCTTTTGTCTGAATTGTTTCTCACATTGAATAAATTGGGTCATTCTGAATTCAAAACAGAACTCAATTATTGTATTAATCTTTTCTACTTTGTGAAATGAATTAATAAAAGGGGCATCACAACTTACAAAAGAAATTTTTTTCCTTACTTTTTATTGAAGACCAGGATTTTCTGGAGTAGGTAAGGTCCTACATATGACAAAGAATTCGTCTAATTAGGAAATAGAAAAAAGGGATAGAGTCAGGGTGTTCTTTTTGTTATAATGTATTTGCCATACTGGAATAGATAGGAAATGCTAATTAAGTGATACTGAAAATATTCATTTAGATAGAGCAGGAACACAAAATTCTAGAGTTTTAGGTACGTCTTCTCTGACTGGGAAAAAAACATTTTACAGTTCTTCAAGTTTGAAGGTTGGACAAGATGATCTTGTTTTTAGGAAAAGGCTGGACAAAAATGAAACTTAAACTTGGAACAACTACCTTCAGCAGGATTCCACTCACTTAATCATAGAAATTTAAAGCCTGAAGGATCCTAGAAATTACATAGTTTTACACCTACATCATGTTTTGAGGGGGCAGTGCCATCCCACATAAGTCCATGGTGGTTAGGGTAGACCTTGGTCTTAAAACTATGAGTTTTAGCATATCTAAAATTTGTCTTCCATATCAATTCCTTTGGGGTTGAAATTTTATCAAACTCATCAACAATGGACTTCTGTTTCCTTCTATTTTTTAATCAATTTTTTTATTGAAGCATAGTTGACTTACAATGTTGTGTTAATTTCTGCTGTACAGCAAAGTGATTCAGTTATACATATATATACATTTTTTCATATTCTTTTCCATTATGGTTTACCGACTTTTGTTTCTAATTTCTCACCTAAAAGACTATACTTCTGCTATGTAATGCAAATGACTTAGTGGAACATACCACTTCAGAGACATTCTGTATATCTTATCCTGATATCTCCTTGGATGAAGCATTAGTTGTTAAGAGAATTGAGTTCTTAAATTTGAAGCAGAGGAATAACTCTTAGCCTTTCCCAAAAAGAAATATCTATCTTTAAAAGAACTATTAGAAAGACTTCTCTCTATCCTTATTTTATTCTGCTTTTCCACAATCAAGTGTAACAGGTAGTTTTGTCAACATAATAACAAAGGCAACTACTGTTTATTAAGAGCTTCCTGTATGTCTACATATATTGTCTATTTCAATTCCTACAATAATCGTACAAGTGCGAAAATTTTGAGCCCTTTTTATAGATGAGGAAACAGAAGCTCAGGGAATCTGCATGACACACTCAAGGACATGGTTAATAACCTGGACACAGATACTTCTGACTCAAATTTCCATAGGTTTTTTTTTTTTTTTTTTTTTTGCGGCCCTCTCACCGTGTGGCCTCTCCCTCTGGGGAGCAGAGGCTCCAGACGCGCAGGCTTAGCGGCCATGGCTCACGGGCCCAGCCGCTCCGCGGCATGTGGGATCTTCCCAGACCGGGGCACGAACCCGTGTCCCCTGCATCAGCAGACGGACTCCCAACCACTGCGCCAATAGGGAAGCCCAAATTTCCATAGTTTTAACCACTATGCCATAGTGCAAAATTTTTCTTTTCCCTTAAAGACATTTTAAAATATTTATTTATATACACAACTGTTTTAACTATTTTCTTCACTTTTTCTATGTATAATGAATCTTAATGACTTTTAGTAAGAAGATTATAGAGCTCCAAACAGGAATTCCCTCTGAAATCTAGAACCAGGAATTCCTTGTTACAATAATTTTTACTATGCTGCTAGTTGATTATTGTTTGCCTTTTTAAATTATAATTTCATTTTTCAATATAAATTCAGAGTAAAAATGTATGGAGATGGGTAATAGGAACCTATTTAGTTCTAAGAATAGTGTCTGAAATGCAAAAATCAGGATGATCAGTTGCTTTTAGCTTTTTCATGATTATCTGTGAGGACTTGCAAGAGCAAGAGTTCCAGGAGACAGACTTGCTGGGCACAATGCTACCCTCAGAAGAGACTGACTCTCTCCCTTCAGAAACGCTGGCTCCAGGAAAGGGAGGAAAAAGAGCTTACTACCTGTTCTTGGAGCTTGTAGGTGAGTGTGAAGGAGACACAGGTGTTTACTTTTCATCTATATATTTCTGAGAGTAGTGCTTGCTTGAAGAGTTCACAGGAGCATGGCAAGAAGGGACCTGCTCTATTGTGCCAGGGAAAAAGATGGAGGCGACCCACCATTCCATTGCAGGTCTCCATTGTCCTCAGACATGTGAAAGATAACTTCAAGGTTCTTGCATTTTTATGTGAAGGGACATGAATTTAGGGGAGAGGGCAGAACATGTCCCACCCACGACATAAATGGACAAAGCAAGATGGAGGCCCAACATGAGTGGGCCTAGCCATTGGTGGTGCTGGAAGGAGAAGAGGTTGTGCATCACTGAGAAGTTTCTAAAGATCTCCCCGAGAAAGTCATCCACATCAGTAGTAGGGATACTCCAAGGTGCAGAGACCGCCAGCAGCAGAAAAGAACAGTTTGCACCAGAGTGAGACCAGGGTAAGTAGACGGAGCCAACATAGGACCAGAGTTGCCTCTTCACCACCAATACGTGGCCAGGTCAGACAAACCTGAAAATTCTTTAGCTACCCCCTTCTCCTCCCTGCCACCGCCCCAGAAAAGCTAGAAGAGAAAGGAGAAGAAGGTGTGTAACTAAGAAGTTACACAGAGCTTGGACACAGAAGTCCAAGTACCTCCACCCTCACCCCATCCACTCCAACACCCTGGTGAACAAGAAGGGGAAAGATCAGACTTTATGTCCTCCTCACTCCAGTTTTCTACTTAATAGGAAAGGAGGGTAGCCTTCAATTAAGTCTGAGATTGAAGCCTTAAAGGTGCCATTATCTGCTGGGAAAAGGATATTACAGGGTTTTGTTAAAGGCAGTGAATAGAGAAAAAGAAAATATTCATGTCTATATTCTACTGAGTTATCGCCTCAGCAAACCAGGTGTACTCACATGATGCAAGTAGCATGGTGTGAATCTTGTTGCTTTTCTTCCTTTGATGCTTTTACACTGCATTTAGCATATTACTTGTGATTTTAGTTGTTGACGTATACACTAAATATTAAATTTAGCAAATTTAATTGATTGGGCCAATGCTATATAATTCACAGTGCCAGGTAACATGGAGGGCACAAAGGTATGTAAGATAAGGCATATCACTTCCTTTCCAAGAGTTTACAATCTGCTAAGGTAATATATAAGCACTTTATAGGTTATACAAACAGACAGAAGTCAGTTAACAATATAATTCTGCCAATATTCATATGAAACCATTTTTCAAAAACTGCGTTTGTGTCATGTTAGAAAAAAAAATTAAATGAACTTTCTCGTATTTTCTTCAGCTACCTCCTATAATTCTCTTTGAGTCCATATTTTTTGTGGTAAACCTGGTGATACACATCTAGTTATTACTATTAATAACATGAAAGTGAACAGAACACCCGTGAAAATAATCAGTTTTTGGCAGCCTCAGCAAATGGAAAATTTTTCCATCGAGAGCCAAACTGAAAAGGTCAAAGTCCTCCTCTATTATTTCTAGCATTTGAAGCTTACACAAAAACTATTCTGATCAGTCCTTGCTGATGTGACTATCTGCTTTCGTCCCCTTTTCCTCCAGCAGATGCCCTGTTAGCCTTGTGCTAGATTTCCTTCAGCCTTTCCAGCTCCTATGTTCTCTCCTGATCAGCCTAGACTTTTTGTCTTGTCTGAAGCCAGAACTGCCTTTAAGCATCTACTCGATTATTTAAGTTTCTAGGCTTCACTCCCTCTTGGCAGGGACCATATATATATAACCACTCACTGATTTTTTTTTTAACAGCCTTATTGACGTATACTTGATATACAAAGAACTGCACATAATATGTACAATTGGATGAGTTTGGACGTATGCAAATACCCATGATATCATCACAGTAGTAGACAAATTACCACCATCAGACAGTAAATATATCCAATACCTCCCAGAGTTTCCTTGTGTCCCTTTGTTGGTTTGTTATATGGTAAGAAGACAACATGAGATCTCCTCTCTTAAATTTTGAAGCACACAATACTACATTATTCTCTATAGGCACTATGCTGTACAGCAGATTTCTAGAACTTACTTACCTAGCATAACTGAAACTTTATACCTATTGAACAGCTCTGTAATACCCTCGGTCCACAGGCCCTGGCAACCACTATTGTTTTCTGCTTCTATGCATTTGACTAGCTTAGTTATATAAGTGGAATCAGGCAGGTTGTCCTTTTGTGACTGGCTTATTCACTTAGCATAACGCCTTCAACCTCCATCCATGTTGTCACAAATAGCAGGATTTCCTTCCTTTTTAAGGCTGAATAATATTCCATCGTGTGTGTGTGTGCGTGCGCGTGTGTGTGTATACCATACTTTATTTGTATCCAAATATATACCATTGTCTTTATCTATTCTGTCAAGGGACACTTGGGTTGTTTCCACATCTTGGTTATTATGAATAGCGTTGCAGTGAACATGAGAGTGCAGATACATCTTCCAGATCCCAACTTCTGGACATATAACTAGAAGTGGGATTGCGAGAACACATGGTAGTTCTATTTTTAATTTTTTGAGGATTTCCTTAGGTGCTGTACCATTTTATATTCCCACTAACAGTGTAAAAATTTTTTCACAATCTGGTCAACACTTGTTATCTTCTGTGTGTTTTTTTTTTTTTTTTTTTTTTTTAGAATAGCCATCCTATAAGTGTGAGGTAATATCTCACTGTAGTTTTGATTTACATTTTCCTGGTAATGACATTGAGCATGTTTTCATATACCCGTGGGCCATTTGTTTGTCTTCTTTGGAGAAATGTCTGTTCAAATTTAAATAGCAAAAATCATACCCAGTTTTCCACCTGTGTAGGGTAAAAACCCAGTTCTTACCTCCTGTGCCTTTCTTTCCCATACATCTCCTTTACTTCTACTTACTGACACACTCACACAGGGCACTTCACTTCTGACACTTCTGGCCACCAAATGTGTGATGGTTTTGCCCTACTCCAAGCAATTATGTGACACCAGCTGGGTGTCCTACAATTTTACTCAATTCTGACACTATATACTTGGAGATAGTGTCAGATTCCACAGGTTAAGGACTCAGTCCCACAAGACTGCTCCCAACCCATGCCAATCGCACATAGTAAGTCCCCACGTTACCCACAACTTTTGTCTGACTTGGCTACAAATCAGAGCTTCCCACAACACCCTCCTTGGGTTTAATTAATTTGCTAGAGCAGCTCACAGAACTCAGAGAAACTTACCTATATTTAACAGTTTTTCATAAAGTATATGATAAGGGATACAGATGAACAATATCACAAAGTCCTTTGCTCATTTTAAAAAATTGGATTATTTGCTTTTTTTGCTACTCAGGTTGCAGAAGTTCAGTATTTTACATAAATAGGAAAATAATCCTAAAATACATATAGAACCTCAAAAGACTCACAATAGCCAAAGTGATCTTCTGAAAGAAGAACACAACTGGAGGCATCATACTTCCTGATTTCAAAATAAATTACAAAGCTACAGTAATTAAAATAGCATGATACTAGCATAAAGTTAGATTATATGGACCAATGGAATGGACGAGAGATCCCAGAAATAAACCCACAAATACATAGGTACCTAACCATTGACAAAGGTGCCAAGAGCACACACAGTGAGTGGTCTCTTCAACAAATAGTGTTGGGAAAACTGAATATCCACCAGCAAAAAAAGGAAGAAAAGAAGGAAAGAAGGAAGGAAGGAAGGAAGGAAAGGAAAAAAGAAAGAAAGAAAGGGAGAAAGAAAGAAAGTGGGACCCCTAGTTTTTGTGTGTACATCATACACAAAAATCAATTCAAAATGGATCAAAGACTTAAAACATAACGCCCCAAGTAAAAGTTCTCGAAGAAAACATTGGAGAAAAGATTCTTGACATGGGAGTTGGCAATATGTTTTTGGATACAACACCAAAAGCACAGACAACAAAAGCAAAAATGGATAAGTAGGACTATATCAAACTAAAAATCTTTTGCACAGCAAAGGAAACAGCCAACAGAATGAAAAAGCAATGGAATGGGAGAAAATATTTGCCAACCATATATCTGTTAAGGGGTTAATTTCCAAAATGTGACAAGTCATTCCGAAACATCACACACACACACACACACACACACACACACTACAGAAAAACCTAAAAAATATTTTGAAATGATAGTCATCAATATATTCTCTTATATTCACCTGACATACACAACACTGTAGATTAGAAAATATATCTAAAATGAAGTCAAGGTATTATTATGCCCAGAAATCATTATTTAATTCATTTGAGAACATTTTAAGCTGACGTCAAACATTGTCATATGATTTTCTTGATGGGAGAGCATAATATGACAAACAAAACACTTGAGAATGTTTAGGTATTCTTTCAAATATATTACCGTATAAAATTGAGTCCTCAAACTGGGATAGAGCAGTTAAGGTAGCAGGCACTGGCCAATAATCAAACTAAGGCTTGCTCATTAAATTGTGCTGCAGATAACAACGCAGTTGATGATGCCCAGCGTGTTCCATGATTGTCACAAATTGCTGTTACTTATGAAAAGAGCAGTAGCTTGAATATTTTCCAGACCAAAGAGAACTGCTTGTATATACACATATGTCTACAGGTGTTTCGTAGCTATTTCTATTTTAAAATAGATGTTTTAATACAGCAAGCTTTGGATTTCTTTTTTCCAGTGAATTGACATTGTCAAGTACACGGTCACTAAGATTAAAGTCAGAAACCTGGACTATAATATATATGTGTCATATATATTTTTCATCACCTTTTCATCATTATGGTCACATATCTCATTAGAATACAGAACTAATACTGAGTTTTAACTCTTAGGAGGTAGCTATACCTTAAACCACTATACAAAAAAAAAAATCTTTACCACTCTAAAGAGCTCACTGAATATGGAATGTGTTGCCTTAAGAGGACTCTCCTCAGACTTTCCTGGTGGTGCAGTGGTTAAGAATCCACCTGCCAATACAGAGGACACGGGCTCGAGGCCTGGTCCGGGAAGATTCCACATTCCACAGAGCAACGAAGCCCGTGTGCCACACTACTGAGCCTGTGCTCTACAGCCCGTGAGCCACAACTACTGAGCCCACGTGCCACAACTACTGAAGCCTGTGCACCTAGAGCCTGTGCTCTGCAACAAGAGAAGCCACCGCAATGAGAAGCCCGCGCATCGCCACGAAGCGTAGACCCACTCGCCAAAACTAGGGAAAGCCTGCACACAGCAACGAAGACCCAACGCAGTCAAAAATAAAATAAATTTATAAAACAAACAAACAAACAAACAAAAAAGAGGATTCTCTTCAACACTTGAGGTATTCCAGTATACTCTAGAGAGCCATGTAGCTGTGCTGTTGAGTTGGGATTTCGAGCACCGGATAAGCATGCTTTGGCTAACTCTTAAGTCTCACTGTTGAGAACCTAGTCACAGAACACAGCAGCTAGGGGTCTGATTGACTGGCCTGTGCTACGCTGGCAAAACTCAATGTAAACGACGACTTCTACGTTTGCTCAGAACTGGTTTCAAGAGAGCAGAAAATCTGTCATATGAAACCATGGTTAAAGTGACAGCCTCAATCCTCAGATTTCTATACCACTGATATCTTCAAGTCTAGATCACCCGAACAACAGTCAGTCAACTGGTTAGGAGAAATTTCTCTAACACACACGATGTGGTGGACAGTCTAGGGAATGGTCTGTGATGTAGAAGATCTGGGTTATAATTTATACTCTAGCTGATGGTGGAACCTATGAAATGATCACTTCCCCTATTATACCTTCTTATATCACCTTAGACCTCTCCTCAAGAGGCTTATCACAATTAGAAATTTTACCTTTTAAGTGATCATTTGATGAACGGCTGAATCCCTCCACCTGATTAAATTCCATGGGAACAGGAACCCTATTAGTTATCACTCTGCCCTGTATATCTAGCATTAAGCACTGTGCCAGGCACGGTGCAGATGCTCAAACATTTACTGAATATGTGATTGAATGAATTTAAGTTTTCTGAGCCCCAGTTTCTCTGTATGTATAATAACGAGGTAGGATTGTGGAATACTGCTACAAAGTCCCTACCCTTCAGAAGCTTAGCAACTACTTAGAAACAGAAAACATGTGTATGAAACTACCAGAGAAAAAAGATATAGTCAAAGTCAAGGGTTTTCTTACAGGTTACTGAGTTCAGGAAATAAAATAAATAAATAATGTCAGTAAGTAGGATTTTGTAATTTGGATAATGGAAAGGTTATGGGAAGACATTTCCAAGGTGACTGGTAGAGAAATGACAAAGGCAAAGACAGAGGCAAAAATGAAGATGGGATATGCGGGGGAATGTGAAAAATGTTTTCCATATCTGCATATTTGTTTGATGAAAATCTCAACTTATTCTATTAATGGTGTTTCTTTATGTCATTAAATGATGGAGTAAATGTCATAGCCTAGATCTCTGTGACTGGTTTCATCAGAGTTATTTAATTGTATTTGCTGGCTCCTGGAAGTTCAGATTACAAATATCACATCGCAAATCTTGGGCAGATCAGATGACAATGCAATACTCAGAAGAAAAACGTGGCCATCCCCATCACTCTGTGTGGAGGCAAGTTTTGACAATAGAGATGTTTGCCTTCTTTCAAAGATAAAAGGAAAAACTTCAAGTGCTTTAAAGTCTGAAAAGCAGGTAGATAGTAACAGTTTATAATAGTCTCTGAAATGACCAGAAGAGAATTCCAATTGCCTTAAATGATTAGAAGGGAGACTTGAAGTTGGGAAATTCAAAGGCTCTTTACAAAGCCATGCCTCTCACATTTATTTAAGGATATATGTGATCCCAGGCACACAATTGTACAAGTGCAGCATCCTTTTTGCCTGTCCCAGAGAATATACAGCCACTGGCACAATGCTTTTGACTAATGCTACTGAAAACAGAAAGGAGAAATCCAAGTGGGAGTCAAAGCCAACTAAAAACACACACACAGTAACAAAGAGCGCCAATTGTTTCACATGAAGAGTGAAGAATGAGGACTACTCGTTATTTTTAGGTAATTTTTTTTTTAAAAAAGAGAGTCAACAAAGTATTTTTCAACAAGTAGAAGCCCATGTGTATGCTCCGTAGTTTTGACTAGAGGTACAAGGTACACTTAAAATGTTTTAACTAGAAATGATTAGCAAGGAAAGCACTGCTTTTAGTGAACCTCACATTAATAAATTAACACATTAAACAAGGATTATAGCAGTTAAGAGAAGAAGGATGACTGGCATCCCTCCCTGAGGGACTGTGGTTTAATGTGGGCTTCGTAGAATTACTGAAATTTTGATGGTTGAAGAAATGGTAGATGGAAAATGGAAAAGACACACTGAACAAAAGAGTGGATGCTGGATTTGGTGGTTTGTTTGGGTTACGGAGAGTAGGACAATCTGTTCGGAGTGGAAGATGCTTAATAAAGGTAGAGGCGGAGCAAGATTGATTTTTAAAAATAAAGATCATGAATAAAATGAAAGAGTAAACATTATAATTTAAAGCCTTCTTCAATATCTATAGATCCTCTCATCTTTCCTAAGTGCTAAGTTTTCCCATGATTTCTAATATCATGGGGACCAATGATTTTCAATCTTAGATTGTCTTAAATTCAGTAGTATATTTGATTTTGGAGAAAGCAGATTAATCACGGAGGCTCGCCTAGAGTTCAGGAGAGAATTCTGCAAGCAATGTTTTTATTTTACTGGCAAGCCCTCATTCTCCAATGGGAAAATCATGTTTGTATTTAAGTATCATTTTTAGTATCTGCAAATGTCACACACAGACCTTTTGTTTTTACTTCTATAACCTGCACATAGTGTATATTTAGTTAGAAACCCTTCCAAATTTAAGAGGTCTATTCACCCTCCTGCGAAAATATCCTTAGTTGCTATATGGCTTGTGTAGACTCACCGAATATCTATCTTCTAATGTAAAGATATGATAAGACAGTGGGTTAATAATTCTTTACATGCTTTTAATATTGATAAAGAAGGCAAATTTTTTTCTGTAGCCACTTCTGCAGAGTAACAATATACACTGTGTCTGCAAGCTGAATTCTGACATATTTAAAAAATTTAAATCATGCTTTAATAAAATTTAACAGTACATTAAGTGTTATTTTTAAGTTTTTAAAAAAGTTTTTAAAACTTGTTTTTTAAGTTTTATGGATGAGTAAAGCAGTTACCTATAATTTGACATTATGATATGTCTGTTTCTGTTAATCCCTGTGCTGGTTTATCTGCAAGCATTTATAACCACATGCAATTTGCCAATTTGCTCTTTCATTTAACATTGTATCACAAATATTTTTCCATGTTTCTATGGTTCTAAAAATATCTATCATATTAGTGTCAATAATTAAACTTATTTCATACACTTTTTAAATGCTTCTTTTAAATCTTCTTAGTAATTTTGAAAAGCTGAATTTACAGTCTTCATTTATTTTTGCTTTCATAATGATTAAATCAAATTCCCTTTATTTTTTCCAATGCTACAATTATATATTTATATTTTATGTTACTTTCTATTCTCTTCTAGAGAAGATAAGGTGTAAACTCAAAGCCTTACGTCTTCTCTTAGGTCATTAATTAAATTCCAGAATCTGAAACCCCAATTATTTTTATATAAGCAAACTTTTGTTTTGTTACTTTAACTTTTTATTCTAAAGTTTACTTCAGTTATTTAGACTAATCAGCAACACCTCTTATCCTTGTAAGATCCTTATTTTACTACTATTAAACAATAACCATGCACTTTAGTGATTTAATTCTATAATGAGAACATGGCTTCAAAGGTGATCAAAGGTGTGTGTTTGCTTGTTTGTTTGTTTTGTTTTTAACCCTGGTTCATCATCTACTTGGGGAGTTTACATATCATTCAGGTCTGGGGTTCTGGATTAAATGCCTATGTATTTTACTAAAAGAATTCTTGGGTCCCTATTGCTTTTCTGTACACAGCATACACTGCTGAGTATTTTGGTTAAGATCTTTTACCATTCATATACCAGGCTGTGAACTGACATTGACCTTTGTAATAAAGTTCAAGGTCACAATTTTAATGTCCTTGAAAGTAAATTTCCTTTGCATGAAGACTTGAAAAAACCTTTATCTTTAAAGTTTAAAAATTTCACCAGACTATGTGTAAGTACTGACTTCTTTTTTTTTTTTTTTAGTGCTGACTTCTTATGATTGATTTTGCTGCAAAATCAAAAGAACTTTGAATGCCCAATGATGTTATTTTTTAGTTTACATCATGACCTTGACTATAAAATCTTTTTCATATTCTGTTTTCTTCCCTGGTAGTAATTCCCATTAGTTGCATATTGGCAAACATAATTGTGATCCCTTCTCATAGCTGTGATACCTTGTTTTATTTCCCTGAAAATGGATAGCATTTTTGCCCTGAAATACTGCATCATGTATATCGGACCTATTTCCAGGGTATTAGTACCATGATTTTTCTTCCTTTCTTTCCTTTTTTCCCAGAATTTTCACATTGTTTTAGATTGTTTATTTCTGCTTGTTCATGTTTCATTGAAAAATCTGACGAATTCTTAGAGGAAAATGCAGCATGGGGCCTTCCTTCAAAATTCTCTACTTTTGGTCACTTAACAACAGAATGTACTTCCTTCCCATATCCCAGGTTCCTTGTCAGAGTCAGACTCTTTAGTGGTACTTCTGGAGCATGAATTAATAAAATGATTCTAATGAAGAAAGAAGTTGACAAGTCTATTCCTTGAATTCAGAATTGAGAAACACACTTATTTATCTTCCACCTTTACTTAACACAAAGTGCTTCTCCAATATCTTACTGGGAACAGAGTAAATGGAGGAGTTATTTTTGACCAACTAAACTTCATAGGACTTCCAAATTCAGACTCTGGAGGCAATTTTGGATTAGAGAGTGGCTTCTAATTAATTTAAATGTTTCATTACATATGCTTGCATGTAACTTTATGTAAATGTGATGATACACATTGGTAGAAATGATTGTAGAAATCATTCGATTGGTAGAAATTTCTCCATTTTTACTTGTCTCCCTCCTCTTTCTCTCTTTTTCGTGTCCCACCAACTTTATACTCTCCTGCACAGGTAATTCATGTTGAAAACTCATCAATCCATACTTTCTCCATGTTTTCTTTATAAAAATGGGATGCTATTTTACACACTTATCTGCATCTTTACACACTTAACAGCTGCTAGTGGCAACCTAGCCAAGTGGCACGATTTATTCTTTCTAACAGCTGCATAATATTAAAAACAGGACAACAGGCACAAAATGGAAGTACTTATGCTAGGCTCCACATCAACAAACTGAGACTTAATTACAGCTGGGCTCTCCCAGAAATGCTTAATTACAGCTGGGCTCTCCCAGAAATGGAATCTTAAATCAGTCAGTCAGGAATGACTCGATCAGCACTAGTTAGGCAATATGCCTGATAGACCCCTACCAACCCTTAAAGGTGAGTAATCTTGCAATAACCAACCCACTCTTTTCTTTCTTTTTTTTTTTTTTTTGTGGTACGTGGGCCTCTCACTGTCTTGGCCTCTCTCATTGCAGAGCACAGGCTCTGGATGCGCAGGCTCAGCGGCCATGGCTCACGGGCCCAGCCGCTCCGCGGCATGTGGGATCTTCCCGGACCGGGGCACGAACCCGCGTCCCCTGCATCGGCAGGTGGACTCTCAACCACTGCGCCACCAGGGAAGCCCACCAACCCACTTTTTGCCTCATATAACTTTCTTCCTGCTCCCTTCTGCCTCTATAAGTCTTTCATTTTGTGCAGCTCCACAGAGGTCCTATTTGCTAGATTATGTGCCGCCTGATTTATAAATTGTTGAATAAAGCCAATAAGATCTTTACATTGTACATAGTTGAATTTTGTTTTTTGACAATAATATGATGAGTGCATAATGTTTAATGGCATGGGTGTAGCATAATTTATCCAGTCATTCCCTTACTGATGAGTTTTACCACAGTGAGCAGTGTTGTATACTGATACTTTGTCTTCTTTTTTTTTTTTTTTTTTTTTTGCGGTACGCGGGCCTCTCACTGTCGCGGCCCCTCCCGTTGCAGATCACAGGCTCCAGATGCGCAGGCTCAGCGGCCATGGCTCACAGGCCCAGCCGCTCCGCGGCATGTGGGATCTTCCTGGACCAGGGCACGAACCAGTGTCCCCTGCATCGGCAGGCGGACTCTCAACCACTGCGCCACCAGGGAAGCCCTGTATACTGATACTTTGATTTCTATGCGACAGAGTTCTATGAGTGGATCAAATGACGTAGTATTCTTAATTTAATAGCTGACTGCATATTACTGCCCTAAAAGCCATTATATATCACATGACAGCAGTATATTAGAATACCCTTTCCCCCATCCCTGTTAGCAATAGGCTTTTGAACAGTGTTTTTAAGTCTAACAGTGATTTAAGTAGAAAGTATACTTTGCTAATATAATTTGCATTTCTCTGGCTATTGGTTGAGCATTTTTTTTTAAGTTTATTAGACATTTGAATCTGTTCTTTGATGGACTGTTAATTTAAAGTCCTTCCCCTCTTTCTCTACTGAGTTTTTTTATTTGTTATAACTTATTTTATACTATAGATATTAATCTTCTGTCTTCTGAATTACAAATTGTTTTTACCAATTTATTGTTTATCTAGTGCTTTTTTATATGATGTCTTTTAAAATAGGCCTTAATCCTATCCCCAAATAATAGAATATTAGAGAATATCCTATGAAAAAATATGTGAATGGTTGTGGTTCATAGTTCATCTACTTTCCATTCGCATATTATCACCTGTATTCTTAGGAGTTTATTAGCAAGATGATCCCAAAACATTTTATTCATTTTTTTCTCCTTCCAGAACACTCTGGTTTTTGATTCTCTTAATTCTTTCCAATAATATGCAGCCTTATTTAATTATTCAAATTGAGTGAGGAATAGATTAAAAAAACAACTTTGTGATATTGAAAGAAATAGTCCTTCCTGGAATCTGGATTGTATTTTCCAGAGTTTTTTTTTTTTTTAATTGGGGTATAGTTGCTTTACAATGTTGTGTTAGTTTCTGTTGTACAGCAAAGTGAATCAGCCATACATATACATATATCCCCTCCTTCCCAGATTTCCTTCCCATCTAGGTCACCACCGAGCACCGAATAGAGTTCCCTGTGTTATACCGTAGGTTCTCACTAGTTAACTGTTTTATATGTAAAAATGTATATATGTCAGTCCCAATCTCCCAATTCATCCCACCTTCCCTTTCCCCCCTTGGTGTCCATACGTTTGTTCTCTACATCTGTATCTCTATTTCTGCTTTAATACAACACATTTTAATGTTGTTTTTCAACAAACATAAAATAGTTTTGTTTCCTGTAAGTGAAAATCTGAATTTAGAGCTTAAATTATTGAGCTCTATCTTAAAAACCCTCTTAGATTCCTCACGACGATGGGCAAATTAACATCTAAGTACGCTGTTAAGTGCTTTCCATGTTATACATCATTTGATTTTTACACCACCACCAGGAAGAAGGTGTTATTATCACAGTTTTACAGTAGGGAAAACAGAGGCCAAAATAACCTACCACGATCAAGGAGATCATAAATATGAGATCTGGGATTCTAGTCAATTCTGTCCTCACTCCTGTAGCCTGCCCTGTATAACTTTAACAAAACAAGCAGTTGAATCTCAAAATCGAGGGGCAAAACCAAAAGAACTGCCTTGCCCTGAAGGTTTAAAACATATAAAAGAAAACTGATGTGCATGGCCCCCTTTTCGCTTTGTTGAAATCGATCAAAGAAGTAACTGAAAAAATTTGTGATGACAGACAGTGAGACCCATTTTTTATCTATTCGTGAGAAAAGGGGAAAAAGCTACCAGTTCAGTGGTCTGGATTTTCATGAATTTACCAATGCTTTCCACGGAACATAATCAAGTCACCTTCTCTAATGACTCCACATCGCTGTCGCAGAGAAGTCCTTGGCAAAGGAACTCAGCCCCTGCCACTTCCCCTACACTTCCCAGGGAGTTGAAGGGCAGGGCTGATGAATCATGTGCTATGGACACGGGCTAGTCTGTGAACTATTTGCTACCTGGCACCTATAAGATAATTTACATGATATAAAAGTCCACTTTCAGAAACTTTACAGAAATTTGAGAAGATAATTTTATATTTGCTGAATCTAATCACAAAAAAGGGCTTATATTTTGTATGGTTCCTTTTTAAATTTCATCTTTAGAAAAGCACTTAGCCCATATCTGCTAATGGTAAATAATAATCAAATTTTAATTATAACTTTTTTGTAATAAACAATATAATAAAATGTTATAATAACTATTATTAACAAATTTTTTTAACAAAAGTATGGTCTGTGATGGATTGGAGGAAAGAAAATCTGGTCTTTTACTACAGACTGTTGGAGAAGTAGTAGTGTAGAGCTTTGCTTACTGGTAAACTTCACTCCTGACAGAGATCTGGGCTCTACCCATCTTCCGGCTCTTTCATTTCAACACAAGACCTCCCCCGCAGCTGCTAAGGCAGGAGAAAGGAAAACATCTCAGTGTGTTTTAATTTTATTAGATACGTGTGTATCCCTGAAATGTATATGTGTATCCCTGAAATGTTGTATCATGTGAGTCTGAAGGATAAATAGGTATATTTGTTATAAACCTCATTTCTAGAATGTCATCTCCATGAGAAACTTGATTCTTTTGTTTACTGATTTGTGCCCAGTATCTAAAACAGTGCCTCACACATAAAAGAGATTCAAAAATTATAAATGAATTATCTTACTAATTTTATTTTTTACTGAACATTGTGCATCTGAGACCTATCCATGCTGTTGTTTTAGGACTAGCTTAATACTTCAGACTGCATCCTTTTCATTGTATTTACATATCATACTTACTTATCCATTCCCCTGGGCATGCTGGTTACCTCTAACCCTGTTATGAACCGTTCCTTCTGTGAACATTCCTCTGCCTGTTACATCTCCTCCTGAACCTCGCATAGAAAATATCCAAATACCTAATTTTACTAAGGCTTTCAGATTGTTACCCAGAGTGGCCGTATCCACTCACTCCTCGTAAAGTGAATGGTGTCAATTCCCAATGTCCTTGCTAACGTTTGACAGGTGCAAAATGGTAAGTCATTGCTGTTTAAATTTTTCTTTAGTCATTTTCCTATGTGATTTTCTGAGATACTCTTGTTGACTCTTAGAGCACCTTTTCATTCTTAATATTATTTTCTCTTGATTTTACACATTGCAAATGTCTTCTCTTTCTTTATCTTTCTCTTCTTGGCTTCTGTGACTTTAAACTCTGCTTACCAATACCTTCTACTTACTCATGACTTTTTTCTTAATCATAATTTCTACTGCCACGGGATCTGGGTTTGTCTATTTCTCTGAGCCTTGAACTAGACGCTCCCAGTATCTGATTGGATTAATGAATCATTGTTATTCCTCTTGAGCAAAGTCCTCATGTAACTTTACCTCAAAGACCATGGGTCTAGCTTCTAATTGTAACTTGGATTATATAATCTTTCATGGAAAATCAGCTGTGGGGTTTAAGTGGCAGAATTAGGTTGTTCCAACATGTTATTTTATGTAGAAGCAAAATGGAGATGCACAGCCTTTAGAAGGGGATGGTGAACATGACAGACATTCTGAAACTTGGGCTTTTCAGTACTAAGCCCCATGCAGTTAATAAAAACTCTTAGTAAAATAAATAATCATGTCTGGTTTGTGTTTTCTTATAGTTGTTATTTAAAATTTGTGTAAGTTGATTACCTACTTATTTTTTATTTGTACGTGAATGCTTTAATCCTTCTATCAATTATTTTCCTCTATGGTATGAGGTAGGGGTAGAAAAGTAACTGGTCTCACACATCTATTAAATACTCCACCTACTGATTTGAAATACCACCTTCATTATGTATTTAATTTGTGTATATTTGGCTTACTTTCTGAACTTTATTCCATCCACCTTTCTATTCTATTATCAGTATTTTACCATTTTAAGTACTGCTGCTCTGTGATAAATTTCCATAACTCTCTTGAAAATTCTTAGCTATATAAGAATTTTAACAAAAATATTAGTATTTTAAAATATCAATTTTGTTTGGTGCTGGGGAGCACATCTATTTTATTTGGGAATCCATTTGTAAAATCATTATACAATTTACCTTGAAAACAAGAATCAAATATAAATATTTGTTTTTAATATTTAATATTTAAAATTTAATATTTGTTATATGAATCTCATATAAAAGTCGAATTTCAGTTTAAAATACTTTTATGGGGTTCTGTGGAATTTGTTTTTATGAAATGTCACTCAACAAGTAATGTACCCTTGCAGTTAAATAGTAATAAGGAGAGATAATGAACCTAGATGTGATGTGAGTGAGCTATAATAATGTCAGGAAAAGGCTGATCAGGATCCATCTCTTTACTGAGTGGTCTGCTTAGTGTCTATGCCTGGCTAGTATCCAGCTCTCGCCAATTAATGGCAATGTTTCTTATCTGAGCTCATTTAAAGGCGCTTCTAAGAGTCCAGACAGTGAGGACTAGATTGCCTTAGATGTTATCTCTGTGGTACATAGGCATGAGTCACATTGGATGATTTCACCTTAAAAAGGCAAGGACATCAGAGTTTAACTCAGCTTACAACCCCAAATATTCAACATTTTGATTCATTTGTAATTATCTACTCTTCCTCTTTTTTCTGGGTACTTAGGTTATGCCGTTGGGTTTGAAGTGAATACAGGATATACAGGTGGAAATGCCCAGTAAGACATTAAATATATGGATCAGAAGCTCTACAGAAATGTGTTAACCAAAGAATTAAATTGGGGAGTCACAGATTCCGTAAATGCTAGTTTACAATTTGGGAGTTGATGACATAAACCGGAGAGAGGACATACAATTAAAATAGATGTACAGGATGAAACTCTTCAAGAATACCAAAACTTAGAGTGTGGGTAGTAAAATAGAAGCCGATAAAGGAAACTAAGGAAAAGGTTTCAGAGAGAGAAAGATCTGATGAAGCCAAGAGAGAAGAATGCCGATCTTCAAAATACGAAGAGGATTGACTGGAAAGCATCCATTGGTTTTGAAAATTAGTTGGTGGTCTGTGAACTTACCACAAGACATAGCAGTGTGGGGTTGTGAAGAAAGCCAGCTTGAACAGAGTAGAAGAGTGAGTGGAAAAGTGAAGACATGAGGATATTGCTTTGCTCTAGCGGAGGGAGCGGGGAGGAGGAGAGGAAGACGACATGTAGTTATGTACGAGAGGGATGTGGAAGCGAGACGCATACTTTAGGGCCTCCCTGGTGGTGCAGTGGTTGAGAGTCCGCCTGCCGATGCAGGGGACGCGGGTTCGTGCCCTGGTCTGGGAGGATCCCACATGCCGCGGAGCGGCTGGGCCCGTGAGCCATGGCTGCTGAGCCTGCACGTCAGGAGCCTGTGCTCCGCAACGGGAGAGGCCACAACAGTGAGAGGCCCGCGTACTGGGAAAAAAAAAAAAAAAAAAGAAGCATACTTTAAGGGAGCAGAGTCTTGAAGGAACAGGTAAATAGAGTCAGATCGAGTAGAAAGAGTGTGTTAATGACAAATGGCATGACACAGGAACACTTCTGAGGAAATGGAAGTCAAAGCAATCAATAGCACAGATAGGGAGATTTAATCATGAACAGGAAGAAGAGCACCTTTCCTGTTGAGAATGATTATTGTGGCTTTAAAGTATGTTCAATGAGAAGAGCTGGAAGTTGACGTTTCCCTGTAAAATACAAGATAAAGTTGTCTGCTGAGAAAAACAAGGGCAGAGGTAAAATGGATGGCTTTATAACGGGTGGGTAAGTATATAAGAAACTGAGGGCTCTGTGAAAGGAGTTTGGAAGTAACTCAATTTGAGCCAATGATTGGAAACCGCAATACTCCATTTGCACAATCTCAGTGTGTTCTCCAATCGTCTCCATCAGTCTGAGTGTGGAAGCAGAGCTGATGGAGAGCAAGCCCTCAGAGACTGAGGTCTGTTGAGTAGGCGAACTAAGGAATTCAGGGGGATGAACATATTGCTCAGAGAATGTCCAACTGACTCGATATAGGTTAACGTTGGGGAGGCAAGGTATGAAATGGGAAAGATAAACTGCAGGGAAACAGGGAAGTGTCTATGCAGTTGAAAAAGAGGAGAAATAAAAGGATAGGAAGTTTTCAATAAAAGAATGGAATATTGGAGTTTAAATTTTTGGAAGGTGATAATATGGTGTAGTCATATAAGATATTGTCTGAATTTACTAAGCATAAAGATGTTTATAGTTAAAGAGATCAAGAATCTTAAATCGTGCCTCTATTTCTAACAGATGACTATACTACATATTTCACTAAATCTCCTGCTGAAAGAAATAAAGAAGAAAATTAAATTACTGGATAAAATATTTTTTAAAAAGCTTTTGAATACATAAATGAGCTGAAAAAGAGTGATAAGTCTCCAAAGGTCAAAAACTGAGTGAAAAGGAAAAGTCTGAGAGATAAACGGAGCTGTGAAGTCAGCTTTGAGAATAACTTCCAGTTATCACCACAATTTGCCCAAATCCTTTAAATTTTCTAATTTCCCCTCTTATTGGACCAAGAGTTTTATGATTTTGTTGTTTTGTTTTGTTTTTGAAGACTCATTAAATGTCTGAGAAGATCAACAAAGAAAATTTTTTACAGTAGCAATAGCAGCAGAAATGCAGTTCTAAACTTATAAGATAAAGTTAACTAATTCCTACTTTATTTTATTGGAATAGGGAATTTGGAATTTGGTTGGACTTTGGTACGCTATACTGCTAATGAGAATACTGGGTCTTGACTATAGTATAGCAAATATTTAGAGTAGTTTTAATATCCTATATATCATATATTTCTAATAACATTTCTTTATTTTAATTTTGGCTCTAGTAATATGTTATGAATTAAAATGATCTCATTAAAGTAAGATAGAACAGGATTAACTCATGTTGAATAATCCAAAATTCCCAAACAATTTTCTGTGCTCTGAATCACAGTTAGAATTTGAGATGGGATTCCTTTTTATCTGAACTGAATTATACATTTCACACATGAACTACTTGCACTAATAATTTTCTTTTCCCAAAATCCTATTCTCTGATTTCCTTGCCAGCACTTTGAGCATAATAAGTGAGAAATAGCTAAAGAAATGTGGGAAATTGAAGCATGGAATAGAGATCTATTTGTGTGGATTCTTGAAGCTATGTTTCAGAAAAAAATAAACTTTGAGAGTCAATATTCCCTGTGTTTTAGTTAAACTGGAACAGGAAGAGCTGTTTCTGTTTCTGTTGGTCTGTGGGTAAAAATAGTAAGCAAAGGATCTTTGCAGTTTGGCCAGGGAGCAGAAGTAAATTGTTGACCAAAGATGAGGCAGGCTCTTGGGGCCATTCAACCCCCTTCTGAGCAGAGGTGCCGCCTTGTTCTGGCAAATGGACCAGAGAAAGGTCACCGGGCCAAGAGAGACCAAATACAAGCCCTGAGCCAGGCTGCTCCTGAGCTGCAGAATGGCCCTGGGGAAGGAGCCCTATGCAAACACTCTCCCACTTTAATACCCTCAGTGTTTGATTCCTGGAAAAGTTCATCTTGCTTCTCAGCTTGCCTGCAGATGTAGACTTTCACGACAGTTCCTAAGCATTCATTTCAATATCCTGAAGCTAAAATTATTTTGGGGAATCCAGGAAGTGAGAACGTTGTCCTCAGGACCCCTTGAGTCAGTGAGGAAAGCTGGCCTCTGCTCTTTCTTGTAGTAACTCAAAACCTTATACTGGCAATAATAAAGTAGGCACTAGCATTGCATCAGCCCATGACTTGCACTCTCAGATTCAGTGTGGGCACTTAGGTTGCTCTGGTGTGAAGTTCACTGTGGTTCTGTAACAAGCTCTGGCTCTCAGTTCTATTCCTATACTTCTTTCTCATAGTCATCGACCAATGCTTCATTGTGAAACCCAAGAATGAGTTACTGGGTACCAATGAGGATATATAGTGACATCAGAAGCTGTAGAGAAGAGAGGTCCCTAAAGCATTCATCTTTACACTCCAAAGCCACCTGAATACACAGGCTAGCACTTACCCAGCCAGAAAACCAGGAACACTTGGACGTGTTATTTGCTTGTCACCCATCTCTTTAGAGTCATGTTTTCCTTCTCATAACATGGACTCGAGAATGGCATCAATCAGCAATTTTTCTTATTGCAAACACATGTTGAGAGATGACACAAATTTCCTAGTTTATTCAAGCTAACGTGTGGAAGGTGTTGGTCACCTGGGTGTTATCCATTGAGAAAAGTCTCTTCTATTTAGCCCGTGCCATGAGTACCCCGCTGAGAGCCATGGGATACAGAACAAATATGATGTTTCTGCTTTACTTTTTGTTCCAATACATCTTTTATCATTGATATGTGTGCATTACTTCCCAAAAGAAAGTGCGGACCTTGGCAACAACTCGAATTTAACTTTTTACCTATAATTCACTGAATTAACATGATCCATGTAATATTATTTCAGTACAAATGAGTCATATTGTTATGCAGTTTCCAAACATGTTTGCTACTTATAAGTAACTTGACAGTTATATACCACAGTTTAGTAAATAACATTCAGTTTGGGAAATAAAATACTCACTTATGTTTCATTTTTAAAAATCATTATGTAGTGTCATCATAATGCTTTAAAATCCGGTTACTATGGTAGCCCCATCATGGAAGCCAACTTTGGCTATCACCTTTTATTTACCATTTTGCTTTTACTTTGCAGGTATATTTTCAGGCTAACTCCCGTCTAATCAGCTGCTTAACAAGAGCTGAGACCTTCAAATGGGAATTTTCTCAGTCCTATTCCATTGGTCTTATTTTCACTACCTGCACACAATTTCAGACTTACCCATCTGTGACAAATTCTCTTTTTTGAGAATATGCTCACTGCTCCAAACCTCTATCTCATTCATCTCTACTCAAGTCTACAGAGATATGGCTACGTTTCTTCATCTGTATAAAGTGTCATGGTAAGAACAAAATGCTTTCCAGGTAAAAACTAAGAATAATGGCACAGTTATTTCACCAGGAGTAAATTATAACCTTACATGCAGTGGCAGATTCTAGCTCAAAAATTCTATGTTTTTTAACTGGAAAGATAAATAAAATGTAAAGTAGGAAATCTTTCTTAACAAGTGTCACCTGTGTGTAAGGACTAATGGAGAGAAAACCTAAGACACAAAAAGAAATCTTAGGAGATCTATGTGATATTCTGTCACAGGAACAAATGAGGTTAACATGTGGGTAAGGCAAGCAGCAGAGCAAGATGCCCAAGTAAATGAATCTTCAAGGCTATAGAGAACAGAAGAGCAAAAGAAAAAGGAGCAAAATTATGAAACCAGGGCGAATTTCCAGGGAGGAGAAAAAGAAAAGGCACCACTGTGTGGAGAGAAAATGAAAAAAGTTAATGTATGAAAGGAGATGCACCTTACAAGAGACTTGCAATTACAGAAGGTAAAAGAGAAAGACCCAGGAAATGTTTTCTAATAGTCAGGGAGAGAAAGCTGTTAACAGAGGATTGTCAAAAGGCAGATGCTTTTAATGTGTCTTTCCCTCTCTCTCCTTTCAAACAATTGCAGCTGCTATCAGTTAACCAGAGAGGGTACCATCTGAGTTTGGAGCAAACAAGAATAGGCAAATAAATAATTGGAGTGTCTTTTTAAAAAAATTTAGTTCTACTAAAATGTGCAGCTCCAAGTGTTCTCAGGAATTCACAGATATTATTATAGACTTCTTAGTCTCTATCTTTAAGACATCCTGTAGCATATTTCTGAAACCCAGGAACAGAATGTGCATGTATGTGTTAGTATTATTGCTATAGCGTATTCTACATAGTACTAATAATATATAGTAATATTAATAGTAATTGTTATACTATTTTAATATTATAGCAGAAATTTCAGTATATAGTAATATTAATAGCAATATGTAGTTTTTTTTACATAAAAACTTATAAAAGAAGATATGTAACTTTTCTTACTAGACTGGATAGATTCACTTTAATTCTTACAGAGATTTTAGAAAACTAAATACTTGGAATTTATCACACCTGGAAGTTGTAATATATACATGTGATATAAACATGCTTAAGATGCTTAGAAGTTAATCTGCTACATTAGGAACTCATTATCATTATCAGGGAAAATTTGATGCCTATTACAAAAGAATATAGTCCTAAACTGAAAAATTCATCATACTGTTAGACATCCTGTAACAGTTTATATAGTAAACAGCATGCATTCACAGATAAATAAAAGAGGTGTGTAGTCAGACCTCATGAGAAGTACAATCTAAGGAAGGTAAAAAATGACTTTTCTATACTTCTTTGATTATTTTCTCCCCTCTCTTTTCTCCATTCTCTTTTTCTGAAACTTCTGTTTATTAGATGCAAGACTTCTTCTTTTGATTATCTATGACTCGTTTTTTATTTCTAAACTTATCTCTCACATTTTAGGCAATTTGCTTGATTTTGACCTACAACTCTCTTCTCAAATTTTATTTTAATTCAGGGAGTTTTAAAGTCTAAGAGGTTTTTCTTTTCCCTGTTCCTACATCAGGTATTGTATTATCTGCGCAATATTTTCTTAATTGTCTTTTAGACTTTGTCTTTTCTTCTCTGACATTCTTTTTCATCCATATTCAGTTTTTTAACTTGGGTCTTTCCTGCTTCAAGTTTTCCTCAAAGGCCTGGAGAAATCTGGTTGTTCACTCATATTCAGGATTTATAATAGTACCTACCATCATTAACTTGAGGTCTGTTTGGATAAATGATTAAAGAACTATACAGGAGGAAAAACAAAAGAAGCAGTAGCAGAAAGTCTGAATCAAGTCACTGCATGGTACATGGATGAAGCTATTTGAAGGCAGGTTTCTTTCCAGGCTGAGCAGTCGGGGAACTGGATGTGACTCAGGTGGCCCAGATGGAAGAAGACTTAATTCTGGGGCCTCAGCTCCCACGTTAGCCATCCTAGTTTTCCCCAGCCAGTTTTTTTCCATTTTTAAGAGAATAACCCTCTGATTTTCATCCTTCAGGGCATCTAGGTATTTCAGCATTCTCTAGCAGGCATGGGAAGTCAGCAATCTTGTGCATAAACTTTCTATACATGTCCTTCTGTTCAGGCCCTTCCACAATCTTGCCCTCAGTTGTAGTGTTTCCAAATTCCTGATTAATAATTCCAAATATTAATCTTTGGTGTACAGGAAAGATCAATCAGAACTGGTAGCAATTCTCAGGAATTTCCCAAGTAATTTGTTACATATTTTTCACATACTTTATTTACATATTTCTAAAATAATAATGAATTATTATTTCTAAAATAACATAATAACAAGTTTCAGAGGTTTTCTGTAACAAAAACATAATAGTAAAGGCATAGTTTGTTATTATGTACTGATATATTTTGACAAAATAATACATTTCTATAATATTTAAAGATTGTTTTTTCCTAATATCAACAACATTATAAGAAAGGCACTCCACACATCCGTGTTTCTTGCTCTTGCTTTTGACTTGACATTAGTTGTGCTATGGGCTGAATTATGTTCTCCTAAAATTCACATGTGGTAGTCCTACCCACCCAGTACCATAGAATGTGACTCTTTGGAGATATGGTCTTTAAAGAGGTAATTAAGTTAAAATGAGGTCATTAGGGAGTATCCTAATCCAATATGGCTGGTATCCTTATATAAAGAAATTTGAACACAGACATATGCATGCACAGAGGGAAGACCATGTAAAGACACAGGGAGAAGACAGCCATCTGCAAGCCAAGGAGAGAGACCTCAGAAGGAACCACACTGGCGACACCTTGGTCTTGGACTTCTAGCTTCCAGAATGGTGAAATATTAAATTTAAACCATGTAGCCTATAGCATTTTGTTATGGCAGGCCTAGCAAATTAATACAAGTGAATTCCTTTAAACAAGTAACATGTTTATGTAGATTCTTAAAATTTAATTCTTTTTTTAAAATTTATTTATTTATTATTTATTTTTGGCCACATTGGGTCTTCGTTGCTGTGCACGGGCTTTCTCTAGTTGTGGCAAGCAGGGGCTACTCTTCATTGTGGTGCACGGGCTTCTCATTGCAGTGGCTTCTCTTGTTGCGGAGCTCGGGCTCTAGGTGCACGGGCTTCAGTAGTTGTGGCTCGCAGGGTCAACAACTGTGGCTCATGGGCTGTAAAGCACAGGCTCAGTAGTTGTGGCACACAGGCTTAGGTGCTCTGAGGCATGTGGGATCTTCCCGGACCAGGGCTCAAGCCAGTGTCCCCTGCATTGGCAGGCAGATTCTTAACCACTGTGCTACCAGGGAAGTCCCTAAACTTTAATTCTTGCATTCCCCATTTCTTGACTGATTTTTTTTCTTGGGCTTTAGCGTTTGTTAAAGTGTATAAACTCTCTGAGAGATGCCTTCTCTGAGAGAAGGAATTTCCACATGGGAATGATAGTCATTGTATTTGTCAAAATACAAGTACATCTGAGCTGGTCTATAGGACAAATCATCTGCTGCAGACTCTCCACGTTGGTTCCTCTGAGGTTCCTTTAACTGTTCCATGGATCCACTCTTCAGTCCTCCCCATCTTCCCCCAAAATGTATTGCAACCTCTGACCACCCATGGCTCTCTTTTTCTTATCTTTGCTCTATGTAATAATATTTCTTTACTCTTCCTATTTCTTCCTATTAAGTGAATGGTATTTGGGGAGCAAAGGGAGACATGTTCATAGGCTCAGTTTAACATCTTGAACCTAAAAAACTCTTGAAATATTGTGTCATTTGTGGGTAGATTTTGTGTGTATCAACTGAAGGCAAATGAAGAGATGAAATATTCATTTCAGTTCTCTAAAGAATGATATCCAATATAATTTTAGGGGACATTAATCTCAGTCTCATTTTGAACTTAGGTGTATAAGAATATGACTTTATTTTTTATAACTGAAATAAATTTTTATCTCAAGCACCTATTACATTAGACTTAAAAAAATCATCTCAGTTAGTTCATAATTGTCTTAGTCAATTCAGGGTTAACTCAGCAAATTCAGGTTTTAACATCTCCTTTCTCCCTGAGATCACCCTAAAAGTCTAAAGAAATGTTTGATTTCAGTAGTTTGCTGTATTAACCTTCCCTAAAGCAATGGATACCCGACTCAAGTTCTATTGCAACTAGAGAAGGACAATTGGATTCATTTCCTATCGCCGCTATAAGTTACAAACCTGGTGGCTTAAAACTTGTGTTGTTTATTATTTTACAGTTCTGGAGGTGAGAAGTCTGAAAACTGGTCTTACGAGGCTAGTATCAAGTTGTCAGTGGGGTCTGTTCCTTCTGGAAGCTCTAGGGGAGAATCCTTTCCTTGCTTTTCCAGCTTCAAATTCTGCCTGCATTCCCTGACTCTTGATCCACTCCAAGAAGTGACGTCACTCCAAGCCCTGCTTTATTGTCACATCTTCTCCGACTCTGCAGCCTTCCTCTTCCATCATTTAAGAACCCTTGTGATTTTTAGTTTTTTAAGGAACCTCCATACTGTTCTCCATAGTGGCTGTATCAATTTACATTCCCACCAACAGTGCAAGAGGGTTGTCTTTTCTGCACACCCTCTCCAGCATTTATTGTTTGTAGATTTTTTGATGATGGCCATTCTGACTGGTGTGAGGTGATATCTCATTGTAGTTTTGATTTGCATTTCTCTAAGATTAATGATGTTGAGCATTCTTTCATGTGTTTGTTGGCAATCTGTATATCTTCTTCGGAGAAATGTCTATTTAGGTCTTCTGCCCATTTTTGGATTGGGTTGTTTGTTTTTTTGTTATTGAGCTGCATGAGCTGCTTGTAAATCTCGGAGATTAATCCTTTGTCAGTTGCTTCATTTGCAAATATTTTCTCCCATTCTGAGGGTTGTCTTTTGGTCTTGTTTATGGTTTCCTTTGCTGTGCAAAAGCTTTTAAGTCATACAGAGTGAAGTAAGTCAGAAAGAGAAACACAAATACCGTATGCTAACACATATATATGGAATCTAAGAAAAAAAAAGGTCATGAAGAACCTAGGGGTAAGACAGGAATAAAGATACAGACCTACTAGAGAATGGACTTGAGGATATGGGGAGGGGGAAGGGTAAGATGGGACAAAGTGAGAGAGTGGCATGGACATGTATACACTACCAAACGTAAAATAGATAGCTAGTGGGAAGCAGCCGCATAGCACAGGGAGATCAGCTCAGTGGTTTGTGACCACCTACAGCGGTGGGATAGGGAGGGTGGGAGGGAGGGAGACGGAAGAGGGAAGAGTTATGGGAACATATATATATGAATAGCTGATTCACTTTGTTACAAAGCAGAAACTAACACACCACTGTAAAGCAATTATACTCCAATAAAGATGTTAAAAAAAAAAAGAACCCTTGTGATTACATTGGGCTACTTGAATTATCCAGGATAATCTTCTTATTTTAAGTTCCTAATATTAATCACATCTGTAAAGTTTCTTCTACCGTGAAAGGTAGTATATTCACAGGTTTCAGGGATTAAGACGTGGACATCTTTATTTTTAAAAAATTTTATTATATTACTCCGCCATAAAAAGAAACGAAATTGAGTTATATGTAGTGAGGTGGATGGACCTAGAGTCTGTCATACAGAGTGAAGTAAGTCAGAAAGAGAAAAACAAATACCATATGCTAACACATATATATGGAATCTAAAAAAAAATGGTTCTGAAGAACCTAGGGGTAGGACAGGAATAAAGATGCAAACGTAGAGAATGGACTTGAGGACACGGGGAGGGGGAAGGGTAAGCTGAGACGAAGTGAGACAGTGACATTGACATATATACACTACCAAATGTAGAATAGATAGCTAGTGGGAAGCAGCTGCATAGCACAGGGAGATCAGCTCGGTGCTTTGTGACCACCTAGAGGGGTGGGACAGGGAGGGTGCGAGGGAGATACAAGAGGGAGGGGATATGGAGATATATGTGTACGTATAGCTGATGCACTTTGTTATACAGCAGCAACTAACACAACAATGTAAAGCAACTATACTCTGATAAGATGTTAAAAAATATTTCATTGAGGTATAGTTGATTTACAATATTTTATTAATTTCTACTGTACCACAAAGTGATTCAGTTTTATATATATATATATATATATATATTCTTTTTCTGAATATAATATTCTTTTTCATATTCTTTTCCATTATGGTTTATCACAGGATATTGAACATACTTCCCTGTGCTATACAGTATGACCGTCTTGTTTATCAATTCTATATATAATACTTTGCATTTGCTAATCCCAAACTCCCAGTCCATCCCTCCCCCCCCTCCCCCTTGGCAACCACAGGTCTGTTCTCTATGTCTGTGAGTCTATTTCTGTTTCATCAATAAGTTTATTTGTGTCATATTTTAGATTCCACATGTAAGTGATATCTTATGGTATTTGTCTTTCTCTTTCTGATTTACTTCACTCTGTATGAGAGACTCTAGGTCCATCCACGTCTGTACAAATGAACCTATTTTGTTCCTTTTTATGGCTGCGTAATCCTTTGTATATATGTAACGCATCTTCTTTATTCACTCATCTGACAGTGGACATTTAGGTTGTTCCCAAGACTTGGACATCTGTAAAGGTTTCCTACCACAAAGATGTGGAAGATTTAATCTTTGGAATATGAGATATTAACATGTCAGGTTATATTTCAAAAAATATTCCGCCACAGAGTAAACCAAAAATAAGTTATTTGCTAATAACTTTGTACTGCAGGTGCCTTAAAATGTAATTCAATTGCAAAAATGTATTGTGTTGCTAAATGTGCATTAGCAACAGTAATTTATAAATGTAAGCCAGGAGACCTCCCTGGTGGCACAGCGGTTAAGAATCCTCCTGCCAAGGCAGCGGACACAGGTTCCATCCCTGGTCCAGGAAGAACCCACATGCCGTGGAGAAACTAAGCCCGTGCACCACAACTACCGAACCTGCGTTCTAGAGCCTGCGATCCACAACTGCTGACCCTGCAAGCCACGACTACTGAAGCCCGCGCACCTAGAGCCCGTGCTCTGCAACAAGAGAAGCCACTGCAATGAGAAGCTCACGCCCTGCAATGAAGAGTAGCCCCCGCTCGCCGCAACTCTCGCCGCAACTAGAGAAAGCCTGCGCGCAGCAACGAAGATCCAATGCAGCCAAAAATAAATAAAACAAATAAATTTTTTTTAAAAATGTAAGCCAGGATAAAAATGAAAGTTCCTCTTTTCCCCGAGTCAGTCACCAGCATCAAAGCCGCAGAAAAGACTCCGGGCAATGACCAAGTGCTGAAACCAACGTTGTGTAATATACTAAAACAAGTCCTTTTTAAATCAAGAGGCAACTCCTTTAGAGATTGTCATTTTAGAAATTATTGCTATAAAAGCCGTTTGTATCATTTCAGGAACAATAGGTTGATCTATCAAATGGTAGGCATTTTCTATCCTGGGCTATCCTTCAAAACACAGCAAACCCCAGAACCCCCAGCGATTTCAGCTCCACGTAACTACACAGGAAAGCATTAGTGTGCAATGGCACAGAACATGCAGGGAGTAAAGAGAGAACAAGTTGGAGGGAGGGAACAACTGGGCAGTGAGACTGGCATGGGGGAAGAAAATAGCATAGGCTGCTCAGAATGGGACCAGCAATAGCTAATGAAGTCCTTGTGAACAGCAGCAAATTCTGTCCAATTCCAGATAGAGATCAAGGTCCAAAGAGAGAGCTGGGATGCAGAAGGGAAAAGGGGCAAAGGCAATGTTCACAGACAAGGCCCATCTGAGACATCACCGCATACGTTCAAGATGAGGTAAGGAAAAGTGCAGGGCAGTTCCGGGAAAGTTTCAGCAAAGAACAGCCCAAGAACTAGCTGAGGCTGGGTTTCAGGGCTAGACTTCTGAAAGGCAAGAGATAAGGAAAATCTGAGTACGCAGGAGACCCCGGCAGAATGGAACCATAAAGCAAGACAGCGCTCCACCCCCATGGAAAGGATGAGATTTGAAAAGCTGCAAATCTAGCATCGCTGCTAAAACTTAGAGGCGTGGGGTATCCTCCACGTTTCTGGAGCATGATAAGAGAGGCAGAGTACGGTGTCTGGAAAAGCCTGGCTGGCAAGGTGAGCGCTCTGGCTTCTTTTCTGGCTGGCCTCTGAGATGCTCTAAGAGGGCGGAGCAGCCTCTACAGAGATGGGACTGAGACGGGGGGAGGCTTCGAGGGAATCCATGCACTATGCATTGAATCTTGCCAATTTCAGTACTGGGTGTGAAAGAGAGAAAGATGAAGAAAGCATCTGAGTCTTAGTTCCTGCTCTGCCGCTAAATAATTGTGCTACCTTTGGAAGGTCACTTAGTCTTTCTGGGGTCTTAAGTAAGATCCACCAGGGGACTGCATGGAATATTCCCGCATGAGCTTCCAGGGCTAGGAGGCTGTTATCTACTCTGTGCTTCAGCTCCCTCATCTGAAAAACAGTTTGAAGAATAATACATGCCTCCTAGACTTGATATGATTTAACAGTGTGAAGTCCCCAGAGAAGTCCCTGCTACATGTGTTAGCTATCTCTACAATTTCCTTTCGTTTCTCATTCAGTCTAGTCCGAATCCTTTTTCATCTCACTTTTGGATGACGTTAGTGGGTTCTACCCCGGTTCCCCATTTGCAGTGACTGCACTCAGTACTTGACCACTAGAGTAAGGCTTCTTAAGGACTAATGAAGGAACCTTCTAAAATTCCATGCACAGGCATGTAAGATTCAGGGAATTCTCTGAAAGCACAAAAAAATAATATGTGCATGTTTCTTTGGAAAAGCTCCTTAACTTTCATTAAACTTTCAAAATAATAAAAAATAATTTTGGACTTAGTTAAGTGACCCCTATTTCTAAATCACCTCATTCATCACCGAATTCTTCAGGTTAGAAAAATATTTTTCCTACTTCATTTATTTTCCCACTCATCTGGTAAACTCTGTCATATATATATATATATATATATATATATATATATATATATACTTTTCTCACATCTTCAACATCTCCTCACTTATTCTTACTCTCAGCTATTTCTCTGAAAGAAAAGACGTAATCAAAAGAGGCATTCCATAAGCTTCTATCACTTCATCTGTTCATTCATCTGCCTTTGACCCAAACACTGTGCCTGTTGCTTTTGGTGAAGAGTATTTGTGCCATGCAAATGTCAATGTCTACTGTGTATCATCCAATTTCTCTTCTCAAGGATGTCTCTCAAGCACAATCTCCCTTCACCTACAGCGTCACCAGATTTCCCTTTGTTGGATCTTTCCCTTTAGCATGCAAACATGCTCTTGATATTTCTTCCACATAAAAACAAATTATTTGACCTCTTTTTTTCCCCACCAGCTCCCTCCTCTTTTCTTTGCTCCTCTATGCAGGAAAACAACTCTAGGAGTTGTAGATATTCACAGTATAGACCCCTCCCTCCCCATTCTCTTGGGCCCATACTGACCTGGCTTTCACCCACATCGCTGGACCAGGACGATTATTGTGAAGGTCACTGGTGACAATCAATTCTTTTAATGGCTTCCCATCTCATTCAAAATAACAGAGTTTTGCTATGACCTATAATGTCTTATTTGGCCTGGCTCCTCATAACCTCTCTTTCTCTCTTACATCTTCTCTTAATCATTCTGTCCACTTCTGCCAAACTGGTCTCCTCACAATGTTAGGATTGCCCCACCCCAGGGCTTTTTTTGTTTTTTTGAAATTGGAGTGTAGTTGATTTACAATGTTGTGTTGGTTTCAGGTATATAGCAAAGTGAATCTGTTATACATATACATATGTCCACTCTTTTTTAGATTCTTTTCCCATGTAGGCCATTACAGTCTTGAGTAGAGTTCCCTGTGCTAAAAAGACAAATATCATATGATATTGCTTATATGTGGAATCTCAAAAAAAAAAAAGAGTACAAATGAACTTATCTACAAAACCAAAATTCAGTTACAGATGTAGAAAATAAATTTATGGTTACCAGGGGGTAAAGGAGGGGGAGGGATAATTTGGAAGACTGAGATTGACATATATACCCCAGGGCTTTTGCATCTGGAGTTCCCTCTATTTAGAATAATCTTCCCATAGAGACTCACAGCTGATTTCCTCACTTCTCTCAGGGCTAGTCTCAAATTCACCTTTTTGTGAGACCTTCTCTGGGAACCCCATCTAAAAGTTTAAACTTCTTTTTGAACACTTCGTATCCTCTTTCCCTGCATTAATTTTTCTCCTATCACAATCATTTTCTAACATAATATGTGTTTTACTTACCCATTTGGTTTATCTATTTAGTTTGTTTCACTCAGTAGAATGCAAGCTCCATGGGGGCAGGAATTTGTGTCTGTTTTGTTCACTCTTATATTATCAGACCGAGAACAGTACTGGGCACATAGTAGATTCCTTATAAATACTTGCTTAAGAAATCAATAAACGAATCTTATTTCGCATAACAGCAGCATTTAAATCTGTTAAGGATGCCTTCTTCCTTGAAAGGCTTTCTTCACTTGTTTCCCAGATTTACACACTTTCCTGTCTTTTTTCCTATTTCACTAGCTTCTCTTTTCAGTCCTTTTTACCTCATTTTTTCCTCAACACCTCAGCCTATTAATGTTGGCATGCCTCAGTGTTATGGGTTGACTTGAGTCGCCCAAAATCCATATGTTGGAGTCCTAATCCCCGGTCCCTCAGAATGTGATGTTATTTGGAGACAGGGTTTCTACAGAAGTAGCCAAGTTAAAATGAGGTCATTAGGAAGGATTCTAATCCAATATGACCGGTGACCTCATTAAAAAAAAGGGGGGAAATGTGGAGACACACAACACAAAGGGAGAACACCATGTGAAGATCAAGACTGAGATCGAGGTAATGCTTCCACAAGCCAGAAATTGCCGGCAAACCACGGGAAGCCAGGGAAGAGGAGCCAGTTCTGCTTCACAGTGCTTAGAAGGAACCAACCCCGCTGACACCTTGGTCCAAGACTTCTAGCCTCTGGAATTGTGAAATAATCCATTTCTATTGCTTAAGGCTCTCCATGTGTGGTGCTTTGTTACGGGAGCCTGAGTGAATGAATACACCCAGGGGTCAGGTGTTGAGATTCTTCTCTAGCCTCATTCAGTCCCTGGGTGATCTTACTGTCTTGTGCTTTTAAATCCCATCTGCATACTGAAGTCTCCCAGTAGTTTATCTCCAGCCCAGCATCTCCTCAGAACCCTCACGGATATCCTCAACTCTACACAACATCAGCTTTCACCTGTCCAAAATGGACCTCATCTTCACCAGGAAGCTCCTTACCCACAATCTTCTTCATCTCATTTAATAGAAACCTCATCCTTCAAGTTGCTCAGGTCATTTACCTTGGAATTATTCTGGACTTTCCTCTTTCTTATCTTCCATTTATCAGCAAAATACTTGACTCTACTTTCAAGATGTATTCAGACTCCACTTCTCACCACCCGCACTGCTGGTGCCCTGGTAGTTGCATCATCTTTCATGTGATTTATAGCAGTAGCCTCCTCATTTGTGTCCCAACTTCCACCCCTAGAACCCCTTCACCCTATTCCCAGTGTAGCAGCCAAAATGATTCTGTTAAAAAGCATTTCAGAAAATCCAAAACTCTGCAATGTCTCCTCATCTCACTCATCAAGTCCTTGTGGGGGCCAGTGAAGCCCCACAAGTTCCGACCTTTGGTAACGTCTTTGACCTCATCTCCTCCTCAGCTCTCTTCCAGCTCATACTGCTCCAGCCATACTGCCTTTCTTGTTGTGCAGATGTGTCAGGACTGTTCCCTCACTTGCACCTGCTCTTGCCTATGCCCAGAACACTCATCTCTCAGATATCCACCTAGTACATCATAGTCATTCAACAAATGTTTCTTGAAAGAACAGGAAATCAGTTGAAAATATTGCCATTAATAAGATAAAATTAAAACTCTTTAGATTCACATTCACATTGCACTACAATTATGCCCCCATTTGATCTTTATAAGCTCCTTGTGTGCAAATAACATCTAGACATTTTCTGTTTTCACTGCAGTGATTTGCATAGAAAAGTCATTTAACAAAGATCTAATAATTTGCAGAATCAGATATGAACAAAAGGTATAGTCCAATTCACTTCAACTTGTGTAAACTGTTTTATAACTACTAGTAGTTCTAGATTAGCCTCTCCTTATACAGTCATTTGTTCTAATTCTAGCAAATGAAACCAAGCAAAGTTTTGCCTGTGATGATGATTCGTCATTAATAGTTACGGTCTACCTGACCCCCACTTTCCTTGTCATTTCGTTAAGCTTTTTTGGTGAGAATTTAAGATGCATAGCCTGAGATTTTCAAAAATCCCTGCATGCATCTCTTCTTTCCTTGTTTTATATTCATAGAACCCCAGTCTTTTGCTGAGCACATGACCATCCAGAAAAAAAAATTCCCAGCCTCTTTTGCAAATGACTGTGACCATAGAACTCTATTATACTCAAGTAAGATATCAGTTAAGAGAGAACCAGCATGTACTCTTTGCTCCCTTTTCTTCCATGCCCCTTCCTCCATCCTGCTGCCTGAAATGTGGGTATGATGGCTGGATCTCTAGCTGCATTTTTGGATCATGAAGAAAAGAACCTTGTCCTAGGAAATGAGGGGTGAGCTGGAAGGGGTTTAGATTACTGAGGACTTCATGGAGCAGAACCATCAAACCAACCCTTGACATTTTACTTCTGGCCTTGTATGAGAAAGAAATTTCTCTCTTATTTAAGTCACAGTTAGTTTAGGACACACCCAAAATCAAACATAATCTTACCTCAAACATCACAAAAACTATCTAGTTCCTGGAAACTTAGAGCTAAAATGAAGTACTGCTGCATCGTTTAAAAGAATCAAAACAATAGAAAGTGTATGCAATGATAACCAAAGGTCTTTATTTTCTATATTTAATTTCTTACAATCATTTTGGAAAAATAGTTGTTTCTCCAAAAGTGCTTTCACTGAAGAAAGCTGATATGACCTAAGCATTATTTGAGAGATTATGGAAAAAATATTTATCACTGAAAAACAAATGTTCCTTTCAGTTTACGTGTTGCACATACTTAACACAAGCATAAACGAAAAGTCCGGTGTCAGAAGTAGAGGCCATTCTCCTTAACTGAAACATTCGATCTGAAGAGAGTTTTTGGCAATAAGAGATCCAAAATTGAGAGATGTAAAAATCTCATTCAAAATGAATGCTGCCTAAGAATGCGGAAACCTACAACATTTTCTGAAAATCTTTCTTGAAGAATGTCTCTTTGTTTTTGGTATTCTCTTAGACACTCTGAAGTTTGTTTAACACAGCATCCTAACTGCTCAACATTCCAATTTAGATGTGCTGATTATCTGCTCTACTCTTTTGAATAGTTAAGTATGTCCTATAAATAAACACATCAATTTTGCTCTATTACTATCCTTCCAAAAAGCCTCATATAATTGGAAGTAACTTAGTATTTACTTATCATTAAATATATTTTTGTTAAAAGGATACACAGCATATGAAATCACAGGATTCTCATGAGTTAAAGACAAATTTTAGAACTCACAAATAATATTTACAATGTAAACATCACAGTTATTACATCAGAGTAAAATAAATCACAACATTCACAACACGGCATATTTTATTTGGTTTTGATATTGAAGTTGTTTTCTTGAATTACTTATGTAGAACTCAAAATAGAATTACTTTGCTTATCGTTTTCCTTCAAGAATTCTGAAAAAGAAAGTAATGGTGATTCAAGCATGAAAACATTTTTATTTACAGCCTCTTACTTTCATTTACTTATCCACTCATTTGATCAATATTTCTCCTAGCCCCTCATCAGCAGCTTTTGAGAGGGGATAGCATTTGGGGATATCAAGAGGGAATCTTCCAAAGGACTTATTGTTGGAAAGGAAGCCAGAATGTGAAGGGGTTCTCTAATTAGTCATAAATAATTACCCATTTGTAATTTTCACAACTGGTTGACCAATAAAACTTCCTGTTAAAAGAATCTGTCCAGGGGCTTCCCTGGTGGCGCGGTGGTTGGGAGTCCGCCTGCCGATGCAGGGGACACGGGTTCGTGCCCCGGTCTGGGAAGATCCCACATGCCGCGGAGCGGCTGGGCCCGTGAGCCATGGCCGCTAAGCCTGCGCGTCCGAAGCCTGTGCTCCGCAACGGGGGACGCCACAACAGTGAGAGGCCCGCGTACAGCAAAAAAAAAAAAAAAAAAGAATCTGTCCAATATCACCCATTCAAAAAGGCAAAGAATGGAGGATGGAAACTCATAAAAAGACAGAGTAATTAATCCTCCTTTATATTATAGCGCCTATTGTATTTCTTAATTTATTGGAAAAACCTTATTTTTATAAACATTTTTTCGAGAAGCTATATGTAATTCGCTTTCTTTTTTGAGCATTTGAGGAATTTGTTTCTCTGAAATGTCTGTGCATGGTGAGGAATAAGCACATATAGCACCCCTGACCGTGTATCTCACAGGTTATCTCTCATGTGACAGTAGCAGAGTTGAGCAGGTGTTACAGAAACCATAGGATCCACGAAACCAAAAGCATTTATTTGGAGTCCTTTAGAGAAATTTTTGACAACCTGATATAGTGATGCTATAAAATTTCTTTAAAGGCTTACCAAGCATTATAAAAATATTTTATGAGCTAATGTAAACAGTAATATAACTCAGGAAAGAAACATGCCTTGTATCCATGTTCACATAAAAACAATTTTGATAACAATCTTATCACTTAACAAAGGATAAAATCTATTCATGTTTTCTCTACTCAAAAAATATTTTACAGCGAATATTATTAGAGTCGTTGTACCTACACTCACTTCATAGGTAAAATAAGCTAAATTTGACTTTCGCTGCATGAGGTTTACTATGTTTCAAGAAACACAGTGAGACCCAGACTGTCTTGGTATTTTCACAATAATGAACCACGCTGTAATTTTATGGTATTTCCTTATTCTTAAATTAAATGAGACGCTAATAGTCAATCACGGGACTAGACCTTAAATTAATAGAAGCAGCATGGCTTGACTATCAAAGAGAAAGCCAGTTTTTCTCATTAGTGTGAGTCAGTCTCCTTTTTTCATATCTCATCAGAAGGATAGGAATGAGTCTGTGGAAGCTAGGAGATACCAAACTGTTTACTCATTGTGAGATTTCTCTCTCATGCTATCAGAACAATGCATGAATCGTTTCAAGCTGTTTACTAAGCTGGGGTCCACTTCAGAGAGAAGCGTCCTTCTTAGATGAGGTCTCACTGAGGGAACTCTAAGATGTTTTTCACCAAGTGACTCTTACCTACTTAAATAGTTAGATGATTGCTACTAGAATATAATAACGCACAGTGATACTCACCACTGGGAAGCTGTCAGCAGCTTTGCTCCAAAGAACTTGTCATCATTTTTCTATCACTTCGAGAAAGTTAGGAGATTCTCCCTCACTGCTGCAGACCAGAAAGAGAGAATCGTGCATGTTAAGGCTCTTGGATGAGAAAGCTTCTAAAGGAGAGGTGATGTGTGACCCAGGTTGTTCGAGGTTCTCTGTAAAGTGCACTAAGAGCTAAACAATTCTCCTTCAGGTGAGTCATTACCTATGAATGGTTCTTCAATCTTCAAGTGTCTAAAAGCTTTCTTACAGAATTATAATCTGGTGGGCAAAGAGTCATTTGGCCTGATTTCACCCGAACAGAATTGTCCTTCATACTCACCATCTAAACAAAAATAATTGGAATAAAAAGAGAGAGTACCACATGTCCTATATATTGTGCTCCGATATTTACACACCACGGAGAGACATAGGTTTTACTGAATCTGAGAAGACAAAATAATTCATGGTTTAATTCGGTAAAATGCAGATATTATATATGCAGGTAAAGGGAATTCCATGTGGTACCAAATTGCTAGTTGACTGCCCTTTACATGTTTTAAAAATCAGCACTTTTGATAAAACCTGTTCCCAGACTCAGACTAGATATCTCTACAGTCATCCTTTTTAACCCTGGAAGCACGGCAGAAACAACTGGAGAACTCTTAAAAAATACCAGGGTCTAGAACCGCATCCCTAGAACCACTAGTTTCCTGGCACTTGGTCTTGGGTTAGGCTCAGACATCAGTATTTTTTAAATTCTCCAGGGTAGTCTAATGTTAGCCAAGGTTGAGAACTACTGCTTCAGAGCTAGAGAGAGAGAGACATCTCCATATGCAGCTTCTATTTTGAAAGTCGTTTACAATTTCTCATTTTAGCAAGCTCTCTGTTTCTTTACCTCCGCTTTCCATTTAGAATTGAGTTCAAGTATTTCTTTACAGCCATTTGTTTTCGAAGGCGGGTATAGTTGTCAGTGAAGACTGCATCTGAGTGGCGTTTGATTGGTCCCTGGTCTTCTGAGATGCTATTGCTAAGAAACGAGAGAATAAGGAGACCAAATAATTTTAACAAGAAATGATAAAGGTACCAAAGGTCTGAATTTCTTGGAGTCAGATAAAAATGAATTCCAACACCCAACTCATTTTCTATCACAAAAAGACTGAAAGAAAAATGCCTCTAAGCCTAAGGATAGGGGAGCAAGGAATAATCCAACATACGTTGGCCTTTACTGGGAGTGCCTTTAGACACATTCTGTCCTAACTGAGCAAATAATTTATCAAAAAAAAAAAAGTGGGGACTACTTGAAGTTGTGTTCTGCCATTGGAAGGAAAAGTTCTTTAAAAAATAAATATTTCTTTATGAAGCTATGCCACTCTGAGTAGTATCTTCTACATATTCAGTTATTGGCCATTTAAAGACAGAATCTTCCAATGTTTGCTTTGAGCAGGAAGTAAAACACAAACACTAAGGTTAACCTTAAAATTTGCTTCAGTTTGTACTATGTCTTATTTATTTTTTACTGTGTCTAGTTCAGTTTGTTTGCAGATTTCTAAATGATTATTATTTAAGAAAAACAAGTGTGTCTGGAGCCAATGAGTATGATATTACTAGGAAAACTTCTTTTCTTAATCCATGGGCCTGGTACATTTTATTGAAGAATATAAATTATTTGATAACTAAATTAAACATTATCAAGAGTTATCCATTTCAAATAAAGAAAATTAGTGGTTTACAGTGAAAATATCATTGTTAAATTTAATAATCATAACATGTTTTTAAAAAATAAGAAACTCTCTTTACCTAATTCGTTTTCCAATAAGGGACTCAAGGTACTTTTTGGCAGAAAGTTGACTTAAGAGTCTACTATAGTCACTGGTGAAAACTCCATCAGCATGTCTGACATTTCTGCAACAAGGAAGAAAGAATAGTCATTATTTTGTAAATAGTTTGCTAAAATATCATTTTGGCTCATTAGATACAAAAGAAACATCAACTTATTTGAGAGCTCCTCATGTAAACTTAAATCCAAAAGGAGGTTTTCTAACAACCCAATAAACAATATAATCTATTGACTTATTCTAATGACTTTTCTATATTTCCAGCCCTACAGTTTGAAAAATTAAAGAAATTAGCTTTTTTAGAAGCATATCTCAATATTAAAATAATATTCTCTGGTAGAACCTATAAAACTAATTCTCTCCTAAGAAATACTGGTGGGAAAATATATTTAGTTTCTATTTATTTATGGTGCTTTATTTCTTCTATTCTGAATAAAGCTATATGCAAAGGGAAATTCTCCTGATTTTAGCAAAAAATCCTCTTATGCCTTTTGCTATTTCTTCTGCCAAAATATTTGGAAACAAAATCTCTTAAGATAGAAGGGATCACAGAGCATATCAACCAAATTTTCCATCCAAATGAGAAATAGTTTTTGCTTTGTCTTTTCTATAGAGTTACCCTGTCTACACTGGAATGCTGCTCTGGACAAATGGTTCCGTGAAATGCATAGCTTTTATTATTAGACACCTTTTCTTTACATAGAGGTGAAACTCTTGAATGCTATAAATGCTATAGTTTTACAAGAATTGGCACACCTTCTGATGCTAAAAATTTATGCAACAGAATATAAGTGGATGAGTTGCTCAGCCTGGCCTGTTACAACCTCTCTGCATGAAAATCACGTACAGCAGCAAGAGCTTCAACAAATCAGGCTGAATGAAGCCATGACACATGGAAACTCGTAGCGCTATGCTGTGAGAGTAGCTTCATGGTGACACAAAAACAAAATGTTTAGATTTCAAAAAAGCATTTTCTAAAATAAAACAATAAAAATGAACTCACCTGGATACATCATAATAAGGTGTGTCATTTTCAGCTAATGCATTTTGTAAAACGTCAGTGTCTGCTTTTAATGAAATTTGATCAGGTTCATTTGCTCCTTCAAAAGGTATTCTGTCACCCATCCTGTTAGGAAAAAATACTGTAAAGTATAATACATTCATTTCTCAGAAGCTAGTGCTTATGGTTTTACAAACATTTGAAATGAGTTATTCAAAATCTTAGGATATATCACCCATTCACAATATATGGATAGCATAATTGATTTAATGGCTTCTATGGTTTACGAGAGTATAAATAGTGGAATTTCTGTTTACCCCATAAAATACATGCCATACAACTTTGACAGGCTTTATGTACCAGAAGAGCTACTTAGTTCAGTCTTTCAGAGCATGAAGCAAAGTACACTTCCTTGGCAATAGCTTCACTTTGCAAAGTTCACAGGTAGAAAGATTTTATGCAAAATAGAAACTTTGGAAAATTTTTTATATTCAATATGAAAATTGGGAGCAATTCATGTATTTGTTGATGGTCAGTATTACTTGTCTCAACATCTCTCAAGAGCTGAGTACTATTTTTCCTTCTCTAAGTCCCTAAACTTTGTTTCAAAGATTCACCTTGGTGTGATGTATTTCTATGTATTGACCAAGTCCGAAGACTTTCTCCATCTCTGAATAGTTACTCAAATTCAATGAATTTTGTCGAGCTTTTTTGTTTCAATTCTTACATAGTAACACAATTTTAATAAGGGATATACGATGCTTTACTGGGAGACTAAGCATAGACATGCCTAAACATGGAATATGATTATACTTGTGAATTCATGCACATTTTGAGGACCAGCACACTGTTAAAATTATGTGTGTGCATATTTTCACTGTTGGGGTAAACTTCTAAGGAGTGTGTCGCCTGCCGGGCACTTGTGTATTTTTTGGTGAGGCAGTAGCTGGTAGACAGTAACAAGTAGCCCTCTTTGAGTATGAAGCCTAGCAATCAATGCAAACTTCAGCATTCTTGAGATTATTCATCTCTTGTGATATAACCATTCAGATAGACTCATTCTATTTAATTATCAAAGCAATGTATGATCTGGCTTTAAACAGACTTCACAGAGAACCACTAACAGCTAAGAGATTATTTATTCTATCGAGCATAAGCCTACCTTGAACAAAGAATTAGGAATAAGAAAATAAGCAAAGAAGTGATTATTTGTGCTTAGATATAGTAGTCTCTGTAAACTGGAAGGAAACTAATGTAGTTTCCATTTACTGTCTCCTTCCTTAGCATAAATTTATTTCAGATAAAGCTTTAAAGGTGAGTTATTATACTGTATGAACTTGAAATATGAAACGCAACATAGAGAGCAGTAAAACTAAGGAATTACGATAAAAAACCAAGTCCCTTAAAATTCATTCATTGGGGGAGGATGTCTCAGTAGATCAATTACCCCACAATTCTTAATATTGACAAATTGATTCTGCCTAATCTGTCCAACATGATTTTATGCATATTCCACTAATCAACTACTCATCTTATGATTATTTGCCGACTGATCTTAAAAATGAACTAAACCCAATTTTGAATTAGTTGATGAACTAATAGAAAGTATAATTATGCTGCAAATTTTCACTTTAATAAAAGTATGAAGGAGTAAATCCAGATTTCTTTACTTCCTGGGATCAGTTCATTTTTCCAAATCAGTCCTCTTAATCACCAATTGCTTATTCTTGATGATAATGGGAAGGGAACATATAAAGTACATAATCCCATAAAAGATTGTCATTCTCTATGAACATGAAATAAAATTACATTATGATAAAAAAAATGAACTAAAATGAGGTAGGCAACTAGACACCTATTTTTCCAACAGAAACTGAACTGAACAGAGATGACAATGGAGAATAGTTCATTACTCATCTAAAACTGGTTTCGAATGAAAGGAAAATCAAACCTTCCTTCTGCCTTGCTTGGAAATGTGATCCACCCTACCCATAAAACTAGTCATTGACACTGTCTCTCTGGCCCTGAGAGTGAATTCCAAGACTCAGAATAATCATGTGGACCTGAAGTTGAAAAAAACTTGCTTAACATGTCAACCAACAGATTTAAATAACTAATACCTAATGTTTTAAATTGAGCTGTCCAAAATAACATATAGGAAATTCCTATTTCCATGGAGAAGGAATGTTCAACTGTCTGAATTGAAAGAGAACCTACCTTAGAGCAGAAGGTGCTCCAAAAAGAGGCCATGCCAGGGTCTGCGAGAAAAGCACGCTGAAAAATATCAGGACCAGGAGTAGCTGGGGTTTGCTTCTCGCTTCCATCTCTCTGCACCTCAAAGGGGAGAGAAGCACATCGGCTTGTCCAACCACAGATGTTCCAGTAAGGTCATTCTGAGTGTCTAGCAGTAATGTCTTAAGGCTCTTGCAGAGTTTAAAAAAAGTAATTTTCATCATACAGAAAGAGTTAAACTGCAATATGATTACTTTTTAAATCAAAAAGGTTTTTGTGTGTGTGAATGGTGTTTGAATAAAAATTAGGATCTTTTCCAACTGCTGCCTGTCTCTCACTAGGCACAAGCATATATTGAATGCAATACTCTTACAGTACTGGAAGTAACTATAGGGACAATTTCCTTATAACAGAGTCGTAACATCCATGTCTAGTATTTTTTCTAACTAAGGAAACAACTTCAAGAAACTAAAGTTTCTTCTTTTACTCTAAGTTTTTAGTATCTAATTAATATAAAACTGGAGTGTCATCTATTTAATAATGTATGTATATATGTATATACATATCCTTATAAAATTATTTTGTATATACATTTTTTCCTCTTTTAATTGTAGATGTTACAATTAACATGGAGCTTAATCTCCATAAAGAGTTTGGTTTTGAACAAACTAACTCAATTAGTAGTGAAAATTAATACAAAAAAATCATTGAACCACATATTACCACTGAAATAATTTTTGCCATAAAAGGAAAAATATATTAAATACAAAGCCTGTATATTTTTACATCTAATACACTTACACATTTCATTTCTAAATAGCTTCTAAATAGAAATTTAGGAGTTTGATGTCTGTTTCTTGTGCTGTCTGTAAAACTCACAGCATTTAAATTTAAAGAGGAAAATAAATGCTTTTTAAGTTCACATAACTCACATATGAAATAGAAAGAACAGCACTAAAAAACAAGTTGAAACTTCCAAAACAAATGTATCCACTGAACCTTCAGTCAAAAATTTATATACAAGCCAAAAAAAAAAACCAAAACCCTACTTTAACACATTATTTTTAAAGGGCACTGAGTAAAAGAAAAAGCAAGGTAAAGCATTTTCCAACTAAAGAATTCAGAAAACCCATTCATATGTGGGAAGTTGAGGCATTTCTATACTTACCAGGTGACTTACAAACCTGTATTTTTGTTGTTGTAAAGGAGGAACACTGTAAAATTCTTTTTCAAGAGAAAGAAAAACTCAATAGATCCTGAGAAAAGTTCCAGAGGCAGGGGGAGAAAAAAAAGAAGAAAGGTAAAGTTTTCACTTACCTTGTTCAGTAGTTTTCCTAGGGAGCTTTCTGTTCCAAGGAGAATATTAGAGCTGTCTCAGGTGCTGAAGCCCCTTGAGGCCGACAAAGTCTCCACCAGGTGCTCTTGCCCTTAGAGCTGAACCAGAACTTGGTGCTGGCTGAGGGTTGGCTACTATTGCCAGCAACTGCTTTTCACTCTACCCTGACCAGCATTTCAAAGCCCATCATTTTATAGGGCTTAGGCGTAGGACTGAGCAATCACAAAGCTCTCTGAAGGACGTCACAGTAGTATTCTCATGGGATGAATAGGATTGAAGTTCTTATTAAATTGTCATTATGCCTGATTTATATAAATTTATAGTGAGTAACTTCAAGATGTAAGCTATAAAGAGGAAATTTACTTTTCTTTAAACAAAAAAAGGTACCAAGCTTAATGTGAAATAGTTTAATCTCTAATGAGTAGCAATGAAATAAAAGACTGATTAGTGTTATGGCCAAGGTCACTGGAATTCCTTCAGAAAATAAGAATTTTATGTGCAGGAACAGATGCAGAAAGCAACAAATACTTAGGCTCATATGCTTACAAGCATAATTCTCCTTTATTATAAGGCACCAATTGTCCTAAAGCCTTTTTATTTTTATACTATTCATGTAGATCCTGACTTAATCTTTCTTGAGATCTATCCTAATTTTAAAAGCATCCAGAAATAATTTTCCTTATTCTTTCTATTACTACTTTTTCTTTATATTGAAACAAGTCCCTGGAAAAATGTTCAAAAAGCCTCTAAGATACTGTAATATACACACCGTTGCTTAGAATAGTAGCAGTACTGCTGTTTCACATTAGCATAAAAATGTCATAATTCCTAATGCATTTTCACATACATGACATCAAATTATCCAAAAAAAAAAATTATCATACTGGATAGCCCCAAAAGTTCATTTTTTTCTTTCTTTTTGAACATTATATTCATCAGTTTTTTAAAGTCTTGCACTGTGTGGAATTATATATATCCCTGAACACACACCACATGCATACCAGCTTTTAATATTTCCAGCACAGTCACTTGACAGGTGATTACAAAGAACTAGTTGGCAAGCATTTATGGAGTACTTTGATAAACACTTAATTTCTATTTGTGGGTTTTTAATTCAAAGTAGCCTAGCATCAGAGTTTAAGGTAAAAATGCAGCTACCTGAACAATTTCATGGACAACAAAATAAAATGTCACTCTCCCTTTTGTTTAAAAAAAAATGGCCAGGGTGTGTATTCTTTTATATTTTTCTTTGTAAGTCCCTCAAGGGGTAACAGCTCTAAAGCCCCCTTTCTTTCTTCTGCTTTAAGATTTCAGTATCTATTTCCTTCATTCAAAGTCAGACTGATCCAGTAAAAGAATATCCTGCTTTGCTTAATCATATTTTCTAATCCAGTTACAAGAAAAATTCAGTGAATTAAATTTCAAAACGTCTGGAAATTTGTTTCCCAGCTGACAGCTCTGACTTAAGCCAGAGTTCCTGTGGCTTAATTCCAGGAAATGTTTTTTTACCTGATAATTACAAACTAGAGGTTGAAATCATTCTCATATGGAATTTTTTTTATCCTTAGCTCTTCATCACCTAATTCCCAGTGAAGCAATTTTATCTGAGAACAGCAACAGCAAAATAAGTTGATTGAGAGTCACAGGGAACCCACTGCTGAAGGTAAGCAGAAAAATCTAAAAGAAAAAAAGACATGAAGTGATTATTATTTGGTCTAAGCAAGTACTTAGCATTCACACAGAGTGACTACAGTAGGTTTTCCAATGGTGAAGACAGTTTCTCCCATTACAATAATAAAACACAAAAATAAAGAGAAATAATTAAAACTTATTACCTCTGAATAAAAATAAACTAAATCAAAGAACTGTGTTTTTTCCTATGAATTTAAATTAGAAATCAAAACTGAATTTCAAAATGGGATCATAGCACCATCTTCAGGTTGAAAAGCCTTAATTCAGAAATTTTTTTAAAAATGTGTTTCTTCTCTTTTCTTTCAAGGAAATGGATGTAAACCAGAGGCTCTTTATCCAGCTAAATTATGGAATCTTCCAGAGAAAGAAGCATGTTAAAAACTACTATAGCTGAGTTTATTCTGAATACTTTGTTACTATAAAACTCAGTAAATACAAAAATACAAATGTGAATTTACTGTTTAAATCTGCTTTTTCCCCTACTTTGGCATATCTTTCCATAATGTTCCCACATCTCTAGCAGAACTTATTTCCTACCTTAAGCCTTCTCATTAAAATGATATTTATAAAAAGAAGAACCAGTTGTTCATACAACTAGAACAGATCTCCAAGACCCTTCTTTTACAAGTAAGTAAACTGATGTCCAGAGAGTTTAAGTAATTTTCAGGTGGTAGTTACAAATAGGGGATAAAACCTAGGTCTTCTGATCTTGATTAAGTTTTCTTTCCGTTAAAGACTGGTGGTTTTCTGTAACTGTTGTTATCACCATTACTGATGATAAAAGGTCAGATAAGGAAAAAAAAAAACCCTCATAAAAACATTGGCATCTCCTTTTTTCACCAACTGGACCAAAGGCAGAGAAAGAAAACTGGCATTCTAAACTAAAACATACTGAATTTAAGGAAAATCAGATGGAAGGGGTTTTCAGGCTCAGAAAATAGGCAGAAAGCCAGAGTCACCCTTTTTTCCTTAGTGAAAAGAGCTAATAGAGGGTCCTTATTAAAGATGATAAGCTAAAGCTGTGCTCTTCTGCGTCTTGATGTGACAGCTTTGCCTGCCTAACTCAGCCAAACTCACACTCAGCCCTGAGACCTGTCCACTGTTTGCCAGGGTCATCCTGAGGGTCTACATGAGAGTTTTGCAAACCACTGGCTGTGAGCCGCATCTGGCTCAACTCTCTGGGTTTTGTCACTCAAGCTAGGAAGGATGTTTACATTTTTAAAAGGCTGAAAAATGTTAATAGAAGGAAAATACTTTGTTTGAAAGTTATATGAAATGTAAAATTTCAGGGCTCATAAATGAAGTTTTATTGGACCATGAAAATGCTTACCACATACATATTGTCTACGGCTGCTTTTGTGCTACAATGGCCAAGCTGAGTACTTGTGACAGAGAACTGTAGAGCCTGCAAAACCTAAAATGTTTACTATTTGGTCCTTCACAGAAGAGAAGGGCCACAGAAAAGCTGTAGACATCTGGTCTAGAGCTTCCCATTTGGGAAGATATTTAAGAAGTCATGTTTACCTTAATATTCTTAAGTCTTTAGTTTTCAATAACTTGTATTAGGAAATATATATGTGTGTATATATATTTATGTGTATATATATATATATACACATATACTTTTAGTATATACTATGTATAATATCCATGTATGTACATACATATGTGTAATATACATAATGTATACATATATCTAAAGCACCCCTTCATTGTAGCATTGTTCATAATAGCCAAGATATGGAAACAACCTAAGTGTCCATAGATGGATGAATGAATAAAGAAGATGTAGTATATATACATACACAGTGGAATACTATTCAGCCATACAAAAGAATGAAATCCTTTTTTGAAATGAAATTCATTTGTGACAACATGGATGAAACTTGAAGATACCATGCTAACTGAAATAAGTCAGATGGAGAAAGACAAACACTGTATGATTTCACTCATATGTGGAATTAAAAAAAATGAAATTAATAAACAAAATAACACAAAAACAGACTCATAGATCCAAAGATCAGGTTAGTAATTGCCAGAGGGTAAGGGGGTTGGGAGGGTAGGTGAAAGGGGTGAAGGGGGTCAACTGTATGGTAATAGATGGTAACTAGACCTGTGCTGGTGATCACTTTGTAGTGTACCCAGTAGTTGAATTATAATGCTGTACACCTGTAACGTATCATAAAATAAATAAATGTATTAAAGATTTAAGAACAAATTTCATCTACTTCACAATGTCATGACCATATATATGCCCCTCCTTCTACCATACACACATTCCATGTAACCAGCCTTTAACTCGGTGACCCCCACCTCGACTTAGAGATCAGAATACACGAGTCCACAAAGAGTGGAGGTGTTACCAGTGGAGGAAATGGGAAGCAATGATGTCTAACCCCTGGCTCTTGACTTTAAGAACTCTGAAGTCTGTATGTTAGAATGAAAGATTTGGCAAGAATATTTACTGAGTGAGTTCGCACAGTGTCTGCACCACAATACCTATTCTCCCCAGACCAGGAAAGAGCCTCTGAGATGGGGAGGAGAAGAAATGATTAGAGCTGGAGAGGCAACCTGCTGCCCCTTGTCGGTAGTAGTAGGTTTACGGTAGGAGTGAAGGGGTGCATGACAGAACCCTGCCTTATTAAGCTTGCGGACTAAGTAGTAGAGGCTAACTTGGCTTCTTTTCTCATCTCATTGCCACAGCAAACAATGGAGAAACACTCCGCAATGGTAGAGGAAGCAGATAGACCTGTATGACAAAGAAAGTCTGCCGCTCCCTGCTTGGGAAGACCCTAAGTGCCTTCCAGGTGGTAAAAAGTTAAAAGGGCCTACCAATCTTTAACCAAGGGCCAGAGCATACCCAGAGACCAGAGGGGACTGCACATCTCAGTGGACAACAGCAAGGCACAGAGCATCCCCCAAGGACCCAGAGGAGGCCTCCTGGAATTTCATGCTGTTATGTACACATGCTCACAAACTTAGATGCTACTGTGAGGGAAAAGAGGGAGAGAGCAAATCCTGAACTGACAGAATGTTAAATCTTAAAATTACTGTGTTTACCCAGAAATGACTAAGAATACAGTTTCTGTGGACTGGAGGAATAAAATAGAAGTTGAGTTCGAGAAAACATTTTAGAGCTAAAGTTTTTGCACGTGATGCTACGTGGTCTGTGATATTTGTAGTTGCTATTACTCTAAGAATGATCTTGAGTTTGTATGATCATGCTTTGACTAGGAGAAGACTGCACAGGGCCCTTTATCCTACTTAGTATCAACATTAACTTTAAAAAGACTATGATTGGGCTTCCCTGGTGGCGCAGTGGTTGGGGGTCCGCCTGCCAATGCGGGGGACGTGGGTTCGTGCCCCGGTCCAGGAGGATCCCACATGCCACGAAGCGGCTGGGCCTGTGAGCCATGGCCACTGAGCCTGCGTGTCCAGGGCCTGTGCTCCGCAACGGGAGAGGCCACAACAGTGAGAGGCCCGCGTACCGCAAAAAATAAAAAAAAATTAAAAATAAATAAAAAAGACTATGATTGCCTTGGCTAAGACTTCCAAAACTATGTTGAATAAGAGTGGCAAAAGTGGACATCCTTGTCTTGTTCCTGATCTTAGAGGAAATGCTTTCAGTTTTTCACCATTAAAAATGATGTTTGCTCTGGGTTTGTCCTATATGGCCTTTATTATGTTGAGGTAGGCTCCCTCTACGCCCACTTTCTGGAGCGTTTTTATCATAAGTGGGTGTTGAATTTTGTCAAAAGCTTTTTCTGCATCTCTTGAGATGATCATATGGTTTTTATTCTTCAATTTGTTAATATGGTATATCACATTGATTGAAGATGTGATACGTATATACAATGAAATATTACTCGGCCATAAAAAGGAATGAAATCGGGTCATATGTAGAGACATGGATGGACCTAGAGACTGTCAAACAGAGTGAAGTAAGCCAGAAAGAGAAAAGCAAATATTGTATATTAACACATATATGTGGAATCTAGAAAAATGGTACAGATGGGGGTGGGATGAATTGGGAGATTGGGATTGACATATATACACCACTAGGTATAAAATAGATAACTAATGAGGACCTGCTGTATAGCACGGGGACATCTACTCGGTGCTCTGTGGTGACTTAAATAGGAAGGAAATCCAAAAATGAGGGGATATGCGTGTACATGTGGCTGGTTCACTTCACTGTGCAGCAGGACCAAGCACAACATTGTAAAGCAACTGTACCCCAATAAAAATAAATAAATAAAATAAAAAGACTATGAGACAGAAGCCTGGCAATGTTGAGACCCATCCTGGAGTAAAGAGCCCTTCCCTCGGGTCTTCCTCCAACCCCTTGTCCTTCAGTCGTTCTTGCTGGTCCCCAGCTTTGACATCTGGTTCCCTTTCTAGGCTTCCCCAGCCCACTTCTTGGCCTTCGTGCTCTCAGTCTGTTTCTTTCATTTTGCCTCAGTCCTATATGACCCCCTGGGAAGCCGAGTTTTGACTGCTCTCAGGACAGATCTGATCTCACAGTTTACAAACCCAGGTACCCGCCTCTGCTGAACACTCTCCAGGTGCTGCTTCGGATCTGCTCTCTGCTCCTCTCCACTCTGCTTTTTGTGCCCTTGAAGGTGGACCTCCAGATTCATCCATGGTCTGTGGTCCTCTGGTCTCTGGTTGGGTTTAGCCAAAGTGAGGCTCTTGTAGGAAACTAAAGGGACCAAAGATTAGAAGAAAAAATGTTCTGAATTTTTTTTTTTTGCGGTACGCCGGCCTCTCACTGTTGTGGCCTCTCCCGTTGCGGAACACAGGCTCCGGACGCGCAGGCTCAGCGGCCACGGCTCACGGGCCCAGCCGCTCCGCGGCATGTGGGATCTTCCCGGACCGGGGCACGAACCCGCGTCCCCTGCATCGGCAGGTGGACTCTCAACCTCTGCACCACCAGGGAAGCCCTGTTCTGAATATTTATTCTCCATAGGCCATGGTTTGGAAGAGACTACATTCCTCCCCCAAGACCCAGAATATGTACAGTGGCCCCTCTCCTGCCGCCCTAGAGATGCTGAAAGCTTAGGTGCTGAGCTATTCCATGAGTCCTTTGCCACCTCATTGGTTCTCAACATATTTATTAAACTCTCCTCAATCCTTATTAAACTCTGCTATATCTTTATGAAAGTCTGCTCAGTTAATGTCTGGAGAGAGCCATGTGTGTCCTGCCCAGACCATACCTCATGCACTCCCACTCCCAAACCCAACCTCACACTTCTAAGAGTAACTGCAGACATTTAATTTTAGGATTCAATAGCCTTAGAAGGCATGCTCATTTTTAAAGTTTTAATATTTTAAATTTAAGTTGAGGGAATCCTTAGAATAATCAATGTGGAATCTTGAAGGAAGGTCACTCTAGCCCTGAGCACATCTGTTGGATTGGTGAGCAATTGGTTTTTAAAGGTTGTAAAACACAAATAAACGAGAAGTCCTTTCAGACCCTTGTTGTTACTCAAGTCCCCCCAGGAAAAGAGGCTGGATCTATTGTAACACGTGTCAGGAGGAAAGGTCAGTATACTACCAGCAGCCAAACGCCAAACCCTGATGGGGGTCTCTGTGGGGAGCAGCACGATGGCCCTGGGAAGGAGATCTGAGGCCAACATGGCCTCTACCTCTCCAGGGCTCCTGGCGCCTCATCCTCAGGAAATAAACTCTCACTGTCTAGGAAGCAGGAGATGTGGCTATTTGATAAATTTGGTTTTTTAGTTAATCATCATTCTAATACCATGTATCTGTAGTCATTTCACTGTACTTCCCAGGCTGAGCGACTAATGTTCTAATTTCTGACTCATAAAACCATAATTTTTAGCTAGAAAATAATGTAGTCCTGCCTCTTTGTTTTGAGAGATTATAGGGATTCAATATCCAAAAGAGACATCGTTTTCTATTTCATTTAAGGACACAGAGTTGAAAAACCAAACACTGTCTCAGCTCTCAAATAGAGTAAAATCAGTACAGACATTGAATTCATAATTATAAGGTGAATTGGCCTAAGAAGTATGATGTATTATGAGAGGCAGAGCAGGTATTTCTGAGGAAGTTATAGCAAAGTTGAGATTTATTGAGTGCATGAACCTTGGCTTAAAAAATAAAAGAGGGCTTCCCTGGTGGCGCAGTGGTTGAGAGTCCGCCTGCCGATGCAGGCAACACGGGTTCGTGCCCCGGTCCGGGAAGATCTCACATGCCGCGGAGCGGCTGGGCCCGTGAGCCGTGGCCGCTGAGCCTGCGCGTCCGGAGCCTGTGCTCCGCAACGGGAGAGGCCACAACAGTGAGAGGCCCACGTACCGCAAAAAATTAAAAGAGAGAAAGATGGAAGAACATTCTAGGTATAACAAAAAAATATTTTAGAAGACCTGGAAGTATGGCATAAATGAGAAATTAATATGGAACTTTATCTTAAGGGAAAGGAGAGCCAATAAGTAGGGGTATGATATGAGCTTGTGTTTGTTTTTCAGAAAGATCACTCTGGCTGTTATATGGAGAACAGGTAAAGTACTGGGTGTAGAAAAACCAGAATGTCAGTCTGCCAAGACTAATGTTCTAGCTCCAGAGGATACTAAAGCAGATTTTGTCTCTCAGAATGTCTATCTTTTATAGACACTTTGATTTACAGAATATGAGGGAAATACAAGCAAACAACGCTACCTCACAATACACAGAAGGAATAAAAGGAGACACAGTTTAGTCAAAAAGGGGATTAAGATGCAGGCTGAGTTCAACAAAAAAAAAGACGCAGGCAGAGTTCAGTATGCGGTGAGGGTACAGCGACAGGGCAGAGTTGAGTGGGTGGGCATTCTCTTAATAACCAGAAAATCGGGTCCTTTGTCTGGTGGAAAACATTTTTAAGATGTACAACAGAATCTCCTGAGGCTTTGTGTGTGTGTTGGAGAGCTGATTGATTTGAAGGTGATTGGACATTAAGAGGTTAGACTGGCCAGGAGTTCAGGGTCTAGAACACCAGGGCAAGAACAATTCACCATCCTCTAGCACATGTCTACCATGTCAGTCAACACGCTCACACATTCCAAAGCCATGAATGGTGCCCACCTTCAAGCTGCTCTCTTTCAGTCAAACTTTGTTGGTAGCTTTTATAGCTAGTGATTGTAGGATTTGAATACTTTATCCACCGTCTTATAAAATCATGAAATAACATTTCAAGACAACGGTATTCAGTAGTTGTATGTGTGGATGGGGGTTGCTTAAAAGGTCATAAACCCCAAGGTGGGTTTTTTCCCAGCAATTTCTATCAAAGCAATGAGTTAGGAGGTAGTACAAGTGAAAATATAAAAGTGGCTTTGTTTAGGTGGTGGCAGTGGATGGGCTACTTGGGGACTGTTGCGGTATGAGGTATGTGGGAGAAAAGTCAAGGGGGTTTTCCATATTTCTAGCTTGAACGAGGTGGGTCTTGTAGCCTCTAGCAGAATAGGAGATAAAGAAGAAGAAACAGACTGACTCTTCATCAGGTTGGGTGAAGGGGATGAGGATAAGTTAAATCTTGGACAGGTTGAGTTGAAGGAGCTATGTCAGTCACCCAGAATAACGGACGGTAGTTAGAGGGATGTGTGACTTGGGAGTTCAAAAGAAACGTATGGGTAGGAGATAGATTTATCAACTTGAGTAAGGTAAAGGAAACCATAGGACTAGGTTGGATTCCCTTAAAGGGGTGCGATAGGGAGGGTGGGAGGGAGACTCAAAAGGGCGGAGATATGGTGATATACGTAAATGTATAGCTGATTCACTATGTTATAAAGCAGAAACTAACACACCATTGTAAAGCAGTTATACTCCAATTCAGATGTTTTTTTAAAAAAAAGAAAGAAAGAAAGAAATAGCAGGTTTCAAATGCATGAGGATTTTTGTGTCTTTACAAAAATCCTCCAAAGTCAATTCATCTATGAATTGTGATTTAGAGTGTAAAGGATCAAGATAATTCCAGGATCTAAAATCTTCCACAGTGGGGTCTATTTAAACTAAGAGTTTTCCTTAGGATAAGTGAGTGTATTGAGTGTGAAAACTACTTAGTCACTTTACCTAGATTAGAAACACTACCAGTGCTGGGATGTTTTTTTCTTTGCCCTCTGATATACCTTCAAGTTAATGCACCAGACTAGGAAAATATTATTTAATTTGGGTTTCAGAATCGGTATACTTATTCTACCCATTTCCATTTCCACTCCTGGTATACATTTATCCCAGCAAGAAAAAATGGCCAGGGTGTTCCTAAAACCTCCCTCTCAACTTTGTTAAGCCACGAGTCATCAGGTAAATAACTGACTTCTTAAGGTACTAAACTAATACAGACATGGAGAAGCCATATGCTTTATTAAGCCAGACAGAAAAATATATCTTAGCTGTCCCTAAATAGTTTTAATTTTGAATATTTTCCCTCATTCTTAGAAACCATTTGAAGGACCTAGAAAATGTCAATAGCTTGAAAAATAGTAAATAAACGAATAACAGGATAAATCATTATAATAGATTAAACAAGATAGTCACTAAATATGGAGAATCATAAACTGTATCACAAAAGCTACACCATATTGAATAGTCTAAAGCTAGTGCCTCAGAGTTGTAGGATGATTGCCTGCTTGCTGGTCTCCTTTTCTGGGGTAGGTGAGACGAAGACGAAGGTGGCAGATGGCTTGTCAGAATGGAAAGATCTAGAAAAGAGAAAACTTTTTTTTAACCTGTCCTTACAGCCTTAACCTATAAAGATCTTTCAAAATTAACTTTGTATCCCAAAAACTATTCTTCTAAAGAATGTGCTTATAGCTAAAGGAAAAATATATCTATAAATCAGATATGACTAAATATCCTTTTATTTTTATAAACAATATTCATTTTTCAAATGTGAAGAATATTCATCTTTTTGTTCTTCCTTCCCAGTAAGACACCTCAATCTAAAAATGATTTCCTCTGAGAGAAAGCCCACTTGTTTAAAATGACTAAATTTCAGCCTCTTTCGGAGCAGAGTAATTTACTAAAATGAAATCAATTTATTATGCATTTACTTCAAATTTGTACTTATAAATTTTACATCATTTTGTAAAAGTTAGAATTGCAAGCATACTTCAGAGATATTGTGGGTTCAGTTCTAGACCACTACAATAAAGCAAATATCACAATAAAGTGAGTCCAAAGATTTTTTGGTTTCCTAGTGCATATAAAAGCTATGGTTACACTATACTATAGTCTACTGCATGTGCAATAGCACTATATCTTTAAAAAAGTGTACACATTAATTAAATAATACAAAACAAAAAAACTTACAGCAGTAATATCCAAGATCACTCATCACAGGTCACATAAAAATATAATAATAATGAAAAAATTAAAAATATTTTGAGAATTTCCAAAATATGACACAGAGACACAAAGTGAGCAAATTAAATGCTGTTGGAAAAATGGCATCAGTAGATTTGGTCAACACAAGGTTGCCACAAACCTTCAATTTATAAAGGACACAATACCTGCAAACTACAGTAAAATGAGGTATGTTTGTACTTAATTTCTTTTTGTTTATTTTTCAAGTTTAAGTTTCTATTTCCATATTACATCTACTTTTGATTATTTAGGGCTGTTTTGTCAATTTGCCTAAGATTCCTTCTGACTAAGCAGTAAGAAAAGAAGCAAATTTTTAAGCATTTATCAGAAAATAAGGACATTCTAGAACTTTCTTCCAGTTACTCAAATAAAAGTTTTTTTTAAATAAAAGATAAGGGAAATAATAATTATAACATTTCAGAATGAGTCATTTCTTCTTTAATTTTTTTTCTTTTTACTCTAAGGAAATCAAGAATTCTAAAGGGAAAAGAACTTAGAAGTGAAAACAGGACTTACCTGGTGGCTCAGTGTTTAAGAATCCACCTGCCAATACAGGGGACACGAGTTTGAGGCCTGATCCGGGAAGATCCCACATGCCGCGGAGCAACTAAGCCTGTGCGCCACAACTACTGAAGTCTGCATGCCTAGAGCCCGTGCTCTGCAACAAGAGAAGCCACCACAATGAGAAGCCTGCGCACCACAACGAAGAGTAGCCCCTGCTCGCTGCAGCTAGAGAAAGCCCGCACACAACAACAAAGACCCAATGCAGCCATAAATAAATAAGTAAATTTATTAAAAAAGTGAAAACAAACACCTTCCTCTGATAGGAGATGAACATGAAGCAACCGAATTCAATTTTCACCAAAATAGTTAGAGACAAATAAAAGAAACCGAATGATAGTGTAACATTTTTAAAAAATATAGAATTGAATATTTATCAAGTTTATAACGTTGAAAGATGTAAAATTTGAAGTGAAATTTAACAATTACAAAAGAAATCATAGACACCTTTGAAAACATACGTTAAAAAATTTTGTTTGATTAAAAATATCAAATTTAAAATGGAAAGATACTGGAGAAATACTTGAAGAAAACATGCTAAAAGGTAATAATTTTCTAAATGTAAGCATTCATATAAATTGGTAATGAAATATGAAGTGCCTAAAAATAAGTGTGTAAGCAATATGAATAGATAATCCACACAGAAAATCCAAAATGATCAATAAATACAGCAAAAAATTCTACCATATGGTTATGGAAGATAAAAGAGACAAGTTTAAATAATAGACTCATTTTCCAAAATTTTTTTTTGTCTTATTCTTTATTCATTCTTTGCCAGCAATGTAGTTTATCATTCTATATCAAAATCATTACAAATATTCATGATTTAAACCAATATTCTACCTCTAGAAAACTATTCTAAAGTAATAATGAAATAATCCTAAAAACCAAAAAAGGTTTGTGCAAAAAAAGTTCATTATAGCTTTATTTTTTAATAGTGAAAAACAAGGTACACTATTGTAAAACATTTTAATAAATTATACTACCCAATCAATATAACATTATGTTGCCATTTTACTATTCTGTTTATAGAAACTAGCAACAAAGAAAACCATTTCTAGTGGAAAGAGAAATACAAAATTGCAAATATAACTGTATTACTTTTGGAAAAGTATCCTATGTATAGGAAACAAAAAGCTGAGAATAAACCCTTCCAGTCCCTAAATGTTAATAGGAGCTATATTTTTGGAGAGAGCCATAAAACCATGTTTTATCTTTTTCCTCTTTTTCTCAATTTTTCAAATTTTTATTCATGAGTTTTAGCTTCTTTTAATTGAAATAACTTTTTTTCCTTAAAAGATTAAAAAAAAAAATGAAGCTGTGTCTGATACTTGGTATTTTATGATTCATTATTTATCCCAAAACAGGGTTAAAAACAGAGTAACTTTCATTCTGACCTATTAACGATTTCTCTCACCATAAAATGGTAATGTCCCACACATTAGTATGAAATTCTGAACACTCAGCAAAATGGTAGCTGAGTTTCCTTATCCATTTGGGCTCTTTTTTTTTTTAAAGCACATACTATGTAGTAGGAAACTGTATTAAACACTATCTCATTTGACCTAAACAATCCTATGAGCTAAGTGTTATTTTCTCCGTCTTCAGCAGGGGAAAAAATAATGCAGTCTAGAGAAGTTAATTAATTGGCACAATCTTGTCCACTAATGAGTCGAGGAGCCAGTATTTAAAAGGGAGGAAGTCCATTAATGACTAATGAAATCCTGAAAAACTCTAATGAAAATGCAGGAACTTGTCAAGGAATTTTTGAAATATTTATGAAATAAAAATCACAAGATTAAGGAAAGAATGACAAATGTTTATAATTCCAACACAGTATGACTATTTCCATTTCTTTCACATTTCTTTTTACAAATATATAATTTTAGTTGTTGAAATTATAACAGTTGTTAAGTATATGGTTATAAAGTAGTATTTTGCTATCCTTTCTTGATGCTTAGCCAGACGTTTTCCATGATTTTACAAATTTTTATAATTATACATAATATTTTTATAATATTGCATTGTGTTGATATAGCTGTCTTTATCCCCCTTAATATAAGGTCTCTGGGGTGTTTTCTTCCCAATATTTTCTTATATTCTCTTACCAATAAAGACATACTGGATATCTTCATGAATATAGCTTTTTTGCTCTCCCTAAGTAATTTCATTGGGATAAACCCCTAGAGTAGAATTGCTGTGTCAATTCTGGTGTAAACAGTCATAAAGCTGGCTGGAGAAATTTGAAAGAACGAAGAATAAACCATTTTAGTGGACACTCTTAATTCATACAAATGAAACAATACTTCCTACACTCAAACAGTAGCTGCCTGAAAGGAGACATCCAGCTATTGTATTAGCTGCTCTAGACTCCTCTCAGCTGTGAAACCTTAAATAAAATGTTCACTATACAAATGCTTTTTTTTTTTTTTTTTTGCGGCATGCGGGCCTCTCACTGTTGTGGAGCACAGGCTCCGGACGCGCAGGCTCAGCAGCCATGGCTCACGGGCCCAGCCGCTCTGCAGCATGTGGGATCTTCCCGGACCGGGCCACGAACCCGCGTCCCCTGCATCAGCAGGTGGACTCTCAACCACTGCGTCACCAGGGAAGCCCCATACAAATGCTCTTGACAGAGGAGTTAGTTGTTTCCAGGTGAAAATAATAGGGATAGATACCCTTTTCATACTAACTTGTTCTTTAATAATTGAATAGCATTTTGAGTGCAATAGATGCATGGCTCCTAGACCAGACACAAACAGTGGAAAGCCATATTCTTTTATAAGCAAATAGCATGACTGTATTATTGCACATGGAGGGTCTAGCTTAATGGCCAAAGAGTACACTCTGGACATATACTGCCTTGGTTTGAATCCCACTGCACCATTTACATACAGTGTAAAACCTTAAGCAAGTTATTCAATCTCTCTGGGATAGATATAGATATAGATATAGATATAGATATAGATATAGATGATATAGATATAGATAGATATAGATATATAGATATAGATATACAAATGCATAGACATATTTTGTATAGTTTATATATTAAGAATATATATACACATGTATGTATATATATACATATATATGTATAAATTAAGATTTCATATAGTATATATTTTATATATTAAGAAAAATATATTAAGGCTATATATGTAAATATAATATACTTATATATATAGTCAATATATATTTTCTTAATATATAAAATATATATGAAATCTTAATTTGTACTCACACACACAAGATGCATAATAAATTTTTATACTTATGATCTAGCCAAGACGTCAAGAAACTTCTGGCCTGACTCGTTACTGCCAGAAAGAAAATTTTTAATTTATTTGCAGCTAAAACACCATTCGGCAAGGTATTTCATTCAGTTACAGAGGGATACATTTTGCAAAGCAATTTATGTTAGTACATTGTTCCAGGAAATTGCATCACTCAAAGCCAGACTGTCTATGGGTGATTTATTTAACTTTTATTTTGTAATGTTTAAGATAAGCTTCTGATTACACCAGCTTTAAAAATATTCATGTTAAACTTATCAATGCAGTACATGAATTTTTTTTCATTTCATTTGGAGTATACACAAAATTATTTTTTATAACAACCTTCATCTTTCCTGAAAATACACACTGACCTTACCTCCAAGCACATATGAAGCAGGTTTCTCTACCAATCAGTCCTAAATCAGTGCCTCAGCTTTTATCAGTGGTCCAGCCTGCTCTGGTGAGCTGACTCATGGGATATATGTTTTCCTTTTTTAGAGGACATGCAGAATTTTTTCATTCTGAGAAGCAGGCAGAGAGCACAATCTCAAAGCTCCTTATCATATATATTTTTGAAAAGCTCATCAAGAAAAAGATATTCCCAATGGATGTGTAGCCTCTTTATTTCTATAAATTAGTGGTTCTCACTCTTTTCTGAAGCAAAGATCCTTCTGATAAAAGCTAAAAAACCTGTCCTCAGAAAAATGTGTTCATGCCCATTCATGCCCGCTAACATACACAACTTACAGGCTCCCTAAAACTCTTAATGTTTATCTAGCAATTCCCTTTGGGTTCTTGAAACCACTTAAGAAGCTTTGTTCAAGATACTCCAAAAATCTCTCAAGACCTCTGAGTTGCTGCTTACCTGGATGATACCATGGTATTTGCTCCGATAGGTTTATTTTCAGTGATTATTTTTTTATCATAATGACAACTGCCCACATTAAGACACACTCCCCCAAAACTCCTTTGCTGTAGTTATCCTAAGCATATTGTTTAGGGCTTTGTTCATTATATCACACAGATGCTATTTAGGATAAACTTCAAACCAGAAATTTTTGTGCTTCTCCTGGGTGAATAATTTGCCTTTATTTTATGAGCACTCTGAATGATATAACTGTTCATATTCCTGTTTTTAAATTTATACCTAGAAAGCTAAGGACCAAATCTGTGACCCTTTGCTGGTAAACGTTTAGGATGTAAGACTCTCTTTTTCGAGCACTAGTCTCATTACTGGCTCTACTGTTTCGTGGCCCTGACTTTACTCTTTACTTCTTATTTATGTTATCTCATTTAGAAACCTTTTATAGAAATTGTATCACATTGCAAAGAAGGAGGAAAAAAGATAGAATAAAGAAAAAGATGAGAAACAGTTTTTAGATGAACTGTTATATTCCTTTATATTCAATTACTTTCAAAGCAAGCAATTCATCAAATATTTGATTCTGATTTATGTTTTAAAGTTTTATAAGGCTTTACAAAATTTAGAAAAAAAACAGAAAAAGGTAATAAAAATTTTGCTAATCCACATGTTGCAAAATCTCAGTTGCCAAAACACTTTTTTCAGCTACAAAACATTTTAAAAATTATTATTGAAACTTTCAAATATATAGAAGAGTTGAGAAAAGGGTATCATGAACACTCCTTTATGTATCCATCACCTAGATTTTAAAATTTTGCCATATTTGCTTCTTTTAGTTTTCTTCTGTCCAAGTATTTTAGAGTAAATAACAAACACAAAAGAAACAAAGAATCCTCATTCTACACAAAGTCAGTATGGAAAGGCACACAGACAAGATTTTCGTAAGACAGAAAACAGACAAATCCATACTAAATAATGTAACAACAATGGCTCTAACACATCCAGGGGGTGAGTATGATTTGTAGGAAGCAGAAAAGCTTTCCGTAGAGAAACTACTTTCATGAGATGATTAGGTGGACTTAGGGTTTTTTTCTGCATCTGTCACTTGGCAAATGAGAAGATGCCATCTTCAGGATGTCCTGTGTCATCCGTTTTACACATATATAATGATGCTATTGCAAGTGTAGTCCCATCATTACTGAAGACAAGTGGTGTGATGCTGGTGGGGTATCTACAGAACCAGCGCCGTCGCTTCTTGTTAACTGGACCCAAAATATTTACAAATCCATCAGAACCACCCATAGCAAACGTACCGTAGATGTTGTTAAAAGAAATGGCATTGACAGGATAAATCTGCTCAATATTATTTTCTTTGACACTTGAAGACATGCTTCTTCTGTATCTCAGGGATTGGGAGCAAGTACTCAGCTTCCACTTGGCCTTCAACTGAGCTTAATACAAAACTGCTTATTTGAAAATGTTCAAAGGCAGCGAGCCTGGTACGTCAAGTTGGACACCCGGCACTGCTGCACGTAACCCATGTTCTGTAATTCCCACATTAACACTTTACTGCCCACCTTGTCCACAATCAGCTGATCTCCAGACAGAGAGGGTGTTACTCACAGACAGAAGGTCACAGCATTACAAGGAGTTCTGGGATGCCGCAATTTAACTGTCTGATCCCAAGGCCCAGTAACTACCACATTCACTTCTGGACAGTAGTCAACACATCTGGTAGGGGCATCATGGGTTCCAGCCAGATCTCCCTGATCAATGTTGGAATCATGTGTTTTCAGTCGAGGGTTTTATCCCCCACTCCAGGCATGTGTTGGACCATTGAACGCACATCCAAGAGAGCGCTAGGTGCTGGTACGTGAGCTGAAGAGCCGGTCCATGGTAGAGATGCACCGCCACATCTCAGGAGGAGACCAGCAGGAACTGGGAGGTGTTGGGGCTGATTTTCACCAAGGAGACATAATCCTCAGTGGGTGGTTCAGCTTGAACTCGTTAGAACCGAACGTATCGTGCTCCACTCAGAAGTAACTTCACCATCTCCTCTTCGCTTCCCTCAGATGTTACAATATCTCACCTCTGTATATTTTAGTGTGCACCCCTGAAAAGTAAACATCTATTTCTACATGATCACAGTGACATTTTCACACCTGACAAAATTTATAATAATCTCCTAATGTCACCTAATACTGAGTCTATATTCAAATTTCCCAGGTATCCTACACCCCCCCCACAAAAAAACCTTTTATAACTGTCCAAAATTCTTAACCTTAGAATATATAAGGTAAGCATACTCTAAGTTCCTCTTCACCCCCGCTTAGCCATTTTGTTTACCTCTAAATGCCAACATGCCTGGGTATTTCTAAATGCTTAAGAAAAATAAAGTGATGGAATTGGTCATATTGTGATCCCATTCAGCAGCCAGAAATAACTCTAGACTCTTTAAGTCGCTAATAAAAATTATCTGCCAGGAAAATTTCAACTTTCAATATTACTAGAATCATTTATTATGAATTATGCAAAAGTTCTATTAATAAAAACCATTATGCACTGATTTTCAAATATAGGTGCGCTATGCCAAAAATCGTACTTATTTATAATATTTATAACTTTGAAATAAAGAGAAACTTCCCGGTCAGTTCTTTTAACAATGCTAAACATCGTCACCCTTTTAACATTTGACTATGCTCTCTGCCTCCCTTTTATTTTATTTTATTTTTTTGGCCGCCCTGCATGGTTTGTGGAATCTCAGGTCCCCAATCTAGGACTGAACCCAGGCCATGGCAGTGAAAGCCTGGAATCCTAACCACTAGGCCACCAGGGAAGCCCCCCCCCCAGCTTTTAAAAAACTAGATTCCATCCTAATAATTTACACTATTGCTTGTATAGTTTCTGTTCCTATTGAACGCAGTCTTACACTTTTATGTGCTCTAAAACAGATATAAATTTATTTTTAAAAATTTCTTTCAGAAGCATTATCTCATAAGCATTGCCTAATTTTATAATGCATCTGTAGGTCATGGATCTGGCCTGTGTTGTTTTATTTTTAAAAACAAATTTCCAGTAAATGCAGTTTTCAGTTTACACTTATGAAGTCAAAATGTCAAGATGACTCAGAAACAATACGTTAAATTGCAAGTGAACTTTACAGATTTGATTTGGTAAAGATAGCACAAGATTCAATGAGACCAGACCCTGTGTCTACAATACGCCTGAGTGAGCAATCAGAGAACATTCAGGAAGATAACGTCAAAGGCCAGACCCACACCACTTATGCAAAATGGATCAGATTCAACACTTAAAATGCAACAACAATCCTCTTAAAATGCTCTGCATCTAATTGCATATGAATTAAGTCTCATAGAGTTGGTTTCAAATACAGATTTTAAACAGTAAGATTTATTCATTAAAAAAATTAACCTTCAGAGTTAAAAAAATCTGATCTCCCACCATCCAAACTCACTTAGAAAAGTTATTTCTAAGTATATATTTTAAAAATATTTTTCTATTTTTATGGTATGCCTTTATTTTATTTTAATGTTTTATGTTTCTTATTCATTTTGAACTTTTTTTTCTTTTTTTTTTTTTTGCGGTACGCCGGCCTCTCACTGTTGTGGCCTCTCCCGTTGCAGAGCACAGGCTCCGGATGCGCAGGCTCAGCCGCGATGGCTCACGGGCCCAGCCGCCCCGCTGCATGTGGGATCTTCCCGGACCGGGGCACGAACCCGCGTCCCCTGCATCGGCAGGCGGACTCTCAACACTGCGCCAGCAGGGAAGCCCCCATTTTGAACTTATTTTAAGATAAGTGAGAGATTTTTCTCTATGGCCATCCAGTTTTCCCCAAAACATTTGTTAATCAATTTTTTCATTTATTAGAAATTCTACCCTCATCATAACTAATTTTCCATACATACTTTGTTCTATTTCTATGTTGTTTATTCTGTTCGGTTGATTTGTACATTATTTTCTTTTGATTTTTTTGGTGAATGACTACTTTAGCTTTAAGCATATTTTGATATCTAATAGGCCAAGTTTCTTCTTATTACACTTCTTTCTCAGAATTTTATGACTTTGTCTCTTAAGTTTTATTTCCAACATGACTTTCTATCTTCATCTAAGTCAAAAGACAATTAAAAAAAACAGGTACAAAACATAAGCCTTTATGGAAGGATTCTGACTGAAATAGATTGAATGTATAAATTAATTTAGGTATAAAATATCTTAAAATATTGAGGCAAGGGATGTATACAGCCAGCCTTCAGGAGCTGCAAGGACTAAGAATTTCAAATCCACTGGCAATTCCATTTCTTTTTTCTATTTCTCAATAGAATTAATATACCTAAATTAATTATGTATATCTTCAAATAATGTATAAATTAATTTAGGCATAAAATATCTTAAAAATTATGGCATGTCCCCCATATATATTCAAATATATCTTTATATCCCTCATTGTGTCTGTAGTTTGTTTTATGAAGACGTTTCTGGGGACTCACAGTGGCTAAGTGGCTAAGAATCTGCCTGCCAATGCAGGGGATATGGGTTCAAGCCCTGATCCAGGAAGATCCCACATGCTGCAGAGCAACTAAGCCTGTGAGCCACAACTACTGAGCCCATGTGACACAACTACTGAAGCCCGCACGCCTAGAGCACGTGCTCCACAAGAGAAGCCACCGCAATGACGCACTGTAACGAAGAGTAGTCCCCGCTAGCGGCAACTAGAGAAAGCCCGCACGCAGCAACGAAGACCCAACACAGCCAAAAAAATAAATAAATAAAAGAAATTAATTTTTTTATAAAAACATTTCTTGTGCTTTGCTACTTACTACCTAAGACTCAAGATAATTTATATCTTCATTGGGATTATGGTCTTTAATATTATAAAGCAATATTCTGTTCTATTCACATATTTCATCTTGAATTCAACTTTTTCTGATATTGATAATAGGTATACTTTAATATATCTTCGCCTATACTTTCAACTTTTCTGAATCACTTCATTTTAGGCAAGATTTACAGGTGGCTTGCAGCTGGAATTTTTTTCATCCAATAGAAGCTGTTATTTTGTGTTGTGTTTATTTCGTCTGAATTAATTTTGTAAAGAATGTAATTGATTTTATTTTAATTCTGATCTTATGCTTTCACTTTTTAGTTTTCATTATTTCCTCTGTTTTCTACCATTTGCTATATAATCTGTTTTTTGTCTACATGCCTATTTTCCTAAGATAGATACTCTAATTTTACTAGCAGTTGCTGATATAATATCTCATAATATTCTTATGCCCATATTTGGCAATTTATCAGTTTCAAAGATAAAGCAGTATATATTAAATATCTGTTTAGTTAGAAACCTTTTTGGCAAGTTATTGTAGTCTAACCCAATTTGGTTTATAGAAAAATGAGAATTTGCTAGAAAGCTGTTGTGATATTCAGTCAAATCCAAAAAAGGTTTCATTAGCCATGCCTTAGGAAGGCAAGGGGTGTATACAGCCAGCCTTCAGGAGCTACAGGGACTAAGAATTTCAAATCCATTGGCAATTCCATTTTTTTTTTCAATTTCTCTCTGTGGATCAGTTTGATTTCTTTCCTACCATGTGGTAGAAAAAAACGCTTTTAAATTTTACTTCTTACAGTTTTAAGCATCTGAGAGATATTGGCCTCTCTTGGGATCCCTACCACAATATCCTTTGCAAAGGACCACTGGATTTGCTTCTTCAGATGCCTTTTCCTAGACCAATTAATGGGGTTACATTTGACGCAGTGATTGTTCCTGCCGTAATCATGTGGATAGTCAGGGAAAGGAATATGGTTTTCAGACTAGCAGAGGGTTTGGCAGACAAAAGAGTGTGTTGTGTACTCTCACACTATGAAAGATAAGCAAACTGTCCGTCTTTTGCTCCCGTTACCCAGAAGCTAATTAATTTTGGAAATTTCTGGCTTGATTTTTTTCTTCCTTATCTGTAAATCAGCCACCACTTGCAATAAAACTAGACACTTCTATAGCTCTTCAGCTTTGGCTTGTGGTTTTCATGTATTACTAGGGTTCTTTTTCTTAGTTTCAAAAAGTTTATTCCTAGTTGCTTCAAGACATGAATATATTAGGCAAAATTCCAAATGAATAAATGGGACTTTCTACTGATATCAGAGAACAGATTGCCAGACATGGGAGGCAGGGGAAGAGAGGAGAGATCAAATGGGTGAAGGTCATCAAAAAAGGCATAAACTTCCAGTTCTGAAATAAATAAACCCCGGAGATGTAATGTACAGCATGGTGACTATAGTTAATAATACCATATTGTATATTTAAAAGTTTCTGAGAGTAGATCTTCAAAGTTCTCATCACAAGTAACTATGTGTGGTTATGGATGTTAATTAGATTGGACTGTGGTGATCATTTTGCAATATATATGTATATCAAATCTTTATGTTGTACACTTAAAACCAATATAATGCTATATGCCAATTATATCTCAATAAAAAAGTTTATTCTCTAAAAAAGTTAAATAATTTTGGAATTGTTTACCTAGCGAGGTAAGAATCTAATGTTTTTAACAAATAACTTACTTATTTTTACACCTGTATTAATACATTGAAAATTCTGTTTCTTTTATTTGTGATGTTACTCTTTTTCTGTTATACATTATTAGATAAAGTAAGGTTTGTATCTCTGGAATAGTTTACAGAGAATGGCCTTAACTGAGTTAAAATACCAAATAAATAGGAAATCGTCACAGGCTATTCAATAAATAAACTCTGAATCGAAATTGACACCAGTTTAATTTTATTCTGTATTCAACTAAATATTTCAAATAAAACAAATACAACTAAAAAAGTCTCCAATTTTTGCTTTAATTTCACATTTCATACATTGCACAATTTTTACAAGATACTCATTTTGATTGTTTCATAACTTGGGGAGAGAGGAGGCAATAATTCTGCCAGATGGTTAAATACCCAGGGGATTTCTGCTCTCATTTTCCTCATTTGAGAGACATAAAGCAGTTTTTACTCCCAGCATAAATTCTAGACAAAAACCATACACTTTACTTACTTCTCATGTTAAACATTAAGGATGACTCACAAGCAAAAGATAGACTTGTTACTAAATTAATGATCTCTTAAAACCTTACGTGGCTATAAGGTAACTGCCAAGTTTGTCCAAAAACAGCTTACAACAAATTCGTTATCCTGCGAGCTTTTTTTTCTTTTCTTCCTTCCTTCTGCCCTTCCTTCCTTTCCTCCTTCTTTCTTTCTTCTTTCAGGTATATTGCCTTAGAGAGCATCTATTTATAGACATTTACTATAGACATCTTTTAGCATAATTGTCCTTGAAGAACAATGGAAAATGTAAGCTAAATAAAAAACAAAGAAAATGCTATACAGAATCTTTTATTAAGTAAGAGTTATTCCACTCTTGAGCCATATTCAGACACTATTAGCTGGGACAGCTGCATTGCAGAAACTACAATGAGAGTACATTTTTCTTCACGGAAAATTCCAATGTTCAGAGAAACAAACAGCAACATAAGCTAAATATTCATTATATCAGAAACAAACCACAGGTCTTTTGAGTAATAATCCTGTGAACTCGTGTCCTTAAATGAAAAAGGGCAGCCACAGGCATCTGGCCACTGAAGCTCTCTTCCTTTAGGAGGGTGGCTACCTGTAGAGGTGGACTCCTTAAATAACTATCTGCACCAAGGACCATTTGACATAGTTTAACCTTTGTGCAAAGACTCTTCACAGAAGCTGAAGTTGAAATTCATAGAGAAGCAAATAAAAGATGATGACCAATGAGTCCATCCAGGAAGGAGGATTCTTCATGGTTGTAACACCTGTTTGGCTGAAAGACTGTCTCCCCACTAACCCTTCTGTCTGTGAAGTTGCAGAAGATCCCTAGATAATGTACTTCCCCAGTTGCTAGCTTTAAATGTAAGAAATACAATTTACCCCTTAAAAAAAATGTAAACTCAGTGTTAAAATTTGTTTTTAGATCAAATGAATTGGATTTGCTGTTGTTGTTTTTATAGCAATATAAGCACAACAGTAAAGAAATGTTAAATCACCGTGTGAGTAAAAACAAGGATTTTGCCTCAGTGATGTGGATAACTATTCTTGGGGAAAGCACAAAAGGAGTCTGGGGGAAAAATAAGTGTCAGAATTACTATAGTATCTGCAACACCCACTGAGTTCAGCTTCCTTTACTTGCTTCCCTCACTTCTCATAAATGAGTGGAATCAAAGGAACTTTAGAATCTCCTATGTTCTGTCATTTTGTGTCCATATAATCCATTGAAAATCCAAGATGGTGATGTGGTGCACTTGTCTTTCTAAAGAAAATTAAATTAAAATGCCTTAGGATAGAAATTTTTTTAAAAAAATGTTATACACTTTTAAGTGATTTTTTTCCCCTTTATAGTCACACTGGACAGCAAATGAGGATTGTAAACCACAAATATCTAAAGTTTTTATTTTAGTCTAAAATATATATACTGTATCCAGCTGATTCTTAGGTAAGAATCACTATCTTTAATAATTCTCACATCGAATACAAAATACATAAATATACAACTCTTTGGAAACATATTATTCTTTTGTGAGACAAAGAAAAAAGATGTGTTCAAAGAAAATGTGTTTTACATTGTAATGTCCAACTTGTGTGTGCTCGTTTCAGGTTAGAAACTCATTAGGCATTTGGGCCATGTCTTCAAAATTCTGTTTAGCCTATTTGTGATTTCCTTTCAATAAAAGACAAGAAAAGAGAGAAACAAAAGCACCCTACTCAGGAATCCGGGAAAGCCTTTATGATTGACTCATAGGCAGGTGGGGCTGGTGTTGAAAGGCCAATCCGAAGACTGTGATTGGACCAGTGGAAATCAGGACGGCCCAGACTGTGGGAAGTGTTGATGGTGGAGGAGGTATTGGATGAAGGGAAAGTCACCATGTGACTCTCAGTTTCCACGGGAAGTGGTGGACTTTGCAGAAATGGATGGAAAGTTGAGCCCCTGAAGCTTGATTTTCTTGGAAAGGAATTGGCTTGTTCCAGGGAAGTTTGGCGCTGGAAAGTGAGGCTCGCCAGGCTGAGGTTGCTTCGACGTTCACAGCCACTGTGGCGGTAAAAGCCAGTTCTGTTGAGGCCGTGGGTGTAAGAAGATCTAGATCTCCGGCTTGAACTCCACTGTGAGATGGGGGCACTGGCTCTTTTTCGAGAGAAACAAACAAACAAAGCCCAAATAAATCCTCCAATTACAAGTACAGTTGCCATGGACACTGTGAAGGACATTATAACGCCCTCTGAAACAAAGAAAACAAAGAGGCAATTTGCTTTGTAAATAGGTGTCCAACTAAATACATAGGCAAAATACAAATAGTTACTATGGATTACATGATTAACTTCGATTTCGGATTTGGGAAATAGAAGATGGTGCTAGGTGGATATGAATAAATGAAGCGGATATGCTTCCGTTTATCAAAGCAAAAGAATAAAGGATAAAAAATGAGATTTTTTTAACTGTAGCATTCCATATTGCTTATGCTATTTTATTATCTTTAAGAAATTAGTAATTAAAAAGTCTCATTTATTTAAAAAGGCTGTTCTTTAGCTCATAAATTTTATGGAGTTGCAAATATAGTCCAGAGATTATTTCCTTTAGAGTTACGGTAGCAACTAATGTGCCAAAAATTGATAAAAAAATTTCATAGTCACATTGACTTTGCCTTTTCCTCTGTCTGCTTTCATCATCCCCACCAATGTCTTCCACCCACAGGCTGCATGATGCCTCACTTCCTGTTCTCATTCTGAGACAGGAAGTGCTGGGCTAGAACCACCTGGGGGGCTGACTGATTTATGTCATATTTCCGGAACTCCTGGACTCTCACCTATATCTTTGACTCATTGATGACATGACCTATGCAGACTACTGAGCTCTTTCTTGGTTCCCAACCTGGTTCATGCTGTTATCATGCCCTTGTGATATTGAAATTCCTGTCCCCTGAATCCCCATGGAATCTCTGTTATAACACCAGTATCCTCCAACTCACAGAACTTGTATTTGTCCAGATTTCCTGTTGCGAGGAGGGGAAAATGCCATTCCCAAATGGAAATTCTACCTTATCGCTTCTTCTTGTGAACTAAAAACATATTATTGAATAAAACTGGGTAGCAGAGACCCTGCATTGAATCGAAAGGCATGCTGGATATTAGAAGACCCTTCTGGCCTTACCACCCACCACACTTACCGACCCTCTACCCCATGATCTAACCCACAAGTCATGTTGATTTTCCCACTATCCCAAAGCCTGTCTTTCTCTCTCAAATTCTGTGCATTTCAACATATTTTTCCTGATACCTGGATATAATTTTAAAATTTCTGTTTGGAAAACTCAGTATGCATTGAATTTTAAATACAGTCAACCCAACAACTGAGTGTGGTCCATGAAAGAAGACCAGCAGAAAATCCGTCAAGCTGACCCCAGCCCAAGTTGCCAGCCCACAGAAGTGTGAGCTAAGTAAATGGCTGTTTTAAGTCACTATGTTTTGGGGTGGATTGTTACACAGCAAAAGATAACTGATTTAGGGTGCCAAACTCAGCTCTATTCCTAACATACTGTGTGATTTTTATAAAATTTATTTAGACTCACTTATTTTATTACTTTCTTCAAATCAAGGAGTTAGATTTTATGATTGCCAAAGTTCTCTCCAGTTTTTTGTTGTAATCTATGATTGTATACACAAAATCTATGATGCAGAAATAACAAAACAAACCAATATTAACAAATACAAAAGAATAATTCATTTTTGGATATATTTTAGTGTCTTTCCACCTTATATTGTCACATTTATCTCCCGTGATAAGACTATATTTGTTATGTCCTATTTTCACAATTATCACAAATGCTTATATCAAAATCCTCTAAAACAACTATTTATGTCAAATCTAAGCAATACATTCTTTATACTAAGAAGATGATTTCTGAAATACAAGATGATTTATAACAGATCTTCTAGACCCAGTATTGTTCTTCAAAAATGTCTTTCATCAAAATAATATTGTCATAGCCTTAAAGTGCAATTTCTTGAGACTGGGATTTCATAGAGTTAGGCTTTCTCTGGAAAAAGCAATAAACACAGTCAGAACCTAAAATTAGCCTTATTGATAATACAGTAAAATTCCACATTAACTTGTATTTATCAGTGCCCCAAAATTTGGAAGCTAAAAAAGGGATTATAGAAAATCTGGGCTGCCAAGGCAGTGAAACCATGTAAATCAGAATTTTCCAAAGTTTCTTCTAAAACACAATAGAGAAAAACAAGATGACCAACTAAAAATATACAAAACCATGCCTTCAGCATAATTAGAAGACAGAAAAAAAATTCAAACTTCAATTTACCTAAACAATAAACAGTGGGGGACTTCCCTGGTGGCACAGTGGTTGAGAATCTGCCTGCCAATGCAGGGGACACAGTTTCGAGCCCTGGTCCGGGAAGATCCCACATGCCTCAGAGCAACTAAGCCCGTTCGCCACAAGTGCTGAGGCTGCATTCTAGAGCCTGTGAGCCACGACTACTGAAGCCTGTGCACCTAGAGCCCGTGCTCCGCAACAAGAGAAGCCACCACAATGAGAAGCCCGCACACCGCAAGAAGAGTAGCCCCCGCTCTCCACAACTAGGGAAAGTCCGTGGACAGCAACGAAGACCCAATGCAGCCAAAAATAAATAAATTAATTAATTAATTAATTAATTAAAAATAAAATAAGCAATGGAAAATAGAAACCGGTAAATTAAAAATAAATGATGGGGCTTCCCTGGTGGCTCAGTGGTTGAGAGTCCGCCTGCCGATGCAGGGGACGCGGGTTCGTGCCCCGGTCCGGGAAGATCGCACATGCCGCAGAGCGGCTGGGCCCGTGAGCCATGGCCGCTGAGCCTGCACATCCGGAGCCTGTGCTCCACAACGGGAGAGGCCACAACAGTGAGAGGCCCATGTACCGCAAAAATAATAATAATAATAAAAAAAAATAAATGATGGAAAGCAGAAACCAGTAAATTATCGCTCATACTTCTACCACAAGCTATCATGGAGAAGAAGGGCAATTCTGGAAATACTGTAAAAATAGTGAAAAGGTGAACTGGTCCATGATCACGCTGACTATAGGAAACAGACTTACAAGTGAATATAGGTATGGGAAGAGGCAGTCTTGGAAAGTAATCTTCCTATAGGGAAGAAAAGAATCCAAGCACAAAAGATCTCATATTTTATATTCTATTTACGTGAAATGTCCAGAGCACACAAACTATATAGACGGAGAGTAGCTTAGTGATGGTCTAGGGCAAGGGGATGAGATGGAAGGGAATGGGAGGGACCTCTAATAGGGACAGGTTTCTTTTTGAAGGACAAAATGTTCTTAAATCAGATTGTGGTGGTGGTCACACAGCCCTGTAACTATTAAAAAAAAAACCCATTTAATTGTATACTTTAAGTGGGTGAATTACATAGTCTGTGAAATATATCTCAGTAAAGCTGTTTAAAATAAGAAAGAAAGAAAAGATTAGGTGCTTTTGGGGAACCACAAAATAAAGGAAAGAAGAGGCAAGATTGAGGGGAAACTTGGGGATCCTTCAAAACAAAAGAAAATTTAAAACAAAGGACATACAATCCCTCCCCACCTTCATCTTCTAAAAATAAAAATCAACCAGTAAAAACCAACCAAACACACACATACACGCACACACACACACACACACACACAAAGTCAACCAGTAAAAAAAAAACACGCTTTGCTACACTGAGGAAAGGATGAATCTAGAATGACTCCCAGGTTCTGGCGTGGGCAGGTGAGGGTGGATAGGTGGATACTAGTATCATTCATCCAAACAGGGAAGAAATGTGAGAATGTAGAACTGGGGCTGAAGCTGATATTAGGAAGATGTTGAATGTGTGTGTCCCTGGGACATCTATTTGGAATTCAGGGTTAAATAAATATGGAACTTAAAGAGAAGCAAACCTGGGAATCTTCATGCTACAAGAGTTCAACCATCCATGGAAAGCACTTCTACTAAAGGAAAGGACTATGTTTATAGAAGCAAGTTTAGAACAAACTTCCAGGAAGACCAGAATTTAACTGGTGGTGGAAGTCACCACCAGGGAAAAAAAGAAGGGCTAATTAGGGTGGTCCACGGAGACAAGAGAGATTACTAGCTCTGAATCAAAGTGAGGAGAGAATTTTAGGTAGTACTGATTAGCAACCAGATGCCCCAGAGATATTTACTATTCACTTGTTAACACATAAAGCACACACTAGATACCAGGTACTGCTAAGTACAGAGAGAGCAGGGAAGAAAATAAAGTCTCAGTCCTGGTAGAGTTAACATTCTAGAAGATTTAAAATAAGAAAAATGTCCTTTAGATGTGGCAATGAGTGGGTCATTGGCCACTTTACCTGCAATAAGTTGGGGGTCAGATGATGGAAGAACATGAGTACTTCTCCAAGAAGTTCAACCTCTCCACTGTGGACAAAGAAGAGGCTTGAGCAAAATTACCCATTAGGAAGGATGAAGATGGAGCAGGTAGTGACATCTGTGGTAGACTGAAAGCAGAGAAACGGGGAGGATGGTGAAGCAATGATTCAAACATGCAGTAATAATGGCTTAATCTGGGAAGTTGTGGTAAGAATAGGAAAGAACCTGGTCATGAGAGACCCAAAGTGAAAAGAATGTAAAAATTATTCCAAAGTATCATACCACCTAATGTCCTAGAAATAAGACGTTGAGGGGGGTAGTGGTGATAAACTGAGGCTTAGATGCTCTTGTCCCATGATGTAAATGATAATGTTATTTTCTAGCAGTAATTTAATAATCAGATTAAATTATGTTTTAGAAACTTTAGCGTCTGCTTACTTTATTATACTTACTTGTCTTTGCCATTTTATGCCATAATAGTTTATCAGAGAATAGATTTGCTGGATCAAATTTTAATTATTAGTATAATCATTATAAAGTTCCTTTAAGTTTTGTTTGCTTATAATGGCTACCTAAATTCTGGATTTCACTGGAAAAACTGTTTTAGTTGCTCTTAGAAAAGAGCTAAATAAAAATCATGAACTACTCAAATACTTCATAAAACCCAGTCCTTTCTCTTCTTTCCAAAGTATGTGAGTCCAGGCATTTTGCTAAATTTGGTTCTTTGGTTAAGAAAAATACCTAACTTTACCATATTTCAGTGAGTTTTTGGCAATCTTTGTTTTTGTGTGGCATATTGCACATAACTTGAATAATTTATTATTGTACATTGTCATCAGTTGTCCCTGAAAGAGTTTATTCATTAGTTTATACTCCAGAGATTCCATGAGTTGATTACCGTGAGAAACACTTTAATCAAAGAATATGAATAAATTCACTCAGATATTCTGTCTTCCTATTTAGAATAGATGAATGAAAGATATATTATGATCCATCTTAATGTTATTATACCTTTGAGTAGGAAAATAATGCATTAGGTAGACACTTCACTGGTAAACTATAAGCTCCTTTTAAATTTGAACTTCTATTATTCCAAGGTAGAAAGGTTTCACTAAAACTGTGATTAAGAAAATTTTGATGTTTGGAGGAATATAGTTTATAAAATGCAAACCTATTTTTATTTTATTATTTTGGTAAACAGTAATATGCATTTCTAATTTGATTAATTTAATTTATAGGTCTTGGGCACTATTTTAAGTGTACTATATCACTTAACTGTCAAACAACCCAATTAGGGGAATGCTTTATTTCTTTGGTGTGTTCTAAGAAAATATTAATCTAAAATGAAAGTGAAAATGCATAAAAACTGTATCAATTTAATACCAGATTTAGTAGCCTGTTACGGACAGAAATACTTGGGGAAAATATGGTAAGGCAGTATTATGTATTCTACAGTTATACTTTCCTAAATCAACAGCCTCCACTGGAGAATTTTAAATATCAACAACTTCAGATATAGAATCAGAGATACAAGGTTTCAGTGAAAACAAACTCTTAAAAATGTTTCAGCTCACACTCCTAATTTTATTTTTTATTTCTTACTTTTTTGGGGGGCTGCACTGAATGGTGGGCAGGATATTAGTTTCCCCACCAGGGATCGAACCCGTGCCCCCTGCAGTGGAAGTGTGGGGTCTTAACCACTGGACCGCCAGGGAAGTCCCACAGTCTCCTAATTTTATTGATATTGAAACAGAGTCTAAGGTTTATGTTGTAGAACTAACACAATTTATTTTAATAATTGAATATTGACAACTAGCACTGGTCAGGGGGGCTTTCACTCAGGTATGACATAAAGTGAAAAGACAAATACTCTGGTTTGCAAAGTACATGTCCTTGCTTTTGTGTATAAACCAATGTAACCACTAGGGTCTGATGGAAAATTCTAAATATCTCAGGATACAAGCAGATATAATAGATAAGATTAAAGAGACATATTTATTTCGACTATTTCAATTTAAAGTTTACAAGCATTCCTATACATGGTCTCAGTGTATATGCCCTTTGAGCCTCTCTACCACAGTCTCTTCTGACAAAAAAAAATTCCAAAATGTTAATCTATAGAGAAAAGTAGCGTAAGGTTCATTTCAAGAAAAAAAAGAAAATAGAAACTTTTAAAATGTAGAATCAAGGGGAAATAATTTTACTTCACGTAATTACAATATAACGCAACTAAAAAGACCAAATGATTGCCTTAGAAAAGGTAGATCTCCCTTAAAGGAAAAAAGGAACAAACTCTAACATTAGCAGGGCATAGCATATAAATTAAGTGTTGTTATCCTATTTTGTAACCTGTGTCTATACAACTACCAAAAGGCCGGCACATAAGTCCTCAATAAATGACAGCTATGATTACTAATGGTTGTATAACTTTCCCAAGTCATTTGACCCTTCCTGGCCTAATGATAATGGTCACTATAGTCCCTTCTAATTCTAAGATTCTAATATTGAATCTGGTTTTCAATAAATCTTACCCACACCTAGAATTCTGTCCATTAGCGTCAAAATTTAGTAGAGGTCACCATCTAGTGGCCTTGAGTTGAATTGTTCTGATATCTGAAAAGTGATTTTATCTTTGACAACAGAACATTGATCAATTCACAAAATCTTTTCCAGTTGTAAGAATCATTAAGCTTAGCTATCACTGAAGTAGGCTATGCTGTTCTTGGTACCCTGGAGTATATAGGAGGATGGTTCAGACAATAAGACTTCAGTAAAAATCGTTTTTAGGAAGAATTATATTTAAGGTTCAGAAAACTTTTAATTACAATAATTTAAACAAAGAATAAATATTTCCTATGTGTATCTCATCTCCCGGAAAATCCTATTGGGTCTGTTTTCAGAATATATCCACAATTCAACTTCTCATTATCTACTCTACTACCTCCCTGATGCTCCCAATTTGACCTCAATTATCTGTGCTCATCACTACTCTTCCCCTGGCTTATTCAGCTCCATCCACACTGCCCTGTTTGCCATTCCTTAAACACATCAGCTGTGCTCCCAATTTAGGGCCTTGTGCTTGTGGTAATCTATTCCTGAAACTCTTTTATCAGCCATCTACAAGGGTGACTTCAGGTCTTTAATCACATGTCACCTTCTCATTGAGGCTTACCCTGACTGCCCTATGTAAATTTTATCCTGTCTCACTTCTGATGCCTAACTGCCACCCTTGATTTTCTTTTTTCTTTCTGGATTACTGGAAACTAGACTCAATTGTAGGACAAGTAAGGAAAAATCTGGGAGATTTGGAAGTAGTTTTGACCAAAGTCACAAGGCATAAGTCATACTCTGAATATAAGTAGTCAACAGTATTGTTAGAGTAGAAGGTAAGTTAAATTATGTTCAGAAGGAACACGGTAGACCATCACTTTCTGTGTGTGATAAACTAACATGTATCAAACCACTGGGACCAATTATAAAATACAGATCAAAAATATGTTTTTAAATCTGGTTGAAGCCATCAGAGGTCTACCCAAACTTTGAGGGAGCAAATTCTAAGAGAAAAGAAAATCTCTCATACAGTGATCTGTAAAGAGAGGCAGAAGAGGCAAAAAACCTGAGTAGAACTCTGCAATCTCAGTAGGCTTAGAAAACAAAGCCTGGATTTCAGGGAATACCAAGGAGGATAGACTCTGGGAAATATTCTAGACTCTGATTTGGACTTCCAAAGGGCTATTCCCTAAGAGTAATAGCAAATAGGAAAAAAAGTAGACCTCACAAAGATAGAAACACAGTTGACCCTTGAACAACACAGGTTTGAACTGCACAGGTCCACTTATACATAGATTTTTTTTCAATAAATACATATTAGTGGTTTCCTCTGGGGGTGATGTAGACAGGGATTGACTAGGAGTGTCATTAGGGAACTTTTGGGTTGGAGATAATGTTCTGTATCTTGATCGGGGTTTGGGTTACTCAGGTGTGTATGTATTTGTCAAAATACAGCAAATGTTCAGTTATGATCTGTGCACTTCATTTTTGATCATTTTACACGTTTTATTGTATGTATGTTTGACCTTAAAAAGAAAAAAAAATATTGAATTCCTGTTAAAAAAATGCTGAATTAATTAGGGGGAAGTATACTGATATCTGCAATTTACTTGGAAATATAAACTAACAGATTGGTAGATAGAATGAATATTATAAAAATGTTAATAGTAGAATCCAGGCGGTAGGTATATGGATATTCCCTGTAAAATTCTTCAAATTTTTCTGTATATTTGAACACTTTCATAATAAATTTTAGAAAAACATATGAGAGAAGACCATGAACAACTTTAAGTTAACACATTTAGAAATTTACTTCAAATGGGCAAATTCCTAGAAAATACGATTCCTGCCCTAAAGCAATCAAAGAAGCAGTAGAATATCTGAGTAGTCCAATATTGTTAAACAAATTGACTTTTCATTTAAAACCTTCCTATTAAAAGTACTACCTATAATTACACTGGTGATTTTTTTCAAACATTTAAACAATAAACAATGCCACTCTTACACAAATGTTTCCAGATAATAAAAAACAATTCCTACTCTGTTTTAGGAAACCTGCATAACATTGATACCAAAACCTGACGAGGCTATTATAAGAAAAGACTACTATAGGCAAATTTCTCTCATTAATGTAGATGCAGAAGTTCTAAAGTCAGGAACCTATCAAAAAATACATTCTTCTAGGCTCTGCTCCATATCTACTGAATCATAATCTCTGAGCATGGAGTTCAGTGAGAGATGAATCTTCAAACTTCTCTCTATGGAACTGAGATACAGCAGTTTTAAAGAAAAGCATTTGTTATTCAAACTTCCTAAGTAACTTATATAAAGGAAGTAATTAGAAGGCTGTTAATAAGAAATGTCCAAGAGCTTTGAAAATGGAAAGTAAAGATATGAATTTGAAATATAGTCAGTATTTGTTTACAATTTGGGAAGAGAAAATATAAAGAACATCTTTGGGGTGCATGGTCAGCAAAGCTTTCTCCCTCCTCAACCTCTCTGGAAACAACTTACTCCCATCTGCTGAGGTAGGTCTCTAAATGACATATTTTTCCACAGGTTAAAGAATAAAATTTTCAGCTATTAACCAAGGTTTTCTGCCCTTGACTGCACTTGATTGACCAACAAATCAACTAACGAGCCTCCATTTCAATTATCTGGTAGAGGATTAGGGCTGTTATCAAGGATACCCAGAATAAAGAAAAAGTTAATGTTTAGAATTGGTAATAGGATTATTAAATACATAGAATAGATGATAGTCTTGAAAACCAATTGTTTTACTGCAATCACTAGACAACGTGAGACAGAGAAAAGTGTTTTGGTTTTTGTTTGTTTGTTTGTTGCAGTTTCAAAATGCTAAGAGCCTAAAGGACTCAAGAACATACCTTTTTACTATAATGAACTGTATTGGGAAAAATAAACCATGGTCTACGAGTCATGCCCTTGTCAGTTTGGGCTGCCCTTTAAATACCATAGACTGGGTGGCTTAAAGAGCAGATGTTTATTTCTCACAGTTCTAGGGTCTAGGAAATCCAAGATCCAGGTGCCAGCGGGATCAGGTTCTGGAGAGAACCCACATCCTTGCCTCAGTGCATACACGCAGACAGAGAGACAAAGAGTACTATCTCTTCCTCTTCTTTTAAGGCCATTAACCCCATCATGGCGTCCCCACCCTCTAATTTAACCCAAATTACACCCAAAGGTCTCATCTCCAGATAACACTGCATTGGGGGTTAAGACTTCAACATATGAACGGTGGAGGAGACATAAACATTCAATCCATAACAAGTAAACTTTCAGAAGCAGTGTAAAGAGGAGATGTTTGGGAGAGAGAAGAAGGGTTATAAACTATGTGACCAGTAAGAGTCCTGGAGAGGGGGCCATCACTCCATCTCTGCCTGTGATGAGCTACAGATTGATTTAGGGAATGCCAGAGAAATTGGTATCCATTCCCAGCTTCTTAGAGGGATCCAGATGGGAAAGATGACAATCCCCTCTGAGAAACTCTGGGTCCCTGAAAGGCAGAGGAGGAATGAGGAAGTGTGGACATTAGTATATCCAGGTCTAGGGGTCTGATATACAGTCCAAATTCCCACAGCTCCAGGGTGATGGGAGAGCATTCAACATTGTTCTGTGCCACTGAGACAGAAGGAAAAGTACGTGAATAAGAGCCAGTAGACCAGAAAGGAAAAATCATGACATTAGCAAATGTTGCACAGACCATACGAGGCAAATTTTATGGTAAGAGTCCTCAGCAGCGGAGACAAGAAAAAAGGACAATTCCCCTAAAGCAGATGAGAAATACACATCCGTAGTCAGCAGAGACCAGAACTTGATCAAGAACCAATGGCCCTCTCCTTCCAATAACCTTGATAGTGTATAGCTACCACCACTGTCCCTTTCCAACTTTAGAGAAAAGTCCTAAGGAAGAGGAAAGTGGGGAGACTTGAAGTAAGTAAATTGAAAATAATTATGTTAAATCAGGTCAAACTTTTACAGTGACTTTCAAAACTACACAAATCTTTCTCAAGTCATTCACACTTCTCCACAAATACAGCTTGTGTGTTTTTACTTCTGCATATTTGCTGATAACACTTCTCCTGAACTCCCTGAAATTTCCAACTACACCTTATTTATCTCACTAACACCTGACGTATTGACTAATATATAAGGAGTGGTCAGTCAATGCTTCTGAGTAAACTAATGAACTGGATAGATAAACGGATGAAAGGATGAGTTAATAAGTTAATGTAGGAAAAATGAATGACTACAATGTTCTTCCTACAATTGTTTCCCTATTTGAAACTCATCTGATTTATAGGAACAGATAAAGCCTCATTTTTTTTTTCTAAGGAGGATTTAGGGACCATTTCTGCCACATTTGTCTTTCTAACTCATAACGATCATTGCCATTTTAATGTACATTATCTTGTATTATTCCATGACAGTATAGACATATATTTGCATATTTATGGACACATAATCTCCTCCAAGAGTGTAATCTTCTTGAGGACAGACGTTATAGTTTTGGTGAGGATTAAATGAGGTGAATAAATGCAAGTTCCTAAGCCAATAAATTCCCCAATTTTTCACAATGCTAGCCAAAAGGGAAAAACACAAGTGGTAAGGCAAGAAGTATAACCAAATGGTTTTCTTTAAGATTCTGAATACCAAAAAATTAACCAAGTTTAACAACACTTGTCTATTTCATTAAAGCAGAGTGCAGCAAACTTTCACAGGTTATGTTTCCTGCTGCTTTCATGGGGGATGTTTGTAGGGACGGGAAATGCATCAAAGAAAGCAAAAGTGAGAAATGCAAGGTGGTGGTCTTCAGCTGTGTTGTCACTCTCAGGCCAACTTTATAGCCCACCTTCGCACTAATTACTGTAATGTTTGCACAACATTTAATAAGGTTTAATGGGTGATCACCAAAAAAATTCAAGCTATCACTATTGGTAATAACCTGGTATCATTATCTTATTTTTCAACATTCATTAAAGTAAATCAGGAAAATTATATTTGGAAAACAACTTTTATACAGCCTAAGTTTGGGAAATTCATATGGTTAAATGTACAAGTTTTGCTTTTCTAAACTCTTCTTTCTCTATTCTCTGAATTCAAAGTGCCAAGCAGACAATTGATTTTGGAAGCAATAGGCAATGTATTGCACTGTACCTTATAAGATTTTCAAATAATATTTTTGCAGAGACAGTGATGTAGATATCAATTTAGATACAAAAAGGAAATAAAAATTTAAAAGATCAACATTTATATTTTAGGAAATTTTTGCATTTCATATATTCACATTTACATTTTTGCATTTTACACTTGATATTTTCTTGAACCCCAGAAGAATTAATGTGATCTTTTATATATTTTCCCCATATCATCAAACGTTATAACATTATATCTACTCAACATATTTGTTTGGCTTTGTTAATGCTTATCAAGGTAACACTCCCCTTCCTGGTTTTCATTATTTCCATCTATTTTCTGTTGTATTCACAAAGTAAGATAAAGAAACACTAGGAACTATCTTTGGAACAATAAGTTTGAATTCTTTCTTAAGCATAGATTTCTATATTAAAAAAAAATTTTCAGGATTGGTAAATAGACTCCAATTAAACATTCTGTTTTTAATTGAGGTTTATTTTATGATTATTATCCATGTTTTAATCAGTAGATAATGATTGTTTTTCTTTAAGTCTTTAAGTAAACCTGAAATTTAACTTTGAATGGCCTGAAAAAAATTGATTTGGCTTTTACAGATTATTTTTTGCAGTAAGAATTACTTTACTTTTGAATAATCTATATAGTTACTTATTTTTGCAATGATGAATTTAGGGTAAACACACGCTAGCTATTTTTTAGCATGTTTAGCACATTCACTTTCTCTGTAAAGGAGGACAGCAAACTGTATTGTAAGAAACCTATATAAGTAAGACTCCCACAATTCAAAGATTTATTGTCTATTGGTTTCCACATAGAATAACTTATTACCAAAGCCATTCTTTACAATATGCAAGTATAATTTACTTTCTTTTTCTTAATTTTTTAATAATTACATTATGATGTTTATTAATATCCCTCATTTTCAGACTTGAAACAAACATAAATGTTGATGGTAAAAAAGAATTAATTAATTCTTTCCATGCAGATTTCTGTGATGGTGGACGACCAGGTAGGTTGTTCAGAGCAGGCAGCATCACTGCTCATTTTTCACCGGATAGTTCCCCAAACGTACCTTGGAATCACAACGAAAAGTCTAAAAGAGTTCTCTGTGAAGATGAAACATTTGTTCGGGACCAGTAAATAGGGCTATCGATCTCTTCATAAACTCCATTATCTCCTTTAAAGTTTTTTTCTGGATTTAACTCAACTTGCCCCCTTTATTTTTAAAATTTCCCTGAACCCAAGCATCCGTGTCAATTTCATGTCTCAGCCCTTCCTCCCTGTGTCTCCAGCCTTGGAAGACTCGTGGTTTTGACCTCAGCTCCATCCTGCTGCTGCTAACTGACTAGAAGCCAGGTCTGAACCCAGCCAAAAGCTACTGTTGTATTGTTCCTTTTTTCCCCTTGTTAGGCTTTCTTTATAATGTTATTTGTGGTATTAGTTCCACTTGTTCTATTACAGTTTTTTTGTCTAATTTCATAATATGATTTCTTATTTAATCATGTCATCACACTCCTTCAGTACAGATTTATTATTTAGATTCGCTTTGGAAATTAAAGAATATAACATTGACGATGTAAGTTAAAATAATCTCTATAGAAATTCTCAGTTTCATTAAAAAAGATACATAATCTATATAACCGTAAGACAAATAAAACTTAATTTTCCAACAAATCAATTATCAATTTCCAAACAGCAATGACTTACAAAATTTTTCTCAGTTTTATTCTTATTGTTTTCTAATTAGCATTTCCTATTATTTTCTCATTATTTTGTAACACCAGCCATAATCTATATGTGTTGCCCAGATTCTCCTTGAACGACTTCATCGCCCACTTTATGGACATTTTATATGAACAAATTTTTTGTAATAAATTTATGAAAACTTTAGGTAATCGATTTACCATAAACAAAATGGCTCAGAGATTTCCAATGTTTCAATAAGTTTTAGGCAGTACATTTCTCTGCATCCTAATTTTAAATTAAAAACAGTTAAAGAAAATCTTACCCCAAAAGTTTTCTGGCCATGGACTCCCTAAATTTGTTGTGTTATTAGCCATGATATCCACAGGAAGAGAAGAGCGAGAAGAAAAGCCAGTATGTCCAAAAGAAGCACTTTGATTTTATGTCTTTGTGGTTCAGCAAGAGAAAAATAATTTTCACACAACCCCTCATATACTTGTGTTTGCATAAAAGGAAATAAGTATATCATGTTTCCTGCTTTTATACTCAAATTAGCAACTGTTTTTCTTATCTTGGAATTCCACACAGTTCCTGAGACACAAAACAATTTCCTTCTCGTCATTTCCTCAGCTGAATTGCTAAGTACCCTCCTTTCCACCATCTCCAAACTGCTTTGGGGATAAGAGGCTCCTTTTCTTGTTCTTTCCTCTTCTCCTACTGATACAGAGGAAGATTCCAAACTCTCAGCTACAGCTGAGATATAAATCTAACTGGGGTTAAACTTACATCGGATAAAGAAATAGACTGCTTTCCAATGTTTGAAAGCTATACTTATGTAGTAAGTCGGTGGGGGGGGAACTCTTCAGAAATCCATATTCTGTTCCAGTACAATTAAGTTTATCTAATACCTATTCTATAACTCAGTTACTTACTAAAATTCTTAATGTCTCTTGCTCTATTTGGGATATTGATTTTGAAAAGTCATTTCTTTATTTCATAAATACCTCTAAAATGTAATTTATATTTAATTTTTTATGAAAATTGGTAGGTAAATATGAGAAAAAACAGTTTCCACACTGAAGGGCCCTACTTAAAGCCAATTAGGGGCAACGTAAATGCAAACATTCAATTACAACAGAATGGTAAGCCCTATAGTAAGCAGTACAATGATAACGGTATGTTTTTCTTCATGGAGGAGTGATGACTTTGATATTGTGTACGACAGTACGAAAATAATTTTACCAAGTGGAGAAAGAGTAATAAGATAGAAAGAACAACATCAACAAATGTAGAGAATGGACTTGAGGACACGGGGAAGGGGAAGGGGAAGCTGGGACGAAGTGAGAGAGCGGCATGGACATATATACACTAACAAATGTAAAATAGATAGCTAGTGGGAAGCAGCTGCATAGCAGAGGGAGATCACCTTGGTGCTTTGTGTCCCCCTAGAGGGGTGGGATAGGGAGGGTGAGAGGGAGACACAAGAGGGAGGGGATATGGGGATATATATATATACGTACAGCTGATTCACTTTGTTATGCAGCAGAAACTAACACACCATTGTAAAGCAATTATGCTCCAATAAAGATGTTTAAAAAAAAAGAGAGGAATCATGACAATTCATATTGTGGGTATTCTGGATGACTATAGTGGAAAGTGCACTATGGGAAAGAATTACATGAGACTTCTCAGGAGACATAGATTAGTTAAAATTTCAAGAGTCTTTGTCCGCAAGCTTAACAAGCTTAGCCTGGATCCTCTGAGCATTGGGAAGCCATTGGAAGGAGGAGTAACAGTGCCCACCCGTGCTTAATAAATGCACTAAACTGCGTTCAAGAATCTGGTTTCCTCCATCTTTGATCATTAACTCTTGTGTAACTTCCATTCAGCCTAATTGTCATCACAGCGTGATTTGGTGTGAAGCAGTAAATCATCTTCATGAAGTCTGTAATATATTCCTGAGTAGATCTAGGAAAATCTGAAAAAAAAAACAGAATATGAAGTTGATCACATATAAATTTTTGCCTTCCTAATTCTCTAAATATTAGGTTGTTTCTGCTCATTTTCTTAATTTTGATATATTTACATTATCTTTAAATTCATTGGAAATTAAAATAGAGACACCTAAATGAGAATAGTGGAATATTATGAAAAATTTAGAGATTTCACTGAGCACATATGAAAACTTATCTCTATAATATTCTTGCTAAGATTTATTTCCATATAATTGAGTAAATAAAATACTTATCTTTTTGCTTAAGAAAAACAAAAAAAAGGGATTCATATTTTAATATTTATCTTTACTTTTCAATATTTTCGACAGAATTTATAAAAATAGAAAATTAAAAGACTATCTTATTTCTGGAAAAACATAATCTGGATGAATATATATTGTCATACTTCTAAATTCTTGTGGGATTTGTCAATTATTACATGTATTTTTAAGTACACATTTTGTACTATAAGCTACCTGATTCAATAAATACTAATTTCAAAAATGGATATACTTTTATAAAGAGTTATATAGACTGCATTTGGCCTAAAACCACAAACCAGATGAGTGGAGTGGATGAGTCTAGTTTGGTGGAAATGCCTTCTGTGCAGAAGCAGGGCTCACTCCATCTCAGGGCTGGGATACAGGCTGAGACTTCCTTTCATTGTTTAGTGTTTAATCATGCAGATTTTCTCCCAGTTTTCACTTTTGCAGATGTCCAGAAGCCTGTCAAAACCTTGAAGAAAATTTGTTTTCTAGCACTTTGTGACCTAGGAATATTTTTCTTTTCTGTGAACAGCCTGTTGGTAGCATTCGCTCTTATCTGTGTATGTAATTTGCTTGGTAAAGGATTCATATTTTTCCTGGCAGAGATCCATATAAGAGGGTGTTTATGTCTATGTGATTTTCAAATCCCATGATCTGTAATGCCAAAACAGGAAGTTGATTTTTATCTTTCAAAAATGTTAGGTTTGTTCTTCTACTGTTGGTTATTTCACAAGTTAGGTCTTTAGATCTGGATTCTCCAGTAGCCATAAAATACTTCTGGAGGTTTGTTCTTCCCTGTAGAGGCCATCACAAGCCTCCCTCCCTCCCTCCGTGCAGGTCTCTGCATCTTCGCCAGGCACTCCCTACTCACCTTGTCTAAAGCGTTTCCACTTGAGCCACTCTCTCCCTTGACTCGGCATCATCGCTGTCTTCAGAGCACTTATCACTCCCTGACATTATGCTATGCTTGCTTTTGCTTTTTTGGTTGTTTTTGGTCTCTTCCACCAGAAGTTAAGTTCCATGAGGACAGGAACTTTATGGATCTTGCTCATATCTGTAAATCCTGTGGCCAATAGAGTGCTAGCACTTTGTGACCTAGGAATATTTTTCTTTTCTGTGAACAGCTTGTTGGTAGCATTTGCTCTTATCTGTGTATGTAATTTGCTTGGTAAAGGATTCGTATTTTTCCTGGCAGAGATCCATATAAGAGGATCTTATAATAATACAGGCTCTTAATAACAGGCTCATAATATTTATTTAATAAGGGAATGAAATAATTCTAAGGGATCTGAAGGTGAGAGTGTTACTGAAGCAGCCTTGTTTGACGTTCAGCAAGCCAAATGCTGACATCGGCAGCAGAGAAAAGGCTTATTCCCGAAGCAGCCAAGCAAGTAGATGGGAGAACAAATCTCAAATCCACCTCCCCGAAGGTGACGAGCTCCGGATATTTATGGGTGAAGAGTATTGGTCAGCGGTTCAGGGGAAGGTGATTGGAGGCAGGAAAAGGTGAGGTCATTGCTGCTTTGTGCAAGCATATCTGAGTTCCATGCTTCTTCACGGGACACCTGTTCAGAAAATGGAAGCATTAGCGCGATCTGAGGGTGGAGCTTTTGGTCAAAGTTTCCGTGGAAAGGTCATCCGTTGAAACCCAGCGTGGGTCCACTATCAGAGGAGTTATCTAAATGAGTAAAGGAGTCTAGTGATATGTCTAAGCTTGGAGGGTATGCAATTTGCAAGAACAATTAAAGTGAGCTCAATCAGTGAAGGTAAGTTACAATTTACTCTTGATTAGACAAGCAAGGTATAGTTTAATGGATCTAAACCCCAGTTTCAAAAGTATTTTGGACATCCCAAGTCAGGTTAATAAAAATGCCACTGCCCAAAAACCCAGATTAGAAATCTTTATTAATGGACATTCAGTATATTGAAAGTTTGACTTATAACTTGATACAGAGTCAAGTGATACATAGAAAACTGTCACATTACATAAAACACGTTTGACTTTAAATAAACTTCCTTTTTTAGCTTTATCTTTTAAAACTATCATGGGTTTTGCCTTCCCCATATTAAATTGATCCAAACAATTTAGCTAAATTGAGAGTACTTTCAGAACATACATGAATTACCCACAAAAACTGAAATTTTATATATATCGGAAAAAAATCAAGTTTTTAAAAAGTAACTTGGAGGATAAATTAAAATGTAAACATCTCATTTTAACATATTGATGCTTTTTTTTCTCCTTGTTTTCATGGTATGAGAGTTGGTCTTCTTTTTCCTTTCTTTTTAAACTCATTCCCTTTGGTAGGGGGATGACAAAACTAGAAAAGACCAAAAATAGAGGTCAGGTTATGTGTGTGAAAATCTTACTGCTGGGATTTAAGATTTTACAAACTGCGGTGGAGATAGGGATAATTTCCTGGGACTGGGGTAGTGGTGGTGGTATTTCTTTCTAAGTAATATGTCTTTATGAATGTCTTTTTGAGGCTATGGTAAAAGATGATCACATTAGAGAGAGAAGTCCACTCTGAGATAAACACTGAGAAGCAGAGGTAGAGCCTCAGGGTCAGAGCCCTGGACCTCATGTTCATCCTGAGGATGGCTGTCAGCACCTACTGCTCAATCACCTGCAAACTGGACAAGAAGAAGAAATTATCCTGCAAAAGGAAATTCGCTCACCTTGCCTCTGACTCAGGCAGGTGGGGAAAGAAAATAAAACTCCACTGAGAATTCCTCATCAAAATCCTGTGCCCGAGTGTGTGAGGGACTTGAATTTACGGTACCAACAAACATCAAGTTGAAAATGTAAAGTATTTAGCTGTATTAGCACTAACCAGCACACCAAGAGAAAGCAAGCTTTCTAAAGGAACACACTTTAAACCAAGATCTCAAAGAATTCCCAGAAATTCTTCTAGAAACAAGGGCTTATAAAAAAAAAATCAATAAGCACACCTGGTAAGCAGAAGGCCCCGTCCACACCCTAATCCCTGGAACCTGTGAATGTCATATTATAGGCAAAAGAGACTTTGCAGATGCGATTAAGGGAGATTATCTTGGATCATGTGAGTGGGCCCCATGTGATCACATAAACTCTTATAAGCAGAGAACTTTCTCTGCTTAGAGTCAGAGAGATGTGATGGAAAAGAGGCAGTAGAGATGCAGCCAAGAGGAAGTCAGAGAGATCCCAGACTAGTATGGATTTATCACGCTGCTGCTTATTCTAAAATGTAAGCGTCAGGAACCAGAGAGGCTTCTAGAAGCCAAGGGCAGCGCTCGCTGACAGCCAGCAAAGAAATGGGGAGCTCAGTCCTACAATCTCAAAGGACGGAATTCAGCCAACAACCTGAATGAGCTTGAAAGGAGATTCTCCCCCAAAGCCTCCCGTTAGGGATGCAGGTCTTCTGACATCTTGATTTTAGTCTTATAAGGCCTGGAGCAGAGAAATCAGCTAAAGCACACTGTGGCCAGATTTCTGACCCAAGCAAACAGATTATTTCCAAAGTAAGTCAATTCCTCTAAAAGCTGAACTGCAGTGGTAACAGTGGAAACCAGAGACAATGCAATCATATCTTCAAAGTTCTGAGAGAAAAAATTAACCCGTCTACCTAGGCAACTGAGTATACTATGAAGCCATTTTTCAAAGATAAAAGTAAAATACACCCATTTTCAGGAAAACAATAATTGAGTGATTTTTATTATCCTAAGAATTACCAAAGACTTAAGGTCAGAAAGAAGGAAAATTATTTTAGAGAGCAAATTGGATGTAAAAAACTGGCAAGTGTGTGGATCAATCCAAAAGTTTATATTATGAAAACGAAAACAATAAATTCTAATTGTTGGACTAAACAGATCAAGACAGAACTAAAATCCTGTAGGAAAGTACAGCCTATAAGTAAAAGGTACAAAATGAGCTAAAATATTCAGGTGCTTTAATTGTCCAAAAAGGGGATAAAGATACTGATGATTAATTATAGTCTAAAGAGAAGAATGAAACTTTCTTAACCTGAGATGTAGTATGAATTAAAAACAAATTCAGTAAACATTATAAACTTGAAGAAATATTAAACCATTCCCTTTATAATTCCTTTAAAACGTTCCCTTAAGAAACAAGACAAATCTGACCACTTTTATAATTTCCATTCCACATGGGACTGCACAGCCTTGCCAGGACAATAAGAAAAAGAAATAAATATACAATGGGAAGATAGAAATGAAATTATCATTTTTCTTACAATCTATGTATGATTGTCTATATTACCACAAACAATATAAAACGTACAAAAGAAAGAAAGAAGTTATTAATAGCAACAAAATACAGAAAAGAAGAAAAATATAACAAATTGTGCAAGATTCATATGGAAAATGATAACATTTTATTGAAGGATGTGAAGGAAGACTTTTAAAATGTGATATAATATATTCATGGATAGGAACACTCAATACTGAAAAGATATCAATTATTTTCAATATACATATATTTTTCAGACATATAGTTTTTTAATTCCTAAATAAATCCTAAGAGCATTCTTTAATAAATTTAGCAAGCTGATTCTAAAATATATATGAAAGACCAAAGGGCCAAAAATAGCCAAGACACTTAAGAAGAAGAATTAGCGTAGGAGACTTATAAACACATTGTGACGTACTATAATGTATTGTACCCAGTACAGTATAGTTTTGACTCAGGGGTAAAATAACAGACAAATTACGCAGCATCAAGAATCCAGAAATGGATTCGGGATAAATAGAGGATCCATAAATGGATCCCAGGTAAATAGAGAATCCAGAAATGGATCCTTGAGTTATGACAGCAACAATGGAGAAAGATGGTTTGTTCAGAAAACTGCGCTGTCGTACAACTGAATAACCACATAGGAAGAAAATGAATCCCAAATTTGTACCATACAAAAATAAGAGTTCTAGATAGGTACTTTTAGAAAACAAAGTAGGACTTGTTAAACAAAATGTACCAAAAACACAAACCTAAGAGAAAAGGTTGACTAAATGGAATATGTTAGAATCAAGAATTTATGTCCATTAAAAAAAGTCAGAAAGAAAATGAAAATACAAACCACAAACTGGTGTAGAAACTTAATCGATTTTGTATATTTGTATATTTTGTATATTGATCCAGCAAACTTTTGTAAGGTTCTTATTATTTCTAATAATTTGTCAATAGATTTCAGAATTTTGCAAATAGACAATCACTCTATCTACAAATAATTATAGTTTTATTTTTTATTTCCAAAGACATTGTAGTATATAATAGAATGTTACATGTCAGGTGCAAGATGCAATAACTCTTCCTATCCCTTCGAAGGAATATCCCAGCCACAGGTCGCTCTGTGGGAAGATTGAAAGAAATTGCTGCTGTATAACTCTTCCCATGCCATTATAGTTTCTATCCTCAAGAGGTCATAGACTCCACTGTATTTGATAGACTCTGGGTCTAAGACTGGCTCAGGTCTGGAATCTGATTGTCATTTTTCAATAGCAGCTATCAGCCAAGAGAATTAACTGTTAAACTATGAAAAGCAATAAGAGTTTGGTAATTTTACTGAATAAAACACCAACACACTAACAATCAGCGATTTTCTTATATATCTTAAATAAACAATAGAAAATGTAGTAGAATATAGTCATCTTAATGAGAAAAACTATAAAATAGTTAAGGATACACTAACAGGAAATGTACAATATCTATATCAAGAAAACTATAAAATCAAATTTGTTCATAAAAGAAAAGAAATATTTGGAAAAAAACACCACACTCCTGGAGTAGGAAGACCATGAAACGTAAAGATATCAGCATCTTCCAGTACATTCTATACTATACCAAATATTCATTTGCAATATCTACTTTAAAAGATCTTATTAACAAGATTTATTTTATTGGATTTGGATCCAATAAAATAAATGGAATTATTTAACTGATCTTATTAAGGACATTTAGGCTGTTCCCAAGTTTTTTGCTAATTCAAAATTTTTTTCAACAAAAATATTGCATTTTATGGTCACAATCTATGCTGCAGTGAACTGTAGATATATTTCTAGGAAGTGGTTTTTAAAGAGAAGTTCATGTGTCTACATATGTATTCATTTGTACATTCTTATACATTTACTCTTCTGTGTATTATTTTATTGGGTGAAATAAAGTCCCAGTATGCTATGTAACTGGGTATGTGTAGGTGATTAAATGCCGACCAATTAGGTGTGAATGGAAGTGAGAAGGGTCACATCTCAACCCTGTTGTTAGGGGTAAGTGCCCTCTGTTTCCCCATTTTTCCTTTCTTCTTGCTGAAATGCAGAGGATATGGAAGTTGCTGGAGCAGACACCCAGGACCAGGAGATGAACAACACAGTCAGGAATGTGAACCCAAGAAAAGGACCTGCATCTCTCATAACTGGAGCTACCATACAGCCTGCATCACCTACCTGCATTTTTACATGAACAGCACATTCAAATCTCTTCATGCCTGTCACGTTGAGAAGAAACCCAATGAGGTCTGAAGGATGCAGTAGAGCTGAGTCAGTGATGTTTCACTGACTTTATCTCACCCACAGGAATAGTTCACTTTGTTTGATATGATCATTGTTAATAGTGAGGGTCCTACAGCCTAGACATATTTTAATAAGAAAACTAATTTCACATGGCATGACTTGCTTTTATCGCAATAATACAGGCTCCTACAATGATCAGTGTTCATTCTTGAGCGCTCCCCAAGTCACTCATTCAAAAACTCATTCTAAAACCTATTAGGAGTGATGGCAAATATTTAAAATTTTTGGAACCAGTTTCTTTCTTTTTAAAAATAAAAACTTTCGTATTCTCTATGGCTCTCTAAAGCTACATGTGATAAGTTGATATTCAAATTCCCACTATCCTCGAATCCAGCAAAAAGGTGGAACAAATCATTGTTACCTGCAAGTTGGATGAATCTTGAGGGAGTTGCAAGGACATGAGCACACCCACACACGCACACACACACACGAATGCATGTAAAACTGGGGACATCAATAAGATCAATGGGTTCTACCAATGTCAGTATCCTGGTTGTGATGTTGTACCATAGCTTTGCGAGATGTTTCCATTGGCAGATACTTGGTGAAGGGTACAAGGGATCCCTCTTTATGATTTCTTACAACTGCATGTGAGTCCACAGTGACACCGAAATGAAAATTTTTAAAAAAAGGAAAGAAAGAAAAGGAAGGAAGTATAGGGAAAGGGATGGAGCATACATACAACAAAGAAGAATACACAGTTGGATTTAGAAAAAACTTGGTGAAATATTGAAATGAGCTATGGAGTGGCGACTAATGAAATAGGACAGGAGACACAGGACGAGGTCTCTAGGGATCAAGTCTATCCCGCCAAACCTCAGAGAATCTTGGGACATGAAAATGCCAGGTTTGAGTAAAAGTATGAGAGTTGTGGGAATGAAAATAAGTTGATTGACTGTAAATACGTTTATTGTACAGTCCACTGCCCATTTCCCCCAAACCCCCAATCTAAGAAGAACACCTGACAGCCAGATCACCAGGTATTCTCCATTGCACCTCCCAACCCCCACTCCTCCATCACCGCTCCCCCCTCCTCCCTTCTGCAAATAGTGGTTTTCTTTCTAAAGAGATTCTATGAAGTTTCTGGGGAAAACTAGAGCACTTAGTCTAGTAGTTCATGTTCCAGAGCAAAGCACGTGAACTCTAGCATTTACAAGATGTCACAGAACTACAGCCATCCTGTTACCCGAAAACAGGGTTCGCCTCTTGTGGGTTTCAGGCAAAAAGACACAATCAAGCCAAAGAGCAGGAGAAAGAGGGATTTATTACTTGCAGCAAGTAAGGAGAACACCGGGCATCTTTCCCAAAGCAGTGTCTCCCCAAACAGCAAAATTGGGGAAGTTTTAAGCTGAGTACATACATATTCATGAAAGGGCTTGGGCCATGGACAGAGTCCAAGCTTTAGTTGGAGTCATGAGGGTTAGTAAAGGTCAACAACATCATCCCTTAGGTTCCAGTTGATCTGGTGGTTGAGCGCTTTCAGGCTGATCATTACCATGAAGTGGGAACCTTTACAACTGATATATTATCTTTGCTCTAGTTACTTCTCTTGCCTGATATTAGTCATTTGATTCTGCATTCTTCTGATCCCTTAAGATCATTAATTACTGAGATCTGTTCAAGGGCAAGGATTGTGGCCAGGCTGAGGTCACAAAACGGCTTAGGCTAAAACTGGCTTCTCTTCTGTCAAGAAGACCATAGCTGTTTCTCTTTCTCCGGGGACCCCCTGCCCTGTCTACTTACAATCTCCCCATCTACTCATAGTCAAGCAAAGGCCTTATCTGTAAAATGGATATTCTAATATCAGGCACGTCCAGTTATGGTAAAAATTAAATAAGAGAATGGATATGAACATAACTTCATAAAATGTGATAGGCTACACAAAGTTGGGTTAATAAAAAAAACATAACTGTACAAAGTGTGATAGGCTATGCAAGTTTTGGCAAATAAAAATTTGGCAAGGTTTGGTGTTAAATCTGTTAAATTAACTTAACAAGGACGCCATTAGACTGAGGGGGCTTTAATGCCATAGTAACCTATACAAGCAAACCAAAACCTAAGCTTGAAATGTCTCAAGGTTAAGAAATCAGAACCTAAGAACAGCCAATCACGAACAGCCAACAGTGCTTTTCCAAATAAGGTAAATGCTTAAGCTTAGCCAATGGAATAATTTCCTTGCTTGGCTTCCACCTCTTCTCAGTAAAATCTTTCCCCTAGCCCTTATGGGTGGGGCGGGGGTCTTCCAACCTCTCTGGTTTGGCCCCGCCCAATTCCAACAGATTTTTCCTCAACTAGCTCTTAAAAAGTTTAATATGCCTCAGTTTCTCTTTTAACAAATCTAAGGAGGAAAGAACAAAATGGAGAGCAAGGCTGAAGACTGTGGGTGGGAGTGGGGTGTGGTGTAGAGATAATTAACACACTACTTGCTGCAGGTTCGTCTTCGCAGCCAAGCCCCACCCTCTGCCCCTTCTGCCCTGGTTCAAGTTTTAGCTTGGTCACAAAGCATTCGGTGGTTTACATTCCACTGGGACCCACAGTCAGAAGACCAGCTGCCCAAATTCCTTCTGTTCCTTTCTGCCATGACATCAAGGCAGTTGCTAAAGTTACATCCAGGAAGCTCATTCCTACTCTCAAATAATTGGAACATGGAAAATGGCTCTATGGAGGGAAGGAGGTAAGAATTCCCTTTTCTTTTCCCCTTCTATAATCTCCTCCTCCCAGCCCCCAGGCCCTGCTCTAGACTTTTTGTCAACATTCAGGTACTTAAAGGAATCACTTTATGACCTTGGCCAAGTGATTTAACTACAATGAGGTTTTTCCCTAACGTGTAAAATGAGATTCAACAATTTAACCCAGAAGTCCACATACCTAAACTCTGTTTGCCCTAAAAGTTTATTTTACATGACAGTCAGTTGTCCGAGGCCAAAAGGGTTGTACAATGGAATACCCAGAAAACAAGAGAGCTTCAATTTTTTCTTTCAAATCATTTCTAACTTGATAGATTAGAAATTTAATTTCCTCTTTCCTATCATGTATAGCAGGTGTTTTACTTCTTCGGTTGTTTGACGATTGATTTCTTTCTTTCATTTCTTCCACTCTTTCCTAGGTCTCTGAACTTAAATATTTTCATGTGTTAATTGAGGTGATTATAATACTTATCCCAAAACTAACAAATGAGTTAATGAAAGGACTCTTATAAAGCATTTAGATCCTGAGGTCAATCTATGGTAACTATAGTGCCTGACCTATACAAACCCTATTCCTAATGTCTTAAAAAATGACTTGGATTAGAAAATCTCTAAGAGCTATTCTAGGTTTTATTTTAGCTAATTTTATGGTGATAATTTCCTAATTATAGGGACATTATTATAAGTTCTCATTTTTTAAATATCATGCTTTAATCGAGAAGATATAAAATAAAGTTAAACTGAAACAGTAGTAGTGGATTTCAACAGGACTAAAATGGGTCTATTCAATATCTAAATATATATTTTAGTAGAAATTATATTTATATAAAATAACAAAAAATAAATGACTAGTAGAAATGGAAAAGGAAAACAGTAATACAATGGTAATATTTTGGGGGGGAAATTAAATTTTGAACATAATTTATTGTTGTTTCTTACATGTAAGAGCATGATTTTATGATTTTGAATAACTTAAAATAAATTTAACCTTGAAGAAGTGTACTTAACAAATGAGAAAGATAGTTTGTGTTATCCCATAGGTGGAAAAAATACCTCCGTCACGTTTATTTGTTTCAAGGGAATTCATGACACAGAAGCTTATGGCTAACCAGCTCAAATGAATTGTCCAGATATAAAAATATTCTCAACAGTGTTCTCCACCAAAAGTACTTTTTAGTTATAAATAAAATGTGTCTAAGCTTTGAAATGGTGTTATTATATTAAGAGAAATACAATACTCTAAATAACTAATTTTTTTTTCTCTAACTTTTGCTTCCACCAGCTTTTTTCCTTATCTCTTACAGGTCATTAAAATTTTGAAAACAAAACGCAGGCTAACACTGGAGTAGTTGTTTTTAAGTTTTATTAAATGCTCATTTCCTCTTACTTAGTTCACACCCTAACAGAAGAATTCCAGGGGAAGAGACAGTAGAGAAATGTCCTTGAAAATCTATGTATAGTCAGTGGAATTGTATTCCCCTGTGAATGATTATTTTTTTTAATCACACACAGTTTACACTAGTGGATACCAAATGCCTATATATTCACAGTTCTCAATGCCCAAATACTTTCATTTTGTAACTGAGATTGTGTTATACACTACAAAGTACAAACTTTTCCTTGAAACAACTCTGGTTTATTCATTACTATAACCTGAATAAATTGGCCCTTATCAAAATAATGTTAGATGTATTATATGTAGGCAATAGATAAACTCCCCAAAAGATAATTATAATCTCTTTTGAATAAAAGAGTTCATTTATTAAAGGAACCTTTAGAGAATTATTTTTGGTAAAATGGTGATTCATTTTATAATACAGAAGAATCAAACAATAAATGATATTTTAAAAACAAGGTAGATCTGTATTATGTGGGTCCACATTTTATCTTTACATAATTGTTTTTATTTATTTCAAACAGATTTCATTGTATGTTTTAGTTTGTTAAAAAGATATACTTTGTGAAGAATATCTTTAAAAAAATTTATGTGAATAACATCCCCAGTTCATTTTGAGCGTTTTTTTTAATGTTTTGATACATAAATTATATGACACAGGGATGGTACCCACAATGTAGACTATGTAACCTCACCCTTTTTGTATCTTAAATACTAAATGCATGCGTACAAAGCATATAGAGAGCAATAAATGATGCTATGGAGTAAAGAAAAGAAATATTCTGTGAATCAGTGGTGTTAAAAGAAGACCTTTACGTTACACATTGAAGCTAATTAAGTCCCAATTAAAGAAAAGAGTGTTAAGTTTTTAACATTCATTGAAAAGAAGCTAAGCAAGGGCAAAGATATATGGTGATGCCATAATATTGCTCTTAGAAATTAATATTTAAAAATAATTTCCACTGACACCCATTACCATGATCATAATCAAAGACTCAAATAATTTCTTTTGCCCTTCTCACAGTGATTTCAGAGTGGCTAAATGGAACAGAAAGACCTAAAATTAGGCAAGCAATGCTGTAAAACTACTACAACAGGAAAAAATTGGAGGAATGCTTGTACATTCTATAGCCACCCTATCCAATGTGGTAGCCACATTTGTCTATTTAAAACCAAAAATAAATGAACTAAGATTAAATTTAATTATAAATTCAGTTTATCAGTCACACTAGCCACATTTCATGTGCTCAAGCTACATGTGGCTAGTAGCTGCCATATTAGGCACCATGGATACAGATTTCCATCATTACCGAAAGCTTTATTGGACTGTGCTGTCCTACAATTACCAGATTTGGAAAAAACTTCCAAAATCCACTAAAATCCACTAAATTTGGATTATTTTTAAATGTCTTTGGGGTTATTCAAATTTTATAAAGTACTGATGAGATAGTAGAAATATGCTTCTACTATTTAGGTTTCTACTAAACCTAGTTTTAAAAGGTTATATAACCTCATGAGAAGAACACAAAATTTGGTCTCAGATAATTCTAGGTTCTAATCCTACCTCTGCTGAGTGACCTTGGATGTATTATTTTTAGTTTCTGAGACCTTGTTCATTTATTTGCATAATGTAACGCTTACCTCCTAAGAAGTTTATTAATATTAGAAATAATGTATGGAAAGTGATTCCTACAGTACCTGAGACATAGTAGGTATTCAATTATGGTAGTTATCATTTTTGTCAATTAACAAGCAGGAAGAGAGTAAAGCTGTTAATGGTTATACACAAAAACCATGCCTTTGAATAAGGTGTGAGGTTTTATTTGCTAGAAAAAGTGTCTTATGAGTGCCTTAGTTTATTTCAGAAGCTTAGCACCAAAAATGTTTGGAATCGTGGTAATCACAGGACAGGGAGGAAATGACCACGCCAGGACAGGAAAATATATAAGCACAAAGGAATCAGTGAGTCAGGAAGAGGATAATGAGAAAATGAACTGGTATGAAGGGGAAAAGGAGAGATGATAAAAGAAGAAAGATACAGATATACAGGGTAGAAAAGGAAAAACTAATCTCAGATGAAGTTCCTCCTGGAAATGTACCAGAGAGGAGTGTGAAGCATAATGACATAATCAAATAAGGAAGGAAAAATCGTTTCTCACTACAAGACTATGAGGAAACAGCTTTCCTATAAAATTATTTTTCTTGTGCTAAAGAGGCAAATATGTCTAAAAGATTCAAGAGAAACAAGGAGGCAAAACTGCTGAAGAACATCTATTCCTGGTGTGCTTTACAACCTTAAAGAAGTCACTCTACACTGATATGCCACTGTTCTGTGATACACAAAATCCATTCGGTGGACTAGTTGATATTTATCCCCTCCAGATTCAGTATGTAATACGTATGGTGAGGACTTTGGCTCTGACAAGCAAAACGTACATTCTCTGAGATCGTCGTTCATCAGAAAGAGGCATCCCAGTAAAGACGCAAGGTCCATCTGCCAGAGGAGCATGCGTGAAGGATAACACAGAAATGGAGAACAGAATTGTTACAAGTCAATGTGGCCAAACCTTCCATAGTAGAGAATAATGGAGTCAACAAGATAAAATTTCAGCCCTAGGGAAAGATCTCGGGCATTGTTTGTATATTCCATGGGGAAAATATCAAGTGCTTGAAATTAACCAGGACATTGGGAGAGACAGGATGTTTGGAAGAGGAAGCAAATCACCTCTTTCATAGAAAACTGGGGCTTTTTAACACCCAGAAGTAATATAAATATATTGGATAAAACAAGAAGCAAGACGAGGAGCTTAGAAAATTGTGAGATAGCCCTGAGGCCTCAGACTCAGGAATCAATTTCCATTTGATTCAAAAAGCAAAGTCAGACAATATAAAGACAATAACAAAACCTATTATTATTATTCAACATATGTATCTGAATACCTAGATTGACCCTAAATAGTGTTAGGTACTGGGGATGCAATGATGAACAAAACAATCATAATCCCAGCCCTTTAAACTTAAAAACAGTCTATGTCTAGGAGTAGGTAGTCCGATGGGACTTCCCTGGCGGTCCGGTGGTTAGGACTTCCACTGCCAGGGGCCACGTTGGAGCCCTGGTGGGGGAACTAAGATCCCACATGCTGCCTGGCACAGCCAGAATAAAAGAAAAAAAACAAAAATAAAAATAGGTAATTCTTTTTCAGGCATAATTTACACTGTTAATTTAATAAATACATATATTCATATTGATAAGGGCATTAATTTAGGAAAGTCAGCTATGTTAAGGGTCTATTGTGAAACCTTATCCACCATCTGATTAAGTACTGCCAGGAGTAGATGAAACTCACCAGAAGATGGCAATACATAACTCCGTATCTCTCTGCCATTAAATTTGCTGCAGCCAAAAGATTAGAGATTGCTTATAGCCAGCCTAAAACACCTCTATTGCCAATAATCCTTTTCATGTTAGTCATGTGCATTAGGCATGCCATGTATATTTTGTTTTTTGCTTTTTTTTTAAAATTGGGTTGTTTGCTTGTTTCATTGAGTTTTGAGATACGAATCCTTTTTTAAAAAAATTATTTATTTATTTATTTGGTTGAACCGGGTCTTAGTTGCGGCAGGTGGGCTCCTCAGTTGTGGCATGTGAACTCTTAGTTGCGTCTAGAATGTGGGATCTAGTTCCCTGACCAGGGATCGAACCCAGGCCCCCTGCATTGGGAGCTCAGAGTCTTATCCACTGCGCCACCAGGGCACCATCCACTGGGCCACCCCCGCTATGTATATTTTGATCACCAGGCCGTATGGGCCTTGTCAGATTTATAGGTTTTATTGATGACCAGGTAGCTAAAAAGTCCAGTGCTATAAAAATCTCAGATCTGGAGGCCCATAGGACGACATCTCTTTCATGTCCTGGTCCTCCTCATCCTGTTCTATTTTCAACAATGTACACAGCAAGATTTATGAATATAAAGTAGAATCATCTTATCAAAATTAGCTGTATTTTACATTTGCATTTTTTTTTTTTTTTAAAATTAAAAAAAACCCACGCTGGCATGCGGGATCTTAATTCCCAGACCAGAGATTGAACCTGTGCCCCCTGCAGTGGAAGTGTGTAGTCTTAACTACTGGACCACCAGGGAAGTCCCTCTAATTTTACATTTGAATCAACGTGTAATCAATATAAAAATTATTAATTAAATATATTACATTTTTGGACTGTCTTTAAATACTGTTTGTATTTCACACTTAAAGGGCAAATCAGTTCAGATTAGGCATATTTCAAAAGCTCAATAGCAACATGTAGCTAGTAGCTACTGTGTTGGACAGAAAAGCTCTAACCATGCCAATGGAAAGGCTGAGATCCACAGAGTGGTTAAAAAAGAACTTACTGGCTGACAGTTTCCTTAAAAAGTTAAAAATATACCTACAAAATGACAAAAAAAAATTCTGTTCTTAGGTATTTACCCAAGAGTAAAGGAAATAGCCATCCACTCAAAGACTTATACAAGAATATTCCCAGCAGCTTTATTTGTAATTACTCAAACTGGAAACAACCCAGAGGTCTATCAGTGGCTGAATGGATAACCAAATTGTTTCATAATCATATAATAGCATGCTACTCAACAATAAAGAGGAAAAACTTATTGATATAAGCGACAATATGAATGAATCTCAAAAATCACTGTGCTTTGTAAAAGAAGCCCGGCAATTAAAAGGATACATATTATATGATTCCATTTCGACAAAATTCTATAAAACGCAAACTAATCCATCATGACTGAAAGTAGAACAACGGTTGCCTGGGGGGGAAAGATGGATTACCAAGGGGCACAAGGAATTTCTGAAGGGTAATGAAAATATTTTTTTACCTTGATTGTTAAGAAGAATATACATAGACATATGTCAAAACTGATAAAAATGAACACTTTAAATGTGATGTTTATCATATTTTGAGGAAGTTTAATAAAAAAATAAGTAATAAAACTAGAAATAAACAACATACCAGAAATCAAAGTACCCTTCCATGTGATGATTTGAATGCTCTCTAAACAATGATTCTGTCAGAGAAAAAAATCTATGTGACAATTGCAGAAATTGAAAGAACAATAGTGTCTACAGAAACAATAACTACCACTGGACTTAACCAGAGCATGAAGTTCTTACTCTGAAAACTGGAAACTGAGAGAAAAAATAACTAAGTGTTTGCTCTGTCTTTCCTGAACAAACTGTATGTCTGGGTAACTCCAACTGAGGAAGCAGAGGCTTTCCAACTGCTAAATGTAGAAGAAATGATCAAGTGTTCTTCTTTGTTTTTTTTTAATCACCATTTTGCAATGCTTAGTGAAATAATTAATCAAACGACGGTCATCATTGAGTAAACCCATCAAAAGATAGGTTTAAAGGGAACATTAAAATAAAAGTATCAGGTTTGGTCCTCTGAGCCCACCAGTCATTTTTTTTTTTTTTTGATGGTTTCCAGGTAATTTATTATTTTTTTAATTTTATTTTTATTTATTTATTTTTTAACATCTTTATTGGGGTATAATTGCTTTACAATGGTGTGTTAGTTTCTGCTTTATAACAAAGTGAATCAGTTATACATATACATATGTTCCCATATCTCTTCCCTCTTGCGTCTTCCTCCCTCTCACCCTCCCTATCCCACCCCTCTAGGTGGTCACAAAGCACCAAGCTGATCTCTCTGTGCTATGCGTGAGCCCACTAGTCGTTTTAAACTTCACAAAAAGAATAGCCAGACACCATGTGTCTCATTATATGAGGTGATGTCAAGCACGCAGCAGCACAGATGAAAAATTTGTAACGTGAAGGTGTTCCTGAACTTAATCAGAACTTTGGACCCAATTTCCATTTGCGTGAACTATGACTATGAAGAAGCAAAGAGATAAATCCAGAATGTCAGGCATTATGCAAGACAATTGACCCAGTTTCAGTAAGAAGTAAATGGTAGGAGAAATCCAGAGGGAGGAGCAGGGCAATTGCTCCAGCTATAAATATACTTAAGAAATTCAACAATTAAATGCATTGCGTGGACCCTGTTTGAATCCTGAGTTTAAAAAAAAAGAAAAGAAAGTCACTGTAAAAAAAGCATTTCACAACCAATTATGAACATTTAATTACAGATTGCATATTAGATGCATCAAAGAATTGTTAATTTTGTCACTGATAACAATACTACAGTTGTGTTAAAAAATACCATATTTTTAAGAGATGTATACTGAAGTATGTAAGGGTGCAATAATTTGATACCTAAGATTTGCCTTAAAATACTTTATCAAAGGAAAACACGTTTAAAATTTGGATAAAGCAAAATCTTGAAGATTGTTAAAATTAGGTCATTGGGCGTTCTCTCTACTTTTGTATTTGTTTAAAATTTTTTTCATGACAAAATGTACCAAGCCACACAGAGTATCTTGTTAATATCACATGAGAAGAAGCATCTGGCTCAAGACAGCAAGTAGCACACTTATTTGCCTCTCATCCATCTGACATTCCAATGAAATAAAAAAAATAGAAGCATGAAAAAGGAATAACCACAAAATGAGACAGATAAGAGGAGAGTATCTTTAGTATAAGAGCGGTGCCAAGGCATTTCTGGAAGACTGAAGGGTGTATGTTAATGAATGAAGTCAGCAAAGAAAGCCATAACCGAGAGAATACCCTACGTGGATGATTTCTGTAAACAAGGTACCCAATAGGGATTCCTGCCTCAAAGTCAGAGAAGTAAGCAGAGCAGGAATGGGAAGTAGTGCTGAAAAGGGGAGGTTCATTAAAGATCTGTATATAGGGCTTCCCTGGTGGCGCAGTGGTTGAGAGTCCGCCTGCCGATGCAGGGGACGCGGGTTCGTGCCCCGTGTACGGAAAGATCCCACATGCCGCGGAGCGGCTGGGCCCGTGAGCCATGGCCGCTGAGCCTGCGCGTCCAGAGCCTGTGCTCTGCAACGGGAGAGGCCACAACAGTGAGAGGCCCGCGTACCGCAAAAAAAAAAAAAAAAAAAAGATCTGTATATAGGACAAAGATACCAGGAGGCCGTCCTAGACCTCCATCCCACCTCGTGCCAACACAGGTAGCCTAACTAGGGTGACTGTTGGTCCCAATTTGCCTAGGACTAAAGTGGCGGGATGTGGGGAGGGGAGAAAAGAGGAGAAGCAAAGTTTATGACTCTTCCTAAAGAATTTTAATGAACTTTCCGAAAGAAACTAAGGCTTTCAGTGTCAATGGTTATGCCCAAGAAAGCAAAATTCTCCTCAGTCTGGTAACTGAGCAACTTGCAAGTGGACAATCATTCAGCAAGAGTGCCTGTTAGATGATACACAGCCCCCCTTGCCCACACAGAACTCCCAGTCAGATGATTAATCAGGAAAAATGGTAGCAAGAGTAAAGGACATTTACATACAATAGAAAGAAAACTCACACCAACTATCTTGTCCTCTTTCTTTTTTAAAAAAAATAAATTTATTTTTTTATTTATTTATATTTTTGGCTGCATTGTGTCTTCGTTGCTGCGCATGGGCTTTCTCTAGTTGCGGTGAGTGGGGACTACTCTTTGATGCAGTGCACGGGCTTCTCATTGCGGTGGCTTCTCTTGTTGCGGAGCACGGGCTCTAGGCACCCGGGCTTCAGTAGTTCTGGCTCATGGGCTCAGTAGTTGTGGCTCACAGGCTCTAGAGCATAGACTCAGTAGTTGTGGTGCACGGGCTTAGTTGCTCTGCAGCATGTGGGATCTTCTGGGACCAGGGATTGAACCCGTGTCCCCTGCATTGGCAGGCGGATTCTTAACCACTGCACCACCAGGGAAGTCCCTTGTCCTTTTTCTTAAATGCAAACTGATACCCAAGGATTGCCAGTTATATGAGAAGAATTGGCAGTATAAAGAAGAACCAATTTTGTTCTTTTTTTAAAAAAAAAAAATTATTTATTTATTTATTTATTTTTGGCTGCATTGGGTCTTCGTTGCTGCATGCGGGCTTTCTCTAGTTGCAGTGAGTGGGGGCTACTCTTCATTGTGGTGTGCAGGCTTCTCATTGCAGTGGCTTCTCTTGTTGCAGAGCACAGGTTCTAGACGCGCAGGCTTCAGTAGTTGTGGCATGCAGGCTCAGTAGTTCTGGCTCGTGGGCTCTAGAGCACAGGCTCAGTAGTTGTGGCACAGGGGCTTAGCTGCTCCACGGCATGTGGGATCTTCCCAGACGAGGGCTCGAACCTGTGTCCCCCGCATTGGCAGGTGGATTCCCAACCACTGCGCCACCAGGGAAGCCCAATTTTGTTCTTTTTATGGCTGAGTAATATTCCATTGTATAAATGTACCACATCTTCCTTATCCATTCATCTGTCAATGGACATTTAGGTTGCTTCCATTTCCTGGCTATTGTAAATAGTGGTGCAATGAACATTGGGGTGCATGTGTCTTTCTGAATTATGGTTTTCTCAGGGTATATGCCCAGTAGTGGGATTGCTGGGTCATATGGTAGTTCTATTTTTAGTTTTTTAAGAAACCTCCATTCTGTTCTCCATAGTGGCTGTATCAGTTTACATTCCCACCAACAGTGCTAGAGGGTTCCATTTTCTCCACACCCTCTCCAGCATTTATTGTTTGTAGATTTTTTGATCATGGCCATTCTGACCGGTGTGAGGTGATACCTCATTGTAGTTTTGATCTGCATCTCTCTAATAATTAGTGATGTTGAGCATCTCTTCATGTGCCTCTCGGCCATCTGTATGTCTTCTTTGGAGAAATGTCTATTTAGATCTCCTGCCCTTTTTTTGATTGGGTTGTTTGAGTGAAGTAAGCCAGAAAGAGAAACACAAATATCATATATTAATGCATATATGTAGAATCTGGAAAAAAGGTACAGATGAACCTATTTGTAAAGCAGAAGTGGAGACACAGATGTAGAGAACAAACATGTGGATACCAGCGGGGGAAAGGGGGAGGGTGGGATGAATTTGGAGATTGGAATTGACATATACTGGGTATGAAATAGATAACTAATGAGGACCTGCTGTATGGCATGGGGAACTCTACTCGGTGCTCTGTGGTGACCTGGATGGGAGGGAAATCCAAAAGGGGGGGGATATGTGTACACATATGGCTGGTTCATATCACTGTGCAGCAGGAACTAGCACATCATTCTAAAGCAACTATACCCCAATAAAAAATAAATAAATATTTTTAAAAAAGAAGAGCCAACACAAGTAAACAAGCAAAATTGTACTTAGAGAAGACAGATAATTCAGGAAGCCAGATTAATATTCTACGAGAGATTTGAGAAATTATTACATCCATAAATAAAACCAGAATGCTATAAAAAGCATCATATAAGAAAGAATGCTTAAAGATTAAAATTATGATTGCTGAAATAAAAATTAAAGACCAAAACTTGTCATATAATCTTCTAGAATGTATATTTAAAAGAGATTTCAAAAAAATGAGAGCTGAGGTAAGAGATGCAGAGGGCCACTTAGAAGGTCTAATATTCAATGCATATTCTCCCAGCAAAAGAACGAAGATAAGGTGGAAGTGAAATTTTTAAGTAAAAAGTAGAAGAGAATGTCTCAGCTGTAAGAAAAACACAATTAAAAAAAAATCTAGCCATAACTAAATACATCACCCTATGAAATTTCATAATATTAAGGTAAAAGGAAAGATTTTAAATGCTATTTGAAAGAGAAAATAACACCTGCAAACAAGAGACTCAAATTAAGAATCAACTTTATCAGATTTCTCTTTCATGGCATCAATACCTGTAAGCTAATCAATTTCAAAATTCTTCTGGGAAATGACATATAGGAAGAACAATTTTCTATAGGAAGAAAAATTTAGGTGTATTTGGCAGAAACAGAATTCAAATGGCCAACATGGGGATTCACAGCCTCTTAATTAATTTTCACACCCAAACCACTTTGCAAAATCTGAGTCTTTAGACCGAGGGGGCAAATGGGTTTCTTTAAGGAAGGGCCTTGTAAACTGACCATAGATGAAAACAGTGAATCTTTCCCTGAGGCTTCTTCGGAGAATCTGAGGCTATGTAGCAGGATTGCTGGAAAAAGGGAAATACTCAGTTCTTCAAGAAGTGATGGGATTCTGTCCTGTTTCTGGGAGACCCGGAAACACCTAGTCCATTGTCACAGTAGAGACTTGTGGAGTCTGTGACAGTCTTGTCCAAGTCTGTCTTCTAGAATTGGATGGATATAAGGTAGTTCTCTCTCCTGTATACGTTTAAGACCTTTCCTAATAACATATTTAAACCCACAAACATTATCCCATAGTTATTATCCTAGTAAATGTCCAGTGTGGAAACAGAAACAATTAATACAAGATTGGTCTCTAAATTAGCTCCCTGATATACGGAGTAAGGTCCATTCTGGAAGAAAAGGCAGACTGGAAACCTCTGGAATTGAATTGCTCCCCCTTACCCTCCACCTTCCTCCAAGAGAGGAAACGATATGCAGTGCCACATACCTGGGTCACTGTCGAGGTAAGTACCACCATAGGAGGATTGAGAGGTGCAAGCCTAGTGATTCTTACCATATTCTTATTAACGTATCCGTTTTAGCTGAGCAAAAGCCAGATGGGTTAGAAAGAATAACAGTAGATTATAGCACCTTTAATCAAGCAGTGAAAGCAATTATGGCTGCATTTCCAGATATGGTATCTGTGCTGGAGCAAATAAAAACAGCCCTTGGTACTTGGTATGAAGTTCCTGGCCTGGCAATTTTTCCTATTTTCAAGGAAAATTAGAAGCAACTTGCATTTATGTGGCAGAGGCCAAAGTATACATTTAATAGATTATATCCATTCTCCCACTATCATAATGTAGTCCAGGAGCATCAATCATTTCAATATTCCACAGAACATCACATCAATCCATTACATTGTTGACATTATTTTAATAGGACTTGGTGAGCAGGAAGTAGTAAGCGCCCTAAATTCTTTAGTAATATATATCAACTCCTCAAAGATGGCAGATAAATGTTCTAGATGTTTAAGAACCTGCCGCACAGGTTAAGTTTCTAGAGGTCCAGCGATAGGAGGCAATCAGAATATCTCTTCCAGAGTAAGAGACGTGTTGCTGTACCTTGCCCAGCCCACCATGGGGCAGGTTGTGCAATACTGAGTCTCCTTGGATTTTGGGATTTTTTTAAGCTAATGAATGGATTTAATGAGGGTGATGGGAATCTTGTTTCTCGCTGTTGGAGGAAGGATTTACACACATGGAAAGATGGGACATGGGAATGAATGTGGGGCTATTATCAGTGGGTGAGTGTCCTGGGGCAGCTGTAACAAAACACCCCAAACTGGGGGCTTAAACAACAGATATTTATCCTCCCCCAGTCCTGGAGACCAGAAGTCTGAGATCAAGGTGTCTCAGGGCCCCACTCCCTCCAGAGGCTCCAGGGGAGGGTCCTTCCTGCCTCTTCCATCTTCCGGGGGCTCCGGGCATCCCTGGGCTTGTGGCCACATCCCTCCCATCTCTGCCTCCATCTTCACATGGCTTCTCTGTGTCTCTCCTCCTCTGAGTGCAGGCTGAGGTCTTTACGTCCCCCATAAGTGTGGGTAAAGGTGCCGTTCTCTGAGCCTCTCCTGAAAAAGACACTTGTTTCTGTGCTCACAATGCGTCTGACACCAAGGAGGGGTGGTTTCCACATGGAGAGCTTCTCGGATTCTGCATGGACAGTAGCTGGTGTCCCAGCATCAGTGCTGGCACTGACTTCCCCAGGGTTAGCGCAGACCCCGCAGGGTGAGGGCTCAGCCCCACAGGACTGGCCCCGCTTCAGCCAAATGTTAGAGACTCACGGGTAAGGTATGGGGTGAGGGGCTCCCCTGCCCTCTCCAGGCAAATGTCACCCTGCCAGCACCTCCATGTGTTCACCGTCCAGAAGTCTCCTTGGATTTTAGAGATGATCCGCACCACATTTGGTCAAGATGCTCCAGCCCATTTACCACCACCCATAAAGCTGATTGTTTTAAGTAGGGCTCAGAGGAAGAAAAGGCTCTGAAGCAGGTCCAGGCTGTGGCAGCGGCCTGACCCTTGGGCCTTATGATGCAGTGGGTAATAGAAGTATCTGGAAAGACACAGATTCTGTGTGGAGCCTCTGAAAAGCCCCAGTCAAGAGAATGGCAGTGCAGACCCTTAGGATTTGGGAGTAAGGTCATACTCTCTTCTACCAACAACCATTCTTGACTGGGAAAGAATTTTCTTGGTCCTGATAGAAACTAAACACCTGCCCATGGAACCAGAGGTATACGAGATGGAATAGTGTCTCCCAAAATTCCTGGAACCTCAGAATATGACCTTATTTAGGAATAGGGTCATGGTAGATGTAATTAGTTAAGATGAGGTTATTCTGAAGCATGGTGGGCCCTTAACCAAATATGACTGATGTCCTTATAAAAAGAGAAGAGACACAAATACAGACACACTGGGAGAATACCATGTGACAACAGAGGTAGAAATTGGAGTGATGTGTAAGCCGAGGAATGCCAAAGATTGTCAGCAACCCCAGAACCTAAGAGAAAGTCATGGAACTGGTTCTTCCCTAAAGGTTTTCAGGGAACATGGCCCTGGCAACACCTTGATTTGGAACTTCTAGCCTCCAGATTGAGAGAGAATAAATTTCTGTTGTTTTAAGACACCCAGTTTGTGGGTACTTTGTTACTTCAGCTCTAGGAAACTAACACAATAAGTGACTGCACAGTCTGCGTTACATACCTTGAACTGGGTATTATATATATCTAATCGTCACTGGGAGAATTTTTGCTTAAAGTGCTCACAACCTTACACACTGTGGGTTTGAAGGTCCCATGGCCTAGAAGAGGAGTGAGTCCACCAGGAAACATGGTTGTGATTCCAACGAATTGGAAATTGATACTCTCCACTGGCCATTGCAGCCTCCTTGGGCTTCTGCAAGAGGAGGAAAGAAAAGGGTTTCCCTACTGAACACCAATTCCAGGGGCAATTGTGTTGCTATTATTCAATGAGACATGAAGAGTTATGATTGGAACCTAGGCTATTTACTGGGATGCCTTGTGTATTCCCTTACCTAGTAGTGCTAAATTGAGCACTGCAGGAATGCATTAAAGACAATACCACCAAGAGCTCAGATTCTTCAGAATGAAGGTTTGGGTCATCCCACCAGGCAAAAATCTATCCAGCTGAGGTGCTGGCAGAGGGAAACCACTTAGGTTTGATGGTCGTGGTAGCTGTGTTTCCTAAGGTTTCTTTTCCCCACTTTTATTCTCCAGGCCCTTTTTATGAAAAACATGAGTCTGGCTAAAATTTTAGGTTTTGGAGGAGTATGACTGACTTGTCATTCCCCCACAAAGATACAATAGATGATGGGATACTTGATTCATTTGTGCATATTGAGAGGAGATTTCGACTATTGACAGGGAAACCTGAGTGTTGAGACTGTGAAAAATTCATTAAAAATACACTAACAAAGTAACAAGGAAATTGTTAACGCCAGGGAAACCAAGGAACTGTACTGGGAATGATGAATAGTCACAGCTTAATCTGTGGTTCAACTGTGAATTTCACTCACATGGCCATAATATTGTAAATTCTGGATATATATCAAAGTAGAATTATGATTAAAATCTATTAGGAACATGGAGGACAGGAAGTGTATGTGTGTACAAGAGAGGTAGAGAGGAGTATTGGAATAGGTTTAAAAGCTTGTCTTCCATGGTGAAAAGTCAACAGATAATGCCTAATATATCAAAATCAAGAATTAGCAATATAAGCATGTTATTTAAAGATAAATACAAATTAAACATAGCTATAAGTGTTTCAACTTGATGGTTCTGGGGAGGCAAAAATAAAAGGAAGTAATACTTCTGAGGATTTGAGTTTTGTTTTTGTTTTGCTTTCAGTAACAAAGGAGAAGATAAATGCATCTTCAGATTGTAGGGTGATTTGGGTGGTTACTTTCACATTTGATGGAATCAAATATCCTGGCTGAATCATGTGCAGTATCATAGTAATTACTCTTTATGGGCATTTGACACTGCAAATTATGTTTCGATAAGCACAACAATATTTATTTGCACACTTAATTTTTAATTTGCTAAGTGTTAATAGGTTGGCATATATTTTTGTGCAATTCAAAAAAATTAGAATTCTTTGTAAGATGTATTACCAATGTTAATTTCTAATTGTAAATTCCTATATAATAGGGGTAGAAGTGGTTAGATTGTCTTACAAATGAAGTTGAAGCTTATTTATTATTTTTTATCTTCAGCACCTGACAAACTGTATGTAAACTAAGAAATACTTTTGTCTGTCTACTATGATCAGAGTTTTCTAAATATAATGAGAAGGTATTTTTACCCAGATGCAACAGTTTTTAATTTTTGTTGTTTAGTTTTTGTTTGGTGGCAGGGATCTCATTTTTCACTCTATTAGCATGACACTTCTTCCCTAGAGTTGCCTATAGATCGTTCCACTTTGTCAACTTCAGATAGCAAGTCAGCAGGATATCTCATCAGCCATTTTTAGTAAGAAGAAATCACAATAGTTTCTAAACTTGTCAGATCAAAACCAGCATTGTCAGTATGGCTCTTATGTCAGCCACTGGAGTATAGTTATCCTCTCTGTAATTGATTCTGAACCTGGCTAGGTGTCCAGACTTCCTGAGTCTATTTAAAGTACAGATTTCCATGCCTTATCTCAGACCTAGAAAATCAAAATGTAGGAGGTTGGGGGTCCAAAAAAAACCCCCATATTTTTAGTAAGATCCCCAGATTATTCAGATATAGTATTTGGAAAATATTGCTGTTATATAAATCTCAAAAATTTAGGAAAATACCTTCAAATAATACAATTTCCATTATAATCTATTTTCTAACAATTGTGCACAAATTTATCTAAGCCTTCATTCTTATAATATTCTACCTGGGTCCCCTCATTTCTGAGTTTATATTAACCGATTCATATTTTAGTCAGTAGCACTTTGGAAAATTTAGTTTCAAAAGCACATTTCATACTTTGTAAAGGAATACTTCTTTATTTGTATTATGTTTCCCTCCTTTAAAATGATCTCTTTACCTGTACACTATCAAGCAATAGCTTGGACATAATGATTCTAAGGGCAATAATAAGAAATGACAGCAAAGATGGGAGGGGAGAAGGTTAACCAAGAAAAACAGATGAATTAGTAAACAAATAAAGCAATCAAAAGAAACAATTGCAATGCCTGAAAATGTGGGAAGAGGAGCCGAAAAGGTACAGTAAAAGTGACATGAAAGATTTGCTTCCTGGCATTGTCTTAAGGAAGATTAACCTTGTAGAGAAAGTCAGAATTTCTGTTGCTGTAGTAAATTGGAGGAGATGGGAAGTAGAGAAAGATAATGGAGTGGAGGTGGTTTCTAGAGAAAATAAATGAAGGACAAAGTGAAAGAGGCAAATATACATATAAAGAGGCCGTATTTTTGTTTAAGGACAATATCATTCTCCTTGTCACTCAGGCTCAATACTTGTGATTTATCATTGACTCCTCTCTCTTGGCCTCTGTATTCAATCAATTGCTCAGTCATTGTAGCTTTTACCTAGGAAATGTCTTTCATACCCATCTTCATTTCCTTTCCATTATGATTACCTTCGTTCAGATCCCAATTTCCTCCCACTTAGAAACTTACAATTGTATCCTTGCCTCTGTTTTCATACCCCTCTGTTATGGACTGAATTGTATCTCCCCAAAATTCATATGTTGAAGCCCTAGACAATGGGACTATATTTGGAGATACAACCTTTAAAGAGGTAATGAAGGTTAAATGAGGTCACAAGAGTGGGCCCCTAATCCAATATGACTGGTGCCCTTATAAGAAGAGGAGGAGACACCAAGGATGAGTGTGCATGTGAAGACACAGCAAGAAGGCAGCTGTCTGCAAGCCAAGGAAAGAGGTTTCAGTAGAAACCAACCCTGCTGGCACCTTAATCTTGGATTTCCAGCCTCCAGAGCTACGAGAAAATGTGTTTCTGTTGTTTAAGCCACACAGTCTGTGGAGTTTTGTTATGGCAGCCTCAGCAGACTAAGACGCCTTCTCAAAGATGGTTGGTAATGCTTTTTAAACTGCAGCACTCATACTGTTACTCTCTTCCTCCCAAAGTGTCAATGACTCCCCAGAGGGATTTCTTGCCCTGGTCTTTAAAGGCATTCTTCCTGGATTTACCTTTCACCATCCCCATGTTTCAAAAAAATATGACTCCTCACCATTTCTACACACACCAAATAATTTTTTACTTCCATGGCTTTCACAGTCTGAGCTTCTCTATCTGGGAATGCACTTCTTTTCTCCAACTTCAGTAACAGTCAGAAGTAGGAGAAACCCTGTCCAAAGAAGTCCCAGCGAGCCACCTCTATGATATACATAGTGACCAGACTGAATGCACCACCAGAAGGTCGTTGGAGCAGAAGCCAAGGCAGCAGAGGCTGTGGAAGCCCCAGAAGGACAAAAATGCCTTCTGTAGTTTATTGTTGACCTTCAGGTCTTGTTAGCACTCGAGTCTTTGAGAGCAATAAGCTTCAGGGTCTTAACTTGCTTGGCTTCCAGTCATGTAATATGCTTTACTCTCCAGCTGGATTGATCCCAGCCTCACCTCTGAGATTCTCAGCCCTGGCTTAGCGGAGACAATACAAAGAGCGTTAGGACAATAGCTCAATATCTAAGCATCAAATTGGTTATGATGTTGCTCTAGCTCCAGCCTGGGTGTCCTAGCGATGTGTTTGATTCTCTGTAACTAGATCTCTTTCAGAACCAATGAATTGCTTCTTTGTTCCATGATCAAGTTGCTGCCCAATACTCAAAGTCCACTAGAGTCAAAATGATCATGATTCATGTTTCTAGGCATCCTGAGGCCTCCCTGACTAAAACTGTGTCGATCACCTGGTGTAGATCTGCCAATCACTTTTTCCTCAGCCATTCTTGCCTCACCTTAACTCACTCTGGATCTTATCCTGGGTTAAGAAACTTTGTTATTCTATCCATCCCAACTGGCCCAGAGTTTCACTTGTTAATTGCTCCAAGAGAATGGCCCACTTCCAATTTCAGACCTGTTAGAACTCATGTTTTCATGGAATCCTTTGGAAACACTCAGCTGGTCTTAATGACATTTCTCTCGTGAGCTATATCCAGTCTGTCAATAAATCTTAAAATCTCTCACTTCAAAGTACATTCAGAATCTAATCACTTCTCACCACCCACACTGTCAACATGCTGCTCCAGGCTACAATCATCTCTCACCTCTTCTGTTGCAGTGGCCTCCTAATTTGTTTTTCTGCTTTTGCCTTTGATAATTCAGGCTATTCTCAACACAGTAGCCAGAGTTTTCCTAAAATACAAGTTACATCATGCCATTCTTATGCTCAGGACTGTCCAGTGAATTCCTCTATCAACCAGAGTGACAACAAAGTTCCCAAAATGCCTAACCAGGACTAAAGGATCTGTCCTCCACTACTGCTCAGCGTTTCTCTGAGCTCATCTCCTATGGCTCTCCCCATCACTCGCTGCACTCCAGCTACTCCAGCTTCCTACCTATTCCTCAAATAGAACAAGTTTTCAACCTCAGGGCCTTTGTACTTGCTCTCTCCTCTCCCTGGGATGCTTTTCCCAGTTATACTATTACTTCTTGATTTACTTCCTTTAAGACTTTTCTCAGAAGTTACATTCTCAGTGCTGCTTTTCCTGACCACCCTAACTAAAATTTCAGCCATTTACTGGGCACAACTTTTATCTTTTCTCTGTTTTATATTTTTCTCCATAGCATCTATCATTATCCAGTATAGTTTATATTTGTGTATATATTGTCTCCTTCCCCCTCTAGAAGATAACTTCATGAAAGCAAAGATGTCTCCTGTTTTGTTCACTGCTTTAATTAGCACAAAGAACATTGCCTGGCCTACACATAGTAGGCACTCAGTAAATATTGAATGAATGAATGAATGAATGAATATTCTGAACCCTAACTCTGCCTATCTTCCTGGATTTTGAGTCTTGCCTTTTCTGGTCTTTACTATCATTCTATGCTTGTGTCCCTGTCATGCCACATGAAGGCTGGAGAGGAATCTGAGGGCTCTGGTTCTGCGCCTGGAGAGGAAAATTAATTTTTATGTCCATTGTAGGCCCTGTTGGTTGCCAGATTTATCTTAGAACATAAGCAGAGGAATCACAAAACTGTGCTCAAAAAAATTCAGGGGGTAAAAACTTTGGGATTTAACAGATCCTACTGTCAAGAAGTTCCCCCTCTATTTAATCTAAATATTTCATGCTGAAAGTAACTTCCTTTTCTCTTATTTTATGTTCAAGAAAGATAGGTAATAGCAGGTCTCTCTCATTCACATGATAATCTTTCATGTGCAGAATATTTTTGCCTAGGAAGCTTTCCTAGAAGTCATGCAATATGTCTCATCAATTAGCTAATATTCTTGATGTAGTTGTTGATACATATGACAATAAATATGGTTACTTAAGAAAAATAGTTGGTCCATGCTTCTAGTCATTGGGGTAGGAGAATTCTCATATGCATATAATGTGATATTGTATGTATTTTTAAGAGGCTTTGTCTGTTTTTTGGAATACAGGTGCTTCCTTAAGTATCTTAGGAGTCCTTAGTAAGATTAGTGAGTAAAATACTTCTGGTCTATAGGGAACATTGGCTGGCTGTCTCCTCAGGATGTGTTAACCCCTTCCACTTTCCTCACAGTACCCAAAGTTTGATTCAGATACTGTGCAGAGTATGAGCCATTTGTCCTCCCACCTCTATTCTCTGCCCCTTTCCATTGTGCACCCTGCCCTGGAAGGCTGACCAGTATGGGCCACATCAACAGACCTCCTGCACCCTCAGTGCTGTTTAGGTTTGGACAATGGGAAGCCCGAGTAGAAACAGGAGAAGACAAGGATATCAGAGTACTAGTTCCCCTAGGTCCTTCTCAACCTCCTCTGAAGTTGCCTGTGTTCCTAATGGCTCACTGCTCCTTTCAACACACTATCTCCCACGAGACTCTTCTTCCAGGTTCCCTCCCCTCTTCCTTTGGTCCCAGGGTCAGTAATGGCTCTGCTGCTGCTCTCTCCAAGTTCCTGTGCTAGGCCTTATGGTTCTACAACACCCCTTTGTTCTTTGGCCTTTTGAATAAAACAAAAACAAAAGCAAAAACAAATATACCTCACTTCAAATTATCCTAATCTAGAGTGTGACTTCTGATTCTTTTGGGGACTCTGACGAATACAGATATCTATAGTTTGTTCATGTAGACCATTGGCTTTGGGAAAATATTTTGTCAAGTTTAATACCCAGGATGGGTCCTGGTTCGTTAAATGAGGACATTTTATTCTTCTTGGCCACAGAAGTTTGTTAAGATGAGGATGTTGGGCACATAACCTAAGCTAGTCCATCTGGGGTAAGTTTTAGAACCCTTGCGTTGAACTTCTAGACACAAGTACTTTCTTTTCTAATCAGTGAACCAAGACGTAGGTAGCTAGTCTACAACCACTAGGGCAATCCGCCTTAGAGTGAAGCCAACATGTGAGCAGCAGAAGAGAGAAAAAGAAAGAAACCAAAGCCTTGATGGAAACTTTGGGTGAATCCTGAAACCTACTTTTCCAACTTTCACAAGCTAATAAATCTTCTTTATGAGTTTTGCTAGTTTCAGCTGGCTTTTCTGCTGCTTGTATCATAATGATTCTGAGCTGAAACATGGTCACATATAAACTTGATTTTGATGATTTCTCACAAACTTTTCAGCTGGAACTAAGTATGGGTAGTGAAATAAACCAGGAAGAAGAAATTCACAAATAACTATCTGTTTTCCTTTCTCAGAGGCTTCTTGGAGTATTTCCAAGGGGCCAATAAAACTGTGTTCCACTGAGCTCATTCAGCCAGTCTGGAACACTCTTTGTAGGAATCCAATTAAGAAGTTCTTCAATCCACATGATCTCTTCCCACTGCAAACCCATCTACAACCTGATGTCATTACTGGCACAGTTATTTTGTAAACAAAGGGTCAATTCAAAACAGTATTTAGGAAAGTCATTACCCAAAGTGAGGCAGAATGGAGGCGGCCTATGAAATTAATTTTTCAAGTATCCAGAAAATGTTAATACCTTCTGAAAAAGAGATAAATAAGGATAGATAATTTTAATATAAGACAAAGAAGAAAGAAAAGACTCCAATATGCCCAGGCTGCAACACAAACCCAAGGGAAATAGGACAAGAGCACAAAGTCGAAGTGAATTTATCAGGGGATTCAGAGATGTCTACTTATCAGAAGCCACGTCAGGCATAAAACTATATATCCAAACAGAGCCAAAAGCAGTGACAGAAGTGTTTGGAGTAGTTGCAAAATTGTGAACCAAAAAGAAAAGATAGAATGAAGAGCTGAAAAGAAAGAAAAACATCATTTTCTACCCCTTTACATCATGAAGCATGGGATTATCCTGAGTTAATGGCCCACTGAGGATCCAGATATCCTGGAGATTTGGGTAACCACTTTCTAGTGGGTTTGATAATAATGTAACAGTATAATTGATGATTTGTAGAATTTCATAAGGTATAGTGAGATTGATAAATTATTCATTAGTTTATTCAACAAATGTTTATTGAGTACATTCTATACATCTGTTTTAAATGCTAGGAATATAAGAGTGAACAAACAGACAAAAATATCTGCCTTTGTGGAGCTTACATTCTAGGGGTAGATAGAAAAACTAGATTAGTAAGTAAACACACAATGTTGGTATTAAGTGCTGGAGGAAAAAAATAAAGTGGAAAGAAGGATAGAAATTTTGAAGTAGAGTGGAGGGGATTTAAAAATCTAATATAGGGCATCCAAGAAAGACTTAGAAGGTGATATTTGATAAAAGACCTGAAAAAAGTTAGGGAGTAAGCCCTGTGAGTACTTTTCAGAGTAGAATTTCTCAGCAGAAGGAATGTTACCTGAAAGGGCCCTGGGGCAGCAGCTTGCCTGGTCCCCTTCAGGAGCATCAAGGAGTAAGTGCATGTGGCTGCCGGGCAGGGAGTGAAGGGAAGAGTTGTAGTTGAGACTAGAGGGCTAACAGGGTCTTGGGGGCAAATCACATAGGGGCTTATAGATCATAAAGGCACTTCAGTCTTCGTTCTAAGTAAGATGGAACGCTATTGGGGGATTTTGAACAAAGGTGTGGAAGTATCTGATTCGTGCTGTAATAAGATTTATCTGGCTGTTATATTGAGATTAGCCCGAAGTTAAGAGGTGATGGTCCAGGTAGTAGCAGTGGAGCTGATGAATAATGGATTTTAGGTACATTTTTTGTAACCTAGAGAAAACTTCAAGAGTATTACATAGACCTCCCATATACTCTTCAAGCAGACTCATTGATCGTTTACATTTTGCCTCATTTACTTCCTATGAATATTCTTCTTTATCTTTCATCATATTATTTTTTTGGAACCATTTGAGAGTATGTTGGATACGCCATGCTCTAGTACTATTACATATTTCAGACCTTATTTACTAAGAACAAGGACATTCTATAGATATACTTTAAAGAAGGAATTGACATATTTGTTAATTGACAGAAGGTGAGAAATGAGAAAAAGAATTAAGTGTGACACCAAGGCTTTAGCTTGAGCAACTAACTGAGAAGGATGGAGTTATCATTAACTAATGTGAGGAAGGCAGAAAGAGGGGCAGGTTTGAAAGGAAAGATGGAAAGATGGCAAATTTCGTTTTGGACATATTTTATTTGGGATACGTTTTTTGTTGTTGTTGTTGTTGTTTTGCGGTACGTGGGCCGCTCACTGTTGCGGCCTCTCCCGTTGCGGAGCACAGGCTCCAGACGCGCAGGCTCAGCGGCCATGGCTCACGGGCCCAGCCGCTCCGCTGCATGTGGGATTCTCCTGGCCCAGGGCACGAACCCACATCCCCTGCATCGGCAGGCGGACTCTCAAACACCGTGCCACCAGGGAAGCTCTGGGATACGTTTTAAACTTTAGAACCAGTGGATATCTTAAGTAGACAATTGGATATTCAAGTCTGGAGTTCAGGAGAGAGGTCTGAGCTAAAGATTTCAGTTCGGGAGTTCATAGTATATACATAATATTTAACACTATGAAATCGAGTAAGATCACCTAGGAATTCGTGCAGCTGGAAAACAGAAAAGCTCCAAAGTTGGAGCTTGTGGTCTTCCAAAGACTAGAGGTTGAGGAGGTGAGAAGGAAGTAGCAGAGAAGACCAAGAAGGGGAATTCCCTGGTGGTCCAGTGTTTAGGACTCTGGGCTTTCCCTGCCGAGGGCCCGGGTTTGATCCCTGGTCAGGGAACTAAGATCCCACAGCTGCACAGCTCCTCCACCACCACCCCCCCCCCCAAAAAAAAAAGAATACCAAGAAGCCAAGAAGGAGTAGCCAAAGTAGCATTAAAGCAAGGGAAGTGTGTGTGTGGTGGGTTCAGAAGGCAAGTGACAAAGCACTTTAAAGAGGAGAGAAAAAATAAAAGTTGTCAAGTTGTTCTAACAGGTCAAGATAAGTACAAAGACCACCATTTAATTTAGCAAAGAAGTCACTGGTAACCCAGACAAGGTAGGTGCTGTGAGCTTAGAAGCAAGTGGGAGGAGAGAAATGGCCAACAGTGAGTACAGCCAACACTTTCAAGAAGTTGTCTTGAAAATAAGGAAAGAAATGGGTGGTATTTGGTTCTCAGATGGTGATCAAGAGAAATTTTTTTTTTTTTTTAGTATGAGGTAAATAGCAGAATGTTCCCATACTGTTGGGAATAAACTAGTAAAGAGAAAAGAAATAAATGATTCTGGGAGGAGAGGAAAATACTGTTGGCAGGAAGGATGGATTGAGTAAATAAGTGGAGGAATTAGCCTTAGCTAGGAGCTTGAAGAGCTCTTTTGTAGCAATAGCAGACAAGTTTGAATATTACATAAGGCACTGATGCAAATAGTGCAGATGTTAGTGGAAGCTTATGGAAATTTTCTTGATTGCTTAAGATGTGCAAGAGAAATAAGAAGAAAAGTTGGCAGTTGAAAATTTAGTGGGGGGAAGGATGCTGGATGTTTGTGGAACCAGGGAAATGTATGAAATTTGTGCAGGAAAGTGGGAGAGTGTGTTGATCAGAGGTGCAGAGTATTCAGGGGCGTTTGATTTAGTGATCATAAATGCAAAGAACAGCTAGCATGATTGGATTTTTCTCCACCCATGCACACCCATGCACTGTGAGTGCACGCACCAAGTAGGCAGAGTTGAATTTAACAAGGTTTGTGGTTTAGTCAAGTGAGGAGGAGAAGGTGAGAGGAAAGGTAGTTCAGGATAAATGCAAGGAGGTGAATTTTAAAGTAAATATGAAATCGAAATCATTTTAAGAGGAATAAATATAAGAGGGGTGGTGGACAATGAAAAAATGGTAGGATCGATAGTCACAGAACAGCCATAGATGACTGATGTAGGCTATGCACTATATACACCTAAGGGTACCCCTTCTAAGTGGGTCCCTTTCATATTTGAAATTTGATTTGTATATTTATTACAATAATTATTTGGTGGATGGAACTCTTGTTTTATCAAAAACAAATGGCCTTTTATGACATTTGTTGTTTTCTTTCTAATTTTTCAAGCAATACATGTTCATTTCAGATAACTAGAAATACATAAAAAATAAAGTAAAAAAAATTAACAATCATCCATAATCCCTGCTCCCCACATATAACCATAATTAGAATTTTGATGCATTTTGATGCATTTCTTCCCAGTGTCTACATATTTTTAAAATTGAAGTACAATTGACCTACAATACTATGTTAGTTCCAGGTACACAACATAGTGATTCAATATTTCTATGCGTTAAAAATGATCACCTTGATATATCTAGTTACCCTATATCCCACACTACGATATTACAATAAAATTGACTATATTTCCCATGCTATACATTTCACCCTTGTGACTCATTTATTTTGTAACTGGAAGTTTGTACCTCTTAATCTCCCTCACTTATTTCATTCATCCCCTAAACTCTCTTTCCTCTGGCAACTACTTATTTATTCCCTGTATCTATGAGTCTGTTCTATTTGTTCATTTGTTTTGTTTTTTAGATCCCACATATAAGTGAAACCATACAGTATTTTTCTTTCTTTGTCTGACTTATTTCACTTAGCATAATACCCTCTAGGTCCATTCATGTGGTTGTGAATAGCAGGATGTCATTCTTTTTTTATGGCCAGTAATTGTGTATATATATACCACATCTTCTTTATCCATTAAACCATTCACAGACACTTAGGTTGCTTCCATATCTTGGCTCTTGTAAATAATGCTGCAAACATCTTCTCCCATTCAGTAGATGACCTTTTTGTTTTGTTGATAGTTTCCTTCACTGTGCAAAAGCTTTTTAGTTTGATGTAGTCCCATTTTATTTTTGCTTTTGTTTCTCTTGCCTGAGGAGATATATCCCTCCAAATACTGCTAAGGCCAATGTCAAAGAGCTTACTGCTTTTGTTTTCTTCTAGGAGTTTTATGGTTTCAGGTCTTATATTTAAGTCTTTAACCCATTTTGAGTTTATTTTTGTATATGGTGTGAAAAAGTAGTCCAGTTTGATTCTTTGGCATGTAGCTGTCCAGTTTTCCTCAAACCATTTATTGAAGAGTCTTTTCCCAAATTGTATATCCTTGTCTCTTTTGTCATAGATTAATTGACAGTATAAGTGTGGGTTTATTTCTGGGCTCTCTATTCTGTCCCATTGACCTATGGTCTGTTTTTGTGCTAGTACCATCCTGTTTTGTTACTGTAGCTTTGTAGTATAGTTTGAAATCAGGGAGTGTGATATCTCCAGCTTTGTTCTTCTTTTTCAAGATTGTTTTGGCTATACTGGATCTCTTGTGGTTTCATACAAATTTTAGGATTATTTGTTCTAGTTCTGTGAAAAATGCCATTGGTATTTTGACAGGGATGGCACTGAATCTGTAGATTGCCTTGGCTAGTATGGTTATTTTAACAATATTAAGTCTTCCAATCCATGAACACAGTATATCTTTCCATCTGATTTTTTCATCTTCAATTTCTTTTATCAATGTCATAGAGTTTTCTGAGTACAGGTCTTTTATTTTCTTGGTTAGATTTATTCCTAGGTATTTATTCTTTTTGGTGCAATTGCAAATGGGATTGTTTTCTTAATTTCTCTTTCTAATAGTTCATTGTTAGTGTATAGAAAAACAACAGATTTCTGTTGATTAATTTTGTATCTGCAACTTTACTGAATTCATTGATGGGTTCTAACAGTTTTTTTGGTGGTGTCTTTAGGATTTTCTATATATAGTATCATTGAAACGGAGCAGGGCCCTACGGTCTATTACCCCACGTCCTCAGCCTGTCTTTTGTCTGTGGAAAAACTTTAGCCAAAGAATAATTTTAATCAGAGAAATGAGAAAATACAGAAACAAAGGAAAACTGTCAAAGGAGACCAAATAATAATAATTTAGTCATTAAGCATAGTCAAGGACCTTTAGTTCCTTCTCAAGGGCTATAGATAATATTCTGAGCCGTATCCTGTGAGCTGTCTTATAAATACTGAAACCCCCGCCAGGTGGAAGAAGTTAACTACATGATGACCAGACTGTAGCCATGACGTAAGCTGTCACAGTTCCAAGAACTGGCCTCAAGGAAATGAGAACAAACCGACCCTGGAACTGAAGAGTAACTGTACTTAAAACAATCAAGATGACGCTGATCAGACCACCTCATGATTAATTTCAAGATGACTGTCAGAGCTGATAGTGCTGCTTCTGCACGTAGCCCCCTCCCTCCACCTACAAAAGCTCTTGCCCACTGATTGTCATTCAGGGGGAGTCAGCCTTTGGGCAGGTGTCTGCCCTCCCCCCACCGTTGTCGGCATGCAGAATAAAGCAAACTTTCCTTTCCACCAACCCTGCCTCTTTACTGGCTTTTGAGAATCGAGCAGCCAGACACCACTTTCGGTTACATCATGTCATCTGCAAAGAGTGACAGTTTTACTTCTTCAGAAATGGTCTATTATAATAGTCTCCAAAAGAAGGAGTTGAAGCATCTTGAGGAAGGCTCCCTCTCTAATACAAAGGCAACATAAAGGCTGGCAGTGGTTTATCAATGGCTATAAGGTTCTATTCAGCTGAGGGATTATTGGAATTGAAGCAAAAGAATAAGTGGGCTGGAAACAAAAGAGGAGGTGAAGAGTGGAGCATTAACGACTGAGATTATCAGTATCAAATAATTGTTATTATTAATAATGACAAGACCAAGACCATGATCATGGGAGTGGATGGTTAAAGTAGGGGAGAGACAATAGTGGTCTAAGAACAGCTCCTGAAGGAACCATAGGGAGAAAGTGACAAGAAGACTACACTGGGTAGTCAATGATGTCATCTTAAAATTCATCAGCAATGCTAGTTTTGTGTGTGTGTTCTTTTAAAAAATAGTCTTAAAATCCTAACATGTAAAATTCTAAAATAATATCAATATGAGAGTTAAAATAGATTAAAAAGACCTAATGTTTTAAACTGGAGTTACTATGAGTTTTAATTTGAATACATGCTTGCTTTTCTCCCCAAGTCTGTGTTTGTAGTGTATACCGTTCATTGGCAAACAATCTTCACTAACGATCCGTGCTATGCTCTCTCTCTCCCTGTATCTCAGGGGCTGGAAGTCTGAGGATTACCTTTCCCAGGCTCTTTCCTGAGGGTGGGGTGGGGTAGGGTGGATGAAATGTGCGTTCTGCCTATGCTCTCACATGAGATTTGGAAGGCAAATGGGACTTAGAGAAATTGTCCCTCCAGCAGCAATGACAGTAGTTCTACAGTGGCTGATACCAAGCTCCATCACCAGGAGTCAGCGCAGAGGCAGCTGTGATGCTGCTCACCATTTGCAGCAGCATCTTGACCTCTAGGTGGCAGCAGTGAGTTACTGAGTTCTGAACTGCACCTGCAATGGCAGGTGCAATGACAGCTAAAAGCAACCATACTAACGGTCACCTCTCTAGCATTATCAAAAACTTTGAACACCTAAATCCCTGTTTCACATCCTCAAGTTGTTTTGATTTTTCTTTAATGAATCCTATATGACATAATATTTCATGCCATGCCTGGGTCCAGACCTTCAAAGGTGAGAATCTCAAGTTGGTTAGTTGACCTGCCTGGGTTCACATACAGTGATGATATGATTCCAATGCAAAATAGAATTCCAGAGAGACATGGCAAGTAGTGGAGAAGAAATTAACACCTGAAATTAAGGGCCTACTGAAGACAAGAATTTAGGAGACCAATCTGGCTATTGCTGTGGAATCTTACGGTAGGAAAAAGAACTAGAAGAACTATGATGTGTGTCAGCTACTTCTGACAATGAAGACCATAAAGAAAAGAAAATGACAAGTTCAGAAACTTTACCATCTTGGATCAAGGCATGATCAGAGACCCAGCCAGCTTCTAGGACTCTTACCCTTGCAGCTACAATGTTGACAGAGCCAAAAATCAGACCTAAGGTGTGTTGTTGCAGGTTGCACATTTATAATGTAAGATGAATTCAGAGCCTTGCTGAACCTCTCATGTGAAAGTCATGGCCCTTATTGAGAATTGCAAAAGGGGCATTTTGGAGGATTTGGTTGAATCCTAGTTCTTTGGACCCCAAATCCTCCTGAGCTTTCCTGGCCAGGAGAGGTAAGCCCCTCCTTCCCTGTCTGTCTTTCCTCTCTCATTAGCAGACTGTGAGAACTCCAGCAGAGGCAATCACCAAGTAAGGGGCTGCCTAACCCAACCAGACCATTACTGACTGCGTCCAGACCATGACGATACAAAGCCCCTTTACCTTGGAAACATAAGAGCCATTTTGTTTAGTTTCCCTGCCCTGTGCATAGAGGTTTGTCTTGAAGGGCCTTAAGACTAATGGAGAGAGGTGGAAGAAGAGACGTGCTTGTTGAATTGCACGTGGGCTCATCCCCATGAAGATGCACCTCTGTAAGACTCTGGGCTGCTGCTTTTGATGAATCGACAACATATTTTTAAATGTGGTAAATCTCTGCCATGGTGTTAACACAATTACATAAAAGAGAAAGGACAGACATATAAAAGATTATTTGCTGATTTCATATGGGCACTGTGACTTATTTTACAAATACATAGAACACAATGATGCAGCCATTGGGATAACGCTGAACTAAAATCAACTGGCATTTTTTGCTGTTCTCTGCCACTTCCTATTAACTCAGGGAGGAGGTATTGGGGGCCCAGATGCCATGATGTATAGGAATAGGATTCTGTATAAACTCAGAGGGTATGAAGAGTAGACAGATGAGGAGAACAGACCTTGGGCTCCGTGGAGGAGGAAATCAGGTTGCTCCCCAGACCGCTGTCTCTCAACCTGTGATGGCCCCCTGGTTATATTTTGCTGCTCTCAGAAACTGGTGCTCTAGCCCAATCAGCCTGTTGCAAAGTAGAGTCAGTAGTCCCTTTATGTGCCAACTTCAGAAACATTGAGAATAATAGTAATAATAACTATAATAATGATGCTAATTATATTGCGTTTCCTGACCACATGCCAGGCTCTGAAGGATGAAGTACTTGCTCATTTAGTCCCCAAAACAGCCCTATGAGTGAGATATGCTGTTATCATCCTGATTACAGGTTTGTGAAATCTGAACTTGTGAGAGATGAAATTACTAGCTAACAATCACACAGGTAGTTAATGACGGAGCTGAGACTCAAGCATAGCCCTTTCTTGCTTCAAAACCCAAGACTTTAACCACTATACTATTCTGACTTCCTTCTGTCACCCATGACCTTATGTCCCATACACTTTATCTATTAAACATCCCTCAAATCCATGCACTTTCCCCATCACCATCACTCTAATAATTAGGCCTATGATCTTTCTAAAAGATTACTGTAGCAACTTCCTAACTGGTCTACCTTTACCCATTTTGGCCCTACTTCTAATCTGTTTTCCACATTGTAGCCAAAGGGAAATTTTCAAGACATAAATGTAATCATACTGCACCACTTACTGAGAACACTGTAAAGACTTTACGTAAAGACCCGTCTCTTCGGGCTGGTTTTTAAGACCTGCACAATCTACCCTTCCCTTCATTTGGGGTCTCAAGGGGCCCATTTCCTGGTGTAGCTCCTGTCCCCTCCCTTGCTTTCTCTTCTGCAGCCACATTGGTCTTCACTTCCTCAAATGCACCATGTACTTCTCCTCCATTGATCCTTTGCACACTGTGCCCCCTGTCTGGAGCGCTGTTCCAGACCCCAGCCTACCTGTCTTTCTCTTAGTTAACGTTGCCTTTCCTGCAGATCACAGTTCAAAGGTCACTTCCTTAGCAAAATCTTCCTGATCTCTAAACTAAATTAATTCCTTTCACTGAAGGCTCTCATTTTTTTTTTCCTTCTCTTGGAGGCTGAGGTTTTATAATAATTTGTGTGGCTCTTTGATGAGTGTCTCTCTTCCTGATTATACTGGAAGCTCTGTGAAGGCAGGAACCAGGTCCACTTTTACTTACCACTGTGGCTCCAATGGTTAGGACAATATTCAGTATATGGTAGGTGTTCAAAAGATAGTTGTTGAATAAATGAAGCTGCAACACACTTTCCTGGGGTTTATGGAGAAAGAAAAAGAAAAAAAAAAGACAAGCCTGTTCCAAAAGTCGATGATGTGCGTAGTCCTTCTGTGGAGGATAAAATTGAGCTGAGAGTGGACATTCAGTTCATCAGGCAACCAGGGCCAGCCAGGCAGCCCTAGGCTTCTGCCTGTCTGTGCCTGGGAGAAGAGCAGCTAAGTCTAATGAGGGAGTTTCAGTCGGTGGGTTGAGTTGCTTAGACGAAAGCACAGGCAGAGGGGAAGAACTCAGTCAGATCCTCTCCTCCTGAGTGGCAGGCCTGCAGCTTGGATCTCAGTCTGGTCCCACCCAGGCAGAGGGAGCTAACTGGCACCACTAGGCTCTGGCCGGTTATCTCCACAAGGAGCTCTGGGCATCCACGGTGAGTGTCACCGTGAGGCAGAGGCAGGATATGTTGAAAGTGATCCCCAACATCCCCTCTCCAGGCACGACTCCCTGGTGCAACCAGTGCTGTACTTAGAGATTCATTCTTTGGTCTCTGAGATATGTAAACACAAGGAAAGGTAACACATCAGGTGAGTTTACCAGATTCATGTCAGATATTATTTTGATGGAATCCAAAAGGGAGAGAATTTGAAGGAAATGCAAAACTAATCAGTGGAGTGTTGGCAGCAAGTGAGGAGGGAAAGGCAGGAGGCAAAGAAAAACTTCATCCACTTTAAAGCCCCATCCTTCCATTCTGCAAATGTAGAGAATAGGAAAAACTATTTTCAGATAGAAAATTCGAGAAGGTAATTATTATTTTTAAGATTCTTGCAACATCGTTTCGATTATTTGAGTTGCCACAATCCTGTTGGACTTGGGCTTCATTGTTGGTGAAGAGAGACTATGTTTGACTTTGCTTGGAAACCATAAAACCACAACAAGATAAATTCTTCCGAAGGCTACTAGGCAACCCCAGACTCTCCTCTACACCATGAGAAGGACTTGTGATGAAAGCCTCAGGGAGAGCGTGAGGGAACCTGAAGGTAGTTCTCCAGGGTCATCTTAACGAATAACCAAGAATAAATACGATTCAGATGTCAGGTGTCTTCTCGGGAAATCCAAGCCTTATAAACCCATGAACAAAAATCTATAGTCTGACCAGTCTCCCTAAAATTATATGCTACTGATTTGACAGCCAAAAGGTCAGCCGTTAGGATCTTTTTGAAAGTTGATTTAAAAGGAGCCAGAGGAATGTCCTCATTGAACCGCACCACTTCCTTCCCGGGACCATCAGGGAACCTCCCCAGCCTTTCAAGATAGGTTCTGCTCAGGAAGGTCAGCAGGGCAGTGGAAACCCCAGGCAAAGTTAGCGAGGCGGGGCAGCGAATCCCCTTCCCAGCGCTCTCGGCCATTTCTCTCCTCCTCGACCTCCGGGAGGTGGACCCCGTGGAAAGGCTCCCGGAGAGGGAGGCTCACGAAAAGGCTTTGCAGCTGCGGAGAGACGCCGGAGGCCGTGCTTCTCCGGGAGGTAGGGAAGCGGGTGAGAGAGGCTCGGGCCCCCGCCCCTGGCTCTGCCAGGGACCAGCGCATCCTGGAGCTGGGCGCCGGGCGCGGGGAGGGGCGTGGCGGCGCACGGGTCGCGCCGGGAACCTGCCTGGGGGCTGAACCCGCCTAGCCAACCTTCCCGAAGGGAGCTTTAGTGCGGGGGCGGGGGAGTGGGAGGAGGCCTGAACCCCCAGGGTGCACCCGGAAGGAGGACCGCTTGCAGAGGGAGGGCAGAGCAGCCGAGCAGCTGGGCGCAGGAGTGAGTGAGAGAGTGTGCGAGCGGGCCCGGGAGCGCGGCCGCGGATCCGCCGCCGGCGGGGAGCCGGCCCGGCGTGTTGTACTCGGTCACCAGGGCCGCCCGGCGCCCCGCTGCCCTGCAGCCGCGCCCCGGCTCCCGCCACCGCGGCCGGCCCAGAGCGCGCACCGGCACCGCCGCTGCGCTCGCTGCGCTACCTGGAACCAGAACGAGCCCGAGAGAGAGAGAGAAGGTAAAGGGAAGGAGAGAGGGAGAGAGGAAGGAGAGAGAGAATATGGGTGCAAGCAGCACAAATTGCAGACAAATTGTAAGCAAGTTTGTATGTGCGTGCTCGGGGTCGTGCGTGCTTGATGGGAGGGAGAGGATGGTGATGGTGGCGGTGGTGTGCGTACGTGTGTGATACTCAAGGATGAGGAGAGACGGAGGTGGGGAGCGTTCTCCTTGCATCTCGTGCGTAGATGCCCCTATTAACGTCCCCCCTCTGAGTTGTCACTTCCGCTTGTGGCACTTCTTCTGGGGTCCAGTGATGCAGAAGAAAAAAGCAGCCACCCTCTTATTGCGATGGTCGAGACAGTTGCTACTATCAGATGGGAGATGTAGGGCGCTGAACAAATTCCAGGAGCCTCCCTTCCTCCACTGCCGACTATTTTAGGAAGGGCTGGGGGAGGGGAAATGGGTAGCACGGCCCGGGGCTTGAAGAACAGCGGAGGCCGGGGCTTCAGACTCTACTCCAGCTGTCGCCCTGCGATTTCTGGCAGGCGGACCCTACGCTAGAGGGCAAGATAACTTTCATCTCCTCTCCAGAAAGATACGTTTCAGACAGATTTTGCATCACTGCCGGAGGGAGTTCTGTGAAATGGTGGTTCACAGAGCGGCAGGTGTATGGCAGAGGGCAGGAAAATATGCAAAATAAAGCAGCTATTAGCCATCAGGAAAGAAAGCCGGCTGGGAAACGGGGTTCAGCGGGCTGCCTCGGATAACAGAGCTTGGAGGCTGCAAGTTCAGGCCCTCTTCCACAAATAGAGTCAGGTTCAACCCTGGGGAGAAAAAGACACCAGCTGTGAAGCCGGTCTTAGCATCCCAGAATGTCCATTTCAGAGCTTCTCAGTTTGGGGTAGAAAACCTGTACGCATCTGAAAATTTTCTGTAAATGTTAAGAGAGTTCAAAATGAATGTTTTTTTTTTCTCTCTCTCTTCTTTAATGGGTATCTATTTTTGTCTTCATCTGAGAGCTATTTTTCCAAAGAAAGCGTTTGTATTCAGGAGCTAGACTTGTGTATGAGAAATATTATAATTTTCAATTAAGCAAAGATTATTAATATGACCCACATCTGTGTAAAATGCTGATTTAGCCATGAGTCATGAGGATTGTTCTTTGAGAGGCCTGCTGTTCTCCATGATGAAAAAGATTAATAGGATGGATAAAAACTTCCTGACATCACCAGAACAGTGTAATAAAAAACACATCTGTTTTTTGCTTGCATTTTTGAGTCTGTTTATTACTTTCTGGCAATTTTAGAACAAAATGTGCCAGATCAACACTAAATATATTTCAGGCTGAAGATAAAGACACATCTTCAGACTGACTCAGATAATAATATTGCTCAGTTATTATAGCCTCACTTTTGTCTGTCTTAACTAATATTTGCTCAGTTATTACATTATAGCCTCACTTTTGTCTGTCTTAACTAATATTTGCTCAGTTATTACATTATAGCCTCACTTTTGTCTGTCTTAACTAATGATTTTTTCACAAACTGGTTTATTTCTGTCCTCGTCCCCCACGTAAGAATTTTTTTCCACTTGATTCTTCTGTGCAAAGAAGTAAAGATTGAGAAAAGGTAGCTTATCATTGAAAAATGTTCAAGAATTGCTTGTGCTAAGTGGGGAGGGTGCTACAGTAGGACCTGCTCTCTGATAATTATGCAGCCCACACAGCTACTTGGAGATGAAGGGAGGTGTCACTGAAACCAGATGTAAGAAACCCATGACTGGGCAAGGTTAGTAGCAATTTCTCCCCAGGGCAGACGGCACCAGCGCTAGATACAGCAGTCACACCCTGTGGTCTGAAGACAGGCGTGCAGGACCCAAGGCTCCCCTTTGAGGAAGTCTGCATATCTCCTTCTCTGAAATGTGTTAAATGTGTCCTTCCTTGTGGTCTAAACCAGTGAGAACTCATGTTTGGCACGAAGTGCAATATAGACTCTAGTAAAGCACGGGAGGAAGGTAGCAGGTATCTTTGGGCAAGATTTATACTCCAGGCTTACAAAAAAATGTTCAATCATGACATAGTATCTGTCTTGCTGATCAGCTCTGCACTTCGTCTTTTGAGTACTTCTACATATTTTTGTTCTTCCAGGGAAAGGACCAATTTTTATTTGTTACCCTGTAAAATTCATGAGGGAATAATTAGCAGCCCTGTTCACTGATAGCCAGTACACAGGCATCAGTAATATTTTTGTATTAACTGCAGGATGTCCCTCTTCTTCCCCACCATTTAGCCATCTTAGCATTCATTAATTAGTACCATTACTAAAAGATGAATAGAGAAAAACAATAATTAAATGTAAAATTAGACACTTATGTGATTCGCTCCAGCAAAGGACTTAGATGGAAGGGGGGTTGAGATGTATTCAGTAGCTTTTTTTTTTTTTGCGGTACGCGGGTCTCTCACTGTTGTGGCCTCTCCCGCTGTGGAGCACAGGCTCCGGACGTGCAGGCTCAGTGGCCATGGCTCACGGGCCCAGCCGCTCCACGGCATGTGGGATCCTCCCGGACCGGGGCACGAACCTGCGTCCCCTGCATCGGCAGGCGGACTCTCAACCACTGCGCCACCAGGGAAGCCCCCTGTATTCCTTTTTAATAGAACAAATAGGAAACTGCTTTAGCAGCCAGTTGTCCATTCTGCTTAGAGACTGGAAAAGTCAAGCTGTGATGATTCATTCCCGTGCTTTTCACAGGTGTTGGTGTTAAGAAGAGTACATTGTTCAGATAGGAGAATCCCAGATAGCAGATACTCTAAATTCCCTCTGCATCCCACATGATAAATACAGCAGATGGTAGTGGTTGGGTATTCTCTTTGCTCCTACAGTACCTTGGATTTCTCCATTACAATACGCAACCTACTTTATTGTAATATTGTTTGTATCATCCCCTGCTCTGGTACATAAACTCTAAGAGGGGCTTATCTGTCTTGTTCACTGCTATTTACTCAGTACTGGTGTCCTTTACACGTGGTTTCTCAATACATTTGCTGTATGACATAATAAATACAGGAATCTTACCTCTCTGCTAGGTGTGGTGGATATAATTAGCTGCTTTATAATCTTAGTTCCTTCCCTGGAAATGATTAGAAGATGGTGCAAGGACTGTTGGCACACAACCCATCAGTGTCTCCCTAAGTCTCCCTTCCCATCCCTCACCCTCTCTTCCTCCCCCCACCCCCCGCCCAATATCCTGCACCTGATTAAAAACTCTTAATTAGCCTGGGACTCTTGAGATCATTGACGGTGCTGGACATTCCTCTCATGTCCTAGTTCTGTAGGTCATGCCCACATGGACAGGAAGAGGCAGAATTAAGACTCAGCTCCATGTCTCTTTTGGTCCAGAGTCTGTGCATTTCCCGTTACCACGATCCCATGTCAGGTGGTTGTTGAGCACCTCCATACACAGAACCAGCTCAAGATCATCCAGCTAGTCAGAGCAGAGCTAAGTCTAAACTCACATCTTCCTACATCCAGAACACATATCTTGTAAAAATCTCCTTTTATTATCTTTGTCTGATTAATTTGAAATTTTTATCAAATCACATGGCCCTTTAAATTTAAGTATCAGTAGAAAGCAAGAATATCGTAATTTCACAAAATAGGAAATATGTGTGTACGTGAATGGTAAAAGCAAACTATTTAATCTTATGTCTAAAAAGGGAAGGATGTTGCATCAGCGTCTTTTGCAGTGGGGAGGAAGGAGTTTTCTGAGGGTAGTCCTGTAGAAAACTACACGTTCATACTTTAGTGAGGAATAGAGGAAAACAATAATTAAATGTAAAATTAGACACTTATGTGACTCACTCCGGCAAAGGAGTGGGAGTGAAAGTGATTCAAGAAAACAAAAATATATACTGGGGGCTAGGATGTATTCCAGAGATCTAGTTAATATCAGTGGGTGTGATGTCAAAACAGCAAGAGTTATAACCTCTATGCCTGCAGAATGCTCATGGTCTCATTAGAGGGAGATAAGACTGACTGTTAAGGATTATAAGACAGGTCTTTGCATAGCGTGGCTTGTTGGTGCTGGAGGAATGGAGGGAATTGCTGAAAGTGCGCTGCTGTGTGAGCGGGGGCTTCGCGCAGAGTGTGGGTCCTCGGCTGGGTCCAGCGAGCCTTTGGATTTGCTCAGCTGAGCGTGTGGAGGGGTAATTAAGATGCTGTTCAGCAAGGATGTGAGGGTATGAACTGCAGAGTTTGGGGAAATAGTGACCTGCACAGCTCCTCTACTGCTGCGCTCAGCCTATGGTACCGTGGCCCACAGAAGCTCAAGTCAGAGCCCTGAGAGTCATTCACGATCCCCTGGCTACCTCACCCCCCACTCCCTGTCTCCCCCCAGTCACCAAGTCCTGCACGTTTTGCCTCCTCAAGATTTGTTTGGATTTTACCCTCCGTTCACCATCCTGTTTCAGTCTTTCATCATCTTCCACCTGGACGCCTGAGATACCTTCCTAACAGATCTTCCTGGAACTTTGAGCTGTCAACCTCAAATACACCCTTAAAAAATGTACCTAGAATGGGCTTCCCTGGAGGCGCAGTGTTTTAGAATACGCCTGTCAATGCAGAGGACACGGGTTTGAGCCCAGGTCTGGGAAGATCCCACATGCCGGGGAGAAACTAAGCCTATGTGCCACAGCTACTGAGCCTGAGCTCTAGAGCTTACAAGCCACAGCTTCTGAGCCCGTGTGCCACAACTACTGAAGCCTGCACGCCTAGAGCCCGTGCTCCGCAACAGGAGAAGCCACTGCAATGAGAAGCCGGCGCACTGCAACGAAGAGTAGCCCCCGCTTACCACAACTAGAGAAAGCCCGCGTGCAGCAACGAAGACCCAACACAGCCAAAAATAACTAAATAAAATTAAAAAAAAAAAAAAGAAAAAGAGCAATGTACTTAAAAAAAAAAGTGTAGCTAGAATAACCTCAATCACACGTGGTCACGTCTAGCTTCAAAATCCCTCAAGGTTTCCTGTTGCCTCCTGGAGACTCAGGACCAGCTTCTGGGCAGAGCATACAGGGCTGAGCCATCTGGCTGCTCCCTCCTTTGCCAGCCTCAGCCCCAGAATGTCACCTGATAGAGTCCCTCACTGACTGTTGGCAGTTCTACATACAAATCATGCTGTTTCTTGTGTCCATGCCTTTGCTCAAGCTATCCATCCTGCCTGGCATGCATCTTGTTTTTTTTTGTTTTGTTTTTTTTTTGCGGTACGCAGGCCTCTCACTGTTGTGGCCTCTCCCGTTGCGGAGCACAGGCTCCGGATGCGCAGGCTCAGCGGCCATGGCTCACGGGCCCGGCTGCTCCGCGGCGTGTGGGATCTTCCCGGACCAGGGCACGAACCCGTGTCCCCTGCATCGGCAGGCGGACTTTCAACCACTACGCCACCAGGGAAGCCCTAGGGGAGCCATTTGTAAGATCCCTTAGGCACTTCTCACTGTCTATCAGTCTTCAAATTAAGGTAGCTTTGGTATGTGGGCTGGTGGAATGTTTTTCCCCAGGACATGAAGGCTGCTAATGGGTGTACAGCTCAAGTAGGGCTGCAGGCCTTGAGGCATGAGGGCCAGCCATTAGTAATTATTTCTCCTCTGAGAACCCCTGGGGGAACCACCCACTGAGAGGTACCTCTCTAGCCTAGAAGCTGCCGAGTATTGGGTCCTGCTTTCTGTATCTTTGCAAGTAGCCAGGAGAAGTCTGTCTTTGCCTTCTTACCAGTCAGTGCTATTCACTGCACCACTGACCCCTAACTTGCTAAGTGACCGGTACACCCTTTCTGGCCCCAGAAATGTGCAGGGCAGCAGCAGTGTGCAATGTTTTACATCCTTTTTGAGGTAGTGGTCTAAAAAGATGTTATCAGCGTATTCGTAGAATCTTACTAGATACCAGTATATACTGGTGTTAATGCCATTTTAAAAATCAGTTGTAATCTGTAATTACACTGTATTACTTAACCAATTCTTCACAAATAATACAAGTTTTATGACCACACATTCACGTTATAATGTTTGATAGCACTCATAGACACCTCTTATTTCCTTGCCGAAGAAGTTGGACCATCCCATAGATGAAGGTGGACCACACACATAGATGCGCTGTGTTTTCTTTACCGTCTTGGCTTTTGCCGTCCTCCCCTGCCCCCGCTCTGTTTCTTTTCTTCACCTTCATCATCACAGCCCAGAGATGAGTATGAATTGTAAAAGTATCATGCTCACATAAGCCCCCTTGGTTTGGTGTCTTGGTTAAATTTCTTTTCTCTGGGTACATTTTTCACCCTCCTCTTCTTTCTGTCATCAGTTGTCCTGTTCATGGCAAGGCCTCCTCTTCGGCTAACCCTAGGATTAGGAAATTCATGTTCAAAGTACATGTCTCCATGTCAAGATTTCATCAACTACTCTCTTATCTCTTTTTTACCTCCCCGCGTCCAGCATGATGAATTAAACTTGACCAAAGCAGAGAATACAGGAAGGAAAGGGATTGGAAGGAAAATGTCCTCTCTGTTAGCCCCCCAACTTATTTTAGAATCTTTCTATGGGGAGGGAAAAGCTAGATCAAACCCATTTGTCTTCTAAAATGACAAGATTCGAAATTTGGATTTCTAGAATGAAATAATTTTATATTTATCCTGTTTCAATTCATCAAATTTTAGGAGCTAAAATCTGATCTCATTCCTAAAAAGTGTACAAACACAACAGAGCAAAATAGGTGTGCAAAGCAGGCTGAAATAGCCCAGATAAGAGAACCTGTGAATAGTAGGAAATAGAACCAGCGTTTTGAATACAGGTACTTTCACTTTCATAGATCAATGAAAAAGGTCTAGTTTAAAAAGAAAACATGGAAAAAAATGAATATTTCTCCTTTTAGCAACCAATTTTGCTGTGTATGTTTTGATTATGTGTTTATCAAGTACCATGAGAATTCCTCATATTTGCCTGTTACTTTATAGTTTATAAGTATTTTTACATTAGTTATTTCACTTCAGAAATAAGAGATGAATCATCTCTTCAAATTGAATAAAGATAGCTCTACTTTTTGCACTCGGGTGACCTATATAGATGTTTTAAAAATATTGAACCTTTTCTGTTTGGTTTTCAGGTTCCTGAGTTCATTTAAGAGGACAGTCTTAAAGCAAAAGAAGAAGAAAGAAGTGGTTGGATTTCTGGGAGATCTCTTCGCTGACTGCTGTGAGTGCCTGGGATTCGTCCATGACTCGATAGAACTGGAGAAGTTCAAGTATGTTTTCTGGAGGGACCTAGGGCTGCACTACGTCAGGCAGAGAGTCTCCAGTGGTGGTTCCACGCCAAGGTGGGACCATGGCAGCCTCCAGGACAGCCTCGCGGGCTTCTCGGGACATCGCCAACGTGATGCAGAGGCTGCAAGGTAAGGGGCAGAAACGTCAAGGGTTTTTTGTTTTGTTTTCTCATATGCTTTAAATTTTAAATGCCAGCTTACCTCAGATTCTCTTCAGTTTGCTTGCGTTTTTGTTCAATTTTATGAAGCTGCAGCAGGGAATAGCACCGTGATGGCTTTTATCCTAGTGTTTTCAAACTAGTCCATGCTATTTTAAGATGCTGTCTTCTTTAAGTAGAAAAAAGACAAAGCTCCTTTTTTGGTTTCGTGTCTGCATTAGTGTGACCTTAATGGCTATTCAGTTCAGTGTCTGGCTGAGAACTGAGTCATCGGCAAACTGTCTTTCAATAAAAAATGACGATACAGCACCATGACAAGGCCCTGATAAGGATATCATGACAATGGTGGACAAATAACTATATGCTACAGTCAAATAAGTAAACCAGTGGTTTAGTTATCCCAGCGAGAAAGCTCTTGGACATCTAGAAAGTCTTTAAGCAAAAAGAGGCCAAAAGGCCCAGAGGGGTGTCATGACCTGACGAGATTAATGGCTCGTGGCCCCGTGTGGACTGGAACCCCGTCCTTCACCTGTGTTCTTTCTCCAGCACCAAATGGTTTTACACAAGAGAGTTAACAGGGAAATGTTATGGCAGCTCATAGATGAATTCTTCAGTGTGAATCGTTCAAGTTCTTTCATTTGAAATTGAAACTCATAATTTTCAAAGGAGTTTTTGGAAGTTAATAACAATTTGGCCAAATTATGAATGGATTTTGCATTAACAGAAAGATTGGAATGGCTGTGACTGGGTTAATTCCCAGAACCTTGTCCTTCCTTTCCTTTTTAAGTGAGTAGTTGATTTTTACTTTGTTCTGGTTCCTAAAATCAAAGGCTGTGAACAGTATGACTTCCATCTGAACTAGAAAAATATTAAAATAGGCTTTAAAATACACACTTTAATATGTGTATTCCTTGAACCAGAAAAAAGAAATCATCATCCACACCTACATGAAAATATTGCTTCTTTTGTCACAGTCCTCCTGTTACTTCTCTCAGGCTTCAAATGGCTGTTTTCAGGATATAAAACTGGCCATACTTAGCCGTGTTTGGCTCTAGGCTTTGTCAAGCGAGCTTGAGCATAATACTGTAGCTTGGCTTTTGAGCATGTGACTTTGCACCGCAGCCGTCATATTAATCTGTCACAGCCCCACTTTCCTGGCTTCTAATGCATTTAATGTGCACACGAGCAGTCATTTCCAGTTAGGCACTTTTCACTTTCAGATACAGACCAGACTCTCACCTCTGGCTGTTCATGACCCGGAACATGCTCCGATTTATAGAAAATCAGGCTATCAGTGGGAATGGGTGTTTTTCTTTGTCTGACCGGAGACCACCCGTTTGACTGAAGCTCCTGCAGTCACGTGACCCCCACCCATGTTCATCTGCCTGGGCTGATTTGTGGTGCTTCTGTGCAAGCAGTGTTTGTTTCCCAACAATTGTGGAAAAATCCCACTCGTCATGCTGGAAAGAACCTTGTTAGATAAAAGACCAGATCCTTGCTGAATATGTGGGCATAAACCTCCTCCATAGGCTGAAAAACCTTTGACTGGGTCTCCCCGTTGCCAAGGATCTCCAGTTTAAGTGGTACATCTTTACTTGGGTGGATGGAACACTGAACTTGGAGTTCTTTACTCTGTCTTGTCCGTCTTTGCCGTTTGCCTGGGTACAAATGACTGAGCCATTTTGTGCCCCCGTAACCTCAGCTTCAAAATGATGGAATGGAAACTTAGGGTTCTTTGCAAAAGTGTGGGAAGATACTTAGGTAACGAAGCAGATTTTCCTTTGAATGACTAAATGTGAAAATTCTGTGGATAAGATACATATTGACAACAAAGGAAAGGTGTAGAAAGTAAGTTTGAAACACTTAATTCAGAATCAGATTATGGTCCTACCAGCACTCTACTCTTTATACTTATTTTGGTTTGAGTGAAAATTCTTTTATTAAAGTAGTGGTTAGAGGTGAGAGGAGAGGGAAGGGTACTGATGCCTCAGGGTTTTATTTTATTTTATTTTTTGTAGTGTAGCAGCATGGATGGACTTGGAGGACATTATGCTAAGTGAAATAAATCAGAGAGAGAAAGACACATACTGTAGGATGTTGCTTAATGTGGCATCTAAAACATACAACAAACTAGGGAATATAACAAAAAAGAAGCAGACTCACATATATGGAGAACAAATTAGGGGTTACCAGTGGGGAGAGGGAAGTGGGGAGGGGAATATAGGGGTAGGGGAGTAAGTGGTACAAACTACTATGTATAAAATAAATAAGCTACAAGGATATATTGTAAAACAAAGGGAACATAGCCAATATTTTATGATAACTATAGACAGAGTATAACCTTTAAAAACTGTGAATCACTGTATTATATACCTGAAATAACATATAATATTGCATAGCAACTATACATCAATAAAAATTTTTTTATTAAGGTGATGGTTAGGAGTGAGAGGAGACAGAAGGGTACTGATGGCTCAGTGCTTTGTTCATTTGTTTGTTTTCGTGGATGTACAGATGGTTTTGCTTGAGAGGTGGGTGGAGTGGGGGAAAGCCCTGGAGTCCCACCCTCCCCGCACCCTAGGCCTGTGATGGTAAATGTCCTAATTTAGCATCTATGTGTTTAGGGACCCCACTTGCAAAATGTGGACTGTTTTCACCCTGCTCAGCTCTCTCAAGATTGTTGTCAGGCTCAGTGACATAATAGACAAAAGGTGCTTTAAAAACTATAAATACTGTCATATGGTCAGCTGTTCCGATTGTCATGGAAGAAAACTGGATGAGAAGGCACAGGCCTGACAGTTTGTTGCAAATTGGGCTAGTCATGCAGATTTGGGGAGGAATGTTAACCGTTTTTTTTATATTCTGTACTGTATAAAGCAAGTAACTGTATTACATAATGAAGGGACTATACTTACTGTATAATTTTTTTCCTCTCTAGTATAAGAAAAAGTTATAACATGTCCTAAGGGTACTTGACAAATTTAGAACAATAAACCTTACAATTCAGAAGGAGAGAAAATTCCTGAGCCCTAGATACTTATCATTAACTTTTAGCATCAATTATGTCATAAAATAGGTAATTGGTGACAACAAAATGTAAGATCTGTACAAGATGCAACACATCTAGCCTGCAACAGTGAAAGCCAAATGACAGGGCTGGAAGGAAAGGTGATCTGCGGATTTGTCTGTTAACATATTGATCTGCTGGGTTAATTTTGCCGATTCAGCTGGCAAGGCCTCCTCTTCATCTCAGCTCTCACTGTGCATCCTGCTGATGGCTTTGAACCCAAACAAGAGTCAGCCGGCCAGAGGAGACCTGTCTTCTGCCAGGGGTATTGAGTAACTTTTCTTGCCTGCTACAACGTCCAAACGAGGGACCAAGGTCCTAATAAACGGAGGGCTGCTATTATTACCCAGATAATTAAGACAAGTGAGGGAATTTATTTGAGGAACAGGAAATTTTTATTAACTTAAATAGAACCAGAGTTGCTATTTTCAAAGTTCAAATATATAAGAACATTCTTCTAGAATCCTCTTCTCTTTGCCTGGATAGATAATCCACATAACTAATGTTTTTCCCCCACTCTAGGGTTTTATTGTCATATCAGCTCCATGTATAACTAATAAAAAGCAACATTGAATAATGGTAACTTGGCTTTCCTCTCTTGCTTATTTAGTTTACAACCATAATTGGTGACTGTTTTTCTGCTTTTAGTTTTTACTTCCAGTGCTATGAAATTAAGGCACACACATAGATTGCTACATAATTTAGCTGCTACTGTAGCAGTTCAATATTTCACCTTTGCCACTGTTTGTACTTGTTCGGGCATAATGTTTTAGGCTGGGCTCCTGAATTATGGATGAGCGGACAGACTGCAATGAAGAGTTTTGTTTGCTCTTAAGAAGAATGAATGTTTCTGTAACTTTTACCATTTAAATATAAGCAATTTAATATTTAAATAAAAGCAAATATTAGACACTGGCATAATACAGGGCATTTAAAATTTTTTTTCTTTTTTTTTTTTTTGCGGTACGTGGGCCTCTCACTGTTGTGGCCTCTCCCGTTGCTCTCTCTCCTCTACGTGACACACTAGCCTGCCCATTTGAGTCTTCTCTGGCATTTACCACTTGCTCTGTAAGGTTGCATGGATGCCACCCTGCCTTGAAATAATCAACACTGATACTTTAATTTAAAAATCCTGGGCTTCCCTGGTGGCGCAGTGGTTGAGAGTCCGCCTGCTGATGCAGGGGACACGGGTTCGTGCCCCGGTCCGGGAAGATCCCACATGCCGCGGAGCGGCTGGGCCCGTGAGCCATGGCCGCTGAGCCTGCGCGTCCGGAGCCTGTGCTCCGCAACGGGAGAGGACACGGCAGTGAGAGGCCCGCGTACCGCAAAAAAAAAAACAAACAAAGGAAGAAACCAGTTAACTTGGCTTCTACTTTATTTGCTTTCTTTAAAAAAAATCTTTAACTGAATTTTAATCAAAATTGGGTTTTGACCATAAAATCATTTTAAGGACACCTGTCCAGTCTGAATGGGTTACTGTATTGACCCCTCAGATGTGTGTGTTGTTTTTGTAACTGTCGTGCTTTAAACACATTTTTCCTTCCTAAAGATATATTACATGTTCATATTACTATTAAATGTATTAAAGCATTAACATTTGTATAATGCCCTATCCTCCAAGCTTTTCCTTTTGCAGAGCCTTTTATCCACTGTGCATTATGGAGAAAGTGCCTGAAGCCTTCAGGATTTTTAAAGGCCTGTAAAAATATTGGCTCTCAAATAGAAAAAGAAAACTGCTAAATCAAAATTCACCAAAGTTTACAAATGCTAAAATTATGTCAACTACCTTGAAGGTAGAAATTGGGTCAAACGCATGTCAGTGCCCTGTACATTGAGTAGCACAGTGCATTTCCTAGTATGGACAATTCGTAAGTATTGTTGAGTGAATATAACAGACTGATTTTCAGCGGTGGAAGCAGGGAGACTAGGAGGGTCAACTTTGATAACTCGGAAGAGAGATAAGAGTGGCTTCGACTAGATATTAAACAATGGATAGAGACAGAAGTGGTAAAAATCTAGATATATTTCGAAAGTAAAGCCAAAAGATTTTGCTGATGGATTGGCTGTGGTGTGTGAGAGAGAGGAGTGAAAATTGGCCCCTTCATTTTTCATTTGGAAATGAGGAAATATATAAGACTGTTGGGAATAAGGTTGAGAAGGAAAATCAAGAGCTCTGGGGGACATGTTACATTTTAGATGGCTGGTGGACATCCAAGAGAGTAATTGAGTGTCTGAGACTGTAGAGATCAAGGGAGAAGATACAGCTGGAAAAAACATTTGGAAATCCTAAGCACATAGAGAGTATTTAAAGCTGTGGGATGGGCTGACACCACCCAGGGAATAAGAATAGATAGAGGGCTTCCCTGGTGGCGCAGTGGTTGGGAGTCCGCCTGCTGATGCAGGGGACACGGGTTCGTGCCCCGGTCCGGGAGGATCCCACATGCCGCGGAGCGGCTGGGCCTGTGAGCCATGGCTGCTGAGCCTGCGCGTCCGGAGCCTGTGCTCCGCAAAGGGAGAGGCCACAACGGTAAGAGGCCCGCGTACCGCAAAAAAAAAAAAAAAAAAAAAAAAAAAAAGATAGAAAAGAGGTTTGAGAACTAGAACATCCAACATCAGGGGCAGGAGGATGAGGAGAGCCCCACATATGAGACTGAGAGCTGCAGCCTCTGTGGTTAGAAGAAAGAAGACAGAAGGCTTCCCTGGCAGCCAAAGGAGAAAGTTCAAGGATGAAGTGATCAATTGTGTTGATGCCATTAATGTTCTTTACATGTGCAGATTTCAATGTTTATAGCACATAAAAAGATTATGTGTTTTTTATATATAAATATCAGGCCTGAGTTGATGCATATAGTTTCAAAATCATTTCTGGAAGAAGAAAAGAATGGTCCTGTGCGTTGCCCGTAAAGAGTTGCAGGGTTCTTGGAAGTTAATTGGATAAGAGCAATTCCTTAAGAATTAATTATATAAATAAAATTCTGTATTGATGTTGAGCCCAATCAATAATGCATCCTAAGGATAAAATAGCTCTCACTCAGGCCCTAATCAGCTCTCCATCCTTGTGGAGTTGGGGACCCTGCTGTGAACTGAAGGATTGTCCTTGTGAGAATGGTGCGTCCACTGATGCCATTTTGGACACCTGTGTGTGACTCTCGCATCTCAGTGCACCTCCTTCGCTCATAAATCTCCACTTGCACCCCTTGACTTTATCTTTCTAGACTCGTTCCACATAAGAAAACTAAGAGCATTCCTCTCCTGTTTTGGAGAAAGTCTTTATGGAGTCGGTGTCATCTCTTTTCACTGCTTTGGTCATTGTTGAGTTAGCTCCTCTAGGACGTAATGAAACTATGACATTCAAGGTGTTTGGATTATCTGAATCATTGTGACGACTTTGGAATTGCCCCTCCATTGAGACTGGGGTGGTAGGTACCATTCCCCAAAATGCTGTAACTGAATTTGGGAAAACGACGTTTGCATTTGGGAGAACTCTTTCAATCATTGTGCTGGTAGCTATTTAACTCCGCCTGTGTTGAGTCAAACCTGGGGCCGTGGGTTGGCCTCTGTAAGAAAATGGAGGCCACACAGGTGCCCTTGAACTTTAGAGTTTCATGAATGTATAATTTAGGTAATAGATACCGATAAAGGGAAAAAGTGCTAGACTAAATGTCATGTGATATATTCCTGATATATCTTAAAAGCCTTATAGAAGCAATTCACACCCCAGGTTATTATTTTTCTCTTATATTTTCCTTCTAATTGGAGCTAATGAGACTATTGACACATTTTTTATGTGGTATTCACACCTAAATACATAGTTCCTGATCTTTGCATGACATTTTGTAATTAAGCAATTATCAGTCATAGGATTCAGTTAATCATGTACTCATTTAGCTAGAAGTTATCGTGTAAGAATATATGCCGCTTTGCCATAATTCTGAGGACAGGCAAATCATAATTTTCTGTTTGTTTTACTCAAATAAATGAATGAAAATGGGAGAAGGAGGAATTGACAACTGCCAGAGTCAAGGTGAAATGGTTTATGTAAGATTTTAAATTCCTTGGATGTAGTGAAGTTTGCTTTAGTATTTTTTAAATAGTTTCTATGGTAACCTATGTTCTTTTTGTTTCCTCATTGTTCACAATGACCTCTTGGATTAAAAACAAACAATTCCTTCCTCTGCTGATATTAATCTTTCATGTTTAGTAAACACTGGTCCCCACCCATGTTTTAAAAAAATTATTTACCTTGAATTATACAGCTGTTCTCCATTCTTTTGCTTCCTTTCTCCTCACGTGCCACCAACATTGTTCACATGGCATTTTGAATCCCTTTTATCTATTTATTCTTTATTATACTGATGACTTGTTTACTGATTTGGGCCAGGAGCCTGCACGTCTGGAGCCTGTGCTCGGCAATGGGAGAGGCCACAACAGTGAGAGGCCCACGTACCGCAAAAAAAAAAAAAAGCAAAAAGAAAAAGCGTAGATAGAAAAGAGGTTTGAGAACTAGAATATCCAACATCAGGGGCGGGAGGATGAGGAGAACCCCACATATGAGACTGAGAGCTGCAGCTTCTGTGGTCAGAAGAAAGAAGACAGAAGGAAAATTTGAAATTTCCAGGACTTATCTTGTGGGGTTTTTTGTTATTGTTGCTGATTTTCTTATTATTTTATGGACCATGGTGTTCATGTTGCCAAGAATTACACTAATTACATACACATGGTCACAGTTTTCAGCTCCTTTACTTTTCTGAGAGTTCTCACAGATTTTTATCCACTTGTGGTTGAAATGAGCATTCATTGCTCTAATATAGAAGGGAAAAATGTGGAATTCTTACCCAGAAACCCGGGAGCTAAACAGCACCCTTGATATTATAATGAAAGAGATTGTTCAAAATACAACTCCAGTTGGGTCTTTCCCCCTGTTTCAAAGCCTACAGTGACTCATCATAACCTTTAAGATAAATTCATTATTCGAAATGGATCTTCCTATGTGGCTCCTTTTAACTTCCTGTCTTTGTTTCTGATCACCCTCCATAAATGATGTTGTTTCCACCACCCTGAACCACTTCTGGTTTTCCTTCAAGCTAATTTCCATCTCACTTCCATGTGTTTGCATGTTCTCTTTCTCTCTGTCTCTCTCTCCCCTTTTTCTTTTTCTTTACCTAGACTTGGCTCAGGCTTTAAGACTCAGATAACACATTGTCTCCACTCTCCCCATGCCACCAGCCAAAGTGAAATGACTCCTCCTTTGTCCTCTACTGTCAGTATGCTTCTGTTAAAGTATTGATTATATCAGTCTGTCATGGTTTGTTTCTTTCTCTCTGTGTCGCATTAGAATATTCGAACCTTGAGGGTAGGGGTCTTGTCTTAGTCAACTTTGGATATCCAGTACTGAGCACAAAACTTGACATGTAGTAGGTACTCAGTTCATCCAATTGTGCATGCCTGCATTTAATAAATATTTTTTGAGCCTCTGCTGTGTCCAAGTCCTCTGACTACAGATGTGAATATGATATATGGGGTTTCTCTCCTTGTGGGGCTGTAGTCTACTGGAGTGACATGATAATTAACAAGGAATTTATAAACTGGGTGATAGATATGATGTGTAAGTATATGTTTGATGAATAAATGAATGAATAAATGAAATTTCCACAAAACACGCAGATGTAATTAAGTAAATTGACCAGGCTAGCAGACCATTTAATGGTCTAAATTATTTTCATGTAATCTTTTACTCTGCCTGAGTTGAAAACACCTTATTCTTAAAAGCCCAGGTCCCAGTTTTATAGAACTGGTGTGGTTGTTTAGATTGGAAGTGACTTATCGTTTATAATTTGATGTTCGTATTTTGAAGATGAAGTGACAGAGTTCTTGAGCAGTGAAATGATAAGCAAGGTCATAAGTAGATATATGAGGCACTCCCACCTCTGAGAAAATTGAGGGGTAACTTGCTTTTCATACATTAGTGCATATTCCTTCAAGATTATTCTTTTGCATAGTTGCTAATAATCAACTGGATCATTATGGATAGGAGACAAGACTAGCTCTGTAATTTTTTATTTTGGCTTAGTACAAATAAAAGTGTGGGCCCTTGTTCAGCAGTTATTAAGAACAGTTAATATGCAGCAGAACATTGAGCCACGTGTAGGGCCAATCTGGGTATAGGGCCCATCTGGGTGCAGGGCCCCATACAGTACCCAAGTCACACACCCATGAGGCCAGCACTGGTAGGAGATCAGACTTGGGAGAACTTCAGACCCTGAGGGCCACTGCAAAAGCAAAATTAAGAGGTGGAAGAGGGTGAAGAGGAGAGGAAGCAAAACATCCAAAGGAGCCCTTAGCTATCTCAGAATTGTATCTGGAACAGTCTTGTAGAAAAGGAGGACTGTCTCTCTCACCTCATCTCAACCCTTCCTTGACTGGAACACAAAGCTAGTCCTTGAGCACTTGAGCGCAATCAATCAACTGGTCTATGGGTTAAATATACTGGGGGCCTGGGAGCCTTCCCATCACTTACAATCTTATCTTTCTAGGTTTCAAAATAACTTATCAAAAAAATGATTCATGGCCACTTAGCGAATTGAAGCTTGCTTATACATTTCATCAAAAGGAAAGATCATTTTGATGATTAATTATTTTAATATCCAGTTTTCTACCAAAAACATTTAGGTTGTACTGAATAATCATGATGAGAAACTAGGAATTATTTTCTTATTTCTAGATGTATTCACGTTAATTATATCCCTTTAATATCTCTGTTCTACGATTAGTAGCACTACAGTCAAATTTGTAAGAAATGTGATACAGGCCATATAAAAAGATTTGGTGGAAATTTCTTGTGTCTTGACTTCATCTTATTCAGTAAACTTGTGAAAAATCCCTAAAGAGTGCATGGCTTTTGTGTTTACAAGTCAAAAGGCATGAAAACATATGGTTGTGAAAGCATTGCCAAGTTCATGGGTCTCATACGGTGAGTGTCGAATATTCTGAGATCATTTCATGTTCTAATGTTACGATACTTTTCTATTTTCATAATTATGCTAGGTAGACACCTATGCATAATTAATGAATTTTATGAACTAATATAAAGCATAGTTAAATCAGACTGGAAACGTGTATACAAATAGCACTCTTTTTTAATTCTTTTCCATTATGGTTAATTATAGGATATTTAATTTAGTTCCCTGTGCTATATAGTAGGACCTTGTTGTTTATCCATTCTGTATATAATAGTTTGCACCTGGTAATCCCAGACTCCCAATCCGTCCCTCCCCCCCGCCCCTTGGCAACCACAGGTCTGTTCTCTATATCTGTGAGTCAGTTTCGCTTTCGTAGATAAGTTCATTTGTGTCAGAGTTTAGATTCCACATATAAGTGATATCGTATGGTATTTGTCTTTCTCTGACTTACTTCACTTAGTATAATAATCTCTAGGTACATCCATGTTGCTGCAAATGGCATTATTTCATTCTTTTTTATGGCTGGGTTGTATTCCAATATATATATATATATATATACACACACACACACACACACACACTCACCCCCCCACATGTTCTTTATCCATTCATCTATTGATGGACATTTAGGTTGTTTCCACGTCTTGGCTATTGTAAATAGTGCTGCTATGAATATAGGGATGCGTGTATCTTTTCAAATTATAATTTTGTCCAGATATATGCCCAAGAGTGGGATTGCTGGATCATATGGTAGCTCTAGTTTTAGTTTTTTGAGGAACTTCCATACTGTGTTCCATAGTGGCTGTACCAATTCATTCCCACCAACAGTGTGGGAGGGTTCCTTTTTCTTCACACTTCTCCAGCATTCATTTATCTGTAGGCTTTCTGATGATGGCCATTCTGACCGGTGTGAGGTGGTACCTCATTTTAGTTTTGATTTGCATTTCTCTAATAATAGGGATGTTGAGCATCTTTTCATTTGCCAGCTGGCCATCTGTATGTCTCCTTTGGAGAAGTGTCTATTTAGGTCTTCTGCCCATTTACAAGTAGCACTCTTTAACATTTTCTGTTCGGTTTTATATTGTCTGTTTTCTGTGAAATACACGTCTCACCTTTGTGATAAAATGGCACCTGCTCACCACCACAATAATCAGACAAAGAAGGAGTGGTGGTCCTGATGTATTTTAAAGCCTTGTATATTTTTTTCTTTTGATACTTTGTACTTTTAAAAAGAACAGTTTCATGACACCATTGAGTCTTGGACATACTTTTTGAGTTTAATATGATGATAGCAGTGGTCACATAAAACTCCATCAAGGATCTATAAATATTTGGAAGATGGCCAGTTATATTAAAAATATCACGTTGTCTGTTTAACATTACCCATAAAAATCTGCATTTTTTAGATTCCCTAGGTAACACTCAGTGATTGAAATCTAAGTGTCCTGAAAGGCTTATAGAATCTTATCATTTTTGAGGGAAAACTCGTAAAAGATCTTGTCTAACTCTGATTTTTAAAGATGAGTAATTGAAATTCCTGAAGATTAAACAACTTTTACAAAGTCATGCATTTAGTTAAGGCAAAATCAGACTAGAACCTTAGATTATCTGACTTTCTCCAGAATTATGGAATTTTCTCCTCATGATAAAATTATACGGCTCATGAATAAGCATTGCCTTTTCAGCTTTGTTCTGAGTTAAAAAGCAAGGTTGATATTTAGTGTGTGCTTAGTTCACATAAAAACTTACACTTTGTATTTACCTCTAATTAGAGCACATTTTACAAATAGCTGGAGCTGTTGAGGGCATAGCCAACGTCTGTCTCAACTTTGCAAAATATGGTAAATGTTCACTGAACAATTGTTGAATGGATATTAGGTTAGGAAAGTCACCTCCTCTGCAGTGTGCCTTTGGAGAGAGAGAGAGAGAGAGAGGGAAAGAGAGGGAGGAAGAGAGGGAGATAGGGGAAGAGAGAGAGCTCATCACTTGACTTTTTAACTGTTGCTTCAATAGGGCTATTGCAAAAATTTCTCTGTAGAGACTACGTATTTGCTGTAGTCACTTGAACTAGAAATTATTAACTATAGGCTGTAGCTTAAAAAATAATGTTATTCTCAAGGACGCTTTTTCTTCTGAAAGCTTTGCCATGCAATTGACTCGTTTCTTTGCATTTGTGTGATCTTTTGTTTGTGAAATACAGTAATGAGTGGCCATTCAGCAGATATTCCATTCCTACAACAATTATAAATTGAACACCTCCTATGTTCCAGATACTGTTAAGCATAGAGGATCTTACTCTGAAACTGACAGTCGTGTCCTGTTCCTTACGGGACTTCAAAGCTAGTAACCAGTTTGTAACCACAATTGAAGAATTTTGCCACGGGTCACTCTGGACAGGGGGCAGAGGATGCTTTGGAAGTAGGTTGACATTCCTCCTGGTCAGACGCCAGACATGGCCCCAGGAGCCTCCCTGGCTACCACTGTGCAGATGCTCTGCCTCGGGCACCGGCCCTTCCTCATGTTAATTCTCATGCCAGCTTTTGGGAACCAGGCCACAGTCTGACAGAATTGCCAATGAGCTCCCCTTCTCGCCACACTCCAGATGGGCCTTTGGGTTGTGGACAACAAACTGTGGCTCCTTTCTCTAAGCACTGCCAAGCCACGGACTGGGAGGACGGAGGGATGAAAGACACTCGCTTCCTTCCCCATGGCGCATCCACGGTGCATTTATGCCACAGATTTTTAATGTTAACCTATTGTTCATTATACCAGGAAAAGTTGGCATTTGTTCTGTGTCCAAGACTTTTAGGAATAGTAATTGTTAATTATTACTTTCCTGAACTTCGTGTTTTAACTTTGGTTTGGGGAAGGTATGAACTAGTTGAATGGCATACTCTGCCCATTTTATTTAAAACCAAGCATTACTCTAATGAACACATATAGCTGCAAGAGTAATTTAAAATAATTTTTAAATTACTAAAAGCCCCAATCCTTGATCACAACTATAAAAATATCTTTAAACATCTGTGTTTAGAAAAACAAAATTGTTCCTATGCTCCAAACTATAAAGAAAGCCTTTCTACCCAGAAAGCTATGTGCAGTTCCAACCTGACATTGGTTTTAATTGGCTCAGTTATTGATGCTTCAGAAAGGGAGTTTTATAAGGGAAAAGTTGAATCAGGCTTAAGTGCTAACCACTGGACTCAAGTGCTGTAATGCATTTCTTCCTGGCAGAGTTGCTTCATAACCAGCTATACATTAATGACAGCTTTTATGTGTTTGATAAAGATAACTATTTCCTGTTATCCAAAATAGCTTCTATGTAGGTCAGATTATCAATGCAGAACATTAGACACTCCTTTTACATTTCAAGAACCATCAGTGCTTTGAAATACCAAGTGGCTTTTGTTTCTGGTTTGAGAGAGGAAACATGAGTCCATTTTTCAAAAATGTCTCCATTGCTAGTTGACTATTTAATAATTTAAGATAGATGTCTAGAAAATACAGAGATTTTTATCATTACTTTTTTAGCCACATGGGCTGAAAGAAAGAAGTCCAAATGGAAAGCTAGTAAGATTGCTATACTTTAAGCAAAAATATTCTTCATAAACTATAGTAATTGTTTTTAGCATTTTATCAGTGAGATTAACCAAAAAATGTATTAGACAGGTTTCTAAATTTTTTCCCAAAATATAGATAGCTTAATTTTCTCAGATTATACAAATAGTATGTTTCTTAAAATTCAACCATTATAGAAAAGTATAAACAACAAAGTGATAATGTCTCCAATTCACTGAGGTAGGTGAACAGATGACAGATAGATAGATGACAGACAGATGTATCTAAGTATTTTGGTAGATATCCTTCTACGTGTTTTTCAGTGCACACACCTATAGAGGAGAAAAGCTGGACCCCCTGCTAACGGGGGGCGAGCGCATGACCCCCACCTCCCCCGCCCTCGCGCTGCCTCTGTCCCTGGCGCGCGGCCACCCAGTGTAGCACAAACTCGCGCGTCCTGGCCGCGCCTTTGTACACACCGCCGCCGAAGGAGGCTCCGAGGGGGTGCAGGCTCAAGCCCTGCGTTTTCTCTTCTTTTACTTTTCTTTTTTGACTTTGGAAGAGAGAAAAACAGAGTGTTCGATTCTGCCTTATTTATGTTTCTACTCGGGAACAAACATTGGTTGTGTGTGTTTTCTTGTGTGGGATTTTTAAAGAAATGGGAAGAAGAAGAAAAAAACTCCCTCCTTCCCTTTCCTCACTCTCGCTTCCCTTCCCCTTCCATCCCTCCGAGGCCCCCTCCTCCCGCCCTTTTTCTTCTGTTTGTTTTTTTGTTTCGTTTTGCTATGAGTCCACATTCCTGTTTGTAATCCTTGGTTCTTTTATTCTCTGTAGTTTTTTTTAAATGGAACAATATATAGTGCACTTCTTCACACATCAATAAATATAAATCTACAGTGACATTGAACGGCTAAATAATATTCCATTTTAGATATGCACCATAGTTGGTTTAACTAGTCCTCTTTTGGGACTCACTTTTCACTATTATAAGTAAGATTAATAATCTTTTGACGTAGGATGCTCTTTCTGTATTGGATTTTACATTAAGAAACAGACTAAATGTGATATAGTTTATACTTTTTAAGAATCAGTTGTATAATCATTTTAGTGAGCAAGTTTTCAAAAGAATAAGAGGATGAAAATCTAATTATCATTATCAGTGACTTAAAAGTTTGAATAGAAGTTGGTATGTTCCCCATTATTATGGAATATTTTCTCATGAAGTTCGCACACATTTTCTCCAGATATAGTCAAACTACCTAATCCAGAAGGAGAGTAGCTCTCCTGGTATCTGCATCTGATTTAAATGGGAACTTCTGAAAGGAGATTTATGTCGGGAGCTGATGCTTCCTTTCCTATGAACAGACTGATTCCCATTCAGCGATGGGCAGCACCATCAGTAGCATTTTATTCAAAATGACACAAACATTTTTGCAAAACAATACTACCTGTGTTATAATTACACTGAATTTAGTCCTCATATTGCAGAATATAATCTTGAAATCAAGAATGCAGGACAAAAAATAATCTCCAACCCTGAGGTAATAATGTGTAGGCAGTTGAGGGACTGGAGTTTTATTTTCCTTTTCCTTGATTCACCCAGACCACTGGCTCAGCTCTCAGTTTGATGCTGTGAGTGGGAGGGAGAAGTTGCGAGAAGTCAGGAAAATAATAGGGGCCAAGACGCTACCATCTTGCCTTGTATTCCTGCCAGTGATGATTTCACCTGCAGAGCAGTTCCTTTAGTGTGAAATACACAGATGCTCTTCCCTGGCTGGCCCCTGCTCCTGCTTCTACATTGTGCCCTGTCTCACAGTTACTCCTATTTTATTCCTCAGCTCAAGGTTAGTGGCCACAGAGCAGGTGCCTGTCCCACCAGGTTAGCTCTTTTGGTAGGACTCACTCAGTCTCTTAGTCTCTCCCTCCCTGCCTCCCTGACTTCTCTCTGTCTCTGTCTCTCTCTCTCTCTGAATAGTAACTACTTAAAACTCGACAGGTATTAACTAAAAAATAAAGCACCTCTGGGTCTGGTTTCAGATCATGAGAAATTTTTATTTATATTCTACTTGTTCCAGAAAGGATTGAAAATAACAAAAATACACACAACCCAATGCAATTTGTTTTCAAATGAGGAAGCGAGTAAGTGATACCCAATGGAAAGTACTAATTAACATCGCCTTCCTTCTTCACTTCGTGCAATGTCCAAGTTTGGACAAGACAATGTCCAATGACATTGTCCAATGTCCAGTGTCTCCAGCTGAGGGATGAAGAGCTCAGGATACTGGAGGAGTGGAGGGTGGAGAAGATGCACAGTGTCTTATCTCCAGGTTGCTGAGTGCCAGACTTTGGCATCCATTGAAGGAGCATAAAATGAGTGGACATCAAGGGGCGAGACAACCCAGGACAAGGAACATCTGGATAAACAAACAAAGTGACTGGGGGACACTGGGGATGAATTTTGAAAGCCTGTGTAGCCTTCTACATGCAGCCTGTGACTGATTGTAAAGGACTCAGGATGGAATCAGTAGGGAACACATACCCCTCACCCTCACTCTTTGTTTAAACAGTCTCATATTGCCCAATGCTTAGACCTCATCATACGAACCATTTCTCTCAGTGCTGTTTAGATTTCATTCCTGTTGGAACTGTTGCTAGTCTAGTGACTCTCAAATCATTTCAGATCATGATTTGTAATCTTGTCTGTGGGTGTCCAAGGTGCCCTCTGCCCATGGCCTGAACTTCATTTTTACACTTTAGCTATTCAGCAGGGCTGTATCCTGCCAGGATCCTTTGTCCTTCAGGAAAGGAAAGCATTTACATCCTTATCGTGCTGTGGTTTTCTCATCTGACTTAGGCTGGTATCGTTCATCTGCTTCATTTACCCCTACCATTTGCTTCTCAGTGGCACTGGTGGTTGAAAGTTGACCTTAACCTATTGCTGCCTCTTTGGTTTGTCTCAAATGTATTGATTAGCCCAAGTTAAGGTTGAATACCCAATTAGGTGAGCCTCAGTTTCTTCAATTAACCCTGTGCCCAGCTAGGTCTGCTGTTGTTCACGGTCTTTTTTAGTTTTTGAATTAAATTAAATTAATTAATTAATTTATTTATTAAAGGGAAATTTTTTTTTTGAATTTTAGAATTTTCTTTACTTTTTTATACAGCAACTTCTTATTAGTTATCCATTTTATACATATTAGTGTATATATGTCAATCCCAATCTCCCAATTCACCACACCACACCCCCCGCCACTTTACCCCCTTGGTGTCCATAAGTTTGTTCTCTACATCTGTGTCTCTATTTCTGCCCTGCAAACCGGTTCAACTGTATCATTTTTCTGGATTCCGCATATATGCATTAATATATGATATTTGTTTTCTCTTTCTGACTTACTTCACTCTGGATGACAGTCTCTAGGTCCATCCACATCTCTACAAATCAGCCAACTTCGTTCCTTTTTATGGCTGAGTAATATTCCGTTGTATATATGTACCACAACTTCTTTATCCATTTATCTGCCATTGGGCATTTAGGTTGCTTCCGTGACCTGGCTATTGTAAATAGCGCTGCAAATGAACATTGGGGTGCATGTGTCTTTTTGAATTATGGTTTTCTCTGGGTATATACCCAGTAGTGGGATTGCTGGAACATATGGTAATTCTATTTTTAGTTTTTTAAGGAACCTCCATACTGTTCTCCATAGTGGTTGTATCAATTTACATTCCCACCAACAGGGCAAGAGGGTTCCCTTTTCTCCACACCCTCTCCAGCATTTGTTTGTAGATTTTCTTTTTTTTAAAATTTTATTTAATTTATTTTTTTATACAGAAGGCTCTTATTAGTTATCCATTTTATACATATTAGTGTATATATGTCAATCCCAATCTCCCAATTTGTTGTTTGTAGATTTTCTGATGATGCCCATTCTGACCAGTGTGAGGTGATACCTCATTGTAGTTTTGATTTGCATTTCTCTAACAGTTAGTGATGTTGAGAAGGTTTTCATTTGTCTCTTGACGACCTATATGTCTTCTTTGGAGAATTGTCTATTTAGGTTTTCTGCCCATTTTTTGATTGGATTCTTTGTTTTTTTAATATTGAGCTGCTCTTTATGTATTTTGGAGATTAATCCTTTGTCCGTTAATTCGTTTGCAAATGTTTTCTCCCATTCTGAGGGTTGTCTTTTTGTCTTGTTTATAGTTTCCTTTGCTTTAAGTTTCATTAGGTTCCATTTGTTTATTTTTGTTTTTATTTCCATTACTGTAGGAAGTGGGTCAAAAAAAGATCTTGCTGTGATTTATGTCAAAGACTGTTCTTCCTGTGTTTTCCTCTAAGAGTTTTATAGTGTCCGGTCTTACATTAAGGTCTTTAATACATTCTGAGTTTATTTTTGTGTATGGTGTTAGGGAGTGTTCTAATTTCAATCTTTTACATATATCTGTTCAGTTTTCCCAGCACCACTTATTGAAGAGACTGTCTTTTCTCCAGTATATATCCTTGCCTCCTTTGTCATAGATTAGTTGACCATAGGTGCGTGGGTTTATCTCTGGGCTTTCTATACTGTTCCATTGATCTATATTTCTGTTTTTGTGCCAGTACCGTATTGTCTTGATTACTGTAGCTTTGTAGTATAGTCTGAAGTTAGGGAGTCTGATTCCTCCAGCTCCATTTTTTTCCCTCAAGATTGCTTTCGCTATTCAGGGTCTTTTGTGTCTCCATACAAATTTTAAGCTTTTTTGTTCTAGTTCTATAAAAGATGTTGTTAGTAGTTTGATACGGATTGCATTGAATCTGTAGATTGCTTTGGGTAGTATAGTCATTTTCACAATTTTGATTCTTCCAATCCAAGAACATGGTATATCTCTCAATCTGTTTGTGACATCTTTGATTTCTTTCATCAGTGTCTTATAGTTTTCTGAGTACAGGTCTTTTGCCTTCTTAGGTAGGTTTATGCCTAGGTATTTTATTCTTGTTGTTGCAATGGTGAATGGGATTGTTCCTTAATTTCTCTTTCTGACCTTTCATTGTTAGTGTATAGGAATGCAAGAGATTTCTGTGCATTAATTTTGTATCCTGCAACTTTACCAAATTCATCGATTAGCTCTAATAGTTTTCTGGTGACCTCTTTAGGATTCTCTATGTATAGTATCATGTCATCTGCAAACAGTGACAGTTTTACTTCTTCTTTCCCAATTTGTATTCCTTTTATTTCTTTTTCTTCTCTGATTGCCATGGCTAGGACATCCAAAACTGTGTTGAATAATAGTGGTGAGAGTGGACCTCCTTGTCTTGTTCCTGATCTTAGAGGAAATGCTTTCAGTTTTTCACTATTGAGAATGATGTTTGCTGTGGGTTTGTCATATATGGCCTTTATTATGTTGAGGTAGTTTCCCTCTATGCCCACTTTCTGGAGCGTTTTATCATAAATGGGTGTTGAATTTTGTCAAAAGCTTTTCCTGCATCAATTGAGATGATCATATGGTTTTTATTCTTCAATTTGTTAATATGGTATATCACATTGATTTGCATATATTGAAGAATTCTTGCATCCCTGGGATAAATCCCACTTGATCATGGTGTATGATCCTTTTAATATGTTGTTAGATTCTGTTTGTTAGTATTTTGTTGAGGATTTTTGCATCTATATTCATGAGTGATATTTGTCTGTAATTTTCTTTTTTTGTAGTATCTTTGTCTGGTTTTGGTGTTAGGGTGATGGTGGTCTCGTAGAATGAGTTTGGGAGTGTTCCTTCCTCTGCAATGTTTTGGAAGAGTTTGAGAAGGATGGGTGTTAGCTCTTCTTTAAATGTTGGATAGAATTCGCCTGTGAAGCCATCTGGTCCCAGTCTTCCATTTGTTGGAGGATTTTTAATTGCAGTTTCAATTTCATTACTTGTGATTGGTCTGTTCATGTTTTCTATTTCTTCCTGGTTCAGTCTTGGAAGGTTATACCTTTCTAAGGATTTGCCCATTTCTTCCAGGTTGTCCATTTTATTGGCATAGAGCTGCTTGTAGTAGTCTCTTAGGATGCTTTGAATTTCTGTGGTGTCCGTTGTAATGTCTCCTTTTTCATTACTAATTTTATTGATTTGAGTCCTCTCCCTCTTTTTCTTGATGAGTCTGGCTAAAGGTTTATCAGTTTTGTTTGTCTCCTCCAAGAACCAGCTTTTAGTTTTATTGATCTTTACTATTGTTTTCTTTGTTTCTATTTCATTTATTTCTGCTCTGATCTTTATGATTTCTTTCCTTTTGCTAACTTTGGGTTTTGTTTGTTCTTCATTCTCTAGTTCCTTTAGGTGTAAGGATAGATTGTTTATTTCAGGTTTTTCTTGTTTCTTGAGGTAGGTTTGTATTGCTCTAAACTTCCCTCTTAGAACTGCTTTTGCTGCATCCCAAAGGTTTTGGATCATCGTGTTCTCGTAATCATTTGTCTCTAGGTAATTTTTGATTTCCGGTTTGATTTCTTCAGTGATCTCTTGGTTATTTAGTGACATATTGTTTAGCCTCCATGTGTTTGTGCTTTTTACGTTTTTTCCCCTGTAATTTATTTCTAATCTCATAGTGTTGTGGTCAGAAAAGATGCTTGATATGATTTCAGTTTTCTTAAATTTACCAAGGCTTCATTTATGACCGGAGATGTGATCTACCCTGGAGAATGTTCCATGCGCCCTTGAGAAGAAAGTGTAATCTACTGTTTTTGGATGGAATGTCTTATAAATATCAATTAAATCTGTCTGGTCTCTTGTGTCATTTAAAGCTTGTGCTTCCTTATTAACTTTCTGTCTGGATGATCTGTCCACTGGTGTGAGTGAGGTGTCAAAGTCCCTCACTATTATTGTGTTACTGTCGATTTCCTCTTTTATAGCTGTTAGCATTTGCCTTATGTATTGAGGTGCTCCTATGTTGGGTGTATATATATTTATAATCGTTATATCTTCTTCTTGGATTGGTCCCTTGATCATTATATAGTGTCCCTCCTTGTCTCTTGTAGCATTCTTTATTTTAAAGTCTATTTTATCGGATATGAGTATTGCTACTCCAGCTTTCTTTTGATTTCCATTTGCATGGAATATCTTTTTCCATCCCCTTACTTTCAGTCTTTATGTGTCTCTAGGTCTGAAGTGCGTCTCTTGTAGACAGAAAATATACAGGTCTTGTCTTTGTATCCATTCAGCCAATCTGTGTCTTTTGGTGGGAGCATTTAGTCCATTTACATTTAAGGTAATTATCAATATGTATGTTCCTATTCCCATTTTCTTAATTGTTTTGGGTTTGGTTTTGTAGGTCCTTTTCTTCTCTTGTGTTTCCCACTTAGAGAAGTTCCTTTAGCATTTGTTGTAGAGCTGGTTTGGTGGTGCTGAATTCTCTTAGCTTTTGCTTGTCTGGAAAGCTTTTGATTTCTCCATCGAATCTGAATGAGATCCTTGCTGGGTAGAGTAATCTTGTTTGTAGGTTCTTCCCTTTCATCACTTTAAGTATATCATGGCACTCCCTTCTGGCTTATAGAGTTTCTCCTGAGAAATCAGCTGTTAAACCTTATGGGAGTTCCCTTGTATGTTATTTGTTGTTTTTCCCTTGCTGCTTTCAATAATTTTTCTTTGCCTTTAATATTTGCCAATTTGATTACTATGTGTCAGTGTGTTTCTCCTTGGGTTTATCCTGTATGAGACTCTCTGCGCTTCCTGGAGTTGAGTGGCTATTTCCTTTCCCATGTTAGGGAAGTTTTCGACTCTAATCTCTTCAGATATTTTCTCTGGTCCTTTCTCTCTCTCTTCTCCTTCTGGGACCCCTGTCATGCGAATATAGGGGTGTATTTCACGTTGTCCCAGAGGTCTCTTAGGCTGTCTGCATTTCTTTTCATTCTTTTTTCTTTATTCTGTTCTGCAGCAGTGAATTCCACCATTCTGTCTTCCAGGTTACTTATCCGTTCTTCTGCCTCAGTTATTCTGCTATTGATTCCTTCTAGTGTATTTTTCATTTCAGTTATTGTATTGTTCATCTCTGTTTGTTTTTTCTTTAATTCTTCTAGATCTTTATTAAACATTTCTTGCACCTTCTCGATCTTTGCCTCCATTCTTTTTCTGAGGTCCAGGATCACCTTAACTATCATTATTCTGAATTCTTTTTCTGGAAGGTTGCCTATCTCCACTTCATTTAGTTGTTTTTCTGGGGCTTTATCTTGTTCCATCATTTGGTACATAGTCCTCTGCCTTTTCATTTTGGCTATCTTTCTGTGAATGTGGTTTTCATTCTACTGGCTGCAGGATTGCAGTTCTTCTTGCTTCTGCTGTCTGCGCTCTGGTGGATGAGGCTATCTAAGAGGCTTGTGCAAGCTTCCTGATGGGAGGGACTGGTGGTGGGTAGACCTGGGTTTTACTCTGCTGGGCAGAGCTCAGTAAAACTATAATCTGCTTGTCTGCTGATGGGTGGGTGTGAGTTCCCTCCCTGTTGGTTGTTTGGCTTGAGGTGACCCAGCACTGGACCCTTCAGGCTCTGTGATGGTTATAATGGCGGACTCCAGGATGGCTTACTCCAAGGAGTACTTCCCAGAACTTCTGCTGGCAGTGTCCTTATCCCTGCAATGAGCCACAGCCCCCCTGGCCCCCCCCCCCCCCGCATCTGCTGGAAACCCTCCCACAGTAGCAGGTAGGTCTGGTTCAGTCTCCTTTGGGGTCACTGCTCCTTCCCCCGGCATCCCGATATGCACACTACTTTGTGTGTGCCCTCCAAGAGTGGAGTCTCTGTTTCCCGTAGTCTTGTAGAAGTCCTGCAGTCAAATCCTGCTAGCCTTCAAAGTCTGATTCTCTGGGAATTCCTCCTCCCGTTGCCAGAACCCCAGGTTGGGAGGCCTGACATGGGGCTCAGAGCCTTCGCTCCAGTGGGTGGACTTCTGTGGTATAATTGTTCTCCAGTTTGTGAGTCACCCACTCAGCAGTTATGGGATTTGATTTTATTGTGATTGAGCCCCTCCTACCGTCTCATTGTGGCTTCTCCTTTGTCTTTGGATGTGGGGTATCTTTTTGGTGAGTTCCAGTGTCTTCCTGTCGACGATCGTTCAGCAGTTAGTTGTGATTCTGGTGCTCTCGCGAGATGGAGTGAGTCCTTCTCCTCTGCCATCTTGAACCAGTCAGAGTGTTCAGAGATCTCTGCTGTTCATGGTCTTGACAACGAGCACCATCATCCATAAGTTCCGTCTCTTGACTGTCAGCAAGTGCTTCTCTTCTTCCTACTTTTAAGCCTTTAACTCCCTGTTGAACATCTACCAACATTCCTGCTTTGGGTATAAATAAGTGCTCCCTAGCTTAGTGGAGAAGGAGGCTTCCTCACCTCACACCAACAATGTTTTTCTCATTCCCAAGTTCTCTTTGGTGCCTTTTTAAATTTGGAAGGTGATCTTCCCAAATTATCTAATTTTAGGTTTTCAACTTTAGGACAGTATAAATATATCGGAAAACAAAAGCATGGTTTCCATCAAGAAAAGAGAAAAATTATTTGTTCCTCCCCTCACTGGACATTTAGTTCCTTATTGAAATATTGTTGTTAGCGTAGCTACATTTGCGTAAGAGCTTTTTAATTTCACGGTACATGGATTCATATCCAGAATGTCCAAGAACTTCATAGATTACGTTTTTCCCTCATGAAATAAAGAGCCATCTAGAGGAAAACTTTCCTCCAGTGATTCCAAGTCCGTCCCATGTCCCGATTTCTCTGAACATCAAGGAGAATTGAGACTGCCTGAGGTCAAAGCCAAGAAGAAAGAGGAGACTGATCGCAGAAGATGGAGCTAAAAGTTTGTCAGTAGTTGGAAGGAAAATACGGAGCAGATTTTCACAGATCCATTTGCTTCTTTTTTTTTTTTTTTAACTATTTGCCAGGTCACAAACACTTCTACCACAAGGGAGAAAAGTTACCATAGCTTCTACCTGCTCATGACCAATCCTAAAATTCTGCCTCTTATTTTCCATAGAAGATAGAGAAGAGGACACCTAAAAGAGGTTTCTGTTTTGGGTATTTTTTGTTGGTTTTTTAAATTAGGAAACTTCTTAAAAAACACAATTATTACGATTTACTAGCCACTTAAATAAAAATCTTGTTTGGATGATACATTTTATTGTCCTGTGCCTAAAAGAAAGCTATGCAAAGGTGAGATTCCTTTGGACTGTCAGTCCCTTGTCACCTGCGTGGTAGCATCTGCTCCTTGTAGCCTCTCGCCATCTGTTGTCTTGCTTTGTCACCTCTTCTAAGGTTTTGCCACATCAGAGCTGTCCTCTTATTGTTCACCTGTTCGTCTTTGTTACTATACGTCAAGTTTCAGGGCTTGTCAACTGCTACTACACTTAATATATTGGTCAGTCCCAACTAATATTACTGGGCTTTACTGGCCCTTGTTGCTACTAAAAGAGAGACATTTCTAATAATTGACTAAATCTTTTCAAGTCCTGCATTATTTTGAGGTTCAACTCAAGTAGTGCTCTTCATCATTCAGGTAGTTCTTGTGTCTCCACTTACCTTATCTTTCACTTTTAACCTACCAGATATCATTCCAGCTATTAATACTCATCTGCTGACTTGTAGCATCTGATTAGAGTGCTGGTGTCTAACCTTCAAGGCTAGAGGGCAAATATACAATTTAATGCTTGCCATTGCTCTCTTAGGATAAGTAAGCAATAGAAGACCTAGTGGTATAAATAAAATGGTGTCCCTGAATACACTTGACTCAAGTGAACCCAACCAATGAATTTTAATTCTTACTACAGACCAGCAGTAGAAATTTAGTGATGTAAATGATCAATGTTTTGATCAGTAGATTCTTACCAAAGGAATTGACCATGCCTCAGCAACTTTTCTGTAGTTTATTCATCCTTATCTGTAAAGTAATTGAAAAACACTGATGAATCTGCTTGTGGTGGGTAATGTCTAGAGCACTAATTCCAAGATGCATGTCTATTTGATGCTTAGAAATAGGTTTACCTCCATATGCTTAATGGGCAAACATGTTCAAAACTCAAACATCTGTTGGTTTACTAACATGTGTAGAGCCTCCCAGAGGGGTGCATTTAAACGAGAGCCACCATTTCATATTCAAGGTAATAAAAGTCCTGCATGACATTTCTTTAGGAACCACAGTGTTTTTAGTTCATTGATCTGGAAGTGTCACTTATGTGGGATTGCACAGCATGTCAAGAGAGGGAAGTGGCAGGAGTTCTGCAAAGATGTGGGTGTGTGATAACCTATTGCCATCAGATAAGAAGATACCGATAGGATTGCAAAAAAAAAAAAAAAAAAATCCTTCCTCTGTATTCCCAGCACTTATTAGAGTGAGCCACGGTGATGTTTTCCTTGGCGGGCTTGTAGAGCATTTATCAGCCAGTGGGGTCTCCAGTCTGAAATTTATGATGATTTGAGACACTCACAGGAGGCTGTGCTTAGTGCTTTAAATAAATTCAAAATGATGGTTTTTCTCTCCTGTGAATTTTCATTATTGAAATGATTAAAGGGACAGTAAACTTTCCTGGACCGCGTTGCTTATTTATCTCCTATGAAGGTTGAAAATCAAATTCCTATGTTTGTTCTCATTTTGTTGTTTGAATATTGTGGAAGACATAGAAAAGGCCTCTGATCTCTTGCAAAAGAGAATGACATCACTTGAATTTACTTCTGCTTCTCTCGAACAGCAACAAAACATCTGGGTTGTTAGCAAGGAAGAGCAGCTAGATGAAAAATAACACTTATGTCATAAAATACTGTCTTTGGTCAGTGATCTTTATCTGTCAGATACAGATCAAATACTGAGTGTATGTGTATATATTACTGATGCTCCGTCTACCTAATTCTTTTTCTGCATAAAAAGAGCAGATTTATCCAGACTCTTAGAGGCTGGATTACTTAATTACTGGATTACTCAATTACTCAACAGTCATGAATAATTGCCACATTGCCCCTTCCTCTTGTGTTCTGCAAATGGTAAGCTTTCTTTTAATCTTGAAAATTAAGAGTATACTATGTCCACGTGATGTTATTTTGAAAATCCTGAAGCTGAAACCATATTTATTTTGGGAGATATTGCTAAGAGACCGTGGGGACTTGTGAAAAAAAAATTGGCAAATGTGAGTTAATTTAATTCTTTAAAAAAGAATGATTTTAATATTCTAATATGTATATTCAGTTCCTGAATTTGAGCTTCTAAGCCTAAGCTCTTTTCTCCCTAAACACCAGGAAATATTTTCTCTTTCTTACCTTGTTTAGTGTAATAAAAGGGAAGTGTGTTTGCTCCACTTCCTCAGCTCATTGATTCTGCTACTAAATTAGAGGGAGTTCACGGATCAATGCCTAGTCTCAGAAAAAAAAGAAGAAATAAATATACGTATAAAATAATCATCATCATATAAAAAGTAAATGATAACTCAATACCATAGTTGCCATGGGGACTATGAAAGAAAAAGGGAGTTTTTCTAAAGGAGAAAAACTTTTCATTTGACTGTAATGTGTACTACATATTCAAGCATGTATTTTGATTTTTTTTCTTATGAATATATTCATAATATTTACAACCAAAGAAAGAATTCGTCACCTGTGGCTATTTTCTCATTAGACATGCACTCTGCAGTTGGATGATAGTCAATAATATGGTCTTTAGAGTCACAGGTATCTGGGCTGGTGAACCAAATCCAGTTCAGCAGGTATTTATCTTGCACTTGCTAAGCCACATACATTTCATAAGGTGGTAAGTTTGAGGCAAAGAGGAAAATGCTTTAGGGAGTTTTAGTTACTGTAAGATGCTCGTCTATTTAATATATAAGGACACATTTGCCTACATATGCTTAATGGGAGAACATCATGTTGCAAAAAACTCAAATGTCTGTTGGTTTACTAAAATATCACCCAGAACAATGCATGAAAACAAAGATCTACCATTTCACATTCAATTTAAGAAAAACCATTCATGTCATTAAATAAATATCTGTGATTTAAGAAGTTGGTAAGAATGGTTTTATTGGACTTTATTTTACCTACCAATTTGACATCCACATTTTCGTGTATGAAAGCACTCACGTTCCTGGCACAGAGGTCGAACAGTTTTTGCTGTGCTTTTCTCTGTGCGTTTATAGAGAACCAGTCCTTTATGAAATAAACCAGTACTCCAGTAAGTTAGTCTGTAATGCCAACTTATTGTTAAATTCAACAGGAAGGGAAGATAATAGGAATGAAGATCTCTTTTCCAATTAACTTTTAAAAGCTTTGTTTTATGCAGCCCATAGTTCAGGTGATGTAAGTGAAACAGTCCTATAAAAATAATGCTTCCAGTACCCTTTTCTTCCACTCTGCTTCCATATAACATTTGCCTTGAGTTGAGCTAAACAGTTAATACTTCCAGTCACCATATATAGTGGAAGGCTTAAAGAAATAAGTATTATAGAAGGAGGATCAAGTTAAAACAATACTGTAAGATTTTTTAAATGAGAAAATAATTGAAAAATATCTCATCATGCCAAGTTGGCCTTTAGGTGTATACAGACAATTCATTCTTCTCTAGGGAAGTTCTAGCAAACTTCCCCCGTGGATCAGAGGGGGCCATCTTTTCTGTCTTTTTTTTTTTTTAAGATCATCGTTTGCTCCGGATACACCCTTTTGAGAGAGAGGTGCAAGGAGTAGCAAAGAAGGTCAACCTCAGCCCTCCACCTCCTTCAATGGTCTTGATTCAAGCCGCCAGCTCAGCCTTCATCTTATTCCTATGTACAAGCATAAGGCCAACATCCCCAATTAGTTACTTAGGACATAGTGTGTTTCAAACAACTGGTGGGACTGTAAACAGCATAGACCCTACAGTGGCATCTTTTAGGTGAGGCAACTGTGGCCTTGAAGTCTCAGGCTTTGTCGAAGGCTGGACTCTGTGTTAGCTGCTGCTATCACACCCCTTTTATAAAGTTTCCAGAGTTCCCTCTAGGGCCAAGTACATTTTCCCACAACAGCTCTGTTAACAGATATCTGTTCCAGTATTTCCAAATTCAGAAAAGAATATAGAATTTCTGGCAAGGCAATTTGATATAGCTAGTGGCAGCATTTTTCAGTATTATGATAGAAAAGAGATCAGTGATTGCTCATTTATTCACTCACTAACCATTTAATAAACTACTACAACCCTGCTTGAAATAGGGTTGTCAGCAAAGGCATGTGTAAGAGATAACATTTGATCAGAGACCTGAACAAGAAGGATGGAGCCTTGAAATGGGGAGGACGTTCTAGGCCATGTAAACAACAAACATAAAGAAAGCACCGTGGAACAAATGTGTCCACTATACCTGGGGTTTAGAAGATGAGGCATGGGGAATTCCCTGGTGGTCCAGTGGTTAAGAACTTGGTGCTTTCACTGCTGAGGGCCGGGGTTCAATCCCTGGTCCTGGAAAAAAAAAAAAAAAAAAAAAGAAGAAAAGAAAGAAGAAGAAAAGAAAAGAATTGTTATATCTAAAAAAAAAAACCCAAAAAACTGAAAATTCTATCCTACTCTAAACATCTCCCATTGTGAAAATGGGGAGTGGGGACAGAAAAAGGACAAAAGTCATCTCTATATATAGTCTGCAGTAGAAGGTATTGATCTGTCAGGGCCAGGAGCATGTCAGTTTTATACATAGCAGCGAACTGGACTGGTGCAGAGCAGATAGCCTTGTTCAATAGTAATAAATAATAATTAGAAAAAAAAAAGAAGATGAAGCTTGGAATCAAGTGCAGTGCTTTAGAACTGTTCGCAGTGAGATGTTATGAGATCCAGCGGAGATGTCTGTAAAGCAGTTTTACCAAACAGGCTGATGCTCAGGGGAGAATTCAAGGCTGGGGATAGACGTTTACGATCCAGGAGCATGTAGGTGACATTTTACTGGATGAGATCTCCTGAAGGTGGAATGTCAATGGAGAAGGAAGTGATTACTGCTCACCTGGTTGTCTTCTATAGTTGAAGTTCAGCAAAAAGAGAGGAGACAACAGTGGAGACTGGAAAGGAAAGTAAGGAAAAAAACAAGCAAGAGAAGAGGATGACCTGGAATCCAAGTCTGACAGAGTTTCGAGGATAATGGGGTACCTAGCAATGCCTGTGTGCTGAGAGGTCATGTACTCAGACCTGGGAATTCAGGGTGGGATTTGGTAAGGTGGAGGTGTGGCACTGACAGGAGTGTTTTTATTGAATAAAAGTCTGATTGGATTAGGCTTGAGGGAGACTGGGAAATAAGCAAGTGGAGGTTGACGTGTTAGAAATTCCTTGGAAGAGTTTTTCAGTACAAGAGAGTAGGGACGTTGATGGTAGCTGGAGGGAGACATGACATTAAAGGGGGGTATTTATTTAGTGAATGTTTTTAGAGATTTTTCAACAAATGTACTGTAAAATTTAATAATTTAAAATAAATGACTATACATTTTTATAGTCATTTGTTGCTAGAATTTTAAAAATTTATTTTGTTGAAGTATAGTTGATTTACAGTGTTGCGTATAGCAGAGTGATTCAGTTTTGTACACACACACACATACACACACACACACACTCTTTTTCATATTCTTTTCCATTATGGTTTATCACAGGATATTGAATATAGTTCTCTGTGCTATACAGTAGGACCTTATTGTCTGTCTATTCCATATATAATAGTTTGCATTGCTTGCTATAAATTGAACCTTGTGCACCATCAGACACAAAGAAGTTTCCTAAAGTTTTCATAAATTTATTGGATATCAAGTTTAAAATAAATCCTAAAGATAGAATAATCTGACCTTGGACGTCCCTGGTGCAATGCAGGGGACATGGGTTCGAGCCCTGGTCCGGGGAGATCCCACATGCCACGGAACAACTAAGCCCGTGCACCACAACTACTGAGCCTGCACTCTAGGACCCACGAGCCACAGCTACTGATGCTGCGTGCCACAACTACTGAAGCCTGCACACCTAGAGCCCGTGCTCTGCGACAAGAGAAGCCAGGGCAATGAGAAGTCTGCGTACCACGACGAAGACCCAAACACAGCCAAAAATAGATAAATAAATAAATTTATAAAAAATTTTTTTAAAAAAGAAGAATCTGACCTCTTCTCAGACCAACATCCCTGCCTGTAAGGCAGCACATTGCATCTTTGGACAGACCAGAGTCAAACACACATTCTTCGCGTGTACCAAACAGAAATCTGTCTTCTTGTAACTTCATTCGGATGTCCTAGTTTTACCCATCGGGCCACGCAAAGGTTGTCTGGCTTCTGCTGCACATAAGGTGACCCTGGTATCCTTGGCACTTCTGTTTTACAGGCCAACACTCCCATCCCCCATCCACTCTTCGTATAATATGCTTTCAGATCCCTTCGCCAGTCTGACAACCATTCCTTTCCAGTGGCCCGGGTCCCACATACAATGGCATAACCGGCAGCTTTCCTCTGTGGAACTTCAGCTCTTCCTAAAAATGACTCTCCTATTCAGTCACTGAAGTCTGTCCAGAATCCAAATGTACAGGAATTGAACAGCCTGGGCGAGGTGGGATATGGCGGTGGGGAGGAAATGAGTGTATTTCTGATCTAAAGTATTGTTAAAAAGAAGTTAATGAGAAGGTGAGTGGGTGCTTCTCGGTGGAGAGTTTGGTTTAGAGGAGCCAGCACTGTTGTCCTCTCCTGACCTTCTGATCCCTTGTTTGTGGGACCCCATGTTATGTATGTGCTGAGAACACATCCAGATGCTCACACAGTGGTCGTGTATAATTTTCACAACCCTGTAAGCAGACGTCTCTAATCTCTGCTTAGTAAATGAGGAAATAAAGGCCCAGAAACTCTGGGTAAATTGTCCAAAGTCACCTGGTTTGAAAGTGGCAGCTTTGACATTAAAGTCAAAGTCTGTCTGACTTCAGAGTCTCTCTTAGACTTGACCTGGGTACTTGGCAATGAACTTGGATCACAGGCTTGGAGCACCTTGGATGTTTTCCTCTTTCTGTGGTTCTTTAAGATGTGTCATCTCTTAGCACATTTCATTATATTATATTTTTTATTATGGTATGTGCTTCACGGTACTATACTAGTCAGATGTTTTATTTTCTAAAATATTTCATTATATTCTTTTGTTGAGCACCTTCTCTGGGTCTGACACTATTCAAGCCTCTGTGGAAGGTGCTAAGATGGGAAAAACTCAATCCCTGACTCAAAGAGGTTGATGGCTCTGTGGAAAAGATAACCCAAATAATTATACAAACTATTACATATAGAATCGATAAACAACGAGGTCCTAACGTATAGCCCAGGGAACTATATTCAGCATCCTGGGATAAAGCATAATAGAAAAGAATATGAAAAAGAATGTATGTATGTGTATAACTCAGTCACTTTGCTCTACAGCAGAAAGTAACACAACATTGTAAGTCAACTATACATCAATAAAAATTTTTTTAAATCACATAAAAATAATTGTATAAGGCAAAATATGATGGACGATCCTGAAGAGGGGCACTAATAATAAGTTCTCTTGCCTCTAGATCTGTATGGAGGTGGGGAGGGCATGATCAGGTGGAAGACCCTGACATTCTTCATGAACAATGTGAGATGAGTTTCGAAGGATGAGTGAGTGAGGTTGTTCGTGGAGGGGTGGCATATCCACATCTCAAAAACAGGTAGAGGTGGGAAACCTTAAGATAAGTCAGGGGATATGTAATAATTTAGTTTAGCTAGAGAGAAGGATGCATCCTGCAGGTCAATGACAAGCAACTTAGGAAAGCCAGGACCATATTGACAAAGGTATGACTGTTATTTTGCAGCTGGTAACAGGAAACCATACAGGATTTTTTTTTTTTAAAAAAGTAATGACTCCAGTACCTATAGGAGGCTTATGGTTTTTCGGGTTTTGTAATTTTTTGTGGTTAAGAGAAACTACACTTGTAATTATTATAAGAATAATTAATTATTTTTGTCTTTTTTGACACTGTATGAAACTATTTAACAGGTAGGAATAGGTAATATGCTACGACCTATTTGGAATTGATGGATTTTTGCCCCATCAGTTTCTTAAAAGTGTTCTTGTAATCTGAGATCTTGTTTGTTGTATCTTCAGGTGATTATTTTATAAGATGAACACAATTTACAAAGTTATTGGTGATAAAAAATAAATAAAATTTATTTTATTAGTTCTGATTCCCCTGTTAAGTGAAATATACTTTTATATATTAAGACTATAGGTTCAAACTAGCAAAAACAAACAAACTGGTGAAATGTGAAAGACTGTGTATGAGAAAAAGTAATTGATTCAACTGAGATTTGCTAAATCCTTTATTCCATTTTGAATTAATATTCTAGGTGAATAACTGTATTTCATGTTTAGTTAAGAAAACCACACTAAATTATCACATGGCCCTTTGCTGTCCCCTGACATCCCTCAGGATTGGTCATATGATTCTTGCTTGACTCAAAAGTTGTCAGATATTAATGGCAGTGTGAATTGATGGATAAAATATTGACTGCAGACTCCTCGGACAGAAGGTTCCCATTCAGTTCTATTTTTGTACCTTTCAAATTATAATGTATGCTGCACACTTCTGTCTGTTTAGATCCATTTTATTACCCAAACTCATTTTTGTGATTAATTTTCTGGTAAGAGGATGAAAAATTTTCACATTAATTGGTTTTTATTTAAAGCTCACAGAAGATAAGAACTTAAAATCAAGTAGATTCATATTAAATTTCCTGATAGGAAATGGTTTTCTGAGATTACTAGTAGACTTTTTTCAGATAACCAAAAATATAGCTTTATTACATATTTCTTCAATAATCTCATGCAATGGCTATCAGATACTCCCAATCTCTGTTAAAAGGAAGGATTGAAATTGAAACATTTAAAACTCTGGGCTTTCCCAGTTTTGCTTTTGCCGTCTACTAGCTGAGTAACTCTCTGCTTTCTACGTGGCTGTAGAGGGATAAGACGGCTGTCTTGGAAGATGCTCTTAGTGCTGTGCGCCCTCCCGGGGGGCCAACTGGATGAATCTTTTCAGGACAGTACCCCCTACCCACCCCTGCCCCAGGCCTATGTGGATGCAGAGTAGGGAGGGAGCTTCTTTACAACATGCCTGCACGCCTCCCCCTGACGCCCCTAAAGTTTGCCAGAACTGCAAGAGGAGGAAGCCTAGGCATGTGTGTTTGCAAAGAGCTCCGCTGGTAATCTGGTCTCTCTGCTGTAACCCACCCCTCCCTCCTCCGTCATCACCGGCATCCATAATGGCCCTCGGAGAGGATGTATCTTCCTTCCTTGTACTAGATGCTTCTTGACCTCCCTTGTACCAGAACCCAGTCAACCACTGGTCAAGCCTCTTATTGGCTGTCCAATTTATATCTACTCAGGGAGTGAAGCCATAAAACAATTCGGACAAAAGAACCTGTAGAATACTTCCTGCCTTTCTGTGTGACACTATATCACAGATCATTTCAAGTTTAGAATATGTTACACATTGTAAATTGTCATCTGTATGTAAGTGATCTTAATCCAGTACGGTGTAAGACTCTTCGAGGCATAGATCATATCATGCATTTCATTGTTTTTATTTCCTAGCACAGAGCCTCAGCATAGCAGTTATTTAAAAGTTTCTATGATTTTTGTTGTTGACACTGATGTTTGATTCTCTACTGTCTACCTTTAGCACTCAGTTTGGTTTGAGGCATCTGTATCTAATGCAGTAGATGGGTGGTTCGAGTTACAGAGTCTTGAAAGCCAAATAGATTCGTTGTCTATAGGTTCAACATAAAGGATAAAAGTGGAACATTTAAAAAATTCTGTGGCATTTGTCTTTAAGATAGGTGACCAATAAAATGTTGGTATCAGTATTCCTAAACAAAACAGCACATACAGACCCAAGGTAGGAGTTTGTACCTACTTGCCTCTTTCATTCAGGGTGACCATCCACCTAACTCTTAAGTTGATGTAATATCCTCATGATCATGATTTAAGGTAGTTGAGCTCCATGTGGCATAAAAGGAGTTTCTTCCAGACAATAAGTCTGACCTAAAAAACATTTCTGTGATTACTAATGGAACCCTGGTATCTTAGCATCTTACACATCGAGTGAGAGAGGCATTCTAATCTCTCACAGCAATATCGCCTGTATGAGAGGCGATGTGGGAAGGAAAAAAAAGAGACGATATTAAGTAAGAGGAACTTGCCCAAGAGATTGTTCCTTTTATGCTCCTTTCTGCCTGAGTAGCTTACCCCTTAAAAGTAGCACTAGTTGGCACCCTTTTCATTATTCTCCAGGCATCCTCTACTTTTCCGCAAGTAATTATTTGGTGTAACTGAACTGGATTTTCTCTAATCCTGGTTTTTTGAAATGCTCCTTCTCTTCAGTGATATCTATCACAGTGAGAATCTGGAACAACCTAAATATCTAATTAAATACAGCTGTTCCATTAAGTACACCTCGTTAGGTGTTCTGGTAAAAGATTGTGAGGAAGGATATGTTTTATTTTATATCTCTCCCTGAGACTTACCAAAAGCAACAAAAAAGAACGTAAAAATAATGGAAAAAAATCTAACTTTAGTAAACTTGAAAATACTAGTCAAAATCCAACCCCCAACTCCCCCCCCCCGCCAAAAAATTGTCTGCCAAATAACAGTGACATTCGGATCATTGAGGACATTGAGAACCAACACACACTTATTCAGAGCTCAAGCAAGGCATGGGCTTCTCAGAAAGGAAGCATCATGGTCCTGAAATAATTCTTTACAAAGATTCCCTGAGTGTGGCAAGGCATTGTAGATGTGGAGAACATTCTTATTCAGACCTGTTTCTTCACTGAAGCACATCAGAGAATCGGGTTAAAGAAAAAACCATAAAGTTACTTTTATTCTCTTTGACCTATAGTAACTAGAGCTTAGCTGTTCATTGAAATACTAATATGCCATCAGATGGGGTTTCTGTAGGAATTTAGGGATGATTCAGTATTATGAATGTTATTAATATAATTTGTTTTAGTAATAACTCAAAGAAGAAAAACCAAGTACTCATCCAAACGCAAAATAAGTTATACAAAATTGGCACTTAATTCTGATTTTTAAAATATCTTCATAGTGTGTGTATAGCCAGCATCAGGCCTAGTAAGTTTTAGTCAGCAGTCACATACCAGCCAATTCAATCGAACAAGAATTAACAGAGATAAATAGTTGAATTGTTATGGCAGACATCATAAGTTGCATTAATATGAATGGATGACTGGAAAACACAAAGGCAATTGGAAACTGTTAAGAACAGTAACCGAATTCAATAGGCAGTAGGTTTTAAATGTGGAAGAATTGTATAAGCAAAAATTTGAACACCCTTTTGAGGAATATGTAAAAGAGAATTTGACTAAATTAAATACATACCCTTTCTTGGACAGGAAAACTCAACGGTAAAGGTGTCAGAGCTTCTTAAATTAACCCCAAATTGCACTCTCCAGAAAGATATTAGCAATAAATTTTTTTTAATTTGAATTAGTCAAAATGATATTCGTTAAAAAATACACATTATGTTAATATCCAGAAAAAATTGAGAAAGGATCAAGTCATGAGGGAAGACTAGTTCTACCAGATATTGAAATATATTTAACAACCACAGTAATTTAGACAGATATATCCTGGAGCAGAACATATAGTCCAACATAGGCTCGTACATGTAAGAGATCGATATTCATTAAATCATTTGGAGACAATTGGATGTAACCATGGGGAACAGGGAGGGAACCAGCTGACTTATCTCCTCATGTCTTCACACCTCACGCATGCACAAGCACGGGTGCGCGCGCGCGCACACACACACACACGCAGACACACACAATTTCAAGTAGACCAAAGGTTTAAATACATTTGTTTGAAACTGACATTTTGTAGGCTAACATCACTTGATTCCTGGCAACTTCACATGGTTTAACTCACATTTTAAAACATGAAACCACATAATTAAAAGATATTATAGAGGTTTAATTTTTTCTTTTATAATCTAGTCCTGGGGAAATCCTTTCTTGTCAAAAACTCAGAACCAAAAAGGGATTCATTTGTACATTTGAGTATGTAATAATATCTGCATAACAAAGTGTGTAAGTATACAAAAAGCAAATGAAAAGATGGGAGAAGAATAGGTCAGATATATAACAAAAGCTGTGTGATTTTGTAATCACAAAGGTCTTTATAAATCAGTACAAGAAAATCAGCCAGTAGAAAATGGACAAAGGCCATAAGAAAACATCTGCATTTAGGCATCTAAGTAAAGATGTGTATAAACATCCAGTCAGCAATTTTGTTTCTAGGATTTTATCCCTTGGCTGTATTGTACACGCACTTGTATGCAAAGCTATATTACAAAATTGTTGATTGCAGCATTTTTGGCTATATATATATCTGTATCCTAATTTATATATAAATACACATATATAAACATCCGTATATATGTGTATTTATAAAATTATAAAAATTCTAATTTTGCTATTGGGAGTTCCTTATAAATAGTAAAATGTATCCATATGATGAAATATTATGCATCCGTTTTAAAAATGAGGAAGTTTTGTATTGGTATAACGTGAAGATGCAGAAGCATATGTAACACTTTCATCCCAGAAGTACTCTGCATATGTAAGAGGGTGTGAGCATATATAAATATTACATTATTATATCAATAAACATTATATTAAAAATGTAAGGATAACCAAGAATCTGTTAATATTTATTGACATCAAGGTAAATTAAGTAGAAAAAGTTAGAGTATAATATGATTTTTATCTGTGGTCTCATTTTCCTTCTGTCTCTCACACTATATTTATTGAAACTTATGTGAGACGGTTGTAAGTGCTTCGTATGGGTTTATCTTATTTAAACCTCACGACAACTCTAAAGCAACCCCAAAGAAGGCTTTTATTAACGTGTTCCCAGTTTAGCCAGGATTTGAAACCAGGCAGTCTGGCTTTAGAGCTTATGTTCAGAACCCTTAGGCAATCATGCTCTCCTGTACCTATGTGCCTAGAACTCCATCACACAAATTCACACAGAAAAAGTGTTTGGAAGAATATAGCTTTATAGTCACTGGGTAAGATCATATAAGTAATTGTTTTTCCTTATAATTTTTCTCTGTATATTGTTCTACAATGCATGTGCATTTTTTGCATGACATTTTTAATAGGGTGTTTTTATTTAAATCAAACTTCTGTATGTCAGTTACACATTCTGTGGCCATTCTATGATTTTGCTGTATTAACTACCATTTTTACATTATCTGTGGGGTTTTAGATTTATACTTTCTGCTAAGAAAATAATTAGGTCAACAATTTCTTACGTTGGCGTTCCCGTGTACCTTTGATCAGTCTCTGTTTTCTTGTGGAAAATCTGCACAAAAGGCGGCTTTTTATTCTAACTGAACGTTTTAGCAGTCTGTGCCGAGTACAGTTTTCTTAATTTCGTTTTCCTCTTATTATTCATTATTTTCCTCATTCCTCTCTATTCCTAATTCTTCTAAAAACACTGATTTTAATTTCGAGACTCAGTGAAATGCTGACATCTTGTCTTGGTTTCATGTTCGCATGGCTTTTCCCAGCTTGACTGCCGACTACCTTGGTCCATTAGTGTCAAAACTACATTTATAGGCATACGGTTGTCTTTGTGTTGCGATTTTCAGTGACGATGTGTAGTATGTCGTTTGAGGTGGCTGAATTCTATCATTTTGAAATGACACTTCCACGTTTCCTGGGCTGTTTTACAGATGAGCCCCTGACTGTTTCTCTGAGCCGTGCTTACTAGCTGCTCGGGGTTCTTGTTCATGTAGCTCCTGTACAGAGGTCTTTCCAAACTTTTAAACTAATGGGAAGCACTGTGGGAATTATTTAGCTTGTGAATTTCATTTTTTTATTCCAGTGGGACTAGAATGCAGTTATTTTCATATGATTTTTTTTTTTTTTTTTTTTTGCGGTACCCAGGTCTCTCACTGTTGTGGCCTCTCCCGTTGTGGAGCACAGGCTCCGGACGCGCAGGCTCAGCAGCCATGGCTTACGGGCCCAGCCGCTCCGCGGCATGTGGGATCTTCCCGGACCCGGGCACGAACCCGTGTCCCCCGCATCGGCAGGCGGACTCTCAACCACTGCGCCACCAGGGAAGCCCTCATATGAATTTTTGACCCCCTAGATTGGTACAAAGGTAGAAGCTGAGTCTTTGCTTGTTGTGGAATAAGTAAAACTACTTCTTATCTACCTCCAGTAACTTTCTATTCCAAACCTATGCTTACTCCACGGCAGTTACTTAAAGTGTGACTGTTGTGATCAAGTCTACAAGCCCTAGCCTTGGCCACACACCATCAATAATACAATCTCCATGTTTAAGACGAAAATCATTTTGCATCATAGGGTGAAAACAAAGTTGTGGTTTCGGTCGTGGAGATAATATAGATGGAACCATACATCCATGCTAACGTGTGTTTATGTTTTACAAAAGCCTTCATGAATTCTTATCTAGGTCTGTTACATTTTGGTTTATACCCCAGGAGGAACTAGAAGGGAAAGAATTATAAACAGTACCCCAGTGGTTGACAAAAATGTAGGAATAGATATTCCCCTCAAGTTCCTGGGGAAAGGTTTTAACGAAATACAAAGTAACTAAATCCAGAGAAAATAGGCAACTTACTTAGAAGGATACTTTGTATCGATCTTTGAAGATCAAGTTCTTATTGTGGGTGGGAGAAGCTTAACAGGAAGATGAAATAAGTAGAATCCGTCCTTATAGTACACCAATATACCATTGTTATTTTGTCCCAGAAGTTCTGTGTTCCCTCAAGATGTACAAGCCATGCTTCTGTACTTTTCCTCCAGCCTTCCCTATCTCCCTAATATTAGGGGGACAACACAGGGTCATGGTTAAGAATGCAGGCTCTGTGGTCATCCTGCTGGAATGTGACTGTCTCCGCTGCTAGTTAGTTGTGCAACCTTGGAGCAGTTGTTTAACTTCTCTCTACCTCTGTTTGCTCATGGTATCATGAAAAGGATAGACTTCTTGATTTGTTGTAAGGGTTAAATGTTTATCCACGTCCAGTGCCCAGAACACAAATTAGTATGTTCAATAAACGTTAGCTATTGCGTTACAGGAGCACTTAAGTACAATAAATTCAACGTCGTCCATCGAACCTGAAAGGGTTGGTAGAAAAAGAATGGACATTGATCCAGACGGTACTGGTGATTCTGCCAGTTTCTCGCCTGGCTCTGGAGGGGCTCTGAGACAAGTGAGATGGGAGTCCAGAGCCTGCGCTTCCTTCAGGCAGTCTCAGCATCCACGTACCTCTTAGTGCAGGCATCTCACCTCCCTGAGGATGATTCTAGGCTTAAAGATATGCAATTTTCATATGAGGCGACTAGCACGAGCCAAGTATGTCAGCTTACGAAATTGCCTTCGCTTGACTGCTTTAGACCCACAAAATTAGCAGTTTCATATGGTTCAACCTAACAAGCTATCAAGCGCTCAGCTGGAAAACTCTTGGGTTTTACCTTGCTTTAGAATCTAATTACTGAGAAAGATAAGACGTTATGTATTTTTTATCACTGCCCGCCCCCCACCCTCCCTATGGAGTATGTTTTCTGTTTTTCTCCTTCATTAGGTGGTTATGTCTATTTTCAAGGCAATTTGGGGTAGTGGAAGTATGTTTTTGATGATACCTGAACTCCAATCCATCCCTACTTCTTCACTCTCTGCCCCAGGGCTCTTACACTGTCTAATCCACCCACGTCTGCTCTCAGAAAAGGGCCTAATAAATTCAGTCATGCAGAGGAACAAATGACAAATAAGGCCTAGTGCTGTTCTCCGAGAAACACGCAGATTTCAATAACCACCATCCTCTGTAAGAAGGGCATGAATCACAGATAATAGACTGAAAGGCTCTACTGTGTCACTGGAAGCTTTGGTGGGGTTGGAGGCAGGGGAATTTCTGGAACTTGTAAAAACAAATATGCCCTGTTTCCCAGTCTCTGGAGATAGGGAGTTCCCTGTTTCTCTGCTTTTTCTGATAAAGAGTTTAAGACTGCATGTTGGGATTGTGGTAATAAAATAGATAACACTTATAGATTTCTTATTATTCTACACAATCCTCACAGTAACCTTAGGAAGCTGGTGGACACTATTATTATCCACATTTTAGAAATAAGGCAATGGAGACTTAATAGCAGTGAGGTAACTTGCTCAAGGCCATTCAACTAGTAATGGTAGAGCTGTCGATGCAAAGCCTACAACCATGGGTTGGGGGGTATGAGAAAGAGAATATTGATTATAATGGTCCTACAGGCCCCTCCCCTCTAAGCGTCCTTGATTTTAGGATGCGACCATGAGCCCAAGGTGTACGAGAAGCCCTGGCTCACGCTGGGTCTTTAATAAGGGTCACTATTTAGAATCTGAGTACAGCTAATTTATAATATATTTTAATGTATTCCCTTTTAGTGCAAAATAAGTTTTAGTTTGGTAAATATATTACTAGAGAGCAGCTTATTTATTGTTATCAATAAAATAATTACACAATGTAGGATAAGATTTGTAACACTTCAAAAGCCCTCTACTCTGATAAAAGTACTCATTTAATTCTAATAGCACTCCATGATTTTGTCCATATTTATAACCAAACAAATGCTAGATATAATGATCTGACAAAAAAACCAATTTCAAATATTGAATGATTCCACCCTTCCACGAAGTATTTAGAAACAATGAAATACATTTTCATTGCAGAATTATGAATATCAGCAAATGTTGCAAAGGCCACAATATAAGCGGCCAGTAGTGTTTGAAGTGCAAGGAACTGATATAAACATAGTTATGCTAAAAAGAAAGTATGACCTTTGTGTTTGGGGCTATTAATAAGTATATATATTATGAGTCATCATTTATTTGTCAAGAAAAGAAGTATAATTTTCTGGAAATTAATAAATAAAAACCAGTTTCTTATGAGACCACTTGCAGCTTTAAATTATATTTTGTGCTGTATTATTTGCGAATCAAGATAGCCATTTACATTTTAAAAGCCCTTTGAAACCAGATGTTAATAGAATAAATTATCACAAGGTGATATAACATGATTTCCTTCTGAATTTCCTGCTGAGATAACTTCATATTTGCAGCTGTTCAGGACCATCATAAATTTGGTCTTTCTTTTTAAATTTAACACGATGTATATGTGTGTCTACACACACACACACACACACACACACACACACACACACACACACACACACACAAAGCTCTTTAAGCACTTTTATGGGGTGAGTGGGGCTCGCTATGTGGAAAAATAGGTAAATATTGATGTTATTAATACAAGGAAGGATGTGAGAACAAGGGCCCTGCATGATTCTTAGGCTGGTGGACACTGTACCCTTTAAGAAATATCAAGGGAGAGTTAGGAGGTGTTTGAACTAAAATTTAGTTTGAACTAAAAATTGAATGGGATTAGCCTGAGGATAAAAGGAACGAAAGCACACCATTGTAAAGTAGTATACTCCAATAAAGATGTTAAAAAAAAAAGGGTGATTGAGGTGGAGAATTGGGGCTGGGAGAGGCTTAGCTCAGCAGTGGGACCCACCACACTGTACCCATGGATTTATATGGTCATTTCCTGCCCTGAAGTTGCTGCTGGATCCTCTTAGGATGCAGCGGGCACTAAAGAAGTTTTGTGGAATATTTGTGGAGTGGCAGCATTCCTTGCAGGCTCAGAGATGCCTGCAGTGATCTGGCCTCTCTCTCGGAGGACCAGCTGGGAGTTCAGTCAGCTGGGGGCGCTGGGTGCACTGGTGGCTCCTGGAGAAGCCCCCTCTCTGCCCCTGGCCCAGCAGACGGCACAGGAAAGTGCTAGTCCGCAGGCCGTAGGTCCTTCAGCCTGGAGTTGGCCAGGAATTCAGTTTCTTGTGAGGGCCACGTGGGGGACAGTCTCGGGCAAGCAGTTCTTTGCACCCCTGGGTTCACACATCAGTGGCTCCTGAGACCTTCTGGGACAGCTTCTCAAATACTTCTGCTGTGACTAGACCTGCGAGGGTAGATTTTAGTAGCATTTACCACGTGAGGAAAAACTGGTAAATGACGCAAGTGACAAATTATTTAGGTGCTTTGCACCTAGAGGGGTGGGATTGGGAGGGTGGGAGGGAGGCTCAAGAGGGAGGGGCTATGGGGATATATGTATGCATATGGCTGATTCACTTTGTTATACAACAGACACTAACACAGCATTGGGAAGCAATTATACTCCAATAAAGATGTGTTAAAAAAAGAAAAGCCAAGGAAAATTGACATTATAGGTGCTGGTGGATGCCCCATGTTAAGGGCCAGGTAGCCTTCCCGCACATGCTTAACTGCATGCACGGGCATCCTGGCTACCCATGGCTCTGTAACAAGCTACAAAAACCTCACAGCAGAAAACTTTATGCTCAAGCGCTTTGTGAATCAGGAATCTAGACAGGCTTCCAGAGAGATGGCTTGTCTCTGCTCCACAGTGTCTGGATCCTCAGCCAGAAGACTTCAACCCTGGAGGCCGGAACCATCTCCCAGCTCTCTTACCACATCTGGCAGCTGATTGGCTCTTGGCTGAGATTGTAGTTGGAGCACCTGCCTGTGGCTTCCCCATGTGGCCTGATCGTCCTGGAAACGTAGGGGCTGGGTTCCCTGGGTAGGTGACAGAGAGAGAGAGAGAGAGAGAGAGAGAGGACCAGGGAAAAGCCTTTTTGCCTCTAAGACCCAGACTCAGAAGTCACAGGGCATCACTCCTGATACATCCTGCTTGTCACAGCAGGTCCCCAAAGCTCTCCCAATTTCGAGGGGAAGAAAAGTAGCCTTTGCCTCCTCGTGGGGTAATAGTAGCAAGGTTCTGGAAGAGCTCGGAGGATCAGAAATACTGTTGTCTTTTTCAGAAAATGCAATCCTCCACGAAAGGATGGGAAAAGGAAACATTCTTATGTTACTAAATTTAAACCAACGGAGCCTATTTAGTGAGAAGCGGCAGGTGAAGCATCATTTTACTTGTAGATTTACATTTCTCGATTTTAGGCAAGGGAAGTCAAGTTTCATCTGAAACAAATTAGAATATTAAGTAATATTCATTTCTAAAGGCTTAAGAGGTTTTTAAGTGGATAAACTAGAAATAAAATGTGGCTCTTACTGTTTAAAACTGTTCATGAAATAAGTAGTGAAGTGACCGTGACAAAAAATATTATTTTATGAATAATATATATTATAGAAGAGATATATGCATAGTTCTTAGAGGTCAAAATTCTTAATTTTGAAAGTTAATAGGAAAGCAAGGCGATAGACTTCACAGGGCTAGCCAGCCCCAAAACCTCCAAAGTAGGGAAACTTGAAATCAAAGTCAGAACATTGGAATTGAAGAATATGAAATTTTATGTCTCATGAATTTAACAAAAGAAAAAAACCTTTGCCCTGTTTTTGCTGCTTCTAATAGGAAGGAACTGATTCTGCTGTCTAGATTCATATATTTAATAGAAAGGATGACACTTTACAACACAAGCCTTCACGGACACGCACATACACCCACACCAGCCCTGTGTCACGTTATAGTTAGCATATTCAGGTAAGGAAAATGCAGTAAGTAAAGAAGATGTGGGGCTGTTCGAAGAACTGCTTGTTTCTGCCATTTATTTTCTAAGTGAGGCCTATTAGTCGTCTTCTAAGTAGGTAAGATACTGTAAAGTATTTCTAAAAAGTAAATTATATGTATTTTTTGCCATATTGCTTGCAAAGCTAAAGAAAAACAAAACACTCAGTGAAGAGCTCCATTCACTGGTGTCACTGGGAGATGTGATACCAGTGAATAGAGCTCTTCAGTCCAAAGCTGGTCTGAAAAATTATCATAATGATTAGAAACATTTCAGTGTTAGAAAATGGCTTTGATCTAAAATATCACAACCATGTCTGTTGTTTTCATGGATCTTGGTGGGTTTTCTTTATCAGCAGCAGTATACACAGCCTTTTGCAAAGTGTGTGATGGTTGTGTCCATATTTCTGCCTGCAGACATGGGCTCTAGCTTAGCTGTGTGACTTTTCTGAGGCTTGACATTCAGTATAGCTCCTAATAAAATCCTTCCTGTTATTGAACTTACAACAGGTTTGGTTTTGTTTTAATTTAATTAATTAATTAATTAATTTTTGGCTGTGTTGGGTCTTCGTTGCTGCACGCGGGCTTTCTCTAGTTGCAGCGAGCTGGGGCTACTTTTGTTGTGGTGCACGGTCTTCTCATTGCGGTGGCTTCTCTTGTTGCAGAGCGCGGGCTCTAGGCGCGCGGGCTTCAGTGGTTGTGGCTCGTGGGCTCTAGAGCGCAGGCTCAGTAGTTGTGGCACACAGGCTTAGTTGCTCCGCGGCATGTGGGATCTTTCCAGACCAGGGCTTGAACCCGTGGCCCCTGCATTGGCAGGCGGATTCCCAACCACAGCACCACCAGGGAAGCCCGCGACAGGTTTTATTCTTGGTAAAAAATAAAAAGCATCTCATTTTCCCCCATGATGGTGAATAGCCTTCCCAGCCAAAGCTTGATTTCATTTAAAGAAAAGACAAGAAAATCTCTTTTTAATGTATGAAAGATTAGGATTGACAATTGAAAGCTGACATTTTATGTATTCCTCAATTTGTTTTTAAAAAGCCCTTCTTGTATAAAAAGATTAGTGTAAAATATATTTGCTTTGCTCACGGTCTGTTTTCCGTAGGTCTTTTGCTAATGCTCAGTAATTAAGTCAAATCGTATCTCCATTTCCTCTGCTTGCTTTGAGGGTTATCTACTCATCTTTACTATTATTGGACTAAATAGGAATTAGATTTGGGGAAACCCAGAGACAAAGCCGGATTTTTCCACTGATTTTTGACAGTCGGCTTCGGGAGAGTGTAAGATAATTTCCATACTTCCTCTAGCTCATTTCAGTAGGAAGGTCAAGAATATGGCCATCTATTTTTATACTGGCTGTGACCCAAAGTATCTTGTCAAGGTTTTGAAAGCCCTTTGGTCTGTGTGTCATCGTGTCACTTGGAAATACCTGTGTCTTTGGGGGAGAGCCACCATTGCGTAGTAGTTATTCTTTAGTTACTTACCTCCGACAAATTTAGGAATGTAGACCTTAGAAGTTATTTTGATGGAAAAATGACCAGGTGTAGAGACGTGAACACACCAAGTTGCAAAGGATTAATCATCAAGAACCTAGTGTATCATGTACTCTTGGGAATTGATTGAAACAAACAAAAAATAACGTCATATAACTATATGAGAGAGTTGTCCTGTGCATAACAGAACTCAAAAATCAAAACCCGAGTATGTGCTAATAGTTCTGCAGAAAATGCCTAGTAATCAGTTATTCTGTGTCTGTGCTGTGAGCTGTGGCACCCTAACGTGTTGCCTCCTCTGGACCACCTGCAAATCCTCTTGTGTGTGACAATTTTTATTTATTTTGGATATACCCTAAAGCTACAGAATGTGAATATATATCAGAAACTGCACACAGCAAACAGCTAATGCGGATTAGATTTAACATTAGTAGAGAAAGACGGGTTGGTACATATTAAAAAAAAGGAAGGGAGGGAGGGAGGGAGGGAGGAAAGAAAAGAAAAGAAAAGAAAAGAAAAAAGAAAAGAAGGAAGAAAGAAAAAGAAACCACAGTAGGAACAGTTAAATAGCTGACTGGCTACCAGAAAGACATGCATAGGCATGTTTGCCAATTAGTCAAGTCCACTCTGTTCTTATTTGCTGGATTATGTAAGAGTCGTTTCCCAGAACATTACTGATAATGCTGCAGGAGTTATAAGAGAAACTTTGTTTAAACTGGGTCTTTTTAAAGAGTTTATATTCACATCAAGTTGCTCAGATGGAGGGTAATAATAATATTAATAAAATTTACCATAGATTAAGTACTCATTATCTTCCAGGCCCTTTGCTGTATATTTTACACAGGTGTTGACCGTTTAACTCCCCAGCAACCCTGTGAGGTAGCTGTTACTACTTTCCCCATTTTAGAGCTAAGGAAACTGGTGTCCAGATAGGTTAAGAAACTTGCTCAAGGTCACACAGCTAGTAAGTGGTAGGAAACCTAGGTTGTTCTGACTCCACAGAACATGTTTATTCCCATGACATTGCACTCTAAAAATGGAAAGACATCTTAAATGATGACTGATCTATATTGAGATGCAATATCACTGCTGTCTTGACCGTTATCAGCAATTAACATAATGGCATTATCATACAACTATTTTAAGGATCTAAAGCACTGGTTTTTTTTTTTGCGGTACGCGGGCCTCTCACTGCTGTGGCCTCTCCTGTTGCAGAGCACAGGCTCCAGATGTGCAGGCTCAGCGGCCATGGCTCACAGGCCCAGCCGCTCCGCGTCATGTGGGATCCTCCCGGACCGGGGCACGAACCTGTGTCCCCTGCATCAGCAGGTGGACTCTCAACCACTGCGCCACCAGGGAAGCCCAGCACTGGGTTTTTTAAAAAAATGAATTTATTTTATTTTGGCTCCGTTGGGTTTTTGTTGCTGCACATGAGCTTTCTCTAGTTGCGGCGAGCAGGGGCTACTCTTCGTTGTGGTGCATAGGCTTCTCATTGTGGTGGCTTCTCTTGTTGTGGAGCACGGGCTCTAGGCATGCAGGCTTCAGTAGTTGTGGCATGTGGGCTCAGTAGTTGTGGCTCGCAGGTTCTAGAGCACAGGCTCAGTAGCTGTGGTGCACGGGCTTAGTTGCTCCGCGGCATGTGGGATCTTCCCGGACCAGGGCTTGAACCCGTGTCCCCTGTATTGGCAGGCAGATTCTTAACCAGTGTGCCACCAGGGAAGCCCCTAAAGAACTGGTTTTTAAACTTCATTTGGGTAAGAATCGCATGAGGAGTGTGTCTAAGCCTTGTCTGAGAGGTTCTCAAGCAGGGTTGAGCTTGGGGACACCTTTGCCATACAAAGGTGTTGACCCATTTCATAGACACTCTCCAAAGTCATGTGCAAATATATAAATAAATAAATATATATATATATATATATATATATGTGATGTGGATGTATATAGCTATGATATGTGATATATAAAAATACTACATATATATATATATATCTCTCTCTCTCTCTCTCTCTCTCAACACAGTAGATGTTGTCTCTCTTCATTCTTCCCCTGTTCTGCGGCTCAAGTTGTAATTACAAACTGGTGTCAATGTCCACTTTCACAGGTCAGAATCAGGAGATTCTTGCATCTGGGCCTTCTTGTCATTTCTTATTGAGAAGCTGTAATTGGTAAAGAGATGACTTGGAGCTTGGATGAATATCGTTAAAGTTTTACCTTTTTCTTCTCTTTTTTTTGTAAATTTAAAATATATTCTGTGGTTCCAACAGGTGATACAGAGCTTCAGCGAGAGTCGGCTGTGTTTGAAAATGAACCCGTTCTGTTTCTTAGTCATAGAGCTCAGCCTTCTGGGATAAATGTTATTTTAGGATAGGCAGGTGCTATTATCGCAATTAGTTTGTTAATCTAAGTCTGTTTTTTAAAAAAATGATTGACCTGATCTCAAACATAAGTGTTAGCGTACTAGGGTAATGGACTTTTATAGGGAAATCCTCCGCAAATTCATACAGAAAAGTTATTATTTATGAAAATCCCAAGGTTACATGCTTAACATTTTTTGAGGATGAGCTTTCTAAAAGCTTCCTGAACATTTATTTCCATATTCAAAGTTGGAGAATGGTAGTTCGGGGCTATCAGAGGGAAGGAGAATTGTGAGAAATGGAATCCAACCTACTTTTTCATCCTTTCTCTCTAGTATAGTTTCCTAAACCACCTGTAACTCACCCTTAGAAACTATTCCTTTCTTTATTTCTCATTACCAGAGGCAACTGAGCAAGGTGTTGTCTAATTAGAGCAACTGATGATGAGGTGTGAATGACAGAAAGACCTACCCTTTCCGTTAGGTGTTTACATTCCTGAAATGTTTATTAGACCAAAGACTTCTCCCTGCTTCAGAATTTGTGGCTGAGATATGTTTCACTGGTGTACTTTCCCTGCCTACTCTAGGAAGCCAAATGACTAGGAAGACACACCAACACACAAAACCCATTTAACACAAAACAACAAAGAGCAAAATTCATGGAATCCGTTTTATGTTATAGTTTTTGGCATTACATTAATTGATTCTCTTTATCTCTGTTCTCTTCCCCTTTTTTTTTTTTTTTTTGCGGTACGCGGGCCTCTCACTGTTGTGGCCTCTCCCGTTGCGGAGCACAGGCTCCGGACGCGCAGGCTCAGCAGCCATGGCTCACGGGCCCAGCCGCTCCGCGGCATGTGGGATCTTCCCGGACCGGGGCACGAACCCACGTCTCCTATATCGGCAGGCAGACTCTCAACCACTGCGCCACTAGGGAAGCCTTGTTCTCTTCCCTTTTAAGTGAACTCTTCAACCCCTGGCAGTAAGTGAGCTGTCCTTAGGGAAAGACTTTTCCTTCAGCTCATCTCATAAGAAGGGAACGTGCGTTCTTTCTTCTCTTGTTAGGATAAAAATGTATATACATGTAAAAATTAAATATATTTTCCCCTTCATCCTGCAGCTCTTATGAAATGTCTTTGAAGGACTGTAGGTGTGTGGCTCTAACTTCGGGGATGCTGTGGGATTCACGCACACACATATATACACTTCATTTTCTAAGGAATCGCAGAGCTTTCTTGTTTCTGTGCAGTGAGTTTTCCTTTCTTCTTTTGATTTTCTTTTCTGGTGTACCATCTAAACTAGAGTTCATTGACAAGGCCGTTGTTTAAAAAGCAAGACTAGGAATGGGTACTGTATTTCCCATTCTTAAGCAATCTCAGAAGACAAGAAAGCAGCCTTTGCATTAGGTATATTGGGTTAAGAGGAACCTCAGAACTGAACACATTGTAAGATAAAGTTTGCTGGTTAAATTTATTGCAACTAGGTAGCTGAGATAAATTGTCAATTGAAAAAAACCTCTGTATTCTTACATGGGTCCCAAAAGTCCAGATTAAGAGACTGATTAAAGAAGTAATTTGATTTCTGAGCCAGACTCTTCCCTTCTCCTAGTTTTCCAACCACAGGGCTGAAAATCACCTTGTTCATCCCTTCCTGAGACTGGGCAGAGAGGTCTCACACAAATCCCTCCAGGTCGGGGCCTGATCAGGGAGAGGGTCCTGGGTAACCACTTACTTGCTGACAGTCTCCATACCGCTGTGGGGAGGAGTTGGGTTTTTTTCCTTTTCAATGATGCAGGCAACACAGGAAAGATTTCTTTCCTTGATACTGGGGACTGAACCTTCTGAGACAGCTCTTTATGAATTTGTAGGAGGAAATGGATCTCATCTTTTCAGTTGCCTCTGATTGGAGGAACAGTTACTAGAGTCTGTGAGTCTGACTTTCTGGTGGGAGCAGGTGAAACACACCGCCCATCCCAAATTTGCTTGAGGTGAAGGAAGAGAAAGACACAGCACCATTCCTTGCACTGTGAGGAGACACTAAAGTTTCAAGATGGCCTCAGTGAGTCCAGCTCCTAAAGATGCTAAGGCTGGGCCTCCCCAAAAGGTTCAAGTTGACAACTTTGTTCTTCAACAACCTCTTTGTTTTCCATGGGCCTCAGTGACTTCCTCATCTACCTGATCCTAAGTGCACAGGTAACTCCCAGGTTATTCTGTGCTTATGAAAGGAGCTGAAAATTATGCACAGAGATGGAAGAGCACACATTTGGAATGTGAGAGAGTACGTGCTATACAGGTTTTGAACAATCAAATATCTATATAAAACAGGGAAAGTAAGAATACTTTAACTTTTATATTATCATGTTTAGTCTTGAGCAAGAGTTGTTAAAAATAGGGCTTCCCTGGTGGCGCAGTGGTTGAGAGTCCGCCTGCCGATGCAGAGGACACGGGTTCGTGCCCCAGTCCGGGAAGATCCCACATGCCGCGGAGCGGCTGGGCCCATGAGCCATGGACACTGAGCCTGCGTGTCCGGAGCCTGTGCTCCGCAACGGGAGAGGCCACAGCTGTGAGAGGCCCGTGTATAGCAAAAACCAAAAAACAAAACAAAACAAACAAAAAAGTTATTAAAAATAGAGAGAAACTATAAGACTGTATTTTCTGTTTATGTTGCTGTGACTTCATGATAATTCATTTAGTTATTGTTAATGACTAAATAATTGAAGAATTCAGTGGGGTTGTCAGACAGGGTTTAGACAACTGCTGAAATAATTACTAGACTTGCACTTTTTGTTTTAAAATTATTTCAGTAACAAAATTGTGAATCAGAAGAGTGACTATTAATAGACTGAAATCACTAAGAACACATCTTGATGACAGGCTAAGATCCTATTTGTATCACTTATAAATTAATGAAGGGTTGTTTATTTCATCAAAGTAGGGCCTCAAGCCATGTTTCCACAGCTGCTTTATTAGCATAGAAAGCCAAACAAACACATCCTTCCCATCAATGAGATGAGTTTTCCATTCCCAGATTGTTTTAGACTGAGCATAAGAATTTGCACTGGGAGGCTTACCTCCAGGAAGATCTCTGAATTATGTATGGCCCTCGACTGTCAGAGTATTTGACAGTATTTTGGATGCAGCCTCTGTATATTGTTTTCTTCCTCTTTCCTGTTCTTAGCATTCCTAACACCGATTACTAACCTATGTTTCTATTACAGCTATGCAAATTAATGTCATTTTTGATAGTGTAATTATTATTTAAAAATTTTTTTTAACTTGGTCTTTTCCCTTTTAAAATAAAGAGTTACTTATTTTTTAATTTTTATTTAACAATACAGCTAGACTGTATGCTAAGCACTGTTTTGTATGCTTTTTTGGGTATTATGTTATCTTCCTAGCAACCTTATGAGGCAGGTGGTATTATTATCCCCATTTTACAGATGAGGAAACTGACAGGTGGAGAGTCTTAAGTAACCTGCCCAAGAGGTGGAGCTGGAACTTAGACCAGGCATTTTGGATACATGCTGTTAACTACTGTGCCACAGAGTTTCGTATAGTTTATGATCCATGTGGTGATTCCCACACTTGACTTGTGTATAAGAATCACCCGGAAGTCTCGTTAAACCAGGTTCCTGATCAGATTCTGTAGGTCTGGATTAGAGCTGGGGAATGTATATTTCTAACAAGTTCCCAGGTGATTCTGTGAAGGCACTTTGAGAACCACTGATCTATCATCGTACTGAGACCACGGGAAATAAATAAATAAGGAAATTAATGTTGCTTAAGCTTCATAATAATAATTGAAAATAGTAGCTTTTAGAAATAGGAGCTCTTTGCAGCTCAAAATCTTTCTGTTTAAAAATTACCCCTACGCAAAAAAAAGAAAAATTACCCCTGGAATTCATGCTTATCTCACTGTTTTAAACTCCACTTTTTATTTAAGTAATTGCAAGCCTTATTTCACGTTTTAAAAGCCATTTTGTGAATTGCTGGTTTATATCTTTGCTAAACAATGTAGTAGGATTTAAAGGTTTTTTTCATTGATTTCATTTAAAATATTTGGTATTATATTTTGGGCAAATATTTTCCCCATATGCTCTTTGCCTTTAATTATGGTGATGATTTGTTGACTGTGCATTTTTTATTTTTATGCAATGAAATCTCTCCCTCTTCTGTTACTTTTAGGCCTAGAACATCTTTCTTCATTTAGTAAACATAGATATTGATGCATTTTTCTGGTAGTTGTTATAGTTGCTTTATTAATTCCCTAACCCAGTTGTAATTTATTTTGGGGCAAAGTGAGGCTGTAAATGGATTTTTCTGTTTAATTTGCCTTCTGGTTTTCCTTTGTCCATTCACTAAGTAATCTTTCTCATTTTTAAATAGTCTAGAGTCACTTTCAGGACTATGTATTCCATTCCATTCTGTGCTTTGTTCCTTCTCTGTTATCACACTGTTTGAATTAATTGAGCTCTTTATTGTATTTTAATATTTGGTAGGGTGAGACTCTGGCTCTCCTCATCACTATGTTTATATTTTATAACCAAGACTATCTTTGTTAAGGAGTCGGATCTCCCTCCTTTTATTCCAGAAAGCAAGTAGGAAGCTGTTTTTTTTTTTGTTTTTTTGGTTTTTTTTTTTTTTGCGGTGCGTGGGCCTCTCATTGCTGTGGCTTCTCCCATTGCGGAGCACAGGCTCCGGACGCACAGGCTCAGCGGCCATGGCTCATGGGCCCAGCAGCTCCGCGGCATGCGGGATCCTCCCGGACCAGGGCACGAACCTGGTGCCGGGGCACGAACCTGGTGTCCCCTGCATTGGCAGGCGGACTCCCAACCACTGCGCCACCAGGCAAGCCCAGGAAGCTGTTTTTTTTGACAACTCAGTAAACATCACTAACTTCTTGGATTTTGGAGAAATATCTATAGATTCAAGGCAACTGTTATAATAACTACTTGGCATTGGTACAGCAGGAGAGTTTCAGTTAGTAAAACATCATGAAGAAGAAAAAATATTCTTTTATCCTCCCCTGTTGCCTTTGCTTCAAGGAATGGTAAGAAGGGAGGCAAAGAATTCAGTAGAGGCGTTCAAAGTACCTGTTATATATACTTCACCATTGGCTTGTGGAACAATCCACTAATAAAGATCTTTGCCGCTAAAGAAAACTATGAATTATGTAGGTTAGGCAAACAAAAGAATGTACACTTTTATATTATTATGAGAAAGGAAAACCTATTTCATTGACAAAGAGTTAGCATGGTTTGGTTAATATTTAAAATAATGTATAGGAAACCAAATGACACTTTATAGCACCACAAAAAACACCAAGAGATTATTTTTCTACCACTGAGATTATAGCCTTAAATGATGAAGAGTCTCTCATAACCGCATTTGTTTGTGAAATTAATATTTGAGTCAGGCCATGCTCTGTGTGGAGTGATGCTGTAAGGACATCTTGCTGAAAATGAGCCTGTGGTTTCTCTTCCTGCCTGATGTCCATTTGGCATCCACACTCTTCTGATAATTCCACTAAGCCTTATCCTAGAGTGCCATGAATTGGAGGTGTACTGCCAAAAATGCTATTTTAACCGCGCTTTTAATATAATTTGAAAGGTGATGAATTGGACTCAGATTGCCTCCGAATCTGTATTTTCCTGCTCTTGTGTCTTCCTGGGTCCCTTTTTCACTTCCTTCCTATCCCACTTCTTTGTTGTAGCCATTTTTTAACGTGGATTTTGTTTTTTATAAATTTATTTATTTTCTTTACTTTTGGCTGCGTTGGGTCTTCGTTGCTGCATGCGGGCTTTCTCTAGTTGTGGCGAGTGAGGGCTACTTTTGGTTGTGGTGTGCGGCCTTCTCACTGTGGTGCCTTCTCTTGTTGCAGAGCATGGGCTCTAGGCATGCGGCCTTCAGTAGTTGTGGCACGTGGGCTCAGTAGTTGTGGCTCGCGGGCTCTAGAGCGCGGGCTCAGTAGTTGTGGCGCATGGGCTTAGTTGCTCCGCAGCATGTGGGATCTTCCCGGACCAGGGCTCGAACTGGTGTCCCTTGCATTGGCAGGCAGATTCTTAACCACTGAATCACCATGGAAGCCCTAACGTGGATTTTTTTTTTTTTTCTCCATGTTGGTATTGTTTCTTCCTGAAAAGAAACAATATTGCCCTTGACAGTGCAAACTGAAAATAAAAGGAAACGTCATGCTGGTTGCTTGCTCCAGCTAGAGCAGAGAGAACATGTTATTCTCAAACAAACCAGCATCTTTGTCTTGCCTACCTCTTTCCCTATTGCCCTTTCTCTGTTTTTAAAAAAAATTTTAATTGAAGTATAGTTGTTGTACAATATTACATAAGTTACAGGTGTACAATATAGTGATTCACAATTTTTAAAGGTTATACTCCATTTATAGTTATTATACGATATTGACTATATTTTCTGTGTTGTACAATATATCCTTGTAGCTTATTTTATACCTAATAATTTATACCTCTTAATTCCCTACCCCTGTACTGCCCCTCCCCCCTTTCCTCTCCTCCTAGTAATCTCTAGTTTTTCACTATATCTGTGAGTCTACTTCTTTTTTCTTATATTCACTAGTTTGTTGTATTTTTTAGATTCCACATATAAGCAGCATCCTACAGTACTTGTCTTTCTCTGTCTGGCTTATTTCACTAAGCATAATGCCCTCTGAGTCTATCTGTGTTACTGCAAATGGCAAAATTTCATTCTTTTTGATAGTTGAGTAGTATTCCGTTGTATATATATACCACATCTTCTTTATCCATTCATCTGCTGATGGACCCTTGGGTTGCAGCAACTGAAGTGCCCTTTCTCTCTGATCTCAATGGGCTGGGTTGCTTAACTCTGGGTTGCCATGTACACCACAAGTTCAAGCTTTGGGAGCACATGTACTGTTGGAGGGGAAGACACTTTTCTGGGATGTGAAGGGGCTAAGTTTACAAGGTTAGGTTTAAGATCCGTGTCTTCTTCCTCTGTTCTTTTTGCCCTCCTTTGCCCCCCACGACCCCCTACGTCATCAATATACCTAGTCAGCACCTTGCACATAATTTGTGTGCAGTAAATCTTTCTTAAAGTCAATTAAGAAACTCTTTGCTCCTTTAGGACTACAAACTCTGTTTAACCTAACTTTTCATCCCCACAGTTCTTTGCCCTTAGTCAGCACTGAGGCACTGCTTATGGAATGGAAATAAGGTTTAAATGAGAAATTTGAAAGGATAAGACATCCTATTTGTAAATCTATTGTAAATTATTTTCATCTTATTTCTTTTCTACCATTGCTTAGAAATATATCCTTCCTTAGAGTTGTTTTATTTATTTTTTTCTTTCATCAAGGCAAGTGTCTGAATAAGAGGACATTTTGAAGTGATATAAAGTTTAGCCACCTAATTAAATCATTACAGTGCTGCTGTAGGGCTTGTGTTACTATTTTCATCTCTATTTTACATATGAGTCAACTGAGGCATAAAACGGCTGAGTCACCTTTTTAAGGTCTCACAATGAATGTCGATGCTGGGATTCCAAATCAGGTCTTTTTTACTCCCAGAGCCCAAAATTTACTTCTGAGAAAATTGATTATTCCATTTTTGCCTCTACTGAACTGTAGGGATTTTTTTCTAAGTCATGGTAATAGCCAGCATTCTTTATAAAAAACTTTTGGGATTAACAAATTTTATATCACAGTAAACATTCGTTACTCTAAATGGGATAGAAAAATGAAAACAATCCCGTTGCTAATTTTGTTGTGTCGCTTAACAGGCATGAGTATGGCTACAACTGTTTTCTATTTTGCCTAGAAATCCCAGGTCAAGGAATTCTTTTATTCTAGCCTGCAGAGACCCACAAATCTGTAAACATTTCTTCCTTGGGGATCTAGTCTTAAACTGCCTTAGGAAGCATAACATGGAACTTTTGAAATACTCTTTGTGGATTCTTGCATGTGTATTTGTTTATTTTTTGTGTGGCTTTAAAGTAAAGCCACACAAAAAATAATGTATTTAACTAATGTAAAATCTTTCCAATATTGTTTGCATATATATATATATTTAAAAGCAGTGTGACTTCCTTAGCAACTTGTTATAATGTGTATTCCTAATATAGTAATTATAACTTTTAATGTGTGTTCCACAACATTAGACATTTGGAAAAGAATCCAGCAAACTCAAAGAACAAATTAGAAATAAACCAGATTATATCCTATGTAAATATAACTATGAGAAACTAAATGCCAATGTAATATTGTTTACAAAGGATTCATTGAATTTCTTTCTCTCAGATTCTAAGATTAAAAATTTACATATATATCTAAGGTTAAAATTGGGGACTTGGAATAAATTGAATGATTTTTTTCAATTAAAAAAGCCTTTAAAGTTATTAAGATTTTAACATAATAAGAATGCCTGAATTCCTAAAGGCTGACTGAAAAAGGTGTCATTTTTTTTCCCTTGAAAATGCATCTGAAGCACTTTTTATAAATCGATGTGAAAACTGTCTTTGTGGAAACCCTGGCATTAGGGAGCAGTGCATGTGGTCAGTAAGCAGGGGGTAAAGCTAAACACTGAGAGAAGAATATGCTTTTATAGAGGGGTTGCTGTAGGGATACTTTAAGGACAGTGCTGCAAGGAGAGTTGAAATTTCCCTTGGTGAAAGCTGTGTTTGGTTTAGATACTGACTGAATTGGGACAACTCCCAAAAGCCACCATAGAAGGTGGAATATGATAAAAACAACCTTCAAGACTCCTGGTGCGATAAAAGGTATTATTTGTTGTTGGTGCCTGTGTGTGTGTGTGTGTGTGTGTGTGTGTGTGTGTGTGTGTGTGTGTACTCTTTCTTCTGTTATAATTCCAGTCTGGATCCGTGGTACAAAAAACTGATATTATGTAGAGAAGATTTTAAAACAACTCAAGTGAAATATTTTTTCTCTTCCTATTTTATCTGAACCTGAACCTGATAGAAGTGAAATGAATACTGCTGATTTATGCTCATGCTTTTGGGAAACCTAAAACCATTTAGTGAAATGGTTATTCACTAAACCATTTATAGTGAAAGCCTGAATTGTGAAAGTTTGCTAGGAATGCTAAGATAAAAGCCAAATTTTAAAACAGAAATATAGATGATTTACATTTAAGTATTTTTAAGAGATGGTTTCTAAAAGTTAAGATATCAGTGTTATAACATTTATGACAGAGCTAAATATCTTCAAATGAGTGACCAAAATATTCTTGAAGTCTCAATCTCAAGTCAAAAATTTGTCAGTCTCTTATGGCTTATTTTATTTTTTTACTTCCAGTTTTATTATTTTTAAATTCTGATTTTAAAAGTACACTGACATATCTTTATGTGAATGTAATGGAATTCTTTCATCATATTTTTAATTTTGTTTTTAGCCTTCTTATAAAATATGAGGATGACTCAAAATTTCTCCTCCTTACTGTTGTGTGTCGATTCTAGAGGATGGTAACCAGATGCACCCAACTTTGCTTCTGGAATCCTAACAATTTTTCCTCAGTGGTGACGCCCCAAAACATACTTAGGTAGCTGCACCATTTTACTTACCTGATGTAAGTAAAATGTAGACACAGTAGAAAGTCTTATGCTGGTGTTTGGCTACCTGGAATATACTGTTAATAAATTCCTCTTGATATATGTTCTGGTAATTTCCAAAGTTTTATATAAAATGTACCATGCATTTTTATAGCTGATTGAAACTTGGAATCTGGTGTTTGGTTATATATAAAAACACCAAAATCTTACATTTTTATATACATGTACCAAAACATATGTTTCCTTTATCTAACAAATAACTTTTATTTAGTTCTGATTGTTCTGAGTTTCCTTGAAATAATTCAGTTGAAATAGTGCACTTATTTAAATTTATACCAATTTAAAATATTGGGCGGTGGGGTGGAGAAAGTGAACAGAAACCTCTTCGCCTTTTGCCAAGCATGTAATTAAAATAACCATATCAAAAAAGTGCAATAGCTTCTTTTTATATTGGGACAGTCTTTATTCTGCTTATTACCTCTTCCTAAGATTTCTCGTCATATTCCCTCCTTATCTCCCTTCCCATCTGTGCCTATATGGAAGTCAGGTCTTCCTCTTTTCTAGACGTTTTAAACTCATTGACCTTCAGGTGATTTGAGATGTGGCTGGTTTAAGAAGATTGCGAGTAATGCATCTGTGGAAAACTGGGAAATGTTAAGTCACACCTAAAAACACTCAAATTAAAATGTTTTCTTAGAACGTTGCTGGTGAAAGAAAACACATTTTGGGCTCAGGTTCTGCCCACATGCCACTACTTGGCAACTCGTTTTCTTTTTTTTTTAAATTGAAGTATAGTTGATTTACAATGTTCTGTTAGTTTCTGGTATACAGAAAACTGATTTATATATATATATTTATATATATTCTTATATATTATATAGATTATTTTCCCTTATAGCTTATTAGAAAATATTGAGTATAGTTCCCTTCGCGATATAGTAGGGCCTTGTTTGTTATCTATTTTATATATATAGTGTGTAATTTTAATCCCAAACTCCTAATTTCTTCACACCCCCCTTTCCCCTTTGGTAACCATAAGTTTGTTTTCTACATCTGTGGGTCTGTTTCTGTTTTGGATATCAGTTCGTTTGTATCATTTGTTTAGATTCCACATATAAGCGATATCATATGGTATTTGTCTTTGTCTGACTTACTTCACTTAGTATGATAATCACTGGGTCCTTCCATTGTTGCTGCAAATGGCATTATTTCATTCTTTTTATGGCTGAGTAATATTCCATTGTATATATGTACCACATCTTCTTTATCCATTCATCTGGCTCCTGACCAATGGTGTTTAAGAGCTGGGAGAGAGGCATCATCTGTGGGAGAAGGACTCAGACAGGATAGATGGTAACGTGAAGCCAGACAGAGGGCAGGAATGGATAGTGGTTGCCAGAGTTGTCTGGTTGGGGAAGTAGAAAAGGTACCTAGGCAGGCAGGCCTAGAAGGGAGAAAGGCAGAACCAAGCTTGGTTGGTTGGCTAGAGAAAGCATGTGAATCAGTGAGCAACCATTCAATCTGGTAGAAAAATAGACGTCTGACACATTTTGGAGAACTCCACACTCTCATGAGAGGTGTGGCCCTTTCCCTTTCTTTGCACTGTCCTCTTTGTTGCCACACTTCTAATTCAGTCCTCAGAAAAGTGAAACAGTGGACCTTGGAAACAGTGTTCGTTTAGAAATAAATGGAGAAAGCAACATCTCATGGTGATAAAGGGTTTGACTCTGGTGTTGAACAGATATGAAAGCAAATGTTGCCTCCCTCTGTATTCAGTATGCCATACGTGTACGTCTCACAGCTGAGCCCCTCCCCAGGATGTGTCCTCAGCCCAGGGGATTTGCCTCATCTGAGGTATGCCTCTCGATAGGGCAGCCCATATCCTGCCAGTGGGTACAAGGTCCCTGCCCCTTATTTCCATTTAGGACCTCTCTGAAGGACCACCCCAGCTAATTGCATCTCAGGTCAGCATCTCTCTCTCTAAAATCCTGCTTCCCTCATGCCCTTAAAAGTGTTGGTTTTGAGAGCATATCCCCCCAAACACTTCCTACTGACAAAATTCCTTCTAGAGTCGTCTTCTCTGTTAGCTTGACCTTGACAAATGATCATACCAAGGCAGATACAAATATAGAGATGGGGAAGGGGAATCATTTGTATGTGAGCCAGCTTCCACGAACTTCTGGTTGAATTCTGTTTCTGTGGAGGGTGCCACAACAGGGGCGAGGTGGGCCCAGAAGGATGGAGGAAAAAAGTTGGAGAATTGAAGACAGGAGGTCAAGGTGTCCCTGGGGAGGAGAGGTCCTCATAGCTTGTAGCTCAGGAAGCTGGTGGAATATACACGACCTAGCTCAATTGTCCTCACCTTTTCTTTATCATTTGCCTTTTTTTTTTTTTGCGGTACGCGGGCCTCTCACTGTTGTGGCCTCTCCCACTGCGGAGCACAGGCTCCGGACGCGCAGGCTCAGCGGCCACGGCTCACGGGCCCAGCCGCTCCGCGGCATGTGGGATCCTCCCGGACCGGGGCACGAACCCGTGTCCCCTGCATCGGCAGGCGGACTCTCAACCACTGCGTCACCAGGGAAGCCCTATCATTTGCCTTTTTATGTAACTTATTAGGAAAAATTTTAGATATAGAAGCAGAATTTTCCCATTAGTTCCCATCCTTGCAAACTGTAGGGACTGGCTTTTTTTTTTTCCCACATTCATGTTGCCTTTAATTTCCTCCACTGTGGTCTTTTTCTTTTTAATCCTCTCACATATGCCACGCCACTGTTTTTACTTTGTGCTGCATACATAGAACTTGGGCTGTGATGTGCTTCTTTTTGATTCCTGTCCTCCCTATTGGACTGTAAGGAACCACACCCATCCTCTCCAGTTGCATCCCTAGCTGGTCAGAAGTGGATGCTGGCATACAGGAGGGGCATAATGACATTTGTTAAATACATGAATCAAACAATCAGAGAATGGATCAAAATTAGAATAGGAGTAAGACTTCCTAAATTCTGGCCATGGTTCTGTAACTTCCTAGACTTCATTTCAGTTTCTAGATTTCTGGCATATTTCTTAACCCCACCATGCTTCATTTCCTTATTTCCATCTGGGCTAATGATACCTCCTCTGTCTGCTCAGCCAGGCTACTTGTGTGAATCAAATGAGAAGTATACACGGAAACGAGAGTAAATTCAAGTGTTGTAAAAATATAAGGTGTTTTTATGAACTCACCATGTGATTATTTTCTTTTGCGATGTTTATACCAACAAATAGAGAAAGAAAAAAGTGACAGAAAAAAAACTACCGAAGTTCTGGAGAAACTATTCAAATTTATTGTCTTTATTTAGAGCTAGAAGATATTGCAGGAAGCCACCGTATGAATGGCCATAATGAACTCTGCTGCTTTCACTCTCATTATATTTATGCTTATCTTCTCTTTATTATGATTATTACTCCTCTGTAGGGCACATGTCTATCATTGTTTTTCTATATTGTACACACAATCCTTTATGCAGAAGTCTAAGCTTTGTTTTCAAATTCAGGACCGTTTGGACTTTAGAAATATAACATGGTGGGCCGGCCACATGGTATGTATCACCCCCAATCAGAGACTGTGTCTTTGTAATCAGAGACATTACTATTTCTGCAAAGCAAAGTACGAATTTTAACATTAAGTGGGGTAAAGAAAGATTATAAACAGGCTCTTCTCAATTTAGGTGAGTTTTTTTTTTCACCAAATGATTTTTACTAAAAATGTATGAAATTGAGGCCTATTTAAAGGTTCAAGGCTGATGTATGTATTACCTTCTCTCTCCCACACCCCCATACATACCTAATTAAAATTCCTCATGGTAAGAAAGCATTTCCTCCATCATTGTTTCCCTAGAGACTAACCCACTGCCTGGAACGTTGTCTGATCTGTGTGTCCTTAGAAAACCACCCATATTTAACTGCCTCCCAAACAAATATATGGAAATTCTCTAAATATTTAAATTTTCTTGTAATTTGCTGACTGATATGCTATTTGCTTTTCCTTGCCTGACAGTGATAAAATTAAAATGTTACAATGAATGGTTCAGACTATATTTTTAACTAACGATAGCCAACTGGAGCTGAAAGACTATCTTTTGTTTTGTTTTGTTTTATACATTTCCGAAAAAAAAAATTTAGAAGGTTTAGAATAGTTAAATAAACCAAACACGTTAACAGGATTTACACACCCTCTCCTCTCCCACCCACTCCCTATCACATAAGACCAAATTTTCCAGATTTAAATGACAGTATCTCAGACATCGTAGGATATTTTATTCATATTGGAAAAATCATGCCATCTTTCAGCAAATGTCCTTGACTTACTGCATTTTGACACTTCTTAAATTAATATATCTCGGGTAAATTTTTGTCTAAATAAATATACAAACAGTGGGAATAACCCAATATGATAGTGATGTTTTGGAGTAGTTAATTGGGCAATAATAATTCAATTGAAACAGATACAAATTTTTAAGATGTTCATACCACTTCATTCCCATTGTTACACATAGATACAAAGGACATAGTTTATTCTCAACTGGGATGATTCTTCACCAGCAGAGTTTTGACAATGTCTAGAGACATTTTTGATAGTCATAATGACACATCTTAAAGAGCCACAGAAAGAGGAAAACATCCAAGGTGCTCCAAGCCTGTGATCCAAGTTCATTGCCAAGTACCCAGGTCAAGTCTAAGAGAGACTCTGAAGCCAGACAGACTTTGACTTTAACGTCAAAGCTGCCACTTTCGAACTGGCAACTCATGAGTAAAGGCAAGGGATGCCGCCAAATGTCCTATAATGCATGGGACAGCCGCTCATAATATGACCAATAATTATCCTGCCCAAACTGTCAGTGGGGTTGAGGTTGAGAAATTTCTAATTTAGGAACTGAGATAATTATATTCTTCTCATCCCTTGTGCCTTAGATTTAAAGTGAGATGGTACTAAATTTTACAAATGTGACTTTAATGAAAGTGGGCTCTTTTTATCTAGTCACTGGTTTTACATACAAAAGAAATACAACTCCACTTCCAAAGATCTTAGGAGCACTGTCTTTACTGACGTGTGCTTGAAAAAAGTTGAAGCAGTGATTAGAGCACTCAATACAGGCAAAAATCCTTAAAAATTCCCTTTTCTCATCTTTTTCCTCAATCTCACTCTTCCACTGGCTCTTGATCTTCTCCCCTCCTCTCCTTCTCTGTCCTCTCCCATTAGTCTGTGCTGAACTTGTGCAGAGTAACTTCGGATTCCCTTGTTCCTTGCCACTTTTCTCTCCATTGCTCATCTGATCACCAAAGACCCAGAAGGTAGACCCAATCAAGCAAGCCTAGAATCTTTCTTTTACAGAAGACAGAGTGAAGGAGGTGTGTGTGTGTGTGTGTGTGTGTGTGTTTGTGCACGCGCACACACGCACGTGTGTATCTGTCACACAAGTAAATGCCTTTGTTTAGTTAGCCTTTTCTGTGTAACAAACCACTTCAAAACTTTGTAGCTAAAACAGTCATAATTCATCATTTCTCATAACCTGTGGGTTGGCTGGTTAGTTCATAGTTAAACATGGATGGTTTTCTGAGGAACACATATAGAAGGCAATGTTCCAGGCAGTGGGTTCATTTCTAGGGATACAATGATGGGGAAAATGCTCTTTTCCTGGAGGAATTTGTAATCAGGTATGTATGGGGATGTGGGAGGGAGGAGTAACAGATGCATCAACTCTGAAGCCTTAGATGAGTCTCGGTTTGCTGGCTTCACCTGGTTTGTGTTCATCTGCAGCGTTGGCCAGACTAGAAGGTTCAGGATGACCTCACCCACGTGTTTGGCCGTTGGTTCTGCCTATTGGATAGGGCATCTCAGTTCTTCTCCACATGGACCCTCCTCCAATAGAGACTGCTTTCCTTGCTTGGTGAATTTAGGACAGGGATCCAAGACAGCTAAAATAGAAACTGTAAGAGTTCTTAAGGCCTAGAAGCAGATGATACAAAGTCATTTCTGCTGCATTATTGATCAGAGCAAATACAATGCAAGATCAAACTCAAGGAGAGGGGAAATCAGTTCTGCCCTTGAGGCGAGGAAGGGCAGAGTCACGTTGCAAAGGAGGATGCCTGCTGGGACTGGGAGATTTTTTGTCCATAATTTAATATCTGTCCTCTGATCACTGTGCTTTATATTCTTTCTACATCAAAATACACTCATTCCCTCTCAAGACATCAGAAGTCTCATCCAATTATGTGATCAAGCTCCACCTCCAGTCTCGTGTGATCTGCATCTGGTCCAGATACAGAGGAGGGCCCTCGGGTGTAATTTCTGTCAGTCCCCAGACCTGGAAACTAAAAAGAGAAGTTACTCTCCCCATTCATCCAACATGCAGTGATGAGACGGGGAAGGACCATTGCAATGGATGCTTCTGTCCGAAGAAGGGAGGAATGGAAAGGATATGGCAGTCGTGTTCTGAAGTCCAGCCAGGCACCCGTGGCCCCCTCCTTTAATTCAAGCGCAAGGGTCATTCCCTGTCTTTTTTTTGTCATACGCGGGCCTCTCACTGTTGTGGCCTCTCCCGTTACGGAGCACAGGCTCCAGACGCGCAGGCTTAGCGGCCATGGCTCACGGGCTTAGTTGCTCCGCGGCATGTGGGATCTTCCCGGACCGGGGCACGAACCCGTGTCCCCTGCATCGGCAGGCAGACTCTCAACCGCTGCGCCACCAGGGAAGCCCCCTGTCTTCTTGATAAGAAGTGGCTCGTGTTTGTGGCTGATAGTCTGAGCCATGTAAAGCTGCGGTTCCAGTCTTCTCTTCGTTTTGAGCTGTCCTGTCCCTGTAGTGCAGACCGGTGGCATTTTGGCTTAACAGGTTTGGGGGCTTCCTGAAAATCTGCTTGGAGTTCATTCTGTGGCCCCCCAAACCCAAAGTCTGAAATCAGCTTTGGAGCACATGTGAGGCTGCAGTGGGCAGTGCCCTTAAGATTCTTAGAGGGCTTCCCTGGTGGCACAGTGATTGAGAGTCTGCCTGCTAATGCAGGGGACACAGGTTCGAGCCCTGGCCTGGGAAGATCCCACATGCCGCGGAGCAACTAAGCCCGTGAGCCACAACTACTGAGCCTGCGCGTCTGGAGCCTGTGCTCCGCAACAAGAGAGGCCGCGACAATGAGAGGCCCACGCACTGCGATGAAGAGTGGCCCCTGCTCGCCGCAACTGGAGAAAGCCCTCGCTCAGAAAAGAAGACCCAACACAGCCAAAAATAAATAAATTAATTAAAATTAAAAAAAAAAAGATTCTTAGAAGATGGTTTGGCTGAGAACATCAATCAAACACTGAAAAAATAAATAACTTAATAAATAAATTAATTAAAAAACAAACAGACACTGCCTTAAATCTTTCTGAGTTCTTAACAATGGTTCTTACAGTCACAGTCTAGATTGATTGTTGTCCTGAAGCTATGTTTTACTTTGCAAATCTTCTTCCAGGGCAGACTGACAATGACTAACCATTATATTTTCTGATGCGCCATATCACAAAGGTCTCCTATGTTTCCTCTAAATTCTGTTCGCAAACTAAATAGTTCCTTCTTTGGTTCATCTCCCTTTCTTCCAGTACCATAAAACGTGCAGCTGAAAGAAGCCGGTTGACAGCTTTCTGCAGGGAAATCTCCCTAGCCAGTTGCAAAAGTTCAAGTTACTACCAATGACAGAATATATAACGCATAAAATATGTGTCGCTCTCCTTCCAGCCCCAGCTAGCGGTTTCCTCGCTGTTCTTTCAGCCTCTGCTAACAGTCTTTCTGTGTCCTTCAGCCTCCCTCCCCATCTGATCCCAAGACCACCTGGGTTTGTTTCTGGTCGTTACTTGAAAGTTAAAAGTGCATGTTTAGGGGCTTCCCTGGTGGCACAGTGGTTGGGAGTCCGCCTGCCTATGCAGGGGACACGGGTTCGTGCCCCTGTCTGGGAAGATCCCACGTGCTGCGGAGCGGCTGGGCCCGTGAGCCATGGCCGCTGAGCCTGTGCGTCCAGAGCCTGTGCTCCGCAACGGGAGAGGCCACAACAGTGAGAGGCCTGCGTACCACAAAAAAAATAATAATAAAAAAAATAAAGTGCATGTTTAATGTGCATTAGAAATAATGGCGTTCTTTAAATTTTATGGATATATCCAAATTTTCTCTAAATTTAAAGGCTTTGTTGTTTATTTTATTCGTTTATTCATTCAACAGGATTTATTTGTAACATTTGTAGGCATTGGGAACCAAGTTATTGTCCTCATGGGGCTTATATTCTAGTAGGCAGTCCAGGATTCTGAACCAAAGCTCAGAGGAGCTCAGCTCCAGCTCTCCCTCTCTAGAACTTAATGTTTAGACTTTAGCCAAAAGGTCCTTTTTTAGAAAGCTGAAGTTATGTTTCCTTGAGCATTACCTTTCAGAGGGTGAGGAATTGAAATGATATCTAGTTCATCTTTCATCCTCATAACATCTAGTTTACAGCCAACAGTTGGCACACAGTAGATGTTGATGGAAAGAGCAGAATTCACCCTTTCCTTGAAAGGTGTTACATTGGCCCCTCTCTCTGGCCTTCATCTCTTTATATCTCTAATTAAGTCCTTCATTCCTGGGATAAACCCCACTTGATCGTGGTGTGTGATCCTCTTAATGTGCTGTTGGATTCTGTTTGCCAGTATTTTGTTGAGGATTTTTGCATCTATGTTCGTCAGTGATACTGGCCTGTACTTTTCTTTCTTTGTGACATCTTTGTCTGGTTTTGGTATCAGGGTGATGGTGGCCTCGTAGAATGAGTTTGGGAGTGTTCCTCCCTCTGCTATACTTTGGAAGAGTATGAGAAGGATAGGTGTTAGCTCTTCTCTAAATGTTTGATAGAATTCGCCTGTGAAGACATCTGGTCCTGGGCTTTTGTTTGTTGGAAGATTTTTTAGCACAGTCTCAATTTCAGGGCTTGTGATTGGTCTGTTCATATTTTCTATTTCTTCCTGGTTCAGTCTCGGAAGGTTATACTTTTCTAAGAATGTGTCCATTTCTTCCAGGTTGTCCATTTTATTGGCATAGAGTTGCTTGTAGTAGTGTCTCATGATCCTTTGTGTTTCTACAGTGTCAGTTGTTACTTCTTTTTCATTTCTAATTCTGTTGAGTCTACTCCCTTTTTTTTCTTGATGAGTCTGGCTAATTGTTTATCAATTTTGTTTGTCTTCTCAGAGAACCAGCTTTTGCTTTTATTGATCTTTGCTGTTGTTGCCTTCCTTCTTTTTCATTTATTTCTGCTCTGATCTTTACGATTTCTTTCCTTCTGCTCACTTTGTTGCAAAACGGTGTGTGGCAGGCCGGAGGAGGCCCTTTTCAAATGCCAGTGGTCTGCAGGACCCGCCTGTCATGATGGTTGAGGTGGCCTGAGAACACCACGTAGCAGGGCTGTGAGCGAACTGGCAGAGGAAGTGTGTGAGGTGCGCCTGCAGATCCGTCTGTTAGAGAGGGTCCTTCAGGGAGTCAGGGTCGTGTTCCGCATCGTCCCTGTAGTAACGCTCTTCGTATTTACGTGTGGCGAGAATATCAGGCAAGGGTTAAGCCGTCCTCCTCGTCGTCGTCGTCCTCCCGTTCCTCCCACGTGTCACTGGAGCCATCTTGGCTTCACTCTGCAGGGCGGCCTGGTGGGTGGCCTTGGCCTCCATGACGTTGGACAGCTCGTTGATGAGCAGCTTCAGGGTCTTGACCAGCAGAGGGAAGTTGGTCCAGCACTCAGGGTTCTGGGCCGACTTGGAGCGGGTGCGGGTGCCCTCGTCCAGGCCGTAGATATCCTCCCCCTCCACACGGATGTCCTGTAGCCGCTTGTCATCCGCGTGGATGCCGTGTGGAGCAGCTTACGCAGCGCCACAGAGCTGGCTTTGCGCTCGTACTGCCCATAGAACAGGTGCTGCCGGCTGGTCTACTCGGCCATCGCGAACTCCAGGGCGGGCTTGCCTCTGGGCCCCAGGAGGCTGCACAGGAGCTCTAGGAGTGTGCACAGAGCTCTAGGAGCTCTAGCTGAGTGTGCACCGTGTGGGCGAACACCGTGATCAGGGACCGCATGCCGCTGAGCGTCTCTGCCTGCTGCGTCTAGCTGAGGATGGCATGGAAAATCTGGTCCAGGCTCTCCCCCAGCTCCCACCCCACCTTGGAGATGAGGGTGGACGCGAGGCGGCCCGCGAAGGCGGTGGTAAACTCGGAGGTGCGGGGGCCCAGCACCTGCATCACACACCACAGCCCATTGTAGTCATGCAAATCAAACCACAGTGAGCTGGCATCTCACACCGGTCAGCATGGCCGTCATCACAAAATCTACAAACAATACATGCTGGAGAAGGTGTGGAGAAAAGGGAACCCTTCTGCACTGTTGGTGGGAATGTAAATTGATACAGCCACTATGGAGAACAGTATGGAGGTTCCTTAAAAAACTAAAAATAGAACTACCATACGACCCAGCAATCCCACTCCTGGGCATATACCCTGAGAAAACCATAATTCAAGAACATACATATACCACAATGTTCATTGCAGCACTATTTACAATAGCCAGGTCATGGAAACATCCTAAATGTCCAACAACAGATGAATGGATAAAGAAGATGTGGCACATATATACAATGGAATATTACTCAGCCATAAAAAGGAACGAAATTGAGTTATTTATAGTGAGGTGGATGGACCTAGAGTCTGTCATACAGAGTGAAGTAAGTCAGAAAGAGAAAAATACCATATGCTAACGCACATATACGGAATGTAAAACAACCGTACTGATGAACCTAGTGGCAGGGCAGGAATAAAGATGCAGATGTAGAGAACGGACTTGAGGACACAGCGGGGGACGGGGAAGCTGGGACGAAGTGGGAGAGTAACACTGACATATATACACTACCAAATGTAAAATAGATAGCTAGTGGGAAGCTGCTGTATAGCACAGGGAGATCAGCTCGGTGCTTTGTGACCACCTAGAGGGGTGGGATAGGGAGGGTGGGAGGAGACACAAGAGGGAGGGGATATGGGGATATATGTATACATAGAGCTGATTCACTTTGTCGTACAGCAGAAACTAACACAATAAGGTAAAGCAATTATACTCCAATAAAGATACATATTAAAAAATAAAGCCTTCCAGACGCCAACATTTTTTTCTTTGTATATTAGTTTTACCTTATTGCATAACAAATTACCAAACTTAGCAGTTTAAAACAGCGTTCGTTTATTATCTCCAAACATTTGTGGGTAGTCCACAATTTGTGTGGTAGTCCATGCAGCTACCTGTGCCCTCTGCTCAGGGTCTCACAAGTCCACAATCAGGGTGTCAGCTGGGCGGCATTCTCATCCGGAGGCTGAATGAGGGAAGAATCCACTTTTGAACTCATTCAGGTTGTTAGCAGAATTCATTTCCTTGTGTATGACAGAGCTTCTTCCTGCCTCTTGGCTGGAGGCTGCCCCCCAACTTCCAGAGGCAGCCTGCAGTTCTCTGCTCCGGGGCCCTCTCCATGGACTGTTCACAGTGTGGCTGTTTGCTTCTTTAAGCCAGCAGGAGAACCTGTCACTCCAGTCAGCTCAGAAGGAATCTTACATAAAGTAACATGTTCATGGGTGTGGCATCACATCACCCGTTGCTGTGTTCTGTTGATTAGAAGCAATTCACAAGTTCTGGTTGCAGTTGCCCACACAAAGGTGTTTACTCCAGGAGGTGGGAATTTGGGGAGGTTACCCTATTATAGTGTGTTCACTGCACTACTCATCTGGTGAAATTCCTGTAATGCCTCTATCTTGTTGCATTACTCCATAACCCTCCACTACACATGTGCCCTTTCTTGTCTCTCTCCACCTCTAAATATTTACCTTTATTATAATTTTTTGACTTCGCTACTTTTTTTCTTACAGTTTTATTGAGGCATAATTGACATACAGCACTGTATAAGTTTAAGGTGTACAGCATAATGATTTGACTTACATAATCATGAAATGACTATCACAAACAGTTTAGTGAACATCCCTCATCTCTGTAGACACAAAATTAAAGAAGTAGAGAAAAATTGTTTTCCTTGTGATGAGAACTCTTAGGATTTACCATTTTCATATATAACACACAGCAGCGTTGATTGTATTTATCATGTATATTAAATCCCTAATACTTATTTCTCTTGTAACTGGAAGTTCTCACCTTTCGACCAGCTTCATCCAGTTCCCCCTCCCCACATCCCACCTCTGCTAACCATAAGTCTGATCTCTTTTTCTGTGACTTTGTCTGTTTTTGAAGTGTAATTGACCTAAACACTGTGTTAGTTCCTGTTACACAACACAGTGATCCACTGTTTCTATGCATTTCGGAATGATCACCATAAGACTAGTTGCCATCTGTCACCCTACAAAGGTATTACATAGTTATTAACTATAGTCCCCGAACTGTACATTTAATACCTGTGACTCATTTTGTAACTGGAAGTTTGTACCTCTTAATCTCCCTCACCTACTTCTCTCCTCCCCTCAAACCCTCCCAGCAACTGCCTGCTTGTTCTCTGTATCTATGACTCTGTTTCTCTTTTTTATATTTGTTCATTTTTTTTTATTTTTTTGGATTTCACATATAAGTGAAATTGTACAGTATTTGTCTTTTTCTTTCTGACTGATTTCACCTAGCATAATACCCTCTAGGTCCATCCATGTTGTTGCAAATGGCAAGCTTTCACTTGTTTTTTTAATGGCTGAGTAATATTCCATTTCATATATGTGTATATATATATATATATACACACACACACCACATCATGTTCTTTGTTCTTTATCCATTGATCTGTTGATGGGCACTTAGATTGCTTCCATATCTTCTTGGCTATTGTGAATAACGCTGCAGTGAACATAGGGATGCATATATCTTTTCTAATTAGTGTTTTTGTTTTCTAAATACCCCGGAGTGGAGTTGCTGGATCATATGGTAGTTCCATTTTTAAATTTTTTGAGGAATCTCTATACTGTTTTCCACAGTTGGTGCACCAGTTTACATTCCCTCCAATAGTGCATAAGGGTTTCCTTTTCTCTACATCCTTGTTATTTTCTCTAGCGCTTGTTACTTGTTGTCTTTTTGGTAATAGCCATCTAATAAGTGTGAGACGATATCTCATTGTGGTTTGATTTGCATTTCCCTGATGATTAGTGATGCTGAGCATCTTTTCATGTACCTATTGGCCATGTGCGTGTCTTCTTTGGGAAAATGTCTATTCAGATCCTCTGCCCATTTTTCAATTGGGTTGTTATTTTTTTTGATGTTGAGTTACGTGAGTTCTTTGTATATTTTGGATATTAACCTCTTATCAGGTACATCTTTTGCAAATATCTACTCCCATTCAGTAGGCAGCCTTTTCATTTTGCTGATAGTTTCCTTTACTGTGCAAAAGCTTTTTAGTTTGATAGGTATTACTAAGACCGATGTCAAAGAGCGTACTGCCTATGTTGTCTTCTAGATATTTACCTTTAGATATATCATGGTAGAGACTGTGTCCTCTTCATCTCTCTGCATCCCTTTGCACCACACGTAAAACTTGGCACTTAGTTGGTCTCAAGTGAACTTTTTAAAAAACAGATTTATTGAGGTTTAATTATTCAGTGAACTTTCAATAAATGAATGAAGATAAACATAGGGCTAACATATTGCAAATTTTAAAGCATTTGCTGATAACTTTTAAATAAATAATTGACTTGCCTAATATATTTGAAGTTTTACTGGCTCTTCCTTCAAGACAATAATTGGTTAAATGAATTATAAGATAAAATAATATAATAATCATTTCTAGAGTTGTGTAACTATGAATTTTTTTCATGATACAACTTCATGACATGTTATCTAACCAGATAATTTTTTTTCTTCTAGATGAGCAAGAGATAGTACAAAAACGTACTTTTACAAAATGGATCAACTCTCATCTGGCCAAGGTAAAGGAAACTACCCAGAGTTCTATGTTAACTTAGTTTGAGCCAATACATCATTAAACACACAGTTTAAAGTAATGCTGCTGTGGCTATTGTCACTATAACTAGTCAGTAATGGTGGCACCTATCAGTTTAATTGTGGCATCTGCTAACATTTTTTCAAAGAAAATTAATAGATAACCAGAGTCGAAAGCAGTTACTTCATGTCGATTCCATGAATCTTGATGAAATATTTCATTCAGTTGTTTCTTCTGTACTGATGTGTGTCATATCAGAAGGAGAATTCATGGTGGAGTTTTGTTTGTGTTTGTTTCTATTTGGAGCAGAAAAAACAATGAGTAGTCTGCCCTGAGCAAAGAATTTTATCTAAGGAGATCGTGTCTGGGCTCCCCTCTCAGGTGCTCTTATAGAAGAGTAACCTTCGTGGCAGGACACTGCAAAGGCTAATCAGTCTGAGATTATCCATACTGACCTTAGATTGTATCAGGTGACTGGGTATCCGTACATTGTAATGACTTGGAACATAAATACTAACATAAAACAAATTTCCGTGTAGCTACATTACAAAAAAATTAATCTCTTATAATGCTGATGAAAAAATATGTGAACCAAAAAACATTACGTTTGTAAAAATAAACGCAGATGACAGGACAATTGTCTGCATTCAGTTAGAGGATCTTTGCCGAGAGCAGTGCCTAACGTGTGCAGGGCATAATCCTACGAGCAGTTTTTGATTGCGGACTCCTCCAAAGCCTCTTTTCATAGTTCAGAAGCAAACAAAGCATGGCAGCTTATCTCAGTCCCATTGTACAAACGGACTGCTTACTGTGTGTCTATGATAGGCTTTGGAGACAGGAAAAAAGCTAGTAAAACACTTTCCCAGGCCTTGGGAAGCTCAAAATCCAGCAAAAAGAGAAGACTAGATTAATGTCTAGGACTTCCCTTGTGGCGCAGTGGTTGAGAATTCGCCTGCCAATGCAGGGGACACGGGTTCGATCCCTGGTCCGGGAAAATCCCACATGCCGTGGAGCAACTAAGCCCGTGCACCACAACTACTGAGCCTGCGCTCTAGAGCCCGTGTACCACAACTACCGAGCCTGCGTGCTGCCACTACTGAAGCCCGCGCTCCTAGAGCCCGTGCTCCACAACAAGAGAAGCCACCCCAGTGAGAAGCCTGCGCACCGTAACGAAGAGTAGCCCGTGCTTGCTGCAACTAGAGAAAGCCCACGCGCAGCAACGAAGACCCAACGCAGCCTGAAAAAAAAAAAAAAAAAGAATAATGTGTCTAGATACAGGATAAAATGGGATTATCTTTCCTATAATCTCTCCAAAAGCCACTCTGTAAAATGGGAGTTTTCTGGCCCAGTGGCTGCACCCAGAATCTGCCCTGTGACAAGGCACTGAATGCCCTTGGGGCTCATTTTCTCAAGCTTTGGCTGGTGTCATCTGGCCACAGCCACTACTTATACTCCAGAATCGTCATCGTTTGAGGACAGTTCTTTTTTTTCCAAAATGAAAATAGAGTTATTGTTTTTTCATATCATAAAAAGGTTACGTGCTAATTGTAAATCGTTTTGATAATAAACTTCTTAGAAAGTTTAATGAAAGTAAAAATCACCTTAAATTCCACAGTCCTGATATAACCATCACTGACATATTGATCACCATTTTTCTACACGCTGGCTTACACAGTCTCACGTAAGTGGCTATAGGCCACTTAGTCTGTATTCACTTGTATTCTGTGTGCCTCTGTTCACCCAGCACATCTGCACATCTTCCCATGTGATTAGATACAGAGCCACATAATCATTTTAATGGCTGACTAATACTTTGTCATTATAAATATAATAAAATTCTTTATAAATCATAATTAGCCAGTCGTCTATCAGTGGTTATATAATTAGTTTCCAGTTGGTTAATATTATATAAAATGTCACAGTGAAAGTCCTTGGGCATATATATCTGTACATTTGTCTGATTATTTTTCTTAGGATAAATTTCTAGAAGGGGGTAGGTAGTCCACAAGCATACATGTTTATAACTTTAATATATACCAAGAGCTTCTGAGAATGCCCATTTCCTTATACTATTAATCCTCTTCAACAGTATTTTCCAATCTGGTGAAAATAGTTTATAGTTATTTTTATATTTTTTAATAGGGTTGAGTATCTTTGCAGAAGATTTTAAAGCAGAGTTCCTGGGACACACTTATCTGTGTTCTGAATTCTTAAAAAGAAGCTAAAATTGGAATGCATGCCACGGCACACAGTATACAAAGGGCCTTTGTCGAAGGATTATATGCCAAGAATTTGTTTTCTAATCTGTTTTTATCACCATTTTATCATTGTTTCAAGTTACTTTACATATTTATGTGATAACTGGGTATTGGAAGGGGCTGTACCAGTGTGTACCCTTTTATGTTCTTTTTTTTTTTGAGTCCTGCTTTGTGACCTCACTCCTGCTATTTCCCATCTAAATATACAAGTCCTGCCCTTAATGTGTAGCACATACGTCTCTCATTCATGAAGTCATTTCTGACCACATGTGGAACCCTGAGCAAAGGCTCCAGAATGTTAGCGGTTTCCCCTGCACTCCTTCCCCAGCGCCATCCCCCTGCCTTCTCTGCTGTTCCTGCCTCAGCTTTGGTAGAATCAGAATCTCAGCGCTTCTCCAGAACCTGCAGCACAGGTGGAAAAGTTCAGCATGTCTTTTTTTTTTAATGTGCTCAGAGTATTTTAATTTAAAAATATGCTAGAGATTAGAGATTTCATGTATTTTGTGTATGTGTGGTCTGTGGGTCTATGAGTATTTGCCTATGCTAGTAGAAGATAGCTAGTTTCTTTTTTATTTTTTAAGTATTTTATTTATTTATTTAATTGGCTGTGTCGGGTCTTAGTTGCGGCACGCGGGATCTTTGTTGCGGCATGTGGGATCTTTCATTGCAGCGTGCGGGCTCTTTGTTGTGGCGTGTGAGCTTAGTTGCCCCGCAGCATGTGGGATCTTAGTTTCCAGACCAGGGATTGAACCCGCGTCCCCTGCATTGGAAGGTGGATTCTTAACCACTGGACCACCAGGGAAGTCCCTAGTTTGTTTTTTCTTTTAGTGAGAAAGAAATGGCCTTTTTTTTTTTTTTACTTTTGAGTCATTGCATTTGGATTTACCACTGCATTCTTTTTTTTTTTTTTTGTAATATAGTTGATTTACAATGTTGTGTTAGTTTCTGCTGTACAGCAAAGTGAATCAGTTATACATATACATACATACACTTTTTTGAAGATTCTTTTCCCATATAGATCATAACAGAGTATGGAGTAGAGTTCCCTGTGCTTATTAATTATCTATTCTATATATAATAGTGTGTATATGTCAATCCCAATCACCCAGTTTATCCCCACCCTCCGCCAGTATGTCTTAAATGATTTTATACTGTTTTATATCTCACCTTCCCATCAACATTGTAAAGTCTTCAAGGCATGTGCTAATTCTTGGAGTTCTTTGTAAATCCTAATAGCTCTAAGCACAGCGCCGAGTACCATGCAGAGGGGCTTAACGAAACAGCAACAGCAAAGATTCTTTATCTGTTCTTATTTTGTTAGAGTAGGAAAAACATCAGTCACATGGGCAAAAAATAACGATTAATGTCTGGCACTGTGCTAAGTGCTTAACTCAGGTTATTTTGTAGCGTTCTTCTTCATACACCTGGCCATTGGTGCTGCTGAGATTTTAATGCAGACGTGAATCTGAAGTCCACTTGGCTTCCCTACTTTACACATTTTTGCATCGATAGTATCATTTCAAAAGACCCAGAAAATTATTACCTCTGCAACTGCTCCATTGTAACCTTACTGCAATAGGGATTTTTTTGTTGTTGTTCTTTTGTTTTCTCCTCTGTACTTGCTCTTCTTTCTTTCTTGGGCCTTGAAAACTGAAACAGTGATATACCTATGCTTGTTATCCGGAACTTATTTATACTGACATCGTAGTATCTTACCAAATGTAGCCTGCAACTTCATTGGAAAACATTTTCCTTTTCTGACTCACTTGTAGTTAAAAACATTTTGAAAATAAAATCTGACCACATTACCCTGCTTTGATAGTTGAGAGTTTTAGGATAACTACAGAGTAGATGTTTATGTCTGTGACTGTCTCAGCAGTTGGTCCCATGATTCCCTACTCTTCCCTCTCTCTTGTACCCATCCTTTGCTTGCCTTTATCCCTATTTGAGTTTCCTTTTCCAGCCCTACTTCTCTCTCATTCTCCCTCTCACCCTGCTTCCATTCCTGTATCATCTCCATCTCTCCCATCCCATCTCCTTCTCCATCACACCTCTGCCCAACTCCCTTTCCATCTGTATCTCAATCTCTCCATCCCTATCTTTATCCCCATTCCCATCTCTATTTCTGTCTGTACACTTTCTCTATAAAAACATATGCAACCTGTACATCCTAGGCTTCACAGTCTCCTTGAGGTCACATTTAAATGGAAGCACACACTTCCCTCCCCATTGCAGTGTGCTGACTTACTTCTGAGAATGATAATACCTTACTTGCAACAGAAGCAAGGTGAGGTTCATATCTTTTATCTGGCCTCTGGACAAGTACACTGTGTCACTTTTCCTGCTGTCTCTGTGAGAAGGCCTGCTCCCAAAGTCATGGTGTGATGCTAGAGTGTGCCCATCACTTAGCACCCCAGGCACAGACAACAAGCACCTGCACAGACACACACACACACACACACCCCTACCTTAATCACCTGGGCTCCACAGAAGCATATATTATGCCCAGAATCTCACTAAGTCTCTCGTGAAAACAGCCTCTTAGATATTTGGTCTTCAGCTCTTCTTTACCTTTTAACAACACATGGATATCTCCCCTGGCCCCTGGTTTTCAGTCATAGAGCAGGCCCAAAGCCATACTTAGAATCAAAATGTTTCTCACTAGAAAAAGAATCCACAGAGAAGCCACTTGATCTGCTTCAAGGTCTTTCCTTATCCTCCAGAGATTCTTTTTTTTTTTAATTAATTAATTTATTTTTGGCTGTGTTGGGTCTTCGTTGCTGGGCGCGGGCTTTCTCTAGTTGAGGCGAGCAGGGGCTACTCTTTGTTGCGGTGCGCGGGCTTCTCATTGCGGTGGCTTCTCCTGTTGTGGAGCACGGGCTCTAGGCGTGCGGACTTCAGTAGTTGTGACTCGCGGGCTCTAGAGCGCAGGCCCGGTAGTTGTGGCGCACGGGCTTAGTTGCTCTGCGGCATGTGGGATCTTCCCGGACTAGGGCTCGAACCCGTGTCCCCTTCATTGACAGGCAGATTCTTAACCCCTGCACCACCAGGGAAGCCCCTCTCCGGAGATTCTTGAGCCAACTTTTCCTCTTCTTTCTTGCTTATTAAAAAACCAAAGCCAATGGTTTGTCCTATAACAACGGTCTGCTCCAAGGATGGAACCATAATTGCTGTCAGCTTTGAAAGGACCTGGTGTTCTGTAATTTGTTGGGTCAGATTGAGTCTGGTTTGGTGTATTGTTTATGTTTATTTATTTTGCCCAGTAAATATGCAAGCAACTTAGACCCAGTATTAGTCAGCTTGGGCTGCTGTAACAAAATACCATAGACTATGTGGGTCAAACAAGGAACATTTATTTCTTGAAATTCTGGAGGCTGGAAAGTTCAAGATCAATGTGTCGACTGATTTCAGTCCTTACATGGCAGAGAGAGAAAGAACTCTGGTTTCTCCTCCTCTTCTTATAGGACACTAATTCCGTTGTGAGGAATTTATGACCTCATTTACACCCAATTACCTCCCAAAGGCCCCACTTCCAAATACCATCACGTTGGGGGTTAAGGCTTCACCATATAGATTTGGGCGGGGGGACACACGAACATTCAGTCCATAACAGGCCACAGGTTCATCCTGAGGTCTGGCTTGAAGCACATGAGAATTTCTTCCAAACCTCGGTCCAAGAATGATGTTAAGTAATGAGCTTGTCTCCTCTTTCATATCAGATGTTTGTGTTTCAGTTCCTATTGTAAATAGCGCTGTGCTTTGGAATGGCTTCAGATATCTAATAACCAAATCCTTCAAAATAATTAAAATGCATTTTATTCCTTGGTTGTGTGTGTATGTGTGTGTGTGTTTCCTACAATTTTCTGTTGACATCTACCAATAAAGGCAAGGAAGTGACCCATGTCAAAAATATTTTTATGCTGGTGATCAGATACTAGTCTTAATTCACCTATTACTTACGTTATATAACATGCCAAGTTATTTATCTCTGAGAACAAGAAAGGAGAAGGTGCTAAACTGGCAGGAAAAAAAGAGTTTCGACTTTCTTCTAGAATGCAAGTTGTAAATATTTTGCCGGATCTCAGTTGTCTGGGAGCTATTGCACAAGTCGTGGGAATTTTTGTGGATTTAAACTAGAGTGATAAACCATCTCATCCTAAATTCTGTGATTATGTCTTGCTACTGCAATGCCTTCTTTAAAGATTTTAAGCAAACTAAAAAAATAAACACCTTATTTAGAAAGAAAGCTTTATACGTCAATTATATCAAAAAACTGGAAGAAAAAATTATACCTGTTTTCTCAAAAATCTTTGGAAATTGACTGTTTCCAAAAATAGCTTTAATAATAAGTTGCAGCAGGTTTACAGAGCTGGGATGTTGAATTGAGAAGCAAAAAAAATTGATCCTCTGTCCTAAGATCATTCAATGTTGGGTGCATTGGGGGATGTGCAAAAGATGCTTTGTGGAGATAAATTTGGGGAGGGTTTTAAATGGGAAATTTTCATTTCTGTTGTAGGCTGCTTTGCTTAGGTGCAAATAAGAAAACTATTTACTGCTAATTAAATAAAACAAAGTCTTTTACTGATGACATTTTATTCTATTGTAACAATTCTTTATAAGTATTTTGACAGTAGTATGGAGACATTGGGTGCAAATGAGAGAGCAATCTGTTTTCAAAAAATACGCTTTTCTTAAAACAAAAATTTATATTAAAAATAGGAAAAAAAACCCAAGAATTTTCTGTAGATTACTCAAACTTGTGAATATAATTATCAGTTTTAAAAAAATATTTGCTTTGTTGTCAAATTGAAGTCTTCACGCTTCTGAAATTATGCAAAACATTGCAAATCATAAATTGTCGATATAATGTAATGTAACATCAACAAAAATTAGTGGGTTCTGTTTACTTCATATATCTGATAATTCCTTTCAGGAAGAGGGCGTCATACTGAAACGTGGACCCTATAATTTTCTTCCTTTTTAAGAAGAAACCTGCCTCTTTCTATTCTGTTTGCTTTGTCAGTGAAAGAAGGTGGAGCATTTGTTTTTAAATTAGCCCAATATTGATCCAAGTAAGAGTTTTTCAAAGTTAGGTCCTGATTCAATGCTGGCTGTCATCACTCATTGCTAACTAGGTTTTTAAATTGCAGGGCTGCTGTTTACTGAACTCATCATGTGCTGATTACTGTGCCTTAGCAACTTTATCTTTTATTTTATTTAAATAACACAACAATCAAATATAAGTAGTATTTTCACCATTTTATAGATTGTGAAACTGAAGCTTAGAGTTAATTAATAAGCTCAAGGTCATATAACAGGTACGTGGAAAACCAGATTTCAATTCCAGGACTCCAAAGTTTGGGCACTAACCATTGTGTTATATACACCATGCTTCTTTCGTTTATTTAGCTATTCATGTAGCAAATACTTTTCAAGCACCTATTATGTGCTAGGGGTTGTGGATACAGTGGTGAACAAAAACAGATATAGTCCATGCCATTATGAAACTGACAGGCCAGCAGAAGAGACAGCAATTACAGAGACGTGTGTATGGTAAATTCCAGGAGCAGAGAAGTACAGGGTGTCAGCGAGCACAGGGCAAGCGCAGCCAACCATACAAGTAACCTGAAGGAGGGCATCGGAATAGGTTTCCAGAGGAAGAAACATTTAAGCTGGAGCCAGAGAAATGTCTTGGGACTGGGTAGGTGAAGGAACTAATGTTTTCAAAAGTTAAGAGGTAAGAAAGAGCCTGGCACAGTAAAGGAAGTGAAGCTCAGAATACCTGAAAATATGGGTTCCAGGAATGGGTTGGCAACAGACGAAACTGAGAATCGATCAAAGGTCAGCCATTAAAAGGGTTTGGATGTTGTGTTATCGGCACCGGAGACGTTAAAGAATCTGAGGAAAATGAAATGATCATTCTGGGCTCAACCCCTCTCTCTCTCATCTCTCTGTCCCTCCCCTGCCTCTCATTTTCCCCCACACCCCTCTCACATAAATTAGAGCAGGAACCAGTAAAATTGGAGGTGAAGTGAACTTGCAATAACTCAGATAAGAGGTGGGATCCTTTGGACTAAAGTAGTGGTGGGGGAATGGAGAAAAGTGGATAGATTGAAAAATGGGTAGGGGTGGACCCGATACAACTGAGTCATCAGTTGGAAGCTGGGGGAGAAGGAATCAAGAATGACTCCTAGATTTCTGCCTTGAACAGATGATTAGGATCATTCATGGAGACAGAGAATACAAGAGACTTTGGGGGAAAGCTAATAGGTTCAGTTACACAGAGGGAAATGACTTAGTAGAGATGAACACTTTTCATTGGGCAATTAGAAGTCATTAACCATCACTGGGAGTGGCCAAGTCGTGGCAGAAACCCGACTCTAGCAAACTGGTAAGTAAATGAGAGGTGAGGATGTTAGGACCTGAGTGTATATTACATGTTAAGGAGATAGAGTATTAGCTAAAGCAGAACATGGGATCTGGTGAGAGCTGTTTCAATAAAGAGTGGTCTTAAGTGTGTGTCTATGGAAGGGAATGATCAAGAACTGGTAGAGAGGGTTAGGGTGAAAATGAAGGAAAACAAGCGTATTTTAAGATACAAGACTCCTAAAGACGCAGGGTGGGGAGAAAATCAAGAGGACGGGTGGAGGTTTTTACCAGAGGAAAGACAGCTCCCAATCTCTGAGGCCAGAGGGGGAATAGGAAGGATGGGTGTGGATGTGCCTAAGTTTGGGATGGGGGAGAGAGGAAGACAGAGTTGGGTGGACTTGAATTTGAGGGGATTCCCACCTAATGACTGCAGGTTTTTTAGGTCTATCAGAATAGTCTGCATTTCTAAGCAGAAGAATTTGTTAGGAAGAATATTTTTCTTAAATTGGCAGTTAAAAATACATTAGTTCTTTCACATTTAAAAATGTATTTATCTTAGCAAATTCCTAAACTTTATGCAAGACCCATAGGCTATTGTACAGTGTCACCTTGACCCCCAAAGGGGACAGATTAAAGACGTGTTTTCCAAAAGTCTTTCCCCTAAAATTTTATTTTTAATTAGAAAAAGATAATATAAGTAATCTTAACATTAAACATCGGTTATACTCTGTTATCAAATAATTATAGTTTCACATTTTCTCTGAATTTGTCAAATGGAACAGTGTTATATTTAAATACCTTTGATTCAGTCTTTATGATATTTGACTTTGAAATAAATATATGATTTGGCATTAAGTCCTTTGGGAAAAAAAATAGGTCAGAGATAGCCATTGTTCAGTGTTTCTATAAATGGAGCTTCTCTTTCAATTTGCAATAAACAGCCCTTTCTCCATCTGCCAGCCTTAGATCTAAGGGGCCATTAAGTATGGGCACTGAACATTTTAAATACCGACTTTTGGGTGACCTCAGGCATAATATAAGCATCTCCTCACTTTTTAGATGAACTGAAAAAAAAAGCACCGTTGAACATTATTTACATTCTGTATTAGTTTGCGAGGGCTGCCGTTACAAAGTACGATATACTGGGCGCCATGAAATGAGAAGTTTATTATCTCACAGTCCTTGAGACTAGGCAGCCATGCTTCCCTCTGAGATTCTGGGCAGAATCCTTCTTTGCCTCTTCCTAGCCTCAGTTGGAGGCCTGGAGTACCTGAGGTTCCTTGGTCTGCAGCTGCCTTAGTCCAGTCCCTGCCTCTGCGCCTGTCTGGGACTGGGTCCAAATTTCCCCTTCATGTAAGGACACTGGTCATATTGGATTAGGACCCCCTCTCCGCCACCGCCCCCCCCACCATGACCTCATTTAAACTTGACTACTTCTCTAAAGACCTTGTTTCCAAATAAGATCGCATCCTGAGATACCGGGATTAAAACTTCCACGTATCTTGGGGGAGGAGCACATGATTCAACCCAAATGTGCTCTATTAAGAGCACGTTTTGTTTTAAGACCAAGTCAGATTCATATACTCCTTTAAAAGGAACACTTTTGATTTTCCATGTTCGTTTTTCAATAATTTAAACTAATAATGACTGTGACATCTTCACAGTCATGAAATATCACTTTGGTGGCTGCTTTTATTCTTCTTCAGTTGTCTTTCCACCAATGGTGCTAAAAGATAACATGGAAACGCTTTCAAAATTGAAATTTGAGCCCATCTGTTTCCTTGTACACACTTTGGTGGGACTATTCATGAACTAAGATGAGGAGATAAGGAGGCAAAGAGGAAAAAGTAAATGTAATAATACACCCCAGAAACCATTCTTTAATTGATTTTCTAAAACTAGTTTGATAATCTCAAGCATAACGATAAATTAGTTATTTCCAAATATGCAACTAAAAGATTACAAAGAAAATCATCATTTCAAAATGAATGGCATTTAATTTATTAATAGGAGGTATTAATTTATTCATAACAAAGACGTAGCTATAGCAATGTCCATGCGGTTTAATAAAATTTTTGACAACATTTGTCAGAGTTCCTTCTTTTAGAAATGTATTTTGTCTAGTCGTACATCCATTCAATAAAGATTTTTAAATGTTGTTTGTATGCTTGGCAGGATCCTAGAATGTAGCAGTGAACAGAACAGGAAAAGTAACCCCTGCATTATGGTGTTTATATCCCAATGGAGGAGATGGACAGAGGAGAAGGAAAATAGCTGTTCTGTTGAGAGTAGACTGAAGAGGGACATGGGCCGAAGGAGGAAGATAAGGTAGGAGATTGTTGAGTCATCCAGGTGAGAGATGGCCGGCTTGGACCGAGGTCCTAGCAGCGGAGGTGGTGAAAAATGGCTGGATTCTAGGTGAATTTTGAAAATAAAGCCAACAAGATTTGTTGACAGATCAGCTGTGGAGTATCAGTAAAAGCGAGGAGTAAAGGATAACCCCAGCTTTGTCCTGAATTAAACAAATAACTTGAGGACTGTGCTTCTTTTAAACTACATAGTGAAAAAAAAAATCATTACATGTGAAAGTTGTTAAGAGCAGTTTTCCAGGCAGATTTAAAGCTGGGCTGGAGGGCAGTTACTGCCTTTGGGATATTTATTCTGAATTGAATTAAATAATTAAGGAAATGGAAATGCTTATGCAATCTGTCATAGGAAACAGAAAAGAATGGGAACTATCTTCTCACTTTTGCCAAGCAGAGGTGGAAAATAATCCCAGCAATGCTTTTCTAAAGGGAGTGAAGGGGAAACATCTCATGCATAACATTTAAAAAAAAACGACTTCACCTTGTTTCTGGAAATACTGGTAATGTCTAATTAGATTTTCTGGATAAGATGACAGAACCTTTTAGAAGTTGAATTAATTATTTATTTATTTTTTTTTGAGGTAGGGCTGGACCGTACAAGGAGCTGGTTTATTTATTTATTTATTTTTGCTGTGTTGGGTCTTCGTTTCTGTGCGAGGGCTTTCTCTAGTTGTGGCAAGCGGGGGCCACTCTTCATCGCGGTGAGCGGGCCCCTCACTATCGCGGCCTCTCTTGTTGCGGAGCACAGGCTCCAGACGCGCAGGCTCAGCGGCCATGGCTCACGGGCCCAGCCACAACGCGGCATGTGGGATCTTCCCGGACCGGGGCTCGAACCCGTGTCCCCTGCATCGGCAGGCGGACTCTCAACCACTGCGCCACCAGGGAAGCCCAGAAGTTGAATTAACTTTATCGGGCTCCTGTCAGTGGTTATGATGATGATTTTACAGACCTAGTCCAGCTGCTTTGGCATTTTTAGACAGTTTAGTGTGGCGGGCTCCTTGCCAACCATTGGGGGGTAGCTTGCTCCGCGTCTGCTGGTCAACCTCTCTTCCCTTCCCACTCTCCTCTCAGTTCCTGTTGTTTAGCTTTCTGTTCCTGCCCATCAGATAACTGGAAGAGCATGCGAACACTCTAGGCTGGTCCTGGGATGGGATGTTCCCCCATACCCTGTCTCTCAGCCTGTGAAATAGCTCCCACCTGAAACCTGGAAAACGGAGGCGGGAGTGGTTGGTCTGGCTTGAGAAATGAGGGGCCATTGTGTGCACACAGGTTCCAAGGTGCCCGGAATACAGCTTGAGGTCCAGCCTCCGCACTGAGACCTCTTTATATACTGCACAGGAGGCTGTCTGGGGAATATGTCAGGCCATGATTTTGCATCATTTTTAGCAAGATTGACTGTGCTTGACCATGTGTATGTCTCAAGTAAAGAAAAGCATTATCTGTGCCATGGGTTCTTTCTTTAGGTCTTTTCCAGTTCAGTTTTACTGGTATCACTAGGTATCCGGCAATCATAAATTTTAAACCCGAGGATATGTATTTAGTAATTTAAAGCAAAATGCTATAATTTTTGTATTATACAATATTTTAAGAGCTCTTTCCCCAAGAGGGAAAAGCACTCAGTAAAAGACTGCCCAATAGTTGTGCAACTGAAAGTGATGATGGTAAGTGAGGACCTGGGTTGGTCCTGGAATGAGATGGGTGATTCAGCCCTTTCCTTTGCTGAGGACTAAACCCTTCATGCTGCAGAGCTCCTTGATAGCCCTGTGATATTTATCACTAAGGGGCGCTAAGATTCTTGCAGATGTGTAGATACCTGCTGATGGAGCCATGATAGGCTGGTAATGTTTCAAGGTAGCTTTGTACTTTTCCACATCACTGATTTTGATCAAACACCCAAAGCTTCTTTCTCCTTAATTGATGTGCATGTGCTTGCCCTATTAATGCAAAGTTAAAAATGCTAAAAATAATTTTAGTACATTAACATTTTATAATTTTGGATATATAGGCATACACTTGTCCATGAAAAATGACTTTCTTTCTTCCTTTTTTTTCTTTCCTCCCTCCCTCCCTCCTTCTTTTCCTTCCTTCCTTTCCTTCCTTCCTTCTTCCTTCTCTTTCTTTTTTCTTTTCTTTCTTTCTTTTCTTTCTTTCTTTCTTTCTTTCTTTCTTTCTTTCTTTCTTTCTTTCTTTCTTTCTTTCATGTTTGTTTTTCAATAATACTCAACTGTTTCTACCTTCTTCGTTTACCAGTATCAATTGATCAAAAGTTTATAAAACATCTTATATTAAATACAGTCAGGTTCCCCTGAAAATGCACACTGGCATCAATAAAGAATGCATTTATTAGGACAGGAATAAAGATGCAGATGTAGAGAATGGACTTGAGGACACGGGGAGGGGGAAAGGTAAGCTGGGACAAAGGGAGAGAGTGGCATGGACATATATACACCACCAAATGTAAAATAGATAGCTAGTGGGAAGCAGGTGCATAGCACAGGGAGATCAGCTCAGTGTTTTGTGTCCACCTAGAGGGGTGGGATAGGGAGGGTGGGAGGGAGAAGCAAGAGGGAGGAGATATGGGGATATATGTATAGCTGACTCACTTCATTATAAAGCAGAAACTAACACACCATTGTAAAGCAATTATACTCCAATAAAGATGTTAAAAAATAACTGCATTTATTTTTGGTGGCTTATGTGAATCTCATCATGGAGTGGGAGGGCACTGAAATGTACATTGTTAAGTTCAGGAGAGTGTTTACAAAGTAATAACAAAAGAGGCACACATGTCAGTTGTGCTTTATTTTGTTGCAAGTGAATGAAATTGATTTTAAATGATTTAACTAAGAAGTGAGATCTAGTAAAAAGGTACAGAGCACCTCAGGGTATGGAAGGAAATGCTGACTGGGCAGGAAAGGGTTAACTCAGCAGGCCTGGGTTGCTCAAACCCTGCACATTCCAAATAAAGACTTGCCTTTAAGAATGGTCCTTGACTGGCTTCTGGGAGATAACCTCTGGGCGCTTGGAATATTCTGATAGAGGTGTTTTGTATGCCTGAGGCCTGGGGCCATGCTATACTACTTGATAAAATCAATTTATCTTAATGAGTTGTACGGTGAACACCTGTTTTTGCTGGGGATAGGGACAGGGGAAGACAAGACTGAGTAGCTGAGGTCAGTTAGGCAGGTGCCACAGGCCTACATGACAGACTCCAGATAAAAGCCCGGCATCAAGGTTCAGGTGTGCTCTCTTCGTTGGCAACACTTTACACCATTGCTGGGGAAAGTCAGCATGTCCCTGTGCACATCCACTGGAGGGAAACCAGTTACTCAGCACTGGAAGCTCTCATTTGGTTCCTCCTGGACTTTGTTCTGTGTGCCTTTTCCCTTTGCTGATTTTAATGTGTCCATTCGCTGTAATAAGCTGTAACCATGAGTATAGCAGCTTTTCTAGGTCCCCTGAGTCCATCTTGAGAGTCATCAAGCTAAGGAATGTCTTGGGGACCCCTGACACACTGACTAACCCAGGCAGGGAGAGTGGCTCTTGGGGTCTCAGCAGCAGGACCTGATGTCACTTGTCCTTAGGTCATTGCCATGTGACAACTTGGCTCCAGCCATCTTCTAGATTCAAGTAGAGAATGTGATGGGCCCAGCTCGGGTCACTCAGTTAACAAAAGATGAGGGTGTAGCACAGACATGACAACAGGGGGACATGGTGTGAGCTGGGATGATTCGTGTCTATTCCAATGTATATTTATATACATGTGCTTCTATTATTACTTTTTAGTCTTTCTTATATCCTACTGTTATTTTTAGGCTTTCTTATATCCATTCATATAAAAGTGGCTTTTTGTTAATATTTTGTTCCTAGTAGAGTGGCAGGCACCTTAGCTGATCAGTTAATACTTTTCATATTGATGTTAAATAAAAATCACATTTATAGGTTTGTGTATTCAGAAAAAAATGCTAATACCTATAATTTTATACTAAGCTTTCTAACAAGGTGGCTCAAGGTATAATAAACCTGGGCTCAAACCTAGTCACTTAGTAGGGGTGTGATCTAGGCTAATGGTTTGACCTCTCTGAGATTCAGATTCCTTGCTTTTAAAGAGGGGGTGATACCCCCATATGTGGTGGTTATGAATGTTGAGTGAGGTGACATGTACAATCCCTTAGCATCGAGATGTTCAACAACGTCTCATTCATTCTTTGCTACCCTTTCCATTCTCCTTCTTTGCTTCTTCCTTTCATTTCTATTAAAACACCTATTAAATTATATATAATGTGTAAATATCTAAGCCACAAACATCTGGTACATGTTGGAGTTCATATATGTAGTCTATAATAGTGACTACTTTGTCATATTTACTTTATGCACCAACATTTTCATTTCTATGTAGTTTTTTCACTTATTTATTTTCTTCCAGTTTTATAGAGACAGTTGACATATAGCACTGTGTAAGTTTAAGGTGTACAGCATGATGATTTGACTTACACACATCATGATAAGTTTAGTGAACACAATAAGTTTAGTGAACATCCCTCATCTCCTATAGCTACAACCTTAGACAAATAGAAAAAAAAATTTTTTCCTTGTGAGAACTCTTCGGATTTACTCTCTGAACTTTCATATATAACAAACAGCAGTGTTACTGGTATTTATCGTGTGGTACATTAAATCCCTAGTACTTGTTTATCTTATAACTGGAAGTTTGTACTTTTTAACCAGCTTCATCCAATTCACCCCCCCCCCCCCACCTCTGCTGTGCAGGTTCCCTCCCTCTTCCAGGCCAGCAGCTCTTCCTAGACAGCTGGACCAGAGTAGGACCCTGCCTCCTGCTGAACTGCCACAACCTTGTCCCCTGCCCGATGGCCCTGCTGGCCCATCCACAGCCCTGCCTTTAGTTGTTCTTGACCTCAGATTCTGGAGACCCGCCACAGCTGTGGGCTGCCTGAACCCTCACGAGGAGCAACAACTGCTGCTGCTCCCAGGCTCCTCCAGGGCCAAGTCCCCTTGAGAAAACAAAAAAATCTGATCTCTTTTTCTCTGAGTTTGTTCATTTGTTTTTGAAGTATCATTGACCTACAGCATTGTTAGTTCCTGATATACAACATAGTGATTCCATATTTCTATACATTTCAAAATGATCACAACGATAAGTTTAGTTACTGTCACCATAAAAAGACATTACACAGTTACTATATTCCTCACACTGTACATTTCATACCTATGACTCATTTATTTTGTAACTGGAAGTTTGTAGCTCTTAATCACCCTCACCTGTTTTTCTCCTGCCAACAACCCCCTTGCCTCTGGCAACTACCTGTTTTTTTTCTATATCTAGGAGTCTGTTTCTGTTTTGTTACGTTTGTTCATTTGTTTTGTTCTTTTAGATTCCACTTATAAGTGAAATCATACTTTATCTGTCTTTCTCTGTCTGACTTATTTCACTCATCATAATACCCTCTAGGTCCACCCATCATGTTGTCCTAAATGGCAAGATTTCACTCTTTTTATGGCTGAGTAATATTCCATTGTATACCACATCTTCTTTATCCATTCATCTATTGCTGGGCACAAAATGTAACAATTCTAAAATCTGTATGGAAACACAAAAGACCCCAAATAGTCCTGAGAAAGAACAACAAAGCCGAAGGCATCATACTCCCTGATTTTAAACTATACTATGAAACTACAGTAATCAAAACAGCATGGTACTGGCAGAAAAACAGACAAATAGATTAATAGAAGAGAATAGAGAGCCCATAAATGAACCCACATGTATATGGGCAGTTAATCTATGATAAAGGAGGTGAGGATATACAATGTGGAAAAGTCAGCCACTTCAGTAAATGGTGTTGAGAAAACTGGATAAAAACATGCAAAAAAATCAAACTGGACTTCTTTCTCATATCATACACAGAAATAAATCCAAAATGGATTAAAGACTTAAATGTAAGACTTGAAACCATAAAACTTCTGGAAGAAAACGTAGGCAATACGCTCTTTGACATCAGTCTTGGTAATTTTTTTTTTTTTTTGGATATGTCTCCTCAAGCAAGGGAAACAAAAGCAAAAGTAAACAAATAGGACTACATCAAACTAAAAAGCTTTTGTACAGGAAGGAAACTAACAACACAATGAAAAGGCTGCCTACTGAATGGGAGAAGATATTTGCAAATCTGATAGTGGGTTAATGTCCAAATTATACAAAGAACTCATGCAACTCAATATCAAAAAAACAAACAAAATGCTATTGAAGAATGAGCAGAGGATCTGGATAGATATTTTCCCAGGAAAGACATACAGGTGGCCAACAGGCACATGAAAAGATGCTCAACATTGCTGATCATTGGGGAAATGCAAATCAAAACCACAATGAGATATCACCTCACACCTGTCAGAATGGCTATTATCATTTCTATATAGTTTTGAAATGTGAGAATTCCTTAAATTTTCATTTTGTGCCAAATAGTTATGCCTTTTTTCATCAAAATTATCCTCATAATCCTTTTGTCCTGAGTGTTGCAGTTGTTTGTAGGGCCATAAAATCAGCATGTTGTATAGCAAACATGGTCATCCTTATATGAATGAAAATATGAAAGTAGATGGTGGATAAAGATTAAACATGTATTAGTACTTATGAACTAGTAAAGTGACACAAGTTATTCACACACACACAATGTTAAAGAATGGATTATTTTTCCCCAATACAGGAAATGGTCAGTAAAAATTATGCCAAAAATATCTGTGCTTTCTTAGATTTCATAAAGTTCAAGGAGAAACATTTGATCCCATTTAAGTCCTAAGAGAAAGGGAATGAATCTCATTACGTGGCGCTAAAAGGGCTGCAAAAATAAAGGGGGAGGAGAAAAAAAACAGGAAACAAAACTCTATGAGATCTGTTGCACTCTTAAGTTAACTACCAAGGGCATTGCCAGGCATGTGCATTTTCCCTGCGTTTCTAGAGACTTTAGACCAGGCAGTACTCTGACAGCCAGAATTTAGGGCTTAAACCTAGTTTGAGGAGGGTTTCTAGAAGGGAGTAGCCACAGAAGCCAAGTACCTCTTTCTCTCTCCTTTTCTGCATCTTCCTCTCCCCTCACTCAGTCAGGACATTCCACTCTTTGAGCATCTCAGATTCAGCATGCATATCTGTAGAATATCTAAATGTGATTCACAGGGCCAAGAATTTAATTCTTCCAAATAGTGTGTAAAAGAAAGAGCTTATCATAATTTTATCTTAATAAAAAATAGATAGCTGAGGTCTTAAAAAGTGCCCAATAGATTTATTTCTGTCTAGTGCTTAAAACTGCAAATTCTCAAGCCGTCGGAACAAACCACATTATCTTTATTTTCCATTAACTCAGGCTCCAGTGAATTACCCTCATTTCTAACTCTTCCTTTTGGCCTCCAGCACCGTGACCTGAATCCTGCGAAGTAATCAGATTGATGTTGTGAATATATATATATATGACGAGAGAGGCATTTTAGATGAAAGGTTTTGTATTAAAACATTGTTTCAAAAAATAAATGTGATGCTGTCACGATAGTAAAGGCGCTCTCTAGTTGATCATTTGCTATATGTAAACAGTACTTTATACAAAATGGGAAAGCAAAACTTGTCCAATAATTACTAGGACTTTTCTTATTCTGGTGTAATTTTTTTTTTTTTTTTTTTTGCGGTACGCGGGCCTCTCACCGTTGTGGCCTCTCCCGCTGCGGAGCACAGGCTCCGGACGTGCAGGCTCAGCGGTCATGGCTCACGGGCCCAGCCGCTCCGTGGCACGCGGGATCCTCCCGGACTGGGGCACGAACCGCGTCCCCAGCATCGGCAGGCGGACTCCCAACCACTGTGCCACCAGGGAAGACCTGGTGTAATTTTTGATAAAGTGTTTTGATAAATAAAGTGGTTTACACAATATTTACATTATGTACAATTGGATAGAACTTGTAGAAAAATAAAGATCATTCTCTAGTATTCACTTTTAATTAATTAATTAATTTTTATTTATTTTCAGCTGCACTGAGTCTTTGTTGCTGCCTGCGGGCTTTCTCTAGTTGCGGCGAGCAGGGGCTACTCTTTGTTGCCATGCGCAGGCCTCTCATTGCAGTGGCTTCTCTTGTTGCGGAGCACGGGCTCTAGGCGCGTGGGCTTCAGTAGTTGTGGCATGCGGGCTCAGTAGTTGTGGTGCACGGGCTTAGTTGCTCCGTGGCATGTGGGATCTTCCCGGACCAGGGCTCAAACCCGTGTACTCTGCATTGACAGGAAGATTCTTAACAACTGAGCCACCAGGGAAGCCTTAGTATTCACTTTTGCTAGCTCTTTGCAGGAAAGGTGGCCAGAGGCTTATTTTCTTCCTCTCTTACTGGTTGAGGTAGTAAGTCGAGAATTTATTACATGCTAGGTTCTATAATTCAGAGTGTTGAAGATACAATAGCTGCATATTATTAATTACATAAACATTTTTATTTTAGAGAAAAATATTTTCTCCAATTTCTATTTAGTCTGCTAATAGCCATCAGACTACATCTCTTTACTTTGTGTAGGAAGATACTGGCGAAAAATTTTTCAGAAGCAACTCATATTTCCTATAAAAAGAAATTTTTGCCTCGTGTCCTTATTTGTGTACATCTCTCCAAGATTCCAAAAGGTATTTGCAAATAAGCATCACATATCTGTTGAGATATCTACATGTTTACTACCAACTAGTGCTAAGCACTGTGCCTAGTATTATGTATTTAAATATATATTCAACTTCCTTGTCCTCCAGAAGTCCCATGATCTGAATTCCTGGGCATACAACTTTATAAATAACTATAATGCAATGCGGTCATTATAATCAGAACAAATGCACTTAAGACAAAATAAGTAATTTAATTCTAGTTGGAAAACTGGAAAAGATTACATAAGAGCTCAGTCATAAAAACTGACCAGGAATTTGCTAAATGGGAAAAGAGGAAAGTGAGACTATTCTAGGCATCTCTGTTCTTGAAATAAAAACTACCTATTCTTTTTTTCCCATACACAGACTAGGAACTCATTCCTTCAACAAGTTTTTAATGAGTTCCTACTGTGAACAAGACATTCAGAAGCAAGATGCTTCTATGTGTTGTGCTGTAGTCTGTGATTGCCTAGAATCTGGAGAACATTTTTCTTTACCCATCATATATATGTACTACATTTTAAGAACCATTAATACGGGCATAGGGACTGCAAAGGTAATTTTTTTTTTTTTTTTTTTTTACAAAACTTCATTCATTCATTCATTCAGTCAGTGAATTTGAGTGCCTGCCATGTGCTCAACAATGTTTAGGAAAGAACACTTACCTGCAAGGAAGGATTCAAGAGTCACATCTAGGGCTTCCCTGGTGGCACAGTGGTTGAGAGTCTGCCTGCCGATGCAGGGGACACGGGTTCGTGCCCCGGTCCGGGAAGATCCCACATGCCGCAGAACGGCTAGGCCCGTGAGCCATGGCTGCTGAGCCTGTGCTCCACAATGGGAGAGGCCACAACAGTGAGAGGCCCACATACCGCAAAAAAAAAAAAAAAAAAGAGAGTCACATCTATCCAGACAAAATTTTGTAAAGAATGGTGGAGTCAGGATTGAGTTTGGTGAATGGCTACAGTTAGGAAGAAAGGAGAGAGAGAGAAGGAGAAGAAATCTGTGAACCAGGCAGACTGATCGAAGAAGTTTGGGGAGGAACAGCTCAAGGAGAAGTTGGTAGCAACAATATCCAGTGCAGAGGGACTGATGGGCTACTGACTTGTTCAGCGGTTAGAGCTGACCTAGAGGCCACTTCTAGGAGTGGCTAGAGGGGCAGAGAGCACGTGGACCACAAGCAGGAATGCAAGAGGACACACATGAGGGGCAGAACGGGGTCGAGAGAGAATGTTCTGCAAAGTGGTAGAGACCTGTGTACGTTTAAAGTCAGAATGGATGGATGGATGCAATCTATCGTTTTTTTTTTTTTTTTTGGTGTCCAATTTCTTGGACTCTTTATTATTTCATGAAAATTCCCTGCTTTGTTTAAGTTTTAAAATATATTTTCAGGTTAACACAATACATGAAAAATTTCATTTGTATTTGTTCACAGAATACATCACATATTTATTAACTTTTCCCCTCATTATTCCACTGTATTTGTATTATTAGGATACAAATGGACATTTTGAAAGTGAAATAGATCATATTTTTAATGATTATATACAGTTAATACAATAATTTTGATTCTTATCACATCAAATATTTTGCATTGTAAAGGCTCATTTTATTCTGAATAATTTTATTTATATGCTTAGAATATAAAGTCACTATTACGTTCTTGCTGTATAAATAGTAAGCAGTGTGAATAGTGGAATTTAAAAGAGAAAGCTTGAAAATGAAAACTATTATTTTTGAACATGTATTTTGCAGCATGAGAACAAAATGTATTCAGCTGTTCGTTTTATAAAGAGAAAAAAAATGCATTCACAATTAGAATTGTACCATTCAGAGACAATACTTCATGCAGTCATAAGAGAATATAAATGTGCCATATCAGTGGGTAGACAAAGTCCCATTTCAGTAAAACATTTGGTGATTAAATATCTCTACAAAGAACTAACTTTCTCTTTCTTTCTTTCTTTCTTTCTTTCTTTCCTTCCTTCTTTCTTTCTTTCCTTCCTTCCTTCCTTCTTTCTTTCGTTCTTCCTTCCTTCCTTCTCTTTCTTTCTTTCTTTCGTTCTCTCTTTCTTTCTTTCTTCCTTCCCTCCCTCCCTCCCTCCCTTCCTCCCTTCCTTCCTTCCTTTTTCTTTCTTGATAGAAAGAAAGACAATTGAAATTCAAGTAGACAGCATTAGGCCTTTGACATGTTCAGTGAGAATTAGAAAACTACAGAGCTTGATCCAGGTTATAAATTTTTTTTTTTTTTTTTTTTGCCGTACGCGGGCCTCCCACTGTTGTGGCCTCTCCTGTTGTGGAGCACAGGCTCCGGACGCGCAGGCCCAGCGGCCATGGCTCACGGGCCCAGCCGCTCCGCGGCATGTGGGATCTTCCCGGACCGGGGCACGAACCCGTGTCCCCTGCATCGGCAGGCGGACTCTCAACCAGTGCGCCACCAGGGAAGCCCTATAAATTTTTTAAAATTCATATTCTGTGAGAAATCTGAGGGCACCTAATTACTGTTGACCATCAACTTTGACATCATCGCTTTTTTACTTTCTTCTGAGGCAAGAGATACACCTAATTTCAAGATTTCATGAACTCTAGTATACTAAGTATTTTCATAATCTTCATAAAAAAACAAAAGACCCTCCATGAGTTGAAAATGGGCTTTGACTGTTTCTCCAGTAGTGGTGATGGATTTGCCTTGATCAGTCTGTACTCTTGTGCTTTTGATCCTTTGGGTTCAGTGCCACGCTGTGAGAGAGGTTTGCTGGATTTGCCAGCCTGTGCAACAGAACGGACGTGGCCAGCTAACCCACAGGAGGTTCAACCTGTCCCTCTGGCTGTTCTAACAATGGTCCCACAGCAGGTCACTGAGTTAACGAGAGAATGTTCAAGGAAATTTGGCACCTGCCTCAGCCCAGTAATGTGCTCACTCAGGGTGAAGGTACGGAGGTTGGTCCAGTTTATCTGGGGTACCACCTGTTCCCTGTTTACGTCCGTCCTGCTTTAACCTCTCTCTTATCTTTTATGTTTATAGTATCCTCTTTTCCTTCCCTTATCCCACACCATCCCACTCTTGTCAAAACTCCCTTTCTAGAAAGACACTGGTGTGTATGTGAAAGCCCAGGCATGAGGTTCTTGAATGTGAAGTTTACCTCCAAAGGGTCGTTTTTCTCTTTGCAACCATCAAAAGGTAATTGCCAACCATATCCCAAATAAAGCATTTTGGCATTTAGACATTTTTCTTCAAATTTTGCCACAGTGAGTAACAAATGTCTGACAGAGAGTAAGAGAAGTATTTTTTGCATTTATTTATTTTTTTATTTTATAGCGGAAACCCCCAATGGTGGTAGATGATCTTTTTGAAGACATGAAAGATGGTGTGAAGCTGCTCGCTCTGCTGGAGGTCCTGTCTGGGCAGAAACTGGTAAGGATGTTTTCTGTGACCAGACTTGTCAAACTGTTCCCATTTGGAATTTGGGGGCTATGGAGTTGGGAGTATAAGGGGTGCTACCCACGTGAGGGAAATTTTTTTCTCTTTTGCGGTTGGTAATACACAGGAAGCACTAGTCTATCGGTCACTTCTGGGAACAAGGAATAAATTTCCTTTCTCATTCCTGCACACCTATAGTAGATTTAAAACATTATGTATAGTGGTAGTAATCCTAGAAGTAAGAGTAAAGAACTTCATCGATAATCAGTCCTGGTTAACTACTGCATCTGTACGGCATCCAGGAAGATTTGTTGGAAATTAACATCTAATGCACTTTAAGTGCTTACTTTCCATTTGGAAAGGATTGTTGGTCCATATCTGTGTATTTAGATAGTTGTTGAAAATTAAGCCTTGAAATCAGCGTGGCATTTTTCATCCGCTTATGGACATTCTCTGTCATCAGTCGTTTGTAATAGGAACAGCATGTTCAGAATCATTTGTTGTTAAGCTCAATGGAACCAGCAGAGTGAAAAACAAATTGACAGTGACCTATAAAATCTATTTTTCTACATTACTCGAATAATAAAATATTTATTTCTTTCTGGCTTATGGTTTTTCATTTCAGAGTAGTAGAGAAGTAAGTAGTTTGCAAACATAGATTATTTATGTGATGTTTACCATAATTTTTAAAAGGCTCTCAGGAAATAATCTTCAGAATGTTGTGTAATACACTAGACATGGGGTCCAAAATTGGGGGCACTTATTTTTTCTTAATCTGTTGCATCATGACAAAGAGCTACACAGTCATTATTACTTGGATAATTGATTTTTGTTTGTTTGTTTGTTTGTTTTATGGTACGCGGGCCTCTCACTGTTGTGGCCTCTCCCGTTGTGGAGCACAGGCTCCGGACGCGCAGGCCCAGCGGCCATGGCTCACGGGCCCAGCCGCTCCGCAGCATGTGGGATCCTCCCGGACCGGGGCACGAACCCGCGTCCCCTGCATCGGCAGGCAGACTCTCAACCACTGCGCCACCAGGGAAGCCCTAATTGATTTTTTAAAAAGTGTTTTTGCCTGATCATAAATTTCCAGTTCATTTCCTGTGGGGAGCCGTCACCATAGCTTTTGTAACAGAGTTGTTTCTGGGAAGATACAAACTGATAATAATAATTCTGTGTAAGTCATTATCTACTTGAATTCATAGTATAGCGGATGCTTTTGGTGCCCCCAGCGCCATCTCAGATCACCTCTGATTCCAGTAGCCGCAGGAGTGGACGTGATCCACACCCTCCATCAGCATTTCAACTCAAGCACTGGCAGCCCGTCTCTGGGTTTCTGCCCTCAGGGCTTTTGTCAAAGCTGCAAGTTGCGGCAAGGCAGCCCTGAAGTGTGGGAGAGTTAATGGTCCCAAATGGGATGGGAGTCTGAATAAAAATTCCAGCCTGGCTTTTGTAGGAGGGATGATTCCAAGGTTTATTTCACACATGAGGTAGAGTGCCCCATTGGATCGCCAGCAGAACTGAGCCGTGGTTGCCCATTGTGGAGACCCTTAATAGCACATCGTACTATTATTGATTATTATTTATTGATTTTTCCTCCTTCCCTGTCTCACTCTCCATGCATCCTCACTCCTGCTACCTGGGATCACCTCCTCGGTCACCTGCATGTACCCCTGTTCTTATCTCAGGCTCCACATTGGGAGAAATCAAAGAAGACACATATGAAAAGCCAGTTTGGAATAAACAGATATATGCATGAGCTAAATAAACTGGATTAACATTAGGATGTGGGAGTCATTGACCTGAAATATATACTCCCTTGGTGGCCTGTTGTAACTGGCTATCTTCATATACCCTCCTGAATTAAGCTATTTACTTGAATTGAAGGAACCTTCATTACAATTCAAATGGGTATTTAAGAAGCCTGTCATTCTAAGTGTCATTATGATTCTGCCATTGTACTCGGCCAACGGTATACAGAAACCTCAATGGGCATTACCTGCCAAGTTAAGTGATTCTAGAAAGAGCGTATATTTTGATACAAGAATCCTACTTCTGTTTAAGTGCCCTACTCATTTAGATGTGTTTACAATGATAGGATCTGGAAGCTAGAAGCAATTTCAGAAAGAATCTCAATATTCTCATTTAAGAGGTAGAAAAACTGAGACACAGAAGGACAGTTTCTGATTTAACCTTTATTATTTATTTTAATGAGCCCTTCAAGATTCTGAATTATATAAAATGAAATTACTCTGAAATTATAAATAAACCATCGCAATGGTTATTTAAATTTTGTACATGTAGACATTTTGGTTCAGGACCACATTAAGATGAAAAGCATCACTTAAAGGACTGAGTATCCTAGGCATTCTTGTAGAGCTTTCAAAGAGAGAATGTGAACAAAAGCATTTCCCTCAGGAACATTAGCAATGTTTGGGAAATCTCATACGTACAACTCTATTTAAGAGCAGTATACTTTAACATCATGATTCACATAGCCCAGGACTGACTTTGACCATGATCATCTGGGAAATTCAGCCAAATACCTTAGTATTCCCTTTACCACCAGCATCTCAAGGTAAGGGAGGACTCTCAGTATCTTAGTTTCTCTTAATAACCTACTGTGACTCTCTTGTCTATTATTTTATTTCAGATGCTAGGGAGTTGTAAGCTTTTATGATTATTATTGGATTTCTCTGTGCCCTTTGATTATTATTTGTAGAACATTTACTCTTTGAATGGATCGGTGATTATATATCTTTAATCACACATAAAGATAGGAACACTAAATTTAATTTTATACTTAGGATTTTTTTTAAGAATGTGAAGAATTCCATAGAAAAATTAAAAATAATCGAAGCAATGTGAATAGAGCTTAAGGACTGCAGAGAAATTCATTTCTTATCTATTTTGTTAACTTCTGTATAGTATTATTAAAGACTCCTTAACACTCTGCGTTCAAGAGGAGCCTAAAAGGGCTTCCCTGGTGGCGCAGTGGTTGAGAGTCCGCCTGCTGATGCTGGGGACACGGGTTCGTGCCCCGGTCTGGGAAGATCCCACATGCTGCGGAGCGGCTGGGTCCGTGAGCCATGGCCACTGAGCCTGCGCGTCCGGAGCCTGTGCTCTGCAACGGGAGAGGCCACAACAGTGAGAGGCCTGCGTACCGCAAAAAAAAAAAAAAAGAGGAGCCTAAAAATCCACTTAAAAGTACACATGGGCATTCTTAGGAAATTGAAGGCCCTTGCATGTTCACCAGGTGACTTTGTAAACATCAATCATATATTGAGAGTAGAACTCAAGTCTGCCGCTGGGTTTGGCATTATCTTTTGACTGTTCAGCTAACATATCTGGAGTCTCTATTATGGAAAAGGCACTGCCTTTGCCCTCTAAGGAGAACAAAGGTGAATGAAGTATGGTTGGTGCCCTCAAAGAGCTTGTAGCCTGGTAGGGAGGATCACTGTATTAACTAGGGTAGGTCAGTTGTGTTAAAATAGATGCAAATATGGGGTAGAACTACACAATAGATGTTTATACCTTGCTCTTTTAGCCAGGATACAGCCAAAGAAGAAAAGCAGAGAAAAGGTATTTGCTTTACTAGATATCAGGTCTTACAGTGAAGCTTTATCACATAAGATAGTGTGGTGTTAATGCAGGGCTGGGCATATTGACTAATGCAATAGAGTTGAGAAACAGACCAAGGCATGAATGGAAATTTAGTTTATGTCAGAGGTGGATGTCAGATCTGGAAGGAAAGATGGTTCAATAAATGGAAGAGCAAGAAAAAGGTATAGTTGGATCCTTATCTCTTGGCCTCTATAGAAATCAAATATACATGGATAAAGGCCCTAATGGCAAAAATACTTTAAACTCTTAGAAAATATAGGTGAATATCTCTGAGACATCAGGACAGGGAAAAAAATAAGGCAAAAAATATTAACTATAAAAGATTGTTACCTTTGACTATTTTAAAATTCAAAACAGTTTTTAATCAAAAAACTTTAAAGAAAGTGACAAAAAAGTTAAAAATTGGTCAAAGATATTCACAATACAGGTTAAAAAAGGATTAAGAAAGGATTATATCAAGAATATATGAGGTACATCTTCAAAACGATGAGTACAAACAACCCAAGAAAACTGGACAGCTACATGTAAAAGAATGAAATTAGAACACTCCCTAACACCATACACAAAAATAAGCTCAAAATAGATTAAAGACCTAAACGTAAGGCCGGACACTATATAACTCTTAGAGGAAAACATAAGCACAACACTCTTTGACATAAATCTCAGCAAGATCTTTTTTGACCCACCTCCTAGAGTAATGGAAATAAAAACAAAAATAAACAAATGGAGGAACCTCCCCATACTGTTCTCCATTTACATTCCCACCAACAGTGCAAGAGGGCTCCCTTTTCTCCACATCCTCTCCAGCATTTACTGTTTGCAGATTTTTTGATGATGGCCATTCTGACCAGTACGAGGTGATATGTCACTGTAGTTTTGATTTGCATTTCTCTAATGATTAGTAATGTTGAGCATCTTTTCAGGTGTTTGTTGGCAATCTGTATACCTTCTTTGGAGAAAAGTCTATTTAGGTCTTCTGCCCATTTTTGGATTGAGTTGTTTGTTTTTTTGATATTGAGCTGCATGAGCTGCTTGTATATTTTGGAGATTAATCCTTTGTCAGTTGCTTCATTTGCAAATATTTTCTCCCATTCTGAGGGTTGTCTTTTCATCTTGTTTATGGTTTCCTTTGCTGTGCAGAAACCCTGAGAAAACCATAATTCAAAAAGAGTCATGTACCACAATGTTCATTGCAGCACTATTTAATAGCCAGGACATGGAAGCAACCTAAGTGTCCATCGACAGATGAATGGATAAAGAAGATGTGGCACATATATACAATGGAATACTACTCAGCCATAAAAAGAAACAAAATTGAGTTATTTGTAGTGAGGTGGATGGACCTAGAGTCTGTCATACAGAGTGAAGTAAGTCAGAAAGAGAAAAACACTGTACGCTAACACATATATATGGAATCTAAAAAAAAAAGAAAGGTTCTGAAGAACCTAGGGGTAGGACAAGAATAAAGATGCAGACTTAGAGAATGGACTTGAGGACATGGGGAGGGTGAAGGGTAAGCTGAGACGAAGTGAGAGAGTGGCATTGACATATATACACTGCCAAATATAAAATAGATAGCTAGTGGGAAGCAGCCGCATAGCACAGGGAGATCAGCTCAGTGCTTTGTGACCACCTAGAGGGGTGGGACAGGGAGGGAGGGAGAGAGGGAGACGCAAGAGGGAGGGGATATGAGGATATATGTATACGTATAGCTGATTCACATTGTTATACAGCAGCAACTAACATAACAATGTAAAGCAATTATACTCCAATAAAGATGTTTAAAAATAAATAAGTAAACAAATGGAACCTAATGAAACTTAAAAGCTTTTGCACATATTGCATAATATCACTTATATGTGGAATCTAGAAAAATGGTACAGATGAACTTATTTGCAAAGCAGAAATAGAGACACAGATGTAGAGAACAAGCATATGGATACCAAGGCATGGCCGGTGGTGGGATGAATTGGGAGATTGGGATTGACATATATACACTACTATGTATAAAACAGATAACTAATGAGAACCTACTGTATAGCACAGGGAACTCTACTCAGTGCTCTGTGGTGACCTAAATGGGAAGGAAATCCAAAAAAGAGGGGATATATGTATACGTAGAGCTGATTCACTTTGCTGTACAGCAGAAACAAACACAACATTGTAGAGCAACTATACTCCAACAAAAATTAAAGAAAAAGAAACAGACTTGCCAAAGAACAGAGGATGAGATGTTCACACCATTGTTGAGCAGGGCAGTGCAAATGAAGACCACCATGAAAGACCATGTTACATACATTCAACTGAAAATAATTTTTTAAAGATAACTATCAAAATCAAGTGTTGGACAAAATGTGTATCCACAGGATTATTCTTGTATTGCTGATAAGAGTGAGTAGTACAAACACTTTGGAAAAGTTAGATTAGAAGTTCAAAAGTCACATTCCCCCTGACTCAGCAATTCCACTGTTAGGTATACATCCTATCAGCACAGGTCACATAGGAATAACCTGGAAATAATTCAGATTCACATCAGAAGGAGAGTAAATAAATGGCACAGTATATGGCTGTCAAAATGAATGAAATACAGTGACAGGAAACAATATGGATGAATGTTAGCAATCTTATTATGTGGAAAAGTAAGTATCAAAAGATTAATACAGTGATATTCTTTATATAAGAGCTAAGAACTGAAATAAATATTCTTTTTAAGAATGCAATAAATGAAATGAATGTGTGTAAAAGGGAAAACATTGGACTGGGTTTATTGTGATGGTTGCCATGGTGTAGGACTTCAGGGGGATGGAATGAACGGTAATATTGAGGGATGTGGCTTTTGTGCTTAATTTCTGGGTCCTGGCTTTGTTTTAGTTGCAGGTTCCTAGGTGCTTTTTCCATTATAAAAGATAATTAATAGAATAACTAAATAAGAGGGCCATGCAAGAAAAGGATAAACATTTTAAAAGTATATTTTCTATTTAAATATTTGTTTAAAATTATGTCATAAAAAATTACCTGTTACACTTTTAACTGGAAATGAAAAGATACTTAGTTTTGAGCTCTAATGGGAGATTGTTTAGAGTTCAGTGCCACAGAGAAGAGACCAGTCTATCAGCTCTGCAATCATGGACCTGTTATCCTCTTAGGTCTCGTAAATGTAATGCTATCTACTTCACTGAAATTATTTTGAGTTTTAAAATGAACAGTGTAGCACTTACTATTTTATTCTATTTATTAAATTATTTATTAATTTATTATATTTTGCTGAATCAAACACAAGTAACTTAGTATCCTTGTACCAGAACATACTGTTTTGCGAAGAACATTTTCATTCTTGCACTCCTCCTTTTTAACCTTGGCTCATATGCGCCATGCTTTTTGGTCCTTCAAACTGAGAAACGCCACTAATACTGTCAGCAACTTTCATGTTAGTATGACTGAAAAAAAATGTGAGTGACCAAGAATACTTTTTTTAAGACTTTATTTAATTTATTTTTTTATTTTTTTGCGGTACGCGGGCTTCTCACGGTTGTGGCCTCTCCCATTGCGGAGCACAGGCTCCGGACGCGCAGGCTCAGCGGCCATGGCTCACGGGCCCAGCTGCTCCACGGCATGTGGGATCTTCCCGGACCGGGGCACGAACCCGGCAGGTGGACTCTCAACCACTGCGCCACCAGGGAAGCCCAAGACTTTATTTTTTAGAGAAGTTTTAAGTTTATGACAAAATTTAGAGGCAAGGAGAGATTTCCTGCCCTCCCTCCACACACACCAAGAGCACTTTCCATAAAAATACTTCCTAACTTGCAGGAATAACAGTCTTAGTAGACAACATAGGAATTTTGTGAATTCCAACCTTAAGCATACAGAAACCTTAAGGGTAAGTGCATTCAGAAGCTGAGAATGAATGTATTTATTGAGTAAATTATACACCTTCCAAGTGCTGTGGGGATAACGCTCCTCTATGTATCTGCTAACCTTTATAGAAATTGAGTATGTTGGCTGTTCTTGAACATTCTTCAAGTATATTTTGAATCCACTTAAATAGAGTTTATAACTGTCTTTTTAATGTGTGCATTTTTACTTATTCCTGTCCTTCCCCCTTTTATATAGCCGTGTGAACAAGGACGCCGGATGAAGCGAATCCATGCTGTGGCGAACATTGGCACGGCACTCAAGTTCCTGGAAGGAAGGAAGGTAAGAGGGAAACAAAAACAAAACACTTCAAGAAGAAAGCGTGGACATACTAATATTTTCATTGTTGATTGTTGGGTAAAAACACTGCGTGCAATCTATACAACATATATGTGCAATATTATTGTAAAATCATTTTAGACTTACAGAAGAGTGGCAAAAAAAAAAAAAGGTACAGAGATTTCGTGTCTGTACTTCAGCCAGCTCCCTCTAATGTGAGGGACTTATTTGTACATAGTACATATATGTAACATAGTACAACTACCAAATAAGGAAATTAAAATTGGCATGATACTGTTAAGTAAAGCATAGAAATTAATCTAATTTCATCATTTTTTCAACAGTGTCTTATTTCTGTTCCAGGATCCAATCCAATAACATGCTTGCATTTTAATTGTTGTGGCTCCTTTGTCTTTTCCATTCTATGACCTTGTCTTTCTGTGTCTTTCATGACCTTAATGATAACCGCTAGGCAGTTATTTTTCATAATATCTCTCAGTTTGGTTTGTGTGATGTTCTCCCATGATTAGATTGAGGTTATACATTTTTGGCAAGAATTCCAAGGAAGTGATGTATTCTTCTCAGTGAATCAGTTTAGTGGATATAGATAGGATTCTGACTTGTCTTATTGCTGGTGATGCTAACCTCAACCACTTGATTAAGTCATCTGCTGAGTTTTTTTTTTTATGGTAAAACTACTACTTTTCCATTTATAATTCAGAAATAACTTAGGGGAGGTAATTGAGATTATGCTAATATTCTGCTCCTTGCTCACTGATTTTAGCATCAGTTGCCTTCAGTAATTACTTCTGTGCTGTTTGCCTAATGATGATTTTGTTTTTCCCTCGTTTCTTTTATACTTAGTAATTGGAATCGTTATGTAAGAAAAAGATGACCTTTCTTCCCCATTTATTTATTCAATTCCTTCTTTATTTCATTATGGACTCATGGATATTTATTTTATTCTATAGTTATAATCCAGTATGACTACTATTATTGTTATTATTTTGTTGCTCAGATTGTTCTAGCTTTGTCCATTAAGAGTTCCTTCAAGCTGGCTCCTGTGCTCTTTTGACATGGCCCCATCCTTTTTCAATCATTTCCTTATTTTCTGGAACTACAGATTTTCCAGGTTTATATTTTCCTTACCCCAATCCTAGAATCAACCACTTCTCTAAGGAGGCTTTTTTCCTTTCATTAGTGAATGGCATTTAGAAACCAAGATTTGGGTGCTAGGTGTGCTCATGGCTACTGAGGTTTCATTGCCCTCTCAATATACAGATCTAGATATATGTATGTTTACTAATCTGGGTATACACACATATCTATATTTCTCTCCCTTCTCTCTCTCTCTTTCTATATAGCTTCTTCTATTATGTGTGCGTGTAAACCTTTACTTCAAGTTGATACTTCTGATTTCAGTCCAATACCACAAGGTCCATTGCATGATGATTTCTTTCTGTTTTCTCTGGCAGTGAGAAACCTGGCTCTCATCTACAATATATTGTCTTCTTTTTCATCTCTAGTGTATACACATAAAGTAGTTTCAGAATTGCTAACCCACACCTTTGTGAGAAACATATTGACTAACTGGAGAACAGTATTTGTGTACAGTTCTTTCGGTCTTCAGCATTACAATCTCCTGTCAAGAGAATGTTGTCCAGATTTCTGTTCTCCCATCCTTTCAGTGTGATTATGTTATTCATTTGTAATAGAGTTAAGTAATAGAGTTATATTCCATTTTGGGCAACCCCACACACATCCTAGTTGACCTTAATTATTTTTTATTTTAGAGAATGAGACATTATTATGATTCTAGGAGCAAAAGTTACACTTAGAGAAGTGGCATTCCCTCCTCATCCTTGCTTCTCCATTACCATTCTCCTTCCTTTTACTCCTTTTCTTACCTCTAGGTAACCAGTTTCTCCAATTTCTGATTTATCCTTCCTGTATTTCTTTTGCAGGAATGAGCAGGTTATTTTCATACACCACCTTCTTTCTTATACAAAGGTAGCGTACTAGCGATACACCAGGTGCACTTTACTTTTTTCATTTAACAGTATATCCTGGAAATCCCTCAAATCAGTTCACAGAGACGTTCCTCATTCATTTTTACAGCTGCATATTATTCCGTGGTCTGGGTGTTCCAGAGTTTATTCAACCACTCTCTTATGAATGAGCATTTAGGTTGTTTCTAGCATTTTTCAAACAGAAACGATGATGCAATTAATAACTGCATAAGTATTTTTGTATTATTGGAAGTGTATCTTCTGGGTAAATTTTCAGAAGTATGATTGTTGGGTCAAAACATAAGTGTGTATTTTGTTTTGTTAGGTGTTGACATATTTCCCTCCAGAAGGGTTGCACCAATCCTTTTAGATTTTAGCCTTTTCTAATTTGTAGAAATTCAGGAAGTCTGTGTTTGGCAATACCAAAACCAGCTTTATAAATGGATATCCAGATACTTCTGGAAAATAGAATGATTCAGTTATTTACTTCTCTGTCTATATGCAATAACTTATTTCATTTATTCCACAAATGCATAATTGAATACTTTCTGTAAAACGAGAATTCTGGAAAATATTAATTCTGGAAAATTAAAGAAAACTAGATTCTGGCTCTTAAATAATTTACATTTTGATGAGTTGTTATTACAGTGAATCAGTAGAAAGTTCAGTCAAGTGTGCTAACTTCACACCAAAGAGAGATTCTAGGCATTAAGATGGTGTAGAAAAACAGTCTTAACGTCTAGTAGAATATTGGACATTGTTTTCAGGTCACTTTAACATCATTCTTAATGGAGTGTCTCTCTTCTTCCTTCTCTCGCTTCATGAGTTTTTCATGGAAAGCTGAAAAAAAAGCCTTATTTAACAGGATGTTTATGGAGTTTTCCCAGTCATTGCATCTTCCATTTTGGCTATATAACAATAGTGTCCTTCTTTGTTTCGATGTGTATTTGCTGGCTAGAATATGAAAACAAAATTCTTCTTATTAATTAATGTCTTGGAGAAAAATTTAATGACTTAACCCATGAAAGGCATTGTTTGTAAAGACAACCAAAGAGTCTTCTTTTCACAAAAGACTTGTTTGTACCAGGTCCATTTTCACAGAACAAACCTGAATAACTTTTTAAAAAGTAGAGGATTCAGATTTTAAATATTATATTTACTAAAGGCAAAAAGTAATGCATTTGAGTTTCAGGACAAAATCCAAAGTATTTCCTTTCTGTCCCCACAAATCCCTAACTACTTTGATTTTTTAAAAATCTACCTGAAGTACATAGTTTTGGGCTTCTCTTTCTTGCATTTCTTCACCCCATTGGCTCACAAAATAATTGACAGTGGGGTAGAATGAGTTTTTGAAGACTCTTTGGTGCCCTCCCTCTTACTGTTTATTTTTGTTCTTTATAATTTAAGAACTTAAGTCTCAAACATATTTTCAACAATTTGTCTTTAACCTTTGTATTTACTTTGTCCTCCATTTAGATTTTTTTCTTTAGATGATAGAAGATTTGTTTAGTACTCGGATAAGGAATAATGAAGGCACTTTTCAAGTTTACTGAAGAAAACCCTACCATTGTGTTTATTTTCCACTTGTTTACAGGGTTACTGAATAAAGGCATATGTTAGTATTTGATAAGAATTGTATAAGTTTGGCTCTAATGAATAGATTCATCACTACTTTCCACAAGTTTTTCTCCAATGAGGTGTCAGGTGGGTCATTCTAAATAGTAATAGGAGGAGCCAGTCACTGACCATGCTTCCTAAAGCTTGCCATAGTGCACACAAGGACATAAATTTAGGTTCCTGTGAGGTCCAGATAGATGATGTAAACGATGAAGCAAGGTAGAAGCTGATCATGGTAGCAGGAAAACGGAGTAGTCCCATGTGCTGTCTGGAAGAAGGACGCAAATACTCAATTCCATCTGGTGTTACCTCGATGAAATGCAAGCACAGTGATCCCAGGTTTAACAGTTGAACGAGAAAAGCCAGTAGTCTGGATTTTTATTGAAATCTTATTATTTATTTAATTTATTTAAGTTACTTATTAACTAATGCAGGTATTTGGCTACCTATATATATATGTAGAAAACAACTCGTAAAGTGGTGATGCATCTGTTCATTAGGTTTTCCAATGTATCAAGAAAAGCTGGTAGTCTGGATTTTTTATTTAAATTTTTTTGAAATTTTTCCCAAATAATTCAAATTTTTTTTGAAAGGTCTGTGGGCCTTGTATTAGTCTGCTATGGCTGCCGTAACAGAATACCACAGGCTGGATAGCTTAAACAACAGAAATGTATTTTCTCACAGTTCTGGAGGCTGAAAGTCCAAGATCAAGGTGTCATCAGGGTTGATTTCCTCCTTTTTTCCAGGCTCGCCGACAGCTGCTTTGGCACTGTGCCTTCACGTGGCCTTTCTTGTGTGTGTGTGCAGAGAGAGAGAGAGAAAGTGAGAGTGAGGGTTCCGGTGTTTCTTCCTCTTCTTATAAGGATACCAGTCCTATTGGATTAGGGCTCACTCTTATAACCTTGTTTCACCTTAATTGTCTCCTTAAAGGTTCTATCTCCAAATGCAGTCACATTGGGGGTTAGGGCCTCAACATGTGAATTTTGAAGATAATTCAGTCCATTCGGGCCTCTGGCTTACAAAATCAAACTTCTCCAAACCTAGAGGTTTTGTTAAAACAGATTCTTAGGTCGCCTTCCTTGTTTTCTGGCTCAGAAGGTCTGAGGTGAGGTCCATCTATGTGATTCATCCTTTCTGGTTTCTGGAATTCTTCGGTCTCTTTGGATGTGTCTCTATTGCCCCGCCCACAATCTTAGGGCTGTTAAAAGTTTATTGTATATTTCATAGGATTTTGCAAGGGAGAGGAGGTATAACAGGCAAAGAACCTGTGCTCCCCAAACCCATTATGGTTTTTAAGTTTTTAAGAAAGAAAATAATTTTGAAAAACGTTTTTTCTTCACAAGTTGAGCAAAAGATCTTCAGATTCTGTAATAAGCTGAACGTATAAACTTCAAAGTGCAGTTGGAGCTGGGTTGAGGTAGGAAATTCAACTTATATATTCAATTGCATTTTCAAAAAGAATGATATATAAGGAAAGAGAAATAATTTGTCCTCTATGAAAGGCATTAATCTTGTGGTTATTAGCATGTATTATAAATTTGTGGCCCATGGACACTAAAATGGATATAGAGAAAATTCTGGAGAAATTGTAAAATGGAGCCGTCAAAATGATTATAAAGATTGTAATAGGTTCTGTCATAAAAGATTAAAGAAATGTGACACTCTTTATTTTCCACCAACAAGTATTTTATATCTTACAGAGTGCTAGGTTTAAAAGAAGTAGACATATGATCTTGTGATCTGTGGAAGTTCTCAATTTTTTTCTGTCTCTGAACCTGCTGAATGAACTTCAGCAGTGAGATAAAATCCCATGGGTATATCTCAAATTATTTACAATGACTTTTGTGCTAGCTTTTACTTTACTTCTCAGTTGTATAACTAGTAAATTTAAACCAATTACTCAAGAGTAAGGTGATTGTGGGATGATTTTGCTTCTGATATTTTTTAAAAAGTAAGCTATTTACAAACTTCTGAACTTTATTTTAGTATCACACCTTATTAAATCTTGTCTGAGAATTATTTTTTTTGTTGTTTGTTTGTTTTTGCGGTACGCGAGCCTCTCACTGTTGTGGCCTCTCCCGTTGCGGAGCACGGGCTCCGGACGCGCAGGCTCAGTGGCCATGGCTCACGGGCCCAGCCACTCCGCGGCATGTGGGATCTTCCTGGACACGAACCTGTGTCCCCTGCATCGGCAGGCGGACTCTCAACCACTGCGCCACCAGGGAAGCCCTTGGCTGAGAATTATTGAGCTAGAAGTCTAAGAAGTACTTTAGTTTTTTTCTCATTTGTCCAGGGATTATGAAGAGGAGGATAAGTAGCTAACTGTATTCTGTAGAGACTGACTGAGCTAGACCTACCATACAAGTCTATGTTCCTGGGACTTCCTCATAGTTGGGAAGACATTGAAATGAATAATTGGGGCCAACTGTAGACAGATTAATTCTGAGTGCTTTATAGTTGTCAGTGCCCCAAAGTAGGGAACTGAATCCCCCCAGTCTCTTTCTACTCTCTTAACTGTTTCTCTTAATAATTAACTATTTCTTGCCTTTCCTTTATCTTTAAAATGTATTCTGCAAATCACGCTCTAAATTTACTACCTGCATTTTTATTCCCTTTGAACAAATAATGTGGATTTTGAAGGACTATTTATATATATGTATCATCTTCTCCCTTTGTTTTTCATGTCAGTCCATGTACAGAGGATCACCGGTTAGTACAAATTTTAGAATTTTTAACTGCTGACTTTTATAGGTAAAAGAGAACATAAGTTTCATGCTATTTGGTAACAAATTTCAAAGTAAGTGCATCTTCTTAAACTTCCCCTCACAGTTTCTTTTCCATTCCAGTCAACCTCTGAATGTAAAGAATAACCTTTTTTTTTTTTTTTTTTCCTGTCTGGCATTTTGTTGGTAATTCCTCGCATGATGTCATATTTTTTTCAACTTTAAACCAGTTTTTGAAATTCATTCTGTAGTTGTGTTTATTGTGTGTACCTAATGAATGCCCCTGAAATTTCCACTGAAACCATGTTTCTATGGCTCACCCTGCTTCCTCTTGTGTACTGCTGCCCAGGCATGACCACATGTTATTGACGTCTAGTCAAGTGCTACTTATTGCATAATTAAATGGTCTGTAATCTTCTAGTACATTACTAGTACAGTTTTTCTTTTTAAACAGATTAAATTAGTCAACATTAACTCCACTGATATAGCTGATGGCCGACCCTCGATAGTTCTCGGACTGATGTGGACCATTATTCTGTATTTCCAGGTATTGTACTTCTTCAGCTCCCTTTTCAGTTGATATAAATGTCACAGATGGAGGTAGTGGTGGACATTTGAATGATGAATAATGCCCTCATTTTCTGTACCTTTGCGGCTGAACCTCAAGTTAGCAGAGATGTGACCTTCACATGTACATTGTTTTTTGTTGGCAGAAAATGCCCTCTTTTTCTTCGCTAAGGTGTTATATATGGAACTCCCCAAAGAACTCGGCCAGGTACCCAATCCGAGAAGTGGGTAGAACACGATGGAGATGAAATATTGGTGTAAAAAGAGTTCAGGAAGTTTTTCTTTTTCCTCTGGAAGGGAGCGGTTCTATGCTCCTATTAGACATTAAGGGGAGAAATTAACTTGCTGTTCTCTCTGGGATAATTCTTCTAGCCGTAAGGTCATTTTTTTAAAGAAATGGACTTTATTTTTTAGAGCAGTTTGAGGTTCTCAGCAAAACTGAGCAAAGAGTACAGAAATTTCCCATGTACCTCCTGCACCCACACATGCGTAGCCTCCCCTTAACCAGTATCCCCCATGGGAGTGGAACCTTGGTTACAATTAATGAACCTTTACTGACACATCACTATCATTTCAAGGTTTGTAGTTTACATTAGGACTCACTCTTGGTGTGTACATCCTTTGAGTCTGGAGAACCATTAGGTTTTGTTTTCTTCATTCATGCGTGTATTTAACAAGTGTTCATTACTGTGTACAAGGTCCCATTTTAGATGTGGAAGGAAGTGCAAACAGGAGTAAGACATTGGTGGTGCCCTTTAAGAGCTTATACTGTTGGGAGGTTAAGGGTGTTAAGATCAATCAAGTTGGAAAATTAAACCACCTGAGAAGAGAAGAACAAAGATAACGCTGACGTAATGCTGACGTTTTGCCGACTGTTGATGCTCACGCAGATTGAGGAGTTGACCAGCAACCTACCGCAGCTGCAGCCTCTGTCCAGCAGCACATCCTCCGTGGACAGCGTGGTCAGCTCTGAGACCACCAGCCCCCCAAGCAAACGGAAGGTGGCCACCAAGATCCAAGGAAATGCTAAGAAGGCTTTATTAAACTGGGTCCAGTACACAGTCGCCAAGTAAGTACCAAGAAGGAGTTTGTTTAAATTAGAAAACCTTGAATAATTTGAGTTATCAATTTATGACTGAGTGCACATTCCAGTGATTGCAAAATTTATGGAGACAGAGGAATGAATGGCTTTGCTCCGGCTCTCATTTTACTCTTCCCTTGAATTAAAATGTAAACAGAAAGCATCCCTGATACTCTAGGAAAATGTTGTAATAAAACTAAATCCTTCTTCACTTGTGTGATGGGACCCAATTAAGTTGTTTAATCCCTACACTTGATTAGCATGAGGACTAATGCCATTTAGGTCATTGTTTGGATTTTCTGCTGCTATTAGATAATTTTTACACAAATAAATTAGAGGTTTAAACGTGATTATCTCTTCGGAAGACTATTGAGTTCTATTTAATAATATTGTGGACTGAGATCCACATTCTGAAATAATCATATTTGTTTTTATACCTTGAAACTTTCTGGCAATTTTATTTTTTAATGTTTTCTTTGATCTTATCTTTTATCTGGAATGTACATTCTTTTGTCAGCTCCAGCTATATGGACTGGGAGTTTGCTTCTAAGCATAATAAATTTACATGTGTGCACATATATGTGAGGATACTGGATATAAAATTACTACTCTCAAAAAGTACTTTCTCATAGCAATAGCAATAGAGTTTCAAGTTGATCATACCAATATTTTGTGGTCATATGTGGTACGTAATAAGATCTCTTCACCTAGAAGATGTGTTTTTGTAAGATTTTCCTAAATGACCTGTAAAATTAGCTCGCTTTCTATTTTGTTTCACATGCCTAGATATAACCCACATCTAATTCCCTCCTTCTGGAAAATAGTTGTAAACAAGTACTTATCATTATAAAACACTGAGGCACTAAACACAGGAAGTTCTATTTTTAAAGAGTTTGAAGAGCAAAAATAAGGAGAGAAAAAAATAAACATAGAGAAGATGTAATTAGTGTTACTAACATATAGTTTCATTTAACTTGTAAAGTGTGTTGATGGTTTTCTAATTTGGGGTATATTTTTATGATTCAAGTTGCAATTAAAAATATTTCTGAAAGCAAAGCTTTGTGACTCTTGGGACTCTAGTAGGGATGAAATTAAAAGCCCTTCCCACATTGCTGGCATGCTCTTTGCATTCCATCTACAGTGGGTATTACTAATCTCTTTTGCAGCTTAACCAAGCAGGGAGAAGAAACATGTTGGGTAGGAGAGGACTGGTGACCACATGCTACAACATATATCATGATGCTATCACGATAAAAATTTGTAATAATGTCAATGTGACATTCTGTTGTCTCTTGCTCCACACAGCATTTAATTAAACAAAGTAAATAAATTTTCATTTAATATTATATAGCTTGAAATAAAATCAAATTCAATGATGTTGGAGTTTTCCTGCATAAGTTTTGTTTCACACATGATGTGCAGGGGTCTAATAATAATCGTCATTCCTGCAACTTGTATGTTTGTAACATTGGTGGAAGTTGTGTTTTCCTTACCTGTATAAATGTCCAGATTTGTGGACCCAAGGATTCTCCACCTATCAACACCTCAATGAGATCCATTTATTTAACAGCTGCATAAATTGTAGCGATTTAGGGAGATGACCGCTTTCTGCCATGAATAGTCTGGAATGAACACATGATTCTGTCATGCTACCACATTGTCGATAATTTTTCTAAAAGCTATTTTACACTATGCTGGTATTTATTTTTCAAGCAATTTCTTACCTGACATGGATAAAATAACTTTAGAATCTCTACCTAGTTCAGTATATGACATGTCTGTAAAATTATAATTTGTGAGACTCCGTAGTGTGAAGGTTTATCCATCTCACAAGACTGAAGATGGCGAGAAAGGACAAAACATCCAGTGAGCACCAAATTGTCGGAGTGTATTGAGTTTTCATATAAAATTTCAAAATACTTGATAAGTAAATCAAAAAACTGTTTCAGTAACACAAGATAGTTAATCCCCCCTTCTTTTTTTTTTTTTTACCAATTTCATCTACTATCTATACTGTCAGAAATGAAAGCATGTCTGACATTTGCATACCTTCTTTTCAAATGTCTAAGAACAATTGTATTTTAGGACAAAAATCAGTAAGATAACCAAACAAATGAAGACATGTGTATACAGACCCATTCAAAATAACTTGAAGCAAATATGTATTAGCCTATAAACTGGATGTACTTCTTTAAGTGATGTATCTAAGTTTCTTTCAGTTTGTATCACTTCTTTAAGTGAGGTATCTACATTTTCTTTGATTTTGTATCTACAGTTCAGAGGCTTGGACTAAAGCTTTTTAGGAATATCACCTACTAGTTTGATCTAATACAAAACATTATAAGTGTATGTGCGTGCGTCTGTGTGTGTGTGTATTCAACAAATAAGGAGGAAGACCATGTAACAAACCATTTTTAATTGTTCCAACATGGTGAATATTTAGGAAAACATTTTATATATACAATAAAATTCAAGAAAATCAGAAAATAATACATGATAAATATTTATCAGCTGTTCACTTATTTACACCCACCTTAATTTTTTTTTTAGTTTTCTTTTTTTTTTTTTATACAGCAGGTTCTTATTAGTCATCCATTTTACACACATCAGTGTATACATGTCAATCCTAATCTCCCAATTCATCACATCACCACCCCCACCCCTGGCCGCTTTCCCCCCTTGCTGTCCATACGTTGGTTTTCTACATCTGTGTCTCTATTTCTGCCCTGCAAACCGGTTGATCTGTACCATTTTTCTAGGTTCCACATATATGCATTAATATACGATATTTGTTTTTCTGTTTCTGACTTACTTCACTCTGTATGACAGTCTCTAGATCCACCCACATCTCTACAAATGACCCAATTTCATTCCTTTTTATGCCTGAGTAATATTCCAATGTATATATGTACCACATCTTCTTTATCCATTAGTCTGTCGATGGACATTTAGGTTGCTTCCGTGACCTGGCTATTGTAAATAGTGCTGCAATAAACATTGTGATACATGACTCTTTTTGAGTTATGGTTTTCTCTGGGTATATGCCCAGTAGTGGGATTGCTGGATCATATGGTAATTCTATTTTTAGTTTTTTAAGGAACCTCCATACTGTTCTCCATAGTGGCTGTAACAATTTACATTCCCACCAACAGTGCAAGAAGGTTCCCTTTTCTCCACACCCTCTCCAGCATTTGTTGTTTGTAGATTTTCTGATGATGCCCATTCTAACTGGTGTGAGGTGATACCTCATTGTAGTTTTGATTTGCAGTTCCCTAATAATTAGTGATGTTGAGCAACTTTTCATGTGCCTCTTGGCCATCTGTATGTCTTCTTTGGAGAAAAGTCTATTTAGGTCTTCTGCCCATTTTTGGATTGGGTTCTTTGTTTTTTTAATATTGAGCTGCATGAGCTGTTTGTTTATTTTGGAGATTAATCCTTTGTCTGTTGATTCGTTTGCAAATATTTTCTCCCATTCTGTGGGTTGTCTTTTCGTCTTGTTTATGGTTTCCTTTGCTGTGCAAAAGCTTTTAAGTTTCATTAGTTCCAATTTGTTTATTTTTGTTTTTATTTCCATTACTCTAGGAGGTGGATCAAAAAAGACCTTGCTGTGGTTTATGTCAAAGAGTGTTCTTCCTATGTTTTCCTCTGAGGGTTTTATAGTGTCTGGTCTTACATATAGGTCTCTAATCCATTTTGAGTTTCTTTTTGTTTATGGTGTTAGGGAGTGTTCCAATTTCATTCTTTTACATGTAGCTGTCCAGTTTTCCCAGCACCACTTATTGAAGAGACTGTCTTTTCTCCATTGTATGTTCTTGCCTCCTTTGTCATAGATTAGTTGACCATAGGTGCATGGGTTTATCTCTGGGCTTTCTATCTTGTTCCATTGATCTATATTTCTGTTTCTGTGCCAGTACCATATTGTCTTGCTTACTGTAGCTTTGTAGTATAGTCTGAAGTCAGGGAGTCTGATTCCTCCAGCTCCATTTTTTGTTCTTAAGACTGCTTTGGCTATTTGGGGTCTTTTGTGTCTCCATACAAATTTTAAGATTTTTTGTTCTAGTTATGTAAAAAATGCCATTGGTAATTTGATAGACATTGCATTGAATCTGTAGATTGCTTTGGGTAGTATAGTCATTTTCACAATATTGATTCTTCCAATCCAAGAACATGGCATATCTCTCCATCTGTTGGTATCATCTTTAATTTCTTTAATCAGTGTCTTATAGTTTTCTGCATAAAGGTCTTTTGTCTCCATAGGTAGGTTTATTCCTAGGTATTTTATTCATTTTGTTGCAATGCTAAATGGGATTGTTTACTTAATTTCTCTTTCTGACCTTTCATTGCTAGTGTATAGGAATGCAAGAGATTTCTGTGCATTAATTTTGTATCCTGCAACTTTACCAAATTCATCGATTAGCTCTAATAGTTTTCTGGTGGCCTCTTTAAGATTCTCTATGTATAGTATCATGTCGTCTGCAAACAATGACAGTTTTACTTCTTTTCCAATTTGTATTCCTTTTATTTCTTTTTCTTCTCTGATTGCCGTGGCTAGGACTTCAAATACTATGTTGAATAATAGTGGTGAGAGTGGACATCCTTGCCTTGTTCCTGATCTTAGAGGAAATGCTTTCAGTTTTTCACTATTGAGAATGATGTTTGCTGTGGCTTTGTCATATATGGCCTTTATTATGTTGAGGTAGGTTCCCTCTATGCCCTCTTTCTGAGAGTTTTTATCATAAATGGGTATTGAATTTTGTCAAAAGCTTTCTCTGCATCTATTGAGATGATCGTATGGTTTTTACTCTTCAATTATTTAATATGGTGTATCACATTGATTGATTTGCGTATATTGATAAACACACTTGATCATGGTGTATGATCCCTTTAATATGTTGTTGGATTCTGTTTGCTAGTATTTTGTTGAGGATTTTTGCACGTATATTCATCAGTGATATTGGTCTGTAATTTTTTTTTTGTAGTATATCTTTGTCTGGTTTTTGTATCAGGGTGATGGTGGCCTCGTAGAATGAGTTTGGGAGTGTTCCTTCCTCTGCAATGTTTTGGAAGAGTTTGAGAAGGATGGGTGTTAGCTCTTCTTTAAATGTTTGATAGAATTCACCTGTGAAGCCATCTGGTCCTGGACTTCTGTTTGTTGGAAGATTTTTAATCACAGTTTAAATTTCATTACTTGTGATTGGTCTGTTCATATTTTCTATTTCTTCCTGGTTCAGTCTTGGAAGGTTATACCTCTCTAAAAATTTGTCCATTTCTTACAGGTTGTCCATTTTATTGGTATAGAGTTGCTTGTAGTAGTCTCTTAGGATGCTTTGTATTTCTGCGGTGTCTGTTGTAACTTCTCCTTTTTCATTTCTAATTTTATTGATTTGAGTCCTCTCCCTCTTTTTCTTGATGAATCTGGCTAATGGTTTATCAATTTTGTTTATCTTCTCCAAGAACCAGCTTTTAGTTTTATTGATCTTTGCTATTGTTTTCTTTGTTTCTATTTCATTTACTTCTGCTCTGATCTTTATGATTTCTTTCCTTCTGCTAACTTTAGGTTTTGTTTGTTCTTCTCTCTCTAGTTCCTTTAGGTGTAAGTTTAGATTGTTTATTTGAGATTTTTCTTGTTTCTTGAAGTAGGCTTGTATAGTTATGAACTTCCCTCTTAGAACTGCTTTTGCTGCATCCCATAGGTTTTGGATCGTTGTTTTTTTTTTTTTTTTTGGCGGTACACGGGCCTCTCACTGCTGCGGCCTCTCCCGCTGCGGAGCACAGGCTCCGGACGCGCAGGCTCAACGGCCATGGCTCACGGGCCCAGCCGCTCCGCGGCATGTGGGATCCTCCCGGACCGGGGCACGAACCCGTGTCCCCTGCATCGGCAGGCGGACTCTCAACCACTGCGCCACCAGGGAAGCCCTGATCGTTGTGTTTTTATTGTCATTTTTCTCTAGGTATGTTTTGAATTCCCTTTGATTTCTTCAGTGATCTCTGGGTTGTTTAGTAATGTATTGTTTAGCGTCCGTGTGTTCGTGTTTGTTACGTTTTTTTCCCTGTAAGTGATTTCTAATCTTATAGCGTTGTGGTTGGAAAAGATGCTTGATACGATTTCAGTTTTCTTAAATTTACTGAGGCCTTGATTTGTGACCCAAGATGTTATCTATCCTGGAGAATGTTCCATGTGCACTTGAGAATAAAGCGTAATCTGCTGTTTTTGGATGGAATTTCCTATAAATATCAATTAAATCTATCTGGTCTATTATGTCATTTAAAGCTTGTGTTTCCTTATTAATTTTCTGTTTGGATGATCTGTCCATTGTTGTAAGTGAGGTGTTAAAATCCCCCACTGTTATTGTGTTACTGTCGATTTCCTCTTTTATAGCTTTTAGCAGTTGCCTTATGTATTGAGGTGCTCCTATGTTGGGTGCATATATATTTATAAATGTTACATCTTCTTCTTGGATTGATATCTTGATCATTATGTAGTGTCCTTCCTTGTGTCTTATAACATTCTTTATTTTAAAGTCTATTTTATCTGACATGAGTATGGCTACTCCAGCTTTCTTTTGATTTCCATTTGCATGGAGTATCTTTTTCCATCCCCTCACTTTCAGACTGTATGTGTCCCTAGGTCTGAAGTGGGTCTCTTGTAGACAGCATATATATGGGTCTTGTTTTTGTATCCATTTAGCAAGCCTGTGTCTTTTGGTTGGAGCATTTAATCCATTCAAATTTAAGGTAATTATTGATATGTATGTTCCTATTACCATTTTGTTAATTGTTTTGGGTTTGGTTTTGTGGGTCCTTTTCTTCTGTTGTGTTTCCCACTTAGAGAAGTTCTTTTAGCATTGTTGTAGAGCTGGTTTGGTGGTGCTGAATTCTCTTAGCTTTTGCTTGTCAGGAAAGCTTTTGATTTCTCCACAGAATCTGAATGAGATCCTTGCTGGGTAGAGTAATCTTGTTTGTAGGTTCTTCCCTCTCATTACTTTAAGTATATCATGGCACTCCCTTCTGGTTTGTAGAATTTCTGCTGAGAAATCAGCTGTTAAACCTTATGGGAGTTCCCTTGTATGTTATTTGTTGTTTTTCCCTTGCTGATTTCAATAATTTTTCTTTGTCTTTAATTTTTGCCGATTTGATTACTATGTGTCTTGGCGTGTTTCTCCTTGGGTTTCTCCTGTATGAGACTCTCTGCACTTCCTGGAGTTGGGTGGCTATTTCCTTTCCCATGTTAGGGAAGTTTTTGACTCTTATCTCTTCAGATATTTTCTCTGGTCCTTTCTCTCTCTCTTCTCCTTCTAGGACCCCTGTAATGTGAATATAGGGGTGCATTTCATGTTGTCCCAGAGGTCTGTTAGGCTGTCTTCATTTCTTTTCATTCTTTTTTCTCTATTCTGTTCTACAGCAGTGAATTCCACCATTCTGTCTTCCAGGTCACTTATCCGTTCTTCAGCCTCAGTTATTCTGCTATTGATTCCTTCTAGTGTATTTTTCCTCTCAGTTATTGTATTGTTCATCTCTGTTTTTTGTTCTTTAATTCTTCTTCTAGGTCTTTGTTAAACATTTCTTGCATCCTCTTGATCTTTGCCTCCATTCTTTTTCTGAGGTCCTGGGTCATCTTCACCATCATTATTCTGAATTCTATTTCTGGAAGGTTGCCTATCTCCACTTCATTTAGTTGTTTTTCTGAAGTTTTATCTTGTTGCTTCATCTGGTACATAGCCCTCTGCCTTTTCATCTTGTCTATCTTTCTGTGAATGTGGTTTTAGTTCCACAGGCTGCAGGACTGTAGTTCTTCTTGCTTCTGCTGTGTGCCCTCTGGTGGGTGAGGCTATCTAAGAAACCTGTGCAAGTTTCCTGATGGGAGGGACTGGTGGTGGGTAGAGCTGGCTATTGCTCTGGTGGGCAGAGCTCAGTAAAACTTTAATCTGCTTGTCTGATGATGGGTGAGGCTGGGTTTCCTCCCTGTTGGTTGTTTGACCTGAGGCAACCCAACACTGGAGTCTCCCTGGGCTCTTTGGTGGGGCTAATGGTGGACTCTGGGAGGGATCAAGCCAAGGAGTACTTCCCAGAATTTCTGCTGCCAGTGTCCTTGTCTTCACAGTGAGATAGAGCCACCCCCCACCTCTGCAGGAGACCCTGCAACACTAGCAGGTAGGTCTGGTTTAGTCTCCTATGGTGTCACTGCTCCTTCCCCCAGGGTGCTGATATGCACACTACTTTGTGTGTGCCCTCCAAGAGTGGAGTCTCTGTTTCCCGTAGTCTTGTAGAAGTCCTGCAGTGAAATCCCGCTAGCCTTCAAAGTCTGATTCTCTAGGAATTCCTCCTCCCATTGCAGGACCCCCAGCTTGGGAAACCTGACGTGGGGCTCAGAACCTTCACTCCAGTGGTGGACTTCTGTGGTATAAGTGTTCTCCAGTTTGTGAGTCACCCACCCAGCAGTTATGGGATTTGATTTTATTGTGATTGTGCCCCTCCTACCGTCTCATTGTGACTTCTCCTTTGTCTTTGGATGTGGGGTATCTTTTTTGGTGAGTTCCAGTGTCTTCCTGTCAATGATTGTTCAGCAGTTAGTTGTGATTCCGGTGTTCTCGCAAGAGGGAGTGAGAGCACGTCCTTCTACTCCGCCATCTTGAACCAGAACTCAATTTGTTAAAATGTAATTTGATATAAATACACTAATATGTATAAAATAGATAACTAATAAGAACCTGCTGTATAAAAAAAATAAAAAATTCAAAAAAATAAAAATAAAAAAATGTAAAATAAAATTAAAAAAATAATGTGAGGTGGCATAAAGAGACTGTGCATACAAAAACGTTTTGAAATGGGGAACTGTTGGCAAATGGAAAATATAGGAAGAAAAATAAGATGAAGCCAGCGGCAAATGTACAAATGAATAGATAATAAGAACATACTGTTTAACCTGGCTGGACATTTGCCAGTGTGTCAGGCATTGTCTGAAAAAATTAAATCTCTACCACCAGAGACAGAAACTCTAAAAGAACTAAGAGATGTTGCTGCAATCTTACAAAATTGTTTTTAAAATATTTATTTAAGAAGCCAGTGATTAGGTCCAAGGATGTTATTTTTAGCACAATATATTTTATGGAAACTCAGTATACATTGGTAGAACATGATTTAAAGTGAAGCTTAAAGTTTGCAGAGAGAAAATGTAAGGACATTTACCAACTTTTTATATTAATCACGTTATCAGTAAGATATATTGTCTCTTACAGTTTGTGGAAATTTTGAGAATATAGTAGAAAAGAAGAATTCAGTGATATTATTTCTGCTTTATTTAGAAACAACTATTTAGTAATGAGACTAAATTTCTAAAAAGAAACTACCAGAATATTTATCTACTGAATGTTACCTAATTTATTGATCACTTTTAAAGGCTCTAGACTTAAGCAAAAAATGTTGCTCAAAGACATCTTTGCAACTCTTTTTGAAACTGTCTTTATGGTTGATAAGTTACATGTAGAGAAAAATTATTCATTGTGAGCTTGCCTCGCTTGTTTTTTCAACACCAAAATATTGCTACAAACTTGCATCACTTCTTAGTGATCATATCTGGCTTTGAAGTAAATCCACGAAAGAGCAAAGATTTGCCACCAGCACATTGCCCTCAAGGCAATTCTATAAAAAGAGCTTAAAAAACAATTTGCTCAAACAGTTTGATGGTAGGGTAAATTTATCTTGTCTGTACTTATGTGGAGTATAGGGTTTTTCGTGACTAGTTTAGAGACATCATCACAACCATTTGCATTTTGTTCATTCTACAGCATTTGATATAATTCAGCCACATTATATCTGTCTGTTATCATCTGTGCATGTACAACACAGGCTGCTTGTCATTCTCATTAGAAATGTGTTAGAGACTTCTTCAAAAAAATACACAATGGTGAATTGTTACCAGTTTCGGTGTTTTTAAAATGTTCCCTTTTTTTATTTTGTCAGGTGTTTTTTCTCTCTATTGGTTTCCTTTAAAAATGTGCTTTCCATTGAGTCTTTCAATTACTGAAAACTCTAATATAGAAAACTCTTTAAGTATGGAACCAGAATTTCTACACCTTATCTTGGTACCCATTAAAAATTTTGCTTTGCTTATTTTTTCTCAAAACCAGTATACCGGTATAGCTAACTGCCCATCATCCACTGCCGAGGAGGATTGGATTGAGTCTTTGAGGAAGTGTGCATTACCTGCTTAGAAAGTGACATTATCATTATTTTCTTTAAAGGCAGAGCGGAATAGAAGTAAAAGACTTCGGGCGGAGTTGGAGAAGTGGAGTGGCCTTTCATTCAGTCATCCATGCTATTCAACCGGAACTAGTGGACTTGGAGAAGGTGAAAGGAAGATCTAACCGGGAAAACCTGGAGGAGGCTTTCACTATTGCTGAAACGGAGCTGGGAATCCCGAGACTCCTAGATCCCGAAGGCACGTTGAGCGACTGCTGGCTCTTGTATCCCTCAACTCAGTAGGGTTGTATGTCTTAAACCCAGATATTACAGATGCCTTCCGAGAGGTCAGAAAACTTTGAAAAGTGGGAAGGAATAGTATCTTCCTGCACCAGTTTTCTTTTGGAAAAATATTTGCCACTATACACGGGAGCAAAATACAGCTGTGTTGCTCCTAACAGCCCTTGACATGGGTGGTACCAGCCAGGGGAACTGTACTTACTCAGTGTACCTCAGGATGGAATGAAAGTTTTACAAGTGAGTGTACTGCGAGGAGGAGAATCCGGAAGAGTAAAAAATTGTTAGTAATCTCAGAGCGTATCTTTAAAATGTTAGTCATTAGAAACTTAGAAATGTTGATAACTACCCAGTATTTAGGTGTCAGTCAGGAAAACTACCCAAGTGATTGACCTAATATCTTTCACTAGAATTTCTTGGCAACTTCTTGGTGAGGCTGTGAATTTTAAGACTTTCTGGAAATGGAGTTAACTCTGTCAAGCCTTCAAAAGGCAATTTTGATGCCTTTAATAAACTTCTAGTTGTTTGTTAAATTGAAATAAAAAGGTCAAAGTGAATTTTCCAAAAGTCCCAGATAATGCCTTATTTGGCTTGGTAATTATGGAAATTTCCATTAATGAATGCAAAAATGTAAATACAGCGAAAGCAAGTTTTTTTAAAATATTTTATTTTATTTATTTTATCTGTTTTTTTTGGCTGCATCGGGTCTTCACTGTGGCACGTGGGCTTCTCTCTAGTTGTGGCGCGAGGGCTTCAGAGCGTGCGAGCTCAGTAGCTGCGGCGCAGGCTTAGTTGCCCTGCAGCATGTGGGATCTTAGTTCCCCGACCGGGGATCAAACCTGCGTCCCCTTCATTGGAAGGTGGATTCTTTACCACTGGACCACCAGGGAAGTCCCGCAAGTTATTTTTAAAGATGAGATTTCAGAATGAACATTTCTAGCTCTAAAACAGTGTCTACCTGCTTGGCTTCCTCTGAGATGACGGCCAGCATGGAGATCCCTTGACATTTTAGGGACCTGTGGTGCCCGCCCCCCCTCCAGTCTCACTAGGGGAGCCAAGGACTTTCCACCTTGTGTCTTCACACACACACACCACACACACACAAAGCCAGTAGTATCCAGGACACTACTCAGCTCAAGGGGAAAGACACACAAATATCACAGCCCTCACTTCAGAGAATGCATCAGAGCTGAAATTTCTTCCTAGAGTAGGATAGGAGGAGGATATGAATGGTTCTTTCATATCCACCAGACCAGAGGATCTTAATATTTTCTTTGATCATCAGAAATTGAGTTTGCCCACATGCAAGGCTATCCCACATATAAAGTGATTATTTTCCTAATGAGAACTTCCACTTCAAAAAAGTTTTTAGCCAACTTGAACATATAAACTCTTAGGAATACAGATTAAATAGACCAGTATCTATTATAACAATTGTTTTATGATTTAGTCGCATGTGTATTTAAAAACATATACTATATTAAGTCATGTATTAAATGTTTCCACTTTCACTCTTCATGAAAGTTTTATTCTTCACATGCATTCTCCACATCAGTGATCTTATCATTTCTAAAATCACCTCTGAGTCATCTCGTGAATTCCAGAATACATTATCTTTAAGTCTTTTAAGAGTTGTACCACTTCTTAAATCCTACATTGATGGTCGCTAGAAATTATATTTCAAATCACAAGAAACAATACAAAATATTAGGGCAGTTTTATATTTTGATTTTCATGGTTTTTGTTTGTTCTGGTTTTTTTTCTCTATTGGTGCAGATATTGTATTTCTAATCTCCAAATGTAACCCCTTATTCCATTGCCTTTAAAAGGGATATTTAAGACTTGTTGAAAACATTCAACACTTTTTATGTATCCAGTCTTACCCAGATTCTATAATTACTAAATTCATATAAATATCTTTGCTTGATTTTTACTGATTTAATTAGGTAAACATCTATATACTTTAAAATGACAGTGATTGAGATCTTTTCAGGCTCTGTTTCACTCAAAGAGTACTTGATTGTTCAAAGTACAGTGACTTAGATGGAAGGCTCCACAATGGAGAAGCTGCATAAGGACTTGGACATAAGGCATCTCTCTCTTTTCTAAAATAAATTGATATTTGGCCATATGTAGTATGTAGACTACGTAGTCACTTGTCATTCAGTGCCACATCTGTTAGTATGTTTTACTACTCATCTACCCCAACTCTGAAATGTACATATCATTTGTATTTTAGTAACTAGACAGAATGTAGGAACAACTATATATATCTCATATTTCTGATGAGTGTAGAGATTATTTAAATGAAACATGTACTACTTTCCTAAAAGCTCTTGGTTAAAATATGTCATCTTTCTGAGTCGTAAAATTTCCCCCATGGATTATCCAGACTAAACTGGTTTTTCCTGTCACCATCTCTAAATAGTACTCTATTTTTCTTTTGCATTTAGGACAGTGTCTTTTGGTATATTCTCTAGATTTCAAAGTTTGTATTATTAAAATCTTTTTAATGCTATTTAATTTATTCACATTTGGGTTTGGTTTTTCCAGATGTTGATGTGGATAAACCAGATGAGAAGTCTATTATGACCTACGTAGCCCAGTTTCTGAAACATTATCCCGACGTTCACAGTACAGGCACTGATGGGCAAGAGAATGATGTAAGTGTTTGTTTTTGTTTGAGTGCTGATAATACACTCGATGGTAGTGACTTGGATTTTTAATATGCTGTTTTCAAAAAATTAAACTGGAATGCATTTTAATATGAGAGCAACTGAGTAAAGACTGATATCACCAACTGGGGAGGAGATTAGAGGGAAAGATTTCTCTGATTTGTATGTTGGATATAGCAGAGAAAGAATTATTAATAATAAATACTGAACATATAATAGTGAGGGATTAAAATCTAGGAAAGATAGGGAATTCCCTGGTGGTGCAGGGGTTAGGACTCCACACTTTCATTGCCGAGGGCACAGGTTCAATCTCTGGTCGGGGGACCAAGATATCCCAAACAGCACGGCATGGCAAATAAAATGAAATGAAATAAAATAGTAGAGTAGAATAAAGTAAAGATAGCAGTGTCGGGAAATTTTATTGTAGCAATTTGACGATTGAATTAATTTTATATCCATCATATTATTTATGCATTTAGATCCTGAGTTCCCTTCTTCTGTTCAGTCTGATAAAATCTAATTTTGACTTTTAGATTTATAAGTTGCTACTCATTGCAAACATATGTAAGTGAGGCAAACTTATGAAAGTTCTAATTATTCACTGTGTTTAGATTCTCAGCCTCTCAGTAGTTTAAATAACATTTACATTTTTCATATTGCTCAAATGATATATGTTTGTTGTCATAAATAGACAAAAACAAAAGTTGGGAAAAAAAGAAAAAGAAAATTACCTGTACTTGACCTTCTGCAGAGAATCTGTTCTAAAAAAAGTAACACTTTGGTGTGAGTTCCATGTGTGTAGACACATAAAATATTTTAACAAAAATATTGATAGAATTGCAGTATACATACAATTTTATAATTTTCTGTTTTCTGTTAACATCATACAAAAAACCCTTCTCATGCCATTCTTTCTAGAACATCATATAGACGTACAGTAATTTATTTACCCAATATTAATTGTTGAAAATTTCTGATTTTTTGCTATTATAAAAAAATACTTCTATGAACAATTTTGTAATAAGCATTGTTTTACAGTTCTTTCTTAGAAGAGAAATTCCTAGACTAAAGGGCATACAGATATTTACTGCTTCTGAAATGATTTTTTCAAATCCTCCTGTAGAAAGATCTCCCATTTTACAGTCCAGCCAGCAGAATGCCTACCTTCTGTTTTGAACAACAATGGATATTATTCTCCTATTTTTTAAAAGTACTGTAGTATTGTTTAGTTTTGATTTTGTTTTGTTGTTTTGGTTTTGGGTTTTTGTGGGTTTTTTTTTTTTTTTTTTTTTTTTTAGAGGGACGAGGATTCACTACTGAATTTAAAATTAATTATTAGGCAGAATGACATTAGGGAAGAATTATAAATGGAATTTTCAAGACATGTTAAAAACAATCTCTCTGTCTTTACTGTTGAGGTCTCTACTAGAATTTTCAGAGAGGTTTGAGATTATAATGAAGAGAAACAAGAAAAACAAAAAACAAAGTGTACTGTGTGTCTTAGAAATGGATGTAAGGAAGGAAAAGGTCAGGGGAACATACACCAAAGTTTTCAAGTAGGAAAAGGTTTTGCACTAATAGAAATCTTCGTAAAAGAATTAAGCAAAACAGCGGTAACTGGTGTTTCCTAGGTCGCTTAGATGAAGTTAAGGTGGCATTTGATAGAACTATGTTAGTTATTTTAAAAACTATGGTTTCAAAAAAACAAAACAAAACTATGGTTTCAAGAAACCTTTTGTTGTTGTTCTTCTTTGCCAGGCTTCAGGCACAAATGTTGATCACCAGAGTGACTTATTCTATAGTTAGAAAAATAGTGTTCCTAAGGAGCACCACTGAAAGCAGAAGACTGTGCAAATTCCAGTGTGGACTGAGTTGTGTGCTTGGGATTCATTTGGGGTTTTCTGGGTTTTGAGAATATAATTGGGCATGGACAGTGCTCTATGAATAAGAAACTCGGTAAGGAGGTGTATTAGACTTACCTCATACGGCACAGAGAATATCAGCTTTCCACCTGATTGTCATATCTCAAGTTCTTATGTTACCCAGTTGGATTTACTTCTGAGCTGATTTCTAAACTTGTACTCTTAATTTCTCTGACATTAATCATCTCTCCAGATGAGTAAACACGGTGGCTGGTAATGTCTGAGAAATAAAATGAGATACTTACGTTAATGCTCATGAGCAAGGATTTAATGCAAAAATCCTCAGAGATTTGAAGCACACTCCTGCTTTAAACTTGTTAATATACTGTACTAAAGAACTTTATTATTAAGAAACTAATCTCATTCTCGAGAAGATAAATTCTGATTTTCCTTTTAAAAAATAAGCTTTACCCTTTTTTAATGAGGCATTTGTAAAGTAGGGTATGAGCATCTAAAAATGAATATTTTGAGCACAATAAAAAGGATTTAAAAAAATTTTTATGATATAGGGCTTATGTTTGTTTAATGCAGCTAAATGGCCATCTAATTCTGTCTAATGAACCTTTAAGATTTTATACACTACATATTAGGGTTGGTGTCATCACGTAGAAATCCTCATTATTTGTCTATTCAGGTTTTATTAAATGGTTCTTTTAATTCATTTTTTAAAAATATTGGCATCGGGCTTCCCTGGTGGTGCAGTGGTTGAGAGTCTGCCTGCCTATGCAGGCGACGCGGGTTCGTGCCCTGGTCCGGGAAGATCCCACATGCCGCGGAGCAGCTGGGCCTATGAGCCATGGCCGCTGAGCCTGCGCGTCCGGAGCCTGTGCTCCGCAACGTAGAGGCCGCAGCAGTGAGAGGCCCACGTACCATACACACACACACACACACAAATATATATATATATATATATATATATATATATATATATATAGGCATCAACATGTCTACCAGGCTTTCATTTTTTGGTGTATTTGATTTTCATATCCTTTTTATGAATTTATTTAAATTAGATATTACATAGATACTATGTTAAATCGAATTTTCTTATTGGAAATAGACATTGCTATGCCTTTCTTACTTCATCCATTAAAACTGATAAAGGAACTTTTTCCCTAAAGGTAGTCCTTGGATAATTAGCACACAATTGTAAATAAATAAAATAGGCATGTTGGCTTATCTCTCTCATCTAGTAAACTTTCAGTTATTTATTCACTCATTCCTTCCCCCACTGAAACAAATTTTACTGACTGCTTTCAGAAGCACAGCACAGTCTTAATTGTATAGGAATACAGAGATGCGTATTATGACAGTATTTATAGAGAAAAATATGAATCCATATACCTTTTCTTTACATTGTTCTCCTTTCAAAATGTTTACTACTTCAAGACATATGTATAATATATATATATATAGCCACATATGACTATTACAAATTAAAACAAAAACATCAAATGCTACAATACTACACTGCCTTGTTTGATTCAAACATTTTGATACTTTCAAAAGTTGTTAAAACATCTTAAAATAATTATACCCTTAAAATTATTGTCTATTTATTTATAGACAAATGCCTCACCATTTTTCTTGTTTCCTATATAATTTTTTCCATGATTCGTATTACTTTTCTATATATTATCTTTTCATATTGTTAGGAAATACTTCCAGGTTTCCCATCTTTTGCAAATTCTATCCAAATTCTTAAGGTAAGATTTAAGTAATCTTGAATTAGTGACCTCTTTCAAGCATTCTGCATTCTGTAGCTTGTTAGCCATTCTTTTGCATGTATTTGTCTTTATGTACACATTTATTTTAACACCTTAATTCTGTTATATCCTTTTCCTTTCTAGTAGAACAAATGACATATGTGTTATTAAATGTTAGTTACAGTCTAAGCCACTCCCATGGACTTCCTCACTAATCTTTAATTCTAAGATGACATTAATTTCTTTTTAATAATAATAGCACTAATAAAAGGAAAAATTAAAATAACTACAATTTCTTTATATGCGACCTGGAAAATTAAAATAAAGTTAAAGATTTATTTTTGTACTTTAAAATATTAAGCAGGAAATAATTGAAAAAGGTAAGTGTTCAATTAGTTTGTAATCCTGAGTTTCATCACATCTCTTCTGTGCAATGTTGAGTTGTATGGTTTAGTAAAGTTCATGGCACATGTTGAGTGCTCAAAAAAATATTTGTGGGGCTTCCCTGGTGGCGCAGTGGTTGAGAGTCTGCCTGCCGATGCAGGGGACACGGGTTCGTGCCCCGGTCCGGGAGGATCCTACATGCCGCGGAGTGGCTGGGCCCGTGAGCCATGGCCGCTAAGCCTGCGAATCCGGAGCCTGTGCTCCGCAACAGGAGAGGCCGCAGCAGTGAGAGGCTCGCGTACCGCAAAAAAAAATAAAAATAAAAATAATATACACTAGTAATCCAGTATTACTGTGACTGTAGCTCCTCAAATTCAGTCAAAATTAATCTGATCCAGAACAGTCCTCTGTGTTACCAATGGCCTTGGGTTAAGAAGCAGCCACAGGCCTGTTTCCACTACCATTCCAGCCATTGCTTTTTGTGAGTGTTTTTGAACTTACATATTTCTTCTTAAGCACTTTTTTTTTTTTTTTTTTGCGGTACGTGGGCCTCTCACTGTTGTGGCCTCTCCCGTTGCGGAGCACAGGCTCCGGGGCACGAACCCGTGTCCCCTGCATCGGCAGGCGGACTCTCAACCACTGCACCACCAGGGAAGCCCCAGCACATTTTCTTAATTAAATAAATGTTTCTTGAGAAGAACAATGGAGGTAGGTAATTTCAGTATTCAGCACAATAATTAAGATTTTTTTTTTAGAATTAATTTTTGTTTCTTATTCTCCCAAAGAGGTGAGGGCAGGGAGAAAGAAAATTTTTCAGAGACATTTGGAACTTATTAAATATTCAGTATATTCTAGGATCAGTCAAGTATTAATCAGCAATTAAGTAAATGCACAGATACTAATGCAATTGTAATGTCTGCTGGTTTCTAGAGAGAAGACAGGCTAATTTTGAAGGAAACGAAAGCTTGGATAGAACAATTTGAAAGAGATTTGACAAGGGCACAGATGACAGAATCAAATTTGCAGGATAAATATCAGGTAATGTAAGGAAAACGGATTTCAGTTTTTTTAAAAGCCTTTCATGAATAACATTCCTATTTATCATTTAATCTATGTTTAATCTTTCAAATGATATTAATGAGAAATGTCTTTAAAGAAATAATATACATTATTTTGTTTACATATAATTTAATAATTGTATTTCTATATAAATAGGTAGTTTTTAAAATTTAATACATTTATATATTGTGATGTGATTGCCATTGTAGCAATAATTAGCACCTCTATCATGTTACATAATTATCATTTCTTTTTAGTGGTTGAGATGCTTAAGTTCTACTGTCTTAGCAAGTTTGATGATTATAATACAGTATTGTTGTCTATATTCACTGTACCGTGGATTTGACATCTAGGACTTACTTACTACTCGCTTGAAGTTTGTATACTTAAATATCCATCCTATTCCCCTCTACCCCCAGTCCCCTGATAACCAGCATTTTGCTGTTTTTATGAGTTTGACTTTTTTAGATTCCATGTATAAGTGATATTATGCAGTGTTTCTATTTCTCTGTCTGCTTTATCTCATTTAGTGTAATGTCCTCAAGTTTTATCCACGTTGTCACAAATGGCAGGAGGTTCTTCTTCTTCATGGCTGTGTATATATACAGCACATCATCTTTACCCCTTCATCCATTAATGGGTTGTTTCCATATCTTGGCTATTGTGATAGTGCTGCAATAAATGTGGAGTGCATATATCTCTTCGATATTCTGTTTTCATTTCCTTTGGGGGTACACCCAGAGATGGAGTTGGTAGTTTTAAATTGTACGTATGTGCACTATATAGAGTTCTGAGGCTTCATGACTTTCCGAGAACTCAGAGTCTTGCAGGTGACCCAAAACACACACATTTAATCGCTGTTTTTGTACAACTCATGATCTTACAGATGTTACCTAATAAAAAATTCCGCCAAAAAATGACTTCAGTGCCAAGTTGAAAATTACTGTAGAATAAACTGAATCAAATAAAAAATTGCAACATGACTATTTGGAGTGGGCCCATTAATGAGATCAGTTTCTCCTGCCACCTGCCTCCTTCAACACTATTGCATTCACACTGCAGCCAGTGTTATTATTGCTGCGGAGGTTCTTCTTTCTTCCAGTCTCATTACACTATCATTAATTGTATTTCAGCTTCCAATTTCCACTTCCAGAGTTTTTTCCATTAAATTGTGACTTAACTCTGTGTAGCATTGACATTTTCTCCTACTTAAAATATCATTGCATTTTAGTGGCAAAACTATAGTATATTCTAATCTACATTATGTTTTGATCATTTTTCCTACAAAAAAAGGTGTGCGTGATATAAGAGATGCGAAGTGGCAGATGATAAAAGATTTAGCTGTTAGAGTTAGTGTGTGATTTTATATAATCCTCTCTGTAAAGCGTGCCTGAATTCAGATTGATGATGCCATCAGTATATTTGATGGACTTGGCAATGCAGTAAATTCCATGTGTGATTATATGTTTGTACTTTTTGCTGTGGAACACAATGTAATTTTTTCCCCCAGAAAGATAATTTTCTGGTTAAAATGATTAAATCAGTAAATTGAGACTATAATGCAAGAACAGAGTGAATGTACTTATTTAGTCCATTAGCGAGTTTTAGTCTTAGCATAAATTATCAAAAAATAAATTCCAAGTTATAAAGTTCCCGGTTATACAGATGTTATTAAGATGAAAACTAAGGATTAGAAAAGTATAAATCAGAAACATTCCTTTCAGGCCAAAGATGATCACAAATCTCTTAAAATAGGGTTAGACAGCAGAGGGAATGTTTTCTTTCATTTGTGTGTTTATTATGTAATCAAAATCTTCTGTTTCTACTTATCAATTAATAGTGTATTTTCCCGTTTTTCCATATATAGAATTCTGTAGAACAAAATTGAAGACTGATTTTATGTTTTGGTATTTTAAAATTACATTAAGTTAGAGGGAATGGAAGGTAAAATTTGTGGGAAAATATTTATTCACCAACTCCCCCAAGTGTTTGTTATGTGAATTTACATGTTTGTTTACTCAGTGACTTAAGAAATTCTTTCAGATGTTATCTGTTAGATTCTGCAGGGCTGTTCTCATGTTCTTTAATATAATTGCACATTGAGTGGCATTTTCAATTCATATTTGGACTTTGAGACATATTTTAGGATGTGTTAATTGAACATAAAATGTAGGACTTTCATTAAAATCACTACTTTCTGAGGTTAGTATTAGACTTACAGTTAAGTCTACATATTACAAATTTATGTTAACCATACTGTGACAAAAGAAAGATATAATACTTAATATTTTAACACCATAGAATTAAAGCAAAGGATTATTACCTAAGTGATGTCCCCTAAAGTAAACCTCTTTATACCGACTTACTTAAACACAAATTAAGATATTGTTAATTCTGTACTATTTTGATATGTGCAATTTCTATTTGTAAATTGTTTGGTGCTTTAAAGGAAAGCAACTATTTTGATTATTAATATAGATTTATACTCCTGTTGATTATTATTTCCTGATGAGCAGGGACTGGCTTGTAGGTTATTTAACTAGGAATGAGAAATCCTAGGCTTTAGTCCTAACTCTACTACTTGTCTTTGCCAGGTCACCTCTGGGCTTGGTAGTAATAACGGGGCTTGTCTAGGCTGTAGGGCAATGGGGAGCCAGAGAAGATAATATGTACAAAGCACTTAGCATGGAGCCAGGCTCATCATCCGGGCTTGATGAATGCTAGCTGCTTTTAGCATTGTCATTGTCATTATTATTGTCATTATTATTGTCATTGTCATTATTATTGTCAACAACATATACTGAACGTTATCCAAACATAAAGGATTGTTATTTAGGAAATGTGGTTTCCTTTGCTTTTGCCTTTTCTGACTAACTGCCATGTTGTTGCTGTTTTTCCTCGTTTAGTCATTTAAGCACTTCAGAGTTCAATATGAAATGAAAAGGAAACAGATTGAACACTTGATACAACCATTACACAGAGATGGTAAATTGTCACTTGACCAAGCGTTGGTAAAACAATCCTGGGATAGAGTGTCCTCTAGGGTAAGTTCTCCAACGATTCATTTCATTAGACTCATATAATTTAGTCAAAAATATTTTCTGTCATCTCTTTCTTCAAAATGATGTTACATCAGGTCCTCCTATCTCTGTCTGAGGTGGGAAGGTTTACCTGTGGGATGGACTTTGTCCACTTGTCAAGTTTTCCTTTCAGTCAGCGGAAGTGCTTAACAACTCTTTCCTGCTTTGCCTGCCCTAAGTGTGATATCGCCATTGACCAGATGACACACTGAAATCCTGAAAGACCACCTAGGTTACTTCTCATTTTGCACAGTTTAATCCTGCGTTGTTTAGAAGAGGTGACTCCCCAGGAATGGAGCCTCAACAGTTTCTCCAAATTCCATCATCAGATTTCATCAACAGTTAATCATCTTCCTATATTCACATTTATTTTTATATTCTTTAGTTGAAGCTTATCTTCTTATCTGGTCATGAACTTGAAGGAAAATTGCTCTGTAACTTTCATATTAATATCTTGCAGACTTAAAGACCAAGATTTCAAAACCTCTGAAACTTCTGTCACTCATGGGAATATTTGCCTCGGACTCACCCTATTTTCTTCATTTTCATAGTCTAACTTTTCCCATTAAACTCCATCAAAGAATAGATTAGATCTCAGGCACCCCAACCCATCCCACCTCTCATTGCAATAAGTTAGGAAACAGTACCTGAGAATTGGGTGAAGTGGAAGAAATGACAAGATGGTTAGAGAATTATATTATTATAGTAAGAATCGTGAATACTCATTTTCCTCCAGAGATGTCTAGACGACCCTGATTTTTCTGGACCTGTTTTCGTCATAGGGAAGGTTTTAAAGGATACACATCAGCAGATGTATAATTGCTGCATCTTTGAGCGTGTCAGCAAAGCCAGTCCATTCCCTTTCAGCAAAAGCCAGTCTGAAAATCACTGGGCACTTTATGCTATTGCTTATAAGAAGAAAATTGCCTAATCTCCCAATAATATCCTTCCATGTCTAAGATGTATTTTAAGTTTGCTCAAAACTTGCTTCTAAGTGTCATTTTCTCCCCATTTAAGTTACTAATTTTGGGTTAATTTAATAAATATCAAATAGGAAAATATCTGTGTTCTGAACTTCTCAAAGCATCAGATTCAGAACACAGATACTTTCTTACTTGATATTTATTAAATTAACCCCAAATTATTTACTTCAAGCATTTTGTAGGCTTTAAAATCATTTGGGGGAATTTTAGGAATTGTCTTCTGTGTTAAGATACTGTCTTTCCAATTTTGTATTTCAGCTGTTTGATTGGCATATACAACTCGATAAGTCTCTTCCTGCACCTCTGGGCACCATAGGGGCCTGGTTATATAGAGCAGAGGTGGCCCTGAGAGAGGAAATAACCATTCAGCAGGTTCACGAGGAAACGGCCAACACAATACAACGGAAACGTGAGCAACACAAGGTAAACATTCTGGCTGGAAAACCTTCCAGCGTAACAGGCCTAGTGTGTTACCGAATCAGGTTTGTTTGCCTGTTGCTCAGCAGGCCAAAGGCTGAGACACCGAGGTCTGCAGCAGAGAAAGGGTTTATTCACAAGGCAGTCCAGGGAGGAGATGGGAGAACAGATCTCAGACCCACCTCCCTGAAGGTAAGGGGCTCTCATTATTTATGAGGCAAGGCTGAGGCATGGGGAGCCCAGGGAAAGATGATGAGAGATAAGAAAAAGGTGTGGTGATACTACTCGTTCTGTGCAGATGCAGCTGAGCTGCAGGCTTCCTCATGGGATGTATGTTCAGAAAATGGTGGCCTTAGTGTGACCAGAGGGTGGAGTTTTGGGCCCTCTGATGTCAATAGGCCACCACTCGACGCATGCGCAGATGGAGGGTCGGTGGACCTATCCAGTCTTTTTTGTTTGTTTGTTTTTGCGGTACGCGGGCCTCTCACTGTTGTGGCCTCTCCCATTGCGGAGCACAGGCTCCGGACGCGCAGGCTCAGCGGCTGTGGCTCACGGGCCCAGCCGCCTCCGTGGCATGTGGGATCTTCCCGGACCGGGGCACGAACCCGTGTCCCCTGCATCGGCAGGCGGACTCTCAACCACTGCGCCATCAGGGAAGCCCGACCTAGCCAGTCTTAACCGGCTGGAGCTCAAACTGGACACGGCTGACTCCAAGCTCCTAAATTCACCTTGGCCAACATCTTATTGTTTAGGCTGTGTGACCCTTGGAGAACATGCAAGCTTTTATTAAAGCAAGCCTGATCAGTGAAGACAGGTTACAGTTTATTATTTATTAATGGCTAACTGATAACTATTCTCGTTTCACTAGTATGGTCTGGAACTTGCACTGAATCAGGCCTCCCAGGCATCCGTTCATACTGGTTCAGAGATGTTGCACCTTCTTAGAAGTTCTCTGATCTGCACTTCCCTTTTCTGTACTTGTTAAGGACAATTCCAGTAGACTCATTACCTGAGGTATTTTCCAGTAGCTCTGCGATGTTTTTTTATCAGCAGTTACCTTTGTTATTTCTCTTGCTATTTGTTATCTTTGAAAAGATAAAGCAAAAGACAGTGTGAATTTACATAATAACGTGATTGGCTGTAGGCTCCACACCTCATTCCTGCCTCCATTCTCAAAGGAAGGCAAACCGAGAACCGGGTTGTCGTGTCCTAGTGCTAAAGGAGTGGGGTCAGGGTGGGAGTTAACAGTGGCCTTAGGAAGGGGTGGGATTAGGCCTGGCTGGTCTCAGTCATTTGCGACTCTGTTTAGCTCATTGCATGTTTTGTTGTGCTCAGCGTAAGTTCTAATACGCTTCCTCCGTGTTTTGATAGTACGCACCTAGCTCAAAATGCTGTTTTTCGTTGTCTCATTGATGCAGCCCTGCATTTTGTGCAGTTGAATTTGTGTACCTCATTTATTGTGTCATGAAGGGGGTTTACTCTGTATGTGGAAAATAAACAGACAACCAGGTCTCACTTTGTCCTACACTCCTGGTTAAACATCACCCTGGTTACAGCCAATTCTCTGCCTAGCTCCTGCCCACACTCAGGCAGTTGACTGTGGCTGGAGAAGAACACACCCCCAGTCACGATGACTAGCCCAAGTGGGTTCTTAATGCTCCCAGGCATTCCAAAGGCATTTTTGGACTCTATTCCCTCTGCCTTTCTGGGACAACTATTTTATACCTTGTCTCATGAAACCTTCCACACCTCCTCCCTCATCCTTACTCTTAGCTGATGACACTGCTTCCTATTTCTCTGAGAAAATAGAAGCAATCAAAAAAGAATTTCCGCAAAGCTCCCACGGCCACATCAACCCACCTACGAGCATTTGTGCCCAGATACTCCGTCTCCTCTTCTGTTACTATGCATGAACCATCTGTGCTTCGAGCTAAGGCCAGCCCCTCCACATGTGCGCTGGATCCCATCCTCCCTGCTCTTTTCCAAAAGATAACTCCCGTAGTTCTTTGCTTCTTTATTTTTTTTCTCTCTCTCTCTGCTGGATTTTTCCCACCCACATAAAATATACCATTATTATTCTCATCTTTAAAAAGCCTCTTTCTTAACCCTACCTCCCTTTTCAGCTACTGTCCTTTTTTTTTTTTTTTTTTTCCTTCCTTTTACAGTGAAGCTCTTTGAAAGAATTGTCTTAGATCTCATTTTGGCTTCATAGTTCTCTTCTCCCATTCTTTCTAGAACCCCTTCCAATCACGTTTTTCCTTGCCCTGCTATCCATGTCAGGTTCGGGAGGGTTCTTTTTGTTCCTCACTCAATGGCCAATTCTCAGTCCTCATTTTACCTCACTTATTAGAAGCATTTTAGATAGTTATTGATCTTTGAAATACTTTCTTCATTTGGTTCCCGAATTTTCTTTCTATTCCTCTGGCTATGCCTTTCCAGTCTTTCCAGTTAGCCGACATTTGGTCCAAAATGTCCATGAGCATATTTGGTCCATGACAAATGGTTTTGGACAGGGCCAATATCAAGAACCTTTTGCTATAGACCAAATATCTCCGTGGACATTTCGGACAGGGCCAAACATGACCAATTATCAAGGACCTTTTGGCATGAGCCAGATGTTTTATGGTCATTTTGGACAGGACCAAATGGTCCTAAAAGGGTCTTTCCTTCTCTTTCAACAAATATTTACTGAGCTCTTTCTATGTGCAAAGTGGCATTACAGGCATTTGTGATACACCCGTAAGCAAAATAGACAAAATCCCTACCCTAATGTAACTTGCCTTCTCATAGGAGGAGGCAGTTAAGAAATAATAAACATAATAAATAAATAAATTTTATATTAGAAGGTAAAAGGACAGGGAGTATTAGGTGGTGTTGCAATTTTAAGTAGGGAGGTCAGTGAAACCTCATTGAAAAGATAATCTCAAACATGCAAGCACATTCCCACCTGAAGGCCTTTGCCGTTGCCATCATTCTGGAATTTTCTTGTCCCTTGGCCTGAAACATTCTCCAGTGATATTCCCAATACATTCTTCCTCATCTCCTTTGGACCTTTATTGAAAGGTCAGCTTTTAGTCAATCCTCTCTTGACCACCCCTTTGAAAGTACAACTTCCCTTTCCCCTTGCCTATTCAATTTTTCTCTTTAGCATTTATCTTCACCTCAACTGCTAATTTAATTATTTATCTTATTTATTGCTTGATTTCCTACACTGTAATGTCACCTCCATAAGGCCAAGGAATTATTGTTTGTTTTTCACTCTTGTGTCCCCAGCCTCTAAAAATGATTTTAGAAATATTCAGGCTTTCAAAATTTTAATCAGGTCAATCATGCTAATCATACTTTCTGAGAATTTGTTCATTTGACCACATTTTCAAAATTATTGTCACAAAATTATTCAAAATGCTCTTCTATATATTTTCTTGTAATCTTTTCTGTGCCTACAGTTAAGCCTCCATTTGTCCCCAGTATTGTTTCTTTGCACCTTCTCACTTTCCTTAATTGCACTTTTGACATTGTTAATTTTCTGTGCTGTATCCTAATAATCTTTTTCCATCTACTTTCTTACCAGAGGAATGGCAGTAGCACTCTTTGAACAGCATCAGTCTGGCTGCTGTGTGAGGATAAGGCTGGATTGGTGAGAGAGGGTAGGAGCCAGAGAACCAGTTTCAGTGATCCAGGTAGAGTGGCTTGAGCAAAGGTCGTAGCTGTAGAGATGTTGAGAAGTGGTCAGATTCTGAGTATATTTTGAGGGCAGAGCAAAGAGAATTTTTAGCGTTAGATATTGATTGTGAAGGAAGGGGAGTCATAAATGACACTGTGATTTTTCAACCAAGCAATTGGGAAAATGGAGTTTCCATCAGTTGAGATGGAGAGACAATGAAACAGGTTTGGGAAGAAAGATGGAGGTCAGTCAGGGGCAAGGTAAGCATGAGACTTTTTCACATCCAAGTGGATGTGTGGGGTGGGCAGTAGGAGCTAAGAGGCAGGAGGGGGGATAAATATTTAGGGTCATTGAGGATGACTCTGAATATATAAAGGGATGTTTAAAGCTCTGAGACTGAAATTAAAGAAGCACGTGTAGACAGAGAAAGCATCAGGAAGTGAGCCCTGAGGGAATCCAGTATTAACAGATCAGAGAGTAGAAGATGAACCAGCAAAAAAAAAAAAATAATAATAAACCAGCATGAGAAAAAGCCATCAGCGAGGTAGGAGGGGATCCAGCTACTGTGTTTTCTTAAAAGCCAAGGGAAGTAGTGTATCAAGGAGAGAGTATTTTCAGTAGAATGGCCATCGTGATCCTTTTAATATGCAGTTCAGTTCATTTTACCCCTCTGTTCAAAACTCCCCACTGGCTTCCATCTACTCAAAAGAAACACCAAAAAATTCTTTGAAAGGCCCATGAGGCCCACAGATCTGCAGCCCTTTCCCTCCTCTGCGCTCCCTCACCCCCAGTCTGCTGTTCCAATGGCTTCCTTTGCTTTCTCTCAGTCACTGGGAAAGGTATGTTGATAACTCCCACAGCCGTGTGGATTTCTCAGTTTCTCCCCGTGTTTCTATGAGCTTTGGCTTTATATATTTTGAGGCTTACTACATATGTTCAAGTTCAGAATTAATGTGTTTTCTAGTAAATTGAAAGTTTCATCGCTAAGCAATTACTGACCTGTAATGACTTCTGTTCAGGAATCTATTTTGCCTGGTACGGATGCACTCATACCAGCCTTCTTTCATTAGTATTTGCCTGGCATGTTGTTTTCCATTCCATTAATTTCAACCTATCCTTGTTCTTAATGTTTAGGACTATCTCTTTTAAAAAGCAAATGGTTGTGTTAGATTTGTCTGATCTGACAATCTCTGCCTATTGATGAGTAAATATATATTCCATTCAGATTTATTTATAATTATTAATATACTTGAATTTGTTTCTACCATTTGACTCTATTTGCCCTACTTTTTCTTTTTTCTACATTCTTCTTATTTATAAGTTGATTGAGGGGTTTTTGTTTGTTTATTCACTTGCTCGTTTTTCTTATTCCATGTTTTCCCTCGAACTGGTTTGAAGTTATAAACTCTAGTTGTGTAGTGTGAGTGTCCTTGAAATTATACCATATAGATACTTAACGAAGTGGAAAGTTAATCAATGTCTTAACCTCCTCTTAATCAATATAAGGAATTAAGAACACGTTAACCAGGTCACACTCTTCTAACCTGCAAACGGTTGTTGTCAAGTATTAAATTACTTACATTTTTCTAACACCGTGAATGCGTTTTTTCTGCTGATTCTCACTCATGGTAGCTTGTCTCCTGTGTTTGGTGACCTTTGCTTTCCTTCTTTTTCATTTGCTGTCTACCAGGCCCACATCAGCCCTCTTTGAGGGTTCTGGCTAAATGTAGGGAGTCTCAGTTTCAGTGTTTCTCACCTTATTCAAATTCCAAGACTCCATCTCCTGCCACAGTGGTTTAGATGTTTGCCCGGGACAATCAGCTTTTTCAATCTGTTTTTGCTCACAGGACCATGATCCAGTTTTGGGTCACGTTTTACCGAGAGTGGGAGCCCTAAAAGGTTTCACTTACTCCCTGTGAGCCCACCAGTGAATTAAAGTCATATGCTGTGCTCAGCTTCCAGCTATTTTGTAGTGAGACAGCCTTTCAGAGGACCCAGTGACATCATGCCAGTTGTAGTTCTTTTGTCATATGTGTGAAAATGTTTTTGTTGGTTTTGATTTCTTGTCAAGATTTTTTTGATTAACTAGATACGGAAAACTACAATAGGGAAAGCATCTTGGGAGGCACCTGGACATTTGGGTATCCCAGTATAGTCACAGACCCCCACCCATACATTAACATACTGTCACACGTAAGAAATCAGAGCTGGGAGTGGTGGTGGCTCTCAGTTTGCCCTGTAGTCATTTGGGGGAGTTTCGGTCAAGATAAAAGCCACAGAAATGTGTCTGGATGTTAAGGAGGGGGTAGAGAGTGACTCAAACACGCACAGGCAGTAGCTGCTCTAGGACAGTCCTCTGGCCACTGTAATCAGCTCTGAGATGCCTGTAGTCCCCTCCCTCTGGGAGCAGGGGACTTGTGAATATCTGTGCGGTTACCTACAGACTCAAAGCAGGTCAAAAGGTGGTAATAGCAAATATATATCAGGATAGAAATAGTTTGGTCCTGGATTTTTTTCTACAACATAAAAACTAATGTCCCCGAATTAAAAGAAAATTGATTTCACTCATGTGAACAAACACATATGACTTTCACGTCTTTATGTATGAAAGCCTTCATGTGTACCCTTCCATCAAGTGTATCTCTTATGATTTAGGCTGGTTTTTGCTTCTGTTTTCTCCAATTAATCTACTGAATCTTAGTGTGAGAGAAACTGTTAGTTTTAATGTATCATTCTGGTGGGCTAATATATCTTATTTTTCAGTGAGTGACAAACTGTTGGCTATTTAGTCTGCTACTGAGAAACAACCTAAACTCTAGAAAATATGGCATGAATCTACCTTCACCTTTCTCTTTCTTTACTTCTATGTGAGAAATTGGTTAGGAATTGTGAAGTACATGTAAGTCTTTATATAAATATGTCTTTTGACAGTGAAAAACCCAGAAAACCAATCTAAATAAATTATTAAAATTTGTGGAGTTCTATACAATCTGGAAAGAATCTTTATAAAACATCACATTTACTCTTCCCACCGTGCTATCTGTGGGACATTCCCTGTGCTTGATTGAAATCTCCTAACCACAAGGGTATTTTCATAATATGTTGTAATGTAATTGACTTACTTGAAGATGGCAAGCAAACATCACTTTATGGTACCCTGCATGCACTCAAAATAGAATAACCGTAGAGAATTTAACATTTTTATTTTGACCATTAAAGGGTTAAACTAGTTGTGCTTAGTTTTAAGCTTTGAAAAATCAGTAGATTCAAAATCAGGGAAAGAGAAAAACACTAACAATCACTGTTTTTAGCACTGACTACATTTCCCTTTGGACCATGTGCCTTTAAAATGTCTGAATGCATTGCTGTGCAAGTGTCATGTGTGTTTAAAAGATGCCATAATTATTAGCTACGGCTCTAGCACGGGGCCTTATGGACAAGCACCCAGGTTCCTGTACAAGGGAAAAGCCTGTGACCGGCACCAAGCCACGTGTGGCTATGGGAGCACGATCAAATTGTTGAATGCACTGCCTCATCCGTGCAAGCTGGAGATTATGCTTCTTAGCCTCCTGTGAACATGTTTCCTCTTTTTTTTTTTTTAATTGTATCTTAGGATCTGCTTCAAAACACAGATGCCCACAAAAGAGCATTCCATGAAATCTACCGAACCAGGTCTGTTAACGGGATCCCAGTACCACCTGATCAATTAGAGGACATGGCTGAGAGGTAAGAGAACGTCCGGTTTTAAATGAAGTGTCTTTAAAAGGTTCGGTGGATGCTTTTTTTCCCCATTTCTTTTCTTTCAATGAATTGACTTTTTTTTTTTTTTTTTTTTTTTTTTACAGAGGTGCTTACATTTGGTACATAAAAATTGGGTTCCCATAACGTATGTTAAGAATGCCAATATTCTAGTATATTATTAGTTGAAAAGAGTAAACCTGCATGTACCCACAGCCTGGAAATGACAGAAATGGTTTCTTCAGAGGCTGTATTTTTATTCAGTACTGTGAGGAACATTATGTAATATTGCAAAAACAGCTTATAAAAGAAACAGTTGAGAGCTATCTTGGCAGGGGAAAGAACTAAATCAAAGACTTCCATCAATTGTGATTTGCCTTTAAACCCAGAGCTAGAAACAGAACCAGATCTCCTGAGTGATTGAGCAGCCAGAGTTTAGAAGACCTTGTGCCTGCATTTTATTTAATACTCACATGTAACAGGTTAAGTAAGCCCCGTTCTGTTACTATTAGTTACATTCTGTAAATTCCCTGTGTTTTGTTTCTAGGTTTCATTTTGTTTCCTCCACATCAGAGCTACACTTAATGAAAATGGAATTTCTAGAATTAAAGTACCGTCTGCTCTCACTGCTGGTTCTTGCAGAGTCAAAGCTGAAGTCTTGGATCATCAAGTATGGGAGGAGAGGCTCAGTGGAGCTGCTTCTGCAGAACTACATGGTAAGTCTCCCTGGCGCTGACAGAGAGGTCAGAGGCTTTAGTATCTAATACCTTCTAGTTTATTGGACACTTGTTACTTTTATCTTGAATTTGAACATTAAGGTACCAGTGTGTTAAATGGGTTTGATGTAAGTTTGTGAGCTTTTCACAACAATCTGAAATATATACCTATATTCTTTGGAGATATGAAAGGTTTTGCTGCAGTAATCATATTGAACCATTGTGATTGGCTTTATTGCTTTAAAAAAGCAAGTTTTTGCATTGCATACAACTGACTGTGAACTCACTACTGAACCGGAATTAAAATACTTAAAGATTATCTTCATGTTTCTAAAATCCAGTCATGGGTAGTTTAGAACAATCCTCAATTGTTCATGTGGGGACTATCTTTTTTTTTTTTTTTTAGATTAGGTCAAGCATGCCGTTCTTACAGTCATTCTGTGAGCTTCACTGCTTCCTGTGTGCACCCAGGAAAAGTAAAATTTCATCTGCGAATCTCTGTACCAACTTAATTTTTGAAGAGTTTCTCGTATTTTGGGCTATCAGCATAGATAATCCTATATTTACATAGAGTAGTAGACCTGCATTAAGGAGGAAAGTAGGTTATTCTGTAACTAGCAGTTTCCATTTACATATAATCAGAGAATTATAATTATTAAAGGCAGTTTATTTCTCTTAGTTAAACATGCCCCCCCCAATTTATTAGCAATACAAATTTGCTCACAAAATTAATGTTAATAGGGCATCTCAGTCCTGTAACTGTTCCATTTATATTGAATCACAAGTTCTAAATGATAAATTGATGAATTTAAAATATAAGCCCATTTCTAACCTGACTGCTCTCAGTGGCTCTGTAACTGGCATGACTGAATATTTATTGAAACCATATCTTTACATCCTAGAACCATAATATATTTTGCTACATTTTAATTTTATTTTCTAAGTGCTAAATAAACAACATGAATTTGAAAAAAAAAAGTTTAACAGGTTAACAATAAAATCTTTCTTTAGATTTACTACAATTTTCTAGGAAACATTTGTCCAAAAATGTGAAATCTGTGACACTATGTTCCCTTATTCATTTTGAATGATTTTGGAAAGTAATGAGAAATCTGATTTTTTTTTTTAAGTTTAAGCAATTGCATTAGTCCCAAAAATATTAAATACAGATATGCATTTATATTTTTGGGTTTAATCATGTCAAATGATACACTCTGAGCTCAGAGGTAATTATTCAGGATGCGTCTTTGTTCTCGCTATTTAAGGAGAGCCAATTAGGTTGAAATACCTAATGGGACTGTTCCACCAGGTTAATGTTCCAACACAAAGATGTTAATAATTCTCTTTGAACTTCTCAACTAAAGCATATGTAAGTAAAGAATTACTACTAATGAATAAAAAAAATCAGTACTTTCTGCCTACTTCATAGACATTCACTGAGCTGCTAATTTGAAACTGCTAGGTAACGTAACTCTCAAAATTATTTGTAAAATTGCTAATAACTCTACAAATATACCGGGTTTTAATAAATATTTCCTAATATTTTATCACCTGATAAAAAATACATATTTATCGCCTAAGCTTCTATTTCAAAAAGGGGTTTAAGGTATTTGTAGTTTAATAGTTTTAATAATTGTAGGATATTGATATTTTCTATGTGCCAAGTGTTTTACGTGTGTCATCTTCCTTCTCAGTGATGACCCTGTGGGCTGGGCATTTTCACATTGTTTCACTGAGGAAATCGAGCCTTTGAACGCTCAAGTCACATGCTCCAGGTGGCAGAGTTAGTAAGAAGTGGAATCTGGATTTGAATCCACATCTTTCCGAATCAGAAACCTTTGTGCTTAAGTACTGAACTTTACTCTCTAACAAAATTGGCTGGGAAAAAAAGGTTTTTTTGTTTTTCTTTTTAAACCGAAAAGACCAAATAATTAAAGTGATCTCTTGCAGCTCAGTGAACTAAAGAATATAGTTCACATAAATATCAGTTCCATTTAATGCTGGTCCGTAATTGACTGTATTTTACACTTCCATACTGCAACCTGCTAGTTACTATCATGTCTGTTATGGGCGGCATGTTATTAGGGCAGGGTGGGGTGAGGTGGGAGAGATGATTGAAGCCTGGACACCAGTCACATAGAAATGTGTTGAATCATGGCTCAACTACTCGCTACCCATGTGACCTTATAAATAACTTAATCTTTCCCAAAGTTTTAATAACCGCAACAACAATAATAATAATAGAATATTAGGGATTTTTTAAGGAAAAAAGACTGACTCATTATTGTTTTCCTTCTGTCTCATACCCCACAGAGCTTCTCTCATTCTTTTGAAGTTTTTGGGAAAATCATTCTCTTTAGAACAGACTATTTCAAGGTGCATGAAGACTTTCAAATAAAATCATAAAATCAGTTTCTTAAATATAATCCTTCACTTGGTTTCTAAAAGAAATGATTGTAATGAGCCGTATGCTGCTACATCAATAAGCAAAGTAATATTGGGGATGTAAGGGTTCCATAATTATCTCTTCCTTAGTCTGAATTCGCAATTCAATTTTATTCATCTGCAAAAAAAAGATACTTTTTACAAGAGTTAGGGAATCAGAGAACTACATAGGGGCTACGTAAGGTACGTAACCCCTAAGTGCTCAAGGAATTCTTGGAAGATACTTCACAAATGCTTGTTGATTTAAATTAGGCCACGTGATCCTGGTGAGAGATTACATACAGTAATGTAAATCAGAAGATGATTGGTTTGAACTGTTCGTGACATAACCGTGTTAGTTAACACATGCTCCAATTTTACAATGGAAGAAATGAGACAACGTTTCATTCTTTCACATAAAAGAAGAGCTCTTGGGAGCGTAGACGATGTGAATGCAACAAGTAATGTGAACATACGGTCTACTATTTGTAATGATTTTATTAAAGTAAATAGGCAGTTCTAATGAAACTACTTCTCAAAGTTGATTTTTAAAATCTTAAATTGTCTGGTTTACCTCCCTTTGAGTGAAATTGATGAGCTTTTTCTTTATTATATCTATATTTATCTTTTGAGAGTAGAAAGTTAGTCCCTTCCACCAATACTTTGCATTTTGTAGCATAAAGAGATATCTTATTTTTCTAAAGTGCCACCAACTTTAAAAGTCCCTTGACCAACATGTCTTATTTGTTGAACTTGATATCCAAATGTAAGCCATATTTTGAAAGAAATAAACTAGTCCTGTCACTGTTATTTTAAACATAACATTTGTGCTTAATTTTGCATTCTTCTGACAGACTTTATCTAGATAGCTCACAGCAAAAAAGGTGATTGAGCAGTCCTCCTGCTAAAGTGATTCTAATAGACAAAATAATTTTGTTACTAAATGGAGTTACTCAGGACTCAGAAAAAAAGGGCAAAAATAAATGAAACAAAAATTAAAATAACAAGTAAATTTTCTTTCTTCAAAAATTAATTACCTAGTTTTCCTCATAGGAAAGCTCAAAAACACTTAAATGAATCTCGACATTTATAATATGCTAAAAGCATTCTCCCCACTCCTACCCTAGACCAAAAATGAAACTGGAAATAACTTTTCTCTTATTCAATTATAATGAATTTGTAAACCACTCTAGCAAAAGCATGTGTAAGTCTTAATGTCCAGTATAGGCACTATTTCCCATTTATTTGACACTTTGAACAATTTTTTTTCCATTAGCTTTTTGGAATTTGTGTCCAAACTGAACGGAGACTCTTGTTTTAAACTTTGCCAAATATATTTATCTCTTCAGTTTCTTACAGTGTCTTGAACATTAGGTGTAATCTTCCATTTTTGATCAAACCAGGACCTCCCTATTTGTTAAATTATTCAAAATTTAAATTCTACTAAATTACTCTTTCCCTACTTGGGGAGCAGGCAGAGGTTAAGGGAGTAGGACATTAGGCGAAATAATGAACTAACCAATTCTCATGCAAAAATAATAAAGTGTATTAAAGTTATTGAATAAGGTATTATCAGGGAACCCCATCCCAGGTAGTTCACAGCTTTCTCTATTCATTATATCTTTGAAGAATAGTTACTATATAAGTAAATGCAAACATAAAATGATATGAAATGTATTTTTTGTGTGTGTGTGTGTGGTATGCGGGCCTCTCACTGTTGTGGCCTCTCCTGTTGCGGAGCACAGGCTCCGGACGCGCAGGCTCAGCAGCCATGGTTCACGGGCCCAGCCGCTCCGCGGCATGTGGGATCTTCCCGGACCGGGGCACGAACCCGTGTCCCCTGCGTCGGCAGGCGGACTCTCAACCACTGCGCCACCAAGGAAGCCCGATATGAAATGTATTATATGTATTTTTAATATAATCTTGAAATACTATAAACTTCTATCAATAAAATCTAGGGATGTCTATGAAATTGCTGTATGAATAGTTTTGCCTCTGCACACAAACATTTTGCATCTCCATATTAAGCATTCATCAACATCCTATTCAGGACTTCAGCTGGTTTTTGAAGGCTAATTTTGTATTTTATAATAGTGACACAGAGTATTTTACTGAGTTTACATCATAGGAACTAATTAGGCTGTTACAAGAAATTAAGAAGCCTTTGGTAGTATGTTGTTATCTATAATTACATTAATTTTCTACTTTACAGAAGTAGGAATCATCTCTGAAAAAGGAATTGTTTCATATTTCCTGGAGTTAACAATAATAAAACTCACCTAAGGACTTTTTGTATGTTCTCAATTTCATAGTATCCATTTGCTTATAGTAACTCTAATACATATGTAAGTTGCATACAGACATAGATATAGACATGCTTACCTTTAATTTTTATACTAGGTAATAGAAGTATGACAGCATATGGATAACGTGGATGGAATGTGTGATTATTTAACGTTTTTCTACTTGTAAATATTTTTGTATTTACTTTTTATTTTAAGAAAGTGTGCATTGCATTGTGCCAGTTATTTATAATCTGAAGTTCCTCAGAGTCATGATTCACCAGAATTATTGTTCAAAGAGCAACAGAACCCTACAGCTAAAACACAGTGGGACACTTTACAACCTTGTTCCAAATTTAGTGCTTTTTAAATGGTAGCCCCAGGTTCTCTGGAGAAACTTCTGTCTCTTCTAAAAGCAAACCTTTGGGTGGAGGAGAAATATAATATTTTCTCAAAGTAGGAGTGAATTAGAATTAAAAGTGTAGAATCAAGTTATATTCTCAGAAATAATCAGGTTATTTATGGCAGTTGAATTAATTTGATATTTTTCCGAAGAATGAGGTTGGTAGATTTGGGTAACATATCCACATACCTATAATGAAGAAAATTGACTTTGGCATGTCTGTGTAAGCCAGTATTGGTTATCGTTTAACCATTCCCTTTTTTTCTAGTCTTTTATAGAAAACAGCAAGTTCTTTGAACAGTATGAAGTGACATACCAGATCTTGAAACAGACAGCTGAGATGTACGTCAAAGCTGATGGTTCAGGTAAAACGCAAGACAGAATTGGTTGCAGTACTGAATACAGCAGAATTTAGAGCCTACAGGTTTCAGTATGATCAAATCATTTTTTTCTCTGCAGACTCTCTGTGTGACCATGCCATTGGCCTGGAAAGCACATACTGGATTCAGTCCCCTTGACTTTGTGCAATGCCTATCCTGTATAATCATATGCCTGTGTGTGTGTATGTCTGTGTGTGTGATCTTCTAAGAGAGAGGAAAATAAGCATTCTTTTCCTAAATTGTAATGTTCAAACCTATTTTAAATTCCAACGGTTAAAGGCAAAAAGTGGACTGACTTGAATATTATGAAAACTTAAGTTAGTGTAAAGACACAATTGTAAAATATGTCTGTTTCAATTTGCAGATATATCTGTCATATTTGCTGAAAATGAACTACAGCATTTGTGATTATACTATATATGTGTCTGAGTGCATATAAGATGCAAACAAATATATGTCATTTATTGCATCCCATTTATCAGGAATTTTAAATATATCATTGCCTTTAATCTTTATAAATACCTATGAGTAAGGTATAACATGTCCCCAACATTAGCTGAATGTAATTCTAACGTTATATCTGTTGAATTTAAAATCCTAGGAAGAATTAGGAATGCACACCAGTGTATAGACCGTAGAAAAAAGGTGTGGTGGATTTAAAATATAAAATAAGGATTATAGTTTGTTCTATCCGTTTCAGTGGAAGAGGCTGAGAATGTGATGAAATTCATGAATGAAACCACTGTCCAGTGGAGGAACCTCTCAGTGGAAGTCAGGAGCGTGCGCAGCATGCTGGAAGAAGTCATTGCCAACTGGGACCGATATGACAATACCGTGGCTAGTCTTCAGGCTTGGCTAGAGGATGCTGAGAAAATGCTAAATCAGTCAGAACATGCCAAAAAGGTAAGACTGCTTCTTATAAAAGGAAACAAGCACAGGTGAATTTAGAAATAGGAGATTTTCACAGCAAAGTTGTCTAGGGAGCGTTATATATCTGAAAACGTGTTACAAAAATCTTGACCTTGCCTGAAGAGCCTCATTTTCAGGTTATTAAATTATTTTAGACCAAGAGATAGGCTGCTTTATAAAAGTTGTGTTAAAACAGCGTTTGACTTTTGCATTCAGAAGAGCAGTGACCCATGGAGCAGTGGCCAAACCCAATAGGCAGCAGAGGGCGCTATACACACAGTAAGGTCTGGGCTTGAAGGGGCAGGTCCAGTGCACAGCCTCTGAGGATTTCCTAATTTAAGAGAAGATGAAAACAACTTTGGCTAAAGTAGTACTAAATCTGTGTGATGGCATACACTGGTTCAACAGATGGGTCACTACATTTTTGTCTCTTTGGCTATTCTTTTTGGGATTTTTATCAACCCTCCGTCAACGGTCTTATTCTCGGTAGGAGTGATGTTTTTCCTCCGGTTACAGGAGTGTGTGTTTTTTTGCAAGAGTTAACTGTTTTACTTTAATATCATTTACATTAAAAGATCACATGGAATGGACTGATTTCTGTATATACGCTTCTGAATGGGAGCTTGGTATTTTTCTCATGGAAAAACTATTTATATGTATGTAAAAGATTAAAATGCCAGATTCCCATTAAGAAGTATAGGACTTATATTAGAATTACTGCTTGTCATGCAAGATTGGTTCTTCTGTTATTGTGTTGTACAAGTAGATGTATAATTTTTATGTTTTCCCGTTCTATATTTCATATAGATTAAATATTTTTGTGTAGCTGAGCAACTGTAACCCACACAGATTTTGGCTTTTCTGATTAGACTGGCAGGGCCCTAGTAGATGTCATGTGTTAATTTCATCCAAGGGACTATACCCACCAGAAACAGAATTGTTCTCATCGATTTATCTAGGAAGTCCTCCTGCACATGGCTTAGGAAATCGATTTTGAGTTCTCTTTGGTGTCCTTGGTTTTTACCGTGGTGTGTATGTGTGTGTATACACAGGCACATATGCATTTAATTCGAAATCAAGTGGAAGCTGTTCCGTAGCCAAGTGTGTAACCTTAAATAAGGAAGGATGTCACTGTATTGTGTTCTTGGCCCAGATCATTTAATTTTTTCCTTCAAGGGTTTATCTCTGTGATTGTTAATTATCTTCATGTACAGTATTCAGATTTTAAAATCAAAAGTTGGGAGTTCCCTGGCGATCCAGTGGTTAGGACTCTGTGCTTTCACTGCTGAGGCATGAGAGGGCACGTGTTTGATCCCTGGTTAGGGAACTAAGATCCCACAAGCCACGTGGTGCAGCCAAAAATAAAATAAAATAGAATAAAATCAAAAGTAACAGGTCAAACGATTTTTAAGACAGCTACGTATTTCCCTAAAATATTATACCTTTTAGATGACTTTGGCACTGGTATTTACTAGCCTAAAGACTATAGGCACAAGTCCCTTACACTCACAGAAATTCAGCTTTTTCCTCTCTAAAACAGGAATAACAAAATGGTCATCATGTTTTGTTTTGTCTTTAGCAAAAGATATTGCATATATTCTTATAAAAAGACATTCAGCGTTTCTAGTTCATATTTTTGACCTTCTTTATTAAAAATTTCCATTTTGCAAGAAATTTAGGATTCACCTTAAAATTTGCACAAATTTTAGAGCAAAGATATTTCTCTTAGTCTGGCTACTTTCGTATCATTTATTAACTTTTGGTGTATGGTTTACAGTAGTGCACATTGTTTCTTGTGTAGGATTTTTTTCGAAATTTGCCTCATTGGATACAGCAGCACACTGCCATGAACGATGCTGGCAATTTTCTGATTGAAACATGTGATGAGATGGTTTCCCGTGATCTCAAACAGCAGTTACTGTTGCTAAATGGACGATGGAGAGAGTTGTTTATGGAAGTCAAGCAAGTATGTTTTTCAGATCTATTTATGCCTAGAACATGGGTGCGTCATAAATGTGATCAACAGTCCGTTTAGAGCCTCTTTTATGGTTATAGCATGGGCTTATTAAGGCAGAGTACAGATGTGTTTAGAACCGTTATGTTTATATTTGGTCCTTTATTCTTTCCCATTTGTAATGGAGGCACATAACAGAAATGTAAAGCTTGATTAAGGATTATGTTGACATATGGAACCTACTTATATGGAATGATTCATGCATCAAATCATAATTTGTTGCTTCTCTGCTAGTTCCTTTCTTCTTTTCACAGTATTTGGACTAACTTCAAGTGTATCTAAAATAAGAATCAGGAATTAGAGTCTTTCCTACCACCTAACCATTCCAGAGAGTATGTAGAAGGGAAAGTTACAAACTTCCAGAGTGTTGTCTTAATGGCTTTCGATGTTGCCCCCCTCCCTTTTCTTAACAGTATGCTCGAGCTGATGAGTTGGACAGAATGAAGAAAGAATACACAGATTGTGTTACTACCCTGTCTGACTTTGCAACTGAAGCCCTTAGGAAACTTTCAGAGCCCTTAGAAGTCTCTTTTATTAATGTCAAATTATTAACTCAAGACTTAGAGGTGAGCTGATTTTCTAGAACACAAAGTGAAAAACGAATTCTATTGTCAATAGAAAGATCAGTGAGGTTACTTAGGCCATTGCAAAAGCTGTTTCTGTGTCTCCTTGACATCATTTGACATGTGTACATATCCTGATTTGCACCTCTCATAAAAAAATTTATTTGAATTTTTTGAAGAGGTTTATTGACCGACTTAAAATAGTATTTTAATTGAGATTTTTTTATTTTCTACAATCAAATTATAAAGTACTAGGAAAAAGCAGACGTCTGGAGTTAACACCTCTACATAAATGCCTCCAGTGATAAAGGATTTGCTAAATGAATTGTGCTGTTTACATATTTTGAATACCCTTCAGCTCTCAAAAATGAAGTAATGGAAGAATATTAATGACATAGAAAGGCTTTTCCAATATACTATTAAGTAAGGAAAGCAAAAATAGTATCATCTTTTTTTGTAAAAATAAAAAATGGGTGTAAACACACACAGGAAAAATACTAATTTTGTTCAGTAATTTTAGCAGAGCCTTGTGGTGGTAAGGATGTTGGCTCTGGTGTGAGAAGACTGTATTACATTTTCTTTAACGTATTATCTCTAATTTATAAATTTCTACAATGACAATGTATTACTTTTTTTAAAGAAAAAGTTTCATTTTTAAAATCAGAGGAATTGCCCCAAATTGTTAACATGCATTTACCTGATATAATGTTTCCATACTACATTAACATATGTATTTTGAAAGTGTAAAGAGTACCTCAGTTTATCTTTAGGTTAGCTTAAGGATTATGGTGACTTTTAAAGGAAACATTTATTTGTATGATATTACTATATATCATATATTAGTAATGAAGGGAAGTAGTCATTGGAATCGCCAAAAGATGATGACAGGTCTAGAGTTTTATTCAGTGCATACTGATTTGTGTCCAGTTGTCAGATCTTGAAATTAAGAGGCAATGTATCATGTGGTAATGTAGCTGTTTCAATGATTCATGTAGGATATTGAGCAGAGGGTGCCTGTGATGGACGCTCAGTATAAGATGATTACAAAGACAGCACACCTCATTAGCAAAGAGATCTCCCAAGAAGAAGCTAACGAAATGTTTGCAACCATGTCTGGGCTCAAAGAGCAGCTAACCAAGGTGGGAAAATATTTTAAAGCATGACACTCTATGCAGGACCAACACTGCCTCCAGCTCACCTTACTCGTTCTCTGTCATCATGTGCAAATCATTTACTTGTTAGCAGATCATGTTTTTATTTCTTATTGGGATCCTTCATCTAGTAACTTTGTCATGAGTTTTAAAAATGAAACTATGGAGCTGATACCAAGCATTACCTTTATTAATTTAGAAGTACTAGTAGCTGTATTTTATAGAAAGATAGACCTCCTCTGGGAGGACAGAGGACCAATTGAAAGCCATAAAACAAAGAGGGAAGCAAGGGGAGAAGAATAGGAAGAAGAAGGGGGAGGAGGACATCATATATTTAAATGAGAAAGAATTCCCAAATACCTTTTATTGAGATGTATTTGACATACGTCCACTCTAAGATTATTTATGGTATTTTTCGCTTACACAGCCACAATGCAGTGAAAATTCTCCCTCTTCATCTCACAGAGCTACCTTGGATTCAAGATAGATACATTTATGCCACTTCTGTGCAGGAAGCTCAGTGAATATCACGCACTAGCCATAAGCCTTTTCTGTTCTATTGAGGGATTTTCCTTAAGAGTTTGGAAGTTTCACTGGGATTTTTTATCTATCTGAAGTTGAATTTTATGAAGATGATACTGTGGCAAAGTCCACTTAGATTTTGTAATTAATATCTGGTAAAAGAAAAGAGTGATTATATAAGTGAATGGAAAAATTTCATAATGAAGAATTGGACAACAAAGGAAAAAATAGCAGAAAACCCTGTTAATTAGGAGAGGAAAAGTAGAAAGAGAATAGCAATATGAAACCAGCTGTGGAGAATTAATGAAAGAGAGGAATAAGTGAGATAGATGAAAATAAGAAGAATCATGGCCATGAAAGATAAGAAAATTTTGTCCAACTGGTATATAGTAGAATGGCAATTTTAAATTCTTTCAAGCAATCAAGTTAAGATTATTTATAAAGATTGGGTACAATTTGGAGTCAACAACTTGTAACCTTCAAGCAGCCTTTAGAGCCCTGTCTTGGGCTAGCACATCTTAGCCTAGGTCGGGTTTAGTGATTTACGGAAACTTCTGAGAAAGCAAAGTACTCTTTTAGACACACGTGAGTCATCATGCTTTCTTAATTGCTGCTTTAGATGTAGCATCTTGGTAAGTTTCCTGCTGTATCCAGGGAAGACTTCTAAAGCACACTGATTTTTATACATGTCAGCAGATTCTCTTTATTTTGTTCAGTAATTTTAGCTGAGCCTTGTGGCGATAGGACAGGAGCGTTCTTTAGATGATTTTCTCCTTCAGGCAGTGCATCCAAGAGCATGAGAATAATTATAATGTAAGGAAAAGAACAAAGGGTCTACTAGTGAGTACTTAATTTCCTTTCTTGGTTTCCAAAAGTAATGCTTTGGGAGAAACTCTAAATAAAATGAGGGGGACGGGAAGTTCTTGCAGGATCGTATGAGGTGCTGGATTCCGACATAAATGTGACAAGGCTGGATTCCGACATAAATGTGACTTTATGGAGATCTTCATCTCCAGGAGCTCATCATGAAGATAAAGACAATGCAGGTGTATAAACGAACAGCATTTTTTTAAAAGACAAGTAACAGATGACGGCTGGGCCAGTTCAGACTAGAGAGACATGTTCTTGCGTGAGAACCTTTGTGAATAAGTTTGTATATGACGTAAGCGCTTGTCATGAGTGGGATGTTGATAGGGGAAGAGTAGCAAAGTGTGGAGCTAGGAGGAGGTTAGGAAAGCACAGGGCCTCTCTGGGAAGAATGAGTCAACACGTTTGTAAGTTTGTCTACGGTTAAGGTATCAGGTAGTAGAGTTCTTGAAAATAAAGTTGGAAGGCACAAGTTGGTCTAGATAATGTAATTCATGACTGTCTTAGGTCAGCTTCTGAGGCCAGAGGGAAGATGGGTTTCAGAGTTTATGAAGTGGAATTTGATGCCATCTGGCTCACTAACATCATTTAGATGAGCAAGTGCTATCCAGATGGATGATTTAGATGAGTTTTCATGAGAAAACTCCATAGCATTTACTTGTCTCAGTGGTATAGCAGTAGTATTTTTTTTTACATCAAAATTTAATAATACACAGGAAATATTAAAGAATGTCACTGGAGCTCTGTAAGCCCAAAATGACCCTATCCTGAAGAAAACATTCCTGAGAGCTATGGTCCTTAATGGCCTTTAATGGAATTTTTGTCTTTGCAATTTTAAAGGTCAAAGACTGTTACTCTCCGCTCCTTTATGAGTCCCAGCAGCTGCTGTTACCGTTGGAAGAATTAGAAAAGCAGATGACGGTCTTTTATGACTCACTTGGGAAAATCGATGAAATTATGACAGTTCTTGAGCACGAGGCACAATCAAGTGCTCTTTTTAAACAGAAACGTCAGGTAAGGAAAAGCCCCCTTCAGGAGATGGAGTTAATTTAATGCGTGTGTGATAAGACTGAGGTGCATATAATGATAGGAATTCAGTGACAGGACAAGAAACCTTTTTCTAGACTAGTACTGGCAACTCAAAACAAAAACACATGTCTAAAGATGGAAACCCTATCCACCATAGATAAAATAAAAATTTTATATCTCTCCCGATACTTATATATAGGTATATTATATAGATAAAATTTTACAGATAAATTTTAAATTGTATCTATTTAGCTATATAAAAAAATAAATAATTGCATTCCATTTCTAGCCAGTATCTATCATTTGTGTCTTACGAGATCTTTTCTTGCCTCTAGGACTAAAAGGCAATATCCTCATAAAATTGATCTCATGAAAATGACCATAAAATACGAAATATATTTGGAGTACTAAACATTTTTCTTTGTCTTATTTTTAGTAAGCAGATCTGTATGCAGAACAGCCTCCTACTGAGTGTGCAGTTAATTCACTGATTTAGTTGGTTTATTATAAATCAACTTATGCATCAGAGGAGGGTGAAACTGATGGGTAAAAGGTTTGCCACCGTTGTCATCGAAATAGATTCATGGAAGGGAGGCAGTGTCACTTAGCAGAAAGAGCAGAGAGTATCTGACGTGAGTCAGACAGGTATTCAGATCTGATACAGCAAATTACAAAGCCTTGATAAGCTTTATTTCCTCACCTTAAAATGGGGGTGGTAGTACCTAAGTCGAGAACTTCTTGTGGAGGTTACATTAGATATTCTATGATGTGACTAACCCATTAGAGCACATACTCTATAACCGGTGGCAACTAATATTTATTATTAGTATTATTAATGGTAAGCCAAAATGATTATACCACCAAGCCCTATTTTAATGGGTTCTCATTACATTGGATAAAAATTGTTTTTCATTTTGAAGTCACAGTGCCATTTCTTACGTTCCCAAATTGCTATAAGTTGCCGTCAAAGAATCGTTCTATGATTAAAATTGTATTTGATATATTAATAATAATAAATATTAATAATACTTAATAAGAGTTTGCTAACATATGTTACTCTTTTATCTCCTAAATCTTCAAAAGGAAAAAGTGTATCCTTGCTCTGTTTTCCCAAAACAAAACAGAAACCTTGCTCTTAATAATTGCATCCAAGTTACCCAAACTGGTATCCAAATAACCAGTTTGAAATATTTTTTCAAAGCAATTAAGGATGTTGAAGTGCAAATGGTATAGATTCAAGTCAAAAAATGACTGCTTGCCTCGGGCTGAGCTGAATAGCTTCCATGCCGTCTAGCAAATTGCCAGGATCCTACGTTACAATCAGAGATGGAAGGGCCTGTGAGTCACCATTGCTTCTCATCTGCAAATGTGTGATAGTTGCCAAGTCTTCCCAGGCCCTTTGGTCTGCTGCCTTTTTGTTAGGATCTGGGGTCCACCATTTTATTAATGAGGTTGATAGCTTTGGAACCTTAGGAATTCAAATGTTGTGTATTTTAGGGTACAGAATGATTTATAATCTGCTGCGTCTGACTTTCAGTAAAGTATTTATAATGTGCATTGGTATTAAATGTATTGAGTCAGATTATAACCTGTTGTGTAGATTGATTTCATAATTGTCCTTTCAATAAATTATGGGCCTGTTAGTTGGAGGAATGCAGGTACTAGGCAGATAGCAATCTTGATGCTCTGTCATCCTCCGGATGTTATTAAGATGGGCATGAAATGTAAAAAAATTCAGAAAACTCAATGTGACATTTAAATGCCTCGTGTAAAAAGCACTGACTTCAGTGATTGCTTAAAATTGTGCTCTTCTGAAAAGCAATACTTCTCTGTACTTTCGATTTCACTTACTGCTGATTAAAAGCCTAAAAGCTATATAATGCAGTTCTTATTGTTTTGTAATGGTTACTCTCTTTCTTTCTTGCCCTTTTAAATACTATTGTTGTGGGTTTCCTTTCCCTGTAGGAACTGTTAGCTTGTCAAGAAAGCTGTAAGAAAGCCATGACCCAAGTTGAGAAAGGCAGTCATAGTGTTCAGAAGTTTGTGACTTTGAGCAACGTGCTAAAGCATTTTGATCAGACAAAGCTACAGAGAAAGATTGCAGATGGGCACATTGCTTTTCAGGTAAGTTCTCTGCCTGCTTTAGAGATGTGAACTAGGGAAAATTCCAAGAAGGAGGACATGTAATCATCGCGTTTCATGTCTTCACTCTTGGTAAATGCTTCATCTACTGGTGTTTGGAAACCAATAATTTTACTTCTGCTTTCTCTAATATTAACTAATATTTAAGCGGGTTGATTATTCTCATCATAATGAAATGTATTCTTTCCAAGTGTTTTTTGAAAGAAACAATACTCTTTCACAAAATGATATTTTCAATAATGAGAGATCAGTATCCCATTATGATTATTTTTTCAATCAAGAATATGGTAAAGAGAACTGGAGATTGGAAGAAACATGTGGAAACCAACAGCCGCTTGATGAAGAAGTTTGAGGAGTCTCGAGCAGAGTTGGAGAAGGTGCTGAGGATCGCTCAGGAGGGCATGGAGGAAAAGGGGAATCCAGAAGACCTCCTGAAGAGACACACCGTGAGTGCATCCCGTGCGGGCCCTTGACCTAGAGGCGTGGGAAGACCATCTTGGAGGAAAAATAAGAGGAGCATAAAGATCTAATACAGAGAAGGAGAGAGAGAAAGAGAGAGACAGAGAGAGAGAGTGGGAAGAAGAAGACAGAGGATGAGGAAGTGGCGGGGGGAAAGAGGAGGGGGGAGGGAAGGGGGGAGAAATGAGTTAGGAAGGAAGAAACTTTTTACATATGAGACCCACAGAAATGGCAGCAAAAAGACCTCAAGAGCAGTTGATGAGCTGCCTTATAATTGGCCATTCTTAAGCCCCTGGGGTAGTAGAGAATCACGGGATAAATAATTCAGGCTCTCCAAACTACTAATTCATTATTTAACTGAAAAACTCTTTCATAACTAACGTATTCTTTTTAAGAGATAACTTTAGGTGGATGGCTATGTCTTTGTGCTCATTTCATAAATCTACCGTATCACAGTATAACCATGTCACTTGAAATTCGGTAGCTGATCTACAACTTGACCCAGTATTGTGAAGCCATCTCCTTGTTAATCATACTCATTTAAATCATGTCAGTATTGCAGATATGAGTAATCTGTTAAATGGTGTATGGAGATGATGGGCCCTCTGAGAACATATATTTTGAGTTACGTTTCCTGAAATTTCAGTGGATATTTGTATAAAACACACTCTCAAAGGACGAGTGCAATGTATTTGTGATGTGGCTGACTGGATTTAGGGTTAAGGTCTGTGACCATCCAACATCTCGTTCAAGTTTATACACCTCTACTGTGCGGTACTTTCTTTTGAATCACTGTTGTTTCAAAATACCTCTGCACACATAATCCTGAGACTTTGTGAGACTTAGTCATGTGACTTTGTGAGACTCAGTCATGTGTATTTGTGCACATGTTGTATCTGTCTGCTTGGGCTACCATAAAAAATACACAGGCTGGGTGGCTTAAGCAACAGGGATTTATTTTCTCAGTTCCGGAAACTAGAAGTCTATGATTAGGGTACTAGCCTGGCTGTGTTCTGGTGAGGATTCTTCCTTATGTGCAGATGGTCACCTTCTCACTGTGTCTTCACATGGCAGAGAGTAAGATCTTTAATGCCTCTCCTTATAAGGGCACTAATTCCTTCATGAGGGACCCATCTTCATGACCTCATCTAAACCTAATCACCTCCCCAAGGTCCCACCTTCAAATATCATTACCTTGCAGGTTAGGGCTTCGACATGTGAATTTGTTGGGACGGGATGGTGGCGGGGGGGCAACACAATTCAGTCCACAGCATGTGTGCTCATGTGTGTGCTTGGTGTGAACACAGAAATGGCTCATAATGAACCAGCAAGGTCTGGAACACGTTGCCATTAGGGAGTGAGGAGGGATTGTGAGGATTAGTCCTGGCTTCTACTCAGCTCTTCTTTTACCAGAGAGGAACGAAAACTCTATCACTGTGGGATCAAGGTTTTAAGATCTCTCATTGGCTTTCTAGAATATTCTACCAAATGTGAAAACTGCAGAGATTTTTTTCTAAAACATAAAAAGCCCTAGTTGAATCAGATATGGTGATTTCTGACTCATAACTGTAGATAATTATAGTTAGTTCCTGAAAGAAAAATGGTAGTTGCCCAGAAGGTTTGAAGAGGGCAGCAGCTGGCTAAGAGGCTTGTTTAGCAGTGTGACTCCTTGACTGTCTAGTGTCTGACACTGCCTTTATCTGCCCAGCACTCTTGACCACTTTCCCCCTCTCCACGCCAGGAGTTTTTCAGTCAGCTGGATCAGAGGGTGCTCAACGCTTTCCTGAAAGCTTGTGACGAGCTCACCGACATTCTCCCTGAGCAGGAGCAACAGGGCCTGCAGGAAGCCGTTAGAAAGCTCCACAAACAATGGAAGGTGAGTCAGGACAACATGGGGGTGTCGTGTGTCTTGGATGATGGGCGAGAGCGTGAGGGTGTGAAGGTTCAATTGTCAGAGAAATTTAGAAATCAGGGAAAGTTGTCATAGTTACTTTTCCCCTTGAAAAAGCTGAACTTGAATAAAACAGGATAAAATATGATAGAATTTTGTTACTCCTATTTTTAAGTAGCATCAGTTTTATCATAGTACTTACGAGTATTCTTTTTCTTTTCCTGATTATTTTTGGGGGCAGGAACATCAAGGTGTTTAACTTTTTCAGCAACATTTCTTAAACTCTTCCCATCCTAGTTATGTTAGGTATGCTACTGAAATTACAAGAAATATTTCTCATTTCAGTAGCATACCTAACATAATATCTACATTGTATATGTATATAAGTATATGTAATTGAAGTTTTCAAGGATTTTGCCATCTGGTTTAGCTTGTTATGATTTGAAACATAAATAAAAACATTGAGGTTAAGGATTCAATGATGAACAAAGCATATTCTTTTTCCCCCAAAGAGCTTAGATTCCAGTAAGGGAGATGATTAGTTGCAAAATAATAAAAGTATAATATATAATAAGTCCCCCAAAATATATTGTGTAGGCAATATATTGATGAAAGCTTTGAAAGAGAGAAATGGGTCCACTTGGAGAGCGGAAAACAATGAAGCAGATAATTAGTTTTGAGCTAAGACCTTAAAGAAGCAACAGATCTGGGGGCGATGGGGACGAAGCAAGAAAGCCGGAGGGTGTGCCAGTGGGGACGCAGGGATCCACAGGGTTCAGCCTGACTGGAGTGTCGTGCGCGGGGCCTGTCCATGGAAGCCGACTTGAGAATCTGCATGTCAGGGGAAGCAGCTGCAGGAGAACAGAGACCCTTTGAAGGTGTCGTCCTTGAGGCGGACTGGGGGAAGCTGCTCGAGCAGCGGGTTCACAGTGCTGCTGTGAGGGAGTATTGAGCAGTGAATCTCATATGTACTAGAGGAAGGAGTCACGGGGTTCAGAAGATAGGCAGCTGGAACACTCTCTATCAGGTCGTGTTATTGATACTTCCTGGATTTTTTTTTTAACTTTTTTTATTTTGGCTGCGTTGGGTCTTCATTGCTGCACACGGGCTTTCTCTAGTTGCGGCGAGCGGGGGCTACTCTTGGTGGTGGTGCGCGGGCTTCTCATTGCGGTGGCTTCTCTCATTGCGGAGCACGGGCTGTAGAGTGCAGGCTCAGTAGTTGTGGCTCGTGGGCTCTAGAGTGCAGGCTCAGTAGTTGTGGTGCACGGGCTTAGTTGCTCCGCGGCATGTGAGATCTTCTGGGACCAGGGATCGAACCCCTGTCCCCTGCATTGGCAGGTGGATTCTTAACCACTGTGCCACCAGGGAAGTCCCCGGATTTCTTTTTTTTAATCTCATTAATGTAGACTAAAAAATCAGTCCTTTGCATAGGAAAAACACAGTTAAAGAAATCCTTTTTAAAAAAATAACAAGGACCTACTGTATAGCACAGGGAACTATAATCAATATTTTATAATAAACTATAAGGTAAAAAAATCTGAAAAAAAGAGATATATATGTATGTATAACTGAATCACTTTGCTGTACACCCGAAACTAACACAATGTTGTAAATCAACTCTGCTTCAATAAAAATTAAAAGAAAGAAATACCTTTTTACTTGCTCAATTTGAAAATTAAAAAAAATAAGATGCCTAAAGAACCAGGCTTTTTAAGATGTTTTTGCAGCCTAATATTATCATATATGTACTATGGAATAGGGACTATAATTGAAGGCTGTATTTTACTTTACATACACACACACTTTTAAGCTCTCTAGGATATAATCTGTCCTATTCTTTCCAAAGCCCTAACTCATTTTTCTCATCAGTTATCTCAGTGTTTTATTTTAAAGATAATCTTTTAAATCCATAGGAGACAGGTTGGCTAAAATTAAATTGTAGGACTAAAGGTAACGATGAAGCTTATGTTTGTATCAAAGAAGAATGTAAAAAGTTTCACGTTGTTCGCGTGCTGGCTTGCTCCTTTTCTCAGTGTATGCTCCGAGGAAAAGAAGACATGGCAGGTGGTCAGAGCTGTGGGCTGCTTACCTGGCTTTTTCACTGATTATGTTTCCTTGAGTTCCTTCCCTTGTGTAGTGAGTATAATATCTGTCCTTCCTACCTCACAGGGCTGTTGAGAAAATTTAAAGGGACACATGCTAGGAAGAGGGTATGTGGAATCAGTGTGTGATTTAAATTTAGATTCACATCGAGTTTTTCTACTTAACCCTGAGCTTCAGTGGTCTAATCTTTAAAATAGGAACATTAATACCGTGTGGGGCTATTGTTAAAGTTAAGCAGAATAATCACTGTGGAAACACACAACTAACAGCAGGCTGAAAAGATTTTCTGTGGTCCTGGTACTTGGAAAAATACAAGGCACAGCAGCCCGATGGAGACAATAGGTATTAAATCATATTGGTCCTAAAGGGACTATTTCAGGTTTCTGCCACTTCAGTTGGAAATGTACAGAAATGGTATCTTATCTTTCGGAATCGTCCCATGGCATGTAGGATCTTCAAGGAGAAGCTCCATATCATTTGCTTCACCTGAAGATCGAGGTGGAGAAGAACATGTTTTTAGCGTCTGTAGAAGAATGCAGAGCTGAGCTGGACCGAGAGACCAAGCTGGTGCCCCAGGAAGGCAGCGAAAAGATCATCAAAGAGCACAGGGTACGTCCCACACACCTGAGTGCAGCCCCTCGAAGTCACAATGTTCCTTCAAGCATAGACCTGATACTTTCATTTGGGTCTGAAAACACTCAATAGCTTAATTACTTTATACTGCTAGACTAGATGAGTATCTGCTATGAAAATGTGAAAGTCTTGTGTGGATTCTCACAGGGATTATAAAAACGTTTATTGCTCATTAGATCTTCTTCAGTGACAAGGGTCCTCATCATCTCTGTGAGAAAAGGTTACAGCTTATTGAAGACCTGTGTCTGAAACTCCCAGTCCGGGACGCTGTACGGAACACGCCTGAGACCTGTCACGTGACACTCAAGGAGCTCAGAGCTGCCATTGACAGCACCTACGCGAAGCTGGTGGAAGACCCAGACAAGTGGAAGGACTACACCAGCAGGTAGTCTTGGGGTTGTTGCCAGAGAAGGATGTAGTCTTTCCTAATTCCGTTAATTCAAACATCTTTGCAAAACAAGCCATGATGTATGTTTCATCTCACGCAAGAAAGATAATCAGATGGTACAATTGTGTTCATGCTCTGATACAGAAATGCCTCATTTAATTTAAAGAATGAGTTTCAGTCAGAAACAGGGTGAAGCACTTTACTTCCAAGTGTCCCAGATGTTGCCTCTTTGAAGCAGAATTAGGCAATCCCTTTCTCCCCGATATCCTCACATCCCTCAAAAGGGACATCTGCCTCTTTGGGTTTCTGTCTCACTCAGGTGGTAAGACCAGACCTCAGGTGGTACCTTCCTTACTCGCAGGTGCCCAGGCTCTAGGACACACCCTCCTCCACCGCCGAGGTCCATCCGCTCTGCCTTCTCGTTCCTTCAAGTGCCTGAGCACAGGGGCAGCCAGTCCTGTGGAAGGGACCATTGCCGGGAAATTTGTTAATCAGTTTGCTAATCAATCGAATGAAATCTGTTAACCAATTTTCTAATCAGTTGATTGTTAAATTTCCATAAATAAATTCAAAATAGAAAATGTATTCTAACCATGGGGATATTTTCTCCCTTTAATAAGAAAATACCTGTGTTATTTCAGAATTTCTGAGTTCTCCTCTTGGATATCTGCAAAGGAGACCCAGTTGAAGGGGATTAAGAACAAGGCCATCGATACTGCCAACAACGGAGAGGTTAAATGTGCTGTAGAGGTAAGTTCTGGGCCATTTTTTGTTATTAGAAAATATCCATGAATAAAAAAATAATGATAACAGTCTAACTGACGTTTTCTTTCTATAAAGAAATTAACTTCCTGAAAATTGTCTTAAAATAAGTTTTCTCCTGGTACTGTGGAGAACGGCAGGGGTTTTTTTCTATGGAATCATGTTAGCTTTGAGATTTAGTCATGCTCAGTGGTGCCTCTAATGCATCGTTAGCTAATGGGGAACCCTGAGAGGAAAATTGCATGCATGGGTGTACAACACAGCAGAGATTTAAGAACTGTCATAGAAAACAAGAACCCTAGAGGTTTTTATACATTTTCAGCTACTCAAAAGACAGGTTATAGAAAATCAGGGAATTGGGCAAGGTCTCTAAGCATCATTTCTATGTCACTTTCAGCCTGGATTGGGTCAGCCTCTGTGAGCATGAGTACCACCTGATAAACCCAGCCAGGGCAGCAGAACCTCAGGCCTGATAAACCCAGCCAGGGCAGCAGAACCTCAGGCCCGAACCCAGCCAGGGCAGCAGAACCTCAGGCCTGATAAACCCAGCCGGGGCAGCAGAACCTCAGGCCCGAACCCAGCCAGGGCAGCAGAACCTCAGGCCCGAACCCAGTTTGCATTCTGTGAATGGCACACAGCAATCCTCTCCCTCTTGGGTTGGCTCCTGGTTTTGTAGACACATGCTATGGTGAACATTCTTTATCTTTCAGCATTTTGCACCCTTGCAAGTCACAGAGTTGCTGTTAATGAGAATTTATTTCCTTTCTATTCCTATCCTCTGATTTCCATTTTTTCCTATTAAATTTATAATCCCCTTAAATGCTAACGGTACTCAACGATATCATGCTACACCTGTAGAAGCATATTTATATTTGCTATTGGTTGCTGTTATAGTACCAAAACAATTCACATCTTAGAACGAAGAAATCACTTGCTTCTAAAACCAACCATTTTCCTCCATATGCATTTGCCCTGTAAGACCCTCTTGTAGCAGTTGGAGGCCCACAGCTCTCATCTACCCAAAGCTGGTGTAGGAGGGAGAGGCTGCCCCAATCACCATTGCCCTGGTCCCTAGACCTACAAGGGCTGCGGCCCGGAGTCTTTCTGGCATCGTCTTGGCCAGTCAGCTCTCCCTTCCTGGATTACAGCTGAGCTGCTGTCTGTGCTTCTTTCTGTCTAGGCTATTAACTTCCAAAAATTAACCAAAATGAGGCATAAAATATGAGTTAATGAAGTTAAAATAAATCTTTAGGGCATCTGTTATAATATTCAACAAGTAAATTCTTCAACAAGAGAAATCCACTAATTTAAAAAAGGACTCTTTCTTTTTTTTTTTCTTCAAAAAAATACTGCGTTCCTTCCAGCTCACAGAAAATAAGGTGACAGTATATAATTCCCAATTTCACATATTCTTCTACCGTACTTTTAGAAGCATCTTTGTTGTGATCAAGGAAATATATAGACATCTAATTTCGGAGGTAATTTTTTGGCACGGACAGCACTGATTTTACACGTCGGGTATTGGAGTTGGGGAAACATTTCTTTCTAGCACGCGTAGACTTTGTTACAGCTGTGAACGAAAAGTGAAATAAGCAGGCATCCTCTTGGTGAGTGGGTGCCTGGCTCTCCTACCTCCACCTGACAAGCCTTCTTAGGTTGCGTACTTTCCTGCTGGAAAGTCACGATTCACAGTTGTATTTTGTACACCAATGGTGTTCTTTCATTCCAGGAGATCAGAAATGGTGTTACCAAAAAAGGCGAGACTCTCAGCTGGCTGAAATGCAGGCTTAAAATTTTGATTGAAGTCTCTTCTGAGAATGAAGCCCAAAAGCAAGGAGACGAGCTGGCAAAATTATCTAGTTCCTTCAAGGCTCTTGGGACTTTGCTGTCAGAGGTAAAGCATTTACTCATCCTCTAAATGGACAGCTCGGGGTGAAGGATCTGGAAGGTTCCTTTGGGTTGCAGTTTAACAAGTAATTTTATAAAGCATGTGTAGTTTAAACAGAATAGCTCAGATACTTAGCATATAAAGATTGGTGGGGAAGATGGGCAGGATGTTTGTTTTATGGTCTGTGACGTTATTGGATGTTAGTTCAGGTTAACTATCTATATTTAAAGTACAAAGCTTATAGATCCACACTTTGAGTCTTACTAAAAGCATTCTTTCATGGTCGGTTTAAGGTTAAGAGCCCAGGCTTGAGAGTCAAACGATCCCAGTTCCAGAGCTTAACTCTGATACCCCATTTCCTACGTAACCATGAGCTTGTCATTTAACATCTCTGGACCTTGATTTATGTACTTGTAAAACAGGGCTAAAAATACTTACCCAAAAGGTGGTGTCAAGAATTGAATGCAACGATGTATGTAAAGCACTTAGTACAGTGCCTGGAACATAGTAAATAACTGATAGCTTGTAATAATAAAGTATTCATGTTGAGTCAGCAGGCCAGTAAAGTCTCTTTCAGGCAAGATCTACTCATTTTAAACTTGATATACATTTCAATGTTTATAGTCCTTTGTAGATTATACAAACCCATCTACTCCATTTCTAGTAGGGCCACGTCTACCCTTGAAAGAATATTTTTACTGACCAGGTTATCTTACGAATCTGATGAGTTTGTACATGGGACGATAATGTAAGAATGTAAAGTATAATAAATAGTTATCAGGATTTCTTGAAATCATTTATAAGCTAGCATGGAAAAATGATCACTTGGATGACAAAGTTCCCTGATTCTGAAAGATCTGAAATTCTCTACAGAAAATTAGATGTCCCTAATCTAACAGTTTGATCGATTGATTTTTCATGAAAATCTAGGTTGAAAAGATGTTAAGCAACTTTGGAGACTGTGTCCGGTACAAAGAAATAGTCAAGAGTTCCCTTGAAGAGTTAATGACTGGCTCTAAGGAAGTCCAGGAAGAAGCTGAGAAGATCTTGGACACTGAAAATTTGTTTGAAGCACAGCAACTACTCTTTCATCACCAGGTAGGATGCCTGTTTACTTCAGTGCATTTATGCAAAGTTGTTTAGTTACTGAGAACCAGAGAGATGGAGAGTAAGTCTATCCACTGACTGGAGGGGGGAAGATGGGGAGCTTGGGAGGCAACGCAGATGAATAGTTAAAAAAAACTTGGCACTTCTGTCCGCTCTGTTAAACACTAAATATTTTAGAACATCTTGCAAGATAAATTCTCAGCCAGAGCGATTTGATGATACCAAAAAGTTGGAGGAATATTGTGGAAGAAAAGTTGATTTTGCTATGAAAACCTTCATAAAATTGTCCTTTGCTAAATTGTCCTTTTCATAACAGAGAAGGAAAGCATAAACAAACTATTTCATATTTGAGATCGCTGTTCTTTTATTATGTTGCAATCTTTGCTCTTCAATTTACAACTTTGAACACATCCTGGTTTGGGAAATTATAAATTAACATGTACCAGTCCTTTCTGAAGAGTGTGCTCCTACAAAGGATTAGAACCGGAACTAAAGAAATTCTGGTACATATATTGATAATTAACAGTTTTAATCAGCTTTACTAGTCAAACTCAACATAAGTGGAAGTATGATTTTCAAATTAATCTAATGACAGAATTTTAGCTAACTTAATATGTAAGAAAATGTTAGCTAATTTTATATGTAATAATATATCAAAATGGAAGTTGCATTAAAAGTATATACAAAACAGCAGCCTTTAGGTTTTATAGATTTACTTAGTAATTATAAAAAGGCTGTGAGTCCAAAAGAAAATAATGCTTAGTGTTATATTGTTCTCAATCACTGTAAGTGTTGTTTGGGTTTCAGTTTACTTTAAATCAGAGAAATATGAGATTATAGATATTTACATTAATATTTAAAAACTTCACATTTCTTGGACCAGGTGCTTGGCTATATGGGTGTGTTTACTTTGTGAAGATTCATAAGCTGTGTTTTGAGATTTGTGTACCATTCTGTGTGTACATTATACTTCAATAAAAAGTTTATTTTAAAACATATCTTTCCCCAAATATCTCAGACTATTAATCATTCTGAATATACCCTGGAATTAAATCTCTTCATATTAGCATTTTTACAGCATGGATGATTTTAAAAAATTGGAGTTGGGACAGAATATAGTTCTTTAAGGAGAATTATGTCAAATGAATAGTTCTGCCAAAATTCTATCTGTAGTATTGCATGAAATATTAAATGTTATCTAAATTAGCACACAATTAAAACACTCTGGCGAAATTAATTATGCTGTTTCCCATTAAAAACATAAAATATTTATAAATGATGCCCATCTTTGATTACTATAGAGCCTTCATTACCATCTTAACTATTCATCCTAAGTTTAAAATGCAGTTTGGGCCCCTGCTGCGGGAGATTGTACCTTTCCGTAACTATTAAAGTGTGGGTGTTTATGTCCCTGCCTGGGTGCTTAGACAGTTAATATTTCTATCCATCTGTTGAACAAATGCTTCCAGCAAAAGACAAAGAGGATCAATGCAAAGAAGAGAGATGTGCAGCAGCAGATCGCACAGGCTCGGCAGGGAGAAGGTGGGCTGCCTGGCCGAGTCCAAGAGGAGCTGCAGAAGCTAGAGAGCACCCTGGACAACGTGGAGCACAGCCGGGAGAAGCAGGAGCGCCGCATCCAGGTAGGAGACCGGAAGTTACGTCATGGCCTGTATTAGCTTCTGGGTCACAGGTTACACATGTCCTACTAGCAGGAGCAAAGGTTTATTGTTCCCGCCTCTGAGGCGCCCGCATTCCATTAAACACTTACATGAGTTATCTCTTTTAATCACAGCATCAGCCTTGTGAGATAGGTACTGTAATTAGCACATTTTCCAAGTGTGGATGCTTAAAAACAAAGAGAGGATTTTCCCTGAAATCACAGAGCAGTGATCAGTTGTAAAGCCAGGATTTTTTTTTTTTTTTTGGCGGTACGCGGGCCTCTCACTGTTGTGGCCTCTCCCGTTGCGGAGCAACAGGCTCCGGACGCGCAGGCTCAGCGGCCGTGGCTCACGGGCCCAGCCGCTCCGCGGCATGTGGGATCTTCCCGGACCGGGGCACGAACCCGTATCCCCTGCATCGGCAGGCGGACCCTCAACCACTGCGCCACCAGGGAAGTCCCGTGAAGCCAGGATTTTAATCCACACTTGTCTGAATCCAGAAATTGATGTTGGATTATTTCACTTTTCTGGACAGTCCAGCAGTCACACCTTTATGGTTTATTGTGTCCTTAACACATTAACTTAAAAAAGTTCTTGGATTTTTTATTTCCCCCTGCTTACCGCCTGCTGCACTTCCTTCTCTCTCTCTCATCCTTCCTTTTTTTTTTTTTGAGAGACATTGGGAGGGTTTCTTTCTTTTGTCCCTTATCTACAGTTAAGTAATATCCTAAGATTCTTAGGACTTTACAGAAGATAAAAAAAACTCAGACTCTTAGGCCATACATCCTCTTTTGGTAGATGAATTGAGAGTCAAAAGGGGAATTCTTATAGAAGACATTAAAATCATTTTTATTCTGTGTAATTGTTTGGCATTTGAACTGAAAGTTAACTGGAAGTTAATAGCCTGACAAATGAATGGAAATGTGACAGTATTTTGTGATACATTCTGATAATTCATAACATCATATGTTATTTATTTTTTCTAATTTAGGTCACATTAAGAAAATGGGAGAGATTTGAAACAAACAAAGAGACAGTGGTCAGATACCTTTTTCAAACAGGTTCCAGCCACGAGCGCTTCTTGAGTTTTAGCAGTTTGGAAAGCTTATCTTCAGAATTGGAACAGACAAAGGTATATTGGCAAGACCACATCGTCCCTTGGTACCCATTATTCCCAAGAAAAACTGTGTTTCATTTCATTACTTATTATAATTATTTAATCAATTTTTATTGTTCACTTATGATTCACTCTTCAACACATTGGTCAGGTTGCTCTGGGGAATGAAAATATAAATAAGATTGAAACATCAAGATGTTTTCATTAAAGTGGGAAATAGTTTCCTAATAGATGGATAAATTTCTAAAACATCTTTCTGAAGTCAGTGATATTTTGAACTGAAACTCGAAGGGCAGGTAAGACATAGAAAAGCAGAGTTTGGGGCAGAAAACCAGCATTCCTGTAATGGGAAACGCCATGAAGTATAAAAGTGTGAGAAATGGGGATTCTCTGCTATAAAGCAGAAAAGGGGAGTGAAGTTGTAAAGGAAAGTTGGGCCACATCACAAAGACTCTTGAAGGCCTAAAGCGTTACTCTCTAGGCTACGTGGAACCATTAGAGGTTTGTAAGAAGGAGAGTCACATGAGCAGAGCTGTCCTTTAGGGAGATGAGTTTCTTAAGCAGGTGTAGAACATTGAAAGCATAGAAGTCTGGAGTCATGGGTTCTAGTTATAAAGTTATTGCATGCGTACATGAATAGGAACATGAATTAGGGTAATGGAGATGGCAATGGAGATATTGGGACAGATGTAAAAGAGACAAAGGGAAGGAAAAAAGCATGATACCCAAGGTTCTGAGCCTGACGGAGACAATGGGAGCGAGACAGGAAATTGGAGTAGCTGTTAATGGGGGAAGATGAACAACTGCGTTTTGAACATATTGAGTTTGATGTCCAGTGGGACATCCAAGAGATAATATTTAGTAGGTGTGCTTGGTAAGCTCAACCCTGTAAGCTCAAACACCTTGGACACTCAGAGCAGACCAGTAAATTTGTGCGAATCATTTAGAGTTGTACAGGCCCCTTTGGTTCCTATTGCATATGTTTTAGGTTTATAGAAAGACTGAATTAGTGTAGAAATGTGTTTGTCAATGTATAAGAAAGAACATTCTTACATCCATCCTTTCATAACCTTTAGCAAGGAAACCCCTGTGCTTCTGTTTTCTCACCAGTAGAAGGCTTCTGTGTCTCTTGTACTGTAAATTTGTCACTACTTCTGCTGTTATTAACTCACTGAGGAGTTTGAAGTTTTATAAGGCCACAGAGTCTTTCAATTCTGTATGATTTTCATCAGCCATTTAAATAGAAATTATTTATTTTTAATTTTAATTATTTTACATATTAAAAATGTATCAGGTATCTTTTATAAATACAAACACATATATTGTGTGAATTAACACATGGGTGTACCTCCTGGGTTCCATCCAGAGTTTCTGATACCCTGCGGCTCCAACTGCTTTGAATTGGTTTGCCAGCAACAAATGTGGTCTTTTTGTCTTATTTTTAAAATTCTCCTTAGCCAATAACCTTGCATACTTTGGGATTGATTTAATGATGTGAACTAACAATTATTGAACATACCCTATTTGCTGATCTAATCATTTGATGTTTATCATCTTCTTTAATCACCAAAATAATCCTTAGAGATTATTAATTAATTAATTATTACTCCTTAGAGATTATTACCATTATTAATCATGTGGTATAAATGAGGAAATATAAGGTACAAAGTTGTTACTGAATTTATCCAAGATCTCAGGATTACTAACTGGTGAGGTTGGGATGCAAACCCAAGAGGTCTGAGTCTAGAGCTCATAACCTCAGCCTCCATATTATATTTTCAGGAAAAAACTGAGTTACTTCACTAATTGTTGATATACGCTGCTGCACAAGCATATGTCATCTGGAATAATTGTTCTCTGTTTCTCTGCTTCCTTGACATTGTTAATATAGCCTTCATGCCTGTTGTAACCCTTGAGTAGTTGTGCTGAGGAACTTGAGGGCTTTCTGTCTGCCAGTGTGTGTTTATAGCAATATCATGTTTAATCTTCACAGTATGGCTTTACTGATGAGATGAAAATTCAGAGAGTGGTGTGACTCAAGGTCCCACAGCTAGTTTGTGTGTGAAGGTCAGAGCCAAGTTTCAACTCTAGACCTGTCTGATGCCACAGTCCATTCTTTGCAGCTGCACCCTGCTGCCACTCATATGTCTTCTTAGGACATAGAGATAAAGCCTTACAACATTATTCTAGTTTTGTTTTATTTGGTTTTTATCAACGTCATTCTGTTCTTCGGATTCCTCTGCATTGTGCTTTCCCCATACGTAGCTCCCACAAAAGGCTCTCAGATTGAATGTATATAAGCATTTTCAAACATAACTCTACTTTCTCCATGTGTTTTCCTGGGTTCAGGGAAACGCTAGGGGGAAAAAACACTTTTATGCTTCTTATTTTATTCATGGGGTTCTGCTGTGATTCACAGATTTCACAATTGAATCTACAATGACAGTAAGTTCACATATAGTGATAGTAGATGCTTCTAACCACAGAATTTAATGTTGTGACATTAGTACATACTGTATTTTAGGATATTATAAATCTCTCAACCATAAGGAAGATGTACTTACTCATTTTTATTCTTTCAAATTGCAGGGTACTTCTCTGACGTAATGTTGATCTTTCTATGAGGACGTTAAATCTTTCAAACATGAAGATGAAGTAGTATTATGTAGTAACTATCTTATATGGTGTTATGTAATGATTTTGAGAGATGCTCTGTAGGAAAAGGTGGCTATCAGGAGTCTGACTTTTAAAAATTATTTACACTACTTATTTAGGAGAGAGCAGTTTATGATCAAAATTTGAAGCTCCTCTGATATAATCCAGGAGAAGAAATGAGACCCTAAGTTACTTCTTTTCCACTCAGGATTGTCTCTGGGTTTACCTTTTCTAATTCAGTATTCAATATATTTACCTGACAAAGTTGAGATAACTAAAATTTACCAGTGCCTCAAATATATGAAATTAATTTTTGAATTAAGGTGATTCACTATTATTGAAAATCAGTGTGTGAACTTTATAAACCATTTTATCCTCAATTTTATGTGAAGGTAGTAAAAAAAAAAATGATAATAGGTATGCCAGAGTGCCAGGCACTTAAAAATGAAATTGCTAATGAAATGTTAACAGTAAACTTTTGAGAAAAGTATTACTATCTGCGTTTTATGTGAAAGAGCCTGAAAAGTAATTTGCCAAAGACGAACAACTAGTAATTAGCAAATCCAGAACGCTGGTCCAGGTTTGAGTAGTTCAAAACTTATCTTCTTTCCCTCGTGTTGTATATGGATATATAGTAAACAAGATTTAACAGCATTAAGATCAGTTTATAGCTCTTTTCAGAGAACTAGTTAACAAAATGTTTTTTTAAAGATCAGTGATACTCTGTGTTGACTAAGATATCCTTCAATTAAATAAGCAAGTATCTATATTCACTGGCCTAGAAATCTGTTATCTTTATGACTGAAAAAAAAAAATCACTAATGATCATTGCCCAACTGGCCTGTAATTAACTAACATATGTGTAGACAAGTTAATTACTATAATGTGGCTCAGAATTCTAAACAGAAAACCCAAACCGGGAGACAATGGAGTACACATTTTTTTGAGAATTGTTGGATAACTATGAAAGTAGTTCTCCAACTATGAAGGTCTGGTTGTGGTTTCACTTATATAAAATGAAAATAATTTAACAAAGTGTCTATTTTGGCCATAATGAAAAAAAGTCTGTTTTATTGCTAAGAATATTATATGCCAACATTCTTATATGTTTGAATCTATCTATTTATCTATCCATCTATTCTGGGGAGAGACTACAGTATGTGCAGTTTATCTGAGAGCAGAGTTTAATAGAAGATGCTGTTCTAACAATTATAATATCTTTTTTAGGAGTTTTCTAAACGAACAGAAGGTATTGCAGTCCAGGCTGAGAATCTTGTGAAGGAAGCTTCAGAGATCCCACTTGGGCCCAAGAATAAGCGGCTGCTTCAACGGCAGGCCAAGTCAATCCAAGAGCAAGTCAAAAAATTAGAAGACACACTTGAAGAAGAGTATGTGCTTGACAAGTCCTAAACTTTCTTCTCTGAGATAAAGTTTCATACACTCTTCCCTGTATATTGTATTCAAAACATTCTTTTAAAATCTCCAAGTGTCCGTGTATTTCAGCATGTTTTGAGGAAGCAACTTACAATTCAAAAGAAAACATCACCAATAGAGAATCCAACATCTGTAACAGAGCAGAAAAATATAAGTGATGTGGTTTTTGCATCGTAAACTGATTCTGTTCATGAGAAAGCCATATCTATAAAATTTCAGTGGCCTTTGTACACTGGAGAAGGGAATCTCAGAAAAGAACCAATATTTAAGATAATTTTTTTACTGTATTATTCTGCTGTCACCAGTTAGAGGGAAGGGTAGATTTTTGGTTGTGTAGATTCTAGGCCTAAATACACATGGCCTAGACCAAGCATCTTCAACTCCAAGAAGCTCACAGAGCTTGCTTACAGTGCCTCAATGTTCAAATTGTCACTGATTGTACACTATTTCCAAAAATTAATTTCAAAAATCTATTTTATTTTTAAACATTTAGTGTTTAAATATCTAAAAAGAAAGAAAATAGTTTGGCCTATGGTATCCTGTTATGTACAAGATAGACACACACAAAAATTTGGAGGGGATAAACATATGACCAATGTTCCTCAAAATAATATGGCTGAATGGTTCTATTTTAAAGATTATTTAGTGGCAGATCACCAACATGTATTGTTTTTAAGGTATAGGACATAATTTCTAGATGAGTATTAAAATGTAAAATTTGTTTTTAATACTATTAACACCTTATAATTAATGTTGTACCTGTGTCTAAACTTTAAAATTTATTAAATAATTTATTTAAAGTAAATTGTGACTTAAACCTTTAAATATTATCTATCAAGGTAGAAATAGTAAAACTTAGAGTTTATTAGAAAGGAAGTTACTTCCATTAGAAATATCCACTTGAATCTTTATTTCATTAAAAAAATTGAAATATAATATAGCTTGAATTAACTGTACTGATGAGAGCATAGACTCATCCAGGGTATACATTTGAGGCTGCAGTATTATTGAATTTGACAATCAATGATGCCATTGTATTTTCCTTGATGTCTTCAAGTGCCTTTTGGTAAACAGGGAAATTCCTTCTTTTCTTTTAACCCAAGGACTTAACAGTTCAATGCTATACTCTTAGTTTCCCAGTCTTTTTCTAAACTGAAAGCCATAATCACCTGGTTATATATGCATAACTATCCCATGGCTATATGTGCATAACTAATACAAACTGGGAACCTATAATTGAAATTTTATTCACTAGATTTATTACAAATAAGTCCCAAGTTGTCTAAAAGCAGTTAGGGTGCTCATGTACAAGAATTTATAAAGTCTTTTAGAATCAAGATCATACATCTAAGAATAGCTGAAATTGTTATAGATAATAGATTGCAGCCTCCACTCTAATAACAGAAACAGTTCCTGCACGGCAGCATGGGATTCAGATTACAAGCGTTATCTTGCTTCATAAAGATGTATTTTATAAAGATCTCTGAGTATAAAGCATCACTGCAGTATCTCTCCTCTAAGAGCCAAAGGGCCACGTTGACAAAAGTAGGACTGTTAAAAAAACTGTGTGCACTGGAATCTAGGTGAGAAGTTTACTAAAATAAGTCTGGCAACTACTGTTCGCATGCACAGTTTAACAAGATTATGCCTGGATTCAAACCCTTTGGACCCAGCAATATTTTGTTCAAAGCACAGTTCCATCCATAACATAGCTTAGTGCTACCTCATTCTCAGAAGAGACAGGAATACTTGAGGACTGACTAACTCAGATCAAATGTGCATTTTTTTTCCCCTGTTCTAATAGTTTCAGCTTTGATGTGGTCACAGATGTCTTCACTATCTTTTCACCTGGTGATTTAAAGGAAAATGTATTGTTTTTCTCTATTAAGATACTGCATTTTATTTACTTAATTTGGTTAATTTTAGTATTAAAACCATGGAAATGGTGAAAAACAAGTGGAATCATTTTGGCACTAATTTTGAGACCCTGTCCGTCTGGATAACTGAGAAAGAAAAAGAACTCAATGACTTGGAAACTTCGTCATCTGCCATGGACACACAAATCAACCAAATTAAGGTGACCTGCTCACAAGTTACATTTATATAATCCATGTCTAGGTTTTAAGAGCGCCTTTCTTACATTTCATCAAATGCTATTTGTCCCCAGAACAAATCTGTCATTGCCATGTGACTCTATTAAAATTAACTTCACACAAAATGCTGAGCTAAAAGGTCTTGATTGACACTGGGCAACACTTAATAGATGGAATTATGTATTAATATTGTCTGGCTTATGCATTCAAAGTCATTATTGTGTGCAATATCATTAAAATATTTTTATGGTTACATTATTCTTTTCCTTGATTTTGAATTAACCCCATTAGAGTGCCCTGTTGATGGATTTATACGCCATGAAATGTGTTCATCGTCTACAACCTTATTTTTAAGAACTATTCTAAATGTCTAGCTCAAGTGTTGGTGGCATTTACCCTCACCAGCCACAAGGAGGGGTTGGAGAAATTACTTTCTTCACGTGAAGCAATCAGATTCCATCGATCTAATGCTGGCATTTATGATGCCCTTGGGGGCATGGGCTGAGACGCTCTGATATGTTATCCTCCAGTTCTAAAATAACCAAGTACATAGACTATCATCATCCATTTCATTCAAGTAGCTTAAGAAAAAAAATGGGCTGAAAGAAATGAATTCTGAATGTTCATTTCTCTTTCTTTTATGCTATTTTTACACAACACATTTTCACAATTCAACTGCTTCTTTTTCTAACTCAGCTCAATTTTTTTGGAGTGGGAAAACCCTTTGCCATTTCATTCGATTAAATATAGTAAAATAAATACCAAGGTGAGGGAATGTTTCCCATTACGACTCAGAACAAGTCATTGCCATGTGCACAGTGGGAGGATGCAATATTGTTTAGCTAAGATTACAAGCTGTGCAGATTGCCTATCACACATCTTCTGCAGTCAAGGATACATGGAGTCTGGTGTATGCAGTCTAGCTTATGTCTTGTGTGATATACTAGGCAAAACAGATGCCCAGCCATTAAAGAATGAAATATGTTTAATCTTTAAAACTGTTTTTAAAAGTTGCCGTTTAATTCTAAGAAAACAAAGAATAGCGCATTGAAATAGTTTTGTCTCAACATTCTTCCTTCAGAAATTTTTGACATACACCCTTGAACTTGTTTATCCTTCCTCTAATTCATTTTTCTATTTTCTTAAACCTTAATTCCAGAACTTCTGAAATATGTCAGTGATCAAATGTCATCACATTGCTTTTAAGAAACAAAATGATTATAAGTATTTTATTTTTAAGTATATAAACATTCAGTTGTGGATTTCCATGCCGTCAGGCTGAAATACATTTTAATATTCCAATATGACACTTGGAAAACTATCTAAAAATGAATACGAGTATCAGGAAAAATATATTTGCTAGAAATAAGCAAAGATAGAGTTGAATACACTGCACTGTGGAGTTGAGGCTCATAGGTTCACTTTCTATTTCCAAACAGAAGATTACATTATAGGAAATATTCAAAATATGTTAACACTTGTCATAGTATTTTCACTTCAAACTCTTAGGATTAAAATTAATGAAGCATTTGAGTGTTGTTGTGAAGATATTTACCTATAAGCCCATTTTTGTTCTTTATTACATGCTATTCCAAATTGACTAATTTCTTATTCCTAATTGATAACTCACAAATGATAAGAACATACACTGCGTTCCTCTTCCATCTTCTCTTCGTGGATTGGAAATTTTTTCTGCCACAATCCAACAATATAATTATATAGTTTGCATCTATGAATTTGTTAATGGCATATGTTACTCTAAGAACTAAGAACTTTGATCTTAACTAAGATGGTTTCACTGAGGTGTTGGAAGCACCTAGAACAACTATTAGCACATAAAAAACTCAAAATACATTTGTTGAATTATGAGTAATTTTTCCAAAAAAAATCATCTTAAAAAACAGCAAAACAAAGAAAGATTGTATTAATGCTCAAACAACAAATATCTATCAGATATACCACTATAGTCATGAATATGAAAAATAAAAACAAACAGCTGATGTGTAACTGGCACTAATCTGATGCCAGCTATTTCCAAGAGTCTTATCTAAACAGAAGTTATTTCTGACTCTGTTGTCTCATCTAGACAGAAGTCACACATTTATTTTTTCTAGGGTAACAGTATTTTCTATTTAAATTATTTGAAACTGAGACTTGTCTGAATTTTTGCCTTTATTTTGATTGAATGGTTTGGCTCTTTTTCTCAGAGAAACAGTTTTTCTTCTCTTATAAATAAATAAACCTCTGTTTATAAGAGGCCCCCCCAACACATGCGCACGCACACGCACACGCATGTGCCCACTTTCAGTACTTTTCTTGGGTTGGCTAATAGGTAAAATGTCCTCCTGCCCCAAATGGAAATCATAGTCTGTAGGCTCCTTACTGTAGAGTCTGCAGCTAGTGAATAAAGTGGTGGTTCCCCAAGTGGATTTTCTGGGTCAGCAGCAGTGCATCACCCGGGAAGTTGTCAGAGCTGCGAAGTGGGCCCTGCCTGAGACCCAGGGAGTCTGACTCCCTGAGGTTGGAGCCAGGAGACCCTAATGTATTCCAAATTTGGAAACCATTGGCATAAAGTATAGGTGATAAATATGAAAAGACTGGGTTTAGGTAGGAGCAGAATCAGAAAAGCTTTTAGTTTGGTAAAATATGAAATAGCTTCATTTTAGGAAAATTAAATGAATGCCAATATTAGCATTCCTATGCGTTTGGGAACATACTACTTCCCAGACCAGTTGGTGAAAACTCTTGACTCATAGGATAAGCAGAGAATTCTCTGTACCTTCAGAGAGACTGTAAGAGTTCCAGGGACATGTTCTTGCTTCACTGTGAGCAGGGGTGGCCTTTTCTCCTTATTCTCCATCCAGCGAGTATGACCACCACCAGTTTGTATTTTGCAGACGTTGTCTGCATACCTATCCTCCCCAAACGAGGTCAGGAAACACATGGTGTTTGTTTGTAGCTAGCTGCTTTCTAATGGTGCAAGTATGTTGAAATGTCAGTTAAGGAAAAATTCTGCTGATTTTCTCTCTCTGCAGATGATTATATCATTTCAGGAAGGCAGGCTTGCTCAGCCTCCATTGTCATTTCTCTTGTTTTAAATATTAGGTCACGATTCAGGAAATAGAAAGTAAGATCAGCAGCATTACAGGACTAGAAGAAGCAGCTCAGTCTTTTGCTCAATTTATTACCACTGGAGAATCTGCTCGAATCAAAGCCAAGTTAACACAGATAATAAGATACTGGGAAGAACTCCGAGAACATGCACAGAGTCTGGAAGGAACAATCCTGGGACATTTATCTCAGCAGCAAAAGTTTGAAGAGAATCTTAAAAAGGTAACAATTGGTCCTTGCGTGCTAAAGTTACCTATTTCACATTGCATTTTATCAATTGTCCAGAAATAATGGAATAAGGAAAAGACACAATTTGCCAATTATTTACCAAGTTGTCAGTGATGACTGAGTTTGTAGTTTATATGTAACCTTTTTTCAGGGAATATAAAAATGCCATTATATATTGTGTTCAGATAGGTATTAAGTCTTAATTATATTTCTTTCAAATAGTGGAACACATTGATTTGGGTTTTTTTTAAAAAATAGATTTTATCATCACACTGAATGTTATCCAAAAAAGATAGGCATTCTGTTTCCCCAGTAACCTTCTCTGCCTTGATGTATGTTTTCCCCATCATCATTTTTATATATTACCAATGTTTTAGATCCAGCAGACTCTGTCTGAATTTGAAGATAAACTTGCTGATCCAATTAAAATATGTTCTTCAGCTACAGAAACATACAAAGTTCTCCAAGAACATATGGTAAGAGCATGTTTCAACGTTTCTTCTTATTTATCTACTCAGAAATGTGATAATTCCTGCTTGAAAGGAAAACAGTAAATATTTTTATTAGAGTTAAAATTGAAAAAAATTGTATGTTACTTGAGGAATAATATAGATCAAACATATTCACTTCATATAACACAAGGAATATAACTGCAAATAAGTTTTCATTAAAAATGTATTTTAAAGAGTAGTCATTTAAGATCTATTTCTCTCTCATAATTAGAACATGTAACTTTTTCAGATTATAGCTGTAATAAGCCCCGTTACCTCTTGCCAACATTATAAAAAATTAAATGTGCAGAAAAATATGTATACATTTGCATAGCAGATTTCAGATTCTAACCCACTACACTCAGATGTGCAAAGATCATGTCCTCACTGATCTTTTCCACAATGGCTAGCTTTTTGATCTGGTCCCTGAACTGGTAACCACTGTGAGATATTTTGCAAAGCAATAGATGCCTCTGGAAGAATTCAGAGGAAGGAGCAAAGCAAGAGAATCATGCACAAAGAAATACTCAAAAGAAGTGTGTTAATTAATAAACCAGAAAAAAAAAAATATATATATATATAATCCCTATTATGTGTGCATGCATGCACAAATACAGAGAAAGGGGCCACAGTAATAGCAAACAGTTGACAAAAGCACAAGTGGAAGAGAAAGTGGAATTTATATTGTTTGAATATTTATCATAAGAATGCATTATTGTGTTACTTATGTAATTTTTAAAAGAATAACCCCCAAATGAGGAAAAGTAGAAAAATTAGATTGGATAGAATTATTTTAATAGACAACTAAGTTAACAATTGAGTACCAGAGAGGATAATATTGTATGTTTCTAATATTTGGATTTCCTAAAGCAAGTTATTTTTCTCTATCTTGATTTTCTGATCTGTAAAATGGGGGCAAATGAAAGAACATACCTCTTATGGTTCTTATGAAGATTAAATGAGATAATATATATAACGTACATAACACAGTGCCTGCCACATTCTCAGGTTCCCTAATTGTTCTTATCATGGATTCCTGACGGCAGCTATGTCAGCCATAACTTCCCATATATTTTTTTAATAAAATTATAGCATGTTGCATGTAGCTCTTATAAATTAGGAGTAGGGTTTTTAAAAATATATTTGGTATAACATGAATAACAATTTTCACAAATTATCTAAATCCTTAAGGGAAAGTTGTAATTATTCAGTAAACAGCAACAAATTCTTATTTGGGGAATAGTCTCTCCATTCTCACCTTTGACTTCTGCATTTATGAAGTAACTTGCTTGTCACTTTCACTATGTCTCGCTGAAAATCATGGGCAGAGAATTTCTTTTGCTGAAAATCATGGGCAGAGACATATTTTAGTACCATTGCTGTTTATTATGCCTTTGCGAAAACGTTTGGTGATAACGGGTCTCAAAGAAAAACTTAGGTCTCCTTTCTTGATGCTGTGCATTCATGGAACTCTTTTGCTCTCACATCAGGATCTCTGTCAGGCCCTGGAATCACTGACCAGCACGGTGGCTGCCCTGTCAGCCAGCGCCCGCAAGGTCTCTCACAGAGACTCCTGCATCCAGGAGGCTGCAGCCCTGAAGCAGAACTATGAGTGTTTGCTGCGTCAGACCAAGGAGAGACAGATTGTGCTCGAGAAGCTGCTGGCCCACTGGCAGAGGTGAGCAGCCTTCCTTCTCCAGTTGGCAGCCAGGGTTTCAATAGCTACTCCTAACTAGGAAATTCTGGACTTTAAGTGATGGGACATGATCATCCCGCATGTAAAACTCATCAACTCATGTGCCTACCATGGGAAGACATTGATCTTCATCATAAGATGAAGATCCCTGATTGTGGAGGGGATGTATGAGTATCTTTACACATTGCACACATCTAAACATATGTGCAAGTTCATACACAAACATGAAAGGAGTGGTTTTTCCACCTTCACGTCTAGAAAAAGACAACAAACACTGTGGTATTTATAATGGTTACTGTTGAACCCCTCAACTTCAGAAAAGTTTTCAAGTATGATAATTTTGCATGAATTTGTTTCTTATCTCTGCTTTGTGTAGGCTAGAGAAAGAACTGTCTACCTTTTTGACTTGGTTAGAGCGATGTGAAGCTATAGCCAGTCCCCCAGAAGCCAACATTTCTGCAGACAGAGTCAAGGTGGAGAATGAACTTCAATTAGTACAGGCAAGTTCAAGGAAGTGAGAGGAAAATGAAATGCTCTTTGTTATGGTTGCGTTGTAAAACAAAATCAAGTACGAAATCCCTTCTGCAACTTAACTTCTTGTTTTCGTTTCATGATCCTGCAAAGAAGAGCAGCCCTGACCTGAAAGACAAAGTCATGGTGAACTTTGTGATGATAAGTTTCCATGATGTATTAGAAAATCCTGTAACATAATGTCTGGCACTTGAATGCAAATTATTGGCAGGGGAGTTGAAGGAGAAATGGGTAGAAACATAGATGAAACAAGGTTGACCATCAGTGAATAATTTTTGAAGTTGGGTAATAGCTGTATTCCTTCTACTTTTGCATTTGTATGAATTTGGGGTAATAAAAAAGTCACAGTAATGATTATTTTCAAACAAGACACCATAAAATGAATAAGCACAAATGCAGAAGATAGAAAGACAGAGAATACTAGCTTATTACTTTCTTGAAGAAGCCAACATTTTATACTTAAAATAATCTTTAAGTATTACTGAAACTACAGACAATGTTACTGATTTCTGGAGATTAATGACTTGCTTTAAGCGATGCTATCTGTGCCAGAAGATTCAACAGGCAATATTGCTTCACAAAAGATATTTATTGTGTAACAGATTTACACCCCAACTTTCTCCCATTACCTTTTACAAAATGTTTAAGAGGAAACTAGTTCTTTTAGTTTTCATAATTGCTTCTCTAAAAACTCCATCAGAGCATGTCTGTAGCATCTGATCCTGTCCCCCCATCTTCAGATGTTCTCCTACCTTGACTTTGAGGGTTTCTCACACTCTTGGTTCTCCTGCCTTTCTGGTTTATCAAACACCAATGTTCTGCATTAATCTCCCAAAAAGTCCCTGCTCAGAAACCTCCAGTGACTGTCCTGCCTGAGGATAGAGGGCAACCCTCAGTCCACAATCCAGTGTTTATCTTCTTATAAATGCATTGTGGGCCGTTCTAAGAAGGGAAGTCATAGCTCCTTTTCTTAAAAATGATACAAAGATATCTGCCCATATAAAACTGTATTCCTGGACTTCCCTGGTGGCGCAGTGGTTAAGAATCCGCCTGCCAATGCAGGGGAGACGGGTTCGAGCCCTGGTCCAGGAAGATCCCACATGGCTCAGAGCAACTAAGCCCGTGTGCCACAACTACTGAGCCTGTGCTCTAGAGCCCGTGAGCCACAACTGTGGAAGCTCGCGTACCTAGAGCCCATGCTCTGCAACAAGAGAAGCCACCGCGATGAGAAGCCCGCGCACTGCAACGAAGAGTAGCCCCCGCTCGCCGCAACTAGAGAAAGCCCGTGCGCAGCAACAAAGACTCAAAGCAGCCATAAATAAATAAGTAAATCAGTAAATAAATAAATAAACAAAATACAACGTATTCCTACGTGTCTCTGTGTGGAAAACAGTGCTATACAAATTAGAGGACCAAGATTGGCCCCCATCCAGGCATTGTGTCAGCCAAGCTGCCTCCCTCCCATGGTCTGAACGTTCCTTGTACATTCCCACCTCCTGGCCTGTGTCTTCATCCAGTTCAGCGTAAGTCCTGGTTCTCCTTTGAGGTCTTTCCTGTTGTCCATAGGCTGTGTACTCCTCCCTCTGATACCTGTAGCAATTTTGCTTGTATCACACATGTGGCCTCACTAGGGAGGGGCAAGAAAACATTTTGACAAGCATCAACTATGTGCTGGGCTACAACTGTCTATATAGTGCTTATCTTTTGTCTCTTATTAGGTAGGGACCACAGCTTTTATGCACCACTCACATCACCTAAGAGATTCATTGCCTGATTTAAAAATGAGTAGTTCTAAAAAAAAAAAAAAAAAAAAAAAAATGAGTAGTTCTGTTGCACGAAAGTAAAATGAAGACCCTTTAAGTTCCCTGGTTTGGCCTAATGTAGTCTCTAAACAGAGAGACACACTGTGTTCCCAGTACCTAGCATTGTACCTCTGTCATTGTTAGATATGCTTTGTTTTTCTTCAGCAACAGTTTTTCTTTGATTCTTTTCAGCTACTCAGTTTCTTTATTCTGAAAGAAATTCTACAGCTTCTAAATTTGCCTAACTTAATATAACCCAGGCACTGGGAAACTCATTCAGGTTTCAGCAGCATTTTTAATGTTGCATTAGAGGTTAAGTGGATCCATTTCTAAACCAAGGGATAAAAACCCTTTTTAGCCTGGTTCCAATGACCTCCGTTTTGCAAGAACACAAAGCCTTTGGATAGCAACCACCTGTGTCACATGGTCCTTCCTGGTCAGTCTCATTGGGATGAGATCTGTAATCCATTCTGTTTTTTCTCAGGGGCTGCAAAATGAAATTGTATCCCAGGCCTCAAACTACAGCGACCTATTGCAACTAAAGGAATCCCTGTTCTCAGTGGCCTCCCAAGATGATGTGAAAATGATGAAACTACATTTGGAGCACCTGGATGAGAGATGGAGAGACCTGCCTCAGATAATCAGCAAAAGGTTTGGTTTCAAAAAAAAGCTTCTAGTATTGTTCATTATTTTCAATGGTGAGCATATAAATTAAGAAAGCCTAGCTTTGTTTACTTTATTTAACCCAATTATTCAGGGCATAATTATAGAAGGGAAGAAAACTACTTTATTCGTCATTTTAAAAATCAAAGTGCTTCATAATTAGTATTTCTAATGAACCTCAATTCAAAATTTTAGTCTTGCCATCCGGACAAATGATCAAATTAGCTGAACAATATTGAAGAGCAGAGGATTACTTGGGTTTGTATTATTATTGCCCAAGCTGTTTATGTACAGGAGAAAAAAGGTAATTAAAATTTTGCCTCACATGGTATTTCTCAACAGAGGATATGTGTTTTTTTTTTCCATTTCATTTCTATACAGATCTTTGTAGAGAGCAGGGAAATTATTATTATATTAAAAGGAGACAAAAATGGATTAAATGTTAATTGACTAGATGATTAACAATTGACATTTATTCCTTTCTAAGATGCCAGAAAACAAATTTTTGACTTAAATTGGTATTGATTGCCCATGTAATCTTGAATAAGGCATTTAACCTTTCTAGTCAATTTTTAATTTATTTATTCAGCAAATATTTACTGAGTTTTTACAATGAGTATTGCACTCTTCTGAGTGCTGGGGTTATAGCAACAGTAAACAGAGTTCTGCTCTTCACCTCCGTGGAACTTGTATTTGTTCCATTGTCTATTCATTCATTCATTCAATTAGCAAATGTTTATTGGGTACCTGTTGAGTACAAGGCACCATATCAGAAATTGAAACCGTAAAAATAAATAAAACCTGACCTCAACTATTTTAGAGATCAGCATGGGAATAGCAAGAAATCCAATGAGAGGTGAGCACAGGATATTATGGGAACAAAAAGAAAGGACATTTGAATGGGTTCATGAAAGGCTGACAAAAGGTTTTGGTGCCAAACTCTTGAAAGATGAGTAATTTTTTGTAAAATAGAGGAGGATCTGCCTTCTGCCTGTCTCCCAGAGGGAAAGTAAAAGGTTTTAAAATGATACAAATGTATAAAAGCATTAAAAATATAGTATATGCTTGTAAAGATAATGTGTAGAAGGTTTTGTAAGGATTAAAACATGAAAGTCTATTTAAAAAGTTGAACTTTGGATATGAGCCATTGTAACAAATACTAATATTTGATTAAGGTATTATTCTTAATGCCAGCTTTGGACTCTGACCTCAGATCACCTGTTGTTTATCCATCTAATTTATTACACAAGCAGTGATTGATCCCTGACCCTATCCCAGGCACCTTTCTTGGTACTAAGGATATAGCAGTAAGCAAAGCAAGTAAAGTCCAATCTCTTATTCAGTGAGGAAGAGGATAAATGTATCATTAATCAAATGAATGAACAAGACTGTTTCCGGTGGTGTTCAGTAATATGAAAACAACAAAATAGGGTTATATGTCAGGGACCGTGGATTGGGTGACCAAGCCACATCTCAGGGGACGTGACATCTGTTAAGATCCAGATGCTGTGTAGGAAGCAGTTTCATGGTACTTTGGGGGCAAAGGATACAGGCAGGGGGAGCCAAAAGTCTCTAAGACAGTAGTGAGCTGGGATATTGGGGAAACAGAGATGAGGGGCAGCGTGAGGCCTCGCTGTGTCAGATGAGGGCGCAGGAGTTGATTACGTGGGATCCTTCGTAGGCCACAGTAAGGAGTTCTGGAGTTTTGCCTTCCTATGTGCAACAGGAAATTGCCCCCGTGTCTAAGCTTGGCAGAGAATGTTCTGATTACATTAAGGTCATTGCTGGCTTTTACCTACAACGTGGATTGAAGGGAGGCCACGGTGGCAGGAAGGAGGCCAGTGTGGCAGCAGTTGGAGGCAAGGCGACAGATGAAGAGAGTTAGACCAGAATGTAGAAGCGGAGAGAAGAGCACAGAACGTACAGTGATGGGGGTGCTCACAGGATCAACGCAGAGCAGATGTGGTGGTAAAGAAATGGAGGGACGAAGGGTGACGCGTAGGACCGTCTGGGTGGATGGTGGTCACATTAACTGAGACAGGAAAAGTGTGAGAGAAACGGGGTTTGAGAAGTAGAAAACATCAAGAGTTCTGGTCTGTCCGTGTATGACAACACTGCTTTTGCCCTTGGTTAAGCTTATTCCAAAAAACGTATCATCATTCTGTCCAGCTGTGGGGCATTTTAACTTCAACACCTTTCTGTACATAGGATTAACTTTCTTCAGTCTGTGGTCGCTGAACACCAGCAATTTGATGAACTGCTGCTTTCCTTTTCTGTCTGGATTAAGCTGTTCCTCAGTGAATTACAGATGACTTCTGAGATAAGCATAATGGACCATCAGGCAGCTCGTACTCGACACAAGGTAAAGTGCATTCTTTTAAGACTGAAGAATTTATTTGTAAGAGAGAGCTCTTGAATTATAAAGGGATGCAACATTAAAAAAAAACACTTGACAGCAATTTAACTTCTTACTAATATGCAAATGTTTAAATAATTGAGCATATGGGTCCAGGCAATGTGTTATACAGACAAACAGATAAAGCTACTTCAGATAAAACAGGCAACCACCTTAAGACCCTGTTCCTTCAAAGGGGAGCAAATGATTTGTAGGGTGAAGTGATAAGAATGTTCCTTTTTTTAGCTTCGTTTGCTTTGTTCCAATGCTGAAAACTGCTACTGAATTCCAATGCTTTAATGATAGAGTTTTTCTGAATTACTCTTTAGCCTGAAAGTTATTTAAAATTTACGATTTATTTTCCTTATTTATAATTTATACATAATATCTATCCAGGCATCAAAAAATAAAACATTTAAAAAAACAGATACTGACCATCAAACATTGGGATAGTCGGAGATAAGCTACATAGGAAGCTTATAACAATATTTAATAATAAAACACTTAGTATTTATTGAGTGCTGACTCTGCGCTGGGTTCGCTAATTAGTTTTACCCAAAGGAAAAGTACTTCCTCATATATTCCTGTTAGGAGTCAGGGATGCTGTCTTACTTAATGACTTACATTTCAAAGGGATGGCTCCCCCGTCCTTGAGAAAGATATTCTGAGTTGTAAAGCTGGCCAGAGGTTTTAAAAAAATTTACACCGCAAAGGGGCAGACAGTGGATTTGTAAATTTTCTAATGTAAATGCTCAAAGAAGCCCTCAAAAGTTTAGTAGTCAAGCTGAGGAGAATATTTAGGCCACTGTGGTCAAGATCAAGACAGATGATGATTTGTCTTTAATGGGAACCATGCTGAGATCGTTGGCAAATCTCTGCTGGATTTTAAGCCAGATTTATTGACAGCTAGCCAAATTTCCTATACAACAGGCTCACCCTGGTTAATCTACATCTGTTTAAAAAGAAGGCAGCTAAAACTTGTGCAGGTTTCTACCTGCCTTATTCACTACCTCTGAACAGGTGTTAATGTTCATCTGTTGCTTACACTCCTTCCCTACAAACTGTTAAAATTAGCTCTAATATATACATAAATATTGTAATTTGTATATAAATAAATTATAATATGTAAAATTTAAATATATGTATTATATATAATAGAGCTTAGCTCTAATATATAACTACTATAATTTGTATATAAATATATTATTATATTTACAATGTAAATATTTAACATGCATTATATATAATAGAGCTAATTCCATATATTAATAATTCTAAATTAAAATTAATTAATTCTAAAATAGAACTAATTCTATATATATTTTAGTTATATTGTAGGCATATGTATAGTTAAAAGAAATAAAATATTTGGAAGATTTTAAAAGATATATACATCTATGTATGATGTATGTATACACACATATGTATATAATTATATATATCTATAATTTCTTTTAACTATTTCTATCCACAAAGAAATTATTTTCCATGGAATGAATTAGTTCCAAATGAGAGTTATGCTTTATGTGAAATATGTAGATAAACAAAGCAAAACAAAAGAAATTTAAAAACTGTTTCTACAAGGTTCGCCATAGTTGACCTTTATGCCGTCCATTGTGTTTAAAATGTATCTTTGACATCACAAATCCTGACGATATCTGTGTCAGTAAAACAGTGTATCTGGGGAATCAATAACTAACTCTCTCCTCTTCCAGGACCATGCAGCAGAAGTAGAGAGCAAAAAGGGAGAATTGCAGAGTCTGCAGGGTCACCTAGCGAAGCTGGGTGCTCTGGGCCGCGCTGAGGACCTTCACCTCCTCCAGGGCAAAGCGGAGGACTGCTACCAGCTGTTTGAGGAGGCCAGCCAGGTCGTGGAGAGGCGGCAACTTGCCCTCTCCCACTTGGCAGAATTCCTGCAGGGCCATGCCTCTCTGTCAGAGGTTCTCCACCGGCTGAGGCAAACAGTGGAAGCAACCCACAGTATGAATAAGAAACAGTCTGACTTATTAGAAAGGGACCTCAAGGATGCTATCCGAGATGTGAAAACATTAGAAGCTACTGCCATCAGTCTTGATGGCCTTCTTACCAAAGCCCAATACCATCTCAAAAGTGGAAGTTCTGAGCAGAGGACTTCCTGCAGAACTACAGCTGATCATCTCTGCTTTGAATTAGAGAGGATCCAGAACCTTCTGGGAACCAAGCAGAGTGAGGCAGACGCCCTGGCAGTATTGAAGAAAGCCTTCCAAGAGCAGAAAGAGGAGTTGCTGAAAAGCATTGAGGACATCGAAGAAAGGACTGACAGAGAGCAGCTGAAAGAACTAACCCGCCAAGCGCTTCAACAGAGGTGAATGGAAACTGCGTGGAAGCCGGTTGTCTCGTGTACTTTTTATTTGGTCTGGAATGAACTCTTGTGCAAAACTATAATAGTACCAGATTTAGCTACTTATTTTAAAAATATTTTGAGGGGACTTCCCTGGCGGTCCAGTGATTAGGACTCTGTACTTCCACTGCAGGGGCACGGGTTCGATCCCTGGTCGGGGAACTGAGATCCCGCATGCCTCGTGGCCAAAAAAAAAAATATTTTGAGGATAAAATTAGTGACTATTTTAACACTTAAGAAGTGCTAAAATTTCCTTGTTTTCCTTAAGGACTTTCCTAAGAGGTATATATAAGCCACTCTTATTTACCATAGAGTATATTGATCATATCGTCTATTTTTAAGCAGTTTTTAACTGATAGAAGAAAGGACTCGTCTTCTGTAACAAGAATGAAAGGCAGAGGAGAAAGAAAGTGAAGTAGATTTGTATTTCTGGTGGTAAAATATGAGGTAATTTTTCCCGGTGGCTTCTAGCCTCTCAGAAAGGACTGGAGTGAGGTCCTTAGTTGAGAGTGAGTGACAGGAAGTTGTGGGGAGAAAACGTAGGGGAAAATGGGGATGAAGCCTCTGGTGCTTGGTAAGTGATAAGCTGCCATTTGAGATTTGTATTCATTCACTTGAAGGGGAACCAAACAGCCTGGCAAAGTGGTTCTCCCCCACTACTTTTACCTGTTTGCTTAGAGGTGTGGAGAATGCAGAGAAGTGGGTTTAAGCAAAGTCGGGGTTTTGTCAGGTGAGATTAACAGAGAAGCTAGGGCGTCAAAGTTATATTTCCGCAGTAAATTTGAGAAGTAATTTTTTACTATAGCGGTCTTTTCAACCTTCTTTTTCCTTCTCAGTAGAACTTCTCCCCACTCATCTTCTCAGCATTGCTTTCTCTTGCCTTTTTCAGGGGGCAAAGAAACAGCAGAAATGCATTCATGCTAAGGCGCCCGTAATTGATAAAGATTATATTGACCCTGCCACAGTCATTGCCATTTGCTTCCTTTTAACCAGAATCAAACATCAAGCTAAGGCTTTGGTTAGGTGATAATGACTCCTGAGGTTATATGCCTCATGGGCAATAAGCTATCTGACTAGCTTAGCAATAAATTTACAAAAGGGAATAAAATTTGGGAAGGAAAAATGGCCTCCAGAATAAGGGTAGAAGGACGAGCGAAGTGTGGCAAAGGAGCAAATGGCTCAGCCAGGAAATGAGCGGTAGGGTTGGCGCTGCACGGCCCTTCCTCGCAGGCTCGGTTCCAGCAGACCAGGAGATCCTAAAATTGCTGGAGGAGGCCTGGGTTGGGCTCGAGAGCCACGTCAGTACCCACAACACTGAACTCACCAAGGTTGCGCAGAGGCTACGGAAAATGTGGCTTGGAATCTATTGATCATTAAATCCCAGTCATACCATACTCATGTGTTACTGGGTGACCTTGAGCAAATCACCTCTCTTCTTATAAAATGGAGCTATTTTGATAATGCCTGCTCCTAGCCGCTTTGCTTTGGGAATTAAATGGGATAATGCATATAGTCAGCACTATACCAAAATGCAAGAACTACAAGAGTCAGTGGCGGCCTCTCTGTGACCACTTTTTTTACAAATACTCAAATATTAATATATTAAGGACCAAAAAAACCCATGATCATTTTCTAGTGGTAATCTTTTCAAAAAGTAGGTAAAGTTTTATTTTTAAATATTACTATTAATATGAGTCGAACTTCATGGCACAGAAGAATTTCTTTTTTTTTATTTCTTTTTTATTTCTTTTTATTTTTGGCTGTGTTGGGTCTTCGTTGCTGTGCGTGGGCTTTCTCTGGTTTCGGGGAGCGGGGGCTCCTCTTCGTGGTGGTGCACGGGCTTCTCATTGCGGTGGCTTCTCATTGCGGAGCCTTCTAGGCACGCAGGCTTCAGTAGTTGTGGCGTGCGGGCTCAGTAGTTGTGGTTCGCGGACTCTAGAGCACAGGCTCAGTAGTTGTAGTGCACAGGCTTAGTTGCTCTGTGGCATGTGGGATCTTCCCAGACCAGGGCTTGAACCCGTGTCCCCTGCATTGGCAGGCAGATTCTTAACCACTGCGCCAGCAGGGAAGTCCCCAGAAGAATTTCTTACCAATGACCTTTCAATAAGTACTCACCTACTTTAACTCCAATGTTGGCCCTAGTCAAAATTCTTATACCACCAAAGCAAAATAGAAAGAGAATACAAACTTAATAGCAGTTTGAAGGTGAATAGTAAGAATGACTTAAAATGTTTTTAAGGTACAGTCTGAATTATGCAAAGTTAACTTTAAAAACATCTTTATCCATTGATATACATGAATTGCTCTGTTAAAAGCTTTTCTAGCTACCAATATGCATGCTTTATGGAAAGGAAATACTAGTTCACTACCTTTAGTAAATTAATGATAAAATAACATTTTAATTTGCAGGTTGAGAGTTTTCAATCAGTTAGAAGATGAATTGAATTCTCATGAGCATGAACTATGTTGGCTGAAAGACAAAGCTAAGCAAATTGCTCAGAAAGATGTAGTCTTTGCACCTGAAGTCGACAGGGAGATAAACCGCTTAGAGGTTACCTGGGATGACACCAAAAAACTAATTCATGAAAAGTAAGTAAAAAACTTCTCAGTTTTTGTTTTTAACTTTCTACTTAATTTATGACATTGGGCCATTGCCTGTTGATTTGCGTTGGTGTGATCAGGAGTTTAATATCTTTTGCCAACTTAGGTATTCTGTGTCTGTTTAGTAACATTAAAAATTTAGTCCTACAGAACTTTGTTGAGGAAGTTGTCTTGAGATAACAATTACATACAAAATTTGATGCTTAAAATCCAGAGTTGTCAACAGTTACAAAGTGCCACCAGGAGAGTCTTAACCCCTGATTTTCTTTTTCATTTTGTTGTATTTGTTTGTAATTGAGGTGTGTTTTACATATGGTAAAATTCATCCTTTTAAGTGTATACCCTTAAACTGTAGAAGTTTAAGAAACTCATGCAGTTGTGTAAATATCACAACTATCAAATTTCACAGTAACAGTTCTACCACCTGAAAAAATTCCCTTATGTCTCATTGTCATCAATCCCTCCCCTCACTCCCAATCCCTGGCATCCGTTGATCATTTTTCTGTCTCTGTAGCATCATCTTTTTCAGAATCACACATAAATGGATTCTTTTCGGTCTGGACAATTGTAAATAAAGCATATCTAAACAGTCATGTTCATTTTTTGGTGTATTCGTAAGTTTTTACTACACTTGGTTAAAAACCTTCTTTTACTTAGCTCAATGCACATTGTGATATGTATCCACAGAGTCCAATCTAGTTTTATAGCTGAATGACATTCCGTTTACTAGGTGTACCACAGTTGATCCATTCACCAACTAATGGATATTTGAGATCTTTCCAGTTTGGCCGACTACAAATAAAGCATCTGTAACATTCATATTTAATTTTTTATGTATACATAAGCATATGTAACATTCATATTTAATTTTTATGTATACATAAGCATCCTATAACATAAGCATTTTATGTATACATGAGCATCTGTAACATGCATATTTAATTTTTTATGTATACATGTATACGATGTATATACACTGTATATACATATTATATACTGTAGACTATTAATATAGGCTTTTAAAAATGTAACCATATTGCAAAAACTCCATTCCATGTTATTAAATATTCTCCTAAATTGTGATTTGTTATAGGTTGCACAGTATTCAATCATAAGAATGTATCACAATTTATTCACTTAGTGGCCTATTTTTAACATTTGGGTTATTTCTAAGTTTTCTCCTATTACAAATAATGGTGTGAAGGATATAATTTTACCCCAATCTTAGTGCACACCTCTTTCTTTTGAAAAATTCCTGGATGAAGAATTGTTTGCTCAAAGGCATTTTACTCTTATGAACAAAAACTCTCTTTTATTTTGACGATTCTTGGGGGATTCATATTTAATGAAAATTTGTGTTCTTAAAATGGAAAAGAAAATCTCATATGTACTTTAATTTTTTAAAAAAATAAATTTATTTATTTATTTATTTTTGGCTGCTTTGGGTCTTTGTTGCTGTGCGTGGGCTTTCTCTAGTTGCGGTGAGCAGGGGCTATTCTTCGCTGTGGTGTGCGGGCTTCTCATTGCAGTGGCTTTTCCTGTTGCAGAGCACAGGCTCTAGGCGCATGGACTTCAGTAGTTGAGGCACGTGGGCTTCAGTAGTCGTGGCACATGGGCTCAGTAGTTGTGGCTTGCGGGCTTAGTTATTCCGTGGCATGTGGGATCTTCCCGGACCAGGGCTCGAACCCATGTCCCCTGCATTGGCAGGCGGATTCTTAACCACTGCACCACCAGGGAAGTCCCTGTACTTTAATTATTGAGCAGTAGTATTTGTTTGTTTTGGTTTTTGGGTTTTTTTGGGAGGAGTGGGTTTCCTTCCCCTCAACTCACATACTATGAAGTAATTAAATCACAGATAATTTTTTTAAAAATTTAACAGATTTTGTTTTAATGACTAGGTGGATTCTTCATTCATGGAGAACATTTTGGACATTAGGATTAAGTCAGATTGGCCAGAATGCTTTTGACATCAATAGGTGGAAATAGGTTTTCCCTTGAGTTCAGTATTTATCAGAGTACACTTATGTAGTTATATATCAGGTCCGATCGTGGGGGAACTCTTCCCTATCCTGATATGTGGCAATAAATGATGTATTTTCTTAATCATTACAGCCAGGGTCTATGCTGTGGACTTATTGACTTAATGAGAGAGTATCAGAATTTGAAGTCAGCTGTAACTAAAGTCCTAGAAAATGCCAGCAATGTGATTGTAACCAGAACTACTGTAAAAGATCAGGAGGACCTTAAGTGGGCTTTAGCAAAGGTAATAATTCAAGATGTATTTATTTTATTAGACTTTGTTAGTAGATTTGTTTTTACGCACAATGCATTCCCTATAAAACTCTTGTCAGTATATTTAGATATAGCTAATTCATGCTGACAAGCTCAACTTTTTTTTTTAGGAATACTTATATTCTGGGATTCTAGCAATTTGAGAAAATTATATATATCTATATATCTGTATAGCTCATTATTACCAGTGGTTTCTGCATAAGGTCAACCATGAATTAAATTTCTTAGAGGCAAAGGGTTATAAATTCTTGACATATCTCTGGTTGTTCTATTAATTAAGGAAACATTTATGTCCATAGCATGCAACTGCCCAGCAGGAAATGTGTCATAAACAGAAGGAATTGGATGATTTTACCAATAAAGGAAAACAGTTGTCGTCTGAGCTGAAAAAAATTCACAGTGGTGATTTCGTCTTGGTGAAAACAGACATGGAAAGCACTGTGGACAAATGGCTGGATGTAAGCTCACCACCTGGGATTCTATGAATAGTTTATATATTCACATTTCTCAGTCACATTTTTGGGCAAGGATTATTCAGGAATGTGACTTCCTTTTTTAACTTTTAATGCTAAATTCAAAATGATACTCTAAAAAAAATAGTGTTCACATACAATTTAGAAATAGTTAAAAATCATTTGCTTTATTTGGTTAAATTGGCAGATTTTCTAGAATTTCATTTGATAGCTTCAATCATTACATATTTATAACTCTAAATGTTTTTCTTTTCTAAACCTTGGGATCATGGATAAAATAGAAGAATAATTTATAGACGTCTTCCAGAATATTAAACAGTAATGGATAACAATTTAAAGTAATAAGACTATAATTGTGCATTGAAAAGCATTGGACTTGTAGTTTACGTCCTTGGCTTTTAGTTCTTGCTCTGTCATTTGCTAGCTATGTGCCCATACAACAGGTCACTCGATCTCTCTGGAACTGTACATCTCAATCCATACATATTTTACATTGTTTTCTAGCTCATAATTCCTGTGATTCTGTCGCTCCCCTATTATCAATATTTAGGTTAAGAAGTTTAACCTACAGTGGATTCCCTTACTTAAGCTAAATTACTGAAGTTAGATATTGATGGTTGCATATTATAATCAAATAATTTGGGGACTTCAGAGAACCTTATCTGCCTCCACTTTTAAAATGGTATTCTTATTATGGGAAGATTGTTAAACAGTAATACTAATAATACTTTAAACATGCAGAGTAGGTTGTTCTCCTGTGCATTTACTTATTCTATAAATATGTCCAAGTCTAATTATGCACATTTTTATATCTCAGCATTACAAATAAAAGGGCTTATTGTGTCACTTTCAAAAATATATACAGTACTGCCCTAGCTAGACTCCTATCCCGTAAAATTAAACCTTAGAGTGAGTTATATTATAGTAGACTGCAACAGACCTGTTATTGTTTTCCAATTTACAGATGAAAATCAAAATTCAATCAACTCTCCTGATGACAGAAATATTTTATGTAATGGTTAGCATTTACTTGAGCCAGGAGCGCTAATTCGATTATAATAATTTTTGTAAAACTTTGTTTTCCAGTCAGAATATGAAGGAAGCATTGACATATTTAATACTTCGGTGGCCAAAGAGCATCTGAAAGTCTCAGATTTAATGATGTGGCCTCTCTTTTCTATCCCAGATATCAGAGAAAATTGAGGAAAACATGGACAGGCTGAGAGTAGGCCTGTCCATTTGGGATGATGTACTTACAAGTAAAGATGAGATCGACGGGTGGACAAACAATTCTGTCCCACAGCTGACCAAAAGCGTCAGCAACCTGAATAACAGCCTCAAAGCAGAAGAATTCCTGAAAGAATTTGAGGTAAAATGCCTTTACCTTCATATGTGAGCTTGTGGTACATCATTGACCAGCGTATAAAAAATTGTGTCTTTTTTTTTAAAGCTCATTCTTCCTTTCAAGACACATACTATACTCAGTATTTTGTAATGACCTATAAGGGAAAAGAATCTGGAAAAAATAGATATTTGTGTATAACTGAATCACTTTGCTGTGCACTTGAAACTAACACAATGTTGTAAATCAACTATATTCCAATTTAAAAAAAAAGAAAGAAAGAAAACAAACCACTGGAAAAAAAAAAGTAAAGTTCATTCTTCCTTTCAAGACACATAATTAGTGTAATAAAACTCTTTACTGTCTTTTGCTGTTTACTTGAAAGTTGATTCGGCTATGGGTAAGAGGGATGTTTTCTTGTTTGCATTTTTATCATTTCTTAGTTGGGGCTCTTAAAATATTAGTAGAAAAGTAAAGATTCATAAAATCTACAATTTGTTCCATTCATCTGAGATTATGCCACCTTCCTATCGGAAAACCAAATCGAAAATGTTTGTAATCTAATGATATTTAGTATCTATTTTTTCTTCATTCAAACAAAATGTTTGCTGAGTACTTACCACGGGTCCTGAACATTTAAGTTAGGTGCTGGATTCTTCCACTGCCTTTGCAGAAGTGGAAGAAAACTGGAGATTGGAGGGTCACAGATTTCCACGGAAAGTGGGCTTTTTAAGTTCTAGTGGCCAATTTATTTTAAATTCTTCTTTTAAACTCCCATTTCTTGCATTCATTTATTCATCTGCTCATCAGATTCCCAATGAGCACCTAAAATGTGGCAGGCACTGTTTTGGGCACTGAGAATTTAATAGTAAAACAAAGTCACTACCCTTATGGTATTTACATTATTTACATTACAATATATATCATATGTAAAATGTCAAGTGGTAATTGGGCTATGATGAAAAATGAAGTAGGGTAAGGGGAAATAGAGTGACCAGAGGTAACCTGTTTCACAAAGCAGGGGACTGACTGTGCCCTTGGTGAGGGAAGAGACTGTTCACATTCTGTGCTCCAGGGCCCAGTGCTGGGCCTGGCACACATATGGAACGTGACAGACACATGAAAGATGACTGCAGTCTGAATAAAATGTTGTTGAATCATCTGCATTGCCTAAGTTATCAGCTGTATTTACCCAAAGAACATTCTATAGGTTGTTCCTATTTCTAAGAGCAAACCTAAGTAGAGGGAATTATCCAGACCAAAAGTACAGTCAGGAGAGGGATCCCACAGTCACTTTAGTTGTTACCTTTGATGTTAAATTAACATAACAGCTCAAACAGTGGTGTGTACTGGAGTACAGCTTGCACCAGCTCACAAAAGTCACTACGTTTTCAGGAATTTTGTGAGCCAGTGATAAACACAACCATTATTAAAAATTATTAAAAATTAAATTGTAAATAACTGTACCATTAAGTTGTATTAAAAATGAAAGTAATGAATTCCCCAAACTTATCATTTCCTAATTATTATTTGACCATTACTGTTATCTGGCTCTTGAGTTATTGGCACTTATTATATCCATATGATGGAAATACTATAGAACGTGTACACATGTATGGTGCTTCCAACTCCATGTTCTGTGACATCATGCTGTAGCTCAAAATGGTGGTAAATGGGGGCTTCCCTGGTGGCGCAGTGGTTGAGAGTCCGCCTGCCGAGGCAGGGGACATGGCTCGTGCCCCGGTCTGGGAAGATCCCACATGCCGCGGAGCAGCTGGGCCCGTGAGCCATGGCCGCTGAGCCTGCGCGTCCGGAGCCTGTGCTCCGCAACGGGAGAGGCCACAACAGTGAGAGGCCCGCGAACCGCAAAAAAAAAAAAAAAAGGTGGTAAATGCTACAGATCAGGGCCAGCTGTTCAACCAGCCTGGAGGATACTCCTACTACTGACCTCTGGGATCCAGGGAGCCAGTGGGCCTCAGCCACGTTCATTATGTCCAGGTTCAGTCACTCACAGAGATGGGTTTTTTATGCTATGCTCTGTGATGCACCAGCTAGTAAAATCAGTGAGCTGGATTCAGCCTGGTGCCCAACAGTGTCGTGGCTGCTGCAGTGCAGGAAATGAAGTTTAGGTGCATAGGGGTGATTCCTTAATTTCCCAGGCTGCTTCTGCGGAAGGCCAGTGGGCCTGGCAGGCAATTCATTAATCCTTACTGGGCAAGTAAATCACTTTCTAGATTGAAGGCATCAGGAGGTTTGTTAGTGTCTACAAAGCACCAAAAGACCACATTTAAGTTGAGAGGGATACTTTATTAAAATGTTCCTTCCTGGAGCAGCCGCAGGGCACAGGGAGATCAGCTCAGTGCTTTGTAACCACCTAGACGGGAGGGATAGGGAGGGTGGGAGGGAGACGCAAGAGGAAGGGGATATGGGGGTATGTGTAGCAGATTCACTTTGTTATACAGCAGCAACTAACACACCATTGTAAAGCAATTGTATTCCAATAAAGATGTAAAAAAAAAAAAAAGTTCCTTCATGGGCCCAGATAACTAATGAAGTTTCCAAGCATCTAATTTGTTCCATAATGATTCTTTGATTATTCTTTCTTCTTCTTGTGTTAGTGTTGGTGCCAAAAAAAAAAAACACAAACAACAAAAGAAGACAAAAGTCAAAATGTTAGATGTCAATTTCCTAATTAACCTGATTTCTATTTAACCACCCTTTAAATTTCTATTTGAAATATTTCTTCTATATTACATATAGTCTACAGTAATTAAGAGGCACTCCTGTTGTGTATTTGTTTTGAAATGCTTTCTCAAGACTTTAATGCTGCCGTAGTAGCCAGTGATATTAATGCTAATAGATAAACGACAGTTAGTCTGTTGAAAATCCCCACTGACTCAAGACTTTCGGTTAATGTTTAATTTTTTCCAGGAGCATTTTTTTCCAATAAAAGAGGGTGGGAAGAAAGAAAGTTCTGCATACTTCCTCACATTCCCAGTGAAAGTTAATGGTGACATTTTTCCACGTTCACAAATAATGAGAGTCCTCAGAAAATGAAGCAGAGTTTTGGTTTTAGTTTTTTGTTTTGTTTCATTTTTTTTACCCTGGGTTAAAGTTGGGGCTTTTTGACAGAGTTAATGCTTGAAATTATTGAATGCCAAGTATAACATGTCATTGTTTTGATTAGTTATGTTTTTCCCCTTTGTCTTTTATTTTGCAGTCTGAAGTTAAAAAGAGAGCATTAAGATTAGAAGAACTTCATTCCAAAGTTAATGATCTTAAAGAATTAACTAAAAATCCAGAAACACCACCAGATCTTCAGGTAAGCACTCAACAAGTTTGTAATAACTCTATATACTATACACTCTCAAAAAAGTGTATATATATGTCCACATATATATACACACACACTTTATGTATTTATTTACAAAGTACATGTATATGTATATGTATATGTGCGTGTATATTCTTATTGTTATCATTGTAATTCCAAGCAAGCACGTAGACGTTATCAGATATGGGGGTTAAAATATTAGCATTTTTAGAATTCCTTGTGCTAGTATTAATAGCTTATTTCCAACTCAAATAGTATAGTAAGATTAGTTCCTTTTCTCCTTACTAAATTTTGGAAGTGGTAGCATCCAACTTGCCTCATGGACCATTTTAAGCCTACACAGAGACAGAAACCACATGTATGAATATTGATATTCTTATTGACACTTTTCTAATCCATTTACTGAATAATGGTGTTTGAGGGATCACGACCCCACATCTCCCTTCAAGGCCCTTTAGATGGCGCACGTCCACAGGCACCAGGAGACAGGCCAGGCAGGCCAGGTCTGACCAGGCAAACCGGGCTGCTTCAGTGAGGGAGCCTGGGAGCAGCCAGCCCCGGGCTTGGGGCCAAGGGTTCTAACTCATTACTTTAAGCTCTCTATTTGTTGCTGCCCTCATCTTCTCTCTTCCTGTTTCTTCCTTATCTACTCTTTCTTGCTAACAAGTCAATTTTGTTTGATCACCTATACTTTTCCTCTGACCCAAGGCTGTGTATCCCTCAGTTAGTGTCATTGGTGGCTGATATACTTGTACCAGAAGGTTAGAAGTTTCACCTGAAGCAAGAATAGGCAAAAGGGAGGCTGATCATGTAGAGAACTGAAAAGGAGAGCTTGTGCGTATCAGGGGCATGAACGGGTAGCAGCTGGACTTGCCAGAGTGAAGGTGGAGGCCGGGTTTTGAGAGGGAGCTTCTGTTGTTCTCTGGTTTCTCTCTTACACACACACCCTTACCTATACTCAGGGAGGAAGTATGGGGGTGCCTGCATCTTACCTCAAAATGAGAAGGATTTTGACGGTACTGTCTAGAGAGCATGGCATATGCCCCCTGCAGCTGGCAGACACAGGAGTCTAGTATCTAACTCCCACCACGTAAGACCTTAAGGGTGAGAGACAGGCTGGCTGACGGCTGATGTATTTGCCAAAGGAGAAATGATTGTTTTGAGTGGCCTGCATCGCAGAGTCATCTGGGATGAAATGCCAGCCTGTGACCTCTGGCCCAGAAATGAATTATGAAAGGAAAGGAGGAGGAGAGCATTACTTGTGTGCATCTCAGGGTACCTAAGAAGGCTTTCTGGGGGATGAACAGGGCTCGGCAGCTAGGAGTTAAAGAGATGTACAAAGTCAGCGAGTAGAAAGAATGTGAAGAAAGACCAAAAAAGGCACTTGGCCTCTTTCTCCACCGGAGGCTTCCTGTTTGCAGCTGGTCTGAGCTGAGGGTAGGAAAAAACATCTTAGCTTTCAGTTCAAAGTTTTGATTATTAAATGGAACTAGATGTTCTAACTGAGGAATTGAAACTGCTTTGCAGTGGATCAGGATTATAAGTCCTTTTATTATTATGCGTGGGGCTAGAGAAATTCAGGGCCCTCCCAAAATCAGTCATCCAGGGAGGAGAGAAGAACTAGCCTCACCGAATATTTTAAATAGGAGACAAAAATGACGTTTCTCCATTATAAAATCCCCAAGTGGTGCTTGTTCCAAGTAGCGACTACTTCAGGACGAAAAGTGTGTATTTCCCGGGAGAACGAAGAGCAGGTTTTTGGTCCCCACCTTGGTTACTCCGTGTGAGTCGAGCTGTGCTTTGGAAATGGGATTTTGTGGATTCCCTGGAACCTCAGTCAAAGCTTCCACTTTAAAAAGTCCAGTGTTAACGGTAATCCTCACTCTTTCCACTTTCCCATTACTTAAGATATTTGGCAACTTGTACCCACTGATTTTCCTTCTTAGAAAAGTTGAATTAGCATCCATGGTTAGGCTTCTGCGATTTTTACAGTTAAGCTGCACGTGAACGAATCCTACTGAACGAGTGCTCTGGTCTTCACAGATTTTAATGAAATCTTACTTTATGTTTTAGTTTATAGAAGCCGACTTAAGGCAGAAACTGGAGCATGCCAAAGAAATTGCCGAAGAGGCAAAAGGAACCTTGAAAGAGTTCACCTCTCAGAGTGCACAAGTGGAGAAGTTTATTAATGACATTGCAACCTGGCTGACAAAACTAGAAGAATCGTTGATGAACTGTGCCCAAACTGAGACTTGTGAAGGACTGAAAAAAGTGAAGGTAAGTCATAAACTATCACTAAGTGTTTACATTTCAATACTAATACTAATTCTCCTGTTTTTCGGTGACTATAATAGAAATGTAACCTCTGTTATCAATTACCCATGTTAACACCAAACCAACTAATTCATGATATAGGAGACAGCAAAGCAAATAACAGATGGAGAATTGAATGCAGGTGGTAAGAAACCAAAGACAAATATTCTAAAAACAGAAAGCATGCATTGCTATAGGACCTACTTACAGGTTGTACTTGTTAAGATTTTTTTAATAAAAAGGTGGGAGCCTATAGAAGAACTGTTTGAATTTCTACACATTTTCAAACTTGAATGCTTAGTAGTTTTTCATCACTTAATTACTTTTATTGGTCAGCATGACTGCTTTCATTCTGAGAGGGATATATATATATATATATATAAAAATATATATATATATATATATATATTTTTTTTTTTTTTTTCAGTACGCGGGCCTCTCACTGCTGTGGCCTCTCCCACTGCGGAGCACAGGCTCCGGACGCGCATGCTCAGCGGCCATGGCTCACGGGCCCAGCCGCTCTGCAGCACGTGGGATCTTCCCAGACCGGGGCACAAACCCGTGTCCCCTGCATCGGCAGGCGGACTCTCAACCACTGCGCCACCAGGGAAGCCCCGAGGGATATATTTTTAAAAAATGGTTGAGAAAACAACATATGTGTTCTGTGTTCTTTTAGCATATTTTCTTACTGTACTTGAGACTAAGGACGTACGCTTTTAAAATTAACTACCGGTGCTTTTGATGTGGCCTGTGATCCTGAAACAAAGCCCAAGTAGCCCATGGAAGATGTGAACATAGGAGGGTGACTCCATTAATATAATAGCTTCTAATCCACTAACTAAACCCAAGATCCTGGGCTGGAATCCACAAAGACCTTTTCAATTTGCTTGAAATCCTAAACTATAACCCCAATCCTAGCTACCTCTCAACAGTGTTTGCCCTTGTTCCCAAGGAGAACTGGGCAAAATTCTGAAAGAATCAACACAGATCTATCACAAATACTCAAAAAAAAAAAAAAAAAAAGTCCGACAAAAGTATATACATTATTGAGTGGATTTCAACAACATCACTTTCCAAAAAACATTCCAGAGTGGAGTGTATGGAATATTTCTCTTGAACGTGATGAATATCCTTCATGGCATATTTTTATTCTGTAGGAAATACAAAAAGAACTTCAAAGTCAGAAAAGCAACATCAGTGCCACCCAAGAAAATCTCAATAGCTTGTGCCGCAAGTACCATTCAGTGGAGCTGGAGAGCCTGGGCAGTGCGGTGACGGGGCTGATGAAGAGACATGAGGCTGTGAGCCAGTCCTGCTGCAAGACACAGGCCAGCCTTCAGGATTCTCTGGAAGAACACTTCAGTGGTGAGCTCTGACAGGTCTTAGCTTGAACAGTTTGTTTACAAGACACGGTCCAAACCAAATGCTGCCTAGAAACTGCCAGAAAACTTTCCACAAGAGTAGCGTTTTAAATTTGTGTGTGTGGTGAGATTTGAGCAATCAAATTGTTGTGGTTGGGCTCTCACCATACGCAGAATTCTTCCTTTTTCTCCTTAAGAGAGTAGGAGTCCGCCATCTTGAGGAATCTGAACTCCATCTGGATTTTCTGTGTAGAGCTCATTTATGTGGAAAATGAGTCCCACCGCTATGATGAAGTGAGACGGTAAACCTGGATCTTAGGAGAGGCTGTGAAACAGCAGCCATGTAATTCAGGAAATTGCTGGTCATATGTCCCTGACTCGGCCTCCCACACAGCTGTGCCTCTGCTGTGGTGTGAATGTAAGATGCTCTAAGTCAGCGTGGTGGGCAGAGGAGATGGTTCTTCCCTTTGCCATAAGAATGGCTTTAACGCCTCTAGAGCATTGCTCAATCTGACATAATCAGGCAATTATCTTTCTTTACCGAAAGAAACACAATGGGAAATCAAACATGTCAGAAATACGAATTTCTTTTCAGTCTTATATCTGAGATAATTTCTCAGTTCTACCATGAACAGTCATGATTATAGTTCATACTGTATTATATTCTATATTATTATCGTTGTTGTTTTCTTTCTGGAATATTTGTTGTAAGGCAAGATGCAATGGGCTGAAGGCCAGAATTAATTCATCGTGGTCATCCTGGAAGCTCTTTCAATGTTTTGGATGTATTTCTTATTTTCGTTACTTTCCAAAGAGTCTATGCAGGAATTTCAAGAGTGGTTTTCTGGAATAAAGGCAGCGGCAAAGGAATCATCAGATAGAACCGGGGACAGCAAAGTTCTGGAGGCAAAGCTCCATGATCTTCAGGTATGCAACCTGGCACTGCCTTTCCTTCTTCCCTAAACTGCACTCAAGTGCCTTCAAGTCAGACCTAAATCATCTATTTCCCCAAACTTTATTTTCTTCAAATTTTTCTTCTTCCCTAACAGAATGAGGTTTCTTGACTTGAAAAGAGATAGTTAATATATGAAAAGTAAGTTGAGAAAATGTTAGAATTTCTAGATCCCTTTCCTCTCTTTTTTAGCCTGTTGATCATTCTTTGGAATTCATTCAGAACTAAACCTAATTTCAGTTTTTATAGCAGTAAAAGCATAAATAATTGTATTTCTTTAACATCATTATCATGAAGGAGTTTTAAGAAAGAAGACATGGCTTGTGTAATTTTAATAACCTATCATCTAAATTTGGAGCTACGATATATTCAAATAAAAGCAATAGATATTATAGATTTTATAGGTGTTACAGACAATGAAAAATGTATAAATTCTGGTAAGGAAGGCCATTGTGACGGAGAGGTAAGAATGATTGACAGGAGCCTAGGTTCAAATTGAGTTTTGGCCAGGTTTTTCAAGCGACTGATCTGAGCAAAGCACTGTGTTAAGTCTTATAAAAATAGTTTTAGAAAGTTAATGAGGAGCGTGAGGATTTTGTGGCCTAATGGGTGATGGCAATCATGTAGATAACTCATTAGCAGTCAGGGTAGGAAGAGCATTATAATACAGGAAGCGGAAGAGCATTATAATACAGGAAGCAGAAGAGCATTATAATACAGGAAGCGGTTTTGCAGGAGGCTTGGTGAATTCAGATGTGGAGTTGTCCCCTTTGACGCTTGAGATGCAGTGGAATTCCATGAAGAAAAGTCTGAGTGACGATCACAAATGCCACCGTGGAGCTCAGTGGAGAGGCAGGGGTGGCACAGCAGTCCTGGGCTTCTTGTGCTCTGTTGAAGCCACGTGCATATGCATATGATCTTCCAAGGAAGAGGTGCACACCAAGAAAATAAGGGATCTGAAGACAGGGGGTCAGACAAGGAGGAGGGGTGGAGACAGGTAACCATGTGAGGAGGTGGAGCCTGGACCAGATTGGGATGGTGGGAATGGGGAGAGACTGAGCACAGACCTTGATGAGAGCATCATCCTTTCCAGCTCGATGCTGCTCGCAGTTGGTCCTCAGTGGTTCCAGTGACTGCCTGGCACCGTCCTCCGTTCTGAGTCTTGATTATATCCAATTGTATACATCATTCTCACACCAGCCTTGTCAAAGGCCTCTTCCTTTGGGCTCTGTTTTTCTTCTCTTGCTCCACTTTCTCAGGTCAGAACTGTAATTAATGCTCCCATGCAGCAGGGTCTTTGAATAATAGCAAATATTCTCTATTACCTTTATTTCCCGAAACAGAACCTTTTGGACTCTGTCAGCGATGGGCAGAGCAAGCTTGATGCAGTGACTCGAGAAGGGCAGACTTTGTATGCACATTTGCCTAAACAAATTGTCAGTAGCATTCAGGAGCAAATTACAAAGGCTAATGAAGAGTTTCAAGCATTTCTGAAACAATGCCTTAAAGACAAACAGGCTCTTCAAGACTGTGCTTTGGAACTTGGGAGGTAGGTTGTTTTGACAAGCGTAGACTTCATCATACACAGAATATATTTTCAGGATTTAAAGACCCGTTGGGAATAAACAAAAAATATTTGAAACTGTGAGTTTAAATTATAATAAGTTTTGACCTTAAGTACATGTTCATACTAGGACACTAATTGATTGCTCAAACTCTGATGGCATCATTTGGCTTTATTTTCTAGATAGAAAAAGAAAGGAATTATATTCATTAATAATTTTTAATGGCATAAATGCATGTATTTTTTTGTCTCTTTGGCTAAATCGAGATGTTAGAGTTTTGATACCCAGGTTTTAGATTACCCAAGTCCTTTCCTGTGTCTCCTTCTGCTGGGTTGGAATTATGGTGGAAAACACTTATTGTATTTCTCTGAATCAAGATTCCAGTCAGGAAGCTATGTCAACAGGGGTGAATATAAAATTAGAAAGAAAAAAATTTTCTATTGCTAGGAAAGGAAAGATGTCAGTATAATCAAAATGCCTTTTTGGTTGGCGAGTAATGTGTCTGACTCTTGTCAAGGTTTCTTAGAGAATTTACGTTGTTTTCAAAACTTAAGAGCCCTAGAGCTCTTGTGCCACATTCAAATCCCCATAAGGTACAAAGACACAGAGATGACTTTCCCTTCTTCTCCCAGGGCTTCCACTGCCCCATTTATCCACTGGCCCCAATTCAGGGTCTTTGTAGTAAGACACAAACTTGAGTGCCCACTGACATGGGAATGTTATCTTGTTGGTAATTATTAGCTATAATTACCAAGGAAATCAACTCAGCAAGATGAGGTGCTTCTTTTTTTTTTGCTTGTATCTCAAGAGAAATGTCCAGAATTTGTCATTTTGTTACTGAAATAAGGGATAATTTAATTGGCTTATTGTCGAGTTTTCTTCTCTACTTGAAAATTCATGAGATCTTAATTGCCATAGACACTGTGACCTCAGATATTGGAATTTATTACTATAATGAGGATATTAAAATTTCTCTAAGGTGTGTTTGTTTTCTTTAGCTTTGAAGATCAACACAGAAAACTGAATGTTTGGATCCATGAAATGGATGAAAGATTAAGTACAGAAGACTTAGGAGAGAGTAAGCAACATATTCCTGAGAAGAAAAACGAAGTCCATAAAATTGAAATGTTTCTGGGAGAACTGCTGGCTGCAAGGTAGGGTGCAGAAGTGGAATAGATTCTTTCCCTACTAACAAGTGTTTGTTTGTCTGGTTGGTTGGGTATTTGGGTTGGTTGTTGGCTGGTTAGTTGGTTAGTTGGTGGAGGTTATGTTTCTATCCCCGAATGTGTGGCATACAAATGATTGTGCAGTGTTTCTGTGGCAGTGTGGTGATCTGGAGAGAGCATCGGGTTGGAGGTAAGGAGCTGGTTTCCATCCCAGTGACATCTCCCTTTGCTCAACAAATTGGACAGGCCACTCATTTCCTATATTTCTTGATATTAGCTTTTAAGCATTGTGATAATAATAATGATAATAATAAAAATATATTTTCCTCTCGGGGGTTATTATAAGGATATAAGGTGATTATAAAGATACCCTTCATTTACAGAAATAAATGAGACCCCAATTTCCATATATTCTTCACACACATCAGCCTCCAGCACCATTTCCAATCCACCCCATCCTCGTAATATTCTTAGGAAAGCAAAAGGTGTATGGTCATGAAGTCTGGCTGTCCTAGAGTTTCGTTTTCTCCACTGCAATATTTGTCTCCTTATTGCTTGCCAACTGAGCAAATGTTTCTGACTCCTTCTCAGGCAGAGTTCTCTGGCCTATGCTTTGGACTCCACCACTTTCATGGCTTTGCTCCCTCAATTTACACTCCACCCCTGGCATTTTCAGTTGCTTCATTGGAACTCTTGCATTGGAAGATAGAACACTTTCCACTAGGGGAGGGCAGCTTGAGCCAAAACTCTTTTAACTGTCTCACTGTCGTCTTGCAGAGCAGATACACTTTGAGCAGCAGAAGGCTGGTATCCAGCCTGCTTGATCAACCAAATCAGCAACCATGATCAACTGAGTAAAATTTGCCTAATTCAGATCATACTCATTCCGTTTCCTCTGAATCCTCTTTTTGGTCAAGCATGCTAAGTATTCCTTGTCTTGAAAAAAACAAGCATACAAACAAGTATACAGACAGAACCCATACTGACAGCTGTTGTTGGTGTGATAGTTTGATGACTATTATAAAATTTCCCTGGAATGTTTTGGTCCCAACTCCGTGAGCCTTTACCATGGGGTAAACACTTTGTTGATTTTGTTACTGAACTCAGGTTAGGCTTCTCATCACTCAAGAATCCAATACTGAGAGACAAGTGTTGGGTGAAAGGAAAGATGGCTTTATTGAGGAAGCTGGCAATCCTGGGGAGAAGGTAAACTCATGTCCCAAAGAACCAGCTCCCCATTGCTGATCAGAGGGCAAGAGCTTTTAAAGGAAAGCTTCAAGGGTGCGCAAACAGAGACTATGTGCAAAACAGTACAGTTAGCTTCTAGAATCATCTTGAAACTGATCATGCAGTAAGTAGTCTGGTCAGTGTCATACTGATTATTTTAAGCACAGTTAATTTTCAATTCCAGGGTCGGTTTGTTACAATTTCCTTGAGGCCAGTATCTGGCATTGTGCAAAGCCACAGATTCAGTCCTGCTCAAGAGGGAGCAGCTTATGTCATGGCTACAACCTGGTCACCATGCAGTTAGCTTTTTTCCCTCTGGTGGAGGTTTTAGTATCTGCAAAACACCTCAGGAATGTGCATCAGACACTTACGTATCTTCAGGGAGGAACTAAAGATTCTGTGACTCTACTGTCCTAATCGTTAACTGTTTGAGCCTGCTCCTTTGTGACTCAAGGAGGCCTGGGAGACTACAGCTTTCCTATGAACAGAGAGACAGGGGACCCAGAAGGGCTTTTTTACCTGGGAGGGCCCCACAAGGTCCTGCTCAGTTTCAATTTAATAAACCCCAACCCAATGGTGAGTATCTCAAGGCCAGAGACCATCAGGTCTTTATCATCTTTATCTAGTATAGTGCCAACAATAGAAAATATTTGCTGAATTAACAGAATAATAGCATTATTCTAACTCTATAACTTCCTGAAAATTATACTGCACTTTATTTACTTTTTAAATCTTGACTCTTGTTTAGGTACAGTATTACATGGCCAGACCTACTTCTCTCCTCCTTTCAAACATTTGAAATGACTTTACATATTCTTCCTGAGCTATTACTCTCTGATATTCCAAGACCAGATGCTAAGAGTCCTTAGGTGTGTTTGCTCCCAGCTTCTTTAGCGCTGGGTGCTTCTCAGGGTGATCCTAATGTGCTCTGCTGGTCTCCCAGCTTCTCCAGCTGAGTCATCTGACTTCTTTTACTTGCTTGCCACTTGCTCCCCCCTAGTCCTTTGGATTTTTTTTGTCATAATATTTTCCAGTACTTTGCATATCTCGGGGGGATGTCCTGTATTTTTCAAAAGAACACCAAACTTGAGAATCATTGAATTTTTATCATCCATTAAGCAGTTCTCCTCATGGTAACAAGTGATATCTGTCATCTTGAACTATTATTTAACTCACATCTTTGCTTAAGCCACTTTCATGTCTCACCTTCATGTCTCAAGCAGATTGCAAGTAAAAGAGATGTATTTTAAAGAATATGTAATGTTGTATAAGTCTTATGTATCTCACAGAGGCCCATAGAATGCTCTCTACATACATAGTAGGAAAAAAAAAAAAGACAATGTAGGAGACGGACTTCCTATTCTTTTTCTAGCATTCACAACAGTTTGCGTTATGTCATCTGTACTCTCCCTTCTGGTATCCCAGGCATTTCCTGATAGATGTGCTGATTGGAATTCAGACATCCATGAAACAAGATGAAGCCTACCCAGCCACATATGATAATGTTTTCCCTTGACCTAATTAACATAACCCCAAACTGAGATGAGAAAAGTTCCCAAGATACAACAAAGGAACCCATAAGTATTCATAAGATGGCCTTTTGAAAGAAACTTTTTTTTTTTTTGGCATTTTATCTCTGCCAGACATCATGCTGGGTCCTGGGATATGAGATGAATGTAACAGCCTTGGCTTCTAGAAGGTGAAAGCCTTGTGGATTGAGACAGACAGAGTGTATGAGGTGAGAGAGTAAGACAGGCAGAGGGCACCCGGAAGAGGAGTCATCATGATGCTTCCTGGGGATGTGATAACTACACTGAGATTTGAAGGGCCAATCAGAGAAGAAGCAGAAGAGAGCAGAAGAGTTTTAACGAAGCAGGAGTCTCCGTGTGTATACAATAGATACATAGCGTTTGGGGAATTTCAGGGAGCTGTTTATGGTTAGAGCATTAGCTAGGAATGGAGAAAAGTTAGAGATCGGCTTGAAGAGGCAGGCCTGGGCCATTTCCTGAAGTGAATCCCTAACAATACAGTGGGCTGGCATCTAGGCATAGCACAGAGCGAATCAAATCCCCCATGTGAATTGACTACATTCAGAGAAACCACAGGGAACGAGGTAGCCAGCCCTCTGAGGGCCCCCAGCATCCTCACCGAAAGGCATGTCAGCTGTGAGCTCTTGTCTGGTCACTGCTCTAATGTCAACAATCAGTTATCACTCCCCTGTGCTCCAGAATGTCAGAATTAAATTTTTGTTTGTTTGTTTTCTTTAGAGAGTCTCTTGACAAGCTTTCCCAGAGAGGGCAGCTTCTCAGTGAAGAAGGCCATGGCGCTGGGAAAGAAGCCCGCCTGTGCTCCCAGCTCCTCACTAACTATCAGAACTTACTCCGAAGGACCAAGGAGAAGCTCCGGAGCTGCCAGATGGCCTTGCAGGAGCACGAGGCCCTGGAGGAAGCGCTGCAGAGCATGTGGTCCTGCGTGAAAGATATGCAAGACAGACTGGCCTGTGCAGAGAGCACCGTGGGGGGCAGAGACGCCTTGGAGAGACAGCTGTCACAAGTGCAGGTGCGCGGGGCGCCGGCCCGACACGGCTGCCTTCGGAAGACTTTGAGTAGATTCACAGATGGTTCAGTTGGGTCCTCGTTGTTCTGCGAGCCTCCACGTGAGGAGTATGTAGGCAGAATGGAGAAACTGGGCAAAAAGGATTTGGAGGGATCATTTTTCTCTTTTGTAAAGGAATATTTTTGTTCAAATAGCTTTAAAATAATTTTTGCGGTTTTTTAGTAAACATTTAGCAAACATTATGGAAAAGCTACTCTACTCTAAGCACTATGCAAGTTGATAGGAATATAGAAACAAAAATTAGTCCTTGCATTCTAGGAGTTCACAGTTAGTGGGAGACACCAACCTGTAACTTGTTACTTGCAGTGCAGCCTGTATGTAGGGGCCATGACTGAAGTACAAAAGAGGCTACCAACCCAGCCTGCAGTCAACGAAGGTGAGCTTGAAAAGCAGAAATGAGCCAGGCAGTGAAAACGGGACTGTTAAGTTTTTGACAGGTGTGTCTTCATTTTCAGAATGACTTCTTATTTCTCTGATGCAAAATTCAGTAAAGTTCCATTTCTAGGCTAGTGGCCCAGAGTTTTCCAAGAACTTAATCGGAGTTCATCTCTGACTCCCAGACTCCCGGACATCTAATATTTAAGTAAGGTGTTACAGTGCAGTAGGGCACAGAGTTTGACGTTGTTGTTGTTTTTTCATTTTAAGATGAGTAAGGTGTGCCCTACCTTGATTCTCATGGGAAACATGGCCGTTTTTCAAAACATCAGAAGGTTTTAGTAATCCTGCTGACAAGTGTTCATTCTTCCTTCATAGGATATTCTCCTGATGAAAGGTGAAGGGGAAGTTAAACTGAATATGGCCATTGGCAAAGGGGAACAGGCCTTGAGAAGTAGCAACAAGGAAGGTCAGAAGGTAATCGAGACTCAGCTACAGACGCTTAAAGATGTGTGGGCTGACATCATGAGCTCCTCCGTCCGTGCTCAGAGGTACAGAGCCTATTTTTAGTGTTTCTTTGCCTGACTCAAACCCAGTGGCTTAGTAAAATGATGGTGCACGCTGAGGGTATCCTGCAGGAGAGTTTCCAAGCATATTATTAGAGCTAGTTGTGTGCGTGTCTGTCTTTGCCTAGATGGTATTTTCTGTAACTGCAAAGGCCAGTTTTGTTTGTTTGTTTACTTACTTTGTGTGTGTGTGTGTGTGTGTGTGTGTAATATTTGCATCTCCCATCATACCTCTCGTGGAATTGTACCTCCTTTCAGTTCATCAAAGCAAGGATATGTGGTCTTTAACAACTTTAATAACTTTTTGCTTTTTAAGGGAAATTAAGTCATTGGCAACTATTAGGCTTACATATAAATCTTTTTCTCAACCGAAGTAATATCACTGACACTGGGGATATGGAGATATGGGGAGAGTATCTGACCACCCCGGCGATGGGGTATCCTGGCATTTAGCGTGAGGCCAACCTCCTGCATTGCGTGGACACCCTCACACAAACATCCTCCAGCTCGCCCAAACCCCCTGCACTAGACGCTGATGAGAAAGTAGAGAAGATACAGATTGTTACACCAGGTGGTGTTGTTGTTGTGTTATATTTGTGAGTGGAAGACTTTATCTTCCTCCCTCTTCTCCGAGTATCAACAAATAATCTGGCTGGCTCGTTGGACAAATGACTTTCAAAAGTCATACCAAAATACCAAAACCCATTCCAGGAGCGCTGCTTCTAAAGGTTATATGTTGGATCACTGAAGAAGTGTGTGCTCAATATGATCTTAATAAACAGATGAATAAAAGATTAAAGTTCATCACAAAACAAAACAACACCGCAGTGACTCACTGCAGTGTAAACAGTGAACCATGGTTACAACTAAAATTTGGGGAATGGTGCTTTGTTTTGTCTCCTTTAAACATGGAGTGTAGGTGGTGACTCCCAGAGTCAGCAGGACTTCAGTCTTCATCACAACTCATAATGGGCAGCAAAGAAAAAAATCAGATCCCATGATTCTGTTATTCTGTAGAGCAGACCGCTGGAGCATGAACTAAACTTCCCAATGCTTGGCAACAGGCCAGCTTCATAAAAGTGAATAGGAATACGGGTGAATATTTTCCTGATGCTAGAATAAAATGTTAAACACAAGAAGCAGCTTCAAATCCTTGATTTCCCCCTTTCAGCAAGAAATTACAGTTGGCAACTGCATTCTGAGCAGTCGCAGGGCTCAAATTATTGTGCTAAAATAATGAAACTGAACAAGGTAGGTTTTGCCCTCTAAGTGCTCGGAGGCTAGGGTAGGATACCTTCCACAAATAACAATGAAACGCTGACTCAGATTGTGTTACTGAAATGCTATGAGACTGTGGAAGAAGGCAGGGCTTGGGGTAGCTTCTGGAGAAGTGAGATTGATTTGCACTTTCTAGAAAATTCTTTGAGGAAAGAATAGGGCTTTAGGGTATGTATGATGAGGTTTCTATTGATGTAAAAGGAACAATTTGAGCAAAAGGAACAATTTGGAAGTACATTCACCACAGATATAACTCCAGGATCATAGGATTATATGCAAGGGAGGGTGTGAGGGGTCACTGAAAGTGAGTTTTGAATAGTTTATAAAGCTGAATATTGGAGGTGTTTTAAAAATGCCAGTCTGGAGAGCCTTTTACTTGACTGTCTGGAGAGCTATTTAATTGACTCTTACTTACGTGACTTTAGTGACTAAATTTCTTATATTATTAATGCACTGAACCTTCATTCCTTCACACATTCAACACAGGAGCCCTAAACATTGTGTATTATATCCTTAAGTGAAAAATCAATCTAATTATATTATTTACCCAGAAAGAATACGTTACATTTTTCACTCCTGTCACTAAATAATCATCTGACTTTAATAAGATAAACTGAGTCCAAGAAAATAAAGAATTGATGTATATTCAATAAAATTTAACTGATGCCCCAGAGCTGATGTTTTCTCAATGTAACACATGTATGTGTCTGTTCATTTAGACAATTAGCATTTGCAAGACAAATGCCCAGATGCATATGTGACTACAGCATCTTCAAGTTTGACATAGATTTATTTTCATTTGAAGAAACTGTGTTGTGGGTCAGAGGAGTCATGTTTCTCCCTGCACTTAAAAGCAGTGTTTTCATCGCTTCAATAGCATTCAGCAAAATGGCTTACATGGCTGCAATGCCCTCGTGATTGGTTTTTAGTAGAGATGTTAAGATAACTTATTTTTATAACATGTGACATTAATTCTAGCACTTTAGAGTCTGTGATTAGCCAATGGAATGACTATCTAGAGAGGAAAAACCAGTTGGAGCAGTGGATGGAATCAGTGGATCAAAAGGTAGAACATCCCTTGCAACCGCAGCCGGGTCTGAAAGAGAAGTTTTCCCTTCTGGACCACTTTCAGTCCGTCGTATCTGAGGCGGAAGATCACGCCGCAGTCCTGCAGCGACTCACCGCCAAGGCCAGGGAGCTCTACCAGAAGACTGAGGATGAGTCTTTCAAGGAAGCGGCTCAAGAGGAACTGAAAACCCAGTTTAATGATATAATGACCGTTTCCAAGGTTAGTGCTTTATAGTGAAGAAAAAAAACTTCAAGGTTCAGGTAAAGAATACACTATGGGTTGAATTATAGGAGAACTGGCTGCTCTGAAACCATGTGTACCTTTAGTGAACAGGTATTACATAAAGGGTCATTTCTCACCAATGAATGCTCATGAATTTTTCTCTTTCTGCAGTGTTGGGATTATTTTTTATTCTTTGGTTTTTCATCTTTTCTCCACTTAGAATGTTAATCAACCCACTTCTTTTCTTTGTAAGATTGCCTGAGACTCAATTGTCAGTGTTTAGAGTTCTTTTTCTTTTGCTGCCACTTACATTTGTTGTATTAAAGCAAGTCTAGTTACCTCCCAGATTTCAATCATGTACCAAGTATTTATTTCTCATTTTAGTAAAAACTGCATTTTCCTGTTCTCTAAGAAATAGACTCCTTCATGTAATATCAAGGTTTTCTCTCAGTTCTATCTCTGAATTATTACTTTCTTCCATGAGTTTTCTTTTGTGTATTTGTGAGAATGTTAAAGAAAGTAAGGGAGAAGTTTTTTCCCCCCCTTCTTGGTTTTCCTTTGGGGAACTATCTTTGTATTATTAATACTACAATTTTTAACATATGTGTTAGTTTATCTTAATTTTTATTTTGGTAGTGATTAAGAGCTATGACTTTTGAGTCAAAAAGACCTACATTTGAAATCTGATTTTGACCCTCTTTTGGATATATGACTTTGGGCATGTTACTTAACCTCTGTAACCTCTGTAGGTCCCTTCCTATAATATAGTGTTAATGATAGTATCTACATCATATGGCTGTTGTGAGGATTAAATGAGCAAATGCATTTAAAGTGCTGAGCAGAATACTGTACACAAAGGCAACACAAATAATTGCCTGAATAACAAAAATAGTTATAGTAATAATAATTAAGTGGATTATTAGTGAGGGATGTTAGTCAACATTCATTAAGCATAGATTTTTATTCTAAGCTAAACTAAAAAAATACCTAAAGGAAAATGGTTGCTTCTTCAATGTCTTTCAGTCTAATTAAAATTTGATCTTTTCATTTAAAGGTATCAAACATAGAGAAAATTCAGGAATAAGAATGAAATCTTCTCAGATGATTAAGAGACCTGTTACCTTGTCTGATTTCAGATTCTCAATAATTACTATTGTTAAAGTACTCTTTTCTTTGGCTACTAGGAGAAAATGAGGAAAGTAGAAGAGATTGTGAAAGATCATCTCATGTATTTAGACGCAGTCCAGGAATTCACTGATTGGCTGCATTCAGCAAAGGAAGACCTTCATCGGTGGTCGGATATGTCTGGAGACTCATCAGCCACCCAGAAAAAATTATCTAAAATTAAGGTCAGAAAATGGACAGACTTTTATAACTTCATTCTTTCATCGGTTCTTGAGTATCACACACCTGTGATAAAGATTCTGTAGATAAGACTTTTTATTTAAAATGTTTTCTTCCTATTTTCCATTTGTTGGTATTTATTACCTTGCCCTTAGGCAAGAGAAAAAAGGGAATTTAAAACACTTTACACTGGTGAGGAAAATAGAACATTGTCTCTAGATGCTTCTGTATGCAAATGTGCTGATTGCTATAGCATCAAAGCCGAAGAAATATGCCCCAGACTAGTGGGCTGACAAAACCAGATACTATTTTCTTGCACAGTGGAAGAAAAGCTTATGCAGTAAGTGGGTTAAACACATTTGAATAATAACTGGGAAGTGCCATTCACTTGTTTTATTCTGCCTTCCTAGCCAATAGCACAACAACATAATGGAAGACAGTACTTTAAAGGGCATTAAAACTATCACCTAGTTACTGCTTATAAGGGCAACTTAAAAAACCGAAATCCATTGATCTGAGGGAGCTGGAACAAGTATATTTCTAGTTACTTGAATATTAAATGACAATAATTTCCCCTCTGTGGAAATAATAGATTTTAATCTGAAAACTAGGCAGTGATGAAATCCTCAGTTGTTTAGTTATAGATGAGGAAATGCTGGAATACGTAGTATAATTGTGATCAGGAATGTGATAGCTGGAAATCAGAACATAAAAATAATAGTTGATGATAACAATAATAACTATATTTTGAGGATTTACTTTTAAATGTTCGGAAGGTATTATCTTATTTAAATCTTACAGTGACCACATAGGTTTTAAACGAGATAATCACATAAAGCCGCTTCTTAAATTCTTATTACCTGTATGATTCCCTAGAATACGTTCATATATTCCTCACTAATATTTTGATTTATCCATCCATTCATTCGTCCATCCATCTGTCCATTTATTCAGCCAGGGTTGTGCAGTCCTCAAGGCACTTGCAGTGGAGGAGGGAATGATGATGCACAAACTGATGTTTATAAAGTAAGACCTCAAATGTAACGATAGCTCGTAAGACTTTTCAAGTTCAAGCTCTCGAATCAGACCCTGACGCTGCATCTTGTCTCTGCTGCTTTTCTAGCTGTGTCTTTGGGCAAGCCACGTGATGTCCTCAAGCCTCTTCCTTAGTTGGTAAAATAAGAATAGCAGTAGTACCTGCTTCACAGAGTAGTTCTGAGGACTAAATTAGATCGTGCGCATAAAGCATTTAGCAACATAGAACACGATAAGAAAAGTGGATTTCGTAAATGAGTGATTTAATTGGCTATGGAGTGACAATGTGAGAAAAGTCAAAGGTGAAGGTCAGGACTTTACCTAGAGTCAGCAGAGCTGTCTCCACCTGAGGAAAAGAAGTTCATGCAGAGGAGACGGGTTACAGAGGGAGGATGAGGTGTTCAGTGTTAACAGGTGGATTTGAACTGCCAGCTGGTGATGTCCAGGAGGTAGTTGAATGTTCAAGTCTGAATTTTAGATTAGGAAGCTGGATTGAAGACACCAGTTGGAATGATCAGCACACAGTTCGTAGTTGAAGCCACCAGAGTGAACGAAACCAAGACCTACGTATAAAGCCAACAGAATGATGCGCACGGGACCAAAATCCAGGTGTTGTCAATATTTAAGGGGCCTCAGAGGAGAATTTGAAAGGGAGAGGGAGAAAAGAGAGGAGAAATAATAATGAGAGGGGAAAGGACAGTGTGGTACCACCAGGGCCCCTGGTGGAGGAGGTGGTCACCATCACAGAGACATCAAGAAGGGGCCATTAAGAGGAGGACTAATGACAGGACTTCCCTGGTGGTCCAGTGGTTAAGACTCCGTGCTTCCGCTGCAGGGGGCATGGGTTCGATCCCTGGTTGGGGAACTAAGATCCCACATGCCACGCTGCCAAAAAAATTAAAAAGCAAAACATAAATAAAATTAAATTAAAATAAAAGAGGAGGACTAACGAATGCCTCTGAACTGGGCAGTTAGGCTGCTTGGCGATCACCGAGAGCCATTTCCACAGTCAGGTCAGGAGAGAAACTGGATGACATGGATTGGGGAGTGAAGAGTAGGGTGGAAGACCGGATAGCAAGGATGAACTCATGCTTTGAGATGTCGATATCAGAAAAGCAAGGAAATTCTTTTACAAAGGCTGCTTTCTGGGTTGCCAAATGCTCTTTTTCCGAAATGCTTTTATACAACACTTCAAAAAATATAGGAAATGTGGGAGAAGGAACTGGCAGGAAGAAATTGGGGTTTGGGAAGGAGAATGTACAGCCTGACAGAGGTTGTCTATCAAAGTCCAGGTCAGGCCTGAGTGTAGGCTGCTGTGTGTGTGAGGAGGGACCTTGGAGAAAGTCAGGTAGCACCTCCTCTGTGCTTCAATGTCAACCCTCCTCACCCCCAGCAGTAACCAAGAACAGGCAACTTCAAAGCCAAACGTGTGTGTGTATGAGGGTGTGTTATGTGCATATAATATGTTTTTACAGTTTAAATACAAGATGGGGAAATACATGAAAAAGTCATTTCAGAACACTTTTTTTTTTTGCGGTACGCGGGCCTCTCACTGTTGTGGCCTCTCCCGTTGCGGAGCACAGGCTCAGCGGCCATGGCTCACGGGCCCAGCCGCTCCGCGGCATGTGGGATCTTCCCGGACCGGGGTATGAACCCGTGTTGCCTGCATCGGCAGGCGGACTCTCAACCACTGCGCCACCAGGGAAGCCCTCAGAACACTTTTAAACGATAATATCCTTCTTCAAAATCTGGATGAGTGGAATTAGTGATTGCAAATATTGAAATATCCCAAGGTCATGCAAAGAACACGGGGATGATGCCTTAGAGAGTATTTTGGGAAACTGATTTTTGATAGTAGATACCCTCCGAACTCACAGAGGAAATTCGAAATCACTCACAGAGGAAAATTATAAGTATTTAAATCCAATAGTTATACCTAGCTCTTTTCAAAAAGTTATTTTCTTCATCAAATCACTACTTACCACATGCATTGATAAACAAAAAAGATTTTTAGCATCCTACTGCCAAGAAAAGGGTGACGAATGTGTATATAAATGCTAAATGTGTATAAGGATTTCATGAGATTGTACTTTGGACTGCTATATAAATACTTTCAAATGATCTATACTAAAATGTGGCTCTCATATATACTTGTGAGAAGATATATTTATTTCAAGCTAATCTAATGAAATGTGAACTATATTATATAGATTAGCTAAGATATAGTTGTGTTTAACATAATTTGTTAAACAGGCTTCATACTTAATACCCCTATTTTTCCTATACTTGTTAATTTGTAATTGATTTTCTTCTGGAAGTTTTTTTTTTCCCTAATAATCATCTTTTTCTTCTATTTAATCCAGGAACAAAGTCATAATTTTGTATTAATACTAACAAAATCCTGGCTTTAGCAATAAATATGTAAATATATAAACATCCACATAGATTCTGTAAAAGAATCTATCCTCAGAAAGAAATGCCACTATTTAACCTAATCAACAATTCATATTTTAATTTTATCTTGTTATCTTTTAGAGTATTTTGTGCTTTAAGCCTAAAAGTTACAGTTAAACTGTTAAATTTCTAGTGAGGTTTTTAAAAGTAAAAATAAGAGTAATAAATGAATGCTGTCTAAAGGTTACTTTGAACTTTTGAATAAGTATGTCTGTGAATTATTTATTTTAGTTACTCTAACAATGTTTACTTAACGTTCGGAAGCATTTGAAATCGAGCTGGGCTTATTCTTTTATTGTGATGGCTTAGCTTGATTCCTAGTGGAACGGAAGTATGGTTTAAGCCACCGTCTCGGGGAAGAAAATGGAAATGGGGTAGAGACATGAGCAGAGCACAGTCCTTCTGCAATCCTCGTTCACTTGTCTTGACGTCAACTTAGGGAAAAATAGGATTCACACATTTACAGGAGCAATATTTAAATATTTACAGGCAAATATTTAAATCACTAACAAGATAGTTTCACATATTCAAACAATGCCTGATTTCAGGGTCCCTCTTTAGTCTGTTTCAGGATGTTGTGCCTTCATCAACTCATTTGGCCACAAACCTTGGCACTCACAATGATAATTCTCTGCTATTATGACTTAGGAGAAGGGGGATGAATTGATTCCGGTTCCTTGCAGCACACTTGCTAAAACTCCCTAGCAGGACAGGGTCCCCCTCTGTACACATTTGGAAACCTGCAGCCCAAGTGACTCAGAGCCTTCTCGGTTGCCATGGTGATATTCCATTACAGGAGCTGTTGGATTCCAGAGAGATTGGTGCAAGCCGCCTAAGCAGAGTGGAGTCGCTGGCCCCTGCAGTGAAACAGAACACAAGTGCCAGTGGCTGTGAGCTCTTGGACACGGAGATGCAGGCCCTGCGTGCCGACTGGAAGCAGTGGGAAGACAGCGTTTTCCAAACTCAGACTAGCTTGGAGAACCTGGTTAGCCAAATGGCCCTTTCGGAGCAGGAGTTCTCAGGCCAAGTGGCTCAGCTGGAGGAGGCCCTGGGACAGTTCGGTGCCCTCCTGACAAGCTGGGCTCAGCAGTTAGCCCTCCTGGAAGGCAGGAACACAGATCAGGAGCTAGTGGAATGCTGGCAGAAGGGCCGGGTAAGTTGGCTTCCTGTTTTCTGCTTGTGGCTCTGCTCAAGTTTTTGTTTGCCGCTCCTTGTTGCTAAAAAATCCTTGCTAACTAAGAACATGCAACGTTCACACTTGGAAAAATAAGTGTTTACCTAACTAAATTTGTAAAGCTGATCTGTTTCCTTTTCTCATAAATCAAACCGTTGTAAAAATACAGACATAAGGGAGAGGGAGTTTTTAGTTACCATAAGCAGCATTTACTGTAAGTGGAAATATTTTACTTTCATTCTTATGGTGTAAGAGTTTGTAATATTGTGTTCAGCCATTCAGTCTGAAAAAATGGCCTGTGGGCACAGGCATAAATAGACCGAGAGTCATAGCTGTTTTCCTGCCAGGGAATTATCTCTAACAATTAAATGATTGAATTTATAGCTTTGGAAGAAACGTTTGGTAATCTCCTAAAGCACAGCTAATAGTTTTCCCCCTGGTTAGCTCTCCTGTGTGGATTTGACAGCTGTGCTTGAATTAACCCGTTAACAGAGCTCCTGGTCACACTCACCAGTTGCCTTGTGGACTTTTTTCTTTTTTAAACTAATAGCTGCTCTTTCAGAATGTGAGGAAGGGAAGCATAAAAGGAAGAGTGAAGAATGGGCAGAAGCTTGAAGTCTTCTTTCTTTTACTGTTAAATAGTATCACGGAAAGCCTTTCGATATCTGCAGTTTTATAGTGCTCTGAATCGTGGATGTCCTTAAAAGGAAGTTTAGTATAAACTTCTCTGTTTCTATTTATGTTATGATCTTTTCAAAATAGCTTCAGCCAGTATTGTAGTAAGTCATGTAGTATTTCCAACATTGTCTTGTTTTAAATCAAATATTTGAAATATAGCACACCACAAAATAAAACTTTATAATCATCTCTTTATACTATTTTATTTATAATGTTTCTAGGGTTTTTGTTTGTTTCTTTCTTTGTTTTTTCCTGATGCCTTTCCTATCCTTTAGGCTTAAGCCCTAGAATAAAGCACAGAAAACACTTCTGTAAAACAGGGACAAGGAAGTTGCTAATTGTCCCATGTGATCAGTATTATTCACTCCGATATCAAAAAAATCATTTATAATGTTTTTAGTTCTTTTTTGCTTCCCTTCCTTTCTCTTCCACTAGTATGAATGAAATTTTTAGAAAAGAAAGATTTGGTTGTGTTTAGATTACATTACTATTCTACCAAGTTTTCATTGATACTATTAGTGAAAATAATAGGTGAATCCTATAAAAAATGCACAGGATGATGCAAAAGTGAATATGGACTTTTAATTGTACTAGTAATTCAAAGCTGACAGCCCTCTGCTTAGATCTACTTCCATATTTGGCTCCAAAGTTCATACTTTTGATGACAGTACTACATTGCCTCCCAATATTCAGATTTTCTTTTCTTTCTAATAATGCTATTTTGGAGATAACATTATGCTGTACATCTTAAACTTATACAGTGCTGTGTGTCAATTATATCTCAATAAAATGGGGAGAAAAAATAAATGAAAAATAAAAACGGAGATAATAAATGTTCTTACCACAAAAAAAGAAATGGTAATTATGTGATGAGATGGAAGTGTGAGCTAATGCTCTGGTGGCCACCATTTTGCAACATATACATGTATCACGTCAACACATTATACACCTTGAATTTATCTACAACGTTGTATGTCAATTATATTTCAATAAAGCTAGGAAAACATTTTAATTAAAAAAAAGAGAGATAATACTTCCATTACATATGAATACATAGGAAAAGTTTTACAAAATAGTGGATTTGCCAGGGTTCTTTGGCATTGTTTTGCTGTAAGGCAGGGGTTGTCGTTGTTGAAAATCATAATAATAGTCACAAACCTTCACAAGTGTTTACTTTCTCTTCTGCAATTAAGTGATGAGACTCAAGAAATCCTTTAAAAACCAAAAATGGACCATCATCTGTAAACTATATTAAATCATGTTGCAAAATATCTTGTTCACTCTGTTTGCAAAACTCATATTTTTTAATATCCACTAGGTTATTAGTGTTAGAAATTTAGCAATTTTAGTAACCTGTATAACCTTAAGGAAAAAAATGCATTCTAGGACTTAACTGAAACAGAAGTATATGAGGTGATATGTACAAAATGAAAGACTCTGCTACAATGCTTTAATCTATGATGAAGTTTAGAAAAAATGTTTAGTCAAAAGCTTTGGTCAAAAGCTTTGCACTTTTCATATCATCTAATTTATAAATGACCACTTTGAATCTCTGGTTCTTTTTACTTTTTGGTATATGGTAAATTGCTTTAGTTGTTAAATGTCCTTCCTTAAATAAATGGTTCAATGTGGTGTAAATTAGTAGTTAGTATTTTAGGGTTTGGAGAGAACCTTTCTAGTTATTATTTGTGAATTTTATAGATAAAAATATTTTAGACTCCTCTCTGGCCCAGCCACTAAGCTAAGTAACGAATTTTAAAACCAAGAACAGCATCCCTCCTCTGAGAATCACAGTGTAGGTGGAAAGGCCAACAAACTCAAGACCACTGGGGACTGTGGATTGCGATGAGTGCCAACAAGTTGCTGTGCGTCCTTGAAATAAGCCCCTAAGAGGTGGGACAGAGGGCAGAGAATCCTTAGAGGAGCTGTGATTTGAGCTGAGCCTTGAGATGTGATTACATATTGACCAGATGGGTGAGGTGGAAGCACGGCATCAAGATCCACAGTTACTGAAGAATTGAGAAAACACAGAAGAGACAACTAGAGAACAGGATTCACATTCAGAGAACACTGTGCCATTCTAGAGAGTAAATGGGGTCTGTGAGAGCTGAGAAGCAGAAGAAAAGAGATAACTGAACTGATTAAAACAGTTAAGACATAGAATAGACCAGCCCTCATTTCTCTTGTATGGAATGAGAAGGGAAACGGGCAAGGCCAAGGTGATGCTTAGTTTTCTGATTCAGATCAGTGGGAGAACAGTGATGCCATTTTCTAGGATGAGGGATCCCGCACAGACCTACTTTGTTGAGAGGCACGGTTTTCCTACAGATCTAGGCCAGGCCTTGATAAATATCTCTGAGAATAATAATAGTAACAGCAACAGCTATCTGAGTAGTTACTCAACTTCTTGCCTCTCCTCCTTAATTTTTTTTGTTTTTACCTTGGCGCTACTATTATCCACATAGTCCCACTTAAATAACCTGCTGTCTTTACTAATTAGGCTCCTGGTGTGCCAGGAATTGTGCTAAGTATTTGACGCTGATGATCTCATTTGCTTCTTGTGACAAGCTATAAGGAGAAAGCTCTGGTTGCAGAGCACCTTGTGTAACTCAGTAGACCGTGGCCTTTATTTCAAAGGTGCACTTGTCAAATCCCAGCACTTTATTTTGGATTAAGTACTCACAGTACTGTGATTATTCACGTCTCTCTCTCTCATTTGTTAAACTGTGAGCTCCACATGCCAGACATTTAGCAGATACTTGATGACTGTATGAATGAAACTGGGAAATGAATAAATTACTAGTTAAATGAGACCTCTGGAATGTAAGAAATTCTTAATATGAAAGTTAACCATACAAACGACATAAAACCAGTTGCCTTATGTATTTTTTAATCCCAAATAAGTATTGCTTTTTTTTGAAATGATTTCTCTTCACCTTCACCTCACACCAACAATATTCATACACATCTTCCAATGGCCTAGGCAGACTGGTTTTTTTTTTTTTTTTTTTAAACAATTTAGGCTGTTTTTGCTTTTCTTTTTCCTGTCCCACTTTAAGTTACTTGACCACTTGATCACTTGACTACCCGGTAACATTGGATGCTCAGGTGGGTACCCATGCCTTGAACAGGATGCAGATTAACCGAGCGCTATTCTATGCCTTGGGGAGTCCTGAAAATAGGTCTCATTTCTTTACTGAATCTACTGTGTTGGGTTTTCCCTCACTAATAATTTATTATGTGATTTATGCATGTATAGTATGAGGATGTGGAAATTACCCAGTTTAAATGCTTGTTCCTCTGTCTTGTTATTTCCTAATAGGAGATACTGGTTGCTCTACAAAAAGCAGAGCCTCAGACAGAGGATCTCAAATCTCAGCTGAATGAACTTTGTCGTTTTTCCAGAGACCTGAGTACATACAGCAGAAAAGTTTCTGGCTTGATTAAAGAATATAATTGGTGAGCGTGAACCTTACTGATATTCAAAATATTTTCACACAAATAAGAAGCCAGAGGTTTGTTTATTTTAAGTTGTGAGTTCAGTAATAATATAAATTAATTAATCTTAAATACATTACCAAATGGTGTGAGGACATACTCAGGACTGTTGACTCTGTTGAACATTATTTTAATCTACTTTATCATTTCTTTTCCTCCCATTAAATGTTTCAAATCATGGTTTTAGTCTTTGTTTGCAAGCATCCAAGGGCTGTCAGAATAAAGAACAGATTTTACAGCAGAGGTTTCGAAGAGCCTTTAAGGATTTCCAGCAGTGGTTGGTTCATGCAAAGATCACTACAGCTAAATGTTTTGATATACCTCAAAATATTAGTGAAGTTTCAGCAAGTCTTCAGAAAATACAGGTGAGAGTGTGATCAATTAATTCTAATAATGGTGATGGGAATTCCCTGGGCATCCAGTGGTTAGGACTCCGCGCTTCCACTGGAGGGGGCACGGGTTCAATCCCTGGTCAGGGAGCTAAGATCCCACAAACCTTGCAGCCAAAAAAAAAAAAACTATCCAATAATGGTGCTTAAGTGGTTTAAAAAGGTGCCTCTAGGGCTTCCCTGGTGGCGCAGTGGTTGAGAGTCCGCCTGCCGATGCAGGGGACACGGGTTCGTGCCCCGGTCCGGGAAGATCCCACGTGCCGCGGAGCCGCTGGGCCCGTGAGCCATGGCCGCTGAGCCTGCGCGTCCGGAGCCTGTGCTCCGCAACGGGAGAGGCCACAACAGTGAGAGGCCCACATACCGCAAAAAAATAAAAAATAAAAAAATAATAAAAATGTGCCTCTAGATCTTTATAAGCATATTAAAGTTTGGCTTAAGAAACTCAGATTTCAGGTAAATCCCTGCTTTTTCAAGCACACAATTGATGTGTATGTGAAAAGAAACTAGTCCATTGATCTAAATGCATGCTATTTTTATATATTAATAGGGATTTAGGAAATAATAAAAGCTCTCTGTATGTGACAAGCATCGTGATTGAGCATTCTAGGCAGATTTTCTCAGTAATTTTCACAATAACCATATCAGTTACATAAGATTATTATTAGATATGATACATACATAATACAATAATACATAAAGTATTATTGTACAAATAGGGTAAGAGAACCTTAGTCATTTAATGTATACAATAAAAATTGTTTATTTCTTTTCTTTGGTTATGTTGAGAAATAAGTAGTAAATTCAATGAATAAAGCATTTTATTATGCCTAATCTCTTACCTTTTTCTTTATAGGAATTTTTGTCGGAAAGTGAAAATGGACAGCACAAGCTAAACATGATGCTTTCTAAAGGAGAACTTTTGAGTACTCTATTGACCAAAGAGAAAGCTAGTGGCATCCAGGCTAAAATTGCAACTGCAAAAGAAGATTGGAAAAACTTTCATTCAAATCTCCACCAGAAAGTATCTGCCCTAGAGGTATACTGTAGCCAACCACGTGGATGTGTTCCGTGCTGTCTGTTGTAGTTGTTGCCATTGTAGTTACAATACAGCGTATTGTATTCCATACTTCCGAATACCCTTGTTAATGATTTTGGTCATCCCTCTCTGAATATTAGTAGATAACTGAATGACTCTAAAAAACAGCTCAGTGTTGCAGTGTGAACCTCACTGAGGAATTTGATAGCTTCTTGCGTGGTAGGGGCAGTTATCACAGGCTTGCCCATGCACCATCCCACCAGGGACAACTGATTTTACTTTTAGGCAATATCACTTATTTTTTCATTTGAAATCCCTCAATTTAAGAAGTTGTCCTAAGAGAATTGAACAGAAATATCCACGTAAGGCAATGCTGTGGCTGAGATGGTGTAACTAATGCACATATCAGGTAGTAGGCTTTTGGAGCTCAGTATGCAAAGAGACAATGGTTATTTTATTTTATGCAGAGACAACGTAAATTGAATTTATTATAATCATAACATAATTTCTGCCACAGTGCAATTATATTTTTCTTGTGATCATCTGTTTTGTGTGCCAACTCTTCTCTTAGAGTAAAATTGTGAGGCACGGAGAGTATTCTTTTCCCTTTTAAAACAACACTTCCTAGCAGAATAGAGCCTTAATTTAATTATGGCCATAATTAATGCGGGCCATAATTGGATGTGCAGGGCCAGGGTGTCATGAGTGTCAACTGTGAATGGGGGACTTTGAGGGGTTTGACATTCACGTAAGATTTTGTGGGAAAAGCAACAAAGATAAGACCGGGGTTGACGATTAGGACCAGATAGTGGGATGTCTTGCATACTAAGCAATTTGACCTTGACTCTTGGCCAGAATTCCTTATCTGAACCCCAGAACAGGATTTATTTTCTCAGTTTTCACAAGGTTGGAACATAACCCATACCATTCTAGGTACATAGAAGAGAGATTAATTCATTACATACAATGGATACTTTAGGATACTAGGGCTTAATGCTAGGGTTGAGAAAGGCTGAGTGAGGAACCTACTGATCTTTAAGCCTTTTTTAAGTTTATCATGGAGATAAACATGTCAACTCTCTGGCTCCAGTGTAGACCAGAATGGCGAATAATAAGTAGCCGGAAAACCAGGGAAAGCTTTTCATAATGGTCCAGATGAGAGAGAGACAAGAGCCTGAATTAAAGAAATGATAAGGGATGGAGCTTTATCTCTAAAAGAAAACATAACAGGATTTGGCAAAGAATTCAATGAGGGGCCCAGGGAAGGAGAAGTTAACTTTAAGTCTTTGGTTTCTAGTTCAGAAGATGGCATGAATGGTGATGCCATGAACTGAGACATGAATATGACAGAAAAAGTAGTTTGGGAAGGGATAGAAAAGTTAATTCAATGTAATATATGTTAAATTTTATGGGCCTGCAATATACTCAGCAGGTAATGGCCAGGAAAGTAGCAGTGAAGGTGAGTTCAAAGTTCAAGAGAGAGGGTAGAGCTGTCAAAACAGTGAGTGAATATTTACCAGTCACTGTTGAAGACACTTAACATACATTAATGTGTTTAATCCTCATAACCATTCTCTGAGGTAGAGACTCTCTTATTTCTATTTTATGGTTGAGGAAATTAAGGCAAAAGGTGCTTAAATAATCTACCAAGTTCTCACAGCTAGTAAGTGTTGAAGACAAGGTGTAGACCCAGGCACTCTGACCTGAAGTGTTGTATGAATACAGTTCTGTAAATGGAAGGCTTTAAGTCTTTGTAGGTGGTCACTGAAGCCATTGGAGAAATAACAGGAAGATTATGCAGAGGGAACATTTGGTGGGAGGCCTATGCACCCCAAGGATAGGAAGCATATGAGGAGCATTAGGAATTGTTTGACTTAGTATCAAGCTGTCTTTATTCCTGTGCCCCAGGCCCTTTGCTCAGGCCTTCTGACTTCACTCCTTGGATGAGGAACCCAAACTCTTTACATGAGATCTCTGAGCCCCTACTGCTCAGTCCCGTGTCTTTGTAGCGCTAATTCCCGATCATGGTCCCCAGTTTTTCCTTTAGTGGCCCCATGAGACTCCAGTGGCAGGAAAATGGAAACACCTTGAATTTATAAATCTATTTAATTATTCAACAAATATTTGTTGAACGTCTTCCATTTGCCAAGGACTATTTCAAGCTCTGGAGATACAGCAAAGAATAAAACAGAATAGAACTCCCGCCCTCATGAAGCTTAAATTTTAGTAGAATACTCCAGGAGTTATCCTGGTATCTTACATTTGTGAAGCACTTTTAATTTTCCAAAGCATTCCCAGCTACCATCTCCCTAAGAGGGGACTGTGGCAGCATGACTGTCCCCACATTGTAGACACCGGGTCGGATACGTATGGAACCTTGAGCCTTTCTCCCAGGCTCCTGCAGTTCTTGCCACATAGATTTTTAAGCTAACCTTTGTGGATCTGCTCTTGACAATTCTACGCAAAGCTCTGATTTAAATTTAAATTTAAAATCCTTTAGCGGGTTCACATGGTAACATAAATTTCAAATTCACTTCAGTCTAACGTTTTTATAAATAATAGGGTGTAGATATAAACACCTTGGCTAAGGTGAAATGGTACCATATAAAACTTTATCAAATACATGTGACGGCTACAAATTATCAGTGAAAATGGTGACAGCATTCTTATGTAGCGGACACACAATACTGTTTCTTGTTTCTTGTATCTTTATAAATCAGAATAAGCAAATTGTTTATTAAAAACATAATAAGCATATCAACCATATGCTATTTCTTGTTTCACCATTAATCAAAATCAGCAAAATGTTTGTGAGGACTTATTTATATTCCTGCAAGGTGACCACCATGATATGTCCCAGGAAGTGTCAGACACAGCCCTCCCCTCTTGGAGTTCGTAATCTACTTGCAGGCAGGCTCGCTGGCATGAGATGAAAACTCACAATCCAGCCCAGTCCATGATAAAGGATGCAGTGACTGGTGTAAACAACAAATGTGACAGAGGCTGAGAAGGGGGCGTGTATGAACTCTGAGGTGGGCTGGATAATGAGGGAAACATTCATTTATTAAAAAGTAGAACTTAAAAACCTCTAAAGGGTTGTTCACAAATTAGCCTGGTACCAAGGTGAAGGATAGAAAGTTCCAGACATTGGGGACAGGAAAAGAAGGGGAGATGGGTGGGGAGGTCAGGTTGGGGTGGGCTTTGAATGCCAAGTGAAGACTCTGGACTTGCTATTAACATTTGTTTTTTTTTTTTGGTCCCTAACACTATCCAAAACCTCATAGAATCTGAAGATCCAGATGAAGGACTTTGAAGTCAGTGCTGAGCCTGTACAGGACTGGCTGAGTAAAACCGAGAAGATGGTGCATGAAAGCAGCAATCGCCTGTACGATCTGCCGGCCAAGAGGCGGGAACAGCAGAAGCTGCAGGTGATTAGGCCCTCAGCCCGTCTGGCCCGCCCCCAGCTACCACGCATTCAGATCAGAGGCACGCGAGCGCCCTGGAGTTAGATTTTGCCGTCCTGAGCTAGAGTGCACCCGTCCCCAGTTTCAGATGTCCTGTCTTCCAGCTATCCTTGGAGGTGTGATTTGTCCCGTCCTGTAGTCCACGCTGTGCGTAGCTTGGAAATAATACCGCGCCTTTGGGGCACACCTATCACTCGCCCGCGTTTGCTTCCTCGGTCTCGGGGCCGAAGCTTTGTCTGCGATGTGCTCTTCCCCAGCCTCTTAATAGCGACTTGCTTGTGCTTTTCAGTCTGTCCTTGAGGAAATAAACTGCTACGAGCCTCAGCTCCACAGGCTGAAAGAGAAAGCTCAGCAGCTGTGGGAGGGCCACGCGGCCAGCAGGAGCTTTACGCACCGAGCGTCACAGCTGTCTTCTCAGTATCTAGCTCTAAGCAATTTCACAAAGGTAACGCCTGCCGCGTGCTGTGTGTGAGCGTGGGGCGCCGGGGCAGGGCCGAGGCGTGTAAGTGCTCTCCCTAGCCTTGCAAGCCCAGCCAGACATTTGTGCTGCATCATCTCAACATGCTTGTCTGAAAAGAGCAAAGGAGGTTTCAAACATCGAAGAGACTTCCCATCTCTATGGTTGCACAAAATATTCCCTTTAATCCTGAAGAGGTATGTTCCCCAGAGCTTTTATCTGGAAGACTCAAAGCATAAACATAAGGCAGAATTCAGAGTATTGTGTCTAAAGATATGCAGATTAAATTACTTTAGGAAAACAGGGATTCAGAGCAGTTTAAATTTACTTCGTGGACTACATAGAGTGAGTGGGGGATCGTGTTTTCCATTTGTCTCAATTCTTTATATTCATTGCGTAGTAGTCAAAGATGTATTGATTGAGAGTTTCAGCTCAGATTCTAGAGCAGAGCTCAGAATTGACAATGATTCCTATAACTGATTAAAGCGCTTTTCTAACAGCTTAGAAAAAAAGTAAATGGGATCCCACAGCGACCTCACTTAGAGCATTCAGCAGACCCATCGTGAACTTTGTTGGGCGGCCTGCCCTGAGCTTTATGGCCTTGTAACATTTGTTCCCTATATTTCCCTTTTGTATTTCAGATCTGAGAATGTAGGGAACCTGCTGTAACTTGGCTTTGCCTGTTTTAGTGTGGGCTCACTCCTGGCCTGCTGTTTTCATCCCCAATAAAACATCCTTGAGACAGCCAAATAGTATAGGTGCTGGAGTAAAAGAGTCTGTGTTTACACCAATGTTTTCTACTTTTTTTGTCTTTAGAAAATCTGGCACATATCTGAAATTAGAATAAATTAAGGCCATCTTTCTATTCCTTTGTATTTATTTAGATACCAAAAAATCAATAGATACTCAACTGCTTTAAGAGCTGACAATTATATTCATAAAATCTTCACTGTTGGATATAAGCTTTAATAACTAAAACCACATTTACGGTCCCAATTTAGGGATATTACAGAATCTCAGACAATCGTTTTTTTAGAACTGGCTACAGTGTAGGTCATGTGGGTATGTGGTGTCAGTTGAGCCAAATGTGATCATGTGAGAGCAGAAACAACTTCAGTGGGCTTCCCAGACAAGGTGTGAGGAAGACAGTAATGAAATTTCTGAAAAATATCCCAGTTGTCGTAAACAAGAGTAGCGAGTAAGCTGAGGGACACTAAATTGTCATTGTAATCTTTCTGCTTCTTGACCCAATTATTCTCATATTTTTACTCTTCTTAGAAAGCTATTTCACATCTCATAGATTCATACAGCCTTGCGTCGTATCTGTGAGCCTATGGACCTATGGCTGATGGCAGTTATTTGGAACAAAGGGTTAGCTTTGCAATCTGAGTAGCTTCAGGGTGTGGAGTCTCTGTGGAAGGGACCGCTGGAAAACGATTTCTGTCATTTCCAGGAGAAAGTGTCAAGACTGGACAGAATTGTTGCAGAACACAATCAGTTCTCCCTCGGGATTAAAGACCTGCAGGACTGGATGACAGATGCAGTCCACATGCTGGACTCTTACTGCCACCCGACCTCTGACAAGAGCGTGCTGGACAGCAGGGTGCTCAAGCTTGAGGTGTGCCTTTTACCAGAAATGTCTCTCATTTACAGAATTTGTTTTTCTCAAAAGTTCTTGAGTCTCTGTCTGATATGATAATGTTACACTCTGTCCATGAGAAATCCAAGAACTCCGTGGATATGATCCTGTTTGCATAGGGAGGCTTTGCCTAAGCACTCCTGAATCGATTGAGCTCAGATATACTCAGTCATAAATACTTTACAAAAATTAAAATAAAATAAGGAAATTTCCTGGCAGTCCAGTGGTTAGGACTCTGTGCGTTCACTGCTGAGGGCGTGGGTTCAATCCCTGGTTGGGGGAATAAGGTCCTGCAAGCCGCATGGCGTGGCCAAAAAAAATAAAATTTTTTAAAAAAACATTTTTAATAAAAAATAACAACCCCAAAATGGTTACTTGCTTGATATAGCCAGTTAAGAGGCTAGTTTCAAATTACATCACAGGCACATTTATTCTGAGAAATACTTGGTTGAAACATTTTATCGGGCAAAACCTTTCCCATCTTGTTCAACTCTCTTGCCTGCCTGTATCAGTTAGTCCGTTCTTCTCCCATCACAAGATATTAGTTCTGTGTTAGTTTACGTTTGTGATAAAGCAATCATTCTGCATTCATTCACCTGTCATTTATACACTGGGTGTCTTCTGGGAGACTGGCATTGTGCCTTGCTACCAAAGATTCAAAAATGAATAAAATACGGTCATTGCCCTCAAGGATTTCATTGTCTGAGGCTGGAGGCTGAAACACAGAAGACAGTAATAATAATTACTGTGCTATGGACACACAGAGGAGCGGAGCTGGGCAAGGGGCATCGGGTGGAGAGTTGAGGCAGGTTTCTCAGAAAGCCTGATACCTCAGCGGAGATTTCAGAGTGGGACCAAAAGAGCAAAAGCTGAAGAAAGCCGACAGCGTGGTATGTGAGTCGTTACTAGCAGTTCTTTCCTGCTGCAGCAGAAGCCGATGGCCATGACTGGCCGAAACTGAATCTGGAGAGGTTGCAAGGTCCAGATGAGAGAGAGAGATGAAACTTTACCTTTCAGGTGATAAACACCAGTTTTATAACTTTGAATTCAAAGATCCTTCTTATATAGAAAAAGAAGAGTGCTTGTGAAGAACGTGAAATATATAAATTAATATATAATATGAATTAAGCTATTTCTTTCAGTTTGTTGTGTGAGAGACCTTCACCTTTCTAGAGCTCTTCATCCAGTGACCTTTGAGAATTCAGGAATCCTATAGTCATCTATTTTTCTCTTATTAACAAACAGTAAAATGAAACTTCAGTGGAAATTAGGGATTATTCAGAGAATAATAATGACCTGAAAGGCCAAGGCCACTCAGGCTGGTGCCTGGTTACTGGCACCACCAGCAAGTGACTCTCCCGTCCTCCGCCTGGTAAGCCTGAGAGCACCGGGGCTCAACCCAACTGCAGATCATCTGCTATCCACAGGGACTCTGAAATATTTAAAGCTAGAAATGTTAAATAAGCAAATGACAAAGGACTTCTGTACCTGCTTTTACAGGCTCTATTATCAGTGAAACAGGAAAAAGAGATCCAGATGAAAATGATAGTGACCAGAGGGGAGTCTGTCCTTCAGAATACGTCTCCGGAAGGCATTCCTGCCGTTCAGCAGCAGGTGCAGAGTGTGAAGGATATGTGGGCGTCCCTTTTGTCTGCAGTGATTCGTTGTAAAAGGTTAGTGAAGCTGAAAGGCTGCTGGGAAATCATTGCTAAAAGATCTACAGGGAAGCAGCCGCATAGCACAGGGAGATCAGCTCGGGGCTTTGTGACCACCTGGAGGGGTGGGATAGGGAGGGTGGGAGGGAGGGAGATGCAAGAGGGAAGAGATATGGGAACATAGGTATATGTATAACTGATTCACTTTGTTATAAAGCAGAAACTAACACACCATTGTAAAGCAATTATACCCCACTAAAGATGATAAAAAAAAAAAAAGATCTACAGGATAGCTCAGTAACAGACTGTCCCGGGGTTCTCCCTTTCTCTCTCTCCGCCCCCTCTTTCTCTCTCTCTATTGCCCTGCTCCGTTATTTTTGCCTCCCTTTCTTCCTTCCTGCTTCCCTCCCTCCTTCCTTCCTTTTCTCTTTTCTTCTTGGAACAAAAGAAACCGGCAGGTGCGATCTTTCATTTAGGTTGAGCTGCAGTCCTATGTCTGTGTTTTCATATAACTACATGTTTCTTAGTGTTGATGTTCACTGCTTAAAAAGTCAAAGATAAATGCATGTTTAATCATGTGAAGATATATTAGTTAAAACCAATCAGTTTACTTGGGAAGTAGCCCCAGAAAACACCAGTAGGTGGTGGGAACAACACGTGAGAGAGGAAGGGCAGCCAGTAACATGGGCAGCTGGAGCTTACTCCCAGCAGGCGTTGCTGGGAGCCAGTGTAGATAGAGCGTGTCTGGGAATTACCCATGGAGAGCAGGGGAGCTGGAATGTTTGTAAACAAACTGCCATGAGTCAGGCAGGCAGTCGAGGATTGCCTCCAGGGGACGACAATCCCTGGCATTTCTTGCCTACAGTGCCCTCAAGCTGAGAGGGCACCAGGGACCAAAGGATGCCCTCGGGCCAAGAGGGCAAGGAGTGGGCCTTTGGAGGACCGGTTGGCAGCGTAGTGCAGGGGCTGGTCGGGGGGTGGGTGGAGCGCAGAGTGTCTGCTACAGAAGGGTTCAAGCCTGTCAGTAAAGTTAGACACAAATGATTAACGGAGTTAAACATGTAACATCTGCATTGAGAGAAGGAAGTGCTTAATTGATCAGTAAGAGAAATCATCAGGTTTTAATAATTAGACCAATTCAGGAAATGTTAGCCTATATCATTTGTGATTTTCTGATTTTTAAATCTCATGCAAGATAGTGACTATGCTTGTTCTTGTTCGGTTCTTCCTTCCTTCTTTTATTACTTTTTTTTCCTCTCCTCTGGATGTCCTCCTCAACTTCATGGAGTTAAATATTGCTTCTCTTTCTGCCCTGAGTCTTGGCTCCGAAAAGCCTCGCTCAGGGCATCTCTCCTGGTTTTGTCTTCAGGCCTCTCCCAGTGTCTTGTGTGACCTGGTTCCCTGACTATATATATATATAAAAGCTGACTCCAGGTTTTATATCCAGTCCCTCTTCTCTACCCGTTGGCCTGGACTTCACTGACCCTTGCTTCTCAAGGCTGTGCTTGCCAGGGACCCAGGCTCGGACTTGATAAGCCACAGCCATTCAGCCCCTCTCAAGCCTGCCCCCGTCCTTATCTATGGGCTTCCTGCTGGGGGAGTAGACAGAACCAACACAGTGATAGAGGTCAGACAGATTGAATGTACATGGCTTCTCAGTGTAGATTACTGTCCTTTCAATTACCTTTCAGTCAACTTGAAGGAGCTCTTTCTAAGTGGACAAGTTATCAGGACGATGTTCGACAGTTTTCCAGCTGGATGGACAGTGTGGAGGCCAGCCTAAACGAATCCGAAAGGCAGTATGCAGAAGTGCGGGAGAAAACAGCCGCTCTCGGCAAAGTCAAGGTGGGACCTGGATTTCAGATTCCATTTGTTTTCTGACAGGTGCTTCAGAATTGCCATAGTTGTACAGAAATGTGCTCACCTGAATCCTAGGGCTGTCCACATAGGCAAACTCTATTTGAGGGCTTTACTATAATTTCTAATGGCTTCTCAACCCAAACTTTTGTTTGTGGCTATTTTGTTAGTGAGTGAAAATGTCCTCTTCCAGGAAAACCTCATAGACGCATGTTTTATGATATATTTAAAATTTGGCAACTTGTAATAACTTTTCATATCTTCAGCCGGCTCATCATTTGGAAGTAAAAGTACTTTCTTTTCTATCACATCCTTTTCTATTTGTACTTTTGTATATTTTTCACAATGCTTATATTAATACAGTACTACATGTAAAGATTAATAGATAGATGGATAGCTTGATGGTAGATAGATAGATAGGTAGGTACTGGAGGTATGTTCTTAAACCTCTTTTTTGTTGATATTAGTATTCACACATAACATTTTGGAAACCTTTGATTTATTCGTCTAGGGCATATTCATTGGATGGCCTGTTCTACCTAAAACGTATTGTGTCCTAAACAGTACTTATTATCTTCTACCCCAAATCCTTCACACTCCTGTATTCTTGGTGTCAGTTCTTTTGTGTCACCCCACACTGAATACCCGAAACTGGGAACCTCATTTCCCCACCTCCTTCTTTCTTACCCCCGCTTTGAATTAGGCAGTAGGTCTTGCTGATTCCAGTTCAGAAATGTCTCCTGACTCTAATCTATCCTTTTCCTAAACTGCAACAGCTCACCTCATCTCTTGTCTCCATCTCCCGTTATCTTCATATAAAGGTGAATGTCTCTCCTTCCTGCCTGAGAGTTCCGTTGCTTTCCACTGTTTACAGTATCGTACCAATCTCCCTCCTCTAGTTTGTAAGAATGTTAATAATCTCTTTGCCAGCCTCATTTTGCTTGCTCTCCCACCCTCCTTCCACCCTTGTGCCAGTCTTACTGTATTTCTCACTATTTCCTGAATGTACCACATTAAATGGAATTAAACAATTCCATGCCTTTGCAGAATCTCTTCCCTCTTTCACAGAATACTTTAGCTGTGCCCTGGCGCCTGGCAACCTTCTACTTACCTTTCTGAATTAGTTCAGAAGCTATCTTTTCTATGATACCACCACCACCCGAGGCTTAATTAGTTCTTCTGTTCTCTGTTGTTCATATCTCTTTATCAGTTTTATAGAATATATGCTTATATACCTCTCTCCCTCAGTGGATAAAGATGCTTAATTTTCTTTTTATCCTATGCATTTGGCTCTCTGTCTGACACAGAGCAAATGCTGAGTAAAAGCTATTTGAATGACTAAATGGCCTTACGTGACCTATGGCAAATCACTTAACATTTCTGGGTTTGCATGACTGTTTGCATCTGAAAATTAATCTACTCATCATTATCTACCCATTATATTGTTATAATGATCTATTGCTATATTAATGATTCATCTATTCAATAAATGCAGGCATTGTCCTCGATTCCAAGTAAATAAAACTGACAAAGGTTGTATTCTGGAGGGGACATCTATACTCATCCGAGAATGCATGAATAAACAAATAATTAGAACTGGTGATAAGTGCCCTGAAGAAAACACTGCATGTTATGAGAGAGAGTCATTGGGACAGGGCAATTATGGACTGCTTGGAGTCGGGGGAGGGGGAGGGGAGACTGGAAAGGCGTCTCTGAAATAGTAGACGGAAATGATGCCCTAAGGAAGTTAGTGCAGAGAAGTCAGTCTGGGGAGGAGGTGGGAAAAGAGCATTTCAGATGGAATAATCAGCACGTCCCTGAGGAGGGAGAGAACTGACTCAGATAAAAGGGAGCTAGAAGAAAGGCTGGGTGTTGCTGGAGCCGAGAATCAATGGATGGCTGTTGCCAGGCAGAGGGGCCAGGGACCAGATCCTGCATTGCCATGAGGATGCTAGCCTGTGGATTTTCTACTTGATCCTGACGGCTTTGGGAAGATAATCAATGTTTTAAGCTGGGGAGTGACACGATTCCCTTTAGGATCTTACAATCTTTTATCACTCAAGCTGCTGTGTGGAGTGTGGACAAAGGGACTGGGCAGGAACTCGGGGCAGGGAATCTGCCTAGCAGGGTATTGCAAAAGTCCAAGTGAAAGGTGATAGCAGGCGGCGGCTGGGGGTTTGCAGGAGACAGGAGAACACATGTCAGGATACAGTGAAGAGATAGAACTAACAGGATTTCATCATGGATGGAGGGAGAAAGGGTGACTCCAGTGGTCTGAATTGACCAGCTGGGTGGGAATGGTAGCATTTACTGTTTGAAAAAAGACTGAAGGGGAAGGAGGTTTATTGGTGGCTGGGGAAGGATGGGAATGGAGTAGAGGTCAAGTGCCCATTTTTGGACAAATTAAGTTTGAGGTTTCCAAGTCAACTGGAATGAGAATCTCAGAGACAGTTCTGGGCCAGATATCAAATACACCCCCCGACCCTAGATGATATAGATATAGATGGATGGATAGAGTGATCTATCTATCTGTCTACAGATAGATAACCTGAGATCACTTGCCAAGTATGCAGTTAAAATATCCTAATTTTAATAGTACCATTGATATGATTATATATGCACCAATTCCTTTGTTTTTTTTTAATGTTCTCTAGTTATTAAATGAAGAAGTGCTGAGCCACAGCAGCTTGCTGGAGACCATTGAAGTCAAAGGAGCTGGCATGACAGAGCACTACGTCACCCAGTTAGAATTCCAGGACCTGCAAGAACGATACAGAGACATCAGAGAGCGGACCAAGGTATGGCTCACCGTGTTCCACACAAACCCACTGAAAATGCAGTGTTTGGAGCTGTGCTTATTTAAAGACTCGTTTATCTGGGGCAATGACAGCCTTGTGAAAACATATAGAACAAAAAAATGCAAAATGAATTTTAATACTTTGAATACCCCACTGGCAAAACCCTCAACTATTGTTAGCATATGAAAGTTACTGAAGGAAAATAATTCTCAATTAAAAAGTCCTAGAGATGTACCTATTGTAGAAAAATTGGGGGCAGCTTCTTAATAAGGAAGACTCATAAATTCTTTAATATGTCTGCTGATGACAATTTTCTAAAGCCGGAAATAATCACCAATAATATTTATAATACTGTGCTTTATTTATTTCTTTGTGAACTTTCAGCACACCTTACTTTATTAGACAAAGTACATGAAAAATTAAATCCACAGTGAGTCCAAATCCTCACTGAAGTCACAATATAAGAATTTCAGTTTTCTTCATTAGAAAAAATGTATTTTTATGACAAATAAAGTTAATTCATTTTTTGGCATATCCATGTTACATTTCCTAAGGAATTCAGAGATCAGGAAGTTAATTCAAGAAAGTGATCTTTAAGACCCCTTTGACTCCTAATATTATGTTTTTTTATATTTTTTGCCTAAATCTTACTGTTTTACTTTTCTAGGAAACATTCATATTTTAATGACTTAATAATCATGCTTTTCTAAAATTCCAAAAGTGAGTTCTTACAGTACATTGAAACTGCATGTAGAAATGTATCCCCATCTTAATCGTCTTACATGCTAATAATAGGAAGCAGTCACCAAGTCTGAAAAACTAGTTCGCCTGCACCAAGAGTATCAGAGAGACTTGAAGGTGTTTGAAGCTTGGCTGCAACAAGAGCAAGAAAAGCTTGACCGATATTCAGTTCTTGAAGGTGATGCCCACACTCACGAGACAACGTTGCGGGATCTTCAGGTAAAGTCTACTTCATCATAAAACAAAGGAATTTTCATTCTGAATATGGAATCATTATTATTAATTTTTTTTTTTTTGCGGTACGCAGGCCTCTCGCTGTTGTGGCCTCTCCCGTCGTGGAGCACAGGCTCCGGACGCGCAGGCTCAGCGGCCATGGCTCACGGGCCCAGCCGCTCCGCGGCACGTGGGATCCTCCCAGACCGGGGCACGAACCCGTGTCCCCTGCATCGGCAGGCGGACTCTCAACCACTGCGCCACCAGGGAAGCCCCAGGAATCATTATTTTAAGCAGTGGGAAGTTACTGTGACCTGAAATCCTATAAATAGCTGATATATATTAAGTGGAACCCTAGTGAGGTCTGGTCTGTAGCGTTTGGGACCTCAGTAGTGTATGCTAGTTGAGATCATTTGCTAGTCAGTTTAGACTGAGCAGGGCTGGAACTTGAGGACTTGGTTGAGTTGCGAAGGTGGCCTCTGACAGGAATGGCTCGCGGCCTCGTTTATGGTGTTGGCTGGTCCACCTGCCTGTTCCTCCCTAATGGGTTGAATCAGATGTGGAACACAGCTGCAGGAGTCAGTAGCACGGGACACTTCTCAAAGTCAAATTGGTGACACCATCTTAGGCCATCTGGTTTTAACCCAAATCTCCCACATTGCTGAGGATACAGGCCCGGGGACAGAGACCTAGAAGAAGGAATTCGAGGAGCTAGAAAAAGCACTGGTGCTCAGCTAAGCAGTCTGAGATTCAGGGCGAGATGGCAAACTTCATGGGGAAAGTGGTCCTAACCCACTTATTCATTGACTCATTCAACATTTACTGAACACTTAATGCGGTGCAGACACTGTACTTGGCTAGCTACTGTAGGTAAAGATGATTAAAATATTATTCTTGCCTGCAAGGAACTTGCATTCTAAAGAAATGTGGACCCGTTGATAGGTCGTAATGATCTAACAATGTGATAAGGACAATACTAGAACTACTCTATTATTAGGGATCTTATGGGAGCATCAAAGAGAGCCCCTGGGGCTTCCCTGGTGGTGCAGTGGTTGAAAGTCTGCCTGCCAATGCAGTGGACACGGGTTCGTGCCCCGGTCCGGGAAGATCCCACGTGCCGCGGAGCGGCTGGGCCCGTGAGCCATGGCCGCTGAGCCTGCGCGTCCGGAGCCTGTGCTCCGCAACGGGAGAGGCCACAACAGTGAGAGACCCGTGTACCACAAAAAAAAAAAAAAAAAAAAAAAAAAAAAGAGAGAGCCCCTTAATCTTACCTGGAGAGACAGATAGGGGTCAGGGGGTTCCCAAGAAGGGGAAACCAGGCACACAGAGTAGAGAACAGAGAAAGGCCAGTAAGACAACTCTGTGTCCCACCAGCTCTGTGTTGGAACTTACTGAACACTGTCAGCTCTTATTGGAATTGGTTCAGGATTGGGCAAGATGTACCTACAGCTCACACAAGGTGGAAAAGCGGGACTGAGATGGTCATCGCTGGCATATAACATTTCTGGCTATTTCAGTGGGTCTCAGGGAGTGTTGTGTAATGGCAGGAGTGTTGTGTAATGGCGGGAGTGCATGGTTGGGATTAGGGAATTTGGACTCTGACTTATGGTGAGAACTGACCCTGGGTGACTTTGGCAGAGGTAAACGTCTCTGACTCAGTTTTTTCCACAGAGTTGTTCTGAGGAAGGATTAAATGAGATGGGAGAAAAATCTTATTTAAATAATAGTCCATTCATGAAATAAATATACAGCAGAAGTTGAAGAGTCATAGTTTCATTAGCTTATTTAAGGATCTCATCCATTTTATTCTTAATAGTAGCACACCCTGGTCTGCTACGTTTAGCTGTTGTAATTTATCTTAATGGAATGGACTTGGTTTTCTGGCTATAACCCCTCCCAGCCCTTCACTCCAGACATTCTTGGCCAGCAAATGCCAAGCTCTCCAAGTTCTATGTAGGAACTGGGCCAAGAAGCCACTTGTCACCAGCAGATGTTTCTCCTGTTCAGAAGAAAATGTTTCACTTTGGTCAGTATTAATGTAGCCCAAACCCAAACCTAACTCCAACCTCTCAGTTCACTGTGTATTAATTCTTATGGACACTGTCTTATTTTGAGTCACCACAGATGTTAAAAAGGGAGGGGAGACGCTAAGGCAGAAATTGGTGGTGGAGACGTGACATTCCAACTGCACAGCAGAACTACTTCAGGGTCCCAATGTCCTACAGCTCACTTAGTCATCTGGGGGTCTGCCAGCAGTGTGAAACATGTTCACAGATTATTTTGCATTTACTGAAGGTTTAATTTGAGTCTTAGAACATATAGATTTTTTAAATATTTAACTGTATTTTCCCCTCAGAATAAATACTTGAAATGTGGTATATATATAAGAATTTATCTAATGCATTGATTTGTAGAATAGTGAAAACTGCTATAAAATAGGGAAAGGGTGATATATTAAGAAAAGTAGGGGCTTCCTTGGTGGCTCAGTGGTTAAGAATCCACCTGCCAATGCAGGGGACACGGGTTCAAGCCCTGGTCCGGGAAGATCCGACATGCCACGGAGCAACTTAGTCCATGCGTCACAACTGCTGAGCCTGTGCTCTAGAGCCCGCGAGCCACAACTACTGAGCCCACGTGCCTAGAGCCTGTGCTCCGCAACAAGAGAAGCCACTGCAGTGAGAAGCCCACACACCGCAATGAAGAGTAGCCACTGCTCGCCGCCACTAGAGAAAGCCCGTGCACAGCAATGAAGACCCAACCTAGCCAAAAATAAATAAATAAGTTAATTAATTAATTTTTAAAAAGGAGATTAATTAGGGCAAGGATCAGTAGACTGTAGCCCAGAACCCGTATTTTAAATGAGGCTTTATTGGAACACAGCCACACCTGTTCATCTATGTAGCGTCTATAGCTGCTTTGGCACCACAAGGGCAAGGTTAGGCAGTTAAGTACTTGCAGCAGATTGTGTGGCCCACAGAGCCTAAAATATTTGCTGTCCAACCCTTTATGGAAAAAGTTTGCCAAACCCTGAATTAAGGAAAGAGATTGTACAAAATTACCTTTAAAAAATTTTAGGAATTTTGGAATAAAATTTCTGTTTGTCATCATTTTGATTAATATTTTACCATATAAATTGTTCTTCTTTTCCATTTACAATACATTCACATTACAACATTTTTGGAGTGATATCATAGCTGAGGACAAATGTATCCAATAGTCTGAACCATATAAGATTGCTATTTCTATGGGTAAAAGTGGTCAGATATGAGCAATTTCGTTGGTATTAAAGATTTTTTAATAATATTGTATTCTGACTAAATATGTTGGCACTTTTAACATTCTTGGTAGGATTTGACTTGGTCCCTTTCAACTTTAGATGATCAGATCCAGTAACACAAGTGTATAATACCGTTTTGCCAACATCTTTAAGGATATGAGTTTTTCTTTCTATAAAAAAAAGTAGTTTATGCTCTTCAAGACTTGGTTCATACTAAATTTGTAGGGTAAATTTCTGGGACTTATGCTTTGGTGGAGGGAAATGTATTTGTACCTAGGAGTACCTGATGGGCAGGTGTGATAATTCAGCCTTTCAGGTTTGTGTGCCCTGTACCCTCCAGGGCCAACTTCTCTTTGCCATCGCATTCCCTAGAACATCTTTGGCAAAGAATCCCTCCTGAGCAAAAACAAGGTCCATTGTTCTTTTCTCAGCCACACATGTAGTACTGATCCCACTCAATGTCAAAGCAAGAAACCTTAGGCTCTTTAAACAGATTAGGAGCCAAAAAAAGCCTAGGTTATTATATTAAACAATAACCCTTTAGTCACAGTGTTTTTTGCCTGTAGGCTGAAAAACCAAATTTCAGACATTGCTTCTAAGATGACTGAGAAAAATATTTCTCTCGGTGTGTGTATTTGTGTGTATATGTGTGCATTCTGATTAATTGAATTGGAAATATTTCAGAATGTTTCTCCTGACTTGGGAGACAGTATGCAGTTTTCGGTACATATTTTTTGTGTGTAAGTCGGAATCAAAGCATTCTTTCCTAACGTGAAGTTTTCTTGAAGCCAACGTGAAGGGCACGGTTGGCTTGGGTGAGACATGATCACCTACACGGGTGTAAAATATAAGTGAGGTGTGGCAGCCATACCTTTCCCCTACAGGAGCTCCAGGTGCACTGCACAGAAGGACAGGCCCTGTTGCATTCAGTGCTGCACACCAGAGAGGAAGTGATACCATCGGGCATCCCCCAGACGGAGGACCGGGCATTAGAGTCTCTCCGGCAGGACTGGCAGGCTTACCAGCAGAGGCTGTCCGAGACCCGAACTCAGTTCAATAATGTAGTCAACAAATTGAGACTGATGGAACAAAAGTTTCAGCAAGTAGACGAGTGGCTAAAAGCAATGGAGGACAAAGTGAGTCTCAGAAGTGGACGTCAGTCTAACCGGGCAGCCAAGGAGATACAATTACATCAGATGAAGGTACAACTAATGTAAATTCCTCATCTTTGTCGGAGTAGCAGTTGCCTTGCATAATTTGTTTCCTTAAAATATTTAGTAACTTTTGGTCCAAGGTTTAGCTTTTGCAAAATCTCTTTCTACTTGCAAAGAAATTTGATGTACATTATAATGGCGCATTCTTCTGTCAGCAGTTGTTTGTTAGAATCCTAAGGCAGTCTAGTTTAATGAAGTATTTTATATTTTCTTCCCAAGCTTTATTACCTTGCTTGGTAAAGATACATGAATGCTAGTGTTGCAATAATTTGTTTATGGCTCTGATTTGAAATTGCTCTAATGTACTACATTGACATAATACTTGAAAATTAATTTTATTCTAATTTTTATGTAGAGTCAGTGCACATGATCAAAATAATCCTTAGGCCTCTGGAACTTCTTTTCCTTATTCATCTATTTTAAAATTTATCTTAAGTACAACAAAAGATATAAAAATATATGTAATATAGACAGAAAAGCACTCAAACTCATTAAGTGTACAGTTTTTATCATGTCACTGGAATTACATTTTCGTGAAGGTTTTATGTGAAGTATTTTCAAAATTATATCACAGAATAAGTATATTCTAACAATACACTGAAATCGTTTTCTAGTAAGAAGATATATTTATTTGTCTTATTCAAGAATCTGTAAGATTGAGCCTTTCCCTCAATATTGTGTCATTTCAGAAGTGGCATGAAGAAATCACTGTGTACAGAGACGAAGTTGAGGAAGTGGGAGCCAGAGCACAGGAGATCCTGGATGAGAGCCACGTGAGCAGCCAAATGGGCTTCCAGGCCACCCAGCTGACGTCCAGATACCAAGCCCTTCTCCTCCAGGTGCTGGTGAGTGGGCCACCCCTGCTCATCATAGGCCAGCAAACTTCCCAAGCCAGATGTTCTTCCTTTCGCTGACTTCCAGTGAAGATAATACGTGTTTATCAAGAAAGGCACTGGCACAGGTCTTTCATCACTGTTCAATCATGTTTCTTCTTCCAAAGGAACAAATAAAATTCCTGGAGGAAGAGATCCAGAGTTTGGAGGAATCAGAATTATCTTTAAGTTCCTATTCGGATTGGTACAGCTCTACTCACAAAAATTTCAAGAATGTGGCTGCCAAAATTGATAAAGTAGATAAAGTGATGATGGGGAAAAAAATGAAGACATTGGAGGTAGGCATGAAAATATCAGGTTTGTCTCCCAGCCCTTCTTCTTTCCCGAGCTGTTCCTGTCTCCCGCGTAGAATTGGGAGCGTGTTCATCCCCGCCCAGTATGATTGGTGATCCGTGGCTCATCATTTCACTCTAAATTCCAAGTTATAATCTCTTAAGCCAAAGACTGGCTTTCATTTATTTGTGTTGTGAAGTCATTTCAATGTCTTACACATGGCTACGCACGAAATGCTTAACTAAGTTCCAGTTTGATACTAAATATTAAAAGAAAAAAATTATCTCAAATTCATGGCACTGTGCATTAATAGAGTTTTAACTCAGATCTATAGGAGCACTGTTAAGGACAAGAGAAACATCAAGTCCTTCCTTAAGTCTCTGATTTGGAAATGATATGCTGATCAAGACTTTAAAAGACCTATATTGAAGTAAAGAAGATTCCTGATTGCTGGCAGACCAAATCTGGTTATAAACTTCAAAAAACATATTTTAAGGAGAAATCAGTAGACTCAAGAATGGGACTTGAAAGGCTGTTCTTTAAAAGGAAAGAAATAATGCTAAGTTATTTGCATTTATTTGTTTGTTTATTCATTTGTTTGTATTTGCTTCCCACTCTTTCTCAGGGTTTGCTAAAAGACATGGAGAAAGGCCAGAGTTTGCTCAAATCAGCCCGAGAGAAAGGAGAGAGAGCTCTTACATACTTGGAAGATGGTGAGGCAGAGACGTTAAGAAAAGAGATCCATGACCACGTGGAACAGTTGAAGGAACTGACCAGCACTGTCCGGAAGGAGCACATGACTCTGGAAAAAGGCCTTCATTTGACAAAGGAATTCTCAGATAAATACAAAGCACTAACTCAGTGGATAGCAGAGTACCGAGAAATCCTATACGTTCCTGAAGAACCCAAAATGGAATTATATGAGAAAAAAGCTCAACTATCTAAATACAAGGTAGTGTGTTGTTACTAACTGACAGATGCACGAGGACGTCATGTAGGACTGAACTGGTGGGACGTGATTCCTGGTTTGTGTCACCCTTAGTGAGTGCTAGAAAAAGTCCTAATGTGCCTATTCTGCTGGTGGGGAGTGGTATAGGTTTATTTGGCTGGAAACACTACATCAGACTTATATTTCCATTCAGGAACTGTATTTGTCTGATATTCAAAGGTTGTATCAGTAAATGGAGATCTATCCTGACGTGTGATCCAGGTATGTGGATCCTCCGGAAAAGCCTTCTTGGCATTAGGATCTCACACCTACAGATTTTATCTTTTTGGTAGAGTCTTTCCTTCATCTTTTGGTACAGAAGGCCTATAAACTGACCTGTGGTAGATGCAAAATGAGACATCGTATTTCTAAGAAAATAAATTCTAGTTAACCAACTGTAGTTAAACATCTTAGAAATTAATTTTTGAAAGAATAAATGGTGATGTGGATATCACTATACATGCTGTAGATATAAATATTGCACATGCTCAAATCTGTGAAACGGTTATTGAAGCTTATACATGGAATAGTCTGTTTTCTAAATTTGACCCAAATTGTTGAGCGATATTCTTTAAGAATTACGGTGTGATGGCTTTGCCTCGAAGCTTTTCCTGTCAGCAGCTTTTCCTACTCCAGCCAGTATGTCTATTCCTGTCCTTGGTTCTTCTGCCTAGCCTGACAGTGTGTCTTTGAAGGTGTTACATAAGAATTACACTGCTGCTGCTTTTTTAGTTCCCTCTGAGTTCTTGATATATTTAAATAGCACTTTTAGGCCATCATAGCAACGTTGCAACTGGAATTTGTCTCCCAGACTTCACATCCAGCTCAAGCTGCTATTGATTTCACGAGTCAAAATCAAAAGATAGCACCTCGCTCCCTTCGTAGAGAATTAAGGTTTACTTCTCTGCCGAAAGGAATGAGCTAGAAGCCAGCAATATGAACCATGTTAAATTTAGCCGAATGTAATTCTTTTCCATACTTCTCTCTGCGCATGTGAAGGGCTATTTGACGTCTTACTTTTACTCTGTATTGAAAAACCGTATTAGCCATAAAAAGGCATTCTCTCTTTATTGCTTTATACTTATTAATTTTTAAAGTATTAAAGTATTTTTAAAGTAAAGTATTTTTAAAGTATATGTCAGATCTTTATTTTTAAAGTATTTTTTAAAGTATATGTCAGATCTTTATTTTTAAAGTATTTTTAAAGTATTTAAAGTATTTTTAAAGTATATGTCAGATCTTTAAAGTATATGTCAGATCTTTATCTTTATCTTTAAAGTATATGTCAGATCTTTATTTGAAGTAGATAAACTTGAAGTAGATAAACATGAAGTAGATACATGCCAACGTATATGTATATATTCGCCTCGATCACATAGATGAGCTGGCTCTTGTTTTTTCTTTGTAATTCAAGTCACTTCAACAAACGGTGTTGTCCCATGAACCATCAGTAAAATCAGTGAGAGAAAAAGGGGAAGCCCTCCTGGAGCTGGTGCAGGATGTTACTTTAAAGGACAAAATAGATCAACTTCAAAGTGATTACCAGAACCTCTGCAGTGCAGGAAAAGTAAGGAGTGATCAGAAATTCAATACAAATGTGTGTATTTGCCACAAAGGGGGTCCTGACTCCTTTTTATCTGTCAGAAAATTTTAAGACGTGGTATGGGTCAATATTCTTCCTTTTATTCAGATGGGCGTTTTAAATGGCGAAACGACTTTGTGGGTCGTGTTGTATCTTTTTTTTTCCGTTCCTAGTAAGTTTCTGATGTGTGTAACTCTACCTACCCTATGAGTTTTCCTGGGCTTTTAAAATTATGAAAGTTTTGAGTAGATTTTTGGCTTGAAAGTCACTTCTAACGGACACCTGGCTTCACAGGAGCACGTTTGCCGTCTCGAGGTGAAAGTCAGAGACCACGAAGATTACAACGGTGAGCTCCAAGAAGTGGAAAAGTGGCTGCTGCAGATGTCAGGAAGGTTAGTGGCACCCGACCTCATGGAGACAAGCAGTCTAGAGACGGTTACCCAGCAACTGGCCCGCCACAAGGTATGCCTGAGCTTTAAGGAGCTGAAGAATACAGGGTGGCTTTAGCAGGTGTGCCGTGTGTATGTGCGTGCGTGTGTGTGTGAGTGCACGCATGCACCTCTCTGGGTCGTGATGACTGCACCTAAAGAATCAGGTCTGAGTCTCAAGAATGACTGATAATTGAGAACAGTTCAATTTAATATTTAAGTGACTAACAACAGCTGAATCTTCGCATTCACCTTCTGAACATATTGTAGCATTTTTCCCAGCCAATAGTTTTTCATTGCAGAATATAATCTTTAGGGAGTAATTTATCAAAGAGAAATTATCTTTATTTTAGAAAAGTATAGCCAAAGATAGGATACAAAAATAGTAGTCAGAGAGTCTGGGTTCTAGCCCGACTGTCTTCTTCCTAACTGGGGGGACTTAGCCTCTCTGCGCCTCCTTTTCTCCTCTGTTAAGGGTGATAATGACACCAGCCTCATCACGGGAGATAATGTATGTGAAAGTATCTTGTAAACCATAAAGTACTGTACTGATATGTGGTGTTAGTATATTTATTAATATGTATTTTTAGTAATTATATGTGCCAGGTGACAGATGTCATACAGTCACAATTTTATGGAGCAATTTCGGTGAGCTTAATGGAAAACTGATTTTTAGTCGTGACATGGTAAATATCTAGTAGTGTGTCTTAGGAAGACCAGTTAACCATTCTGGGCTTCAGGATTCCTATAGGAGAAGATTTTATTTAGCAAATACCAACAGAAAAGTAACTATGTGATATAGTCTATTTGGCACTGAGAAAATACCCTCAGTAACCTCATGATGTAGTGGTTCCATTCCAGCTCGAAGATAAAATGTTTCTTTTCAATATGGCATATATAATAACTGTTAACCCAGCACCACGGGAAAAAAAGTGGTGGACCCTGGGCTGCTGAAGGACCACCTGGTTTCCCTTAGATGTATTGATGAGTCAACCCAGGAAACTTTGTGTTGGAATGTCACTCGTCATTAGCATTGTAAGGAAATTAGAACCTGATTTGAAAAAGTTGGTTCCTGCTCTCTAAGTGATCTTGTGAGAAAGCTCACTAGAGAACACAGATGGGCATAGTGGTGTGTGTGAACTGGAATCGGGCAGAGACGGGCCCAAAGCTGGGGGCTGTGCCATTTACTACTTGTGAAACCTTGAACATGGTTTTTCTTTTCTTTTCGGCTGCATTGGGTCTTCGTTGCTGGGCACGGGCTTTTTCTAGTTGTGGTGACCAGGGGCTATTCTTCATTGAGGTGCACGGGCTTCTCACTGAAGTGGCTTCTCTTGTTGCGGAGCACAGGCTCTAGGTGCACAGGCTTCAGTAGTTGTGGCTTGCGGGCTCTAGAGCGCAGGCTCAGTAGTTGTGGCACACGGGCCTCAGTAGTTGTGGCTCACGGGCTTCAGTAGTTATGGAACATGGGCTTCAGTAGTTGTGGCTCACGGGCTCTAGAGCGCAGGCTCAGTAGTCGTGGCGCACAGGCTTAGTTACTCCACGGCATGTGGGAACTTCCCGGACCAGGGCCCGAACCTGTGTCCCCTGCATTGGCAGGTGGATTCTTAACCACTGTGCCACCAGGGAAGTCCCTTGAACATGTTTTATAACATCTCTGTGCTTCAATCTCCTCATCTGTAAAACAATAGTAATAATGCACATTTATCCGGGCTTAAATATAGTCCCTTCACTATAGCAGGTGCTTAATAAATGGTAAGTGATCAAGGTTATTTTTATCAATGTAAGTATTATTAGATGTAAATTAGATCTTACATAATTTAGACATTCGATTATTACATAAATTAGATATATTAGATAAATTAGACATTAGTAAATTAGATTAAGTTGTAATTAGATTATTTTAGATATAAATTATACCAGAATTATAATTTATAGAGATGAAAAATGTATTAACATCCTTCTTGCTGGTAATAATACCATGGAGCAGATCTCTAACTGAGATCAGCCTCATGAAATCACTTAAAGGTTACTTCATTATTCGTATGTAACTTAATCCATTAAATTCATTAACTTTTCCCATTGGAGTATCTCTGAAAATATACTTCTTTTTTCATTTGTTGATATGGTAACCAAGACAAATTGCAAAACTCTTTTAAAGACATTTTAAACAGTGAAATGATTGATCTTTAACTTTCTGTTTGATGAATAGATTATTTAAAGACTAAAACTGGAATGAGAACTCAGTACTTGTTTCATTTTTTGTAGGCAATGATGGAAGAAATTGCTGGTTTTGAAGACCGTTTGAACAACCTTAAAATTAAAGGCGACAATTTGATCAGCCAGTGTGCAGACCACCTCCAAGCGAAACTTAAACAAAATGTACACGCTCATCTGCAGGGCACAAAGGATAGTTACTCAGCCATCTGCAGTACAGCCCAGAGGGTGAGTACCACTGGAACGTTCTAGAATGATGAAGAATTAAGGAGAAAAACTGTGCAAACTGGAGGTTTTTAAAAATAGTTTTTGTTCTTCAGTCTTTGGGATCGTTTTGGTGTTTTTCCAGACAGAAAATAAGAGGATAGATTTCATAGTCTCTATGTGAACATAGAACTAACATATCATATATTTGATTGATGTGATGAAGTGGTGAATTTCAGACATGTGTTTTTTACTCAATCCCTTTATTCCATGAATTGATTATGAAAAAAATTTTTAATTTTGTTTGTTTTTATTTGCCACACCGTCAATAATACTTCTTTCTAATTTGCCATTTATTCTGTTACATCAGAATAAGTTTATTCTGTAAGTCACACAATAATTATTTCTTTTTAACTCTATGCAGCCCAGGTTCTACTCTAATTCAGTATTTTTATGTATTCATATAGAAATTGAGAAAAGAAGTAAGCACCAATTTCAAGGTATACTTCAGTGGGTATCCCGCCAATAAAATGGAATCCTTAATGTTATAGATATAAGTCTAAGATAAATAAGAATCACCCTTTTAACAACAATTAAGTAAAATTAGTGGATTACTCTTTATTATTCTGGAATTTATAAATGACACTGAGTAGGGTCCATCTGTTTTTGTTACTGGGCTATTTAGTAAGAACTGGAGAAATACAAGTGACATGGGGAGAATTATCTGTGTTCAGCACGATAATTAAAAAAAATGCTGGGTGACATTAGTTGATCCCTAGACTTGGAAAATCCACCTTCAAAAAGTTAATAAACGGGCTTCCCGGGTGGCACAGTGGTTGAGAGTCCGCCTGCCGATGCAGGGGACACGGGTTCGTGCCCCGATCCGGGAAGATCCCACATGCCGCGGAGCGGCTGGGCCCGTGAGCCATGGCCGCTGAGCCTGCACATCCAGAGCCTGTGCTCTGCAACGGGAGAAGCCACAACAGTGAGAGGCCTGCATACGGCAAAAAAAAAAAAAAAAAAAAAAAAGTTAATAAAAAAGAGGGATAAAAGAATCTAACAAATAATTGCAGATGATGACAAAGGGGGTGAGACAAGAAAAACAGTAGCATGGAGCTTTTGATGAGCTCATTTGTTCACTCACTCAACAGAGATTTCTTAGCACTGTCTTTGTAGCAGACTTTTTCTGTGCATTAGGGACACAGCTTAATTTTTTTTTTAATTAGTAAATGTTCGAAAGACAAACATTTTAAAAATAAACTTTTAAAAAGTAGATGAAATTCTAAGAACAGAGTCAGAATCTTATAATTAAACTTTGCAAAAATGTTAAAGAAAGCAAAATACCTTTTTTCTTTTTGGTTCTGCTTGGAATAAAAATAAATAAGGGATAGTCCTAATATCAGATAAAAATGATTAATTTAATAGATGACAGAGAAAAGCAGAATTCAATTACTGCTTCTGTTGTCTCAATAAGGAAAGAAAAGCCAGTCTAACCTCATAGTCTTTTTTTCTTTCTTTTGTTTTTGATGAAGAGCTTGCTCAGAAAATGTCATAGGTATATTTCACCTTGATTTCAAGGAAACACATAATAGCTTATCAACATGTCTTTGTGGATAAAATGGAAATTGCTTGGCTGGTTGAGGATTAAGTAATTGAATAGATGCATTAGAAAATGTTTGGGTTATTCTAGATTAGTGTTGTCCTGGAATGTAACTTCTAAGATGAAATGAGGGCATCAAACTCTCCCCTCCCCTGTGTTATAATTTAGTTCCAATTTACCCTACCCTAAAACAGAAGCTTTTCAGTTAGAGAAATACTGGTTATCTTTTCATGAGCCGGCATTTTATTTTTACTTTTAGTTTCTAGTTTAAATGAAAAGGACAGTATTTATACCATGGGGGAAAGCTGCAAAAACTTTTGATTTATGTTTGACCAATTTCCTCCAAAGATTTTATGTATTCTAACACATTTCTAGCGTTACATTCACCCTGCCCACCTTGTCTTTCCATGATCAGGATATTATGTTGTAATGTGTGGGTTGAGACGTTATAAACTGGGGCATAGCCCATGTGCTTTGCAACATTTTGGAACATACGCAGACTCCGTAGATGTGTATCTGGTTTTGGGGGGCGTGGTGGGGAGAGGGATCCATTTAAAGTGGACTTGTTTCATTTGCTTGCAGTGATCTTTTTAGAGATATAAAACAGCTCTCACGACTGCAGCATGATTGTTCTGTCTCAGGTGTACCAGAGTCTGGAACATGAACTTCAGAAGCACGTTAGTCGACAAGACACCCTGCAGCAGTGCCAGGCCTGGCTTTCTGCAGTCCAGCCCGATTTAAAGCCAAGCGCACATCCCCCTCTCAGCAGAGCAGAAGCCGTTAAGCAGGTAGACTGTGATTCCTGCAAGTTTATGTTACGCTCTGATTCATTCATTTGATGAAAACATGTTAAGTACCTATTATGTGCCACATGGTGCTGGTTGCTGGAGATACAAAAGTATAAATAAGGTCTGAGCTTGATTCCAGTTAAGTCCGCATTCTAACCAGGAAGACGGGCGCACAACTGAGGTCAATCTGGTAGAATAAATAGGGCATGGGCACTGTAGCCAGAAGATCGATTCCAGTACCTGCTCAACAGGGTGACCATGGGTAAATCACTGAATTTCTCTGAGCCTCAGTGTTCTAATAGGTAAAGTGATTATAAGTATGCTTCCTTCTGAAAGTTATGAAGAAATTCAAATGTTGTACCGCAGTGTACGTGTTTTGTAAACAGAAAAGCAAAATTAGCCTCTCCTGCATTTTTTGGCACAAAACGAGGTGCTTATTAAATAAGTATTGAGTGAATGCTGAATGAATTATTGTTATCATGTGAAAGGAACCTATGGTATATTAATTTGACATCTACGTGCTTAAAACGTTGCTGCTGATACTTCATCAGAATATTTGAGGGATGTTTCTAAATTTTTTGTACTAAGCAATTTTTCTATGTAGTGCAAAGAATATATTTTAAAGGAATTTAGTTGTAAAGGTTGCTGCCAGATAGGAAGTAATGTAAAAATTCAATTTTTTTACCTCAAACTGATATTAAAATAATGTTTGTTCATTTAGTCCGCTTAGAGAATATGTGCAATTAATATGTCCCCCAAAGTATACTTTCTGGCTTAAATGATTTACATTATTTAAGTCATGAAATGGCTCACAGAAGTGCATGTATTACACCTTATAAAAAATAGAATATGGGCCTTCTCTGGTGGCGCAGTGGTTGAGAGTCCACCTGCCAATGCAGGGGACACTGGGTCGTGCCCCAGTCTGGGAAGATCCCACATGCCGCGGAGCGGCTGGGCCCGTGAGCCATGGCCACTGAGCCTGTGCGTCCGGAGCCTGTGCTCCGCAACGGGAGAGGCCACAACAGTGAGAGGACTGCGTACCACAAAAAAAAAAAAAAAAAAAAAAAAGAATATGGACAAATCAAACATGGCTCTCCTTGAATCAAGAAATGAAAGATTGTCTGTATTCTGCTTTTTCATTAGACTGTGAGCTTTCTTGGGTCATTCATTGTCTTGTGGCTGTTTGTTTCCAATGTACTTTATTCAGAACAATGCAGACCAAAGCTTGATTCTTCTCTTTTGTTCCCCAAAAAAGAAGTAAAAGCGAGGGGGAGAATAACATTAATCCCAATGACCTTTCGCTAGAACAGGAAATTTCCTACAGCACCCGCATTAGCTGTGGTTGCAGGAGGATGCTGATCCTTCTTGGGGCCCAGATTCAGTGACTGTATGGTTCATTGTTTTACTTTCTGCCCCTTCCACACTGCTTCTCAGAATGGGCTGCCCCCCTTTGGAAGCAACAGAGAAGGGAATTAGAGGTATTGGAAACACCTGGACCTCAGTTGTTCTGAAGGGGAAGAGGTTTTTTGTTGTTTCTTTTTGTTTTGCTTTGTTTTGATCAGTCTTTCCTTTGGCAAGTACTGCTTTCATGTAAAGTCGAGCAGGTCCTGGGTCATTAGTTCGCTTGGATGTGTCACTGGAGAATTCCACTACTGACAGGGTGTCAGACTCTGGGCAGGCTTTGATGGGCTGCAGTTGAATTTGGTCAGGGTCCCAGGGTGCGTCGTGTATCCCTCCCACATGGTAAATGCTCAATACATATGTAATGATAATATGGTCCTCACTACCATTAGCCAATGACAGACTGATTTGATTCCATTAAGAATGTCATTTGTTTTCATAAGGCATGATGTGAATTTGGGGGAATGAGAAAAAGTACTATCAGATTTGCCCTTGAAATTGATTTTTAGCAAAAATCTTTCATAACTGTTTTGTCATTGACAGTCAACAAGCTGCTCCCAATGCTTTTGGAATCAGGACAACTGTATACATTTTAAAATAAATCATTATTTTTTTAAAGTAAATATATTTATAAAATAAAAATTCAGATATCTCATTCTCTGCTCATTTCCAAAGGCTGTTTGGGACAGATAACTTTCTCTGAGCCATGGGTACCTGATGGGATGGTTTTGGTTAACGGCTAATGATACTAATTGGAAGTGAAACACCAGTTAGTCTGTGCAATGGATAAAAGTTTAGGTGCTGCTTTCTACTTAATGGGAAATTGATCTGTATTTGTTACATTTATGTGAGAATGATGTGTCTAGGCAACCCACACAGCTTAGAGGAAATATACTGAGATGAGTCAAAAAGTTAGGCTCCATTATTCGCTATGATTTTGGAAGATCACCTGCTGTTTCTGTAGATCAACTTTATCCCATACAACTTGCAGTCAATACCTCTTTCCCAATTAATCACAAAGATGTAGTAAGCGAAAGCCACTTCTCACCACCTCTACCACCCATCGCCCTCCATCAGGCCATCATCACTTCTCATCTAACTCCTGCAGTAGCCTGACAACTGGGGCTGCCAGTTCCGTCCCTGGTTGGGGAACTAGAATCCCACATGCCGCACGGCAACTAAGCCCATGCGCCACAACTAGAGAGCCTGTGTGCTTCAACTACAGGCTCTGGAGCCCGCACGCTACAACTACAGAAGCCCACGCTCTCTGAAACCCGTGTGCCACAACTGCTGAGCCCGTACACCACAACTAGAGAGAAGCCCATGCACCGCAATAAAAGATCCCGCATGCCGCAAAGAAGACCTGATGCAGTCAAAAATAAATAAATAAATATTTAAAAAAAAGAAAAGAAAAGAGAAGAAAACAAGCTAGAATGTGAACAGAGAATCTGGAAAAACTGTGGAAGTTTCTTGGTTGTTCCCCTTTCCCAGACCATACAGGCTAATTAGAGTAAGAAACAACTGGTGGACCAATGGCTCCCTGCCAGTGTGTTTGGAAAGCTTTCTTTTGAGTAACTAATATATGTCATTTACAACAATGGTGAAAATACTGAGCATAGCAAGGTTATTTTTGAAATGTCAACAAAATACCACAAATGGTACAAATATTTGCTATTTAAATATAGCATGTCTCTTTCACTCTGACAAGTTTTTTTTTTCTTCTTTTGTTTTTTTCAGGTCAAACACTTCAGAGCTTTGCAGGAACAGGCAAGGACCTACTTAGATCTCCTTTGTACCATGTGTGACTTGTCAAACTCTTCAGTGAAAACCACAGCAAAAGACATTCAACAAACAGAACAAATGGTAAAAGTTAAAAAATGACATTGGATATATCTGACTATATTCTCTTGCTTGAATGTTAGATGTGAAAAAATTTTTCTTCTTGGAGTATTCTTGCTATAATGCTCCTACAAGCATTATAATAAATATGTATTGAATTTCAACTAAGTCACAGAAAAGTAGGCACACGCTAATACTGATGCCACTGAATTGGAAGTGAAATATTTAGTCCCCTTGAACTGCTAAACATTCGCACCTCTTTCCTCTTCTCTTTTCTCCTCAATTACCATTCTCTCTTTCTCTTTTCCTATTTTTTCACTCATTTTTTTTCTTTTCTCCTTTTCCATTGTTTCCTTTCGGTCATATTTAGTGTGAAAGGGCCTCCTGACCCTTCCTATTAGGATGGCAAACATCTGTCATGACCCTTCTAATTCATTGGCAGTGGCTGAGTGTGGTGTTGAGAAGAATTCTGAAGCTGTATCTGGGCCCTTTGGACAGTGTTGTGATGAGTTAGCAGTACCTGCCTGCAGCAGACAGATGGCGCCACAGAGGCTGTGTGTTTTCTGCTGCTGCCTTAAACTCTGGAACACAACATGTTTGGATTAAAAAAAAAAAAAAGACTTGGTTTTGTTATTTAACTGAGTAAATATTCCAGAATAGTAAAATGATCTAAAGGAAAAAATAATGAAGAAATTAAGATAATTAAATAATTATAATATAGATATGAAAATAATTAAACTAACGTATGTATTTTTATTTACATGTTTTATTACATTACCAAAGCAAGTCTGTATTTAAATCCTTAAGAAAGATGATATAGCTCCTATATTTTTTTTTACAGAAATGATTTATCGAAATAAGTTATATGATTTCAAAAACCAGTGAAGCAGATCTAAACATATATCCAAAATGTTAATAACTCAGTGTTCTACAAGAAGTATCAGCAACTATGCACTAGAGGACAATATAAGTCTTTTCTAGTTAACCCCAAGACCAAATTGATGACTCAGTCAAACAGATGTATCCACTGAAATGCCCAATGTGAAAAACCATTAGGGCAGCTTCTGACCTAATAAATTGTTAAAACTTCTAGACCTTCACAGTATTGATTGAAATCATATGACATAAGTCTTAGACATTTGAAGTCTTTAGAAAACCTAAATATAAAATCTGTTTTTCTTGAAGCAAATAATTCTTTTTGGATTTATCACTCGTGTGTGTGTGTGTGTGTGCGCGCGCGCATACGTGTGTTGGCCTGTGTACATGGACAGGCTGATTCATTGAACATAAATGATCCTGTCCATTGCTGCTAACTTTTGCCTCTGTGTTTCCTCCAGATTGAACGAAGGCTTGCCCAGGCACAGAACTTAACTCAGGGCTGGGAAGAGATCAAGCACATGAAGGCTGAGCTGTGGATTTACCTCCAGGATGCCAATCAGCAGCTGCAGAATATGAAGAGGAGACACTCAGAACTGGAGCTAAATATTGCACAGAACATGGTGTCTCAAGTAAAGGTAGGAATTAACGTGCCTCCAGGGGAGCTAGAGGAGACAGGACGGGTGTGTGTCAATCAATCCTTACACATAGTTATTTAAGGAATGAGATAGAACAACTTTCATTTGGTGCCAGAAAAATATACCTCAGAAAGTGAACATTCAGATATTTTCTTGGAGCTCCAGTTGGCCACTTGCACTGAAGGACATTCACTCTGTAGCTTATTTCTGAATAAAGAACTGTGGTTTAGCTAGCAGAACCAGAAGACTCTGCCATTAAACAAACATGAAGCCTTATTATTCATTAGCTTTTCATCACAATATGGCTAAAGCTGTAGGATTTATCAATTTATTAAATATATATTTAATATATAAAACATTAACATACAACTGATTTAAAATGTAATAAAATATTTATATAATTTAAAATATAATAGAAAATTATTATAAGTATATTAACTTGATTGGAAGTTGTACCAGATTTTTTTTTTAAAGAATTCTTTTTTTTTTTAATTAATTAATTTTATTTTTGGCTGCGTTGGGTTTTTATTGCTGCACGCGGGCTTTCTCTAGTTGCGGCACCCGGGGGCTACTCTTCGTTGCGGTGCACGGGCTTCTCACTGTGGTGGCTTCTCTTGTTGCAGAGCACGGGCTTTAGGCGCGTGGGCTTCAGTAGTTGTGGCACGCAGGCCCAGTAGTTGTGGCTCACGGGCTCTAGAGCTCAGGCTCAAGTAGTTGTGGCACACGGGCTTAGTTCCTCCGCAGCATGTGGGGTCTTCCCCGACCAGGGCTTGAACCCATGTCCCCTGCATTGGCAGGCGTATTCTTAACCACTGCACCACCAGGGAAGCCCTGTACCAGATTTTTAACAAAGCTTAACATTTATTTTTTCTCTGTGACAATCAGCCATTTTTATTTTCTACTGGGATATTGTTTGCATATGCAGAAAGAAGAATGGAAAGAATATAAATTAGATTTTATTCTCAAAAGCATGAACTTTAAAAATTTTTAGAAAACTAAGGATGCACTATAAGATAAAATATTAGCTTTTTTCCTTAGTGGCTATAATACTGTTTCACATTTATCAGTTTTTCCTTATACTTTTCAAAGTAACACAAGAAAATACCACAGTACCCTCCGATTCTTAAACACTTGGAAATTTGTTCATAAGGAAGTATGATGATTTTAGATTTTCTCTTTGTCCCTCACTATACATTCTTCAACTACAAAAGTATTCAGAGGTATTGTATCTATGTCTCAATCTGTATTTATTTGGGGGGGGTGGTTATTCAACATTATTTTATTGTTGTTATCCTTTAGGATTTTGTTAAGAAACTACGGTGCAAACAGTCATCAGTGACCACTATTACAGAGAAGGTGGATGAGTTAACCAAGAAGCAGGAGTCTCCTGAACACAAGGAAATAAGTCACTTAAACGACCAGTGGCTGGATCTGTGCCTTCAGTCCAACAATCTGTGCTTGCAAAGGGAAGAGGATTTCCAGAGAACACGAGATTACCACAACTGTATGAATGTCGTCGAAGTGTTCTTAGAAAAATTTACTACAGAATGGGATAACTTAGCCAGGTAACAGCAATTCTCCAGTGGGTCACCAAAATGCTAAGCCAGAAATTCCTTAATTTCTATAAAAATCAAAAATGTCTTTCTTACATTTTAAACATTTTCTATCATTATAAATATTGATAAAACATTATGAAGAATCTGGTGTCATCTGTATCCATAATCACGATTTTCCTTGCTCAATATTAACTGAAGCAGGTGAGTAAGAGGAAAATATTTGAAAACGGCACCATTTCTACCTGCGACCTCAAGGAATATTTCAAAGCTGTTACACTGTGAGTTCAAAGAATATCCCAAGAATATTCCTAGTTTTAATTACCAGTTATGGGACTATCATCTATGATTTCAGGACATGAATCCTTCTTGAATCTATAGTTCCATGGGTTTCTTGTCAATTCTGTAAAGTAACACATTCTATGTAATTCAGTCTAGTTTTGTCTTGTACTTGTGGTATTCTAGAACTTAGTGAACAATCTAAATTCAATTAATGTGTGTCTTACTTGATTTTATAGCAATTGAACCCCTCTTAACTTTTTCTTTGAAAAGGATTCCCTCTCTCCCACATACATTGAGTCATCATATGGAAATCCTTCTATGCTCTGATCACTATAATTATTAAAACCTGTACTTCTTCTGCCCAGATTTATCAATTTGTAGCAATTAAAACTGAAAACATTATTCTAGCTGTAGTTAACTCATTAAATCATAGGGTTTTTGGTTTTGGGGTGTTTCTGTTTTGGAGGAGGTACCCTGCTTTCTGATTTGTTTACTTTTTCTTGATGCTCAGCATTTTACTAATCTTTGGGATAAATCCAATATAAGCAAAAACCCATATTTCAGGCGGACAATAGGCACCTCCGTCTGGTTAACCCACAGTCACCTCAGATCTAATATGTCCCGAACAGAACTCATCGTATGGCCTCCCAACACTCTTCCTCATACTTGAGAACTAATCGTTTTGTAAGTGAAAAAGACTCTAAGGTGGAATTTTCTCATATGTGTTTTGTAGTCAAAGGGATGAGAATCCTTTGCATTTCACAGTTATTTCTAAAGGTTTCTAATGATAAACAGAAAATATCTAAGTTCCACACATGAGCAGCTGTTAGAGCCATTGGTTGTTTCTTACACATGGTAGACGTCTAGCACTGGATTGTTTATGGGAGCTTCTTCTCACAGTAAAGCACGTAAATCACAGATCACTTAATTTCTCCACGTGCCTTTCAAGAACGCAGTAGATCAGTGTTTCTCAATATTTAGGGTTTCCGCAGATCATGAGGGGAACTTGTTAATGTGCAGATCCTCGTCAGTTGCTGAGAGTCAGAGGAAGAAGCTAAAAAGTACACCTCAGATGTGATGGGAGGGCAGCCTTAGCTAGAAGAAGTTATCTGGGCAAACTATCTTGGTTCAACTTCCGCTATGGAAATATATGGGTCTTACGTTCCATAATAATTGTAGCATCTCTGTCGATAAGCCATGAATTGAACCACTCTAAGCTAAGAAAGAAGATGGTGATGTGCACTTTAACATGATGTGAACAAACACAGGTATTAACTAAAGTTAACTTGATTTTATGTCTTTTAATATATACATATAGATCTGATGCAGAGAGTACAGCCATCCATCTAGAAGCTTTGAAGAAGTTGGCACTGGCATTGCAGGAGAGAAAGCAGGCTATTGACGATCTGAAAGAGAAAAAGCAGAATATGATAGACCATCTGAATGTGGATGACAAAGAATTAGTCAAAGAACAGACGAGTCACCTTGAACAACGCTGGTTTCAGCTTGAGGACCTTGTTGAAAGGAAAATCCAAGTGTCTGTCACCAACCTGGAGGAGTTAAGTGTGGTCCGGTCCAGATTTCAGGAGCTGATGGACTGGGCGGAAGAGCAACGACCCAACATTGCTGAGGCTCTTAAGCAGAGCCCCCCGCCTGACATGGCTCAGAACCTTCTCATGGATCACCTTGCCATTTGCAGCGAACTGGAGGCCAAACAGATGCTCCTGAAATCACTCACGAAGGATGCTGATAGGGTGATGGCTGATCTCGGCCTCAATGAGAGGCAGATAATCCAGAAGGTACTCTCTGATGCCCAAAGGCATGTGAATAGTCTCAGCGACTTAGTGGGCCAGAGACGAAAGTACTTAAACAAGGCTTTGTCCGAGAAAACCCAGTTTCTCATGGCGGTGTTCCAGGCGAGCAGCCAAATTCAGCAACATGAGCGCAAGATAATGTTCCGTGAACATATCTGCCTGTTACCGGATGACGTGAGCAAACAAGTGAAGACATGTAAGAGCGCACAAGCCAGCCTCAAGACTTACCAAAATGAAGTCACTGGGCTTTGGGCCCAGGGCCGCGAGTTAATGAAAGGAGTCACAGAGCAGGAAAAGAGCGAGGTGCTGGGGAAGCTTCAGGAATTGCAGAGTGTCTATGACACCGTTTTACAAAAGTGCAGCCATCGGCTACAAGAACTAGAGAAAAATTTGGTTTCAAGGAAGCATTTTAAGGAAGATTTTGATAAAGCTTGTCACTGGCTAAAACAAGCAGATATTGTTACCTTTCCCGAAATCAACCTAATGAATGAGAGTGCTGAGCTGCATACACAACTGGCCAAATACCAACACATTCTTGAACAATCTCCAGAATATGAAAATCTCCTACTTACGCTGCAGAGAACTGGACAGGCCATACTGCCGACGCTGAATGAAGTCGATCATTCCTACCTCAACGAAAAGCTAAATGCACTGCCCCTGCAGTTCAATGTAATTGTCGACTTGGCTAAAGACAAGTTCTATAAAGTCCAGGAAGCAATTCTGGCTCGGAAAGAATATGATTCCTTGATCGAGTTGACAACCCAGTCTCTGTGTGATCTCGAAGACCAGTTCTCCAAGGTGAGCCAAGTCCCCAGCGACCTGAGTGTTGAAGAGGCCCTGTGTCTTCAGGATGGTTGTCGAGCTCTTGGGGGAGAGGTGGCAGCCCTTGCAGAAGCAGTGGATGAACTGAACCAGAAGAAAGAAAGTTTTCGCAGCACAGGGCAGCCATGGCAACCAGACCGGATGCTGCATCTCGTCACCCTGTACCACAGGCTGAAGCGACAGACAGAACAAAGGGTGAGCTTATTAGAAGACACCACCAGTGCTTATCAAGAGCATGAAAAGATGAGCCACCAGCTAGACAAACAACTAGAGGTTGTGAGAACAGAGCAGGCCAAGGTGAACGAGGAGACGCTTCCTGCAGAGGAGAAGCTCAAAGTGTATCACTCCCTGGCGGGAAGCCTCCAGGATTCAGGAATTCTTCTAAAGCGAGTGACTGTGCATCTCGAAGATCTTGTTCCGCATCTTGATCCCTCAGCTTACGAGAAAGCCAAGCATCAGATCCAAGCCTGGCAAGAGGAGTTAAAACTGCTGACTTCCGCCATTGGCGTGACGGTGACGGAGTGTGAGAGCCGCATGGTGCAGAGCAGAGACTTCCAGACGGAGCTGAGCCGCTCCCTGGACTGGCTGCGGAGCGTGGAGACAGCGCTGAGGGGGCCACTGTGCCTGGACCTGAACCTGCGGGACGTCCAGGAGGAGATCAGAAAGGTCCAAATCCATCAGGAAGAGGTGCAGTCCAGCCTGAGGATAATGAATGCGCTGAGTAACAAGGAGAAGGAGAAATTCACGAGGGCCAAGGAGCTGATCTCTGCCGACCTACAGCACACGCTAGCTGAGCTCTCCGAGCTGGACGGGGCCCTGCAGGAAGCTCTCCGCACCAGACAGGTCGGTACCACAGGGCTTCCCCTTTCTTTTTTCCACTTTGCTTCTTTGTAAATAGGTGTGAGAAATTTCTTTGGTTTCGATTTTTTGTTTAGAATTGCTTCCTTAAATGTTTCTTTTTTTGACTACTACATGGAATCACCTTCAGTTGTGACTTAAAAAGGTGCTTTTATTGTTTATCCTCATGGTATTCATTTCATGTGGTTTTCATGTTCACTTGACTTTGGTTTTAATACAGGAACACCTCAGTTATCCTTCTCCTTTAGGAGAGATAATAAATGATAGCACTAGTATAATTAATACCATATGTGAGGAATTAATCATAAAATTCATTCATTAACAATGAATAAGTAGTGATGCTTTTTTAAAAACAATGTGAAACCTGGCATTTCTAAGCTTAGTCCTGGATGAAGAGTCTCCAGATGGAGAGAGGCAGACGGATGATGCAGTCCTGACAGTGCTGAGCCAGGCTTTCTTGCGGGGTCTCCCGTCAGTTGCCCCATCTCTCCACCCCTTCCTCAGGGAGGAGTGCTTCCTCTTCTCTGGCTTCCCTGAAGCACAACAGAAGCAAGACTAGAATATCCAGGGCTTCCCTGGTGGGGCAGTGGTTGAGAGTCCGCCTGCCGGTGCAGGGGACACGGGTTCGTGCCCCGGTCCGGGAGGATCCCACGTGCCGCGGAGCGGCTGGGCCCGTGACCCATGGCTGCTGAGCCTGCGCGTCCGGAGCCTGTGCTCCACAGTGGGAGGGGCCCCAATAGTGAGAGGCCCGAGTACTGCAAAAAAAAAAAAAAAAAAAAAAAAGACTAGACTATCCATCATGACTTGACTTGAAGATAACAAAGAAATGAGAGCATGCTCAGAACTTCCCAGGTTAGCCTCCTAATTGTGACTTGTTTGGGGGCTCTGTGCATTCAAAAATAAGAGAGATACAACAGTGCCCAGAGGTGTACTTCCTTTAATCCCTTGACCCTTTTTCTCCACATCTGTCCCTCTGATTCTATGGGATTTCAACCAGCCGTTTAAGTTAAGGACAGGCTTCCTTAGGATAATATAGTAACTATAGCTTTGGAGTAAAGCACACCTGGATTTCAATCTCAGTTATATGATCTTGAGCGAATTACCTACATCCCGTAAGTCTCAGTTTTCTCTGTGGGAGAGGGATAATAATACCTCCCTCTTCAGTTTTATATTCTTAGTGCAGGGTCTGATGTAGAGGTATCCCCGGATGACTCAGCTATCATTTAACTTTATTTTTCACATAGATTAAGGTTAACACTAAATAATACAATTTTAAAAAAAACTTAACCTGTGGTTAAAATCTTAGTAAACTTCATCATGTAAAATTCTGACTTCTTAAACTAGAGTCTATTTAGTATATTTTTACCTTTTCATGGTGGTTCAGGCCACTGTTAAATTTTTTTCAAAAAACTATGTCCCTATAGCTGTAGGGATAGAGATGGAGTATTTAACCCAGAGTGAAGAATCGAAACAGAAGTTACCTGGAATTTTCATTCTTGAAAAACATCTGTCATGTAAGCCTGCTTCTGTTGATTTGATGATTTTTTTTTTTTTTTTTTTTTGCGGTACGCGGGCCTCTCACTGCTGTGGCCTCTCCCGTTGCGGAGCACAGGCTCCGGACGCGCAGGCTCAGCGGCCATGGCTCACGGGCCCAGCCGCTCCGCGGCATGTGGGATCTTCCCGGACCAGGGCACGAACCAGTGTCCCCTGCATCGGCAGGTGGACTCTCAACCACTGCGCCACCAGGGAAGCCCGATTTGATGATTTTTGAACCAAAATCTTGAATCTGCTAAGGTGTCCCTACTTCTGCCATCTTGTGATTGGTAGTCTTATTGATTGTCTTGGCCCAAATAACTGAAGGTCGCGGTTCTGGTGGCGTTTCTAACCTCCACCACTGATTCTTTGCTTTGCCATCCTCATTCTTTCCTCATTAAGTGCTAATCTTACATGTACTTTCTCTACCACTTCTCTGCATCTTTGCTTGACAGTAATGGCTTGTCTTGTCCAACCACTGATGGCCAATTAGAGTGTTTCCTTTCCTTCTGGACTTCATTGCACAGGGGTCAGCTTTCCAATCTTCAACTTTTCTATCGTAGTCTCTATGCAAGACTTATAGGCTACTATTTCACTACCAGAAATCACTATTTGGCCTGGTAAATGCCGTTTTGGAAGTTTGGTGTTATTACACTCCCTTTTTTCCCCTCCAGCTTTATTGAGGGATAATTGACAAAGAAAATGGTAAGATATTTAAAGTGTACAGTGTAATGGTTTGATATATGTACACATTGTGAAAGAATTCCTTCTTCAAGTCAGTTAACAAGTTAACACATCCATCACATCACATATTTATCTTTATCTGTTTTTTGTTTTTTTGGTGAAAACATTTAATTTCTGCTTGTTAAGCAAATTTCAAGTATACGTTACACTGTTATCAGCTACAGTCACCATGTTGTTACACGTTAGATCCCCAGACCTTATTCAACTTAAAACTAAAAGTTTGCACCATTTTTTTTTTTTTTTTTTTTTTTGCCTGCACCGCACAGCTTGTGGGATTTTAGTTCCCCGACCAGGGATTGAACCTGGGCCCTCAGCAGTGAGATCATGGAATCTTAACCCCTGGACCACCAGGAATTCCCAAAAAGTTTGCACCATTTTACCAACCTCTCTATTTTGTTCACCCTGCAGCCCCTGGCAACCAGTTTTCTACTCTAAGTTTCTATGATTTCAGCTTTTTCTTTCTTTTTTTTTTAGAGTCCATATGGTATTTGCGAGACCATGTGATATTTGTCTTTTTCTGTCTGGCTTATTTCGCTTAGAGTAATATCCTCCAGGTTTGTCCGTGTTTTGGGAAATGACAGGATTTCCTTCTTTTTTAAGGCTGAATAATATTCCAAGGTGTGTATTTTTTTTTTTAATTCTTTCATCTGTGGATGGACACTTAGGTTGTCTCCATACCTTGACTATTGTGAATAACACTGCTATGAACATGAGAGTACAGATATCTCTTCCAGATAATGATTTTGTTTTCTTTGGATAAATACCCAGAAGTGAGATTGCTGGATCATATTGGCAGTTAATTTCTTGAGGAACTTCCATGCTGTTTTCCACAGTGGCTATAGCAGTTTACATTCCTACTGGTATTATTATACTCCTACCTAAATGAGTCATTATTTCACTTTGGTGACTATTCATTCTGCCACATATTAGTAAGCATCATATTTTTTCTTTAAAGAGAGGACATTTCAGAACCATCATAAATTTCTATTCAATCTGTGAGCTTGTTTATTTATTTTAACTGCAATAATAAAATTATAACAAGAAGAACAGAAGGGAAAGTAAAGGATAATAATGGATTGCACCAAAAAAAATTTACCAGCTTATCCATTCATTTATACACATACATCCATGTGACTGAAGACTGGAAAAGAAATGGAAAGCATAAATTTATTTTTGGCAAACACATTGCAAAAGAGAGTTGATTATGTTTGCAATTGCTGTTTTTCAGGCTACCTTGACTCAGATGTATAGTCAGTGTCAAAGGTACTATCAAGTGTTTCAAGCAGCTAATGACTGGCTTGACGACGCTCACGAAATATTACAGCTGACAGGCAACGGCCTAGATGTGGAGAGTGCAGAGGAAAGTCTCAAAAACCACATGGAATTTTTTAGTACAGAGGATCAGTTCCACAGCAATCTGGAGGAGCTCCAAGGCCTAGTAGCCAACCTGGACCCACTCATCAAGCCAAGTGGAAAAGAGGACTTAGCACAGAAAATGGCCTCCCTGGAAGAGAAAAGCCAGGGGACAATACAGGAGTCACATGTCCAATTAGATCTCTTGCAGAGGTATTGGATTTGTTTTGGTCTTTATATTCTAGTGAAATGGATTTTCACGTGGAAAATAGGAATATATTAATGATATACATTATCGTTCATTCTCTTCTCTTAAGTATCACTAGACATATTGACATCGAGCTCTGCATAGAGATGTGTGATTTGAAGTTTCTTATTGATGTGTGTTGGATTTTTTCAAGATGTGCAGCTCAGTGGCAGGATTACCAGAAGGCAAGGGAAGAGGTTATTGAATTGATGAATGATGCAGAGAAGAAACTCTCTGAGTTTTCTTTACTGAAGACTTCTTCCAGTCATGAAGCAGAAGAAAAATTGTCAGAACACAAGGTTAGTTTTGTTGTTTTTTTTAATATTCTTTCATTGTAACTGTAATGGGTCTTTGCAATATGATAGTTCCAGAAACAAGTCAATAAATCTTCATTTCCACCTGGGCTTTTTAAACACAAAAAGGATACGTTTAACCACATTTCTTAGCAGTTTTAACTTAATTAAATGCTGTCATCTTTTTAGGATTCCCATTAGAAATGCATAGCTAGGTTTAAAAAGACACATTCAGAGCAATTTGCTTCTGATAAGATGTGATACAATAGATTTCAGTAAATACTTTCTGGTGTAACTTACATTAGTTCAATTAAAATTCAAAAATTAATAGCTGAGTCTCACTCATATCACAGCAAAATAAGGTAGAATGTGACATACTTAAATATCAAATTCCATTCACTTATATTTTTGCTAGTTTTTAAAAATGGGAGAATGTCATCTCAAGCAGCATGTAAATGTTTGTTTGTAATAAATAAGTATTCGCCTTACCTCTTTTAAAAAAGCCAAGCCTAACTCAATTACAAATTAAATGTAAAAGTAAGAATTACCAGAGGAAAATAAACATATGTAGGAACATTTCCTTTTGCGGATAATTTTAGGCTTTACCAAAATCCATAGAGCTTTTGAGAAAAACCATCTCTCCCCTCAACCTCTGTTCCTCTGCCCACCCAGGCTTTAGTGTCAGTAGTTAACTCTTTTCATGAGAAAATTGTGGCCTTAGAGGGTAAAGCTTCAGAACTGGAAAGAACCGGAAATGGCACCAGCAAAGCAACCATAAGCAGGTCGATGACGGCTGTCTGGCAGCGCTGGACACGGCTCCGCGCTGTGGCCCAGGACCAGGAGAAGATACTGGAAGATGCAGTGGATGAGTGGAAGAGCTTTAACAATAAGGTAATCTCCATTACTGATGGGCTCAAAGTATTGTTTCCTTGCTGATGAGAATGTATTTTGAGAGCTTGTTTGGAGGTTCTAGCAGGGGAGCGCAGCTACTCGTATACCCTTGACCGAAGAACGGTCCTCCTCTATCGGGGAAGGTCGTCCTCTTCGACCGAGCGCGCAGCTTCGGGAGGGACGCACATGGATCGGTGAGGGAGGAAGGGGACACCCGCCTAGCCAGCCAGATCAGCCGAATCAACCCTGGCGATCAATGGGGTGACAGATGTCGCAGCCAGATCGCCCTCACATCCGAGAATGTATTTTGAAAAGTGGTATTTTGCTCCTTTTTTCAAATCGGCCTTATGAAAGTAAAAAGCCTTTTCAAAAAAATCTCTATTTACATTGATATGAAAACCAAAATATGAAATAAAATACATATGCAATGTGCAATTTAGTCCCAGGTCTGGGTCCAGTTATTTTAATAGGAAATAAGCCAAGTAATCACATTTGAAAGGGGGACAAGCCCATTTTGCCCCATTTGTGAGGCTCTTAGTGACACTTTCTTTCCTGGCCCTGAAAAAGTGCAAAACACTTTGTCTTTGCCATGAAATAAGCAGGAATTTAACTCATTTTCCAAATCCTGTTTAATTTAATATCTTCCCTTTTAAGTAGGGTTCAAGTTTTAAGCCACATCTTCCTTTATGACTCAAAGGCACGTATTCATGTTAGCGTAAATATTGAAAAGAGTTTTTCTTTTATCTGTTTAGTAAAAGAAAATTTTTTAAAAAAACCTTTTTCTATGTTATGAAATGTCTGATTGCCCTATTATTATTATATATTTTATTTATTTATTTCTGGCCATGCCATGCAGCATGTGGGATCTTAGTTCCCTAACCAGGGATCGAACCCGTGCCCCCTGCATTGGGAGCACAGAGTCTTAACCATTGGATTGCCAGGGGAGTCCCTGCCCTGATGTTATTTTGAGATTAAATCTTAAAACCCAGAATAATAGCGTGGTCTTTCCTTCCATGTTAAGGAGATTGTTCACATTTTAGTTTCCTGAGATTTGGAGTTGACACCATCATCTTTAACGTGCTCCAATGCATTAGTGTCAGATTTGGCATTTATGGGAATTGCCCTCTTTTTTTCAGTTTATTTACTTTGAACTTCATAGTATGTACATTTGTCATCAGGTTAAAAAAGCCACTGAAATGATTAATAAGCTGCAAGATAAATTACCGGGAAGTTCAGCAGAGAAAGCCTCAAAAGCAGAACTCCTAACTCTTCTTGAATATCATGACACATTCATTCTGGAGCTGGAACAGCAACAGTCGGGCTTACGGATGCTGGAGCAGCAAGCACTGAGCATGCTCCAGGATGGGGCCGAGCTGTCCCCTGGAGAAGAGCTACCCACTGTGCAGGAAATCACGGCAATGCAGGACCGGTGCCTGAAGTAATTATACACCTGCTCTCATTCTCTGCTTCTAAACTTGGCCATGACCCAAAGGGACAAATGTGGTATTAAGAGTCTGGGAGTGCTCCCCCCGACCACCTTACAAATGTGGGGCTCTGTTCCTGTCATCCTTGCTATCTAGTACATATCTAGTCGTATTTAGAAATATAGTAATGAACCAGATGCAATCTCTGCCTTCAGGTAGTTACGGTCAAGCAGCAGAGGTAGACAACTAAAGATGCCTTTTAGGTGGAGCATGGGAGGGGCACTAAGGGAAATCAAAGCAGAGGCAACTAAACTAGGAGAGGAGTCAAGGAAGCCTTCTCTTCAGAAGGGTGTTTAAGCTAAAGACTAAGCAGGCTTGAGCCAGCCAGTAAGGTGGGAGGAGAGCTCTGCAAACAGGGCAATAACAAGAAAGCGTGGAAGGAAGCATGTCACCTCAGGGGAACTCTTGGGTGATGGGGCGATTCATGAGACATAAAGCTTAAAAGGTAAACAGTTGGGAGCTATTGAGTACTTGGTTTTGATAAATCTTGATAACTCATTGGCTAAATTGGATGACACATAGATTAGAGCAAGGATGATACCAAAGTCCAGGTAAATAATAGTCATTTACTGATAGTGAACTTAGAGAAAGTTAATCTTTTATTTATTTATTTATTTATTTATTTTTGGCTGTGTTGGTTCTTCATTGCTACACACAGGTTTTCTCTAGTTGTGGAAGGCGGGGTGGGGGGGGCACTCTTCGTTGCGGTGTGCGGGCTTCTCTTGTTGCGGTGCATGGGCTCAGTAGTTGTGGCGCACAGGCTTAGTTTTTCCACGGCATGTGGGATCTTCCCGGACCAGGGTTTGAACCTGTGTCCCCTGCGTTGGCAGGCGGATTCTTAACCACTGCATCACCAGGGAAGTCCTGAAAGTTAATCTTAATGATATGTAACCAGCCTGATTCACTTATGGGGCCAGAGAGGAAACGTCACTATGTAATTTAACTCCTGTATTAACTACTATTACTCATACATATCCTACATTCACCCCTTCACTATAGATGAGTTCAGGATAATCTGACTCCACGTATTTAAATTTTTTTAACCAAATTTATGTCAATTCAAATTAAGACTTAAAATTTGGGTGTTGAACATTATTAATCATAAAATTTCCAAAGTTTGAGTCTTTATTTAAAGACTAGTTTCTAATAGGCACAAATATTCCAGTTACACATTACCTTTAAAGGCTGATGATTCTGCACCATGCGTAGATTTTCAAAGAGGAAATAAATAATCAAACAATCTCCAGGTTACTCTCGACAAGAAAATGAATTGCAGTTTAGTGGCATGGGAGTATGTCAGCTCTCAATTTTCCAGGGATAATTCATTCACTTCACGTGATGTATTTTCTCCTGTTATACTTGAAGTAAACTTAAATGTTACTGAAAATCATCTGGCAGTTTGGGGGAAGTGTCTTTACTTGGAAAAGATAGGCGGCTTCACTTTTTTAATGTCTGTTTTTGACAATTTGATGTCATGTATTGGGGGGGTTCCTTTCGTTTCAATCCACATCTGCTTTCTCCCTTTATTGTATCTAAAGCATACAGGAGAACGTGAAGAAGAACAGAAAGGTGTTAAGGCAGGAGCTGAAGGAGCGAGAAGTGGTGGAGACCCAAATCAATTCAGTAAAATCTTGGGTTCAGGAAACGAAGGAGTATTTGGGGAATCCAACAATAGAAGTAGATGCTCAACTTGAAGAACTTAAGGTACAAAACTCATTCCCTAGACCCATCATGTTAAAAAATTGTCCTGCTTTTAATCAAATGTATCTGTTTATATTCAATGAAATAATTGAATTAAAAATTTTTAGAAATGTTTTATAAACATTTATGTACATTTGTCATCAGGTTAAAAAAGCCACTGAAATTATTAATAAGCTGCAAGATAAATTACCGGGAAGTTCAGCAGAGAACTTCCCGGTAACTTATAGAAAACTAAAAGTTTTCTATAAGACTTTTAGTATTATTTCATTGGGCTTTCTTTTGTTCTGTATAAAGTGGACATGCTTCTTATTGAGACTAAAGAAAATTTTGCTTTTTGTAAATGTGTTTCTCTAATTCCACACAATCATATTTTGAGGAACAATACATAGCCTTGTCTCTGTACCCATAAAAATTAATTTCCTTATCAGGCTCCCAGAAATTTCTTATGTTGATCTTTTCTTCAGATTCTCCTAACAGAAGCCACAAATCACCGACAGAACATTGAGAAAATGGCTGAAGAACAGAAGAATAAGTATCTTGGTCTTTATACTATATTACCTTCTGAACTCTCTCTTCAGCTAGCTGAAGTGGCCTTGGACCTAGGAACTATCCATGATCAGGTAAACCTACGGTCAAGAAAGAGTACTTTTCCACTCTTTTATAGACTCAGTACTCTTGTATGAGAGTTCGTGATTTTCACAATCCTGTCTTCATGGAAACAGAGTTAAAAAAAAAAGATCAGTATAAAATAATAATATTAAATTAGAGGTCTTATTCATAGGCAAGAAGCATATGAGAAGATATTAGATGTGAACAATACTGTCAAACATTAAAGATAATTTATCTGCTTCCAAAAGGAAATTACTCAGAGAAACAAAGATACATTTCATGTATTCAACAAGTATTTATAGAGTATCCAGAGTCTGCCAGGCACTCTTCTTTTGTTGTTTCAGTTCAGCAAGATGTAGTAGGTGAAGATATTTGAAAAAAGGGAAAATCAGAGTTAAAAAAATAAGGTCAAACCAGGAATGAGGTTTCTACCCCAAATGCATGCTATAGGGTCCCATATTGTGTCTAGAGGAAGTCTTATCAGTCTAACTCTAACTTCCAAATAACTAAGGAAAGGAATGTGTATAAATTTTTTTTTTTTTTTTTTTTTGCTGTACGTGGGCGTCTCACTGTTGTGGCCTCTCCCGTTGCGGAGCACAGGCTCCGGACGCGCAGGCTCAGCAGCCATGGCTCACGGGCCCAGCCACTCCACGGCATGTGGGATCCTCCCGGACCGGGGCACGAACCCGTGTCCCCTGCATCGACAGGGGGACTCTCAACCACTGCACCACCAGGGAAGCCAGGAATGTGTATAAATTTTAAAAGAAACCTTTTTTTTTTTTAAATTTAACAAATTGCTACATAGCCATTCATAGTACTGAGATCAGAGGGATATTTCTATCTTAACTCCTAGTAAAGAACATACACTTTCATGTAGGGAAAATAGCTTCAGTAGCATTTGTATGGAAACATAATGGGTTTTAGGACCTTCTTGGTGGCCTAACACTAAAGCAGTTTAGTTAAAACTGGTCTACAGAAGATAAAGGGAGGATAATTCTAAACTACTACATGAAATGGAAAGTAGTATTGCATTGTAGAAACTATAAAACTATAAAATTCATGTAAGTGTGCTGTACCTTTTAGACTCTCCGGTGTATGATGCAAAGTGTTTAAAAATTTTCATCAAAGTCTAATTCTACTGCATCATACTATTGACCTAAACTAAAATATTATTTTTTATTTTAAGTATTAAAATATTAATTTTATACTAATATTTTACAGTATTACTTATTTGGTTTTTCTTCTTAGACATTGGAAGGTCTTTTGGGAAGGATGACTTGGCGAGTTCAGACCTTAAAAAAAGAAGTTCAAATTTCAGGTTTTTTCCCTCTGGATAAATTTCCCTATAATAGAGTTATTCACATGCATTCCATTTACGTTAGCGCTCAACTCAAAATAATGAAGTCGAAAAAAGTACTCTTTTAATGGTGTATTTCCTCACTACTAAGGAGATTTGATTTGCTATTTTTATATATTACAAAATGATCAGCACAATAAATCTAGTTAGCATTCAAAACCATACATAGTTATAAAAATTTTTTTTCTTGTGATGAAAACTTTTAAGAAGTACTCTCTTAGCAACCTTCAAGTATGCAATATAAGATTGTTAACTATAGTCACCATGCCATACATTACATCTGCATCACTTAAAGAGATTTTTTTTAAGACCTTTCATTTATACAAAGAAAATATTTCTTTACCATCTTCCCTTCAACATTTTATTATAAGCAAAATATGAATGTTATCATATCAAATCAAAGCCATTAAAAACTTGTAAATATTAACTGTGATTTTTCATTTTCCTTTCCATTGGACATGTTCTGTGCTTTTTTGTCATACTGTACAGAGGTAATTAGAAGTTAGAAAAAGAGTTAACAGATCATTAACAGCTACTTATGAAAAGGTGCATGGACACAAATCTGTGTGCCTCCAATTATCTGGAATCGTCTTCCATTTTATGAAGAAAAAGGCTTAGAAGAGTTTGTATGTTTAGGGTCACAGAGTTAGTAAGTGGAGAAGATAGAGTTCAAACTCAGCTATCTGAACTGCTTCCTGTAAACATCTGATGAGTGAATCACTGTACATGCATTGCTTGTTCCTTTGCTGAAATAGCAGCAGAAAGAGGTGCAGTTAATACGTAAAATGGCGGGAAGTAAGGCTGCAGGGAAAACCATGAGCGTTTGTAATTGCACGTGGCTGGCTTGTTGAGGTACTTCGATGCCAAAACAGTGTTGATGACCTAGAGTGCCTCTTGGCAATATCTGAAGATGGAGATATATATTAGTATTAATTATCCAATTTTTACCATGGTTGATTTTGCTGTTCTCATTGATTATTTAGATCCAGGACAAAATAAAAGAAGTTGAACAGAGCAAGGCCATGAGTCAGGAATTCAGCCAGCAAATTCAGAAGATAGCCAAAGATCTCACAACTATTCTAACCAAGCTGAGAGCAAAGACAGATAATTTAGTTCAAGCTAAAACTGACCAAAAGGTAAGGAAGGAGAAGTGGAAATTTAAGGGGGGCTATTAAATGAATTAAATATTCTGAGTGCATTAGTTTATTTTGAAGATACAGAAAAAAAAAAAAGCTTCCTTGATTAGCAGGCTTCATGAAAACCAGAGAGTAAAGGCAGGCAGTAAAGAAATTTTGTAAATACAATAATATAGAGCTACTTATATCGTATAATTTATTATCACGTTTAAACTGTATTCATAAATATACATGCATATGTAGTGTCAAAGGACTAAATGATGGTTTAGGATTACAAGTATATAAATTTCAAAATGAAGGATGTTCTTGGTAGTTAAATCCCTGTTCTCATTTTGCCAATGAGTAAAGGTAATCCTTTTTGGGTGGGACAGAAGGAAAATTTTAGCTCTCTCAGCCTCGTAGGAAATAAACACCAGGGTTACAAAACATCCTGCTCTGCCTTTTCAACTGAAGAAACAGAAATGAACCGATCATAGTTGAATTATTCTTATATGTTTGGCTTTTACAAAAATCATTTAAAATATAATCCTGCTGATTCTGGAAAATCTGGAGAAATTTATTATCTATAGTCTAACGTTCTTTCCTTTTGATGACCATCCAGGTGCTAGGAAAGGAATTAGATGTCTGTAACTTAAAATTAATGGACCTAGATGAAGCAGTACAAAAATTCTCAGAACAGAATGGCCAGCTAGGTAAACCACTGGCCAAGAAGATTGGAAAACTGACTGAACTTCACCAGCAGGCCATTAGACAGGCCAATAACCGGCTCTCTAAGCTCAGCCAGGTATGTTTTCCCAGCCGGTAATCAACATTCTCTAAAGCCAAAATTCAATTTTCTATTTTTTGCTTTTAAAAATAAGTGAAAATATAATATGGACAGTGATGAGAGTAAGTTAAATGTAGCTTATTTCATACCATGCCTGTGTTCCTAAAATTGACATGTAAACCTGACTTTATTTTATATCAAACCATATAATAAATTTATTGACAAAGGTGTTCCTATAAATGGACTTTTGTAAATAAGTAAATATATATGTATGTATGTTTGCCTTTACTTAATTGGTTCAGGTCACACATCATCATAATTGTTGAGCATAGACTGAACTTTTGCAAATAGATTATGTTTCTTTCTGTAATCAGGGATGAGTTAAATCAGAATTTGCAACCAATAAATTATAATATTGAAACCTATAATCCCCACCTACCACCTCCTTACTCAGTGAGGGTAGAGTAGGAAAGGAGGGAGAGAGAAGAGCTAGGTAGAGGAATAAGAGATAAGAATGGAGAATTTTTTAAAAGATTATTCAAGCATAGTAAGAACTTGGACTTTATCCTAAAGTCACTGGGAAGTCCTTAATAGATGTTCAATAAGGAAATAATTTTTCATTATACCTTTAGATATCACAGATATCATAATGATCAGTTCCTAGGATTATTGTATCCAAAGAGAGACCAAAGACTGATTTCTAGCTCACGAAGCAGAGTTTACATTTGTTATCTGAATGTTAATGATTTTTCAGGCAGCATCCCATTTAGAAGAATACAATGAAATGCTGGAGACAATTCTGAAGTGGATTGAGAAAGCTAAAGTCTCAGTACATGGAAAGATTGCATGGAATTCTGCAAGCCAACTTCGGGAACAATACATTTCACATCAGGTAACTTTGGGAAAATAGTTTTCAAAGAGTAACTAAGAGAGTGCTTTGATTTAACTGGCTAGGCTGACAGAAAATTTAGAGGACCATGATGTAAAATTATTTCAGGTGCCAGGAAAAAAGAAAGGTAAGGTAGCCCTAACAACTTGTCCAGGGGATTGAAAGAAAGTAGCTACCCATGAGATTTCATAAGACCATATATATAAATAAATATCCTCCTCTGTCTCCCCTAGACTTTCCATTTCCCAAGACCAAAAATAGTCATCCAGATAGGACGCTTTCTTTTTGCAGCTTCTTTGAAATAATTGTATGCAGGAATATGGTGGGAAATTCTTCCCCAGGAAGAGCTGTAGGGACAGGTGGAAAGATTATAGCCTCCAGACTCAGACTGATGGGGAAACCAAGTTCTGACATTTAGAGCTGTGTAATTTGGAGGAAACTACTTTGCCTCTCAGAATTCAATCTTATCAGTAAGATGGAGATGTAAATGATATTCATACTGCAGAGTTATCATGAAGATCAAATGGTTTAACATATGTGCCGTCATCAAGCACAGTCCCTGGCACATGGGTCCTCAGTCAGGGCCTCAATCTCATGCCTCTTCCTTCCTGCCCTTCTGCCTGGTCACAGTGGGCTGACCTCCCGCAGGAAGTAGGGGTCAGCTGGGAATGAGTCCACACCACATGGGGGCCGCATTACTTCATTTCCTCTGAAGTTTTCTCTCGACTATATCATCCAGGAAATTATTTCATCCCTTTATAATTTAGGCTTGAATTAGATACAGATATCTAATAGCCAGTTATCTTGCAGTCAAATACAAAATGGTCTTTATTTAAGTTACATGAGTATTCTCAAGTATTTTAGATTTTCTCTCTTTTATTCTGATTTATGTATATTCATGTCTTTTAAATGCATCCCCTTTTCCAATTCCAGTTGACAGGGTTCTAGACCAAAGCCTCATTTTCTCCTTCTTGGAATGCTTTAACAGGTTCCTAATTGGTTTCCCTGTATTTATCTTTCTTCTCTAATCAATCCTGCACACTCCTCCCAAGAAATCTTTCTTAAACAACTACAGAGTTGTTCTGCCTGACGTTATGCATTATACATTAACAGACAAGAATTAAGTTACAATTGGTTGTAAACAGTGAAAAAATATTCATTAGAAATCTAGAAATGCAAATTTAAAAGAGAGAGAGCATTTTAATTATCAAGTTAACAGTATTTTTTAAAGTTCATATTTAAAGAAGTGGGAGCTATCAAACACTGCTGGTAACTGCTGGTAACTTGATTAAATCTCTTTGAAAAACAATAGGAAATGTATCACGATCAAAAGAACATTACTACTCTGTAATCTGAAATGTAGGAAATATTTTATATGAGTATTAATGACTGTACTGGAATTTTTAAGAAAACTTAAATGTCAGAGTTTTCTGAGTAAATTTTTGGATTTCATAAACTATACTGTAGTCTTTAAAATGACCAAGAAGGTAGTTTTTTGTTGTGTTTTGTTTTGTTTTTTTAAAATAGCTCCAGCTCTCATTCATTTATGTATTCAATAATCATTTATAGAGTGCTTTCCAAAGCTAGGAATTTTGTTAGGCATTTGAAACACAAAGGATATTCCCTGCCTCTGCCTCCGGGAGTTGGTAATTAAAGGGAGAAAGGAGATAGAAAGACAGATCTAGACAATTACAATACAGTGTGATAAGTGCAGGGATTGAGAGCCCAAGATGCTGAAGGAACTCATGGGAGGGTACCCAACCCAGACAGCCCAGGATTTGAGAAGATTAAGGAAGGAAAAGGTGATTCTGAGCTGAATCCTGAAAGACACGCAGCCTACTTGTCGTGGAGTTTTAGGCAAAACCGCATGTTGAAATCCCGGCAGTAGGAGTGAGGGGTGCTCTAGCTGGTGCGCTGGGGAGGAGGTCTGCAGAGAGCTGGAAAGAGGGAGAAGACAAAGACAGATCATGGAAGCCTGTTAAGAACCTGGCCTCTTTCTCCTGAAGTTACTCTAAGCCTTGGACAGATGTTCTGCAGGCAAGTGACAAGCTCAGACTTACAGTTTAAGAAAGATGACTTAGAAGCCTGTGGAAAACAGATGGATGAAGGTGTGACAACTAGAAGGTGGTTTCAGTATTCCAGTAGACAGTGACAAGGCCTCTCTTTGGAGGCTGAGAGAGGACAAAAGGCAAGGGGTATTACCCAGCAAGAACTCCGGACTTGGAGGCTGTTGGGTATGGCTGAAAGAGAGGGAGGATCCAAGCATGGTTCCCAGGTGTTGTTTTTTTGTTTGTTTGTTTTGTTTTTTCGGTACGCGGGCCTCTCATTGTTGTGGCCTCTCCCGTTGCGGAGCACAGGCTCCGGACGCGCAGCCTCAGTGGCCATGGCTCACGGGCCCAGCCGCTCCACGGCATGTGGGATCTTCCCGGACCGGGGCACGAACCCGTGTCCCCTGCATCGGCAGGCGGACTCTCAACCACTGCGCCACCAGGGAAGCCCCCCAGGTGTTTTTGACTTGGGCAGTTCAGTGGGTTGAGTGCGTTGAGGGACACAGGAGGACAGATGTCAGGTATTGGTGGTGACCTCACACAGACATTCAGGAGGAAACTCAGCCTGTCACACACCGTTCTGGGGAGTTCTCCCGTGCCTGACTTTATCCAAAAACAACACAGCGAGAGAAAATGCATGTGTTCTAATACCAGGTGAAAAAGATGGAAAATTGTAGGTATGTTATGATCTCAATTACCTAAAATTATACCCAAACTGAACAGCAGTTATTGCTTAAAGTTATCTCTGGGATATGGGATTATGGACTATTTTATCTTCTTTATTTTTCAGTATTTTCTAAGCTTTATAATATATATAATATATAATATGTTATATAATATATAATATGTTATATAATATATGTATTTGACATTTATTGTGAGAAAAAAGATGTACTTTATTTTTTAAAATAAGAATCTATTGCCTAAGAGTAATGTCCCATCTCTCATTTCGCCTCTTTACACATCACACATCCCAGGAACTGCACATTTTGTGCTCACTCACCTATGTGCCTTTGCTTATTATTCTGTCCCCTCAGCATAAAATGTCTTTCCTTTTCCTCCCCATCTGTCAATACAAACCTTCTTCTGACTCAGCTCAAATGTGACTGTCCCAGGAAGCCTTCTCTCAACCCTCCCGCAAGCAGTAGCACATCTCACTTCTGGCATCCTTAACCCTTTCTTCTTTCACTCTGCTTATAAAATGCATATTACATGCTTCTTATTCTGTTGGTGTTGTTATTAGTCCCCAGAGATGATACTATCTTGAATGACAAGGGCTTTGTTTTATGCCAAGTTGTTTCTACCCCTTTGTTTCACTTAAAGCAAGTGTTTGTGATGCTCTTGTCTTATTTTCATTTCTTAGATCCATATATGCTTAGGTCTTAGATACAGAATATGAGACGTGAAAAGCATCGCTTTAGTTTGAATATGAGAGAAGGGGGGCCAGTGACCTGATGAAGATACCCAATGCGTCAGAGCATCACCACTGTTGGCAGTACTCACGTCCTGACCCTCACCAGGGAGCCGCTTGGGGTGGCAGTTGCAGCAGTAGCCTTATGGTCCAACACAGGTGGCCTCAACAAATTGTTTACAGCTCCTGAAATTTGATTTCTTTTTGAAAAGGGGTAACAGGAAGTGAGGAGCAGGCACAGGGCTGTGAAGGTTAAACACAGTAAGACACACGACCTACACAATGTGCATGGAAAATGTGAATTACGTCTCCTTACTCCCTCCCCAGTCTGATGGTCTTTAAACCACACCGTATTGATTACCCATACCTCTCTGCCTACCTGTCAATGTCATGAACATTGATAATTCACTCTAGACCATGCTAGAAGAATCTGAAGAGATTTACAACAATCTGGAAGTGATGACTGAGAAATTACAGTATCTCAATAGCGTATACCATACGGAAAAAATGTCTCAGCAAGTAGCAGACCTGGGACGGGAGACTGAGGGGCTGCGGCAGATGATCAGAATTCATTTGCAGAATCTCCACGATGCTGCCAAGGTAAAACATAAAATGTTTTCTTTAAAAAAAAAGTAATTTAAATGGAAAAGTCTATCATTAAAAAAACAATCGTGGTTGTATATCAAACGTAGAGTGCTTACCTCTGATGAGCCTTCTTGACTGTGATGGTTATGGTTGTGTGTCTGACTCACAGTGACGCCAAACAACACCTAAACATCGGAGTTTGGAGCAGAGAAAGATTTGGGCCATGCAAGGAGACGGGTGGCTCATGCCCCACAAAACCCCAAACCCTTTGCAGGGTTTCAGCAAAGCATTTTTAAAGTCCGGGAGAGGGAGGGGGGCTTCACAGCATATGTGATCAGCTTGTGCACAGTTCTCTGACTGGTTGAGGTAACAGGGAGATGTCACAGGGCTTAACAGTATCAGTCCTTAAGCTCCAGGAGGCCTGGGGCTGTGAGCTCATGGTCATCAAGTAATTAACATCTTCCATCTGGTGGGGGCTTTTCAGCTCCGTTAAACAGCTCAGGAAATGTGCATGAGATACTGTTATCTGGGTACTTCAGAGAGGAGCTCAAGCAGAGGGTATTGGGGAGGGGGTTTGCCCCAGAAGGCCTTAGAGGGTCCTGCCTGGTTACATGATGCTATTCTCCACCTATGACTTTGGACTTCAAGTGCTTATATATCGACATTAACATCGCTCTTACTCTGCAGGATATGAAAAAATTTGAAACAGAGCTCAGAAACTTACAAGTTGCTTTGGAGCAAGCCCAGACAGCACTGACTTCTCCAGAAGTTGGACGTCTTAGTCTCAAGGAGCAACTCTCTCACCGACAGGCAAGGAAAAATAATTCAGGGGAAATGGGTAGGAAGCTATATTTTTGAAAAAGAAAGGATAGTTAGGAAAAGTAATTTCTAAACTCTGTTTTAGTCTGAGCACTGTATGCATGATTTAAAAAAATACCTGGGAAAATTTTTATAACTTGGGACAGAGCTGTCATTTAGTAAATGTCTCTTGCTTATGAAATAAACCATTAAAACATAAAATATTTCAGAATATACATTTTAAATGGAAAATGTATATTTTATGTATACATCTATTTTATGTAAATAAATAAATTATCAAATTTGTATAAGGTATAAAATTTAAAATTTTAAAATATAAAATATGAACTGGCACTTTCAGCGTTTGCTCTCTGAGATGGAGTCACTCAAGCCAAAAGTCCATGCGGTGCAGAGGAGCCAGAGCGCGCTCCGGATCCCCGAGGACGTTGTCACCAGCTTGCCGCTGTGCCACGCAGCTCTGCGCCTGCAGGAGGGGGCCAGCCGGCTCCAGCACACAGCCATCCAGCAGTGCAACATCATGCAGGCACGTGCAGCGGGGCCAGCCGGCGTCTGCAGGCGGTCCCCACGCCACCCACAGAGCAGCACCAGATGAGTCATGGGCTGCTTTTCTTAGCATTTGCGTGGGCTCAACCATCAAAACACATCCAGAGTGTTAACTCAGACAGCTTGTTGTGGTTATATAAAATAAGGACATGAGATGCTATCATTTGGATCATCCACAAAAGCCTGGGGAAAGCTCTATTAAAAATATCCTTTGGTGAAAACTATCTTTTAGCAATTATTTTTTTTATAAAGAACAACTCAATGAAGGTTAATTTTTGTATTCAATCATAGATTTTTATCTCATTATTCATCTGAAAATCATCTAGAACTTTGTAATAAGACTTTACTGCTAGGGTATATTACAGAATTTTTTTTCTTTTTTTATATTTCAGCTTATTGATACATTTTATTGCCTGAGAAGAACATCCAACTATAACTCTTAGTCTTTTCCCCTAATAAGAGAACAATTATTTACTAGGAAGAAATGACACTATTTATCTCTTACCTACTTTCAACTAATATTTCACCTACTTTATCCAAAAATTGTATACATGTTCTCTCATTAAACCACTAATGGTCTATTTGGTCAACTCTACTTACATTATCTTGTAATTTTTTAGACAGTAAATTTCTGAGGGTAGAAGTCATGCTTCATTCTTTTTTTTTTTTTTTTGCGGTACGCGGGCCTCTCACTGTTGTGGCCTCTCCCGTTGTGGAGCAGAGGCTCCGGACACGCAGGCTCAGCGGCCATGGCTCACGGGCCCAGCCACTCTGCGGCATGTGGGATCTTCCCAGACCGGGGCACGAACCCGTGTCCCCTGCATCGGCAGGCAGACTCTCAACCACTGCGCCACCAGGGAAGCCCCCCATGCTTCATTCATTTTTATATCCCCTATTCCAGCACTTAGCTGAGTGCCTTACATATATATTTAGTATTTCTTTGATGGAAAAATGAAGTAATCATGTTTTTCGTACCGCTTTCTACCATGTTCTAGACCATGACATTGCTGTCTTTAGGACAATACGGAGGAGAAAGAGGATCTAGCCACTTAACTATTTTCAGACCATCAATAATCTTGCCAAAATGTTTTAGAGAGAATGCTCTGAAATATCATCTAGGAATTTTCCCCATCATTTCTTTGTTCCCTTGACACATGGGTAAATAGGAGTTAGCACCAGAGTTTGGCACATAGCAGCACAGAAGCACTTACACAGTTATTGACATAGACAGATAATTGTCTTTTTTTTTTTCTTTCAAAGGAGGCTGTGGTGCAATATGAACAATACGAGCAAGAAATGCAGCACCTCCAGGAGCTCATAGAAGGAGCTCACAGAGAGATTGAGGATAAGCCTGTGGCCACCAGCGACATCCAGGAGCTGCAAGCCCAGATTTCCCGGCACGAGGTATGACGAGCCGAGTTCAAGGGCAGGACACTGGCTTGGTGAGGATATGTGATTGGTTTCCAGCGGACGAAAGAGAAAGGTCTTCCCTGTCCAGGGCATAATGTGTTGGGTTCTTGGAGAGCCTCTTTGACTCTCTTTACATTTTGAGGGCTATTTCTGCTGATACTTTCCAAGACCCAGTAGCATAAGTCTTCCCCTTGATTCCAAAACCTCTTGACCCGGCATTCATGACATATCTCCAGCACGACCCACCGACTGCCTCCTGCAGAATTCTCACAGTTCATACACCAAAACACACTGTACTCCCTGTCTTTACAAACTGCAAGGAACAGCAGTGCTCAAAGCCTTGATGCTTTGATGGTCCTCTTTTAAAAGAAGAGGTATTTCTTGTTAAAAAGAAAATCATTTGCTCTTTCACATATAGGTCACTTCACCTGCTTTTATCAGAATCAGAGAATGACTCATGTTGTTTGTTTTGTGGGTTTCCAGATTATGCCTGTTAGTATCTTCCCCATTTTCAAATGCACCTCCTTCTTTGTACCTTTGGAATCATTATGACCTTAGGACTTGGACACCCCTTGTGCAGACCTGGTCTCAGAGATCATACAAGGAGCTTGAGTGTTCCAGCTCCTTGACAGTTAGCAGTGAATTTCCTCTCCTGACCCGTCAAACCCTATATAGATCACATTTACTCTTTCCTTGGGGGCTGGCTCCCAGCATCATGAATTTTGGAAGGTGACTGGGGGGTGGGGTGGGGTGTGTCTTATTTCTCTGTGCCAAGGACAGACATTCAGTTTTTCCTTCCGTCTGCTCTATTTTAACTTCGTTGTCATAAGAACAACAGTTTTTCCAAACCAAATAGCATAGTAAGATTCCCAAAAGATTCAACTGTTGCTTTTTTTTTTTAACTTTTATTTTATATTGGAGCATAGTTGATTAACAATGTTGTGTTAGTGTCAGGTGTAAGGTTGGGAAATCTTACTTCCCCCCTTTCCAAATGCAGTTCTCTAGTTTCTTGTCACAGCCAGTGCGTGCCTCCAACACTTAACATTTGCATATGCTTTACAAGTAATGTAAATAAATACCCCACCTACGTTTACTTCTGCACCGTAGATAATCATCTGTGTTAACTATTCATTTCTCTTCTGCCACTAAAGCAGTTAAATGAAAAGATGTTTCGCAACTATTTGAAACACTGTTTATATGTCATACATTAGACTGTATAATACAAATTTATTTTGAAACTACTTCTAATCCCATTTTGTAAGACCCAGAATTTTGTAACAACTTTTCAGTCACAGCACAGAAAATATGTTTTTAAAAATCTATCTGGAATAACAATAATTATCATTGCTGCTGTGGTTGCTTTTTTGTTTGTTTTATGTTTTTGAAAACAATTCACAAAGTTTTTAGAGTATCTTTTACAACAACCCTGTGAGGTAAGAATTTTTTTGTGTGTATCATCTCCATGTTACCGATGAGAAAACAAAAACGGATTTTTTAGAATGATCTCCAGATCTTCCAGATCTAGTAACTGATAGAAACCAGATTCTAATCTACTACCTTTGGGGACTTCCCTGGCGGTTCAGTGGTTAAGACTCCGAGGTTCCACTGCAGGGGGCATGGGTTCGATCCCTGGACAGGGAACTAAGATCACACATAAAAGAAAAGAATGATGGTCCAGGAGAATAAACGACTTGCCCAAGATCGTTACAGAGCCGGCTCTCAGCAGACTCAGCCGTAGACTGTCCTCTGGCTGCTGTCCAGTGATCTGCTCATTTCGTCACATTTTCTCCTCCCATTTCTAAACATTAGTGTAGATGTGTTAGTTTCGTCATGTGATTTAGATTCCATTTTCTTTTTTGTTCTTTTTTTTTTTTTTGCGGTATGCGGGCCTCTCACTGTTGTGGCCTCTCCTGTTGCGGAGCACAGGCTCCGGACACTCAGGCTCAGCGGCCATGGCTCACGGGCCCAGCTGCTCTGCGGCACGTGGGATCTTCCCGGACTGGGGCACGAACCCGTATCCGCTGCATCGACAGGCGGACTCTCAACCACTGCGCCACCAGGGAAGCCCTCCATTTTCATATTTAAAATGAAGTAGTCCTGTGTGAGGCTCATTGTATGTGTAAAACAAACACAGGAAGGAAAGTGCTGCATGGGGAAAGCCTGATTCATAACAGAATTTTGGAAGAATGTTTTTTCCTGTATTTTCTGTCTGCTTTTAATGGAATTTAATCTTGAGATGAGGCTAGTTTCCATATGGATAACTTAAACTCATTGTTCATTTCTAAGGAATTTGCATTTTTTTCTTGTAATTTTTCAAATGTTGCATTTAATTTGAAAAAACCTTATCCTGTCGCTTTTAAATGATAGGAGAGAATACTCAGAGCTCTTCGCTTTCCACATGACGCAGAAGGCCTGCTCCTGTACCTGAAATTCCCACCTGTACACTCATCCTTTGTAAACATTTTCAGAAATACTCAGTAAAAACTAAAAATACGTATGCTTCCTGAGACTGGGGAACACATTAACCCCCTTAGTGCTCCATTTTGATATAGCAAATTTGACCACTAAGCCACAAAGTTCATGGAATATAGGCAGGTTTATTCTTACAGAAGAAAGTTATCGAGAGATGTTTCTCCAAGGGGATCACATGAACTAACCATGAAATGCAGGTTCTCATAAGCCTAGTAAATCGAAAACTTTTGAAGCCTAGACCAGTATTGCATTTCTAACAAACAACTCAGATGAGTTTGTTTTTTTTTTAATATTGCTACTAGTGTTTTATTTATTTTTAAATTCTTTTGGCTATGCCGAGCAACATGTGGGATCTTAGTTCCCCGACCAGGGATTGAACCTGCGTCCCCTGCATTGGAAGCACGAAGTCTTAACCACTGGACTGTCAGGGAAGTCCCCTAGATGAGTTTTATATACAATAACTTGAGAACATCGATTTAGGAAATGGGCGTTTGCTGTCAGCGTGCTGGGCAGGGTACTGCAGTAGGGGCCGTGACCATCCACGTAGGCACAAAGGATGGGAGGCCTAAGACTAACTCCACTTCACACAGAGGCTTCAAATCTACCAGATAGGGCAAGCCATGGTAAGGAGGCTTAGTGATTTGTCCTATGAAAACATAGAATTCAAGGAGTCCGGTGCGCTGGTAGATGATTCCATGTGTACACGTTTACCAATTATTATAGAGTACTCATGTGTTAGGCACTAGACCAGATGTAGTAAATAGCTATTTAATCACTATTATAAAAATCCTATTAGGTTTAACTAAGTAAGTATCTGTAACAGTGAAAAGTAAAGAACTGATGATTTCTACTTTTTTTGTGTGTGTGTGTGGTACGCGGGCCTCTCACTGTTGTGGCCTCTCCCATTGCGGAGCACAGGCTCCGGATGCGCAGGCCCAGCGGCCATGGCTCATGAGCCCAGCCGCTCCGCGGCTTGTGGGATCTTCCCGGATCTGGGCACGAACCCGTGTCCCCTGCATTAGCAGGCAGACTCGCAACCACTGCACCACCAGGGAAACCCATGATTTCTACTTTTAAAGTCCTTGCTTAAAAAATTCCTGTACTTCTGTACTAGAAAGAAGACAGTATGCTGGCTGAGTTCTGCTGGACTGCTTTCCCTTCCACCCACCCAGTCAGCTTTGGTTGGGAGGGGAGAAACAAAATGACAACAATAGCAAAATGGTATGTGTGTACATATACACATACACATGTACATATACATGCATGTATCATTTTGCTCTTGTCATTTTGTTTGTTTCTGAACTTCAGGTTCAAAGCTCTAGTTTGAGTGTGTATACACACATTATCATTTTAAAGACTTACAAAGGGCTTCCCTGGTGGTGCAGTGGTTGGGAGTCCGCCTGCCAATGCAGGGGACACGGGTTAGTGCCCCGGTCCGGGAAGACCCCACAGGCCGTGGAGCGGCTGGGCCCGTGAGCCGTGGCAGCTGAGCCTGCGCGTCCGGAGCCTGTGCTCCACAACGGGAGAGGCCACAACAGTGAGAGGCCCGCGTACCACACACACACAAAAAAACTCACAAAACGTGTTCTGTACAAACGCTAAATGCCAGCTTTTCAGGTGAAGGAGCCAAATAAAAGGAATAGAAAAAAATAGTGGTTTTGTACTTTTAGGGTTAATGTTTTACATGAATGTAATAAAAAAGAATGAATGTTTAAATCTTCATTTTTTAACTTATGTATGCATCTTTTAAGCAAGAAAGTATAAATTTAACATTTTAGAGTTACCATTTTAGATTATTCTTTTAGGATTTTAATATATTAGATTTTTTAAGAGCTATGTGCTGTTGAGAATATATTGTCAGTTAGCTCTTTGTAAAAGTTTTAAAACTTCTATCTCTCAAAACAATTTTTTTCAACAAGAAAAAAATTAAAAGCCATTAAAATTGAACCAAACTTCAAGTTCAAAGCCCTAGTTTGAGGCATCAGAAACATTGGAGGCATGATGGCATACATGAGGGAAAATTTCATGAATGTACAAAATTTTATTTGGGGTGTAATCTGCATAAAAAAATAAGGGTTTCCTAAGTGATATTCACCTTATCTGCAAAAAAGCAACTCCCCGGGTCACAGGAATTAGGAGCAGTTTACTTTGTGATGCGTCTGTCACAAATGACTGCTCTGTTTGACATATTCCGGAGGGTAAGAGCTGAGCATTGCGTTTTTGGCAGTGTTAGTCATCACATGACCTAATTTGCCTGGCATGAACCATCTGGCAGTTTTAGATTCCTTAGGCATTTTCAAGAAAGTTGCCAGGGCTTAACTTCCCATAAATTCCGATGCGGCCCGGAGCGCCTCTCGGGATTAGAATCCCCCGGCCGCATGGCGTTGTCTCTGCCGCCGCGCGCGCCGCAGCACCCCTTCCGGCCCCGCCGCGCTGTGGTCTGGCTCGGGGAGCGCGGCAGGCAGGCTCCGCGCTCGCACCGTCCACATCCTGCCTCCCCGCCGCTCCGTCTGGCGCAGCCCTGAGATTTCATTGGCCAGCCCCGGAGGAAGATGAACGCTACTAGTTCTGTTTCCTTCGGATGCTGCTGTGACACCCGGGGCGCGGGGGGGCGGGGATGTTTCCTCAGGAGCTGGCTCAGAAAATCAAGGGCTACCAGGAGCAGATCGCTTCTTTGAACTCCAAGTGCAAGATGCTGACCGTGAAAGCCAAGCACGCCACCATGCTGCTGACGGTGACCGACGTGGAGCGGCTGGCGGAGGGGATGGAGAACCTGGACGGGGAGCTCCTCCCCGCGACCTCGGCCCACCCCTCTGTGGTCATGGTAAGTAAGGGTCAAGGCCAGTTTGCTGGGTGCCAGCTCGCTCTCTTCTGTCTCCTGCCTAGTGGCTTTGGGCTCTTCTCCGTGGCTTGGTTTAGGGATCAGTGCCCGGTCTTGCAGATTAGAACTCAGGAACGTCCCCTTAACTCTCTGACTACCTTTGGGCCAAGGCCAATCTTTGATGCTGTAAACAGTGACAGTTGAAATGAAGCTATTTGTTTGAGACTCCTGAATTACTTAACGTGCTGAAAGTTGGCCCTGCATTTGTTTATAATTTAGCAGTAATACTCAGAAGCTCTGAGCTTCAGAACAATTCCTTTGCACAGTTTTCTAGTTTTCTGGGGGATGGGAGAATCATGCTACATATATGTTTTGTGTGTTTTTCCAGCTGAAGCACTGGCTGACTAGGTATGTTTGAGTACTCTGTTGTGTAAATGTTTAATAAATTATGGAAGGAAAGCTATTATTAGACAAATAAGAAACTAGAAAATCCAAAGTTTACCTTTGGATTAAAATAAGTTCCATTAATTTCTCTCTGCAACATTATTTCCTCATAACTTTGCATCTAAACTGCGTTAATTAGTTTGATAACTCAGTGTTTTTCAGTGCTGTATATTTTCCACACATAATGTGCTATGCTTTGGGTAGTGTATAACCATACCTGGACTCTTTTGGCAGTATATTACTCTGGGTGCATTTATCTTGCTAGAATATTTGGAATTTGAAATACCCACAAAAGACCAAGCTTTATTTCATAGACCCTTCCCTCATTTGTATGATTCATGATTTTAATTTATAAAGATACAATCAATCAAGAAAAGGAAAATAAATTAAAGAGATAATTCATCAACAAGAACACTCTATAATGTGACATGCATCCCTTATCTCTGTTTATATTACAAATGGCCCCTAGGAGCATATTCACGTGAGGACAAAATTTTCAGATGGTAACACAGAATTTGTATGTAAATTTGGGTCTCAGTAATTCTAACTTTTGTTGTATAGTTATCTCTGTTTTGGCCTGTGCGTGCCTGACCAGGTCTTTTGTTAACATGGCTAACCAATTTTCATGTCCTTTGGGCAACATTTTATGTGACAGATGACTGCAGGTCGCTGTCACACTTTGCTGTCACCGGTCACTGAGGAGTCTGGGGAGGAGGGAACCAACAGTGAGATTTCCTCTCCACCTGCCTGTCGCTCCCCTTCACCTGTGGCTAATACAGATGCTTCCATTAACCAGGTACCGCCCACTTGGCATTCCTCCAGCTAAAATCTCTGAACGGATGCAGGGCTCCATTCTCTGTTCTTATGAGATAATGGGTATGAATCGTAGACTTTGAGAAACACACCGTTAGGTGTGAGAGTTGCACAAACTGTGATTGTCATGTGAGACCAATACTGGCTTAACCCACCATCTCCTCTCCCAGGCTACTGAAATGAGATGAGCAAAAATTAGGTCACAGAAATGATAGCTGGAGAAGGGCCTGTTTTAAGGCATTATGGCTTTAGTTTCTGACAGCTGTCTGTAATGGAGTACTGCATCCTAACAGAAAATGAAATGTTCGTGTCACTATTGTAAAATAACATGATTCTATTGCTGTTTTAACATTTTCACTGAACATAGTTTTGACGCTTACCAGCTCAGATTTTGAAGATGGAAAATTTATGTTCACTGTATCAGACTTTTTCTTTATTTGCTAATTGCCAACAAAATTAAAGTCTTCCAGTGTATATTTTGGAGTGCCTAAGTAGATTTGCATTTTGAGTTTTCTTACTTATCTTTCAATAATCTTAAATTTTATTTTTTATAAAATGGGGACCATAGCTCGCTGTTATGAGGTGTCTTTTTTGTGTACACTATATTAAATATAGATTATACTAAATTAAATATGTCAAAAATTTTCACGAAAAATATTGGATAGAGTTCAAAAAGATACTTTTACAATAACCAAAATTGTTTTAATGCGTGTTGAATAATACTTTCTTTTTTTTCCTTTAGCCAAAAAACTAAAAAAATATTTTAATTACCTTATCATGAAATTACTAGTGTTCAAAGAAGTTAAAATTTATTATCAAGAGAGAAGCACTGAACATTGCAGGTGTTCTATAAGCTGTATTACAAATCAATCATATTATTTTTATTTTAAAGCAAAAGCATTCAAAATAGGATTTCTGTGATAAAAAGAACCTACCTCCCCCCAAAAGGGGAAAATGAAACAAAGACACCTTTAGATAAGACAGTCCTCTTGGAGGGAATTCCCTGGTCAGGCAACTAAGATCCTGCAAGCTGTGTGGCACGGCCAAACAAACAAACAATTCTCTTGGTAAAAATCTGTGTAGCTTTAGGGAACGTATCAATTCATGCATTCATCAGATACATTGTGAGCCCCTGCTGGGCATAACACCTCGTGCCGGGTCCCAGAGGTGTAACAAAGGCGGAGACAGCAGTGGCCCTTGCCCTCAAGCACCTTGTAATCTAGAGAAAAAGTGGCCATAAGATGAATAATAACAAAAGTGATGAGAGGAAATTAAAAAAAAAAAGTTCACAGTGTTCTGGAGCATTTGGAAAACAGTTCTCCAAATTCTGATTTTAAAATATGAATTACTCATTCTTTGATGATGTGTTCTTCCCTGCGGTCACAGATTGTCGTTAGAATCATAGAAATATGGCTAGAGTCAGCTTTTTATTGTGTAAGAAAAATGTATCCTATATAATGTGCTTAATGTTCTTAACATTTTCAAATTGAACAATGAACACGGACCTTTGGACTAACACTTGGGAAGAGTATCCCTTTCCTAAAATTGTAAGTCTCAGTGCTGCATCTTGTGAAGTGTCTTTCCAGGTACATGTGAAAGTATTCTGTAAATGGTAAAATATGCAAACATTTTTATTATGATGACTTTAACTGTCCAGCTCAATCAGATCCCAAAATTATGAACAAAATTGTGCTTTGTCTTAATCCCGTCTTGACACTCTGCCCATATCAACATCGATTTAAATCACATTATTAACCTAACATACTTACATATGGAACTGCAAATTAGGGGGAAAAAATCTTCATTTAGTTCATGTCAGGCAGCTATACTCTCAGGAAGCTGTTGGAAAGCAAAAATATAATGGTTGGTGTTAGACAAATCTATCCCATCGTTCCAGCCACATGTTATGTTGTCCAGTGATGTAAGACAGGGGAAAATGAACAAATGCTGCAACATGGCCAGTGATGCCTGGATCTACAAAATTTTCTCTTGAAACTGAGAACATTTAGAATTCCCATAAGTTCCAGTTTGCAGACTCAAAACACTGTACAGAATGTGCACAGCTGTTTCAAGGAGCGGCCAAATATAACGGCTTTATAAAGTCGCAGCTGTTAAAATAAGGCTGTGTGCTTGCCGCTTCTGTAAGTAGATCTGCGTTATATAACTAACTGATCCCCTGCAGTCAGTGTGTTCTCTCTCTGACAGTAGTTATTAGCTGAAATGTGATAACAGTTTAGTTTACTTGAGGGTAGAAATAACGAGGCAGCCACAGAACTTGCCGCAGGCTTCTTGATCTTATTGAAAGCCAGCCAAGGCTTGGGCTTCTCCTCGGAAGAGCTGAGGGCAGTAGAAGTTTGAAAAGAGTGGTAGTGTAATGGGTAGAACCCCCGGTTCCGGGTTAAAAAGCTCAGAATGGGTCCCAGCTCTTCCTCTAAGCTGAATGTACCCAGAAAGTCCCTCATTTGTAATGGGAAGCAATGCTACTTAATTCACAAAATGGTGAAAGTTAAATGTGGGGGTAATTTTGAAAGTACATTTTAGACTGGAAAATGCGAATCAAATTGTAGCGGTGGTTTTCCAAATTTAATTCCTTAGGAATCTGATGGATAATAACTCCCGTAACATAGACACATAACCAACAAGAGACGTATTTCTAAGGGTGATGCTTCACTATGCCAAATATTGCCCTTATTGAGTAGTTACTTATAGGACTGATTGATTTATTTTATTGACTCTATGTATTCCTCAAATAGATGCAAATTATTAATCTGCAAAAGGTGATATATTTTCAAATTATTTTAGGAAACCAAGGGTTGTCTTTCCTGTCTAATAGACCTGAGACACACACACACACACACACACAAACACACACACACACGCCAGAAAACAGATTTTTTTGTGACAAGTTTATTTTATTCTTTTGGGGAACCTTTATTTATTATAGAGTATTTAATTTAAATTTTTTACATTAAAGGACGTTTTGCTTTTCCTCGTAGACAGTAATGGTACTACCTTCCATGTATACAAAACAATAGAGTTTACAAAAGTACTTTTACGTATACCATTTTTTATGAATGTATATACTTGCCTGTGATTTGCCAAATACTCCATGATACGCTCAGGATCAAAGACACTTCCACAGATTTTAAGGCACTCATAGTCTGTGTGAGAGCAGGCAAATGATGACCATGGAGTGGGACAAGTGCTGTGAAAGTGAGAAGCACAGTGTTAAGGAAGGACACAGAGTACGTACCTAAACAAGGCTGGAGTTGAGTGGGTCAAGGATGTCCCCCTTTTGTTTTAAAGCAGGGGAAGGTAGGTACAGTTGGAGTGCACGAGAGTGATGTGAAGTTTTCCAGGCAGAAGGAAGTACATGTAGGAAGTTTTTCAGTCAGCAGGAAGGAAAATGGCCCATCAAGGCAACTGTAAGTAATATCAGTATGATTGGAGAAACATAGATTTGGAGGAGGAGGTGGGAGGAGAAATGAAACTGAGAAGGTTACAGGAAACACACCCTGATGGACCTTGAATGCCACACAGAGGAGTTTGAACTTTGTCCAGAAGCTAATCCTTAACCACTGAAGGAATTTAACTAGAAGCTCTGCCCGGAAGTGACTTATTTAACAGGTCATTCTGGATCAGTGTGGACAGGAGACAAATCCAGAGCCCAGGAAGCTTGTGAGGGACAGAAGTTGCACACTCTGATGTCTGGTCCAGACTGGTGATGTAAATGAGAGAAACAGCGCACCTGGACAGCACCTCCCCACATGAACGAGGCAGCCTCTCCTCCGTTAGAATTACTGTAGCTGTTTGGATGCAGAGTCCTGTCTTACCTACCTTCTGGTTTGCAAGAGAAGCCATGAATCGGGATTCTTACGAAAGCTCCCTCTCTGGATGAAGAGAAATTTTACACAATTTAAAACACTGTATAAACCAAGCTAAATGTATGCAGGCTAGAGGCAACCTGCAGGCTGCCAGCTTGCAACCTGAGAATTAGGAAGTTGTTGGTGTAACGTGAGATTGAACCAGTGTTTTGGCAAGGGTATAGACCTTCATCCTTACATAAGCAGGGGTGGTAAGGGAAAGAAGAAATAGAGAATAAATCCCAAGCAAGGTGATTAGAAGTTCCATTCACTGAAAGATGGATAATACTTCCTCATTTTTCCTAAATCCATTTCTCATCCTAGATGTCAGTTTTGTTGTGTTTTTTTTTTTGAAGTATTGAGTTTGAAGAGACTGGGATAAACTTGTACAACAGGATATGTGAGTCTGGAGCTTAAAAATACAGCAATATGTAAGAATGAGGACAAAAAACAAACTACAAAAGAGAAAGATTGAATGACTAGAGAGCTGGGAGGAGAACAGAGGTGAAAAGGAAAGTGTTTCCAAAAAGGGATGGTCAGTGGTATTGAATGCTAGTGAGAGACCAAGCAAGAGAAGATCTGAAAAATAATCATTTTATATCATGGGAAACAGCCACTGCTGACTGTGGCCAGAGCATTTTCAGTGGAGTCGCTAGATTCGAAGCCCAGTTGGCTACTTAGAAGTGGACTGAGGGTGAGAAAGTGAACATATTAAGTGTAAACTACCATTTTCAGAAACTGGATTATGGAGCCAAAGGGAGAGGGAAGAAATGATGATTCCGAATGTATTTGTGTATGATGAGCCATCACATATTGATCTGTAGAACTTTCCAACATGTGATATCCTGCAAGAAAAAAATCAGAAAAGAGTGTGTAGGTGTTTTCAGATGGAAAAAATTTGGCTTTATTTACACGCTGAGGAAAAAGACAGTGAAGAGGGAGTAGGTATTAATGGACCAAGACCCTTGCAAAAGCGAAGGTGGATGAGGTTGTGGGAGTCGGTAGGAGGGTCCTCTTTAATCAAGAGGTGAGTCTGAATATAGACAGCCTTGAAAATTTGAGAACTTGCAGGAGTATCTCCTCAAGGGCTTTGAGCGTGTGTGTGCATACTGAAAAGAAAAGTTGCATTGAGTCATGGGTGGGGTTTTCCAAGTGACTGAAGCAGAGGTTCAAGGGGCAAAGGAAACACAGCAGTTGGCAAGAGAAGGGTTTACATAACTTAAACACAGTCAGAAATACACTTGGGGTGAAACCATTCAGTGATGACAGCCTATCATGTTCAAGGAGTGGAAGTGGGTGAGGATGAATGGTTATAAGCCTGTCAAGGACTTGAAAATACCAAGATAATCTACTCAAGATGAGTGACAGGGTTAGGAATGAAAAGGAACCAGTCTTCATGCTTCAACGTCATCAATAAATGCTGGGACTTACCTAGAAGCCTCAGCAACAGCAACAAAATGGGTGGAAGGTCTCATGGCCACTCAAACATCACTGAATTTAATCGCAAAACCACCCAGTGTTATGCAGATGAGGGAACCCATGCATGAGATGTGAGTGACTTGCTCCAATTTTGTAGCTACTTGGGAGGAGAATTTCACCTGGGGTCGCAGGTGTCCTGACGCCTCCAGTGGCAGACTCCTGTCTGAACTCATTCTGTTGTATTCCACCACCCTGCTCCTGCCCTGGTACAGACTCCCAAGACACCAGGCTTCTTCCTGCTGTTTCCTTGGTTTCCCAGGTGTCTGGGGCTTTCATCAATACTTTTTTTTTTTGCGGTACGCGGGACTCTCACTGTTGCGACCTGTCCCGTTGCGGAGCACAGGCTCCAGACGCGCAGGCTCAGCGGCCATGGCTCACGGGCCCAGCTGCTCCACGGCATGTGGGATCTTCCCAACCGGGGCACGAACCCGCTTCCCCTGCATCAGCAGGCGGACTCTCAACCACTGCACCACCAGGAAAGCCCCTCTCGTCAATACTTTTTACCAAGACATTATTATCAATAAGGCTCAGTTTTTTGATCTTAAACAGTGCAACTGCAAAAGTAGTGAACTTTATTATAGCAATTTCCAGAATATAAACATTACGTCCCAGTTCAGTTTCTATAAATATACAGATAAACAACCATAAATTAAAACATAAAAACAACCATAAAACAACCATAAAAACAATTAAAAACACATGAATTATGTATCTTGAGATAGTAATGCCATTATCAATACTAATAAAATATGTAATATTATTTATTATCCAAGAAATAAGAAAATTCAAAAGCTTCATTTTTCAGTATTGACTTTATTTCTTGTGTACTTCCAGGAATCGAATAGGAGTAAACCTCTCTATTATTTGTTTCTTAGAGTAGTTTTAACCTCCCCATTACATTTTCCCTTATTAATATTAACATATTTAAATTAATTAATGAATAATGAACTCACAAATATTAAAGATCTGGCTATATCTGAAAAAAGACTTTCTATAGACTTAAATATATTTAAATCAAGGGTTTTAAAAAATTATTCAAAACTTTGATCAACACATTAAGCAACATTTTAGGAAGTAGATCATTTAGATTCTCCTTTTTTGCTGGTGAATCAGTCTTTAAATATGTATAGCACTTAAACATGTATTCCACGTTGTGGAACAACCCGAACGAACTTTTTGGCCAACCCAATATTTCCATTTTACCAGATATAAAATAGGAATGAGTTTTGGCAACTTGAAATATTGGTAAATTTTTTTTACCAATTCTAAAAAATTCTAAAGCAACTGCAGGGTGCTTTGATATGACCTTCTTGTTACAGGAGTTTACTGACTTTGATAGTTGGTAGCCCTGGGGGATTGGTGTGAATCCTAAACCTTTCCTCCACATGACAAACAGTACCCAGAGCGTCCTGACCTAAACCTTGTTTTCCTCTTGCATCCAACACCGTGCTTTGCACCCATAGGACATCGCTTATTACCAAGCCTTGTCTGCTGAGTCGTTGCAGACGGATGCCTCCAGGATTCCCCCCAGCACCCTGCCACCCCAAGAGCTCTGTGAACCAAGTCTGGAGCCGTCTGCTACTGCTAAACTGGATGATTTACAACGCTCTTGGGAAACCTTAAAGAATGTGGTAAGTCTTCAAAATGTGGAATTGTTTAGCCCACCAAACACTGATTACCTTAGCGATTGTCTTATGAAATCAATGCATAATGTGTACACATCCCATATACAGTTGAACACCCTTTGTTGGGTCACAGAGGTAAAGCGGTGAGGAAAGAAATGTCATAATCTAGAAGATAAGGGGCTGGGGAGTATTTGGTAATATCCCTTTTCTTCTTTAGATCAGCGAAAAGCAGCGCACACTCTACGAAGCGTTGGAACGCCAACAGAAGTACCAGGACTGCCTCCAGTCCGTCTCCACGAAAATGGAGGCCATCGAGATGAAACTCAGTGAAAGTCCGGAGCACGGCAGGAGTACCGAGAGCCAGATGGCCGAACACCAGGTAAGAATAGCGATGACTTCAGTTTCCTGCATGATCACATAGGTGCACTCTTACTGACGACCGGCTGGCCAAGCGTGTGTATAAGACAGCAGGCTGACACGTTTTTTACTGTATCCCTTGTTACAGAGTAAACAAGATCCCAATCCAAGTGGTGGTTGTTTCCATCACTGCTTCAGGGAGGGTCTACGAGAGGGAAAGAAGGCTATTGAGACCTTGACGTTGCTTTCTAACTTTTATTACACAAGCTGCATTTCCTTATAGTTGCCACATTATTTTTATTTCGTTTTGAACCATTGTTGTAAGAATCAAGTGTACCCCACGTCTGCCTTCTCGGGGTATTGTTGTTTGAAGAAACTTAGCCAGCGTGTGCCCAGCACCTCCCCGTTACCACGGAAGAGAATAACTCTCAGACTCCAGTAGGCCAAGAAGCAGCTGAAGAATAAGGGATTCCAAGTTGTAATCTTGTGGTTTTCCCAGACTTGAATCATGTTTTAAAAGGGACACTGGACAGTGCTTCAGCGTTAGGTGAGAAACAGAGATGATTACGTTAACCTAACTCAGACAGATATTGTTAAAAATGCATCAACTTAAAATGCACGCTAAGAAAGTGCATAGCTTAAATCTGGTTACTGCTTTAGCAACATTATCGGGTGTACTCTTGACGCGTAATCAGGTGTAACTGGGTCTGGGTACTGAGGCGTGCAGTCACCTACATATTCAGCCACCGTGGTACAGGAAAACGCTGCTGCGGCCAGGACTCAGGAGCCTGTGACAACCCTATCAAAGGCAGAGGAAAAGAAAGATAAGAGGAAAAGAAAGAAAGATTAAGAGCTATGAAAGCATGATGCAATTATGTAGTTATCAAATACTGGGTAATTTACCAGCGTTAAGAGTGAAACTCTGTACTTTATCTTTCTTCTACTTAACATCTCTGTAGTTTTGGAACCCAGGATAACCTTGGAATACATTGCTTGTTCAGATGTGTAGTCTAAGGTAAAATTGTACTATTTTACAATAAAGGACCTTGCAGTATAACACAAAAATGAGAATATTTCATCTAGAGACAGCATGTTGAGAAACAGTGGTTTCAGGTTCCTGACACTCTTGTAACTTCTTAAGATAGAAATCAGAGTGTATAGCATCCATTTATAGGCCTTATTTTGGGAAAACGACCTTCTGTGGGTCTTTCTGCTATCCTAAAGTCACCCATAGTCCATCTGGTTTGGGGAGGGTGCAGTGAAAATATAAAGTTAAAATTAACCTTTGTTTACTTGGATTAAGACAATCACGAGGACAGTCAGGGACTTAGGTCTCTACTACCATGCAGTGTCCCCGCAGCACCACAGTCCTCTCTAACTGGTACTCCAGTTTTCTAACTGTCAACAGCCACCTCACTGTCACCTGAAGGGGCCTCCTGGGGCTCTGTCTGACTAACACCCTCCCCAACTCTTCACTGTACCTGGAAGGGCAGGAGAACTTCCATACATTTGACTACAGCTTCTTTTAAGCAACCAAAAAGGATTTGGCATAAATTATCCAAAGGCTGGATTAAAGTGAATTTGAGTGTCACAGACTTAGATTATCAGAAGCCAGCATTCCAGGAGAGGGTTTACAGAATTTGACTCTCTCTGCTTTTGGGTACTTTCGGGTACTTTCCAGTCACCTCTGCTTTTGTTCAAGGCTGATCATTCTTGTGTCCCAGGTGACAGACCACAGCTCCCAAAGAGCCTTCAGCAGGTCCCACAGGATTTAGGACCTGTATGAAAGCAGGATCCTGGCGGTCTGCCTTGACCTTCCAGAGTTCCTAATTAAAATGCAAATTAGCTCCCAATTACCAGCATCACCCTGCCTCTCAGGTATTAGTATGAAAACACAAACTGAATGTAGAGCAAAAGTATTATTTTATTCAAGGGATGTAATGGAGAAAACTCAAAATTGCACATTAAAGCTAACTATTATGAACTAGAAATGAACCTGTGACTTTTCTTATAATTAAGCCCAAGCACATGACTTTTGTCCCATTCTAAATTGAGAGTGGTAGTGCTAACAATTATAGCAATGAGGGGTATAGCTAATTCAATGATTACCCATCATTGGAGCTTTTAACAATTATATTAATGCTCTAATGAGAGGGAAAGAAATATAAATAATGTATAATTTCTTGTATCATCACAAATCTAACATTTTCCATCTGACCTACTTTTGCTGTCTGTACCTAAATTCTATGAATTCTGGGACAGCGCTGCCCACATGGAAGACTAATAGTATCACAATATCTAAATTGGTTCTTGGCTTCTGGAATGATACTTTAAAAATTTCAAGCAATACGATAGAACTACTCTTTCTAAATTCCAGTGTAATGTGGGTGAGAAAGTCCATTATGCTTTTAGTATTTTCTAAAAATTAATAAAAAATACTTCAATTGCTGATTTTTTCCTAACACTCTCTTGGAAGTACTAATGTTTCTTTAGAGAGCTACTCTAATTCCTACATTTTTCCTCGGAACACTTGTCTAAACCTGCTGAATTGGGGTGGAGTGCTGTGCCTTTCCTGTTACCCTCTTTAAATTGAACCAGAAGTTTAATTTTAAGACATCAATGCAGTTCATAAGCTGACTTGTGGCTGCTGTTCCGGGTGGTGAGCCCTCTGATGGGGACCTTCATTATCACGGGCAGCTAATGCCTCCTGGGCATGTGTTGTCTTTGCCACACCAACTCAGCGATGGTTAGTAGGCAGAGCTCTGAGGTTATTTCGGTTCTGTTTCTTTAATGTAAATAACAGCTCAAAGTTTGAGATGAACTCTGATGTAGATAGTTCTCAAAGTCACAATGAAATTCATGTTCACCTTGGGTGTTGAACCAGACATGAGCTCCATGTTCTCCCCAGAGTGAGTCATTTTAGAAAAGCTCAGGGAACCTCTCTAAACCACAAACTGGTCATACACATGCCCTCCTTGTAAACACAAGTCGGAAATGCAAAGAGGAGCAACATTGCATCTCCTCTCCTTAGTTTTGAGCCAGATGTTGGAGGGAAACATCTGGCCACCAGCTTAGACAGTTGGGCGAAGACATATTTAACTGCTGGATCCTTTTGTTTTTTTTAGATGGAAGTGAAATCCGCATCCCATGAAATTAACCATTTTAAAGTGTACAGTTCAGTGGCTTTTAGTACTTTCACAATGTCATACAATCACCCTCCCAATCTGGTTTCAAAACATTTACATCACTGCAAAAGAAAACCCCATCCCCCAGTAAGTTTGGCTGCTGGATCTTGAAGTTACAAACTATAGCAACCTTCCAAAAATATCCACTCTCCCCTGAGAGTAAACTGAAGCGTGAATAGGGAGGCTTGACTCTAACAGAATGGAAACTAACAGTTGTAGGATTCCTAATTCCATCATCACTTACTGAAGAACATTCAGAGAGCTGTTTTAGACATTGCGAGTCTGAAATGGAAGTTGTTCACTTCACTGTATGCCTGGTTGGTCAAATCCACTGAGATTAAATGAATGAGGAAGATTTTTTTTTTTTCCTGGTTGCTTCATGATTAAGATAACTGGGTTTTTTTTGTTTTGTTTTTGGTTTTTTTTGCGGTATGCGGGCCTCTCACTGTTGTGGCCTCTCCCGTTGCGGAGCACAGGCTCCGGACGCGCAGGCTTAGCGGCCATGGCTCACGGGCCCAGCCACTCCGCGGCACGTGGGATCTTCCCGGACCGGGGCACGAACCCGTGTCCCCTGCATCGGCAGGCGGACTCTCAACCACTGCGCCACCAGGGAAGCCCGTAGATAACTGTTTTGTCTATTATGAATTAGAATGAATTCAACTAGATGTGTTGAGCACCTACTATGTGCACAGCTGAAATAGACACTTATTCTTTAACATATGATTTAGGGGTAGATGAATTACCAACATATTATACAAAACCCAGCAATGTGATTATGGGTTACAGTGGTGGGAAGATCAAGAAGACTCTAACAGGTCTTTTGGGAGACATGGATTTTGAAAATTTGGAATGGTAGGAAGAGTGGTTGGGAGACACTATAAATGTAAATGTGTGAGGAAAGGCACAGAGGAGAGAATGAGAATGAACGTGGTATGAAGTAGTGAGGGGCTCTTCTTGCTTATACAGAGAATCAGTGCAAAAAAAAGATACAATAATGTCAGTCTAGTTATGGAGAAGCCCTCAAAACAGGCCACATAATATGAATTTTATATTTTTGGCAATCAAGTACCAAAAACGATTATAAAGTAGGAGAAAATACTTTACTGGACCGAAACCATTTTGAATGTATAACAAACAATAATGGTCTGTACATTTGTTACAATTACATTCAAATATCCCAGCAAGTTCTTTGGTGGAGATTGATAAGATAATTCCAAAACATATTGCAAATGTACTAAAAAATATGTATTGAAAATGGAAAGAGTCAAGAATAGCCAAGACAACCTTGAAGAAGATGAATAAAATTGAAGGATATGTATCCTTTCAGAGAGTGAGATTTATAAAGCTATAGCAATTATGAGACTCTGGTATTGGCACAGACGCCAAATGGGTCAATGGTGCAGAATGCGAAGCCAGAAGCACCCTCCCACCTACACGGACACTGCGCTTATGTCAAAAACTGTACTGCACAACCGTGGATGAAAAATCATCTTTTCACTAAATAGTACAGGGTCAATAAGAAGAAAAAAAAAAGAATTTTGACCCCTACTTACCCTGGACATGGTAATTAAGTTTAGGTGGATAGTAGATCTAAATGTGAAGATTAAAAACAAAATGTTTTGAAACAGTGCTTCTCAAAGTATCGGTAGTGTATAATCTTTTTTTTTTAATTTTTAAATTTCTAACTCAACATTTTAGTAAAATAAAATAAAATACTGGTTGGATATTGTGTCAACGTCAAGTTGCTATAACATTTCTTAATGTTTACTTGCAATATCTTTCTCTTATCATGAACTAGAGACAAACCAGTTCATGACGCCATTGAATGGACCACACTTTGAATAGCATTCTTCTAGAAGGTAACATGTGAGAATATATTCATAACATTACGGTAGGCAAAGATCTCTTAAATAGGACAGCAAAGGCCCTAACTTTTCCAGTGAATCAAAATACTGATATATTAGACTACAATAAAATGAAGAGCTTCTTTTTATCAAAAGACATCATTAAGGAAGCTTTTACCCGTTAAGGGACAGACACGTCACAAAATGGGAGCAGATATTTGCAATACACAGAACTAAAAGAAACACAGGCATTCCTATCCTGAATATATACACAAGTCCATGCATCAATAAGAAAAGGAAAGACTCCAATAGAAAATGGCTAAAGATTTTTAGCAGGTGGTCACAAAAGACGATCTCCACGTGGCCAAAAAAGCATAGGGAAAAGTGCTTAGTCTAATTAACCGTCAGGGAAATGCAAATTAAAGCTGCAATGAGATACCACTATGAACCTACTAGAAAGGCTTAAATGGACAAGACCCACAAACCAGGTGACAGTGGAATACAATGCAGCGATAAAAAGGGTCAGCTCTTTTTACATGCAACAGTCACAGTCTTGGAGGGAGTGAAAGAAGGCAGACACAGAACAGTACATCAGGAATGATTCCATTTCTGTAGAGCTCAAAAACAGGCAGCAGTGATCTATGACATTTGCAAGCCAGCACCATGGTGATCTCTGGAAAGAAAGGGATGCAGTCCAGGGGGCTTGCAGAGTCCTGGGAATGTTCTGTTTCTTGATCTGGGTGCCAGGAGCCCAGGTATGTGCGGTTTGTGAAAATTCATAGAACTGTACACTTATAGTCTGCACTTTTCTAGATGTATATAATGATTTCAATATAATAGTTTACTTAAACAGCAGTTGGACAGGATGACAACTGATATTAGGGAAAGAAGAGCATTTTTGTTGTTTTATATCTATTAAGAGCCCATTCTGAGGAGGCACTGGGCTTACAGCGCAGCCTACGGTCCTATGGAATAGGTGGGAATTATGCAAGTAGGGGTATATTGGAAACTGTGAAATACTGGCAACTATAAAAGCAATGATTCTTTACTTGGAGTCATGATTGCCCCTCCTGTAGGGGTAGGGCCTGTTTTTCTAACATGTCATTCAAATCCCAAAAAAGAATTCCTCCTGTCAAGATTCCAGCTAAAGAGCAAATCATAAAATACAAAAAATGAGAAATACCAACAGTGTATAATTGTGATAGCTGTTAAGCAGGAAGTAGGGCGCTGGTAAAAGAGAACAATAGAGATTTCTTTTTAGCGTCAGCGGTCAGGAAAGGCCTCTCTGAAGATGTGACAATTAACCTGAGGCTCCGAGGATGAAGAGAACCATCTCACAGAGAGGAAGAGGAGCATTCCAGAGCTTGAGGGAACACCTTGTGCAAAGGCCCTGAGGCAGAAAGTGCTGAGGGTCCTGGAGTAACTGAAGAAGGCTGGAATGTAGTAAGCCAGAAGGGAGCGTGGTACAAGGGGCAGGCGGGGGTGAGACCGCACGACTACAGCAAGGAGTTTGGATTTTATTTTACAGGCCGGAAGCCACTAAGTATTTTAAAACAGGGGACTGAGAGGATCTGATTTACCTTTTTAAAAGATCACTCTAATTACTCTGTGAAGAGGGGTTTGGAGAGACAAGAATGTAGACCATGAGAGCAATTCAGATAAGGAGTTTGCGTGACGTAGGTGGGAGCAGAGGAGACATACAAGATACGTTTTGGAGGTGAAAGCAGTTGGATTTGATGCTGGATATGGTGACAGAAGGTGTGAATGACTCCTAGGTCTCAAGCTTAAGCAATGAGAAGGGTGTTACCTTTTACTGAGATGGGGACAACAGAGGAAGAAGCGGCCTTTTACATAAGATGGAGACACCGTGAAATATGTAAGTTGAATATACAAGCCTGAAACTTAGGACAGATATCTGGGTTAGAGATATACCTTTATAAGTGTCAGGGAGGCAGAAATTTTCCTCTACTCTTCTAGGTTCTTCTGGCTGGTCTAAGAATTCAATTGACATGAGACAGATTAACCAGAGAAAATCAAATAAAAGTTTAATAACATGTAAACGTGGGAGAGACCCAGGAAAACTGAGTAACTTGCCGAAATGGTTGAAACTCTCGCCTTAAATACTATCTTCAGCTAAAGACACAGGAGGATGTTGGGGGTAGTGGTTTGAGACTTAAAAGAGGAGGAAGGCCACTCACATAAAGATGGAAAAGCAAATGTTTGGTAAACAAATATTAATTGGTCCATTCAGAGACAGTGGGACACTGAGTGTACTCTGATCTCTTAAGAGTTTCCCTCACCACACCCAGCCCTATTCTTTGCAGATATCTCGATGATAGCTCTATTCCTGTAATAGGTCCCCTTTCTAGATTCTTTAGGTAGTTAGAGGGAAGGTCAGAGTTTTTTCTTGAGTCTTTTGGACCTTGATTGTTTTCAGCTCAAAATAACCTGCATGCCAGAGACATTTTGGGGTGGCAAGTTTTATTCTCCTACTAAGTGTTCCACATTAGGAAGGGTTTAAAGCCTTGGCAATGGACATCGCCTGGGAGAGCTTGTGAAGAGAGAAAAGGGGCCTGGAATTAGCCCTGAGAAACTTCAAATTTTAGAGTTGGGGAGAGGAGAAAAATAAGGAGAGGGTAACAGCATAGAAACAGGTGACAAATTTTTCCTGTCTTGTATAATGTGAGTTTGTGATTAAAATGCAGTGCTGTTTCAGACTCAGGGAAGTTTAGAGTGGGAAGAATCATGTTGAGGAAAAAAGTGATGAATTTTATTTTCAACATAGAATTGGAGACTCAAACATCATTGAGCATACCCCCGTCGGATTACAGATGTGCCTGTTGAAAACCAGAAAGATTAATTAACTAGTTCAAATTCATTTAAGTTACCAATACAAATGGTCTTAAAATCAGAAATTTCCTGACATTCAGTCTGGTACTGTCATTTAGAAACTTAGGTTAGTAGGTCCCCTGTTTGTCGGTTAAACGACTTCCAAATGAAGTGTCTTCACTAGTATCGAACCACATGGGACTCAGCTAGTGCCACGATTCCTCAGTGCGAAAAAATACATACACGAGTATGATTCCACAGTCTTCCCCGCAGGCACTGATGGATGAGATTCTCATGCTTCAAGAGGAAATCAGTGAGCTGCAGTCAGCCCTCGCAGAGGAGCTGGTGTCTGACCTCCCAGAGTCCGACCCTTCGGAGCAGCTGCCCTTGCAGTCCACGCTCGCTGTCTTAGCAGAGCGAATGTCCACCATCAAGATGAAGGCATCAGGGAAACGACAGCTTTTGGAGGTAACAAGCCATTCTGAAGGTGCCCCTCAGGTCCAGATTAACTCTTAGGGTTATGCTGACAAGTATGTTGGGCTACTTACGTGATCGACATGTTTATTGTTTCCCACTCAGCAGAAGCTGGTATTGTGTGTCCAGGAGGGTCTCGTGAATAGAGCCCTGAGTCAGTGTGGAGCCATGAATGTGTCTTTTCACCCCTTTCTGAGTCATTTCAAGCATGCAAAACTGAGACTGTGGAAAGCTGATACTTGGTAGACAGGAGTCTTATGAGGAGTAATTATAGAAGGTTTGCACGATAGTGTGCTGTGTTTAAATAAGAGCATTTTTATGAATAGTGTTACCAGTACTGTGAAGAATAAATCCTTAGTCACTGTTAGCCAATTCAAGCACATTAATTCATGAAAATATTCTTGCAGTTCTGGTTCTCATGTTACTTAACTTGAATATTATTTAATAGAGAGGTAAATTTTAGTCACGGTAGCAGATGTGTTAAAAATAAGTTATTTTCCTTCTTTGTTGTTGTTTTTCTCTTATCATTCCTGGCCCTGAACGTATACGATGTTCATATTGTTGATCCTATAATTTAAAGTGTCTGTGTCCTTGTATCTCTAGAGTCTAGCAGCTTCTCTGGCAAATAATCATTTATTATATACACTTATTTTATTTAGCTGCTGATTATACCATAATTCAATTAACCATCCCCCTATTGTTGGGTATGTAGGCTGTTTCTAGTTTTACCTGTTATAAAATTAGTCAGACTAGGTATTCATATATTTTCTGGTTTTGGAGAAATTTTGAATCAACGTGTCTGCTCTATTTAATCTCTCTTTTAAACAATTCAATAAAAATTTTAATTAAAAACATAATAATAGATTACTAATAAAATAATTTTTAAAGTAAAGTACTTAGAGTATCTTAAGGATTAACTTCTTAATTCATTAATACTGTCCCCAGTCACTCTATGAAACCGTCATGGAATTCTGAAATAAAGTGATTGGCCTGGATTTTCTTTTAAAAATGAATTATTTGCCATCATTAAAACATCCTTAGAGATCTAACCAAAATTTTTGACTTTTTGCCTTTGCTCAAGAAACTAATAACACTGGACCACCCTTTCCTGTAGGGGATCAGTTACCTGAAACTACATGGTACTGCCCTTTTAGGTGGACCAGATATGTTCTTCAGTTTTCCATAGACCCCACTACTCTACAGTTTCCCGGACATTGAAGTCAAGTTACCTACTGTCTTACGCCATTGCTTTGTTCTAATCCTTGACCAGTTTCTATCATTCATATTATCTGCCTCGTCCTGTAGATGTATTATTTAAGAACGTTTAACTCTAGGCACACATTAGAATCATTGTAGGAGTTTTTAGGGACTTCCCTGGTGGCGCAGTGGTTAAGAATCCACCTGCCAATGCAGGGGACGCGGGTTCGAGCCCTGGTCCAGGAAGATCCCACATGCCACGGAGCAACTAAGCCCGTGTGCCACAACTACTGAGCCTGCGCTCTAGAGCCCGCGAACCACAACTAGTGAGCCCGCGTGCTACAACTACTGAAGCCTGCGTGCCTAGAGCCCGTGCTCCACAACAAAGAGAAGCCACCGCAATGAGAAGCCCGTGAGCCACAACGAAGAGTAGCCCCCGCTCGCTGCAACTAGAGAAAGCCCAGGCACAGCAACGTGGACCCAGTGCAGCCAAAAATATAAATTAATTAATTAATTTTAAAAAAAAGAATCATTGTAGGAGTTTTTATAAAATACTAATCTTGAGGCTCACCTTCCCAAATTCTCATTTACTAGTCTGTGATGTGGCCTAAACATGGGTTGTTTCATTCTTTTTTTAAGTTTCACAGGTGATTCTGATGTGCACTCAGGCCTGAGAACCGTTGCTGTACTGTGTTGAATCCTGATGATTTTACCTTCGAGTGATTTAGGTTCCATTCTGCTTAATTCATTAGGAGAAGTTCAATGATCAGCTGGAGGAACAGAGACAGGAGCAGGCCCTGCAGAGGTACCGCTGTGAAGCCGATGAGCTGGACCACTGGCTCTCGAGCACTAAGGCCACTCTGGACGTTGCGCTGGGGTCACCCAAGGAGCCCATGGACATGGAGGCCCAGCTGGTGGACTGCCAGGTACAAAAATGTTCTTGAGGGAATATGCCAACGTCACAAGGCACATTTTTTAACTACAGAAGACATAATGGTAACAAAGCTTGGTATGGTTGTATGAGTTTTCACAGCCCGTATACTTTATACATTTAGAGAGTAGAAAAACAATACCTTATTAAAGCTTAAATGAAATCCAGGCTTGGACTTCATCTTTTGAAAAATTTTACCAAGAGTATCTACTCTTTAGAACATTTTCAGCTTCCTGAAGGACCATTCTTAAAGACTATAGATGCCAAAACACGTATGGTATCTATTTGGGTGGCTAATGAGGAATGTAAGTACCCAACGAGAAGAATGAGTATCAGTGAATCGGACTGTGGATAAACACAACAGGAGCTGTCTCTAGGTGGCCTGTTGCAATTTTGGTTCTAATTCAGAAACATTATGTGGAAAACTTGGCAAAATTGTCAGTTATAGGCAGACAGATTGAACACGGGAAGGTTGTCTTCTGGAGGAGAGAATTTCCTTCCTCGATGTGAGGTCTCTAGAAATTAAGGTAAGGGGTAATGGCATCAAGGTTTTTATTGTAAGATTATTTTCTTGCCTCTTCATTATGGAAACTTTCAAGCACACATATAAGCATAGAGAATAGATGATAAACTCCCATGTACCAATCATAGAATTTCAGAGATTATCAGCATAGTAGACTTTACACATGGGTGAAGTACGTTTTAACTAACTAGCAAGTCTCTAGAAAACCCGGCCTGATCTGCAAGGTTAAATACCCATATGTACAACTTCATATTTCTCCCATTTGGAATCGGAGGAAATAGGCACAAGCCATTAATTATGAATGCTGCTTCTTTTCTTAATACTTCATATGTCATTCTGGTCATCCCTTTTATGATTTGAGATTTTTTTTGTCATGTTATTATAATTTGGATTTTTAAATTCTTTGGACAACTTATTTATGTGTATTCGAAGCATCTCTGCCTTGATGGTGGAGAGTAGAGAGCCATGTGCAAGTATTTTCTATTCTTTCTATCATCTTTTCTGAAGCTCCTTTTCTGAAGAGACATGTATTTTTAGCATTCCCTTCTAGCACTCGAAATTACCCATGCACTAGCATTTCAAAATTATGTTTCGTCATTACGCCCATCTCTCCCTTTTGGATGTCTCTATTTTTATAGTTATGCATAAAGTCCATGATTGAGATAATATATTTCAGGACTTTTCCAAAGTATTGAAATGGTATTTTTTAAAACTCAAAGCATGTGGAATCACACAGGTACACAGCAGTTCCTCAGTCAATTGATTCAAGCCTAATTTAAGCCAGTTGTATAATTATAAGTGTGGCTATCACGTGGAATTAGGGCCCCATTATGACTTTTGGGGCCCTAGGTACTTTGCTTCCATGGGCCTCTTCCTCTGTAAAAATACTAAAAATTATATTTGATTTTACAATTGCTTTGGTACAGAGACTAATATAACCTGGGGTGGTATCATTATATATTAATTGTTATTATCTTCATTTTTTTTTTCTGATTTTAAAAGAACCTAAAATTAAGACATTTTCTTGTGTCCCCAGAAGTGTTATGGGCTCTCGGCACTGTGTCAGCTGTGCCTAATGGAAGAGACAGTCCTGCACAGAATGATATTAGCTCCACAAACATAGTCCTCAGGAAATCGTCCTTTAAGCCCCACTTCATGAAATATTTCACTTTCCCACTTAGTTCTAGGTTTTAGGATCATACTTTCAGTCCTAGAAGTTGATGGTAGTAATTCTGATTTTGTACAGGGAAATAAAATATCTTTTCTTATTAATGTCTAATTGAGTATAAATTAGAAAGTGCATTTCAAAGAGTTCAGAGTTAAGGAATATAAAAACAGAACAGTTTTTGTAGAAAATAATATGGTTGTTTGTTTTGCTTGATTATTTTAGTTATTTTTCTTTTTTGGGTTTTGTTTTAAATCGTACTTTGGAAGAGGGGAGACTATTTTCACTTCTTTTCTGGATTTAGCTTCCATTTTAGAAGAAGAAAACCTTGCAGCACTAGAGAGTTGCCACAGAAAGTGAAAGTAAAATTCTTAGGAAAACTTTCAGAAATGTGAGGTTAAAAATATGTTATATAAAAGACAAAAATAATAAAAATCAAGTAAAAAAAGCATCAATCTGGGAAAAAAATCAACCCAAAGAAAAATGTTTTGAAAGAGAGAGTCCTCTTCAAATTGACACAAAAAGGGCTCATCATGTGATGTCTTTACTATTATTAGTCACAAGCATAACAGTCTAACACTAAAATAGCAAAATAATCATAATAATGGGATAACACTAAGGAACGGTCTTTTCTACTTATCTGTTGGCTGTATAAAATGTGCTTTCCATATGTTTTTCATTATGTAATATCTAATCTTAAGAGAAAAATTAGGAAGCTCAAAGAAGTTTTAGAATCTACGTACCATTCTTGAAGGTTGTAAGAAAACTAGGTTAAAAAAAACAAACCAACCTGGAGGCATGATCTTTTGGTGAAAGACTAGTAAAGTGTTGGGTTTCGCTGTGAGACACGGTCTTTGCAGAGACTGGCAGGGTTTGTGAATTTCAGCCTTATTTCTGTTGTTCCAGAACATGCTGGTGGAAATAGAACAGAAGGTGGTGGCCTTATCGGAGCTCTCAGTCCACAATGAAAACCTGCTGCTGGAGGGCAAGGCTCACACAAAGGACGAGGCGGAGCAGCTGTCGGTGAAGCTGAGAACCCTCAAGGAGAGCCTCCTGGAGCTGCAGAGAGCGCTGCACGACAAGCAGCTGCACATCCAGGTGAGGCGCAGCCATGGACGCTGCATCTCTGCACGTGGCCGGTCTGGCCTCTGAGCACGCAACACGTAAAGGGGACAGCTGGGGAATGATACGTTCTTATGTACATACCTGCTTTGCACAGTCTGGCATAGGTTTTCAAATAGGTTTTGTAAGAATTATTTGAATGCAGACACCTGAAAATTGCAGCATAGGAAAAGAAAAGAAAATGAAAATAATTACCAAAATCTATCAAGTACATCATTTTAAAAAATATTTAAACATAGGTCATGGATGAAGATATCCTATGACACTCTTATATTTCTCCTTTATTTCTCCTATATTCTACTTTTCAGATAGACTCTTTATTTAGTGCCCACAACTTCAGACTTGTCGTATATTCCAGGTGAATTGAACCTTTTTACTATCGTGTGATGACCTTAACGTTCCCTAATAGTGATTTTTGTTTTAGATGGCTAGAGCTATTTTTGGGTACTATTTGCCTCATATGTCTTTTAATTTTCCTTTGATTTCACCCTTTCTGGGTCCTTATATTTTAAATTTGTTTCTTATAAAGAACATTTAGCTATATTTTGTTGGTTTTAAACATATGTAGTCAGGAAACCTCTGACTTCTGAAGGGCAGGTTTAGTCCATTTAAATGTATTGTGATTATTGATATGTTTGAACTTTTATTCTTATTTTTTGTTTTCTGTTTTTGTCCTGTTCTTTCTATTCTTCTTTCTCCTTTTCAACCTTTGTTTATAAGTGGTTGAATGCTTTTCTTTGTCTTTTTCCTCTACTTTTTAATCATGCATACCTAATAAATTCTAAGTTAATATCTTAATCTGCTTCCAGCTCTATACAAGAAACTTAGAACACATTCACTCAGATTTCTTCCCATGCACCATGCATACTATTATTGTCTAATATTTTGATTTTGTTCTTTTTTAATCTATACAAATTAGAATTATTATTATCTTACACAAAAATTAAGCAACTGTGCGGGTATTCTCTGGTGGTCCAGTAGTTAGGACTCTGTGCTTTCATTGCTGAGTGCGTGGGTTCAACCCCTGGTTAGGAAACTAAGATCTCGTGAGCCGTGCAGTCCAGCCAAAATTAAAAAAAAAAAAAAATTAAGCAAAAGTTTATTGAGAAACTACTATGTGCCAGCCACTATTCTATGTGATAGAGTGAAAGAGCATGGGCAGCATCTATCTGTATCTGTATATCTATATATTCCATCTTCAAGGGATTATGTTTGGGAGAGACAGATAGTAATATAAAATTAAGGTGCATTATTATATGCTAAGTTAGAAGATGATAAGAGCTATAGGTGAAATACCCATAAGGCAGGTAGATAAAGGCAAGGCTGGGCGGATTTGCAGTTCTAAACAGGGTGGCCAAGGAAGCCTTCCTCAGGTTACGTTTGAAGGAGTGAGCCATGTGGACATGGAAGGATAGAGTTCCAGGCTCAGGGGGAGGCAAGGGCAAAGACTCCCAGGTGGGCTCCTACCTGGTCTGTTCAGTAAGCCCAACGGCTGGAGTGGAGTGAGCAAGGCGAGAGAGGTCAGACAGGTAACAGGGGCCCAGGGTGCAGAGGACCTTGTAGGCATCGTATGGGCTTTGGCTTTTTATGCTGGGGGAATTGAGAAGCCATTGGAGTGTTGGGGGACAAAGGAGTGACAAGATCAAATTATAACTGCTGTAGGGGATCAGGGTGGAAGCTGAGAGACCAGTTAGGAGGTTAGAAGTGATGAGGACTTATTAGATTGTGGATAATTGGGAAAGTGAAAACTCTGAGGAACAGAACTGGGGGAAGGAGGGCTAGTTAGGTCAATGGTTTCCTTAGGGATAGGTTAGGTTTGAGATGCGTACTCAACGTTAAGCAGTGGTTGGAATTCAAGAGACAGACCTAGACCGAATCATCAGCCTCTAGATGGTCCTCAAAGGCTTGAGACTCCATGAGTTCACCAAGGGTGTGAGGAGAGATAAAGAGCACCAAGTGCTGGGATGCTCCAGTGTGAAAAGTTTGGAAAATGTGGAGGAGCCCACCAAAAAGAGTAAAAAGGAAACACCAGTGAGGTGGGAAGAAAAGTGAGATTTGGGTTCCTGGAAGACACTTGAGGGTAAGTGAGTTAAAATGAGGACTGAGAACTGACCACTGGATTTAGCAACATGCAGGTCTTCTGTGACCCCAACCACAGCTTTTCAGTGAAATAGTGGAGGCAAAAAACCCTCTGAAATGGAAGTGAGAATGGAGAAGGGAGTTGGAGAGGAAGCGTGCAGGAAACTCAGGAGTTTCACTATAAAGAGGAACAGAGGAATGGAATAAACTATAAGAAGTAAGTTAGGAGAAATTTGTTCCATTTTAAGATCAGAGAATAATGACATGTTTACAGGGAGATGGAAACAACTCAGTAGAGGAAAAATGGATGAGAAAGAAGTGAGATTGCCGCAACAGTCTTCTTGTTAGAAGGGAGAAGATGGGATCAAAGGGGAGGGAGTGGTCTTGGAACCAGTATCAGGAGGGAGGGAAACATCTGTATTTGAGTACAGATGCTGGCAGGGGATATGGCACAAATATTATAGTGGGAGCTTAATGAACATTCACTGCGATTGCTTCTGCTTTCTCAGTGTAATAAATTTTTTTGGACTAAACTACGTATTTTCAGTTCTTTGCTAATCATATGATTATATGATCTGGAACATTAAGCCTAGTCAACAGAAAACTATTAGAAGCAATGGAAGAATTCAGTAAGAAGACTGGCTTATTAAAAAGATGAAATAGAGAACCCATAACTTTCCTGTATAAATAAAAAGTTAGCGAAGTAATATACAATAATTTTCCATTTATAACATGAACAAAATATAAAGTATTTGAAATCTCGACATTTTAAAACCCGAGTGATACCAAAAATACCTGAAAAAATAGAGAGAAACTTTATTTTTAGATAGGAATACAGTATCTTAAACATGTCAAATTTTCCTCTACTAAAACATAAATTTAAGTTATTCACAACTAAAATACTAACTGTATATATTTGAAATATGACAAAATGATACCAGGTTTACCTGGAATAAAATAAACCTGAAAAAAACTGTAAAATTCTGACAGTAAAGAGTTACGAGGGGTTAAATATTCTTATATATTAAAATACAATATTACAATAATTAGTATTGGCACAATAAATGGATGAACAAAAAATTAGAATAAATATTCCCAAAAGAGATCCCAGTATACAAGGGCATTAGATAGATGTTTAAGGTGGCATTTCAAGTCACTGTTTAAAATACGATTCACTGTGTAAATAATAATAAAGTAATAGGGGACTTCCCTGGTGGCGCAGTGTTTAAGAAACCACCTGCTAATGCAGAGGTCACGGGTTCAAGCCCTGGCCTGGGAAGATCCCACATGCCTCAGAGCAATTAAGCCCATGCACTGCAACTAATGAAGCCCGTGTACCTAGAGCCGGTGCTCCGCAACAAGAGAAGCCACTGCAATGAGAAGCCCGCACACCGCAACGAAGAGTAGCCCCTGCTCGCCACAACTAGAGAAAGCCCGCATGCAGCAACGAAGACCCAACACAGCCAAAAATAAATAAATTAAATTATAATGAATAAATAAAGTAATAGGCAAGCCACTTGAAATATGATAAACTAGATCCCCTATCCCACTCTTTACAGAAAAGTGCATCACAGGTGGATCAAAGATTTAATGTAAAAACTAAATCTAAAACGTTCTGGATGTATGGGTATTTAAAAAAAAAATCTTGGGATCGGAAGGACCTTTGCCAGTGTTCCCCAAACCCAGAATTTTAGTTTCTTTAAAATTACTACATAGAAGTGAGAAAGTTCTGTATGACCAAGAAAATATTAACCAAATTAAATGACATGGACAAATACGGAAGAAACTATGCAATTCACATGACCAGGAATTAATTCCCTTAATTTCCAGAAATCTTATTGTAAATCAATAAAAAAATAAGAAAAGGTCACCTAATAGAAATATAGACAAAAAATACGAAGAGGTGATTCAAAGGAAAAGAAATACAAATGGCCAATGAACGTATGAAAAAATACTTGAACTCACTATTAGATAAATAAATGCCAATAAAGACAAAATGCAACTTTTCACGTTAAATTCACATACTTTAAAATGCATACACAGTCTGACTTTATGAATTAAAGCAAAAAGTAAAATGTTAAAAGTATTAAAGTTGAACAAAACTAGAAGGATTTTCTAGCTGGGAGAGTATACCACAGTTCACTTAGTTTTATAAAAGTTATTGTCAATCTCACGCGTAATGCTTTTTTTTTCCCCTCATTTTTCCCCCATTGTTGGTGTGTGAATGAACTTCAAGAAACCAAAACAAAGGGAAGGACTTCAAGGTTTCATGTCTGGGATAGTTATCATTTATCAGTCTCCAGTTGTGCCCTATGCCTAGAGGCAGGTAGGAAGGGAAGGGCCAGCCTAATACACAGGCACATCTAGAGGTTAAAGAGAGGAAGGGTGCTGGCACAGTTGCAAGGCCTCAGGGCCTGGGAAGGGAATATAAATGAGTGAAGCTGACCCAGTCAGGACCTTGGCAAGCTGGTCGCCTGTCAAAGAAGCAGTTGTTACTCAGCTCCAGAATTTACAGGCAGCATTGCTAGCTCTTCCAGAGAAAGCATATTTATATCTAAAATTTTCCAGTTTTAAAACGTTGACATTTTATTCTAAAATTTTAAAATAATTTGTGTGCCAAACAAACCTATCCAGAAGCCAGGCCTGGTTCTCGAGCCGTCGCTTTAGAACTGCTGCTCTGACGTCTCCCCCGCCTGGCGCCGCCAGTTACTGAGTAGGTGACTCTGGGGCAAGATTCTTGAACTTCCCAAAATTTGTCTCACTGATGTTTTCTGATCTGTAAAATAGGGATGATAGTAGTGTTTAACTTTTTAAAAAAATCCTGAGGATTTTCATGCAAGTAGCGCTTACAGGAAGTGCTCCAGTCTCAGTATAACAATAACAGCAACTGTTTGCAGACCGCATTCTTTGGGAGGAAAAACTCCTGACATGCTCCGAGGCCTGGTCTGAGACTGGTAGGCCTGGTGCCCACACCCAGCAGATCCTGGCCGCAGGGATTCTTCACATTGACTAAAGTTCTGACTCTCCCCGCAAGTGTAAGCTTCCCTGGGGATACTGCTGTGTGAAGTGTAAATACAGAAAAATGTGGCACTGTTTGCACTGAAATTGGTCGTTGTTTGTTTTAAAGTATCTATAAATACCATCATCTTTTCGTCTCATGAGTTCCCAGGGTATAAAATATTGATTTTCTAAATACAATCGGAGCTGTTGAGATTATTTTTCCAACTGCAGGAATAGAGTCCAGTTTACATTATTATTGCCAGGAAAAGGACTATTTACCCCGGTGTACGGAGTTGATCTAAAATTAACTAATGTTAACTGGGGGGAAAAAAAACTTCCATTGAGTGTGGACGTCAGTGAAGTTGGGTTTGCATAATTCAGGAGAGCTGGAATACCTTCCTAAATCATGTGTGACCATACGCACATAATTCCTCAGTGCTAGTTATCTGTAAAATGGTCACATGTCTTATGGCCATTCTTTTTAACTAATTGGACTTCTAGGCATATCAGTGAATAATCCAGTTAGTTCTCCCCACCCCACCCCAAAATGGTTTCCTTCTCTCTATGACACAGGCATATAATAACATCTCTCGAGTTACATGATGTCTTTCTCTGTAATAAGTTTAAATCATTTTCACACATTATCATTCATCTAAGGAGCAGAGTTCACCCTATATAAATAATGAAATGCTTTATAAACAAGTGTTTTATTTAATGTTAAGCATTCTCCAATCCTTGCTAATGTTCCTGGCAAAAATGGTTACTCTTCTAGTATTTCCAAAATAAACAGCTCACATAGCCCCACCGAGGCGGGATCCCTCTGGGTCCCACCTGGGTGGGGCTATGTAATCCACCTTATTTCCTATTCCCTAGATAGGTCAGAAAACTGTTATCAGACCTCAGATACTGTAATTACCATTATTTTATTCCTTCTGTCAATGCCTTTGTATCCCAAGGGGAAAGGAAAAGGAATTTGAACCGATTCTTAATCATTTTTTGCTTCCTGTGGTCCAAGACTGATGTTTCAAAATGATGAAATCAGCCAGAGAAAAACTGGCTAACTGAAAAACCAAACCTCACCACAGAGAAAATGCATACTAGCATCTGTTTTTGATGCTGCATAATTTCCTTTTTTCTAAAGCTGTGGATTCAATTAATCAAATATGAGTCCCCTTCTTAGATTTTGTCTTAGAATCTGAAATGTGTCCGTGCGTGTAAAAGTGGTTAAGTTGTCCTTAAGACCTAAGATTTCAACTGCTGTTTTTCCAAGTACAATTGGCATTTTTCCCCAGTGTGAGGAATTTGAAATCAGAGCTCTCAGTCAGACTATAGTTACCTGCAGAGAAGGGTGAGCTGGGGCCCTGAGGAGTTGCCACGGGAGTCTTCAGGCTGGGCTCTGAAAACAAACCTTTACCGAAGGGCAAAGCAGAGAGGAAGTGGCTGGAGCCCACAAAAGAGAGTTCGCAGGTCAGGACCATGGCCACTGTTTTGTCACTGGGGCTTTGACTAGGGACAGCTTTCAACCTGTTACACTGACTTCTTTGGGGTCATTCTCTACAGGTCCGTTTTGACCTGCTGTTTCCTCCTTGCCTGGAAAAGCCAGGATCTGGGTAGATGGAGCGTTCTCAGATGGGGGAGACTGCTTTATGCAGAAATGTGTGGCCTTCAGTCCTGGAGGAATGCCAGACCACCCCAAACCTCCCACCTTCAGGAAGATCACTGCTTCTCTGGAAGAGGCACTCCTGGGAGGGCGGGGAACGTTACTGACCTGGGTGTCACTAGTCACCTGAAGGTCCTGCGAAATGCAAATAACATGTTTTAGGCCAGTGGCACGCCAGTTGTTCTACCTAAACCACCTTCTTTTACTGGGGAGCTGGGTCATCTTAAAGGAAAGCAAGTACCTGTGAGCTAAGGTGGCTCAGAATCTGGAAAGGATGAAATATAAATTGTACCTATAGGTTTCACTGTTTGCTTCACTGCACTTCAAGCACGGATACAGATGTTGCCAGGTTGACAGTCTGGAACATTTTACAGTTTAATTATGAGATTCTATTGGGTAAGACAGAGGGGGAACAGCCCCCATCTATTTCTCTGTAAGAGTTAGCGTACAATTCTGAAAATAAGAGGAAGAGAAGGGTCTTTGTGGGCAGTCAGGCGGGCTGAGCTGGGGTGGCTGTACCCCATTCCGTGGTCAGAGTCGGCAGAGAGGAGCCAGAGGCTGGGGGAGCAGCATCTCCGCAGGACGACTCCTCTGTGGAAGCACCCTAAAGAATGTTCCCTTTCTTTGCGCCTGCCCCCGGCCCCTCCCCTTGCTCCAGCCATGCTTGCCCTGTCTCTGCTCTCTCTGAGATGCTAAGTTTCTTTCCCCTAAGGCCTTTGCTCCAGCGGTTCCCTAGGCCTGGAGGCCCCTCCCCCAATCTTTACCAGCACTCCACACACATTGTCAGCTCTGCAGACGCCTTCCTCCCCAGCCTAAGAAACCCTTGCCCTTCACTTTCCATCCCATTATCTAGTTTCACATTCTTTGTAGCTCTTATCACCATCCCAGTGTATCTTGTTTGTTTATTGTCTGTCTCCCCAGCAGGGCCCTTGTCTGGCTTCTGGGCTGAATACCACCCAATGCCCAAAACAGTGCCTGACACACAGTGGGTACTGATCCGTATTTAGTACATGAGTCATACCAAAATGGTGTAATTTATCCTGTGACGTATAAATATATGGGAGTAGAAAGGCACCCATTCAGAACTAGTTCCATTCTGATACACCGTATTTTAGGGCCTGTTAAATTCCGTCAGGACAGTCTAGCAGGAAGAATGAACTCCTGCCCGGGTAATAAGTAATTACATTGGCTTTCTCCTTTAATACTTTGTCAAAGCCAGAGTGGCAACAGATGGCAGCGGAGTCTAGTCCTGGTGGTGACAGTAAAGGAAATAAGATCTAGAGTTATATTCTCATGGAAAAAATTCCAGAATGGTATGTGGTGACCACATCAGTCAGCTAAAAATCCTAGCCTCTAGAGGACAGTTTTTTCCCCTCAGGTGTTTCTGAGTATAATCATCTCCCTCCTGCAAATGCCATAAATTCGGGGGGTTTTGTATTACCGTTTTTTTTAATGTGGTCTCATGTCCACATGGAGCCACTTTGGTATCATTATTCAGACCACGCTAAAAAGGAGCTGTCACTCTGTTTTGGTAAAGGTCCTCCAGTGGGTAATATGACTCTTGATTTCTGCCTCGTTTAAAGCAGGGGACAGCCCAGGAGAAGGAGGAGAGCGATGCTGACCTGGCTGCCACTCAGAGCCCCAGCGTTCAGGAATGGCTGGCTCAAGCTCGGACCGCGTGGACCCAACAGCGACAGAGCAGCCTCCAGCAGCAAAAAGTAACGCACTTCCTGACCTTCTCACCTGCAGACAGACCAGACGAACACCTTGAGAGAAATGTTTTAGAAGGACAGGTTCCTTCTGTACTAAAGCTAGAATGCCCCTTTATCTTCTCTTTGGACAGAAGCAGGACCTGGCTGTTTCCTTTCCATGTACTTACTTGTGACCACTGGAATGACTGGTCATTTTAAAGTCGGTTCTCAAAGAAGAGCTTGTGCTTAGTTTTAAAACAGTGTAACTCAATTATAATCTGCCCTCTATTTCTAGTCTTGCCTCTATTATAAATAATAAAAACCTCAGAAAGACCTCTGAGAATTGGTAAATGTCTGAGTTACATGTTTTTAAAAGAAATGAAATTTGCTTTCAGCTCTCAAGTAGATACCATCACAAAATAGTATTGCAAGTTACTGCCAGGTGAAACAAATGAGCTTTGATGACTGAGAAGGATTGCTCATTGATATCTTCACTTTATGGAGAGGGCATATTAAAATATTTTATCAAAGAGTAGAGACATTTATTATAAATAATGAAAAAGTAGAACTGAGTCCATTGATGATCCAATTTATCAAGTGAGTGGGAAACTGAAGAGAGCTGTTGCTCTCAAGGATCTCTTTCAGTTAGAACAAGGCAGTATCGATTTTTGAAAAGTGAAAGTGCATTTTGTACCACTTGGGGGCACCATTGCCCAGCAAAAGTTTCTTTTCTCATTGATTTTTTTTTTTTTTTTCCAAGATTATTCAGAGAGTATCTTTTATCAAAGCCAAAGAAAGCTACAGAAGACTTGGAGACATGTCTGAACAGTTACCTAAACCACACCTTTTGTGTAATGTGCAAACTTAAAAACTTACTACCAAAGTTCTCTGAGAATTTTCTAGACATAGAGCTGTGATTGTAGACAATAATCATAAAGTAACAAAGATGTTTTTATTTGTCCTTTTCCTTGAGCAGGAATTGGAACAGGAATTAGCAGAGCAGAAGAGCCTCCTCCAGTCAGTAGCCAGTCTTGGAGAGGAAATTCTAACCCAACACTCAGCTGCAGAGACTTCTGGCGGTGTTGGGTAGGTTTCTTTCATTCTTTTTTTTTTTAATTCACTAGTTTGTTTTATTCTTTTCGATTCCATGTTTAAGTGACATCACACAGTATGTGTCTTTCTCTGTCTGACTTATTTCACTAAGCATAATACCCTCCAAGTCTATCCATGTTGTTGCAAGTGGAAAACTTTTCATTCTTTTTTATAGCTGAGTAATATTCCATTGTATATATGTACCACATCTTCTTTATCCATTCATCTGTTGATGAACACTTAGGTTGCTTCCATATCTTGGCTACTGTGAATAATGCTGCCATGAACATTGAGGTGCATGTATCTTTTCAGATTAGAGTTTTTATTTTCTTCAAATATATACCCAGGAGTGGAATTGCTGGAACTTATGACAGTTTTATTTTTAGTTTTTTGAGGAACCTCCATACTGTTTTCCACAGTGACTGCACCAATTTACATTCCCACCAGCAGTGTACAACAGTTCCCTTTGCTTCACATCCTTGCCAACATTTGTTATTTGTGGTCTTTTTGATGATAGCCATTCTGACAGGTGTGAGGTGATACCTAACTGTGGTTTTGATTTACATTTCTCTGATGACAGCTTACTGTTCTCTTCTTGTCGCTGTTTTCCTAACATTTGAAGAAATGTAAACATCTCACTCAAAATTTTATTTTGAACATCTGCAAAAATTTAATCATTTTGTTTTCACTTTATGATGTTACATTTACTTGCGTTTTGAACATTTTGTTGTGCAGCATGAGTATAGCTAGTAATTATAATGGCTAACTCGCTTACCCTCTTTCCACTACGCTTAGCATTTCTGTCTATAGAAGATGCTAAGTTCATTTTTAAAATCAAATAAGAAATGCATTATAAAATTAGATTCATGATACTTCTAACTGAATAATTATATCTAACTGCAAAACATTTTCCCTGCCAGAGCTAATCTTCCCCTAATATCATTCTGAAAAATAAATATATGTGCCTTCTAAGTATCTTGAGTTTTCTTGATGATCTGTTTCTACAGTTTCTGTATATAAAGTCATTGAGCTTTGAGTCCTGGTTTGGAGTAGAGACTGAAAGTCTTTTACACAGGAAAGTAAAGTGTTGAAGAAAAATTAAGGGAAGTGGAGAATTTTCAGGTTGAAGATTCTGGTTTAAAAGGTAGGAAGGAAAATAAACTGAAGAAGAGTGGAAGTGTCCCTGTATTTTGAGGCAGGTCTGGGTTTTATTCCAGTTCTGTATTTGTCACCATGGAAAAGTAACTCAACTCTGAGACTTTGTTTGCTTATCAATAGAATTAGAGTAATAATCGACTACCGTCATCACAGAAGGGCTGTGCTGTGAACATTGTGAATGTCAACTGAAAGGATATATAGGAGAAGTATCTTTAAAATCTAAAACATTAAAAAAAAAACTTTCAGCGAAACCTCTGTGTTCATGCAATGCCAACGGTTGAAATTTAGCAGCATCCTTTGACAACCATCATGTGTCAAAGAGCTTTAACTCCATGGCCTCCAGTGTTTTCATTTCTGAACATTTGTTTGGAGGAAATACATGGTATAAAGATGACTTTTGAAATATTATTTATAATACCAAATAATTTAAAAAGGCAGAAATGCCTATTAAAAAAAAAAGGCCTAAGAAAAATTTTATGCCTATATAATCTTAACAAAAAATTATGTAACAATATCAGAAAATGTATATGTGGTCCTAAGTAAAAAAATGTGATATAAAATTGAATGTATAGTACATGTATGAGTAAGAACCAGAGTAGATGTGGATGATCAAAGGTAACTTTGGCGAGGGTAGATTTGGAGATTTTTCTTTCCTTTTTTTTTAAGGTTATTCAGTTTGACATAAAGTTGCTGACATATGACATGCGTGTTGACTATATATGTATATACATATAAGAAATAGGAAGATATTCAAGGAAAGAAAAACAAAAAGCAGTAAAAATATTGATACAACTAATATCAATTTAAAAGAATAGGAATGAATACATAAAATAGGAATGAATAACATCTATGGTCAGGAATTCCATTAAAATAACCCTAATACTGTACACATTGTGTTAAAATATAATGGGGTTTTAAAAGTCTCTGTTGTCCTCAGGCTTAAAAATGCTGATAAGGCCATAAGCATGTGTCTGTATAAATCTAAAACGAGGAACGCTGTTTCGACTCTGAGTAGGGACTTGCCTTCACTTTGCATTTTCTTTTCTGTTCCCAGTTCTTCTAAAATGTTTCTTCATCCCTCATAGTTTTCTGAATATTTTTGCCAAACTCTGTTTTTACGAAGAACACATCCACACATTGCCTCCTCATTGTATGTAGAGTCACGAGAAGCAGCGGTAGGAATATTCTGCAACTTTCTTGCCATGATTTTCTTTTCTTTCCTTGGCCTTTAGCTTTGGAAAGGAGCCAAATGAAAGACAAACAGCTATAAATTGCGCGTTCAAATATAAAAATATTTTAAAGAGAAATTTGCAGTGCAGTACTGGCTTTCTGTAGAACATTTACTCCAAATACTTACACATTCTTTAATTTTTATACAAAATCTTTAGAAAAATCTCCTTTAAATCTAGTTGATGACAGAGCAGCCGTGCCTTTTGGTAAATACACCGAGCAAACAAACAACCATCAATTAAACGCTATCCAGAAGTCAAAAGAAAAATATATGTATATATTTTTAAAAGAACAGAATAACGTTGCTAGGGAAAAACTTTATATAGTCAGCCTTCAACATATTAGCTGATTTTCTAAGACTATCAAGTGTGAATTGGTTTATGTCAGAAAATCCCTGTGGGATGGGCATGGTTTGCTTCATGGCTACAAATTTAATAAATAAGGAATAAGTACTATGTGACGTGGAGGAGTCCTTGATGGAGGAGTCCTTCCAAGATCACTAAGGAAACTCAACTGGAAATTAATTGATATAAATATCAAAGGAAAAGAAGAATATTTTCTATGGGAAACGAAAGGCTGTGTTCTTATTTAATTTGCTGGTGGCATTATATATGTGTCAATGCTTAAACATAAGAATATATACATATTAAATATCCCCAGGAGTTTTTTTTTTTTTTTTTTCCTTTTTTGGCCACACGGCTTGCGGGATCTTAGTTCCCTGACCAGGGATTGCACCCAAGCCCTTTGCACTGAAAGCGGAGTCCTAACCACTGGACCACCAAGGAATTCCCAGATATCCCCAGGTTTTATACTAAATTGTTATGCAAATATAAATGAACTAAAAGTGACGCACTGCAGTCCACCACCCCAAAAAACAGCACAATAAAGAAATTTAATTTCAGAAGAATTTTAAAACTTGTTTTTTATTTAAAATGCTTTTTAAAAAGCAGAAAAATCCTCAGGGAATTCCTTGGCGGTCCAGTGGTTAGGACTCTGTACTCTCACTGCCGAGGGCCCAGGTTTTATCCCTGGTCAGGGAACTAAGATCCCACAAGCCGTGGGATGAGGCCAAAGGAAAAAAAAAAAAAAAGGCAGAAAAATCCAGAGACTAATATAGCAAAATTAGAGGTATCAATTTTATTTTGATAGTTTTTCAATCGGCATTACTTTTTTAGATCAATCCATGTTGATACATATAGATCTAGTTTTTTCATTTTAACTGCTTAACAGTATTTTAACTTGTAACTATAACAACTTACCCATTTTCTTATTGATGGGCCTTTATATTGTTGCCATTTTTGTTTGTTTGTTTTTTGCTATTACTAGCATTGTTGAACTTAACCTCTTAACATGTCTTTAAGTGTGCAGGTAAGAAAGATTCTGTTATATCCTAGAAGTAGAAGTGCTGCATCATAGCCTTATAGATAATTTTTTAAGGTTTACTTCAACAGACCTACCTAAAGAAACTATTGTATTCAATGCTTATTCTGAAAAGAATTGGCTTTGGGGTAGTGTATAGTATTATTCTGCCAATGAACTGGTTATTTTTTTTCTTCACTTGAGCAAAAGTTTCCATCAAAGTAATAGTAATGGCTATCTAGTATGGCTTTCGGCTGGTTCTAGTTAGGACTTCAAAACCCCTGACAAACTAGGACCTATTGGAACTTGGGTCCCCCAGGTTCTTATCATTGCCATTACCATTATCATTAGGCCGCATTGACTGAGTGGCTGTTTTTGACCAGATAGGGTCATAGGCATTATGCATATCTTCTCTAAATTTAATTCTCATACTTCTGCAAGATAGGTACTATCTTCATTTTAAAGATGAGAAGATTGGACTCCCCTGGCGATCCAGTGGTTAAGACTCCATGCTTCCAGTGCAGGGGGCCGGGGTTCGATCCCTGGTCGGTGAACTAAGATCCCATGTGCTGCACGGCACAGCCAAAAGGATAAAAAAAAATAAAGATGAGGAAATTGAGGCTCTGAGAAGTGAAGTGACTTACTCAAAGTCACAAATCTCATGTGCTGGAACAGGGAACCCAGATCTGTCTCACCCCCAGAGCCATAGTCTCAGATGCTACCTTATGCCTCTCTTTAAGGATGATCCTTCCACATTCTGTACTCCTATTGCATGTCCTGAAACCTGTTCTGTAGTATTTTCCTTGGACTCAGGGTGAAAACTCTCAATAGACTAGGCAGCATTTTTAGGGCTTTTGAATCAGTTTGTGGGCTATTTGTCAAAGGATACAAGTCTTATTGTCTGCTTTCTGGTCCTAAAAGTTACAGTTATTTTTATCTTTAATGCTGAGCTGTTTTCAGTGTATTTTTTTAATTATTATGCTTATGGTTCAATTATATGAGTAAGAATATACTTGCTTTACTATTAGTCTCAAGTTTTCTATTTTAATTTATATTTTTAAAGTATAAGCTAATGACTGAAATAATCTGGTTGCAATTTTAGAAGCCAGATCTAGTACACATAATAAATTACCTAGAACTTATTGCCTTTTTACACACATTGTAAACTTAGATTATTTATTCTTCTAATAGCGAAAAACCTGATGTGTTATCCCAGGAGTTGGGGATGGAAGGGCAGAAATCACCTGCTGAAGACCAGATGAGAATGAAATGGGAAAGCCTCCATCAGGAATTTAGCACCAAGCAGAAACTGCTTCAGAATGTTCTGCAACACGAACAAGAGCAAGTGGTATCGAACGTTTTGCTTTTACATATTAACTAATATAAAAGATGTACAGCTTATGCTATGGGAGTGAATATAACTGTGCAACAACCTATATTTCATTATCAATTCCAAAAAAGACATAAAAAAATTACTCATCCTACACTCTTCTTAACAAGCCTGTTTCACATATCCCTTTATAATGATATGTGGAAGTTTATTTGACTTCTAGATACTGTTTTCCTCAGAGAAGATTAATATCTGATGACTCGTTAGCGTAAACCATTAAATTTCAAATGGACCCCCCCTTTTTTCCCACAACTTTGAAAATTAAGGATGCAAATTAAGGATATACACATCCAGACCAAAAAAAAAAAAAAAAAAAAAGCTACAAATTTGTCAGTAAGTTATCAAGTTATCTTATTGTCTTTTGCTACTTCCAGTATTTAATCATTTCAGAAGATCTTACTGGGAAACACACTGGGACCCCAGTGGAGCTAAAGGGAGAGGAATTCAGGGGTCAGTTACAGTGGTCACTGGCCCATCTGTAGGCTGGTTCCCAAGATGGGTGGGTACTCGTGATGTTGGACTTGGTTCCAACAAGCAAGCCAAATCCAGTGGAATTAAATATAGCAATAGAAGGTTCCAGATAGATAATAGCTATGAGTTCACCCTAAGCAGAAGCCTGAGAACAACAGAGAGTCAGAGGGATTGACCCCTTAAGAGCTAGTCAGGGAAGCCTGTGATGCTCACCACAGCTGTGGCCCAGCAGGATGCTGGAGATAGAAGCCTAGCCCAGGTCCTGGGTCAGCCCTGCTCTGGCCGTCCCACCACGGAGGTATCATCAGAGCAAGTTCTAAGACCTTCACTGTGGATCTGGGGAAGCTGCTGTTTTCACTGCTCTGCTCCGGCCTAGCTTAGGAGCTGGGAGAGGCTGACCCCGGAAGAGAAAGGGTATCAATAATTACAGAGGAGGGAAAGGCAGGAGCTGACAAAGCAGGCACTGTAGGGCAGGTACACCTTGCCAGGATCACCTGAAAGGGGGATGTCTAAAGGTGCCCCATCTGCTGAGAGCCGTGCGTAAGTCGTACAGAGCCATTCACCTCTGTCTCCGTTTACAGCCTCTTGTGGCATTCACACCTTCTCACTCCCTGGCCAGGGCCTTCTTTGCCTCTGTCCACAGGACCATCACCAGCTCTGGCCCTGGAGAATAGAAAGCCCTCCCTTTCCAGAGGCAGTTGTCTCGAAATCATACTCCACCCTGGCACACAGGGCCCACCCTGGCACACAGGGCCCTTATAACTTTTGCATGGACCTCCTACCTGTGTTTGAATGAATCCTTCTTCACACCCCGATCAAACATTCCTCAGACTCATGGCTTGAGTTCTTGATTGCCGACGTAGATCTCCTGGACCTCAGAACAGCACTGTTCATGTTATAGGAGTTCCCCATTCCTTTGTCTGTAAGTGGTATTTACAGTCCTAAATGGTGGACTGCAGCCTTTTCTGACTCTCCTAAGTCAGATAAATCTGGGATATTTCTAGTCACATTCCATGCTTACTTACTACTGTTCATTCGTGAAATGCCCGACCCCTGATTCTGCCTCTTGTCCATTCAGCTTAAACACTTGCATGGGTCACCCATCCAGCATTGCTGACCTGGACGTCTCCACCATACCTGCTCTCATCTGGGAGAGCTGCTTTTTCTCTCAGTGCCCTGTCAGCACTTTCTTCTCTTTGGTGAGAAGAGGTGAGAGAAAAGTACAGGAAGAAGTAGTCCGGCTGTGAGTTTCCAGAAAGAAAGGGAATGATCTATTAGGAACATATTTTGTGTTCTAGGTGTTAACAATGCTGTGGTGAGGTTGACATTACCTCTCTTCGTAGATCAGTCAGCTAAGGCTTGGAGAGATTAGATAATTTCTCAGGGTCTTGTGACTAAGAAGAGGCTGAACTGGGATGGAGATGCAGGTCTGTTTAACTCCGAAGTCCCTCATTTTTCATGTTACCTTACTGACAATTTTGTACACTTGGATGATATACTTAACTAATCTCAAGTGTAAAAACAGGCACTTTTTTTTTTTTTTTTTGCCTCAAGTTCATTAGGTCAAAAGGCATCAGTCTTTCAGAGCAATGTTTCTTTGTTCACTTCCACTGTATTTAGCATCTCTGCAGAACACCTGGCCTCAGGATGAGATATGGCTTCTGCTCCTAGGAACCTGTAACCCAACTAAGGAAATACTTGAGACATTTCTGACAAATTAAGCAGCTGGGGAGGCTCCATTAGCAGGAATTAAAAAGGAACAAAAGTTAAAAAAAAAAAAAAAAAGGGGAAAGTGGCTAGAAGAGGTGTGGAATTTAAGGCAGTGGATTATAAAGAGATGCTGGGTGGTGAGCGTCCAGCCACAGTGGGGAATGAGCCCGGCATGTGTAGAGGATAATGAGTTAATCAGCCTGAAAAGTAAGGGCAAGATGAGGTGTTCTAAAAAATTACAGGACACTGAGTTTGAGCAGAAACATCATTGAAACGTTTGAGTGCGAGGCCATATCATAGTCCTTACTGGGGAGACATTGTGTTTGCCTAAAAGAGTTTAGGGGGGAAGTAAAGGAATCATGAAAGCAAAGGCATCAGTCTAGTTCTGGTATTTCGGCTGAATTATTTCATCATGGGTTGTGCTAAAACAAAGATTAAGTTGGGAGGAAGAGGCTGTGACAAGAATTCAGGCATTTTCCCCACTGTTTTCTTTCCTCTCTTTCTTTTTTTCTCGGTCCATCAGGGAAGCATTGCCATTGCTGAATCTGGTCATCACGTTTAGTGGACATGGTGTGTTGTAAGGTGGTTTTTCTCCAGCAGAGGTTTCCATAAACACAGTTTTCCCAGCATCTGCTTCAGTGTTCATTTCTAAATGAGAACACCTGGATAGAGTACAACTGGTCCTAACTAAGCTCTCCTGTCTGCCTACAGCTTTACAGCAGGCCAAATCGGCTCCTGTCTGGCATGCCACTGTACAAAGGGGACGGACAGGCCCAGGATAAATCCGCGGTGACGTCTTTGCTGGATGGATTGAACCAGGCCTTCGAGGAGGTTTCAGCCCAGGTAGGGTGGTGCGCTTGGTCTCCTTGTGGATCTGGGATCCCAGGGGGTTGCTCCACCCCAGGGCGTGAGCTGTTGAGACCCAGCGCTAGTGATTAGCCCCAGAAAGGCAGAGCCACTGGACCCCAGCATCTCATCCTGGTATTTTTCTTTGATTCCTCAAAACATTGTAATTAATCCTTTGTTCCTTCCTTTTTTTCTCAGGGTGGAGGGACAAAGAGGCAGAACACTGACTTGGAACAGAAGCTATACGACGGGGTCTCGGCTACCTCTACGTGGCTGGATGATGTAGAGGATCGTTTATTTGCTGCCACAGCACTTCTACCAGCAGAGGCGGAAACTTGCCTCTTTAACCAAGAGGTAAGTTTGGCAGCCCGTGTCTGTGGGTGTATGACATTACGCAGCACTTGAAATGCTGACATTGGATAATTAACGTTATGTATAAAGAAGGTCAAGCATAAAACAGTTCTAATAAGGGACAAATGAGGTGTATTTCCAAGCAGCATAATGCAGAAAAGAATTGCCTAAATATCAAAAGCTGTCAAAGATATTTATGTTTTGTAGTTTTATTCTTTGTCTTGTGTACGTGGGAGGTGGAAGAAACTGAGGACTCCGTGGGAACCCTGTTGTATATTGCAAAGCTTCCCCATGTGAAACACAGACTAAAAATAAGAATTATGAATTTCTAAATGGCACTTTAGAAAACTCATCTTTTCACCAAATATTATATATTAGTATTAGCAAATGATGTGAAGTTTCTGAGGAAAATAACAGTAACTTGCCTAATATTTACAGAAGTGTATGAAGTGGTCCAACTTGCCTTAGATGTAATTATCACTGAGCAGTATGAGAGAGATAGTGGACTTCCTATGAGGAAATGACTCGATTTGTATGTAAATTCATGGATCTAAACATTGAAATGCACTTTCTTATCAACCCCAGACTCTTGCCAAAGATATTAAGGAAATGTCTGAAGAAATGGATAAGAACAAGAACTTGTTTTCCCAAGCCTTTCCAGAGAATGGTGATAACCGAGATGTTATCGAAGACACTTTGGGTTGTCTTTTGGGCAGATTGTCTTTGTTAGACTCAGTAGTAAATCAACGATGTCATCAGATGAAGGAAAGACTTCAGCAAATACTAAATTTCCAGGTAAGACATTATCAAGAGATGTTTCACCATTTTCCAGCTACCTTCAACAATAAACAGGATCTTATCGAGGTATGATATAGATATAGATATAGATATAGATAGATATAGATATAGATATGATATAGATATAGATATAGATAGATATAGATATGATATAGATATAGATATAGATATAGTTCTTAAAACTATAAACCAAAATTATCACAAACATTTGTGTATCATTTCTCTACTCACAAGAAATCTTCACATGTATTATTGACATAATAATAATATTATGATTTTTATCACCTACTGCTGTATAACCTTAGCTGCTTCTCTGACCTAAGTATCCTCAACTATTAAACCATGCCCAAGGTAACTACCTTTTAGGGCTTTGTGAGGACAAAATGAGTTAAAATGTGTAAAATACTTTAAACAGTGTCTGAAACGTAGTAAGCACTCAGCAAGTTTTGTTACTGTTGCTGCAATTAATAGTAGTATTTATGATAATAGATACAGGATCTAAAACCAGTGGAAAAGTTAAATTATTTCTCCAAGGTTATTTAACCATCAAGAACTGGAGCCAGGATTTGACTCAAAGAATGTTTGTATATTTTATATTGTTAGAATGATGGCGGGGGAGTTGGAGAAAAGTAGACTTATTCAAGATATATTTGGAAGGCAGAATCAATAGGGGAGCGTCTGTTTGGATCTGGGCAAGAAGAGAAAGGGGCACTGCTGAGGAACTCCAGGGACTCTGACGTGAGCATCTGGGGGGCATTGGCTGACAGAAAAGACAGGTGGGAGCAGTGCTATGGACCAAGGGGCAAGACTGGGTCGTTAGCAGTACCACTGGCTGGGCAAGGATATCGGGTAGAATTAAAATACTCAGGTGAATAGTCGCAAGTCTGTGGCTTAGAAGAATGACCTGCATTGGATATTTGCATTTGTATCTGTTATGCTGTGTAGTACACAGAGAGGAAAGAGCATTTCCCTTTCAGTTAGAAAACCTGGGGTTGATTATTCGGGTATTTTGTCTTGAATGCAAGATCTGATTGCATGTGCATCTGTACATAGTATGCCTCAAATCAGCTAAACTGTTGTGCAACTTATGGAAACTTGTTTCATTCCTCTAAAATTCCTCTTGCATAAAATAACACACTGAGTTTTCATAGCATTCTAGTCAATTGGCCATGAATGAGGTGGGTTAAAAGTGCAAATGCGTGTATCACCAGGAGCCATGTTTCCCTTTTTCAAATTGCGTTCTCTATGCTAGTGTCTCTGGTACTTTTCAGTTGTTATTGGTAATCATAGCCAGTCAGAGTAAAACTGAACTAAGCACGAATACTCTGGAACTTATTCTGGGTAGAGGATCAAGAGAAGAACAAGTAATCTTGAAATTCTCTTTCAATCATCTTCTCTATTTTTCTCTGCCAACAAGTTTCTACTTGCTGGTGGCCAGCTCACAAACAAAAACTGACATTTCAAAATGTCTGTTCTCCAATTTAATTGAGAGAAGGAGTTCCAATGTTAATATAATTAAAAGTCAAGTCACAAACCATTTTACTTTGCACTGAGCACCTGGTATACTCTCAGTGCTCAGCGCTTATTGGAATGGTAGCCTTCATTTTACAGTTAACTTTTTTTTTTTTTTTTTTTTTTTGCGGTACGCGGGCCTCTCACTGTTGTGGCCTCTCCCATTGTGGAGCACAGGCTCCGGACGCGCAGGCTCAGCGGCCACGGCTCACGGGCCCAGCCGCTCCGTGGCATGTGGGATCTTCCTGGACCGGGGCACGAACCTGCGTCCCCTGCATCGGCAGGCGGACTCTCAACCACTGTGCCACCAGGGAAGCTCCCAGTTAACTTTTGAGTATTAGCTTTTGCCAGATGTTAACGTTATCCTATACCCAACAGACAATCTGGAAAATGGGTAGATGTTATGTAGAAGTATGTTATCTACATGGAATCACAAGTTAATTATCACCTATTCTGTATTTTTAAAACTTTTATTCATAGACTTAAACCCAAATAAATTTCCTAGACATTTTTATAGTTGAATATTTTATTTAAAAAGTAAAAAATGAAAGAATTTCTTACTGAATGAGCAGGGCAACACAAATGATTTTAAAACTTGAAGCTTCCTGTTTCTCAGACAGCTAGAAGCCCACCTCTTTATGCCCTACAAGTAATTCCAGTAACTGTAAGAAAAAAATTGTGATGTCTGTTATGTGTGTAGTATATAGATACCTTAAATACCCTGCTGTATCACAAGTGTGGTATTAAGAAATGGTTAAAGCCTTTGGATTTTCATTCTTAAGAAAATACCAACATCCATATGGTTATAAGCACCTCTTAAAGTCCTTTATTTAGTAATTTTTAAATCAGTCATATTCTCTGCTTTACTTTCTTCTTGGCTAGTCTCGTCTAGTAATTAGTGCAGCTTCTAGAAATGTGAACTCTGTTCTCTATTACCTGGAGTAGAATATGATTAATCTAGAAAATGTGCTATTAAAAATGTAAAGATGATATACAGGAAATACATATATCCTCTTCATTTCTAACCCACCTTTATACTTATCTACTCATTTAGATTAACGGAACTAATGTTTTTCTAAATACGTGTAGGTAATAAGGACTTTACTTCTTTTGAATCTGTTCAAATGAATGGGAACCTCTTTTCTTATGCATGTGAACAGATAAATGTATCATGGTTCTAATGGCCCATGTGGCCTTACCCTGAGCACAGCTGATGACACAAGCATTATCATAACTCATAAGCAGAACCCTTGTTTCTGGCATCGTTTTTCCAGTGCTGTTCTTATAATTTCTCGTCTAGTCTGCAGCTAGGCTTGCAGATTGGTTTGGGTTTTGGTTAGTGGCAGCTACTGCCTCTTAGGACCGTATGCTTTTCTCTAAATCTCACGTTCAGTTCTATTTCTCCTTTTCTTTTTAAACTGCATAATACACCTACTCTTTTCCTTCAGCCTCGTATTTTGTGTTATAATGCTGCCATATATCCTTAAAGACTTCTTTTCTTCTTTGGTGTGATTATCCTTCTACTCATGAGACAGTCAGAATTTTTACATCTTGGTACCATACACACATGTGATCAGCTCCCGCTGAAGAGAATGTGATAAGTCAGACTTCAGCCTATGATGAGCAACCAGCCCATCACAGCAGTTTCTAACTCATAAGAAATAGAGCTTACTTGTTGATATTTCAGGAGAAAAATTAAAAATGTTATAATTCAAGCTTTGTTCTAGTTCATTATTCCTTTTAGAATTGAGTATCAAAAAGTCTGAGAGTTATCTCCTTTCTGTACAGAGTTAACTCAATATAAGTATATTTGGACATTTAAATGAGTAACGTTTAGGAATAGGCTTAGCTAAGATTTTTTTGTGTTGTCTTTTCATATGTCTTTGGTCACTGTGAATAACGTTTATCTTCTAAACTTCTGGATGGCTTTTTATAAGCTTGTGCAAATTCTTTGAAAATAAGAGAAAGAAGGAAGTGAGGGAGAGAGGGAAGGAGAGGAGAGAGGAAAAAAAGGATCATAATTATTCTTAAGAATAATATTTTTCCCCCAAACACAACAACACCTCCAGGTTGTTTTACCAGCTAGAAGTCCTTAGTGTCATATTTCTGCTGCAATGTTTAAATGTGCTCATTTATTACAGGAATAACAAGAACATTTGGGTGACCAATATTGCTTTTTATTTGTGTACTTCGTCTCCATCTGTGTTGTGTTGGAAATGCTTTGTATAACAAATTCTAGCACTTGGTGTAAATTTTTTAGCACTTGTATAAATTTTTACCAGTTCCTTTTACTTTCCCACAAGATAATATTGTTTCTTCTGGAAACAATTAAATTCCTACCCCTGTATATTATTTCTAAGAATGTGTGTTATATTTACAGCCATTTTGAATTTCCTGTTACACATGTTAAGCCTTCCTGTTGCTTTCCTCCTTAGAATGATCTGAAGGTGCTGTTTGCATCACTGGCTGACCACAAATACATCATTCTGCAGAAACTGGCAAATGTGTTTGAACAGCCTGTGGCAGAGCAAATAGAGGTATTTACAGCTGCCTTTTTCCATAAGAGCAAGTGCGATGAGTAGATCTGATTTACTCTGAAATTCCACATATTCTTTGGAATATTAATGGCTTACTGTAGCATTTTTGTTTGTCATCTATTTTGTTTTTAAGTACCAGGTTTACAGATTACATTGACTCTGTCACTTACTTCTGTGTGTAACCAGGAAATGTGAGAGAGGAAAAGGTGTTAGTGACAGATGCTGACCTGCAGGTGTTTGCCACCTAACAATGAGATTAGACATGAACCTCAATGACACTCGACAGGGAGTCAGACCGTCCTGGTAGCGTTACACATGAAGCACTATGGACGTTTAGAAGCTGGGAGATTACCTTCAGCGGTGGTAGGATTAGGGAAAATTTTGTAAAGGGAAATTCGAACTGGACTTAGAAGTTTGGACACACAGAGACTGGGAAGAAAGGTGTTCTAGTAAAGAGAACAGCAAGAACAAAGGCATAAATGTTAGACCATTCAGGGCACTTCGGGAGAAAAGCAAGTAATCCTGTTTGACTGAACTGAACAATGAACAAAGGTGATTGAGGGGAAGTAGGGTTCAAAGAGGAAATTTGAGGCAACTTATATGTTGCATGTCAGAGAATTTGGACTTTGTTCTACAAACGAGTGGTCAACTTTATTGCTTGTGCACTTCATTGGTTAAAACAATAAGCACACACCACAAATATATGTGTATTTACTTATTTATAAATTATAAGCAGGTACTGTGTTATAAAGCATACACACAACTGAAAATTAAAAATGCCTGTGGTTGTATATAAAGGAAAGACATAGTGTTTCATTCTCATCGATCATCTTAAACACTTTTGGGTACTTTTGGGTGAGTACCTTGGAGACCACTGGCAGTGGAAAATCACTAGGGATATTTGGGGGTGAGGATAAGTGTCAGTGCCAACTCCTGCATCTGGTGCTTGACATGACAGCTCAGGAGGAGGGAGGCAATGGGAAGGATGTTACACAGAACATCCCATTTCATAAACTAAGTAATGATGAAAATGTGTGCTTTAATAGAATTGCATACCCTAGTTTCAGTAGACCTCTAATGGTTCTGTGGGTAGAGGCCATAGGGAATCACCTGAAATACAGACCACCTCAAATACTTCCCTATAGGATGAGATATCTAGATCTCTCTCCCTCTCTGACCATCTAAAACAGTTTGCAAAATTATATTTGAATATGTATCTTTCCGCACCCTTATTTCATCTGTTTTTTAACAGAGATCCCTCATTCTTCCCAAATTGAAAATCATTCTTCTGCGTCATAACTTCTACTTGAAAGGACCCCTTTTTATTTTTATTTTTTATTTTTGGCTTATAATGTACCCAATCCCAAACAGAATTTGAGCAGCCATAAGAGTGCTTTGCGTTGAATTTCTAATGTGAACTTTAGGATACGTATGATCACAAGTAACACTTTTCCTGACTATTGACCAATACAACCAATGTAAATCCCAGAGATAAAAATAAATTACTCCTGATTTCGCTGAATAAATGGAAAGCAACTCAAAAAGTGCTAATCCCATCCCTACCCTCCTTGAGTTAAAGAGGTAACAGTAGCAGAAGCATGGGGATATATTCATCTTTTGAGTCGTGTCATTCTGACCTAGAACAGACCTGTTGCCCCATAAGCCTGTTGCACAGCTGTCTTCTTCAATCTCCCTTTACTACCGTTCTGAGAATTTCTTTCACTTCTCCCTTCTGCTGGGTCTTCTCTTTCCTGAGCTTCAGGTCTTTCTCCTTACTGTATTGCTTCCTTGTTTCCTTAGTGCGCATCCTTACTAAGAAAGGATGCGTGCTACATATAGTTTTCAATGTTTTGCATGTCTGGAAATGTTCCAGTCATATGCTCACATACTGCTCATAGCCAGGCTCTTTATACAATCCTTGGTCAGTTCTTTACAGAGTTTGGAGGCTTTTGCTCCATTGTTTTCTAGCTTCCAGTGTTGGCTTGAGGAATTGAAAATTGTTCTAATTCCCGAAGGTCTCAGTGTTCTGAAATTTCACAGTGACACGCCTTGGGGATGGTCTGTTTCATCCACCGGGCTGGGGGCTCAGTGGGCTCTTTTGATCTGGCAGCTCTCATCTTTCTATTCTGGAACATTTTCTCAGAGTTATTTAAATAGTTTTCATCCCTCTATTTTATCTGTCTCCCTTTCTGAAACTCCTTTTAGGCAGATGCTGGATGTTCTGGTCCAATCCTCTAACTTTCTTATCGAGGGACATGTCTCTCTTTGTCTTTTTGCTCTGCTTTCTGGAAACTTCTTCAGTTTCAACTCTAAACTCTTCTGTTGACTTCTGCATATCTGCTGTCATGCATTTAATCTTCTCAGAGACTGGGAAGTACTATCCACTTTTGGGTAGTATCCTGTTCTTTTTCAAATAGATGGATTGTCTTTTATAATCTCTCTGGTATATTAGTGATTTGGGGGTTGAAAGGATTTTGGGGGGACTTGGGGGGAGTTTTTTATTTGTTGGTTTTTCCTGTATAATCTATTCCCCTCCAGGTTGCTTTTAATTTGTTTGCCTATTTTGGTCTCCGTCTTTCATGTTAGAGGCTTCTCTCAGCTATATGGAAATGCTTTGTTGTCTCTTCACATTTAGGATGAGAGACTGAATGGGAACTTCATGAATGGATGGGGCTTGACAATTTTGAGATTTATGGAAGGATGATCTGTGTGGGCTATTGGAGAATCCTTGTGTCAAACTTTTTAGGTCTTTTCTGTTGGTCTTTTCATATTCTCCCGCCCACCGCCTTCTGTCTGGAGAGTAGAAACAAGGCTTCAGCACTCTAGGAGACGTAGGGGATCCACATTCAGCATTCAGTGGGTGTTGTCACTTTATCCCCTTGTTTTCAGTCAAGGACTCGAGCCCACAACTGTGCCTGGTGCCCCTCAGTCCAGAGACATCTGTTTTACCTTCTCCAGAAAATGAACTTTCAGTCTTTCGCCAAGGAAGGGAAGAGCCAGTGTGGAACGAGGAAGGGGATCTGGGAATTGAGGTGCTCTTTAAGCAGCTTTCCACCAACCCTCCTTATTTAGCACCCGCCCCATGTTGCCCAGGGTTCCAGAGATTCCTGTTGCTTTAATTCGGTGATAAAGAAGCCCTGCTAGCTTAGGATTCAGCTTTCTCAGCTTTCCTAAGTCAATTCCCACAAATCCTTCTGATTTTCAGCTGGTTGGTATTGCCCTCTTTCCTATTTCTTTGCCCTTGTAGATTTATGAAGGAAAAACACCCCAGAAAACAAGCAAACAAAATATTGGCAGTGGTTTTGGTGGGGACTCAGGAGAGAGAAAATAAGACACGTGTGTTTCATCTGCCATGTGGAGTCCATATTCTTTTCATCAGGGCAGCTGAGGTTGCTTTTCTTCCGAAAGCCTTCCTCGACTGCTCCAGGATTCACTGGTGTCTCCCTGCTCCGAAGTCCTCTAACAGGGATGAGCTGCAGCAAGCTTAGTACATAGCTGTATTCAGCCTTGTTTCCTTTTCTTCTGTTTACTCAGGCTTCCTAAGCAGACTGGAAGCTCCTTGAAGGCCAGGTTGATGCCTTGTCCTGCTTCTGTAGACCTCACCCTGGGAAGACAAGGCTCAGCGCTAGCTGTCACTTTCATACCTGATTGCTTGCCCTCCCATTTCACAATGGAGTGAGCTCTCTCTGACCATGCTGTAGCATAGTTTCCTCTTCCCTCGCTGCATCTCGCTTCAAAGATGCTCAAAACTGCATTTCAGAAAACCAGAACACGATCCCCTAGAACATCTAAGCAAATACTTTTTTCTAAAGACGTCCTAAAATCATGCTTCTTCTTCAGGGTGCTATTCACCATTTCCCTTATTTGTTCAAGGAAGCCATTGTTCTCCCAACCCTCCATGCTAAGCCCTTCCAACCTCCTTACCTTTTTTTTTTTAATTTATTTTTTTAGAAGATGTTGGGGGTAGGAGTTTATTAATTAATTAATTAATTTTTGCTGTGTTGGGTCTTCGTTTCTGTGCGAGGGCTTTCTCTAGTTGTGGCGAGCGGGGGCCACTCTTCATCGCGGTGCGCGGGCCTCTCACTATCGCGGCCTCTCCCGTTGCGGAGCACAGGCTCCAGACGCGCAGGCTCAGTAGTTGTGGCTCACAGGCTTAGTAGCTCCGCGGCATGTGGGATCTTCCGAGACCAGGGCTCGAACCCGTGTCCCCTGCATTAGCAGGCAGATTCTCAACCGCTGCGCCACCAGGGAAGCCCCAACCTCCTTACCTTTAAAATATCTGATCTGTAGTATAATAAAGGGCCTTCTTCACTTTTCTGTTTAATAGGGGACCATCATTTTTATGTTGCATGGAAAATGTTTTAGGTGGAGAAGAGAGGAGCAAATAAGGAGACACGATAATCATACTTTGCATGGCAAATTGCTTATGGGAGTTTTAATAAAATGTCATAAATCTTATGTAGGCAATACAGCAGGCTGAAGATGGGCTAAAGGAATTGGATGCGGGAATCACTGAGTTGAAGAGGCGTGGTGACAGGCTGCAGATTGAGCAGCCTTGGGTGCAAGAACTCTCCAAACTCCAGGTACCGTTTTCTTCCAATGGCATTCAGCTTCAATGGTACATCCTAACTGGAAGTCAAGAAAACATTATTTTCTCTATTTTTTCAGGCTTTCTCTATAAAGTTCATGTCATTTAGGCCCAATTTTTCTTCCAAGTAACTCTTAGAACATTTTCTGAAACTTCTATCGTATTTAGTACAATAAAATAAATCGACATATTTTGAGATTTACTGCAGGGTGGTCTGTGTGCATTTGTTGGAGGACCCTTGTGTCCAATTTTTTAACTCTTCTATTTTCTTGTATTCTCATGCTTTGAAGATTTTTCTGACATTATTATTATTCCGATGGCTAAGAATTATAGCATAGTTTAGTTGTGGCATATTATTTTCTACTGTAGAAAATCTAATAACTGGCAATCCTACCTAGAAAAGTTAAAAAAAGGCTATCTACCCTGTATTGTACTACACCCAAAAAAATTTTAAGGAAAAAATACTTAAGCTAATACTTTTAGAAAGTGTATTTTCTCAAGTTCAAAATTATAGTTTATATTTCATACATGTTTGAATGGAAAAGAGACATTGTTTTAATTCCAGAACAACAACAAAAAATTAAAGGTAGCTGAAATCCAAACAGACTCCCTGGCATCTTTCAGGAGTAGAGAATTAACACTTTGGATTAGTGTTTTTCTAAATCTGGCACTTAGGCAAGAATCTGATCTCAGGTTGGTAGGAAGATACTGGGATAGTAAACCAGCAAAGTGTAGCATCTGAAAGGCAACACAGTTAAGTTATATTAAGAAAAAATATGTGCGTGTGTCAGGTTTTCTCTGCACACACGCCTTATTACAGAACCATTGAGGGATTAATAGTATGAGTCCAATACAGGGTCACAAGTTCTTACTTTTGAGAAAATAAAATACCTCTTATTTTAAAAAGAACATTTTTATTTCAACTATCTCATTCCATTATCTAACATTTCATCATGGGATGAGCCCATGGCCCCGACTCTGTCCTTTTTAGACAGTTTTCCGACAGTACTTAAATGTCAGGTGTAAGGGTCAAGCGTCATAGCTGTAAATAGGCATTAAAGTTGAACTTTTCCAGATTGAGGCATTTTGGCCTGCGAAACCTTAATATGATACGTTAATCAGGTCCATATGGCTCAGATAAATTTTGTATTTGGTGTGTCATCGTCCGCTAAAATGTCTTTCCTGCTTAAATAGTTATTTATTTACCCCACCACATTTGGCAAAAACATTGCCTTTTTAAGTTTTAAAGGCTTTCTGCTCACATTAAACTCCTCTGTTTCTGTAGCTCTTTATTTAAGGAATAGTCCCAAATCTGATTATTACTTAGCAGACCAAATGTTGAGGATGCTCTATTCAGTTACTCTAAAATTAGAAAATTTGAGAGCATGATAAAACTTAAAACTACATTTTCTATGACATTTCCCTCAGCCACAAGAACAATTTTTCAGCATTTTAACCCCATGGAAACTATTGACATCCTGTGAGCACAGGTGTTAAACGTACCTCATGAAGAGGTAGGTTTGAATTGAGCATGAGTATCTGTCTGTTTCTTAGGACATGTACGATGAGCTGATGATGACCACTGGCTCCCGGCGGGGCGGTCTGAACCAGAATCTTGCACTGAAGGGTCAGTATGAAAGGGCCCTGCAAGATCTGGCTGACCTGCTGGAGACCGGACGCGAGAAGATGGCAGGAGACCAGAAAATTATCGTGTCTTCCAAAGAAGACATCCAACAACTACTTGACAAACATAAGGTAAAAAAAAAAACAGAGAGAAAGAAAATGTAGTTTTGAAAGCACATTCTCACTCACTGACATATATTTAGTAAAACCTAACATTATCAATCGTTTATGAGTTTCTACTCATATAAGTTACTCTTTAAAATGGTCCACAAATGTATATTCAAGCCCACTGGCACTCAATAGCACAGAAAAATTAGAGAGTATATATTCCTATAATTCTGTAAGTGAACAAAGAATACCAACCATACCAGTAATTTACTGATCAGTCAGCCATGCTTTCTCCTTCGTAAACTGCAGTGGACAGGAAACCCAGGGACTCTCTTCAAAGGAGCCCAGCTTCATTCTTAACTCTGCCCTTTTCCTTTGCATCCCTCACGCCCATGTGTTCATCTAGTCCTAGGTGTTCTCTCTGCTCTCCCTTGTCCTGGCCGAGAACTCCCCACTCTGCTCTGGGAATGCAGAGCTGCCCACTCAGCTCTGGACTGGCTTTATGTCTGGTACATGCATCACTTTGCTCTTCTGGTCCTTAAGTACATGCGCCTCTGGTTACCGTGGGCCTCAGGAGTTTCTTCCTGGGGACGGCAAGTGCTTTTACTCTATAACCAAACTTGGGACGCCTGAGAGTGTTCCATCAGTGTGTACCGTAACCAAGTTCAGGTTAGACACTGCTCCTTAGTGAAGGAATGCCTGTTTAATGCACACACACACACAAATTGCATTATTAGTAATATTACAAAAATAACATTTTTGCCAGTTCAGAGACTCAACCTCCCAGATAGTGGAAATTTCTTATGAGGAAACTTTAAAAATTCCCTAAGATTACAGATGATTATCATTCTACCATTACGTAGCTCTTTGGTGGCTTAAGAAGGTAGAGTTGGGGGGGGGTGGGGGGCGGCGTGGAGAATTGTACTTGTTGCTACTTTTCCCAGAGGTTTTTGTCCAAAACTTTATGATTTATTAAAGCCTTATCATTTGGCTTTGAAAACATTGCTTTAAAGTTCACAGCTGGTTTTTCTCAAATCTTTGACCACAGCAATAAAATATCATCCTGAGTTATTCCAGAGGGGAAACTGGGATCAATGAGTATAAATAACAGAGAAATAAAGCTCAGTAGATGAAGAACTCTAAAAGGAGCAGGCTGCCATTGAACAGACCCCCTCCTGGCCATGAGAAGTCCATCCAGGGCTGTCAGGGGGAGACGGGGTTGTAATAGGAATATCAGCTTTCTGTGAACATTGGGCTAAATGACTTCCAAGTTCTCTTCCAGCTTTAAGATTCTATGATATAATAATTGTCAGTTGAAGATAATGGTTCTAACTTCTCCTGACCAGACCATTTTCTGAGGGAGAGCTCTGTGTGACCTTGGGCATGTTGCATTAGACTGAGTAGCGCAGTCTATAAAGTGGGAAATAAAACTACCTATCTTAAGGGGTTGTTAGGAGGATTCAACGAGTTGGTTGCCGAAGTGTTCATAGGGCACCTGGCACGTAGTACACACTCAGTGTTAGCTGATGTTAACAATTCCTGGTCCTTTAGTTTCATCCGTGGTGCTGGGAACAGGAAATGGGATAACCTTCTCCCCATCTTCTGGGGATTTTTATGTATAGAAAGTAAGATTTTAAAACACATTTGTAGGGTTGTGCAAGGCCTGCAGTTCTGCTGTGTGTAGGTATGTTCTGAGGGAAATTTAAAAATATGAATGCCAGTTGGTGTGTGTCCAGCTGTGCTTGGCCATGAGTATTAAGTACAAAAGAGTAGAGCTCAAGCCCAGCCCTGGAGGAAGAAAAATAGTGAATGTGTCAAGTGAGGACATTGCAGGAGGTAGAGGGCAGGCAGAGGCTGAAGGTGGGGAGCGGCCTCTCATGTGTCCCAGGGACAAAGGAGGCCAGTGTCTGTGGTGGAGGAAGCAAGTGTCCACCCAGATGGTACCAGGAGGAGTGGAGAGGGCGGACGAGTGTTTCAGCAGCTGCTCGCTTCTGAAGGGCTCTGTTTTGGGGACAGAGTACCTGCAGCACAGCACAGTGTAGGTGCTTTGAGTGGGGGGCCAGGAGAGGCCAGTTAGGAGGCTGGGCCCCCATCCCACCCCACCCCACCCCCGTCTCTGCAGGAAGCGGTGAGTGCCTGGGTAAGTGGAGGCCAGCAGGGGAGGACCACTATCACCCATATATTAGCCAAGTTCCATCAGCTTCCAGGTTTGAAGCAATTTTTATTGTAAGGTAGTAAATGAATGAGTTGCTGACCTCTTTCTATCTGAAAAATTGCAGGAGTACTTTCAGGGCCTGGAGTCTCATATGATCTTGACTGAAACACTCTTCAGGAAGGTTATCAGCTTTGCGGTCCTACGGGAAACTCAGTTCCACACAGACCTGATGGAGCAGGCTTCGGCTGTGCTCAAAGGGGCTCACAAGAGGGGTGTGGAGTTGGAGTACATTCTCGAGGTGAGCCCCTGACGCCGCCCCTCCCCTACAGCACACTCCCTACTGCACCGCAGACCCTTCAGGCAAGACACCTTCGTTCCTGCGATTTGCCTCCTGTGACCTCGGAGGTGTCTCAGACTCAGCGTCATGTGTTGCCTGTGCCCCTGGTGTTTCCTATCCACATTTAGGTAAAGGCTGTGCCTTACTGTGAGTTCAGCTAGATGAATACCAGTTTCAGACTGGGCATGACGATATGTGGGGTCTCGATAGTCGGACTGAAAAACTGCTGACTTTTGCTATACATTATTGAAAAAGACTTCACATGATTAAAAAAAGATTTTCTGATTTTAAATAGAATAAAAATCATAATTTTCTTTTATTTTTTTTGGCCGCGCTGTGCAGCTGTGGGATCTTAGTTCCCCGACCAGGGATTAAACCCGTGCCCCCTGCAGTGGAAGCACAGAGTCCTAACCACTGGTCCACCAGGGAATTCCCTAAAAATTATAATCTTAGAATAAGTGATTTGATATTTCTCCTTAGTAAATGTCTATACTGTATATTCATATTTCTTAAATGTCTGTGTGGGTTTTTTAAATTTGCAAATGTAATGTACTTAGTTCACTTACTTTGGAAAGTAAACACACCCGTCCCTTTCACTTAAGTCATTCGTTCATCATCACTGCGGTAAAGGATAAGACTGTGAATTTCAGCTGCCTGCTGTGTTCCAGGTGTGCTGCATACGTTATTCTATATAATCCTCACAATGGACAAGATATTATTATCCCCATTTTTTTTAATGTTGAAAATGAGGGAGGTCAGAGAAGCGTAGTAACTTGCCCCGGTCATACAGCTAGTTAGTTGCAGAAGTGAAAGCCCGTTCACAGTGCTTTTCAAGGTCACCATCTGATGACTTGCTTCAAAGCTATCTTTCGCTTCCCAAAGCAAACCCCCAACGCAGGCATCTCCGACATGTCTTTAAAGAGACTGTCAGGTGCATATTTGCACACGAAGAGGACTTCTCTTCCTTAATGAGGATGTTTAGCTCACACACTGATGCTGTGTTTCTAGACGTGGTCCCATCTGGATGAGAACCAGCGGGAGCTTAGCAGGCAGCTGGAGGTGGTGGAGACCAGCATCCCGACTGTGGGTTTGGTGGAGGAGAGCGAAGACAGGCTTATCGACCGGATAACACTCTACCAGGTCAGCATCTAAATGACAGCTTGGTGTAAAAAGTTGCCACAGTTCCTTTGGAAGCTTTCCCATGGTTTTAACAGCATCTAAACAAACTTGCAATCAAATATTTTATTAAGTACTTTAAGTATTTGTTTCGTAATATAACATAGAAAGGTCTTTTTTTTTTTTAATGAAAGCCCCTTTTGAAAATTTAGCCTCCACCAAGCGTTTTCCACTTGTTATGCTGAAGTCATACTCTCCTGAAATAATTACAGTTTGTTGTTTTTTAATAGAGCACTAAAAATCCTTTTTTTTTCTTATTTTTGAGAGAGCTCTTTTTGAAAACTTAGCCTCCACCAAGCAGTATTTTGTACTTTGTGTTGGCGTCCCACTATTCTTGAAATAATTATACTTTGACGGTTTTAAGTGCACCTAAAGTTATATTCTTAGATATAGATGAAAAGTCTCGAAGCTTCTAATGAAACTTGGGCGCAAATAGTTGAAATTTGACTAAAAGGTAATGGGAACATTATGGAGAACTTACCATCTTTAGGGGAGAAAAATTGCATTATCTCAACTTTTGACCCAGTATTTTCAATCATTTTAGCATTTGAAATCCAGCCTTAATGAATACCAGCCCAAATTATATCAGGTACTAGATGATGGGAAACGACTTCTGATATCTGTTAGCTGCTCAGATCTAGAAAGCCAGCTAAATCAACTTGGAGAACACTGGTTAAATGACACCAACAAAGTGTCTAAGGAACTTCACAGATTGGAAACAATATTGAAACACTGGACCAGGTAATACAGTGACTCTTTTGCAGATTTTTACATTAGTGCTGCAGGGTATTTTATAAGGCTGTTGGGTACCTGAGTTGACGAAGATGTGGTCCCTCTAGGAACTTATCACAGAGTTTGGAAAATAAAGACAAGCACAAACCTTCCAGTTGGATTCTTGTATAATTGTATAAACATGTACTTAAAAATGTGGCGGGGAGGCAGGCATTATGCAATACCTCTTACCTTTGAGCTGGTGTCTCCCCTGCCTACTGACTGTACATGGGTGGTCAAGTATATCTTAGAAGGAGAGAAAGAAGAGAAAGTTTGTTTTGAGAAGGTAAAGGTTTTCTTGAGGGCAATGGGAGGTATTCAAGAGAGGTGGGGGGTTGATTTTACATAGTGAAATCCTTATTTTTATGCCACCTTTATTTCTAAGAACTTTGAATAACAATCATGTAATAATTTTCTTGTTTAAAATATTTATTTATTTATTTTGTTTATTTATTTTTGGCTGCGTTGGGTCTTTGTTGCTGTGCGCGGGCTTTCTCTAATTGTGGTGAGCAGGGACTACTCTTCATTGTGGTGTGCAGGCTTCTCACTGCGGTGGCTTCCCTTGTTGCAGAACATGGGCTCTAGGGTGCACAGGCTTCAGTAATTGTGGCACGTGAGCTCAGTAGTTGTGGCTCGCAGGCTCTAGAGCACAGGCTCAGTAGTTGTGGCACACAGGCTTAGTTGCTCTGCAGCACGTGGGATCTTCCCAGACTAGGGCTCGAACCCGTGTCCCCTGCATTGACAAGCAGATTCTTAACCACTGTGCCACCTGGGAAGCCCAATCGTGAAATATTTTCTAAATAGCCTCAATGTGAAGGAGTAGGAGAAAGATATGTTTATTTGCAACTTAGAGATGGGAAAGCTGAAACTCAGAGAGACTGACTTGCTTAAGGTATGAATATTAAGAGAAGGGAATTTGAGAGTGTCAACCCAGGGCATTATTCTCCCAAATCTGTTGTGTCTCCTTTTTTTTTTTTGTGGTACGCGGGCCTCTCACTGCTGTGGCCTCTCCCGTTGCGGAGCACAGGCTCCGGACGCGCAGGCTCAGCGGCCATGGCTCACGGGCCCAGCCGCTCTGCGGCACGTGGGATCTTCCCGGACCGGGGCACGAACCCGTGTCCCCTGCATCGGCAGGCGGACTCTCAACCACTGCGCCACCAGGGAAGCCCTGTGTCTCCTTTTAAAATTAGCATTGGTGACTAACACGGGTTAGCACAAAGTCAGAATTGGATGTTTACTTAATAGGCTTATTACTGTCCTTACAGATATCAAAGTGAATCTGCAGATCTCACCTACTGGTTACAGTCTGCAAAAGACAGGCTAGAATTTTGGACTCAACAATCTGTGACAGTTCCTCAAGAACTGGAAATGGTCCGTGATCATCTGAACGCTTTTCTGGTAGGCTCAAGAATCTAAAGCATTTGATTCAGTTTTATTGTTTTCAGGCCTGACTTACAGGTGAAAAGGGCATCAGTTGTCAATGGATGTACTTAGGAAATCAAGCTATAGAGAATTTGTCAGTGTTCACTCTGTGTGTTCAATGATTATGCAGAATAGTAGGGTTCAACATTGCCTCTTTAAAGTAGTGTTTAAGTAATGTTGGCCTTCAGTTGGGGCAAGGGTGCGTTGCTTTTGTTTTCCTCCAGAGTGTTTAATATCACCACTCCCCTCAAGATGTAAAGAAAACTTGTTTATGTAATACAGTAGTCTCTTTTCTTAAGTGAAGGGTCTGGCTACTCAATCCTGATTTGAACATTGCTGCTTCTTTTAGGAGTTTTCCAAAGAGGTGGATGCCAAATCTACCTTGAAATCGTCTGTTCTGAGCACTGGAAATCAGCTTCTTAGACTAAAGAAGGTGGACACAGCTGCCCTGCGTTCTGAGCTGTCACACATTGATGGCCAGTGGACTGACCTGCTGACAAATATTCCAACCGTACAGGAAAAGCTCCACCAGGTACAGAAATAATCATCGGTTTAATTGGTCATAATTGGTGTAAGCAGTATTAGATGGAAAAGTACATTGATCTGCTTTTGCTCACAAACTTAAATCAGCTTTGTCTTGGACATCTCGTCTTTTATGTCTTCCATTGTATTGCATATTAACACTATTATATATAAAATAGATAACTAATAAGGAACCTACTGTATAGCACAGGAAACTCTACTCAGTACTCTGTAATGACCTATATGGGAAAAGAATCTAAAAAAGAGTGGATATATGTATATGTACAACTGAGTCACTTTGCTGTTCAACAGAAAGTAACACAACATTGTAAATCAACTATACTCTAATTAAAAAAAAAAAAAAGTGAACGGTTCTACAAATGCCCTATCTATAAATTCCCTGTCTTCCAAGAGCTTCTTTATCATGTGTGTGTGTGTGTTTTAGAATCCTTGTCTGTCCTTGTCTGTTTAAATTCTTTGTTTTCTCATAAATAAAATACGGGTAACTATACCTGTCTCATAAAGTGGGTAGTTATGAAGATTTAATAATAATAATATATGTAAAAGACCTATAACCTTACCTACAATAGAGCTGACATTCAACAACTAGGGGAAGAGAAGTGAGTAGCTCTCTTATCTGGAAATTATGCTTCTCTCCCCTGAACTCCCAGATATTTTATCTTTATCTCTCTGGGGCATTCATCACTGTGTACAAGGTGTAAAGATGTGTTTCATATAAATGTCTTATCCCTTCTAATCAGCAGCTGTACATTTCTAGAGGGCAGGAAACATCTCACATTAACTTGTATCTCTTTCTGCCCACATAGCAGTCCATAAATATTTTAAATGATTGCTTTTGTTCCTCTCAGTCATTACAAGCATTTGCATAAATGTATGATATGTTAAGGAAGATTCAGGATTCTAAGTATGTTTTAGTGAAAGACTGAGGAAATTGGCTATGCCCTTTGGAATAAATATGAGAGCGCCAAAAATCTAGAAAATGATAGTTTGTAGTGTTGTGGTAACATTCCTGAGTCATAATAGACAGAGATTTTACAAGATAATTAATAAAATACATCTGTTGAATGTTTTGTAGTTACGTTTTTTTATACTCATAAAACTAGCTATAAAATAAGAATAATATTTTCGTCCTGCTGGTGTTTTGATTAATTAGGTAGTGTTTATGCAATGTTTATAGTATTCGATGTCAAGTGAACATAAGAGGACCATTAATGTTCAGTGTTTGCCTGATGTTTAATTTCAAGCTTCTAACAAGGTTAATATCCAAAAATGTCATTAAGAAGTGTTACCTCTGTTGATACTTTAGTAGGAATTAATAGAGTTTTAGGTTAACGGGAATCGAGTTTGAATTTTAACACTTGCGACTTCTTCTATCTGACATGGGCAGCTGCAAATGGATAAGCTGCCTTCTCGCCGTGCCATCTCTGAAGTCATGGCTTGGATTTCTCTCATGGAAAATGTTATTCAAATGGATGAAGAGCGTATTAAAAACTCCATCGGTTACAAGGCAATTCATGAATACCTTCAGAAATATAAGGTAATTAAACATTTTTGTTTGTTTGTTTTTAGCTTTGCATACTTTAGGACTGTTTTATTTGAAGAAACTCAAAAACTCAAGTTATGGAAATCAGGTCTGAAAGTATATGTTTCATATATAGTGACCGGATAGGTCTACTATAGTAAGAAAACTGCTTCCCTAGTTATAGGCGTAGGAAAGTTGTCCAGTATTAGGAATAATTTTGAATAAGATTTTGTGTCATTTTAAGAAATCATAAAAATAAATACTATAATTTGTAAATATTTTATAGTGAGATTATACAATTTGCCCAATTCTACTTTCCTACCTAAAAAAAATGTATATTCAATATATCTATAAATTCAAATCTTTACAAACTCAAATTCAATATATTTATACATTCAAAATGTATGGATTCAATTTATATTCAGTATATTCATATATTATATATATTCAACTTCTGAAGATAATGGGTTATATTAATACATACCGATTGTGCCATTTGGACTCAATCACACAAGTGATAATATTAATCTTAAGGTTACTTAAGGCTTTCCAACTCCTGGTAAAATATAAGACATTTATACATACAAGCTTGTTTTCTTATTTTCGCCTTTCCCTTTTTAGGGTTTTAAGATCGACATTAACTGTAAACAGCTGACTGTCGATTTTGTGAACCAGTCTGTGCTACAAATCAGTAGTCAGGACGTGGAAAGTAAACGCAGCGATAAGACTGATTTTGCTGAGCAACTTGGAGCAATGAATAAAAGCTGGCAAATCCTGCAGGGTCTCGTCACTGAGAAGGTGAGCCAAGTGCTCTCTGCTGTCCATGTTTCATGAAAACGCCAAGAACAGGTACACTCTGTAAAGAAAACTCATCCCACGAATAGTATGGCTACACTGGGCACACAACTGCTTCCGAAGAGACCGGCCTCTGAAGGTTCTAACAGTTCTTCAGCCCTGTTCATTATTTTGTCTATGTACCCACTGCTCTTTGAATATTTCATATTGTTTTCGTTTATTAAAGATGCCTCTTAATATCTTTTTCCTTTGCCTCAAATTGACTTAAGTTCTTTACTTGTTTACCAGTAATGATCATTGATTTATACTTTTTAACATTCATTTTTAATCATATATACAATGGACTGTCTCTTAAGAATTCTTAATCTGGAGGAAATAGTGACCTGCCAGTAATTTGATTCTAAAATAAAATTGCAAATTTCATTTCATTATGTTTGTTCAGATCCAGCTGTTGGAAGGCTTATTGGAATCTTGGTCAGAATATGAAAATAACGTACAATGTCTGAAAACTTGGTTTGAAACCCAGGAAAAGAGACTAAAGCAACAAGAGCGAATTGGAGATCAGGCTTCAGTTCAGAACGCGCTGAAAGACTGTCAGGTAACTGGTCCAGGTGGCTGACAGGTGCCGCTACACAATTTCATTGTGTACACCGAAGAAATTTGTGGGTCCTGAGAATTGAGGATTCAGTATGGAAAAATGCTGCATTTGGTAACAAATTTCTCTGATTATGTGATTTATAGAGTTTTTCTAACTGAGGTTTTTTTCACCTGTTTTGTTTGTTTGTTTGTTTTTTGGTTTTTTTTGTGTGTGTGTGGTATGTGGGCCTCTCACTGTTGTGGCCTCTCCCGTTGCGGAGCACAGGCTCCGGACGCGCAGGCGCAGCGGCCATGGCTCACGGGACTAGCCGCTCCACGGCATGTGGGATCTTCCCAGACCGGGGCATGAACCCGTGTCCCCTGCATCGGCAGGCAGACTCTCAACCATTGCGCCACCAGGGAAGCCCTCACCTGTTTTTATAAATTTGAATTTATGAGTTTTCAGATACACTTGTACGTAGAGAATCCTTCTATACTGATCATCAGATTAAATAATGATCAAGATTTTGACATACTTGCCTGCATTATTTCTTTTCTTTGTAAAGATTTTACAGTGAATCCTAGACATCATGTCATTTTCTTTTTTAATTGGCTGTAAATGCATGAGTTTATTTCTGGAAGCTAAGTTCCATTCCATTGATCTATATGTCTATCATTATGCCAGTACCATACTGTGTTTGTTGTTGTTTTTAAATAGATCTTTACTGGAGTATAATTCCTTCACGATACTGTGTTAGTGTCTGTTGTACAACAAAGGGAATCAGCCATATGCATATATATGTTCCCATATCCCCTCCCTCTTCAGCCTCCCTCCCACCCTCCCTATCCCACCCCTCTAGGTGGACACAAAGCACCGAGCTGATCTCCCTGTGCTATGCTGCTGCTTCCCACTAGCTAACTATTTTACATTCGGTAGTGTATATATGTCGATGCTACTCTCACTTCGCCCCAGCTTGCCCCTCCCACCCCGTGTCCTCAAGTCCATTCTCTATGTCTCCCTCCTTATTCCTGCTGTGCAACTAGGTTCATCAGTACCATTTTTCTTTTTTTAGATTCCATATATATGCGTTAGCATATGGTATTTGTTTTTCTCTTTCTGACTTACTTCTAGGTCCATCCACCTCACTACAGATAACTCAGTTTATGGCTGAGTAATATTCCATTGTATATATGTGCCACATCTTCTTTATCCATTCATCTGTAGATGGACATTTAGGTTGGTTCCATGTCTTGGCTATTGTCAATAGTGCTGCAGTGAACATTGCAGTATGTGACTCTTTTTGAATTATGGTTTTCTCAGGGTATATGCCCAGTAGTGGGATTGCTGTGTCGTATGGTAGTTCTATTTTTAGTTTTTTAAGGAAACTCTGTACTGTTTTCCATAGTGGCTGTATCAATTTACATTCCCACCAACAGTGCAGGAGGTTTCCCTTTCCACCACACCCTTTCCAGCATTTATTGTTTCTAGATTATTTGATAATGGCCATTCTGACTGGTGTGAGGTGATACCTCATTGTAGTTTGGATTTGCATTTCTCTAATGATTAGTGATGTTGAGCATATTCTCATGTACCTCTTGGCCATCTGTATGTCTTCTTTGGGGAAATGTCTTTTTAGGTCTTCTGCCCATTTTTTAACTGGATTTTTTGTTTTATATGATAGCTCCATGAGCTACTTGTGTATTTTGGAGGTTAATCCTTTGTCTGTTGTTTCATTTGCAAATATTTTCTCCCATTCTGAGGGTTGTCTTTTTGTCTTGTTTGTGGTTTTCTTTGCTGTGCAAAAGCTTTTAAGTTTAATTATGTCCCATTTGTTTATTTTTGTTTTTATTTCCATTTCTCTAGGAGATGGGTCAAAAAAGACTTTGCTGTGGTTTATGTCAAAGAGTGTTTTTCCTATGTTATCCTCTAAGAGTTTTGTAGTGTCTGGCCTTACGTTTAAGTCTTTAATCCTTTTGGAGTTTATTTTTGTGTGTGGTGTTAGGTAGTGTCCTATTTTCATTCTTTTACATGTAGCTGTCCAGTTTTCGGAGAACCACTTATTGAAGAGGCTGTCTTTTCTCCATTGTATGTTCTTGCCTCCTTTGTCATAAATTAGGTGCCCATATATGCGTGGGTTTATCTCTGGGCATTCTATCCTGTACCATTGACCTATATTTCTGTTTTTGTGCCAGTACCATACTGTCTTGATTGCTGTAGTTTTGTGGTATAGTTTGAAGTTGGGGAGCCTGATTCCTCCAACTCTGTTTTTCTTTCTCAAGATTGCTTTGACTATTTGGGGTCTTTTGTGTTTCCATACGAGTTGTAAAATTTTTGTTCTAATTCTGTGAAGAATGCCATATGTAGTTTGATAGGGATTGCACTGAATCTGTAGATTGCTTTGGTTAGTATAGTCATTTTCACAATATTGATTCTTCCAATCGAAGAACATGGTATATTTCTCCATCTGTTTATGTCATCTCTGATTTCTTTCATTAGTGTTTTATAGTTTTCTGAGTACAAGTCTTTTGCCTCCTTAGGCGGGTTTGTTCCTAGGTGTTGTATTCTTTTTGTTGCAATAGTAAATGAGAGTGTTTCCTTAATTTCTCTTTCTGATTTTTCGTTGTTGGTGTATATGAATGCCAGAGATTTCTGTGCATTAATTTTGTATCCTGCAACTTTACCAAATTCATTGATTAGTTCTAGTAGTTTTCTGGTGGCATCTTTAGGATCTATGTATAGTATCATGTCATCTGCAAAGAGTGACAGTTTTACTTCTTTTTTTTCCAATTTGTATTCCATTTATTTCTTTTTCTTCTCTGATTGCCATGGCTAGGACTTCCAAAACTATGTTGAATAGGAGTGGCGAGAGTGGACATCCTTGTCTTGTTTCTAATGTTAGTGGAAATGCCTTCAGTTTTTCACCATTGAGAATGATGCTTGCTGTGGGTTTGTCATATATGACGTTTATTATGTTGAGGTAGGTTCTCTCTATGCCCATTTTCTGGAGAGTCTTTATAATAAATAGGTATTGAATTTTGTCAAATGCTTTTTCTGCATCTATTGAGATGATCATATGGTTTTTATTCCTTAATTTGTTAATGTGCTGTATCACATTGATTGATTTGCATATATTGAAGGATCCTTGAATCCCTGGGATAAATCCCACTTGATCATGGTGTATGATCCTTTTAATGTGCTGTTGGATTCTGTTTGCTAGTATTGTGTTCAGGATTTTTGCATCTATGTTCATCAGTGATATTGGTCTATAATTTTCTTTTTTTGTGATATATTTTTCTGGTTTTGGTATCAGGGTGATGGTGGCCTCGTAGAATGAATTTGGGAGTGTTTCTCCCTCTGCAATTTTTTGAAAGAGTTTGAAAAGGATCGGTGTTAGCTCTTCTCTGAATGTTTGATAGAATTTGCCTGTGAAGCCATCTGGTCCTGGACTTTTGTTTGTTTGAAGATTTTTAATTGCGCTCTCAATTTCATTGCTTGTGATAGGTCTGTTTATATTTTCTAATTCTTCCTTGTTCAGTCTTGGAAAATTGTACCTTTCCAAGAATTTGTCCATTTCTTCATGGTTGTGCATTTTATTGGCATATAGTTGTTTGTGGTAGTCTCTTATAATCCTTTGTATTTCTGCAGTGTCGGTTGTGATTTCTCCTTTTTCATTTCTAATTTTGTTGATTTTCATCCTCTCCCTTTTTTTCTTGATGAGTCTGGCTAAGGGTTTATCAATTTTGTTTATCTTCTCAAAGAACCAGCTTTTAGTTTTATTGACCTTTGCTACTGTTTTCCTCATTTCAATTTCATTTATTTCTGCTCTGATCTTTATGATTTCTTTCCTTCTCTTGACTTTGGGTTTTCTTTGTTCTTCTTTCTCTAGTTGTTTTAAATGTAGGGTTAGGTTGTTTATTTGAGATTTTTCTTGTTTCTTGAGGTGAGATTGAATTCCTATAAACTTCCCTCTTAGAACTGCTTTTCTGCATCCTATAGGTTTTGGGTCGTCATGTTTTCATTGTCATTTGTCTCTAGGTATTTTTTGATTTCATCTTTGATTTCTTCAGTGATCTCTTAGTTATTTAATATCACACTGTTTAGCCTCCATGTATTTGTGTTTTTTACAGTTTTTTCCTATAATTGATCTCCAGTCTCATAGCATTGTGGTCAGAAAAGATGCTTGGTACAATTTCAGTTTTCTTAAATTTTCTGAGGCTTGATTTGTGACCCAAGATGTGATCTGTCCTGGAGAATGTTCCATGTGCACTTGAGAAGAAAGTGTATTCTGCCACTTTTGGGTGGATTGTTCTATAAATATCAATTAAATCTATCTGGTCTATTGTATCATTTAAAGCTTGTGTTTCCTTATTTATTTTCTGTTTGGATGATCTGTCCATTGGTGTAAGTGGGGTGTTAAAGTCGCCTAATCTTATTGTGTTACTGTGGATTTCTCATTTCATGGTTGTTAGCATTTGCCTTATGTATTGAGGTGCTCCTATGTTGGGTACATAAACGTTTATAATTGTTATATCTTCTTGGATTGATCCTTTGATCATTATGTAGTGTCCCTCCTTATCTCTTGTAACAGTTTTTATTTTAAAGTCTAGTTTATCTGATATGAGTATTGCTACTCCAGCTTGCTTTTGATTTCCATTTGCATGGAATATCTTTTTTCCATCCTTTCACTTTTGGTCTGTATGTGTCCCTACGTCTGACGTGGGTATCTTGTAGACAGCATATATATGGGTCTTGTTTTTGTATCCTTTCAGATCTTGTTTTTATGTCTTTTGGTTGGGGCATTTAATCCATTTACATTCAAGGTTATTATTATTATTATTTTTTTTTATTGCGGTACGCGGGCCTCTCACTGTTGTGGCCTCTCCTGTTGCGGAGCACAGGCTCCGGACACGCAGGCTCAGTGGCCATGGCTCACGGGCCCAGCCACTCCACAGCATGTGGGATCTTCCCGGACCGGGTCACGAACCCATGTCCCCTGCATCGGCAGGCGGACTCTCAACCACTGTGTCACCAGGGAAGCCCCACGGTTATTATTGATATGTATGTTCCTATTAGCATTTTCTTAATTGTTTTGGGTTTGTTTTTGTGAGTCTTTTTCTTCTCTTGTGTTTCCCACCTAGAGAAGTTCCTTTAGCATTTGTTGTAAAGCTGGTTTGGTGGTGCTGAATTCTCTTAGCTTTTGCTTGTCTGAAAAGCTTTTGATTTCTCCATCAAATCTGAATGAAATCCTTGCTGGATAGAGTAATCTTGGTTGTAGATTTTCCTCTTTCATCACATTATGTATTCTGCCACTCCCTTCTGGCCTGCAGAGTTTTTGCTGAAAAATCAGCTGATAACCTTATGAGGATTCCTTTGCATGTTATTTTTTTGTTTTTTCCCTTGCTGCTTTTAATATTTTTTCTTTGAATTTAATTTTTGTTAGTTTGATTAATATGTGTCTTGGTGTGTTTTTCCTAGGGTTATTCTGTGTGGGACTGTCTGTGCTTCCTGGACTTGGGTGACTATTTGCTTTTCCATGTTACGGAAGTTTTCATCTATAATTTCTTCAGATATTTTCTCAGACCCTTTCTTTTTCTCTTCTTCTGGGACCCCTATAATTCGAATGTTGGTGCATTTAATGTTGTCCCAGAGGGTCTCTGAAATTGTCTTCGATTCTTTTCATTTTTTTTCTTTTTTCTGCTCCTTGGCAGTTATTTCCACCATTTTGTCTTCCAGCTCACTTATTTGTTCTTCTGCCTCAGTTATTCTGTTATTGATAACCTTCTAGTGTATTTTTCATTTCAGTTATTGGGTTGTTCATCTCTGTTTGTTCTTTAGTTCTTCTAGACATTTGTTAAACATTTATTTTCTCAATTGTGCACCTCCATTCTATTTCTGAGATTCTGGATCACCTTTACTATCATTACTCTGATTTCTTTTTCAGGTAGACTGCCTATTTCCTCTTCATTTATTTGCTCTTCATTTATTTATAGGTTTTTACCTTGCTCCTTCATCTGTGACATTTTTTTTTGCTGTCTCATTTCTTAATTTTTTTTATGAGTGGGATTGTGTTCCTGTCTTTAGTGGTTGTTTGCCCTGAGGCTTCCAACACTGGAGTTTGTAGGCTGTTGGGTAGAGCAGGATTTTGGTGCTGAGATGAGGACCTCCATGAGACCTCACTCCAATGAATATTCCCTGGGGTCTGAGGTTCTCTGTTAGTCCAGTGCTCCGGACTCAGAGCTCCCACCACGGGAGCTTCATGAACCAAGATCCCCCAATCTGCATGGCGTGGCAGAAAAAGAAAAAAAAAGAAAGAAAAAAGAAAAGAAAAGAAAGTAAAAAAAGGGGGGTGGAAGGCCTTGGCTGTGGAGGGCAGGGCCTAAACAAGGGCAAGGTTTGGGTGGTGGGCGAGGCCAATGCTCAGGACCCACAGGGCCGGAAAAGGCCCTGGGTGCTGTAGGGGGTGGGGCTTAGGTTCAAGGAACAGAAGGGGCCCAGGCGTGCCCCCCCACCCCTGGTCTCAGAGGGTGGGGGGACCTCACCTGTGAGCTCAGTGGGGCTCCCGGGCCTGAGTGGGCAGGGCAAACGCCCTCCACTCCTCTCCTGCTCCTCCTGGAGGGCCCCTCCCACCTGCCTCTCCTCAGCCTCCTTCCTGTGCCCCCAGGACCAATGTGGCCGGGGGGAGGAGGGGGCCCTGTAGGGCAGGGGACCAGCCTGGGAGCTCACCAGGCTCCCTGGGCCTGAGTGGGCAGGGCAATCAACCTCTCCACTCCTCTCCCACTCCTCCCGGATGGCTCCTCCCACCTGCCTGTCCTTATCTCCTTGGCCTCAGGGGTGCCCATCCTGTCTGGCCTCCACTTCTCCCCACTCAGTGCCCCACGTCCTACCAGTTCACTTGGGGATTCCTCCCGTCTCCTTGGGCGTCAGGGTCCTCCACCAGTGGCCGGCAGGCATCCTAATTATGGGGAGATGCTAACTCGGCATCTTCCCACACTGCCATCTTGACTCCGCCTCCCCAGACATCGTGTCATTTTATTCCTGCATGCTACAGTGTGCCTCTCTAAAAGAAATGGACCCTTTTCTTATATTACCATAATATCATTATCACCACAAAAAAGTTCACAGTAACCCCTGAATACTATTTAATGCCCGACTCATAACACTATTTCCTCAATTGTCTTTAAAATATCTTTTTTTTAAGTTAATTTATTTAAACAAAGATATCAGAGTGTCCACATCCTCCATTTCTTCTTAGATCTTTTAAGTCTCTTTAAGTTTTTTTTTTGACACTGTTAACTTGTTGCAAAAACCGTAGACTGGACTCAGGTTCAGGATTGATTAGCCTGTGTAGTCCCTTGAGATGCTCTCCTCTCCCGTGTATTTCCGGTAAATGGAAGTCAGCACTAGAGGCTTGATTGGGTTCCGGTTCAACTCCAATGAGCCAGCGCTTCCCAGCGGACAGTGTTACCTCCTACTGTGTCCCATTGGGAAGACCTGCTTGTTCTCCTGTTGGTGATAAGGATCTTGGTGTGGAGCGGGCAGACTCTAAATGTTTTCCAGTGACTTAGGACCACTTAATATTTCCTCAGGGATTCTTGTTTATACAAAAGAAATGTAAGCTGTTACAGCGAATGCTCTAATTTTTTTTTTTAAATAATTCAATAATTTGTAGTGTGTTACAGATTAGCTGTGATAGTTTTTATATTTCAGCTTTCAAAAAGAATGGCCTTTGGTAATGACCTTCCTTCCAACCAGCAGTTTTTCTTTGGGGGCATATGTAAAGAGATGTATATCTCAGCTCTCAGTCAAAGCTTTTTGGTTCAAAAAGGAAGAGCACATGCTCTTGTCCTGGGCTGACAAGCTCATGGATTGCAATTTCGAGGGTGAATGAAAATGGTAAAGAAAACTATCATACAGGGAACTACCTTGAAATTAAAGAAAAAAACTTCACATCAGAAGATTGGTGTGTAAAAGATGGAAGACCAAAAACATGCATCAGCTAGTCTTAGTGCCTTTCCGATCTTCCAGGAGCCAGTATGGTTTCAAGTAGTAGGCTATCAATTCTAAAATGTACAAGTAAACCAGAATTTCAAAATTTTACTTCAAAGGATGACTTCCTAAGTTACAATGTTTTCATTAAAATTAAAACATAATTTCAGCATTCACATTAGCAAGGTCAGTGCTTCCTTGTTATAATAATAAACTTGACTATTAAAAGACTGAAATATAGGTTAATTTAACTTTTCTTTTCCTTTATTTTTCTTCTGCCTTCTTTCCTTTTATTTTTCTCTTTCTTACTATTTTTTTTTCTCTTTAATGTATACTTTTTTCTGCCATTTTCCATTTTCTTTTTATGTACATGTCTTCTATTTAACACAGAGAGAGAGATTGCTAGCTGGAAAATGTAGCAGAAACTTGACCAAGTTTCACTCCTTTTCAGACCCAAACTTTTAACCCCCCAGAGGGTCACACCAGGCAGTGTCAGGAGAAACAGCTTCAAGTATGGTTGAAAGAACTTAACTCCAATGCCAATTTGTGATTTCAAATGAAAAGTCATTTATTTGGAAACAAAGAACAGAATGAAAGTAGACCACGTAGTTATTTTGGGGCATCACATATAAATCACAGTAGCCTAACTGGCAGGTTCCATTTGGCAGTACCACAAACCTTGATAAAAATTTATTGTCATTTTTGAGAAATGGTTCTTCTGGACCAGAGTGTAGAATTCAAGCCAGCATACTTACATTGGTGACTGGATTCAAGCTTTATTTTGTTTAAAAAAATCTTGGATATTTTCCACTCTTTCAGAAGTGATTTATGAATTTGAACCAACATAAAAACTGATATTTATGAATTAACCCAAGTTAAGAATGATTTATTATTGCAAAAAAAAAATGTTAGGTTTGGCTTTTCCCTTCGTTGATCAGAAACAGAATCATCTTTTAATTATTATTGGAGGGAAAGGAAAACACCTTTGTTTTGCACAAAATATATATTTCATTCCTGTTTTCCTCCTGGGTTTTGCTTTTATGCCAACATAAATGCGCAGGACACTTATGAGATGTGTTTCTAAGCAGTGGGTCATTCATTCAATATTGCTCACTTAAAAAGTTAACATCTGTGGGTAAATGAGAATAAATTCAATTCCAGTGGTTGAATTTTAGGATCATATTAAAGACAATGTTGGAAGGATTATTTATGGTTATGTAATCTTTTAGAGAAGCAGAGAGAAAAATCCTTAAATAGTAAAGTTCATTATGTTTTCTTTACTGTATAAAGGACCTGTAACACTGGTAACCACTATATTTATTCTCAGGTTAATTATCAGCGCTGTCAAAATACTGACAAAATTATAAAGTGAAAATGAAAGAACAGTTATTCAAAACAAAAATGATCTCTTTAGGCTACTAATTACATGAACTTCTAATTAATACATCAAGACAAAAATAGCTTCATAATAGTTAAGGAGAGAAAAATAAATAAATTTGCAGTGAAGCAGGGCAGATTACCAAATGGCTGAATAAAATAAACTCTTACATTTGCCTAGTTTGTAACAGCTTAAAAGGGATTTCATAGATTTATTTATCTAATGTTATCCCCTTGAGATAAGCAAATGTATTATTATTCCTAATTTATACGTAAGGTAGGGAGTGATTAAAAGATTGCACCACACGAAGCAAAAATTAAAAGAGGTACATTTGTAACTAAAACAGCAGAGTCCAGGACTTCTCACTAGTATCCTATCCCTAGCACTGCCCAAGCCCAAGGGACTTATCCATATGTGGATCATGACAGGGAGCTGGAAATCTTTTTCACAGAATTGAGACATTATCCAAACTTAAAATATTTTGCAATTTTCACTCTAACCTCCAAGGCCTACAATCTGCATATCTAGTTCTGGGGCTGTACTTCTGAATATGAGCATGTAACCAGGATCAGTATACAGCTTCCCACATCACCCCGACATGGATTTATTTACCTCTTCTCCACAATTCCCATCTGCCTCCAGCACTGGGCTGGGAGTCAGTGGGCTCCGAAGTCTTGGATTCTGATTCTACTTCTGACCCTTTTGTGACTGGAGACAGGTTGCGTGACATAATCTCCCACTGTTCACCCATAAAATGTTGATAGCAGTCTCAGCCTGGCTCACTGAGCTTTCCAGAGTTTCAGGTGGCTTTAAAATATAGGTGAGGATTATGGTTAAGTGTGATCTCCAGATTGTTGCCTCATTTTCTTTTTTGAACGTTTCATCCTGACCATTATAAATGCAAATTCTAAAGAAAATGAGCATTCGATTCATGAAAAGAAACTTGTACAACTTTTCATACTCCCTTAGAATCAGAGTATTTTAGGGAGAAAGACAGGTTAATAGAGACTCTGATTTTTCATCTGAAGAAACTGAGACCCTGTGGAAGTTTCTCACTTGCGCAAAGTGGCACACCTTGACAGTCACAGACATGTAACTAAATCTCAGATACTGGAGTCCGGAATACCGTTCTATTGCATTTCATCCCATGAGCTAGGACTGTGTAACGTTTCCAACAGCAAGATAAATGAATGTAAGAATATAAATCATGTTACCATTTCCAACATATATTTCTTTCCTTGTAGCTTCTTGAAACAAATTATCTAGTGCCATTTAAACTTTGCGTGATTTTTTTGTTATGCTAATTTCTCGTGGAATGAAAAGAGAATTTAAAAAATTTAAATGTAAGAAGTATCACTCTGGAGACCCTCTCCTGAGAATGATAAGTTTTTCAGCTTAATAAAAGATTTTTCGGCTGTGAGACTATAATGGCTCAATTTCAGTGTACCCCAGAGTTCCATAATAGAATAATTTAAAATGACTGTTTCTTCATCTTTCAGGATCTGGAAGATTTGATTAAAGCAAAAGAAAAAGAGGTAGAGAAAATTGAGCAGAATGGACTTGCTTTGATTCAGAACAAGAAAGAAGAAGCCTCTGGCATTGTCGTGAGCACGCTTCAGGATCTCAGCCACACCTGGGCAAATTTAGACCACAGGGTAACGTTTCTTGTGGAGAGCTGCCTCCAAGCCTGTGCTTGCCGTCTCATGTCCAAATGTGACATGGGTTTTGGTTTTCCTAAAATAAGTAAATAATCACGGAATCTACACAGCATCTGTTGGTGGTGTTAAGTCTACTTTATTCACCTTCTTTTAAAGAGCCTAGCTTCGGATGTTTCCTATAATTAACATGACTATGAACATGGCTTTTTTAATAATCTTATCCATTCCCATGTCCATAGATACCATCTAGGCACAGATGGTTCTCAGATGTGTATCCTCAGACTGGATTTCTCACCTAAACTATAGACAGAGACAGACACAGAGGGAAGTCCTCTGTAGACATCTCCACTTGCATGACCATTAGACATCTCAAACTTCCTGCCCAAACCCACTCCCATTCTTTTTCTTTTTTTAAATTTTATTTATTTATTTTTGCTGTGTTGGGTCTTCATTTCTGTGCACAGGCTTTCTCTAGTTGCTGCAAGCGGAGGCCACTCTTCATCGCGGTGCGCGGGCCTCTCACTGTCGCAGCCTCTCTTGTTGCGGAGCACAGGCTCCAGACGTGCAGGCTCAGTAGTTGTGACTCACGGGCCCAGTTGCTCCGCGGCATGTGGGATCTTCCCAGACCAGGGCTCGAACCCGTGTCCCCTGCATTGGCAGGCAGATTCTCAACCACTGCGCTACCAGGGAAGCCCCCAACTCCCATTCTTCCCCTACAAACCTACACTTTCTGCCACCTCAGTTCATGACAACTCTCCCCATCCAGTTGCATGGGCTGAAACCTATGGAGTCATTCTTCACTCCTCTCTTTCCCTCAGACCCACACAGAGTCCATCAACACTCTTGTCAGCCCTGTTTTCAGGATAGATCTAGAATCCAGCCTCTGCCCCTGTCTGTGCAGCTGGCACCTGGGTCTAAGTCACCGTCACTGCTCGCTTTGATTATTTTCATGGCCTCCTAAATAGTCTCCGTGCCAGAGAAGTCCTGTTAAAATGGAAGTCAGATCACACCAGTCCTCTGCTCACAACCCTGCAATATCTTCCTGTCTCATTCAGAATGAGGCCAGGGCTTCCCTGGTGGCGCAGTGGTTGAGAGTCTGCCTGCCGATGCAGGGGACATGGGTTCGTGCCCTGGTCCGGGAAGATCCCACATGCTGCGGAGTGGCTGGGCCCGTGAGCCATGGCCGCTGAGCCTGCGCGTCCGGAGCCTGTGCTCTGCAACGGGAGAGGCCACAAAAGTGAGAGGCCCGCGTACCACAAAAACAAACAAACAAAAAACAACAGAATGAGGCCAAAACCATGCGCCTCCCACTGCTAGCCCACAGGTTTCTTGTGCTTCTGCTGTCCCCCTAGTCTGGAACCCAGTGGTGTGCTCCACACTCGGGGACTTTGTCCCGGCTCTTCCCTGTGCCCAGAGCCCCCTCTCCCTGATATCCACATGGCCACTCCCTCTCCTCAAAACCCTTGTTTAAATTCGCCGTCTCAGGGAGGGCTTTCCTGACCACCTTGTTTCAAATGACAGCCTTTGCATCCTCCCCTTACATGCCCTGACGCTCTTCTCCGCTTTGCTTTTATTTGTGCTATTTATCAACTTCTAACATATGATGTGGTCTGCTCGTTTATTTAACTTCTCTCACTAAAACGTAAGCTCTGTGAAGACGTTTGACATTATGTGCTGAATAGAGAGTTGAATCCCCCAGTAAGAAGAATACATGTAACAACGACCCCTGCTCTGCACACACCTGTGCCAGTGGTTCCTGCCCGCACTTTCCAGAGGTGAGGGCTGAGGCACCAGCAGGTTAAGTGACAGGGACCAAGGTGTCCAGCAAACCGCTCTCACAGTCCACGTGATGGTCTCCGAGGGCAGCTTTCTAATTACCTTATCTTTAACCCGATTTTAAATCTAGTTCATTTTATTTTATGCACTTTTATAAATCATCACAATTCTTTGGAAACAATTTACCATATAAATAAATTGAGTGGTTCTTTCACAGAAACATCTTCTCATGAAAAACAAACAAAAATACTACAAGGAAGAAATAGACGATTTAGAAATTCTCATTGATCTCTTGGCTTTATGTTCATGTTTGTTCCTGACTTTCCTAGGACAGGCCCTGGCACCTGCCTGTACGTGGGAGTGTTGCCTCGTTTCTGCGGCAGCATTTTCTTAGGCCTTTGGCCCATGTGATAGTACCTCGATTGGTTTCAGCATTTTGGGTTATGCTAAGAAAAAGAGCAGAGAATTCAGGTGCAAGTTAATTTATATGATCTCTTTTCTTAATCATGGCCATACTTACTCCATATTCAAAAGATTAGGAGTGAAATCCAGGGAGTCCAAAGCAGATATCTTTCTAAATGATACAGATCAAACTAAAACCTTTTCTGTTGCAGATAAGTACAGGAAAGAATGTTCTTGGATGTTTTATCTTAAGATATTCATTTGAGGGTATGTTTGTGTGTGTGTGTGTGTGTGTGAGAGAGAGAGAGAGAGAGAGAGAGAGAGAGGGAGAGAGCTTGCACATACCTGGGATGGATCGATAGGTAAATAGTTAGATAAATAGATAGGTAGGTAAGTAGATGGACAGATGATAAATAGGTTTCATTTCTTGGGACCAGTCTGCCTAGATTTACATCTAGATCTTTCACACTCTAACAGTATGATCTCAAGGTGATTTTTATAACTTCTTTGTCCCTCAGTTTCCTTAATATAAGATGAGCATAACGATCCCATCTACCTCATAAGGTTGTTATGAGGATAAAGTGGGTTAATGCATTTAAAACACTCATTTAATATGTTTCCTAAACTGTGGTATTAAGTATACTGACCTTTTATCACTTTTATATTATAATACATATAAATAATATATACTATAGGTAAAGGTTTTATATATATATAACCTTTTTAAGCATTTCAATTTAGACTGCGTGATCAAAAGTATGAAAGGCTTAAATTTCAACATTGCTACATTTTACTTTTCAAATCTTTTTTGTTGTTGTTGTTGTTGTTGTTTTTGTTTGTTTTTTTTGCGGTACGTGGGCCTCTCACCGCTGCGGCCTCTCCCGCCACGGAGCCCAGGCTCCGGACGCGCAGGCCCAGCGGCCATGGTCCACGGGCCCAGCCGCTCCGCGGCACGCGGGACCCTCCCGGACCGGGGCACAAACCCGTGCTCCCCGCATCGGCAGGCGGACCCCCAAGCACTGCACCACCAGGGAAGCCCTCAAGTCTTTTTTTTAATTTGAGTTTATTTATAATGCCTGAAATCCCAATGAAATTCTTAAATGTTAATATTTTTCCCATCAATGCAATATATATTTATATATTTTATCACTTAAAATATTATGCAATTATAAGAAGCCTCTGTCTCTTTCAAAAGGTTGGGCAGTTAAAGATCCTGCTGAAGTCTGTGCTTGACCAGTGGAGCCGCCACAAAGTGGCCTTTGATGAGATAAACAGTTACCTCATGGAGGCCAGGTACTCTCTCTCCCGATTCCGTCTGCTGACTGGATCTTTAGAAGCTGTGCAGGTTCAGGTGGACAATCTTCAGGTAAGGGATGAATTGAACCCATCCTTAACATCCTTCTTAATTTGAGAAAAATTTTTAAAAAATGAGCAAATGCAAACATCATCCTGGAATAATTGGTGTATATTGTTTACATTTAATTATTTTTTAAATATTTAAAATTAATTTTACCTGCTTTATTTGTTACATAACCAAACTTGCCTGTGGATACCAGATTCTGGAATAACTGGTATATAACTAAATGACTTTTTTAATTATATAAATATCCCCATGAATGTATTTTATGAAATGATTTTATACGCAAATCAATCTCCTGGATCCATTATTGCTGCCTTTTATATCTTCCCTTTCTCTTTTTTATCCTGCTTTTCTAAACACATTCTACAGGATGAAAAAGAAAACAAAAAGAAAAATAGCAAACGTCATAAAATTTTAAACCATTAAGTTGTTTTCTTTGCGTTCAGCAGAATGTCAATGGTGTGTACACGTAATCCTCCTTTTCTAGCACTTAACTGCTTGGTTTCCTGTGTGTCCATCATCACTGTATTCATCCAGGAGGACATTGCTGCTGTTTGACTTAAACAGCACACTGTCCTGTCTTATGTCACTGCTCTCAATCAGCTACTGCCCTCACTCGCCTGCACACCTGGGCGCTCTCACCTGCCATTGCCCTTTCTCCCTGCCTAAGTAACGCAGCCTATGGGATGGGCAAGTCAGGCCCTGAGGGATGGGATGACAGCCTCGCGTGTCCCTCCTTACATCGGTCCACGTCCCTGGCTTGGCAATCAAAGTTTATATGTTGCTGACATGATATGCGTACTTTCTGAAGGGAGTGCCCTTTTTTAGGGTGAGGCAGGAGGGAGGAAGGATAAAATAAGCATATACAGTTTCCTTCTTTTGAGTGTGTGCATGTGCGTGTGTGTGTGTCTGCGCCGCACGGCATGTGGGATCTTAGTTCCCCACCAGGGATCGAACCTGTGCCCCCTCCATTGGAAGTGACGAGTCTTAACCACTGGACCACCAGGGAAGTCAAAGTACATACAAAATATGTACTTTGTAACCTTGTACATACAAAGTACAAGGTTAAATGTCTTTAAACCTTAAACTAGTTGTTGCAGATACTAAGAATCATTAAAGCTTATTTTGAGAAGAGTAAGTTTAAAAAGACATTTTATAACTTTGAGGAGGTTAGAAGTACTTTTTAATTGAGCTTACTCTGTGTTTCTCATCTTCTGTCTTAAGATATGAAAGGACTCAGGGTCTATTCCTTATATATTTTGATTTGATGGCAACCATATATCAGTGGTAAGTGGAGACTGGATTTTTGCAGCCTGCTTCACCTATGGAGTTTTACTAAGAACTGAGTCTGTCACTTCAGCAACATTTCCAGGGAAATATCTTTCTTCCACTGGTTCTTGGTAGACAACTCCACCAAGCCTATAGCCTGCCTAATAAATATTCTTTGCAAGGAAGAACATCAGAGATAGAACTTAGAGCTGGTACTCAGAAAAGCTATGCCTTCTTAAAGTCTCACTATCAGGAATCTCTGGTAGAGCAACTTTGGGTAAGTAATAAAGCAGAGATCTGGACTTTGACCTTGAGCAGCAAAGAGAACCGCAGTGTAATGGATTGCACACCCAGCAGCCCCACACCTTCCTCCTCGACAGTGGACAGGGGCTCCCCGTGTGAGCTTTCCCAGCAGAATTCCAGCTCCCACTCCAAGAAGTCTCAATTGTTAAGAACCCTCCTCACACCCATAAGAACAAACTCATAAAAAAGAAAAAATGGTTATCTAAAGAAAGCTCATAAAGCATTGGGGCAAAGTCATGGTTTTTGTACTTGTATGTTCGTATCTATGAAAACAGCTATAAATTACCCTTAAACTTGATCATTAGAATTTTTAGATCCTGTTATGTCATCTGTGGCACATTTCCTTTGGGCAGAATCTTCAAGATGATCTAGAAAAACAGGAAAAGAGCTTACAGAAATTTGGCTCCATCACCAACCAACTGTTAAAAGAGAGTCACCCGCCTGTGACAGAAACTCTTACCGATACACTAAAAGAAGTCAATATGAGGTATGGGACGTGCCGGTTTTACACTGTTGCTCATTATTCATATCACGATCTTATTATAAATAACAATACAATTAGAACACTGGCATTTTGAATTTGAGTTTTATAGGTTCTATTCTATTAATGTTTTCATTTTCACAAAATGAACTCAAGGATAAGTAAATGTAGTGGAGATATTTAGAAAGGAATTAGAACTGCAGTATACCCCAAGATTGACCTCATCTCTACTACCTACCCTTGAAATATGACAGTGAAATGTTACTTTTTATTACGTTCGATAGAAATGAGACATCTGCATTATTTCCATATTCACATGAACCAGGATCATGAAAAATAAAATAGTAAATAACAGCATTTAGTGAGAGGTGGGAATCAGCCCATGAGTGTTGCTATCGTTTCCAGATGGAATCACTTGCTGGAAGAGATTGCAGAGCAGCTGCACGCCAGCAAGGCCCTACTTCAGCTTTGGCAGAGATACAACGACTACTCCAAACAGTGTGCTGCTACAGTTCAACAGCAGGAGGGTCGAACCAATGAGCTCTTGAAGGCAGCCACTGACAGGGACATCGCGGACGACGAAGTTGCCACATGGATTCAAGATTGCAACGTATGTTCAGGAACTATCGCGTGTTACCAACTTGTCAAGCTGAGACTTCTCAAGTTTAGCAGGGCTGGTGCTGCTGTGTTTAAGCTTTTGTTATGTCTCTATGTGAGACAACTATCCAAAAAGAATTGTTTCAAGTGTCAGAGAGGCTGCTAGGTTTTCAGAACACAGTTGCACATGTAACAGATTTAAGAGATCCCCTCCCGTTGTTTTATTTTTAAAGAGTTGTTTTCCCATTTTTCCTAATGGAATACAGTCCATGTGAAAGACTTAGGCTATCTGTTTTTACAGAGATGGTCAATATAAGAAATGACCGTATGAAGAGTAATGTTACATCTTTTAAAATTCCATTGTTCCAAGGTATTGTCCAGTGAGGTCCATTATCTCTTATGTAAGCATCAACATAATAATTTCTTCTAAGAGCTTAATGGTAGGAAGAGGTCTTTCTTTCCTGATTTATGGGTATACTTCTTTTTAATAGCTTTTTAATATTTCTCTTTTTCACTGCAGCTGCCAATAACCTACTTAAGGTTTTCAAGAGCAATTCTTCTCTCGTTTCACCTATCACATGCCTCTTACTATTTGTCCTTATTTGTCTCTATTTTAATGAATTTATTTCAAAGACCTTCTTATAAACTTTCCCAAATCAGTTATTAGAATTAGGCAATAAAAAGCACATAAATAAAAGTTTAACCCATTCTAAGACCTTCACATGAAAAATGAATAATCATTTTACAGCTAAAGTTTAAGATTTACAGTAAATTCTGTGCTTTTTGATTTCTCTTTCCACATAGTTTATCTGTATGAAATTTGTCATTTTCAATTTTCAGTCCTCCTTCGTTGAGTTATGCCTGTTCTAGAGTCTAGTGTTTGAGATGATTGCTGTGAATTTTCTGATCTCTCTGTCAGGGTTAAAGTTGCCCTTTGTTTTTCCCCTTCTCACTGTAGCCCCTGCGCGGGTGTAGCAGGCTCTGCTCTCTCTGTATCTGGTGGGGCACCAGCAACAGGTGGAAGGATCAGTCAGTTGTCATCCCTCAGAGGTAGATGGAAACGAGAAACAGGAAATTTCCACCAGCTTATTAATTTGGAGCATATAAAAGAGTCCCACAAAAAATGGAGGCGAGAGATATCACAGAAAAGAACGGAGATAGAGTCTACCCTTCCTGCCGCTCACCAGAGCCATAGCTAGGGTGCTACACCCACCAAGAGGGGAGGGTGTACTGTAACCACTAAAATCTGACCGCGCGTATAGTTCCTCTCTTGCGTGTATAGTATTAAGTCAAAAAAGGTAAAATGTAGCACTGGGTTTTCAATTTGATATCAATTACATGAAGAGGCAGGAAAAAACTGCCAAAATGTTTTCAGTTATTGGCTCTACTTGTAGATCATGTTTTTCCTTGTTTATATAAGTTTTTCTGCATTTCCCCAATGTCCTACAATGAACCCATGTAGCTTTTACGATAAGAATAGTACATTTTTTTAAATGTTCATACACATGCCTGGTTTTAAAAATGCAATTCAGTTCTTGATTTTTTTCCTTCAGGTGAAGGTTATGTAGTGTAATAATTTGACAAATAAGAAGTGAGTGTTTCTAATTGTTTATAATAAGGAGGACACTTAACATGTTGTTTCATGAGGGGCATGTTTTCATCTTCTGTAGGACCTGCTCAAAGGACTGGGGACAGTTAAGGATTCCCTTTTCGTTCTCCACGAGCTGGGAGAGCAACTCAAGCAACAAGTAGATGCCTCGGCAGCATCAGCCATTCAATCTGATCAAGTCTGTTTGAGTCAACACTTATGTGCCCTGGAACAGGCTCTTTGCAAACAGCAGACTGTGTTACAGGTACAGAGCTCACGTTCACCCGGTGTTATAAATTGGGCATTCTATAAAACCTGGGCATAAACACAGGAAAAGAAAAATTTTTCATCATTGAGGCAATGCCTCCTTCAAGACCAGAAAGTTAAAAACTAAACAAACTTGGAAGTTCCAATGGGGTCAAGGGAACGTGGGAGTCTTGCACTTTTCTCTACAATGTACTTTTGCCCCCAAATCAGTGCTTCCTTCCACGTAAAATATGTTCAATTAATAGACATTAAGTGGCTTTAATGTTAAGAGTCATGTTTACCTGACAAGTTTTTGCAAGAATCAGAAGTTTGATAATGTAAAAAATAACTTTAATTGGTTAATTAATGGTACGTAGAAGTAATTCTAAGTGTTTAGCAAACTATATAAATAAAAAGAAGAAAATTTAAATTATTGTAGCCTTGTCTTTTTAGGAATGGCATCTTGGGAATGGGAATTTGGCACAAGAATATGAAAGATAATTTTAATATCCACTTGCCCTTTCACTAGATTTCTAAATACCAGTTTTCTTTTGTGAAAAAAAGGCTGGAGTTCTTGACTATGAAACCTTTACCAAGAGTTTAGAAGCTTTGGAAGCCTGGATAGTAGAAGCTGAAGAAATACTACAAGGGCAGGACCCTAGCCACTCGTCTGACCTCTCGACCATCCAGGAAAGGATGGAGGAACTTAAGGTAAGTGTGTTCAAATCCTCGTCCCAGATCTTCTATCTTCAAAATCCTAAAGAAAACTCAAAACTCCTGACATACACCTACTTTTTGTTCCCAAGGAAACTCTTGCCAGCTCTGCTTTCCTCTTCTCTTGAGAGGAGTGATGGCACTGAGCTCAAGCTGATCTCGTGGTCCGTGTTGGGAGACCCCCAGGAGCAGAGCTAAGATCCACCTCACTCCTTCTCCTGCCTCTGGTCCCTCCCTGCGCCCAATCCATCACCTCCTTCATAGCTCTTGAACCTCGCATGTCCATCACTACCATCATCCACTCCTACTTTACGCTGTCCGACCTTGCTCAGGGGCCAAGGCCACAGCCTCAGCCTCTGTGGACCTCTTTGCAGCAACCTCTCTCCCTCCAACCTATAGCTGCCAGAATGATCTTTTTCTGTTTTCTTTTTTTTTTTGCGCGGGCCTCTCACCGTCGCGGCCTCTTCCGCTGCGGAGCACAGGCTCCAGACGCGCAGGCTCAGCGGCCATGGCTCACGGGCCCAGCCGCTTCTCGGCATGTGGGATCTTCCCGGACTGGGGCACGAACCCGTGTCCCCTGCGTCGGCAGGCGGACTCTCAACTACTGTGCCACCAGGGAAGCCCAATCTTTTTCTTTTAAAAGGTTTTACTTAATCATGAACGACTTTACAGTATATAAAATAACACAATAGACATGCACATTTTATTACTATTATCCCTCTGCTTAAAACCCTCCATGGCTTCCCACTGCTCTCAGGATAAAGATCTGTGTGAAGTATCAAGGCCAGCAATAGCCGGCTTCCACCTCCCTAAGGGTCTCACCTTCACCACCGTCTGTCTCCTTCTCCAGGCACTTGGGAGCTGCAGTGCTTCCCGGCGTCTGTGTGTAAGATGCCCATCCCCCGCTTTCTGAAATCCGTTCCTTGTCCCCAAAAGGCATCAACTCCTGGTCATTTTATTCAGGGTCACTCTCAGAAAGCCTCCCCTTCTGTCCATGGTCAGGCCCCCCAGCGACACAGTTTCATAGCCCAGTGTTATTTTTCTTCAGACTTTCATCGTACCATCCAGGGATGTTCATGTGATAGGTGACTGCTGTTCTCTCTGCTATTGGAATAGTGTCTTACTCTTTCTGAGCACCAGGAGAGGGACCGTGGCATGTGAGTTTTGTTCACTGCTGATGTCCACCCGTGGAAATTCTGCCATCTAATAGTTTGCTTTTGGCTTCGACAGTTGGCAAGATTTATTCTCTCTTCAGGGTTATGAGCCTTTTACAGAGCACGCCAAGTGGACACACACAGCCAGAGGTGTCCTGACCTTTTCTCCTGCCTGTAGCCGATTTCCTAGATGGAGTTACGAATGCCCACAGAACCAGGACAGGCAGCTTTGTCCTGTGTGTGAAGGGAGGAAAGCGATCTGAAAGCATACACTGCTTTCTCAGTTGAGTCTCACTAACTTTGGGGTTGGGATCAAGGACCTAAAACTGAAGCTCTTAAGATAATGGGTGGTGATTTTGGAGCTCGGGTGGGATTGTGTTCCATCCAAGGAGAACCCAACAAGTCGTGTTTACCTGGCTCTACCACTTACTAGCTGGGTGGCCTTGAGCAATTTACTTAGTGTCTGTGCCTCTTCTTCCTCATTGTAAATTGGGAATAGTAGTGGTTCTTACCTTATGGGATTGTTTTGAGGATAAAATGAGTTATTACCTGTAAAGCTCTTATAACAATGCTTGGTTCATATGTGCTCAATAAATGTTAGTTAGCTATTACTATTATAACTAATATTATTATTAAATAATAAAGGAGCAGACTAACATGGATAAATGAAATATAAAGGGTAAGAAATAAGTCCTTTCAGTCATCAGCACAATTTTCATCCTTTATCAGTTCAAGCAAGAATTACTGGGCTTCCCTGGTGGCGCAGTGGTTGAGAGTCCGCCTGCCGATGCAGGGGACACGGGTTCGTGCCCCGGTCCGGGAGGATCCCACATGCAGCGGAGCGGCTGGGCCCGTGAGCCATGGCCGCTGAGCCTGCGCGTCCGGAGGCTGTGCTCCGCAACGGGAGAGGCCACGGCAGTGAGAGGCCCGCGTACTGCAAAAAAAAAAAAAGGAATTACTTATGAGTAAATAAATCAAGTAAATAATACACGTAAACTATTAAATGTTCAATAAGGGATAGTGAGTAGCTATAGCAGCAACAGCAGCAGCAGCAGTGGAAGCTGATGAGGAGATGCAGCTTTGCTTCCTTTGCAGCACTGGAGATTGCGAGGGGGTGGGCTAGAAATGCAGAGGAGACCAAAGACCAGCTTCTTCCTGAAATCAGAAGATCGCGCTGCACTTTTGAAAGAGCTCTGCCTTTTCTGACCATGGTGCTAAATCTAGTTTTGCATCTTGCTTTCAGGGACAGATGCTAAAATTCAGCAGCATGGTCCCAGATTTAGACCGGCTAAATGAGCTTGGATACAGGTTGCCCCTAAATGATAAAGAAATCAAAAGGATGCAGAATCTGAACCGGCACTGGTCTCTGATCTCCACCCAGACTACAGAAAGATTCAGGTAGAGTAACCCAGAGATGTCTTGGCCACTCTGAAATATCAGTAGAAATAATAAGTTCATGATTTGTGTATATTTATAAATTCTAGATCTTTCCAATGTTATTCACACAATTTGAACTAAAAGTGAGAAACTCAAAATGTGAAGTGATTTCCCATGTTTAATGTACTGAATATTGTTTCAATCAAAAAATAAAACTTGTATATAAGAATATATTAAAGATACATAATTTTGTCATTTAAATTTCTTTTCTTCAATTTTCTTTTTATTTTTCACAAAATTTTACTACCTAACATGAAAGCTTTGTGGAGGTCAAATTAGAATTGGAACAGAGAATGTTTAATCTAGTTTTATATGCTGAAGGTATAAGAAAAAAGCAACAGCATCACCATTATTCATTTTCCTTCTTCTGTCAGTAAGTTACAGTCATTTTTGCTACAACATCAAACTTTCTTGGAAAAATGTGAAACATGGATGGAATTCCTAGTTCAAACAGAACAGAAGTTAGCAGTAGAGATTTCAGGCAATTATCAGCCTCTTTTGGAGCAGCAGAGAGCACATGAGGTAAGTTATGCCAGTACATTTTTGGGTGATAAAATTGTTTTAGGCCTTGTAAGATGCTGCAAAATGCCATGTGGAAGAATGAAAGTCCTATAATGTGTGCTGAATCTGCTCAAATGCATGCGATGTTTTTGCCTTCTTTCTTAAGCTTGAAGTTTCGATATCTTAATCACAAAAATGCAGTCCAGTCTTTATTCCATAGTTGGTTATAAGCATGGGGCAGGCCAGTACCCTGCAAGGTATGGTGCCAGAATTGTGGTAAGATAATTTCCCAGTTGAATTACAGACTACACTAATATTGTCAAGGCTAGTTTCATTAAGAGATTATGCTTTGATCAAAAGTCTTTGATAAATAAAAATTGTGAGTTCTTTAAAAAACAGATACATATTTTATACTAGGAAATCAAACTACCAAATATCTCCAGGTGTGCCTCTTGATCAAATTGCATTATAATCATTTCTCAAGAAACATCGAGAAAGAATTAGATACAAAAACAAATTAATCGGGCTTCCCTGGTGGCGCAGTGGTTGAGAGTCCGCCTGCCGATGCAGGGGACGCGGGTTCGTGTCCCGGTCCGGGAAGATCCCACATGCCGTGGAGCGGCTGGGCCCGTGAGCCACGGCCACTGAGCCTGCGCGTCTGGGGCCTGTGCTCTGCAACGGGAGAGGCCACAACAGTGAGAGGCCCGCGTACCACAAAAAAAAAACAAAAACAATCAATTTGCAATTAGTCTCTATTTTGCTATTTACTGGTGTAACTAAGTTGCTCCCATGTTTATGAAATATACACAAATGGAGAGATAGGATGCAGCTAAAGCAGAGAAAAGCTTAATGCTGGACTTTAAAGAGAATGAAATTAATTTTAAGACATTTTGCTTAAATTTTTTAAAATAGAGAATTTAAATATGTGTAAGGGATTTTTAAGTCCAGTTTTATAGAGTTGACCAACAATGACGTAATATACAATGAATCAAAACTAAAATGAGACAGTACCTCACACACACTAGGATGGCTACAATGAAAAAGAAAACAAGTGTTGATGAGGGAATAGAGAAATTGGAATCCTCATACATTGCTGGTGGGAATGTAAAACGGTGAAGCTACTTTGGAAGACAATTTGGGAGCTCCTTAAAGTGTTCAACATAGAATGACCATGTGACCCAGTAATTCCACTCCTAGGTATACACCCAAGAGAAAGGAAAACATATGTCCATACAAAAGCTTGTACCAGAATTTTGTTCATTGCAGCATTATTCATAATAGCCCAAAAGTGGAGGTGACCCAGATACCCACTAACTGATGATGAATACAATAAAATGTGGTCTATCCATTTAATGGAATACTATCCAGCAGTAAAAAGGAACACAGTACTCATACATACTGCAGCATGGGTCAACCTTGAAAACGTTATGCTAAGAGGAAAGAAGCCAGTCACAAAAGACAGTAGATGACCTGATCTCATTTATATGAAACAGCCAGAGTAGGTAAATCCACAGAGATCAGTGGCTACCTAGGGCTGGGGGGATTGAAAGGAGATGGGGAGTGATTGCTAATGAGTATGGAGCTTTTGGGGGGAGTTATGGCAATAGTCTAAAATTGATTGTGGTGATGGTTGTATAACTCTGGAAATATAATAAAAATCATTAAATCGTAAATAGGTGAATTGTATGATATAGAATTCTATCTCAATAAAGCTGTATAAAAAACAGTGAATATCTGAAAGATTTTCTCTTGAGCTTTTTTAGTAGTGAAACAATTTTTTTTTTTTTTTGTGGCACGTGGGCCTCTCACTGTTGTGGCCTCTCCCGTCACGGAGCACAGGCTCCGGAAGTGCAGGCTCAGTGGCCATGGCTCGTGGCCCCAGCCTCTCTGTGGCATGTGGGATCTTCCCGGACCGGGGCACGAACCCGTGTCCCCTGCATCGGCAGGCAGACTCTCAACCACTGCGCCACCAGGGAAGCCCTAGTAGTGAAACAATTTTATTAACTGAGTTAAATTGAAAAACAGTGAGTTTATGAAAAGGGTGGATTTTTTTCCATTCTTCAACTTTTTAAAAGGTCTTAAGTGATTCTCTGTCTGAAAATGGACCATATTCTGCATATTAAAAAAAAAAACAATACAAATTATGTGTTAACTAACTTTATTAGGTGATTTTGAAAGGAAGAAGGGAAACATAATTCTACTTTTAGTCACTTAGTTTTAGTAAACAAAAACTAAACTGTATCTTTAAGTTTATCTTAATTGATGGTTTAAAAATATTCTTACATTGCAGGTTTTCATATACAACCTGATTCAGCTGGAAATATTTTTCATAGTCTCGCTTGAACCAGAATTTTTGGAAAGTTATTGGAGAACTGGTCACTAAAATTAGGAACTCTAAATTATGTTTTTCTTTTTTAAAAATAACAGTTGTTTCAAGCAGAGATGTTCAGTCGTCAGCAGATTTTACACTCGATCATTGTTGATGGACAGCATCTTCTAGAACAAGGTCAAGTTGATGACAGGTAGGATCTTCGATATATTATGATGAAGAAAGGGTCCAGTAAATTAGCCATTTTCTTTTGAATGAGCAGGTTAGAGGGCATAGAGCCCATCTTCCTAAGGCAATTGTACTGGAGAGGAGCCTCAGAAATGGGAGGAAAGACTTGTCTGAATCTCTGAAGTGACTAAGTATTGAATCCTTTTAAAGAAGTGCTATTATATTACATGAAGGACATAGAGTAATTGGAAATCACCTAGCCAACCTTCACTCGTTGTCTGTAGGGGACTAGAATTAATGAATAGATCAGAATGAATTGTGTCAAGGATGTATCAGTGGTTTGTCAACAGATGCTTCTGATGTTCTCATATGATAACAGAAATTTTATTCCTCAGAGGAGCATAGAGATCACTAGACCATCTCTCTTGTTTACAAATGAAAACTTGAGGCCCAGAAATGTGAACTGATTTGACCAAGGTCACATAGCTAAGTAGCAATAGCATCAAGCCTACCACTCGTGTACCTTGTCTTTAGTCAGGACCAGCCAGGTTTCCTATACCACGATAATACCTCCACATTTGAAAATGGTTTGCTGACTTAAGTCAGATTACACCCACCCTGAAACCCTGCTTCCCCTTTATTACTTAGCAGATTATCTCTGTATTAAAAATGCAGAGGGAAAATCTAGCTCTTCTTTAGATTTATGGCGTATGAATTGGCAATTTCGTCCTATATTTACATTTCCTAGTAACAGTGTTTACTCTACCCCATGACTTTCTGTGGTGATATTTGGCATACAAACCTCACTTATTTTATCACATATGTATGTCTTTTCCATATTTAGAACAGTAGTTGTGATTATAATTAACTTAGTTTTTTTTTCCAAAAAAATAGAAAATAAGTCATTATTTTTATTAAGAGCTTTTTTTTTAAAGTTTTGGAAACAATTTCAGTTTTAAGTGGATGTTTCTTTGGAAGTACATGAAAGATTTTCATGATTAAGCTTGGAACAACAAAATGTGATGCCATATTTATTCTATCCTAAGGAAGCCAAACTTAAATGTGAGCTTTACTAAGAATTTAAGGCCTTCAAAATAAGACACATTCAAGTGCAATTAACTTATCTTTTGCTTTATCCTCCCTACTCTGTAACAATATTATAAAAGCTTGAGTCATTAAGGAAAATAAAATGTAAAATTCATGCTCAAGCCAACATCTATTAAATTTTAAATGTTAGCAGGGAAAAACACCAAAGAGATGAAAATGGGAGGATGGGAACCAAGGGTAACTTTGAAAGTTGCAAGTGAAAAAAATTACAGATGAGAGCCTGTTGACAAATAGGAAGGTCCTAGATTACAAATGTATTGCGTTTTAAAAGTTCGTGTATACGTTTTGTTTTTGAAAGTTCAAGTTCAGCATTGAGCCCAGTGTCATGTTTTGAGTCGTTCTTCATGCTGACAGATAGCTCAGAGCAGCTTGGTTCTACAAAGTGAGGACGGAGGCTCCAAAGAGACCCTGGATGGCTAGCTGATAGTGAAGCAATATATAGGGTTCTCTTCTCCAAGCCCTGGAGTTAGATGTTTTCAGAGATGATAGCTGCTTGTAACTTTTAGGGAAGTCTCATGAACCTAATTCATCATATTTGGTTCTACTGAAATTAGATTATAAATATCAGAATTTCCTCTCAAAACCAGAAGCACTTAATGACACATTTGGTTACAAAATCAAAGTTTATAGTGGCCCTCGATAATAAGAGGTATGAAGAATATAGGAGCCCAGGACAGTAAATCCAACTCAGAGCAGAAGCCCCCCACAGGAGGGAAGAAAAGCAAGACTAGTAACATAGAGAATGAGCGAGTAATGTTACACTTTAGTACTAAAATGTGTGAATGACACTGTAATCTACAAAGACACTCATTCTATGTGATCCTGGACAAACCAGTTCTAAAGCCACAGTTGGATGTTAAGGAAAACATAATAAAAAACTACCAACATTTTTTAAAGGTAGTAAACAGAGGTAGGAAGAACCAACTACAAGATCTGAGATGAGTTAGCCTGAAATTGAGAAAGCGTAAATAAAATTTAATATCTCTAAGTATATGCACAACCTTTATTGAGAAGATGATGACTAGATAGTTTTCATTTTGCTAAGAACAAGTGAAGTGGGCTTAAAACGTTAGAAGGGATGATTTAGATGAGTTTGTGAAATCTGCTAAAGATTAGGACTGTCTACTGCGAGGGAATACTGAGAGTTTATGGAGTACAGTTTTTAAAAATATTTTTACGTAACATAGTTTTATTTAAATGGTTTATGATTCCAGCTAAAGTAACCCAGTCTTGTTCATCCCAAGTGACTTATAACTGTAGCTGAAGACAGAGGTTGTAAATAAGCTGGGCCCCTCCTTTCCTGCTGTTGCGTACACAGGATGCTGCCACGTGCTGCATACATTGCTACAGGCACGTTCAGGGGGCCGTTCGCATCGTAGCTGCTGCCCTACACTCTGTTCCCTCTCATGCACTCTGAGAGAGGGTAAATGACAGTTGACCTTACAGATATGTCTTCCACCTGTGCTAAGATGTGAACACACTCACCATTTGCAAACACTGATAGCTTAACTGTTATTAATTTTTTAAATTACTTTCAGTAGACCTGATAACAGATCGTGGCATGATATATGAAAACCTCTGCCCTAGATCAGTGATCTCTTAGGGCTTAGGGTCATCAAGTATGTATGTATGTATATATGTGTGTATGTGTGTATGTGTGTATCGGTTGATCATGTAACTACATCCAGGATAACGGTGGTTTTCCTTATGTAATTATTTCTTCACCAGGGATGAGTTCAACCTCAAGTTGACCCTTCTCAGTAATCAGTGGCAGGGGGTGATACGCAGAGCCCAGCAGAGGCGGGGCATCATTGACAGCCAGATCCGCCAGTGGCAGCGTTATCAGGAGATGGCGGAAAAGCTTCGGAAGTGGTTGGTTGAAGTGTCCTATCTCCCCGTGAGTGGTCTCGGAAGTGTCCCAATACCACTGCAGCAAGCAAGGACCCTCTTTGATGAAGTGCAGGTAAGGTGCAAAACAGGCGGTTTTTAAACCTCTTCTGCATTTCCGCTGCACACTTTACCCTGGCCTCGGTTCCTCAGAAGGACATTAGAGTGACACTGGAATGAGGACAAGCATTGTTCTCAAATGTCAACAGAAATATATAAAATGATGGCATTACAAAGTCCATATTTAACAATGAAAGTAGGGCGAGTCCCAGCCTCTCACAAAGACTGGCTCCGTTTCACCCACCAAGGCCTCCCAGCAGCTCCGTGAATCCCAGCGTGGATGGAAAGGCAATGACAAGGAAAGGAAAACTTTGCACTGATTATACATGTTTCACTCATGAGCAGTTTAACTGAAGTATTCCAGAAAAGATGAAAGACTCAGTCCTGTGTGAGCTGTTTGTCCATTCCCCTTGCTTTCCCCAGCCTGGGAGTTTGGGAGTCCATCCTCTTAGATGGAAACCACCACTCCCTCTCATCAGTCCCTCCCAGTATATTTCACAGGCTCCTCTTGTTTTGAAGGTCACTGTTCTCTGCTTCCTTTCTCCTCCTTGCTTCTCTGGGAAACCTCATCTGTACACGTGGCTTCCACTACTCCCTACCAGCAGAGAAGGGTCAAGTTGGTATCTTCTGGTCACGTTCACCTCCTGAGCCTCCAACTCATGTATTCAACCCCCTTTTAGCTTTATATCTATGTGTATCACAGACATAATATACTCCATGGTTCCAGTAGAGCCTGTGATCTCTGGATCAACCATTCTCCACCAGTCCATTCCACGTGTCCAAACTGAGGAAACATCACCGGCTATCTGGTCTATCAGTCAGCAACCCAGAGCCATTCTAGAGCTATACTCTTCATTTTATCTCCCTCCCCATATCTTATATCCCTCAAGTCTCCATCCCTACTGCCACTCCCTTAGATTAGGTGCTCATGGTTTCTTGCCTAGATAGACAATAGCTTCCTAACCTGTCTTAGAGTATCCAATATATGGCCTTCCATTCCATTTTCTACCCCACCACTTAATACTCTTCCATGAATCTCAGTCACTTTTACTATAAAAACCAAATTCCTGTGCAAGGTGTGGTCTGGCGTCATCTTCTCCCACTCTCTTACGGGAATCCTATATTCCAGCCACTGAAAACTAAGTCCAGTGTCCTGAATTCGTCATATTTATCCTGTATAGCAGATTTGCCCACCCTATTTCTCTGTGTGGAAGATGCCTTCCCCCTGAGTCCTGGCTCTCATCACAGCAGATCCTTCTTAATCTGGTTGTGTTCCTGTGTCTTTCAAGACTCGTGAAGGCTTCACCATTTGAAGAAGCCTCCCTGTGCACCCAGCGTGGGTCAGATGTCCCTCTGTGCCCCTGTGCATCAGTCTCATAGAGCAGTTTTCCTATTGCATCGTGATTGCGTTTAACTTGGGAGCAGAAACTAAGCTTTCTGTGTGGAATTCTCATTTCTTTATACATTGCTTCACTCAGGCCCAAAGTACTGGGTCAGTAAAGCTTTTTGGAAAAAAGAGGGCATGTTATGTTTGCAAAATTTTAGGATTATTTAAAAATACTTCTAATGGGGAAATGGTAAAGAGAAGGATGAGAAAGTAAAAATCTACGGTTTCTTTCAGTTCAAAGAAAAAGTGTTCCTGCGACAGCAAGGCAGCTACATCCTCACCGTGGAGGCTGGCAAACAGCTCCTGCTTTCTGCCGACGGTGCAGCTGAGGCTGCCTTGCAGGCTGAACTCGCTGAAATCCAAGAGAGATGGAGATCAGCCAGTGTGCATCTGGAGGAGCAGAAGAAAAAACTGGCCTTCTTGTTGCAGGTAAGTTCGGCTCTTTCCTCCCATAGGCCTAATGCAGTTTAAAAAGCCCTTTATTACTCAGCCATAAAAAGAAACAAAATTGAGTTATTTGCAGTGAGGTGGATGGACCTAGAGTCTGTCATACAGAGTGAAGTAAGTCAGAAAGAGAAAAACAAATACCATATGCTGACACATACATATGGAATCTAAAAAAAAAAAAAAATGGTCTGAAGAACCTAGGAGCAGGACAGGAATAAAAATACAGATGTAGAGGATGGACTTGAGGACACGGGGAGAGGGAAGGGTAAGTTGGGACGAAGTGAGAGAGTGGAATGGGCATATATATACACTACCAAACGTAAAATAGATAGCTAGTGGGAAGCAGCTTCACGGCACAGGGAGATCAGCTCGGTGCTTTGTGACCACCTAGAGGGGTGGGATAGGGAGGGAGGGAGGGAGACACAAGAGGGAGGAGATACGGGGATATATGTATATGTATAGCCGATTCACTTTGTTATAAAACAGAACCTAACACACCATTGTAAAGCAATTATACTCCAATAAAGATGTTAAAAAAAAAGCCCTTTTAATAGTTGTGCTGCTTCCTCAACGTTGTTATCCTGCAAATCAAATAATGCAGATCATTACGTCAGACCCTGCAGTATTTTGATCCCCTGTGTCCTGTTTAGGACGTTGTCCTGTCTTGCATGAACTAGAAAAGTTGCCCAATTTTCAGCAGGTGGTCTTTCAGGAAAATCCCCCAACAAAGTCGTTTTAAGTCTAGTAAGACCATCCAAGCAATGAATTCTGATTCATGGCCAGTGCTCAGCCAGAAGCCATGAGATGACTTTATAAATCTAGACAAGAATGCAAAGAGTAGATTCCACTCCCTAATCTAAGACTCTAAAGTGGTTTTCAAGATTGATGTCTCTTCTTTTATAGCAGGGAAAAACCTATCCAAGAAGATACTCTTGATTTGATCTTAGCTTATCCAAGCAAGTTGCTATGAGATAAAATCTCCAGGAGGTATATTAAACCTTTAGTTGGATACAGATAGCAGGCTGATTACACAGCAAGGTTAGGGAAATGTAGGTTCAGCAGACCTCCCACAGTATGCTTTTCTCCCTCGCTTTCCAATTCCTTGCATAAGACACGATGAAAGCAGCAGTTGAATTAAGGCATAGACTCTAAACTCAAATAAACCCAAGTTAAAACCATTAAGAAACCAAGTAACCTGGTTAACTCAACCTATCAAAGCCTCAATTTCCTCATCTGTAGAGTGGGTATGACTACATCTCTTTCATAGGGCATTGTGAGGTTTTAATGAAATAATGGAAACAAATCATGTATCAAAGTACCTGGTACATACTGAGTACTCAGTAAATGATGGTAATTATTATTGTTTAGATTATTCTCATTTTGAAATTGAACATGACTAAATACTGAAGTTTTATATATGTTGATAATCACCAACACTTCAATAAGATTATTAAATTTGGACTGTCACTTTTTGGATCAAAGGTAATAACTAAAGCTAATGAAACACATTTTGCTTTTTTTAATGCTTAAAGTATGCACATTCATTGGGTTATTCTACTGAATTTTCTTTAATATATGGGGATATATGTATACATGTGGCTGATTCACTTTGTTGTACGGTGGAAACTAGCACAGCATTGTAAGGCAATTATACTCCAATAAAGATGTCAAAAAAAATAAAATGCTGAAAAAAATAATATATCACCTTCTGTGTAGGAAGCAATCAATCAGAAATGCCACCCAACATATGTTAGAGAACGAACCATTTTTGCACACAGCACAATTCATCAGTAATCCGACATGCCTGATTCTTTCTTCTTCTTTTTTTGCTTTCAGGAAAGGATTAAAAACATTGTAAATCATTCTGCAGAGAACATGTTAATCATATCTTTTTCTTTATTTGTGATTGACGTTTGGACACGTTTCTAAGACTTAATAAGGCGAGATGGCTGAGTCACTACATTTGCTTTTCTTGTTAGTCTATTTGTTGGTGTATAAAACATCCACTTTGATAGATGTTTGCAGACCGTAACATTTAGTTGTTTCCTTATAATTCATGTAGTAAAAAAGACTTGGTTATAGCTTCAGAATCTAAGCCATCCTGGAAAGGGGAATCCCTGTTCTCTTGTTAAAGTTTTATTTTCTTTTGGATCATACACTGGATCCTGTTTGCCTAAAAAGGAATTTATGGAGCTAAATTCTAATGTTTATACAGCCTTGTTTTACTGTATCTTTTCACCGTAGCTATAAAGCTTACATATTTTTAGCTTTTAATTAAATGCTGAGTAAATATGCCAAAAACAGTCATTATAATTCTATGCCTTGCATGTTTACCCGCTTCACTATTGCCTCTTACTTTCGTTAGGAAGAATAAAAAGCTGACCTTTTCTCTTTTAGATCAATGAACATTTCTTGCCTGCGTGTTCAGAGATTTCAGTGTGTGATGATTTAATTGAGATGTTGTTCAGTTTAAGCAAAAGAGGATCTTTTGTCTACCCTCACTGTGCTTAGCGTTGATGAACTAAGTGTAGCCTGGGAACACCGAGATCTTTTTTTTGTTTGTTTTTGTTTTTGCGGTACACGGGCCTCTCACTGTTGTGGCCTCTCCCGTTGCGGAGCACAGGCTCCGGACGCACAGGCTCAGCGGCCATGGCTCACGGGCCCAGCCGCTCCGCGGCATGTGGGATCTTCCCGGACCGGGGCACGAACCTGTGTCCCCTGCATCAGCAGGCGGACTCTCAACCACTGCGCCACCAGGGAAGCCCCCGAGATCTTTTACTAAAGCAGAATTGGAACAAATCTGTCCAAAATAGACATTTGGGGCTTTTGTTTTTGGGGTCTTGTTTTTGTTCTTTCTGGTGAATGGGAAGAGGGAATGAGGTTATGTACTCTAGGAAATTCCTCGAAGGAATTTTAAAGAGAAATGAGAACTTTGGGCCAAACTCTCAGTTTATTTAGAAACCAAAAGACATTATGAGCAGGGAGACACTGTAGCCAGCCCTTCTTAAAGAAGACAGTTGTAATAGCATCGTGCGTTGCTGTGCTGAAAATAAGGCATCGGGAGAGAAGATAGGAAGAGCCGAGACAGGAAAAGACCAGTGACGAAAGATGATGAAAGGGAAAATGTGAAGGGAAATGCAGCAGGATTTGGCTCCAGGCTAACTACTAAAAGCAACTCAAGTTGTCTCTCTTTGGAGCTCAGTAATTTAAGTTGAAGGGATGGTTGCTGGGGAGGGGGAGGCCAGGAATGGGAGGTATTGGACAGAATGAAGGAGATTTGTTTAGTTGAATTTAATTGGCCCTGAGACACCAGATGTGGGCTCATTTGTAGATAGGCTGCTGTAAGGAATAAAGTCTCCATCATGGTTCCTCGCATTTTTTTCTTTTCTTTTTTAATTACTTAAGAAACACATGTGTCTGAAAAAGATGTAGATAATAATTGAAGCATAGAGAGTAAAAAATGAAATTTCCCCTACACCACCACCCAAATCCTAGAATCTTCCCCAGAAGGAACGCTTGTTACCTTTGGCGTGTAATCTTCCAAAACACAAGCACATCATGTATGTTTTCTTTTGTCAGTACCTAGGGATCTCCACATTCCACACCACCATTCTATCCTTCAGAACACTTACCAGTAGCTGGCGTATAAGGTGTACATTTAAAAAATTGTGCATTATTTTTCTTCCTCTACTTTTTTTCTTTGGATAGGTTTTATGTTTTACACATTTAGCCCTTTGTTGCATATGTTTTGGTACCATCAAGAGAAAGCCGGTCAAATGCCATGCTTTTTAGAGTTATATGTTTCTGCTTCTGTAACAATTCAAATCTAAGTGGCTCATACTGTTTATATATTGAATTGAATCAGAGTCAGGGTTATATTATTTTTACATTTCATGTCACTTCTCATACCTATATGTATTTTCACCCTGAAAGAGATTTCATATCCTCTTTTCTATCCTTTAGAGTGCATTGAGATACTGTAGACATTAGTGCCATTATGGGTGGAGCTAGGAAAGAGGCAAAGTACTGTGTTCATACTCTCACCTCTGCAGATAGATTTGGATTCAAGTAACATTTTTGAGTACCCGTAATATTCTGGGTGTCTAGTACTTGGTGTCTTGGCCCCCATCGTTTCCTTTAATTCTTTAACACAATTATAGAGAGTTTGTGTATCATTTCAGTTTTCATAAGCAACACATAGTGCATTACCTGCTTGCAGTCACCCAGATGATGAGAACCGTCCAGTTTAGAACTCAGCTCTTCCCATGCTCCCCCCTGTAGCGTGAGTGTGGGCGCTTTCACAGTATTCATCAGTGTAACTTTAATTCTTTCTCTGGGAACTGAGAAGAGAGTTTTTCTTGTTTTCCAACTTCCTGCTCCTTAAAAATCCATGAAATTTCTTTTGCTTCCCATTATAGGACTGGGAAAAATGTGAGAACGGAATAGCTGATTCTCTGGAGAAACTACGAACCTTCAAAAAGAGACTCTCCCGACCTCTGCCAGATCACCACGACGGGCTCCACGTGGAGCAGATGCGTGGCAAGGTAAGTCGCTGGACTGAGCTTTTAACCGGCAACTACTTGTGCTTCCAGTATAATAACGCCTTTGAAAGCATGCTTCAGTCAAGCTCCTATGAATGTCTGCATGTAGGTGCAAGTTTCTGGTGTTTTGCATTAGGGCAGACAACTCTGGTGAAACTTGGTTGTTGATTTATTGCAGCCGATGAAATTATAGACTAGTTTATGGATTACCTTAAGTAAGTAAATGAAAATGTAAAACACAACATTAAAAGGTATTTAAAAACTAGGTTAAGAGCAATGAAGACAATCTTTTTAAAGTGTCCACACTGGAGAGTCATTCTAGAAGAGTCTAGTTCACAGAAAGAAGAGTGAGGCTCAGCAACCTGGAAATTCCGCAGCCGACGGCCCTTGGAGAAATACACGCTGCCCTCCAGGCTCTTTCCTGTAAGGAAAGTAGGGACTATGGGCTTCCCTGGTGGCGCAGTGGTTAAGAGTCCACCTGCCGATGCAGGGGACGCGGGTTTGTGCCCCGGTCCGGGAAGATCCCACATGCCGCAGAGCGGCTGGGCCCGTGAGCCATGGCCGCTGAGCCTGCGCGTCTGGAGCCTGTGCTCCGCAACGGGAGAGGCCACAGCGGTGAGAGGCCCACGTACCGCAAAAAAAAAAAAAAAAAAAAAAAAAAGTAGGGACTATAAGTAGCTGCTTTCAGTTACTGCATGGAGACACACAATCCTTCAGATGCTCAGGGCCCTAACTATTTAAAGGTTATGATCAACACTTCAAATGGCACTTGGAAGCAAATCAGAAGCTAATACAGACCCCTCCCTGCATGGGGAGCTCACTGCGACCAACATGATTTAGTGTCTGTAGGATTTGTTCCATGCACTCCTGTGTAGGCAAGTGGAGCGCCTGAATAGCAGTTCTCTGCTGAGCAGTATGCAGACAAAATCACAACTACCCTTAAAAATGCTTTTTTCCCCCCAGATGACATGTCCTCATGTTCTCCAAGTCATTTGCAAATTACTGCACTGGAGTAATTCCATTTAAAACTTCACACGGACTTAAATGATTTGGATTTTGATCAGGAGTTCTCTGCTTCTTTTTGGCTAAGAGGCTGTAAGCCTTTAAGAAAGATTAATTTTTAAAGAAGTCTGGAAATCATGAAAAGGGTGGATATAAGAAATTTTCTTCACTATTAAAATGTAAGGATGATCTTTGAAATTTGAAAGAAGCAGATTTAGGAAAATGAAAAGGTAGTATACTTTATGTCATGGATGGCAAGGGAGAGAAATACTATCTTGAGGTGTAAATTCAGCAGTATGCAAAGATTAAAAAGAATTTGTTTTAAGTCTGTGCCTGTGAATTTATGACAAATGATTAAAGAAAACTGTCAACGAGCAAGAATGAGAATTTACTGGGCTCCTCCTATATGCCAGTGGCTAACCAGTGTTATCTTAGTTGGCATGAACACAAGGTCATGAGCACAGTCTGCTATTCCCTTCTACAGATGTGAAAAGTGAGGCAGCTAGAAGTTCAGTAACTTTTCAAACTTAGTAAATATCAGGTTTTCCTGAACCCAAAGGCTATATTTTTACCACACAGATTCATCTAAAATAGAGTCTGTGAGTCTGAAACAGTTGGTTTCTGAAGGTGGTGTTTCTTTTTTAACCCATACACCAAATCTGATGTTTGAGTTGGGGGGCTGGGAGTTGAAAATTGGTATAAAAAGAGGAAAATCTTTACATTGATAGGACAATTTAATATGTCTATGGTTATAAGCAGAAATGCTGCATATTTAATACACCTGGATAGTTTGGTCTTTCAGCCAAATACTGTTACCATGGGACCTCATTTCCCAAAATACACGACAGTTACAAACACACCTGCTATTAAGTTTGGAGATTAGAAGGATGCATTTTGGTCCAGCTCTCTGCTACTCTTCCGCAAACCACCTTAGCAGCAAAACAAAGCAATTACCTAGAAAATTCAGGCTATAACCTAGTTTGCTTAAATTGCCTGAGAAGTTAGCCTCAGACGGTACCATTAATTGCCTTTGCCTTTGGAAACTTGTCTCCTGTATGAAGAGACAAAAAGAGAGGGGAAAAGCCATGGGAAATACTCTATTCATGTACAAAATTAGCTGGAATCTAAAAACGTCAACAGCTGGCAAAAAGCAAGAGCTGTACAAATTGTAAAACTAGCCATCTGTTCAAAGCATTGCAAAAACTATTGTCAACTCATTCAAATATTGGATTTTTCCCTTAAATCGTTCCCCAAAAGGAGAAAATACATATTTTTTCCAGTAACTTAAAGAAATCTCTTCTCCTGCAGAAAACATATTCAGTCCATTATTTTAAATTGAGTAATAACAGCAACTGATCCTTTCCGCTACTACATTGTAAACCTGTATCACAGAATGTAGCAACTGATAGTCCTTGAACATGAAAGTTAAATCTGGTAGTTTGGGTTTTTTTTTTTAATATTTCATTAACATGATCAGTCACTTGGGACAAAGGTAATGTTGGTTTAAAACTAAGGAAGATCAATGCAGTGATGAAACTTGAACTAGAAAAGACGATCAGAAAAGATCAATGAAATGGGAAATAGATTTCCATTTCCCATTAGGAAAGATTCTGCAAGCAACCTGGTATTATATAAGAAGAACTTGGCAAATTATCAGATTATGTAGGAAGCAAATAAAGTAGCTACCAAGTTGGATGTTCAAATAGAATGGGCTGGAAATGTAATGACATCAAGAGGGGATTCCGAATATACCTCAGAAACTGTTGATGATAGGTGCCCATGGGTATTCAAGTTTTGTGCTTTTTTTTAAATCTAGGAATTGGAAAATGCAGTTGGGAGCTGGACAGATGACCTGGCACGGCTGATGGTGCTGAAGGATGCTGTCTGTGCCTACATCAGTGCAGACGATATCTCCATCCTTAACGAACGCATGGAGCTTCTGCAAAGGCAGTGGGAAGAACTATGCCACCAGGTGAGACAAACTCTGGGCTCAGTATCCACTCAGAAAGGTAGAGAACTGGAAGATGATTTGGAATGTCTGTGGCTATGTCCACATTTGGATAGAGGAAGACACTGTGCTTATTATAAGAATGCTTCAGATTAAGACAATTATATCTTAACACTATATTTTAAATGCATCCAAACTGGCTTCTCTTGCCCTTTCTTTTACTGGCTGTCAAAATATTTTAAAGAGGAAATACAGTTTTGTGGTTCATAGATGTGGTTTTGCTAGGTGGATATTGGTGGTCTCTTTCTTACTTTAAATGTGAAAAAACAAGGTTTTATTTGCAGTCGTAGCTAATGCTGTGAGTGGTTTTGTACATTTAACATTTATTATTGCTGTTGATCTACCATAGTTGTTTCTTCATCATTCATGGGTGTATGGCATTTTTAGCCATACTTTATTTATTTAGTAAGTACGTTCTGTGTGCACAGTACCTTAAAAGAGATCCCAGATTGGGTTTTGATTTGGAAATGAAAGGGAAAGATTGCTGGAGTAGCAAGGAGAGGACATTTGAGGCAAAGAGGAATAATAGATAGGCCCGCAAGTGAAGAATAGCTCCGACTCATAGCCTCGAGATCATAGCCTCCAGGAAGCAGGAACCGTGTTCCTGCTGTCGTGTTCCTTCCTGTACCTCGATTGCCTTGTCTGGCACAAAATAGGTTATGATGCATATCTGTTAAGTGAATCATTCACGTTAATTATTGTGCATTTCACAAGCTACAGTAGATGTCCCTGCAAACTAAGGGCAGTGCGGATTGCAGAGAATAAAGGAAATGCTTGTTGAACTGGATAAATCTTGAATCGAGTGCTGAGATCAGAGTGGAAGGGACAGCTTGGTGTAGAGGGAGAAAGTGGATGTGCTAGACAAGGTTGCAGCTTGAAAAAGGCACAGGAGTAGAGCAGAGAGAGGACCTAGCTGCGGAAAAGCAGGTGTTGGAAGGATGAACTAGAGAAAAACTCTAGAGCACACTTGGTAAATGTGTGAACAGTTTCGTGTGTGTGTGTGTGTGTGTGTATTTGTGTGTGTGTGTGCTTTTTAAAAAAAATTGTAAGATGATTTTCATAAATATGTTAATGATTTGCATTCAAAATTAATTTAGCCACTTTCCCCAGAGTTCTATATTCTCAATGAACAGTGAGAAACTTACATGGAGTGTGGTGATGTTCATCACACTTTATTCTTTTCTGAGTTCTTCAATCCAAAATCAATACTATCCAGTAAATTAGTGTACACTTTTTGATGTAAAGATTTTATCATAGCATATATAAATGAAAGATGTTTGGTGGGTACAGATATTGGAAAATGCCCACAGCAATGTTCAGTTACCCTTGTGAGCCTTATTCATCTGTTTTTCTTAAAATTGGGAAAAGACTAGCACTACTTGCTGACTCAGTACTTTTTAGCATATTATGTGAAATGAATTAGACTAGATCCATTTCTCTAGCTAATTGATGTCTCTAAAGCTTTCAGAGAGATAACACCTTAGATATTGGCTTCCATCTCCTTCCCAAACCTACCATGAACTTCTCTATGCCAAGACCTTGCTCAGGCCATTGTTCCTGTCTAGACTTCCTGCCTAGACTATTCCTTCCTTTCTGATTTTCTAAACTATCCTCTTCTGTTGAATTCCAGTACCCTTGTGATGCCATTGTTTGAAATGCTCAGACCTCTGTTCCTCTGAATGCCCATTTCCCTTTTGGTCTATGCCATCATGTGACAGTGCCTTGTTCCTTTTTTCCTCTTCTCCTTCTTCTCCTCCTTTTTCTCCTTCTTCTTCTTTTTTAATGCCTATGACTTGAGTTCAAGATCATGAAGCCCTTGAGGACAAACCCTTTCTTTGCATCTCCAGTGCCTGAAACAGCTGAGTGTTTCTACTGTTGATTATTAAGACAAGACTTTAGGATATTATTTTATATCTTATGTTCCTCTAAATGTAAAATAACGACAAGGTTTCTGAATATTTAGGAGGGTAAGAAGATTATAATTATGTAATACTTTTTGATTTAGGGAAACTGATGCTATGTAAGAATGCCACCAGGTACAAAGGATACAAACTTCCAGTTACAAGATGAATAAGTTCCAGGGATCTAATGTACAGCATGGGGACTATTGTTAACAGACTGGATTATATATTTGAAAGTTGCTAAGAGAGTAGATCTTAAATGTTCTCACCACACAACATATAATGGTAATTATGTGAGGTGATAGAGATGTTAATTAACCTTGTGGTAATCATTTCACCATATATATGAATATCAAATCATCGTGTTGTACATCTTAAACTTACACGGTATTATACGTCACTTATATCTCACTAAAGCTAAAAAAGGAAAAAAGCAAAGAAAAGTTTACATGTTGTAAAATTGCTTACCAGACTTAAACATATCTAGGCGACAGTCTGTTTAGAAATACATTTTGAAAGCTTCTGTTGATCATATGACATGCTGTAAAGAGATTAATACCTTGCACCTGTGAGTAGACTAGACAAGTAAAAAAAAAAAAGAGGAAGCAGAAACATAGTGTTTCTAGAAACTTTCTATATTGAGTGTGTTAAGGCATGAAGCTAAAGCATACTTGTCTCACATTACTTCAGTCTAAACAGCATTATTTAAACCAGTGAGAGTTTAGTCACGTGATTCATACCAAAGGTGTCAGGGTATAATTGTAAGGAGAAATACAGACCAGTTACTACTTCTTGAGTTAGCGTTTCCGGAGAACTTCTGTCAAGTATGAAACCGCAAAAGGAAACGAGCTTGTGCCTATCTCATTTTCAAAGTTAAAAACGTTAGAGAAACATGGCATAATCCCTCTGTTAAAGACCAAGTAGTGCGTTCATGTTCCAATGGAAGCAGTCGGTCAGAGGTCTGGATTGATTGGGGCTGCAGGCAAGGAGGAGGCGGCCGCCCTGTTCATAAGCATCACAGACTAGAGGTAATGGAGAAAAGCATCCTGTCTTCAAATAGACTCACCAAATGGTTTGTTGTGCCTGTGTACAGCCGTGGCTTGTATTTGCTTTTAATTCCTGTTTTGGTTTGTAGAGCTGTGTGTAATTCCAGTTGAGATATAAATATATCATCATTATAATTGCTCGGTGTTCTTTCAAATTGTCACGGGAAAAATATCTGAAGCAGCAGAGGATGTGTTTCCTGTTCAGCTGCCTCACGCTCTGGGGGTTTTAGCTGGTGTTTGTCAGCTGTTGGCAGTGGAGTGCGTTTATACCCTTGAGAAAACGTAAACATGTGCTAAACCGATAAGTAATTTAAGGGTTTCCACTGAACTCAAAGACAGTGATGGTAAAGCTCACTTATCGTACAGCCTAAAAATTAGTTTTACAAACCAAAAGGAAAATTCGGTCCCCATTATTAATTTAAATCTTTTGAAAAGATTGGGGCACCAGTTTGTAACCAGAGCTTGTGGCCTACCTGTTTCTTCCTTCAACTGTTGCTCTACATAAGCAAATGAAATGAAAGCAACACTTGCATGGTATGTGAGAAAGACTAGAAATATATATTTAAGCTGCTTATTGAATACATGAGTGTCAGGAGAAAAACATATTAAAAACTCAAATGATGCCCTGTTGTCATATATAGTTAAGTAGACTGAACTTTTGTTAAGTCTTTAGGATATACTGGTCACTTTCTAAAATTATTTTCCTGTTTGAAGAATGTATTCTATTATGAGCTTACAGTATTCCGGTGCATAAGACAGTGCATGGCATATAGTAGACACATGTTTACTGCAAACCAGAAACATTTGTTTAATGAATTTTGGAACAAATGAAAGATTAATTTACAAATGACAAAAGTAAAGCTTAAGAAAGATGAGTAACCTTGCCCTGGTCATATCATTAGTAAGTGATGGAGATTGTTTTTGAACCTCATCTACCTCTGCATATTTGATCATAATGTTATATTGCAAAAACCTGTATCAAAGTGTATCAGAGATTCAAGCTTTGCTGCTGCTGGTCCTTTTTTTTTTTTTTTTTTTGGCCATGCCGCACAGCTTGCAGGATCTTAGTTCCCCAACCAGGGATTGAACCCCGGCCCTCGGCAGTGAAAGCGTGGCGTCTTTCCAGTCTAACCACTGGACCGCCAGGGAATCCCTTTGCTGGTTCTATTTGGTATTGATATAAACAAATGCCTCAAATTTGTCTGACCTCCTCTATCCCTGTCTCTGAAATCAGAGTAATACCTACCCCTCAAAGTAATAATATTTTTCTGTTATGTAGTCATCTTCCCTGCAGATGTTGTTGAGAGAAGCCCTAGAATTTATTCTTGCTGATGGCCAAGATTTGGGGGAAGAGGCAGAGAGGCGAAGCACATAGCAAGACTTGTTAGTCTGAAGTCTGGAAGGCAGGGGTTTCTAACCTTTGCATGGAACACAGTTGCTTCAGGCAGTTTCAACTATGAAAATATAGTTTCAGCTTGGACATCAATCGAAGCAGAATTTTAATACCAGCCTGACTCTGCTGCTCTGTGAATGAAAAAGAAAGTCACATCCACGAGAAAGTTCAAAATCTTAGCAGATCAGATGACACTCTGCTGTCAGAGATTGAGAGGAAAATGGTGCTGGACGGACTGTACTCTTCAGTGCTGTCTTGGTAGAGCTTAACGTAGGTGAAATTTGTCTCCAGAACTTTTAATCTCGTTTTCTTGGTATTTCACATTCCTGTCAACACCCACACCAAATAAATGCACTGTTGTTCTGTATTTTTCTGCCTCAAAGAAAGATTCATGGTAAACTGAATTATACTAATGGGGAAGTACTTAAATGGATTAACCAGTGTCACTCTACCCAGAGAAATTTTTATTTTAAAAGATCATATTAACTCAAAAGAGTGAATTTCTAATGGTGGCATTTCAAAAATTATGGCAGGTTATGGGGTTTGCCATCTAAGCAGCTCACTAAGCTTGGCCATGGTATAGGTATCCTGGGCTCATAGTCTAATTCCCAACACTTTTATTTTTTTTTGAGAGAGAACTTCTTCAGTATTTTTTAACCATTTTTTTAATTGAAGTATAGTTAATTTACAATGTTGTGTTAGTTTCAGGTGTACAGCAAAGTGATTCAGAATATATATGTATTCTTTTTCAGGTTCTTTTCCATTATTGGTTATTGCAAGATATTGATTATAGGTCTGTGTGCTATACAGTAGGTCCTTGTTGGTTATCTATTTTATGTATAGTAGTGTGTATATGTTAATCCCAACCTCCTAATTTATCCCGCCCCCCCCCACCCACTGTCCCCTTTGGTAACCATAAGTTTGTTTTCTATGTCTGTGAGTCTATTTCTGTTTTGTAAATAAGTTCATCTGTATCATTTTTTTAGATTCCACATATAAGTGATATCATATGATATTTGTCTTTCTCTGTCTGACTTCACTTAATATGATCATCTCTAGATCCATCCATGTTGCTACAGATGGCATTATTTCATTATTTTTTATGGCTGAGTAATATTCCAGTGTGTGTGTGTGTGTGTGTGTGTGTGTGTGTGTGTGTGTGTGTGTGTATCCACACACCACATCTTCTTTATTCATTCATCTGTTGATGGACACTTAGGTTGCTTCCATGTCTTAGCTATTGTAAATAGTGCTGCTGTGAACATAGGGGTGCATTCATCTTTTCAAATTAGAGGTTTCTCCAGATATATGCCCAGGATTGGGGTTGCAGGATCATATAGTAACGCCATTTTTAGGGTTTTTTGGGGGTTTTTTTTGCGGTACGCGGGCCTTTCACTGTTGTGGCCTCTCCCGTTGCGGAGCACAGGCTCCGGACGCGCAGGCTCAGTGGCCATGGCTCACGGGCCCAGCTGCTCCGCGGCATGCGGGATCCTCCCGGACCGGGGCACGAACCCGTGTCCCCTGCATCGGCAGGCGGACTCTCAACCACTGCACCACCAGGGAAGCCCCATTTTTAGTTTTTTAAGGAACCTCCGTACTGTTCTCCATCGTGGCTGCACCAATTTACATTCCCACCAAGAGTGTAGGAGGGTTCCTTTTTCTCTACGCCCTCTCAAGCACTTATTATTTATAGACTTTTTGATGATGGCCATTCTGACCAGTGTCAGGTGATACCTCATTGTAGCTTTGATTTGCCTTTCTCTAATAATTAGTGATGTTGAGCATTTTTTCATTGCCTGTTAGCCATCTGTATGTCTTCTTTGGAGAAATGTCTATTTAGATCTTCTGCCCATTTTTTGATTGGGTTGTTTGTTTGTTTCATATTGAGCTGTATGAGCTATTTGTATATTTTGGAAACTAATCCCTTGTCGGTCGCATCGTTTGCAATTATTTTCTCCCATTCTGTAGGTTGTCTTTTCATTTTGTTTATGGTTTCCTTTGCCGTGCAAAAGCTTTTAAGTTTAATTAGGTCCCATCTGTTTATTTTTGTTTTTATTTCCATTACTCCAGGATATGGATCCAAAAAGATCTTGCTGTGATTTATGTCAAAGAGTGTTCTTCCTATGTTTTCCTCTAAGAGTTTTATAGTGTCCGGTCTTATCTTTAGGTCTTTAATCCATTTTGAGTTTATTTTTGTGTATGGTATTAGAGAATGTTCTAATTTCATTCTTTTACATGTAGCTGTCCAGTTTTCCCAGCATGAATTATTGAAGAGACTGTCTTTTCTCCATTATATATTCTTGTCTTCTTTGTTGAAGATTAGTTGGCCATAGGTGCATGGGTTTATTTCTGGGCTTTCTATCCTGTTCCATTGATCTATGTGTCTGTTTTTTGTGCTAGTACCATACTGTTTTGGTTACTGTGGCTTTGTAGTATAGTCTGAAGTCAGGGATCCTGATTCTTCCAGCTCCCTTTTTCTTTTTCAAGATTGCTTTGGCTATTCAGAGTCTTTTGTGTTTCCATACACATTAAAAATTATTTTATTCTAGTTCTGTGAAAAACGCCATTGGTAATTTGATAGAGATTGCATTGAATCTGTAGATTGCCTTAGGTAGTATGGTCATTTTAACAATATAGATTCTTCCAATCCAAGACCATGGTATTTCTTTTCATTTGTTTGTGTGATCTTCAATTTCTTTCATCAGCATCTTATAGTTTTCAGAGTATAGGTCTTTTGCCTGCTTAGGTAGGTTTATTCCTAGGTATTTTATTCTTTTTCATGTGATTAATTTCCACTCTTTTCTAGGATATAGAATCACAGACATTTGGGGCTGTGAGGGACCTTGAATATTATTTACCTAATCATTAACAGAGCCAACCCTAGGCAGAATTGCTAACTAGGAAGTGTATAACACCTTAGAAATATTTTCATTTTCATTTAAAAAAAGGAAACTCGGGCTTCCCTGGTGACGCAGTGGTTGAGAGCCCACCTGCCGATGCAGGGGACACGGGTTCGTGCCCCGGTCCGGGAGTATCCCACATGCCGCGGAGCGGCTGGGCCCGTGAGCCATGGCTGCTGAGCCTGCGCGTCCGGAGCCTGTGCTCCGCGATGGGAGAGGCCACATCAGTGAGAGGCCCACGTACTGCTAAAAAAAAAAAAAAAAAAAGGAAATTCATTCAAAATGCTTTGAAGAGTAAAATAGATCCATGGATAAAGGAATATATGTGTTAAAGCAAAATGTAGCAAAATGTTAACAATTTTAGAGTCTAGAGAATATATCGTAGCTGTTTACCATACAATTCCTTCAACTTTTCTGTATGTCTGATGTTTTTCATAATAAAGTATTGCTGGAAAAAGGAAAATTGAAAGGTAGGTGTTTAATGTGGTGGGATATATGGCAGAATGTCTAGCATTATCAACATGACTGTTTAGAATGTCTGTAAAAGTGGATCATCTTCTTAGCACTCAGATTGCATTTTATTTTGCTAACGTGCAGTTTAGCTCAACTAGAAACATTTCTTAGTATCTCAACCAGCACTGCCAAGACAAGAGTATTATGATGTCAGAAAGTTTTAGAATTCTGGAAAGGATCATTCTAGACCTAGAGATAAGAAAACAGGCGTATTGTATCTATATTGTATAAAGAACTATTAAAACTCAATAATAAAAAACAATCCAATTAAGAAATGGGCAAGAAATTTGACCAGATAGTTCTCCAAAGAAGACATACAAATGGCCAAGAATATGAAAAGATTCTCAACATCATTAGCCATCAGGGAAATGCAAATCAAAACCACAATGAGATAGCACTTTATATCCAGTAGGATGACTGCATTCCAGAAGACAGATAATAACAGGTGTCGGTGAGGATGTGGAGAAATTGGAACCCTACTACTGGTGGGAATGTAAAATGTCGCAGACACTTCACAAAACAATCTGTACTGTTGCCATATAACCCAGCAAGTCTGCTCCTGGGAATGTGCCCCAAGAGAAATGAAACATATGTCCACACAAACACTTGTACTCAAATGTTCATAGCAGCATTGTTCATAATAGCTAAAAAATGGACACAACTCAAATGTCCATCAATAGATGAACTGATGAATAAAATGTGGTCTATCTATGTGGAAACATATGTTCAGCAATAAAAAGGAAGGAAGTACTGACGCATGCTCCCACATGGATGAACCTTAAAAACATTATGCTAAGTGAAAGGAGCATCACGAAAGATAGCACATCGAATGATTCCATTTACATGAAATGTCCAGAATAGACAAATCCACAGAGATAGAGAGTAGGTGAAGGTTGGGAGGAAGGTGCAGGGGTAGGCAAAGGAGTGAGTACTGATGGGTACAGGGGGTTTGGGGTTTTTTTTTATATTGATGAACATGTTATAGCAGTGATGGTGGTGGTGGCTTTGAAACTGTGAACATGCTGAAAAGAGCTGGGTCGCACACTTTAAACAGGAAATGGTGTGGAAACTACATCTCAGCAAAGCTGTTACAGGGAAAAGAAAAGAAACAAAGATACAAAAATCAAAATAGAAAGCAGGCAGGGAAATAAAAGAACTTGCTCAAAGTAAAGTGATCATGATAGAGCTGATCAGGGATTGTGCCTCTTCCACTGAGGAAGGTGTCTCCTGACACCTGACGTTCAATTAATTCTTCCCTCCTTCCCTATTTTTCTTTCATTTTTTTTCTTTCCTTTTTCCCTTTTCCTTCCTTCTTTTGTATTTCTTTCCTTCTTTTCTTTTTTTCTGCCCTTTACCTTCCTCCTTTTCTTATTCCTTCTTTTCTTTCCTATTTCTTTCCTTTTTAGTAAAAGTACATTCCATGATCCTGTATCATAGCTGCACAGAACCAACTGTAGTGAGAAGCTAGATTGTTTTTAATAAATTTATTTATTTATTTATTTTTGGCTGCATTGGGTCTTCATTGCCATGCACGGGCTTTCTCTAGTTGCAGCGAGTGGGGGCTACTCTTCGTTGCAGTGCGTGGGCTTCTCATTGCGGTGGCTTCTCTTGTTGCGGAGCACGGGCTCTAGGAGTGCGGGCTTCAGTAGTTGTGGCTCATGGGCTCTAGGCACGTGGGCTTCAGTAGCTGTAGCACATGGGTTCAGTTGCTCCGCGGCATGTGGGATCTTCCAGGACCAGGGTTTGAACCCATGTCCCCTGCACTGGCAGGTGGATTCTTAACCACTGCACCACCAGGGAAGTCCCAAGAAGCTAGATTGTTCAGAACCTTTAATAAGTGAATGTGCATGTGGCTCTTCGGGAGGAAAGTAGTGGATTAAGTGTCTCCCACTTGTGAAACTCGCTAGGCTAGAGCAGAGCTCCTGGGACTGGGCCTCAGGGAACAGTGGCCTAAAGAGATGCACAACTACTGCTCATCTTAGTCGACCCAACAGAGTTTATTTGCTCTTTTCCTCAGGGTATGAGCTCCACTCTGATTATGCTTTTGCATTTTCTCCCATTTTAAACTTTTCAGCTCTCTTTAAGGCAGCAGCAAGTAAGTGAGAGACTGAATGAATGGGCCGTCTTCAGTGAAAAGAACAAGGAGCTTTGCGAATGGTTGACTCAGATGGAAAGCAAAATTTCTCAGAATGGAGACATTCTCATTGAAGAAATGATTGAGAAGCTCAGGAAGGTATGGGATGTGTGGCTACATGTGCTTAGATGCTCTTTTAATGGGTACAGAAGACAACCTTGCTCCTAGTTACTTTCCTGAGAAAGGAGCACTCTATTATAAACATTTTATCTTTTTAATATAAAATAAACTTGACTGAAAAGACCTCCTTTACATACAGAATATATAGAATATTTTCAATTCGCGATGAAATAGATTATCTGCTGATAGATAATGTTCAGTATTTTTAGATTTTATCTACCTATTCAGCAGGAATTATTTATGTGTGTTGGTTGTCTTTGTTTTTAATTGAAGTATAGTTGATTTATTGTTTGTTTTTCAAGAGGTAAACTCACCAGAGAGGAACTAAAAGAAAAAATTCCTAGGATCAATTAAACTGACATTTTCTCTGTAAGTCATGATTTATAGACAGTTACAGGAATGAGGACTTTCCTGAGAATTTTAGCTTCATATTAATTTCAAGTTATGTATGATTATTAAACTATTTTATATGCTCAAATGGGTCTAGATCGTTTTTCATGTCTGTACAGGACTGGTCACATTTACTAGCATTTAAAAATGTTTTTGATGGTTTCAGTGGTGTTTCCACACTGTTTTTGAACAACTAATCATTGAAATTTTCTCTCTCTTCTAAGTACATACCACCATCTGAAGTACAATGCATTTTCCCAATTTACTTGTTTATTATCTGTCTATAGTGAAGCCCCACTGGACTGTAAGCCTCACGGGAGCAGGGACTTTGTCTGTTTTGTTCATTGCTGTATCTCCTGCAACCAGAGCAGTGCCTGACTTTTCATAAGTACTCAGTCATTACTTGCTGAATAAATGAATTATAGCTTCATTCATTATGAAAAGAAATATAACTAATTATTAGGAAAAATATCTTTACCTACAAAGTTATTAATATTACATCTTGGCTTTGGAGTTTATTTTTCTCTCGTGTATGTGCTTGGGCATATACACGGAAAAACAAAAGCTCCAGAGCCAGTATGTGATATGAATAACTCTATAGGTTTACTTAAAATTGCAAGCTCTAAGCGTCAGCATTTGTATATTTGTTATTGTAAGCCTTTAAAATGTGGGCAGAGATGATACAGATTTCATTTCAGCATCTGCTAAAAGCTCTGCCCTTTGCTGGTTTCTGGGTGTCAGATAATGTTCTACCAGACATGATTAATGTATAATAGGTATTAGAGTGAAGTTTGCTATAGAATAAATTTTAATTAAATGTATTTATACTCTGATTGATTTTATCATGAAATTTAAGATGCATATTTTGGGGGCTTGACACACAGATAATTTTGTTATACTCTTTGGTAACATTTGGAATAATTTTTAAAATATCAACTATACCATTCTGTATATATAATAAGTTATGGACTTTAAAATCAAGTCTTTATGAGCTTACCCCATGTGGTATCTCTTTTGTAAAGAAAAATAACATGGAGGCTTGGTAATTTTGACAGCTTAGAAAAAAGAAATTAATAAACAGACTGTAACCATGGTATGGGTACCTACTGGCATTAACACTCAACATCGTACTTTAAAAGACAACCTAAGAGTATTATTTTACTATAAATACTATTTTAAGCTTGGCATAATTCCTTTGAAATAAACATTTCTCAGTAATATCATCTCAAATTTGTAATAACACATTATAACTATTAAGAAATGCACCTGGTATGTTGGTCTTTGACTCCCATGGGCTTGAAGTAACATAGAAAGGAGAGTAGGTGGAGGTGCTGGGCCTGAGGAAGCACTCACAACTGCAGGAGAATAAAATTTCACCAGCTCCATCCATTCTTTGGGGCCCTTTTTACTTAGATAACTGATTTGAGAGGGTAGCCCTGTTACCAGGGTAACTTGAGAGCAATAGAAGGTGAAGATACCCATATTCCTATAATATCCGTCTGGGTATATTATTTTGCTGAGAAAATATTTGCTGCCTAACAAGAGCTTAAGCCAGAAATAAAAAACGTGATTCTGAAGTTTGGATGCTGTCACTATGACAAGAAATTAAGAGGATCAATTGGTCCAGAGGCTGGGGGGAGGGTGGGGGGACAGGTAGGGGTCAAGGGGAGATGTCCTTTCATCATCACTTAAATCATACTGTTCAGTGGCCTTTCTGTTACTATAGACCATATTGAGAGCCTGTCCTTCTTACCTAAAACAATCTTTAAGAGGAGCTACTACAGAAACTGGATAGATGAGGAAGGTTTGAGACCCATTGATCCTCTAAGACCAATGGTTATTGTTCTTGAGAGTTAATTTGCCAATGATTTATGTGCTGTAAAATATTGACGCTGTACAGAGGACAGCTCTTTAAAATGAAAGTAGTCTTTTAAATCATTCTGCACAAGTTAACAGTTGACATACACGTACATATATACATTTACATATACACACATAGTCACACATCTTCTTAGCGTCTTGTTAGCTATTGGTATGAGGATTGATTCTAAATATAACATGTGGTTGGTGATTAGAGCAACAAGGTATAACTTCCCAGCACTGAAATCTTTCAAGCTTTGTCTTTTGTTTCTATGTATGTACATTTATTGCTTTTTTTAATGCCCATTTTAAGTAAATGGAAAGCATCCCCATTTCCTTTAAGAACATCTGTATAAAAATCCAATCTGGACTTTGCCTACATACCGAAAATAACAGGTACCACTAATTCTTGTGTACTGGGACTCATATTCACACAGTGTTCCTTATGCCTGAACTATTTCCAAGCAGTAGAAAACTGTAATTATCATGTTTCTAGTAGAGCCAGACTGAATGCATTAAGAATATGCTTTCTGACCTCTGTGATTGCCATTTATTACACAGGATTATCAAGAGGAAATTGCTATTGCCCAAGAGAACAAAATACAGCTCCAGCAAATGGGAGAACGACTTGCCCGAGCCAGCCATGAAAGCAAAGCATCTGAGATTGAATACAAGCTCGGGAAGATCAATGACCGATGGCAGCACCTCCTGGACCTCATGGCAGCCAGGTAAAAAGGACCTTAGTCAATAGGACACTCATGCAGAATCTCAAAGCTTTCAGGCTGCCTTCCATTTCAGCTAAAGATCGGCCAATAAATCTCTGTGTTCTTTATCCCACCATTTTAGTTCATGCTTGTCTCATAAATGTCACTTTCGTTAACTTTAAAATTCTCCTTCTTATTTCATAAATTCAGTGGTGTTTGCATTTAACTGAAAGAGGGAAAGTCATATCCAGACAAAATCCATTCCCAAGAGAAAATTCTTTATTCTGGGGCTTCATAGTACTCAACTTCCTATAAGGAAGAAAGTGAAACTGCTGACCAGTATCTGTGGAGGGTGTGTTTGTCTGAAGTGGCAAAAAAAAAAAATATATATATATATATATATATAATGATATAAATATAGTATAGTTAATTAATATATACATATATATATAATCACATTCCTACTGTCTTTTTGATTAGCAAGGTGTGGGAATAAATCTAATTATTGCCATTCTGCTTAGACGTAAAAATAATCTGCTGCATTACTGTAATTTTGTATTTAACTCTAGTGATAACTGTAAGTGTCTACCACATATCTGAGAGGAATGTTACATTCAGTTTCTGTTGCGGAAGGGCAGGGTGAGCGAAAGGGATAAAAGTCAAAAAGAAAAAGTATCCAAGGATCTTTACTAGCAATATAGAAATCTGATATGATTGAAGGAAGCACTGTGTTATTTGACATAAGGGTTATTTTTTAAAGGGAAGGGCTAGGTAGATGCTTTATTTGAGGTGAACTTTGTAGCCTCCATGAGGGCAGGCATCCTTGTCCATTCTATTCACTGTATATCACAAGCACCAAGAATAGTACCTGAATGCAGTTGGGGCTCAATAAATATTTGAATGAATGTATGAATGAATACTTGAATATTTGAATGGATAGTCTTCTTTATGGCAGTTAGGAGAGTTGGAATGTTACACATGCTTCTGATTCACAGCCATTTGGGAGCTATCCCAAAATACACTTTTTAAGAAATCCGGATCCTTTTCCTTAGCCATGCTGCATGAAGGTGGACATGAAATAGTGCCTTTTGAATACTGTGTGCCCACAAAGACTTCATATGGGCATGGCAAGTCCATGTGTTGATTTTAAAAACATTTAGTATATTTCTTTTTCTATAAGGGAGTTATCAAAGAGGGTCTCATTTAGGAAGGTGAGATTATAATTTGTTTTAGTGAGAACGAAACAAAAATGGAATAGATGTTGACCAATTTTTAAAATGTTTAACGGTAGTATTATAATAGCTAACATTCACTAAACCCTTAGTTTGTAGCAATGACCATGCTAAAGACTTCATGTACATCTTCTCGTGTGCTGTTCACAACATTCTTTGAGGTGGGTATTATTATTATACCCATTTTCCAGATGTGAAATGCTGAGGCTCAGGTTTGCCCCTGGTCATGCACGTGCTGAGTGGCAGAGTGCCCTAGAATACTGCACTCTCCTACCTGCCAAGCTTATGACTTCTTTGTCCCTGTTCTAGAGAATACAATTAAAAGGAAGTTAGGTTCTGTTATTTATTTCTACAGTCTAATTTCCCAGTCCTTTGTGAGGTACTGACAGCGACTATGAGAGGTATAGGAGGTACAAAGACGGAAGCCCTTTCTTCAAGTTCATAGTGGGAATTATGCATGTGAAGAAATCAAGTAAAATGATGTGCTAAATGCCTTAGTAAAAGTACCATAAAGAGATGGAAACTTAATGGTGCAGCTTAAGCTACTGTAAGTATTTAGGCGTTGGTAGATGTTAGAACCCCAGTGCTGTGTTTGGCCTCACTTCTCAGTCACTGATAACGAAATCTTATTTCAGAGGGAGGAACTGAAGCCCTTTGTGCTATAAATACCCTTCTTAGGGAAGCCGCCCACTCGGTAAACATCCCTGGATTTTTTTCAGTCAGATTATGACTCATGGAATTGGCTTTCATTTCCATGTAATCCAGTTAAACCAGTTAATATCCTTTTCTAATTTCTAGTTGGTTCAGTGGTGTGGAATATGGGGTTGCACTAAGTCAAAATGTTTTAAATTTAATTTAATTTAATCACAAGCAGCTAGTTTGGTGTATGCCCAGCTGGTAGCCAGCGTTACATACAATGAGTTAGGTGTTTACTCCTCAAAGCCATGTTGATTTGTAACTTTTCTATCTATTTTTTCAATCAAGAATTTTCTAGGTGTTATTTAGTTTATTTTTCCAAAGACACATTAGTAAATTTGAATCAATTAAATATAGGGTACACAGGCTTGCATTTTAGTCACTAAAATGCTCATATGTTCCTACTTCTGTAGAATCTCATTATACACAGATGTAATATATATATTGTCCATTTCTAATTGCCTCCTTCCAACGTAGACCAGATGACATTTTGACCATTCATTTGTCCTGAGGTTTAATGCCACACTGGATTCATAGTTCCTTGAAGCCTCTCCTAAATGACACTCAGCCCTCACGTTTGCTTTCCACTTTTTGGTTTATTGCCTGTGCTAACGCACAGGCAAGATGACTGTCTTTCACACCCATCTTCAACTATGACCCGCCAGCTGAAATACTAAGTTTCTATGATTCAGTCTCATTCACTACTCTTCCCTCTTCCAAATTTTTTTAACATTGATTAATTGAAGCAGAACGTAACTTATGCCTTTGGGTATTTTCACGTTGTTTTGATGCTCTTGGGAATGGAGAGGTTAGTTTTGAAGATGATCATATTTTCAGGTGAACAGCTTCCCAGCTAACAGAAAGATGGAAAAAAGAAAGAAGATTCACTGATAATAACCTGTTATATACAAATAGAATGCATAACTTTGAGTCAGATTCTTACTACTAGGATTAGCTTAGACCATTCTGAGTACAAAGTAGATATGTTTTGCTTTGAATTTTTAAACTAACTGTCACCAAGCATTGTCAGCTTTTTAGGATAACAAAAAAATCTGCTCAGTTATTTTTGGGGCTCAATGGATAATGTTATAGTATACTTTCTAGACCTACTCAGTTCGATAAAGCAGTCACTAGCTACATGTGGCAGTTTAAATGAGTTGAAATGGAATATAATTAAATTAGAATTTTTTTTAAACAATCTGATTTTATTTTTTATTTTATCTTATTTATTTATTTTTGGCTGTGTTGGGTTTCGTTGCTGTGCGCCGGCTTTCTCTAGTTGCAACGAGCAGGGGCTACTCTTCATTGCGGTGCGTCGTGGGCTTCTCGTTGCGGTGGCTTCTCTTGTTGCGGAGCACGGGCTCTAGGCGCGTGGGCTTCAGTAGTTGTGGCACGTGTGCTCCGTAGTTGTGGCTCTCAGGCTCTAAGAGCACCCGCTCAGTAGTTGTGGCGCACGGGCTTAGTTGATCCGCGGCATGTGGGATCTTGTCGGACCAGAGATCGAACGGGTGTCCCCTGCATTGGCAGGCGGATTCTTAACCACTGAGCCACCAGGGAAGCCCCCAATTAAATTAGAATTCAATTTTAATTACAGTCAGTTGCACTAGGCACATTTCCAATGCTCAATAACCACACGAGGATACTGTCTACCTTATTGGATACTGCAGACACAGAACATTTTCATCATCTCAGAAAGTTCTGTTGATCAATGCTGGCCTAGATAATTAAAAGCATTTCTGAGCCTTTAGCTTTCATTAAGAGTCAATATAATTTGACTGTAACTGTAATTTCTGTAAAAAAAAAATTGGTGTAACGGTAATTTCTGTAAAACTGTCTTCAAGGACTCTAGCTCTCATTTTATCAGTGGGCCTTATGCAAAAACCCACATGGCAATTTTTCCAGCGCCTAGCACTAACAGAAAATGTCTTCTAGCATCAGTAGTTCAGAGCTTCTAATGACAGAGAATACATTATTAAACATTTCCCATCTTGGTATCTAGGAACGTCAGACTCAAGTTGTTTGCCCTGCTGTAATGACTTTCTTAGTTAACTGGACTCTCTAATATAAGGATATTCTTCTTTCCTCTACCAAACCTAAATACCCATCACCAAAAACAAAGCACACATTAGTTATTTGGTTCTTTTTTTTTAATAATAGTTTTATTGAGATACAATTCACATACCATACAACTCATATATCAGAAGTATACAATTCAGTGATTTTTAGTCTATTTACAGAGCTGTGCATCCATCACCATAATCAATCTTAAAACATTTTCGTCACCCCCAAATAAAAACTTTAACCCCTTTTTTCCTTTCTGCCCTCCCTCCTTTTCCTCCAGTCCCAGGCAACTACTAATCCACTTCCTGCCTGTTTAGATTTACCGATTCTGGACAGTTCATATACACGATATCATACAGTATGTGGTCCCTTATGACTGGTTGTTTTTAATCTGTGTTTTAATTATAATTCCCTTAAACATTGTATGGAAGTAAAAACAAATATAATTTTTTAAAACTATGGAATGCCTCCTGTTTATGAAGTACTTCCTCTGCATGTTGCTACAGGGCAGAAGCTGGCGAACTCTCTGCTTGGGGCCATATGGTAAATAATCTAGGCTGTGTGGGCTGAACAGTCCCTGACAAAGCCCTCTTCCATTGAATCACAAAAGCAGCCTTAGACAGTGTGTAGAGAAGCAACAGGTTCCAGTAACATTTTATTACCAAAACAGGTGGCCAGACATAGTTTGCAGACACCACTCTGGGATGAAAAAGAAAATGGTTCCCATCCAAATAAGGGTAAAAGGTAAAGTGGGGATACACGTGGTTCCTCACCTCAGGGCCTTCCCCTTTCTGTTACTTCTTCCTGCTCTCTCTCCTCTGTCTGGCCAGGCCAGCCCCTAATTCTTCTTCATGCTCCTCCTTTTCTCTAGATTAGATTAGATTCTTCTCATCTGCTCAGTAGGCTTTCTGTACAGAGTGCATAGCATTTCTCTTGATTATAATAAATATCTCGTGTGATAGATTGTTTAAAGTTTCTTTCCTCTATTGAAATGTAAGTATCTAACTTGATCACCACAGTAATCCCAGAACCTAACATAGTTCTTTGCGTATAGTTGTCACTCCAGTATTTGTTGAGTTTCTCAATCTGAGACATAGTGTTTGAAATGTGCCCTACATACAGATAAGAATATAGCAGAGCCTGGGCTTAGGGCTTTTGCCTGAATTATAAGGTGTTTCTGCTTCACCTACACTGTGATGTTTGCCGAATTACTTATCTTCTTAGTGCTTCAATTACACGGTGTGAAAGGTTATCAGGGGGATTAAATGAGGTGGTACCTGTAAACCACTTAGCACAGTGAAGTGCTCAATCAACAAATGTCAGCTGTCATCCCAGAGGGAGTTTAGAGGCTTGTGCAGTACAAGGAAGGCTTTGCAAAGTTGTAGCAGCTGCCCTCAGAAGGGGTTTCAGTCTAATGGGAGTTCTGCCCAAACAAGAGGAAAAAGAAAACTTAATTCTTGGAATGTGTGGCTGGTGTCACCTCATGGTGATCCATTCAGAAAAGTCAAGCCAGGATCAGGAATTCTTTGATGCAGCAAGCAAGGAACTGACCAAGAACTAATCAAGAGTCCTAGTTTAGCTCACCTTGTTCCAGCTGTGTGACCTAGGGCTTAACTGTATAACCTCTCTGAACCCTATAGTCCTCATTTTCAAAGTGTTCATTAAAACAACTGCCACATCTCCGATGAGACAACATAGGGGAAAGGACCATGTATACTATAAAATGCTATATGTGCCAGTCTTATTATTTTAGACGGCTGCAGGGCATTCCACAGTTCATTCCACAAAACATTCCACGTTCCATTTATACAACGTGATTTATCCAGTATTTTCCCTATTGATGGAAATTGATATTATTGCCATTTTTTCGGTACTACAATAATTGTGTCTTTAAAGCCTTGCCTTATGTTTAATTCATTAGAATAAATATATTGTGCTAAGGATAATGAACATGGAAAAAAAAATTAACCCATGGGAAAAACTATATAAAGTAAAAGGGAATTAAACTAAGGAAATAATGGCAATAAAAAATTTTAAAGATCTAAGTTTTTTAAATTTTAGTCATAATCAAGAACAAGCAAATTTGTCTACTGTTACGGAATTATGACCAATATATTCCTTTAACCAAATTTACATATTTACATTCCTGATAAAAATAATATATCAGTGGAGTGATTGTTTTATAAAGAATTCACAATAGTATATCTTTAAGTAGCAGGATTTTTAAAATAATTTTATTTTTAACCAAGTTTTCTGGAATTTTTTAAATGTAAAATGCAGGTTTGTTTCTTTTATAAAGAAAATGTATTACTATTTTAAAAGCAGTCAACTCACACAACCAGAACCAAATGCTTTGTTTTATTTTAGTTGCAATTCATCATATTGGCCTTTAAAAAAAAAAAAAAACTTAGCAAATGTTCATTATCTATTTATTTATTTGTAACTTATTTGTGTGTATGTATGTTAAAATCCAAAAGGGATTTAAAGCAGACAGCATTAGTCATTTTTTATTAAATTACCAGTAATGGGTAATTTGGGAGCTTATTTTCTTTACAAGCTTAAATTATGAAATTTATATAGAGTCAGTGCAGAAAATTTAGAAACTCTTGAAATTCACAAAAGAAAAAAAGTTATCTGAGATTCCACCAAGCAAATGAACAGATCCTTTTTAAAATTACCTTAAAATGAACATGTTATTTTTGTCACTTTATATCATTTTTTTTTTTTTGCGGTACGCAGGCCTCTCACTGCTGTGGCCTCTCCCGTTGCGGAGCACAGGCTCCGGACGCGCAGGCTCAGCGGCCATGGCTCACGGGCCCAGCCGCTCCACAGCATGTGGGATCTTCCCGGACCGGGGCACGAACCCGCGTCCCCCTGCATCGGCAGGCGGACTCTCAACCACTGCGCCAGCAGGGAAGCCCTATCATTATTTTTAAAAAGACAAAGGTTCATGTAAGGGGAGAATAGTATTTCTTCATTACTTTTCATTTTCAAATAGTCTATTTAAAGGTGAAGAGCAAGCACTTTGCCACAGAATATCTTGTCCATCCCATCTTCCCAAACAGCCCCTAAAACTCCTACTTAACACCACTTAACTGGCAAATCAGACTGAAGGAAAAAAGCAGTTGCTCCTTTTTGCTACTACAGTTTGCCGCCGTACTTGTAGAGGTTTTGCTTGTTTGCATTTGGTACATTTATCTTTGCAAATATCTTTTCCAACTTAAACTGCCTGCGAGAAAAGTCGAAGGTCCTTCCAGAATGGCAAAGTGTCTGCAGCCGGTCTTATTTTTGATACCCTTCTTTCTTTAGACCTGGAGCCTCCCCCTCCTAGCAGATTACCCTGAGCCTTTTCCCTTCTTACACTCGTGGCCTACATTCCAGGAGATCAAGCCTGGCACATGTTAATGAATGTAGGTTTTATTTAGAAACATGACCACTTGTCACTCACTGCTCAGTGTCATATTGTCAGGCAGAGACTTACCAACATTTGTCTGGAGTGAGCATTTTCATACTTCCATACACAGACTGGGGAAACTTTCATCCCCACGCAGGATTTAGCCTTTTGCTCTGCAAACCTGACTTTTGCAAGTGGAAACTTCATGGTGGTGGCGGAAGATCCTTGTGCCCTGAGGATGGCAGAGGACGGCTGTGTGGACGCAGAGCTCCCCGATTGTAACTGCAGTGTCACAAGGCAGGCATCTCCTTGAGTTTCTTCCCTTGGGCGTAGCTTTCATGTTACATGGGGGATGGATGCCGGAGCTTTAATCCATAATTGTGTTGGCCAGTGTTACGTGGAGATGACTGGTGTGGGGAGATAGTTGGCCGTGGACTCCTCAGACTTATTTGTCGGTTTGTTTTCTTGTCTCCTGCTGGGCCTGCGGAGCTGGATGAAAAGGTTAATGGACTTTGTTATGGTTCAGTATCTACTTGTCTTGGGACTGGATGCATCATACGAGGAGTATGGTTACAGTAGAGAGCCTGAGACACAGGAAAGAGATTCAGAAAAAGATTCAGTGGAAAGATCCTGTTAGTCCATCATCTGCTATTTAAAGGATGGGCTCCTTCTGAAACTGAAAGTCAGTCACGGCCAGTTCACAGCTTTGTAGGTGAAAGCGTTCCTTTAATAAATAAAAATCTACTCATGTTTCAGGGGCTGGGAGGGTTTGTGTGTGAGAGAAGGTTGTTTGTTTTATGTGTGTCAGTAGGTTTTGGTCACTGACTAGTATAAAGGTTTTCAATTGTATGTGCAAAATATAGAAGGTTATGTCTAAAATGGCAACTTAGTGCATTATACAAATGTTTACTTCATGATTTTTTTTCAGTTAGAATAACGTTACATCAGGAATTTTCATTTTGTTTTTAAAAAATATTTTTCTTATACCATAACATCCCCCAGACAAATCCCTACTGATGAATAGAACTTATTAATGGTACTTTTGGTTCTTTTATATTGAGAATATGAATTTTTTTGTTCTGGTTTATGGATCTACTAAATTTGTTTGAAGGAAAGTAGTTTTATATATATGAAATATGTAGATATAGATGTGTATATGTACGTATTCATGTGACAATATTAAGAAGCTGGACAACTGGATTTCATAGTAGAATCCTCCTCAAGAAAGGTCAAGTGTGCAGGAAACACACTGGACTCTGAAAGGGGAACCAGAGTGTAGGGACTTACAGATTCACCGGGCTTGCTAAACTTACCCAGACATGTGACGTCTGTAAACACCTATTTTAAATTATAACCCTGTATGCTACCAAAAGGAGTGTTGCTCAAACTTCTTACAGTGATAAATAAAACTATTATGATGCTTCACCCAAGGATTTCCTTTAAAGAAATGATGAAAAAAAATGTGGGACATTTCTCTTAAAGAAGAATGATCCTCGTCCTGCAAATACCAAGTTTAATAGCTCAAGGATGATGTATGGGGGCCTTATCCCACACCTTCTCTCAGTTCACATCCGCTCCCCCCAACACACACACAATGTATTTTGCTATTTGTAGTCAAATACATTTTTTAAAAATGAGAAAGGAGAACCACTTAAGCGTTCACCCTCCCTGACTTTACTAAGATTTACACGTTCATTTGAAAGAGGAACTTGCCCCTAATAGACTGTATGAACAGGCATTTCCACGTCACGATGCCCTTGACATATTGCACTAACTGCTCTGACTATTGGAATTCCTTCAATGTTATACAGGGTTACTAATCCAGTAAAATATTTGGCTACTGTAGATAATATCCAATGGAACAGTGTTTACTTATATCCCTTTGTGCTTTGGATCTTTTGATCATTTTTGTCAGTGAATTTTGAACCAAGAAAATGAATGGATTTTAGTCCTTAGCAAACAGATCATTTGCAAATGTTGGACCTAGAGGAAAATTTAAGTATACATTTAATATCAAATAAATTAAATTAAAATATGTTAACAAAATAAGCAATATTTTAGTTAGAACACTAATTATTAACGTTTAGCAGGCATTTAAATAGTACCCGACTTTGTGCAAGGCAACAAGCTCAGTCTGGCAACTAGAAGTGGAAAGGGAAAACCCGAAGTGGAAATTCACAGTTCCAGCTTTCCAGGGAACTTCCCATGAGGAGCAGGAAGGTGAGCATTAATAATACCAGGAAGTTCGAACAAGGGTAAGAAGGAAGCAGGCACTGAGTGAAGTACCCTCCCAGCCTCCAGGTCCACACAAAACCCTGATGATGTCATGAGTTTTCTTTAAAACCCCATCCCGAAGCATAGTCAGCATTCAAATCCTATCAGACCTGAAGACAGGAAGCTGGTCAAGTGGGAGAGGTTCCTGAGAGGACATTCTTATTGGGGTCAAACCAAGATGGACAGCAGTGCAGTGAGCCATTCTTCAGTCCTGTTCCAGTGGGTTTATTGATTGTAGACTGTCCTTTCCATCTGGGACACTAAAGCAGGATGGCCAAGGTCATGGTAAATCCTAAGCCCGTACCATGGTCATTGGTAGAATATGTACCCCGAACTTTATACCCAGTAGCTGCTCAAAAACTGTCATTCACTGACTGACGCTCAAGTGAATTTTGTCTGACATATGAGAGACATGTGAGTGGGTTGTATGTAACAGTTATTGGAATTATTTTTCAAGGCTAATGCCTTGAAATGCCCTAGAGACAGAGTACAAATTGTACTTATAAAGCTAATTAGAAAAGTATTATCTTGAATGGAATTATGAATTATGATAACATATTGCAATGCATGTTTTCTGTTCCCTTTCAATCCTATATATTGTGGAACGTGAACATAATTTTTTAAATACACATTTTTTAAAACAATACAAGGTAATGCACCTCAGCATGCCTTTTATACACTGATCAAATATAGGGATTTTTATTATAATTAATGAAATACAGATATTATTATCAAGAACCGACCATCGTGAAAATACTTCTAAGCATTTGTATGACAGAGGAAAAGTGATGGTGTCATGACTAGATTTTCATTTGAGAGAGAAACATTGATTTATAGAAACTGTAATAGAAGTGATGATATCCATTTTAAGCAATTAAAAATGAATAAAGGGGCTTCCCTGGTGGCGCAGTGGTTGAGAGTCCACCTGCCGATGCAGGGGACATGGGTTCGTGCCCCGGTCCGGGAGGATCCTGCATGCCGCAGAGCGGCTGGGCCCGTGAGCCATGGCCGCTGGGCCTGCGCGTCCGGAGACTGTGCTCCGCAACGGGAGAGGCCACAACAGTGAGAGCCCCGTGTACCGCAAAAAACAAAACAAACAAACAAAAAAGAATAAAAATTCTCAAAATACTTTGGTTATGAGACAGTTTCTTCAGAGAGGTGGCTCCTGACCAGAGAAGCAAATCCTAGTCATCTGGGGAGGCACAGAGGGCGGGGAGAAGGTGGGGAGAGAGTTAGCAGTGGCACGTGTGGATGGAAAGCACCCCTACGTGATCCAGTACCGGTCCTAGGTTGAGAATCACTTCTTTACTCTCTGGAAGTAAGAGTTGAGAAATAGTAGGTGATCCTGAGTGCAAGTTGTCTGTCTTTGAGAACATTCTACTGCAGATCCCTGCCCTGAAATATATCACATCCTTAGAGGCTTGGGGCCGGAGGGTTGTTTTGTTTTGTTTTTTTTTCCTGGCTGCGCTGCGCAGCATGCGGGATCTTAGTTCCCCGACCAGGGATCCAACCTGTGCCCCTTGCAGTGGAAGCTCAGAGTTTAACCACTGGACCGCCAGGGAAGTCCCTATCACATCCCTAGATTTTTTTTTTCTTAGTATTTTATTTTATATTTTTTCTTAACATTTTTATTGGAGTATAATTGCTTTACAATGGTGTGTTAGTTTCTGCTTTAGAACAAAGTGAATCAGTTATACATATGCATATATCCCCATATCTTTTCCCTCTTGCGTCTCCCTCCCTCCCACCCTCCCTATCCCACCCTTCTAGCTGGTCACAAAGCACCGAGCTGATCTCCCTGTGCTATGCGACTGCTTCCCACTAGCTATCTATTTTACATTTGGTAGTGTATATATGTCCATATATACACTACCACTCTCTCACTTTGTCCCAGCTTATCCTTCCCCCTTCCCATGTCCTCAAGTCCATTCTCTAGTAGGTCTGCGTCTTTATTCCCGTCTTGCCCCTAGGTTCTTCATGACCTTTTTTTTTTTTTTAGATTCCATATATATATGTTAGCATTACGGTATTTGTTTTTCTCTTTCTGACTTACTTCACTCTGTATGACAGACTCTAGGTCCATCCATCTCACTACAAATAACTCAATTTCGTTTCTTTTTATGGCTGAGTAATATTCCATTGTATATATGTGCCACATCTTCTTTATCCATTCATCTATCAGTGGACACTTAGGTTGCTTCCATGTCCTGGCTATTGTAAATAGAGCTGCAATGAACATTGTGGTACATGATTCTTTTTGAATTATGGTTTTCTTAGGGTATATGCCCAGTACTGGGATTGCTGGGTCGTATGGTAGTTCTATTTTTAGTTTTTTAAGGAACCTCCATACTGTTTGCCATAGTGGCTGTATCAATTTACATTCCCACCAACAGTGTCTGAGGGTTCCCTTTTCTCCACACCCTCTCCAGCATTTATTGTTTCTAGATTTTTTGATGATGGCCATTCTGACCGGTGTGAGATGATATCACATTGTAGTTTTGATTTGCATTTCTCTAATGATTAATGATGTTGAGCGTTCTTTCATTTGTTTGTTGGCAATCTGTATATCTTGTTTGGAGAAATGTCTATGTAGGTCTTCTGTCCATTTTTGGATTGGGTTGTTTTTTTTTTTGATATTCAGCTGCATGAGATGCTTGTAAATTTTGGAGATTAATCCTTTGTCAGTTGCTTCATTTGCAAATATTTTCTCCCATTCTGAGAGTTGTCTTGTGGTTTTGTTTATGGTTTCCTTTGCTGTGCAAAAGCTTTGAAGTTTCATTAGGTCCCCTTTGTTTATTTTTGTTTTTATTTCCATTTCCCTAGGAGGTGGGTCAAAAAGGATCTTGCTGTGATTTATGTCATAGAGTGTTCTGCCTATGTTTTCCTCTAAGAATTTGATAGTGTCTGGCCTTACATTTAGGTCCTTAATCCATTTTGAGTTTATTTTTGTGTATGGTGTTAGGGAGTGTTCTAATTTCATTCTTTTCCATGTAGGTGTCCAGTTTTCCCAGCACCACTTATTGAAGAGGCTGTCTTTTCTCCATTGTATATTCTTGCCTCCTGTATCAAAGATAAGGTGACCATATGTGCGTGGGTTTATCTCTGGGCTTCCTATCCTGTTCCATTGATCTATATATATTTTTTTGTGCCGGTACCATACTGTTTTGATTACTGTAGCTTTGTAGTATAGTCTGAAGTCCAGGAGCCTGATTCCTCCAGCTCCGTTTTTCTTTCTCAAGATTGCTTTGGCTATTCAGGGTCTTTTGTGTTTCCATACAAATTGTGAAATTTTTTGTTCTAGTTCTGTGAAAAATGCCAGTGGTAGTTTGATAGGGATTGCATTGAATCTGTAGATTGCTTTGGGTAGTATAGTCATTTTCACAATGTTGATTCTTCCAATCCAAGAACATGGTATATCTCTCCATCTATTTGTATCATCTTTAGCTTCTTTCATCAGTGTCTTATAATTTTCTGCATACAGGACTTCTGTCTCCTTAGGTAGGTTTATTCCTAGGTATTTTATTTAATTCCTAGGTATTATTTTGTTGCAATGATAAATGGGAGTGTTTTCTTAATTTCACTTTCAGATTTTTCATCATTAGTGCATAGGAATGCAAGAGATTTCTGTACATTAATTTTGTATCCTTCTACTTTACCAAATTCATTGATCAGCTCTAGTAGTTTTCTGGTAGCATCTTTAGGATTCTCTATGTATAGTATCATGTCATCTGCAAACAGTGACAGCTTTACTTCTTCTTTTCTGATTTGGATTCCTTTTATTTCTGTTTCTTCTCTGATTGCTGTGGATAAAACTTCCAAAACTATGTTGAATAATAGTGGTGAGAGTGGGCAACCTTGTCTTGTTCCTGATCTTAGTGGAAATGGTTTCAGTTTTTCACCATTGAGGATGATGTTGGCTGTGGGATTGTCATATATGGCCTTTATTATGTTGAGGTAAGTTTTCTCTGTTCCTACTTTCTGGCGGGTTTTTATCATAAATGGGTGTTGAAGTTTGTTGAAAGCTTTCTCTGCATCTATTGAGATGATCATATGGTTTTTCTCCTACGATTTGTTAATATGCTGTATCACATTGATTGATTTGCGTATATTGAAGAATCCCTGCTTTCCTGAAATAAACCCCACTTGATCGTGGTGTGTGATCCGTTTAATGTGCTGTTGGATTCTGTTTGCTAATATTTTGTTGAGGATTTTTGCATCTATGTTCATCAGTGATATTGGCCTGTAGTTTTCTTTCTTTGTGACATCTTTGTCTGGTTTTGATATCAGGGTGATGGTGCCCTCGTAGAATGAGTTTGGGAGTGTTCCTCCCTCTGCTATATTTTGGAAGAGTTTGAGAAGAATAGGTGTTAGCTCTTCTCTAAATGTTTGATAGAATTCCCCTGTGAAGCCATCTGGTCCTGGGCTTTTGTTTGTTGGAAGATTTTTAATCACAGTTTCAATTTCAGTGCTTGTGATTGGTCTGTTCATATTTTCTATTTCTTCCTGGTTCAGTCTTGGAAGATTCCTAGAGTTTTAAAAGACATGTTGCTCTTGACATTTTTTCCAAGCAGATACCTCTTTAGTTGAACCAAGTTTACAACTCGGAGATGGAGATATTTTGCTTATCTGCCATTCATTTCTATTAGGAGCAGTGTCAGTAAGGTGACCACATGTCCTGAACCAAAAGGTGGAAAGTATAAAAAAACTTACGGTCTAAAAGCAGAATTGAATTTTAAGGAAGGGTTGTACCAGAAATCATTGATCATTTGCTCCTCCTTCACATCGCCTTTTGTTTTAGAGCCATCTATGTACATACATCCAGTCAGCTTGTCAGGCCCTCAACAGAGACTCAGTAGTCGATTTTTGCTACTATTACTTGGTAATAATAGAGTTGAGAAGTACTATCTGTGTCCCTCCCAAATTCCTGCTGACACCCTGCCCTCACTGGGAAATAACGTTTCAAATCGAATTCCTCTATCCCTGCTCTGCGCCCCTGATCCTGCCTCCTGTGCCTCCTCGCTCCATCATCTGTATTCATCTGTAATTTCTCTCCTTTTTCTTCTGTCTTTGGCTCCTTCCTCGTGAGTTCCTTTTTCTCTGCCTAAAAACATTCTAAAGCGATTCCAAATCATTAAACTACATTAAACAAAACAAACAAACAAAAAATCAGTTTTTTCTTGTAGCCAGATAGATCATTCTACAGGATTCATACCGTATTTACTTACCTTCGCTGCCTACTTTTTAACAATAATTAACAATCCTCTTTCATTATAAGTGTATTTCTCTCAAATGCGTCCTGTTTTCTGTTTCCGTAGCCCTTGCTGAACTATTCACTTAGGGTCAGCAGACCTCCTCTAATGAATAGCTCTTTTTAGGCCTCATCAGCTACCTTGCTCTGCCTTTGACAAAGTAGACCCATGATTCCAAACTTAAGCTTGCCTAGGGCTTACTTGGAGTGCTTGTTAAGTGTAAATTCCCTGGCCACACCCCCAGAGGTTCTGACTCAATAGGACTGGGTTGGGGTCTAAGAATCTGCATTTATGTGAGGCAAACCAGGTGAAATCTAATGAAGAAGGCATTCAGATCACACTGTGACCAACACTTTCTTCTTTTTTTAAATTATTTTTAATTGAATGTATTTGACACACAACATTGTGTAAATTTAAGGTAAAATTAAGGTAAATTTAAGCTTGTTACTTTGATACACTGATATAATGTAATATGATTGCCATTGTAGCGATACTTATCACATTACAAAATTAGAGTACAATATTGTTGTTTATATTCATTTTACCGTGCATTAGATCTCTAAGGCTTATTTACTACTCGTTGCAAGTTTGTACCCTAAAATACCATCAGTCCTATCCCCCGCCCACCACCAATTCTTTCTTGAAACATTTCCTGCCTTTAGTTTTATGCTACACTTCCCTGCTTCACCTCCTTCCTTTCTGATTATTCTTTCTTCAACTGTGATTCCTCCTTCTTTAACCTTTTAAAACTCATTCTTCTTAGTCCAGCCCCTTTCAGGATGAAATACATCCTTTCATAGGGCTTCAACTCTATGCCAATAGTATGTAAACCAATGCAATAAACTTCGTCGTCTCTTCTGGACCTAAGAACTATATTTCCATACATGTCTAGCTGATCCCACAGACTCATCGTACCCCAAACTTAATGCACCATTAATCCCAAGAACTTGCTCCTCATTCCTGTATCCTCTGAGGCAGCAGCATCTATCTAGTCACCCAACTGGAAAAGACATCATTTCTTAACTCCTTCTGCCTCACGTCATGTCGGTTCGTGAATTTAGCAATCCACTCCTCAACTCTATCCCCACTGTTTCCAAGTGTAGGCTTTTGATGCAAACTGCTTTGGACTATTCTATGTACTTCCTGAATGAGCTCTTACCACAGCCTTGCCTCAGACTTACACACTTAGAATCAAAACTCATCTTAACATTCCTCCACTAATAGATCTTGGGAAAGTTCTTATTTATCTTTGAAACTACATACAAATCCATTGTCATGTCACTGTGGGAGTTTTATAATCTTGCTCCCATCCACCCATCAGTCTTACCTCTTCCTCTAACCACTTCTTCTGTCTTTCCTGTTTCTCTTCCCCGTCCGTCCACCACTGATCTCCTTGGCATTGTGACACTATTTACCTTCACAATCTCTGCTCTTCTTCATTGTTTCCTAGGCCAGAAATGTTCTGCTTGGCTTGTATCCACCTCTCAAGATGCAGCTCACATGTCATTTCTTCACTTTTCTTCTTTCCTCAAAGTCTAAGCTCCTCAAAGGCAAGGATGAAGCTTTAGTCATCACTGTTTATCTGTCACCTAGCACCATACATGTTGGTAGGAGGAATAAAGAAATGAACAAATGGTAAATGAATGAATGATTACTGAACATGGCCAGACAGAATTGATCACTCTTTATTTATTAGCCAGAGACTTCATTCACTTCTTTAGTTTAGTTCTTACCACACTTTGTTATATTTCATTCTTTCCATGTTCAGATTTCTGGTCAGATGGTACATTTTATTAAGAAAATAATCACACCTGATTTCTTTTGTCTTTCTGGCATCTTAACATTTAAAGTGTCCACGGATGATGGTTAGAGAAATGACAATTCTTAAAGGAATGAGTTTTTACTGCTTCCTGGTGAGAATGGGAGAATAGTTATTTGTCGTTATTTTTTAAGCATGCTATGTAGTGAATACTATACTGAATTAGGCTCTTCAGGTGGAAGATTGGGTACCTGCCCTCTGCCACTTACAATCCAACAGGTCCTTAGTTACCTTTAACGTGATATGGCATCATTAAAGCTCAAATTGCTTAAGTGCATGTGATATCTCACTGTTAGTTTTATCTTCAGTGTGCTTTCTTCGTTTGACTGAGTTTCTGCCACAATATTGCTGAAATACATCCCACAGGGGGTGAAGTGATTAGAACCATGGATGTGTAATCTGTTTGGTGACAATCCACTGGAAAGGTTAACTTTTTCCTCCCAGTTATTCTTCATAGTAGTATAAATTATATTATTTGCAAAAGTCAAGTAGTATAGATTATACTATTTGTGAAAGTAGTAATTTCTATGACAACCATGAGGTTTCTATCACTGTTATATTAGTATAGCTGTGCTGAGTATAACCATGGTTGATATTTTTTTAATGTTTCCCATGTACTGGCACCCTCTGTCATTCACCTCATTTAAATCTCACAAGTACTCTTACTTCATTTCCATTTTATAGGCAAAGAAACAGAGACACAGGAGGGGTGTACAACTGCCCACAGTCACACAGCCAGTAGGTGGCTGAGCCAGGCTGGACTCTGGCTTTAGACCCAGTGCTGGCTTCTGCTCATGAGGGAAACATGAGTGAAGCCTCTCACTGAAGTTGATGTCTCTCCTTCTCTGCCCACAGGGTAAAGAAGCTGAAGGAGACCCTGGTCGCCGTACAGCAGCTGGATAAAAACATGAGCAGCCTGAGGACGTGGCTGGCCCACATAGAGTCAGAGCTGGCCAAGCCGATCGTCTACGATTCCTGTGACTCAGAAGAAATACAGAAAAAGCTTAACAAGCAGCAGGTAAGATGTAAAACAATGGAACGAAAGTTAATAGGTTCTTGAAAATCTGTCCTCCTGGCCAGAATAGAGACATGATTGTGAGATGGTGAATTAGGATGGAAAATCTGGAGGAAGCTGGGCAGGACTGGTGAGAAAGGGAAGACATTGGCTAGAGAGGTGTTTGGGGCAAATAGGTTCCATCTCCTCACAAAGTTGACTCTTAAGAAGGTCTGCCATCGTAGGGTTAATGTCACTGGTCTGCCAAGAAGCCATCCTAAGATGGTAGGTTAGGTTGAGCTGCAATAATGTATCCACAACAGTGCTGACAGTTTTGTTTATTTATTTGTGGGTCGCAAACTCACAACCATGGACTTAGAAACGAGCCTTTTTCTTTTTTCTGCATACAGCCTTTGGAGAAAGATCACAGTGCATACTTAGAGTTTTTAGAGTCTAACATAATTTTGTTTTGCAAGGAGGATTGCCTGACCTGCAGACCACATACTGTAATGTCATCTTCATGTGTGTAGCACATACAGCACAATACACAACCCAGCAAAGCAAAAGAGGGTGACCCTGAAAAATACGTACAGAAGGGATTTTCACTTCCCACTCCCCTTGCTTATTCTTACTCAGCACAGTAGACTCCAGCTGTCAGTAATAAACACCATAAATCCCCCATAAGAAGTATTGCTACTTCATGCTTTTAGATTGTCCTTGAAAATTCTGCCTGCGCTCTGGTTATTTCCATTACATTAAGCCATTATATTCAAGTTGCTTAACTTTAAAAAAATGTATAAACAGACCTATTTCTTCAGTCCTATGAAGTAGTTTATGTATTTTATTTTACAAAGAGAACAGTTATTAAAATACAGTTTTTAGGTGTTGGATGTTTAAATTAGCATTTATTTTTTAAGAAATTGTTAGCAGGACATTTTTCAATTTTCTGTAAGAATAAAACCCTCTGATGGGACTCTCTGATGTTTGAAATTCTGATGATTAACTCTGGGGGTTGTGGTTGGCCTCCAGCTCCCCCACGTTCTCCTGGAGAACATGGTAATGATATCTACATGTGACAAGAGTTAAAATGCTAATGACCAGTATTGTAATTTAGCAAATGTAAGAAAATCAAAACAGTATCTAGTTAAGTGTGGGAAATTGATTATACGCATCCGTAGTTGCAGCCACTACTAAAACCCTAATCAAATAAAAGGTCAAAACCTACAATGGCAAAAAGAACAGAAGAGAAGATGATAGAGCTGCCAGACATCCGAGAGAATTTGGAAGATGGAAAGTAGACAGATGAACAGTGATGGTGTTAGCAGAGTGGAGGATGGAGAAAGCTGATTCACGCCACAGAGTTCCCAAAATGCTCACCCAGGAAGTGGAGCTATCAAGTCTGTGGGGCTTTAAAGGGAAAATGGCGTGAAAGTCTGAGAAAGGAGTGGTGAGATGAGCAGATTTCCCCTAAGCCCAGCTAGTCAGGCAGCTCTGCTTTGTTGACTCTCTGGAGAAGGCCATCCAGAGGGACTTGGGATTCGATGACACAGGACGCCATCTGTGCTGGAGCCACTCTGTTAAAAACAGAGGGATTAAGGGAAAGACTCTGTGCCAAACCCCACAGCATCGCCTCTCATGAGGTCACTAGCCAGGCTTCTGCTGCAGCCAGGATTTACACGAGAGTTTCAAAATCCAATTCAGTTATTCTGTAAAAGTCCCCCTGCCCCCAAAATAAAGTGGAAAGGAAGAAATTACCAAAGGAGTAATGCAGAAAAAGCATTCCCAGATTGAAAATTTACACACTTCTAGAACACAAACCCTACAGGTGCCCAGGAAAATTAAAAACAAAGCTATAATGAAATTTCAGAACATGGGGGATAAAAGAAGATTTTAAGGCTTCCAAGATGAAAAAGTTGGATTTCTCCAAAACAAGGATGGAAGCTAGTAGACAATGACGGAATGCCTTCAAAAAGCTGAGAAATTTTTTTATGATTTAGAATAATATATCTGCCATTTCATATATAAAATATTTACCTTCTGTGCACACATTCACAAGAAGCTAATGAAAGATATGCTCCATATACTGAAATGAGAGGAAGAATAATATTCAACCCAGGAGAAGGAAGTCCCCAGGATGATGGTAAAGGGAAGTCCCAAATGACAATGGTACTGCAACCTAGGAAGAGCCTGTCCAGACAGGAGCAGGGAGTCTGGGTGCTCTAAGAGGAACATCTCCAAGGAAGGAAATAGTTGAACCAGATGACCTGATGGGCTTAACCATACTGGAAGGAGCTTTATTAGCACCATAAGAGAAAGAATAGCAGTTAGCAATATAAATTTTTTTTTATTAGAGTATAGTTGCTGTACAGTATTCGGTTAGTTTATACTGTACAGCAAAGTGAATCGGCTATACGTATACATCTATCCCCTCCTTTTTGGATTTCCTTCTCATTTAGGTCACCACAGAGCACAGAGTAGAGTTCCCTGAGCTATACAGTATATTCTCATTAGTTATCTATTTTATACATAGTATCAATAGTGTGTATATGTCAATCCCAATCTCCCAATTCCTCCCACACACCCCCTTTTCCACCCTGGTATCCATATGTTTTTGTTCTCTACATCTGTGTCTCTATTTCTGCTTTGTAAATAAGATTATCCGTAACCATATTTTCAGATTCCACATATATGCATTAATATACGATATTTGTGTTTCTCTTCTGACTTACTTCACTCTGTATGACCGTCTCTAGGTCCAGCCATGTCTCTACAAATGACCCAATTTCATTCTATTTTATGGCTGAGTAATATTCCATTGTATATATGTACCACATCTTCTTTATCCATTTCTCTATTGATGGACATTTAGGTTGCTTCCATGTCCTGGCTGTTGTAAATAGTGCTGCAGTGAACATTAGGGTGCATGTGTCTCTTTGAATCATGGTTTTCTCTGGGTATATGCCCAGTAGTGGAATTGCTGGGTCATATTTTAAAGAGAAAAAGAGAGCGAGGGAGAGAGAGAGAGAGAGAGAGAACTATTGATTTTAGAAAAACAAAAAGTTATGTAAGAGAAGAAATATAACCACAGCATATTTTGTTGCTTAAATGTGAAAAGTATTAAAACACCATAATCATGCAAAGACGTGATTATTGCTCTAGCTATAAGAGGTGCTAAAATAGCTATTGGAGCCCCGTGAGTCATGTAGAAGTTTATTCCTTCTCTGCTGTAGAAGCACTGATAATGTCTAACATTTAAAAATCAAGAAATAGCAATATAAACATGTTACTTAGAAAAACAGAAGTAAAAACCAGAAGACAGAGCTACAAGAGATGGAAATGGTTTTTTCTGGAGAAGAATCAGGAGTGAAATGAAAAGGGTACTACTTCATTGGAAGCTTAGTAGTCATTTTTGACTTTTTAATATATTAATAAATGTTCATATAGCCTTTTAATTAAAATTTAAAGGTTAAAAAAAAAACCTGTACACCGGTAGTTAAAATTGAAGACTTTCTGGATTCCAGTCCTGGCCTCACCACTTTTCTGTGTGAACCAGAGCAAAGTAATGAACTCTTAACCCTCAGCTTCCTAACATATAGGTTGCTGACAATGAGTACATGGCTCCCTGAGTTATTGTAAAAGGTTAACAAGAAAAGCACTTAGCACAGTGCCCAGCATAAAGTGGGCGCTTAGCAAATTTTATTTTAATCATATCATATTTACTAGTTTCCTTTATGGAAATTGTTTGACCATGATTTTGTAAAAATTGTAGCATTTGGGGATCCATGTTTGAAAAGACAGATAAATAGTAATCTGTCTCCAAAAGGGAAAAATTCTGACAAATATTTAAATGGACAGATTAAATTGGTAAAAAATACATCGTCTTCTATTTCCCTATGTGGAGTTTCTATATGTCTCTCTTGCCAATGTACTTAATTCTTATAGATTTAATTGGGCAAACGTATATATAGACTTGAGATGGCTTCAGAGAGCGTTTTGTCCGATTTCTCTGTGTTATAAATGAAAAAGAATGAATCCAGTGACACTATGTGACAATTTGAGGCCATCACCAATGGAAGTTAAAACTGAGACTAAAATTGTGATCCGTATTTGGGTACTTATATAATTATAAGACCCCCTCAAGCCTTATTTTATATATTGATCTGAACAAAAACTTCTGAGCAGAAGCACAGGGGGACTTCTCTCCAGTGTTTACTGTGTTAACCTGGTCAAGCTCCTGGAGGTAAATCTCACCAAATTGGGGGCCCCCATGGCTGGGTGGGTCAGAGGTGTCCACACTGAGCCTCCAACAGTTTGTCAATTAGAGTTCTGGGTTTCACACGCCATCGCTGGTTCCCACAGTGGTTTCCCCTTATGAGTCTCCCCTCTGAGAGAGATTCAAAAGTATATGGAGGAGTGATGTCACCAAGACGGTGGCATAAGCCGTTCCTGACTTAAGCCCCCATCACAAGAAGACCAACAAGCAACTATCCATAGACAGGACACCATTGTGAAAATCCCAGAACCCAGGGTGAGGCTGCAGCAGCCCTTGGACATCAGAGACTGAGAAGGACCACGTTAGAAGGTGAGAGGAGTGGCTGCACTCTGCCCACATCGCCTGCCCCAGGCTGGCACACCACACCAGAGCGCCCCAGCCTGTGGTTTCTCCAGTTGGAAAAGAGAGGCCAAGGTGGGGAATTCCCTGGCCGTCCAGTAGTTAGGACTCCACACTCTCACTGCCAGGGACCCAGGTTCAATCCCTAGTCAGGGAACTAAGATCCTGCAAGCCGTGGGGCACGGCCGAAAATTAAACAAAAAGAGAGAGGCCAAAGTGGACACCCAGCTCCCCCAGTATTGTGTGACGCTTCCCAGGAGGCCCGCTTGGGTCTCTCTTCATGGGGGTCACTAAGGAAATCTATGAGGCTCAGTCATGGGGGATCAGATGGAGATGGAGAAGGGGTATGGGGCTTACAGCACCTGCACTCAGATCTGGGTGGGCTGCATTCCTGCTTGCAGCTGCACCCAGCAGAGATGCCAGCCAGCGTCTCTGCTCATCAGCAGAGACCAGCCAGTGGCCCCGTCTAGCCTGCAAACTCAGTTAGCAGCTCTGCTTCATTTGGGTCCCCAGACAACTGGCATTACAGGCCTTGGAGCTCTTTCTACCCCCTGGCCTGGGCAGGGAGGCAGATTCCCAGCCCCACCCAACAGCTGAGCACAGTCTCCGTACCCCCCCACCAGGAAGCCTGGCCAGAGAATCCAGGCAGCCATGGAGCCCATCCAACAGCCCTGCTTGGGCGGGGAGCCAAGCCAGAAGCCCTACCAACTGTTGAGCATAGCCTCTGGCCTTGCATAACCAAGGAGCCTGAACAGTGACCTTAGGCATCCTCAGAGCCCAACCTACAACCACACCCAGCCATGGAGCCCCGACTACAACTCTACTCAGTGGTGGAGTCCACCCAAGGGCCTTGTCTGATTACTGAACACAGCCTGCAACCTTGCCTGGTCAGGAAGCCCAGCCAGTGACCCCGTCCAATTACCAAGCATAGCCTGCGACCCCACCCAAGAAGAAAGCTTAGACAACAGCCCAGCTAGACCATGGAGCACAGTCTCTAGGCCCACTCACTGTGGGATTCAGCTGGCAGGCTCTCCTAACCAGAGAGCCTGACCAGTAATCTTGCCCAACAGGGGAGCACAGCCAGCAGTCTACCTGATGGCAAAGCCTAGACTGTGGCCCTGCCCAACTCCAGGGCACAGCCTGCAGCCCTGCATGATCACAGAGCACAGCCTGAGGCCTCACCTGAACAGAGTCCAGCCAGCAGCACCTTCTGGTCTGGGAGCACAGCCTAAGACCCCATCAAGAGCAATTACAGTGAGACTTCCCTGGTGGTCCAGTGGTAGAGCATCAGCCTTCCAATGCAGGGGACGCGGGTTCGATCCCTGGTCAGGGAACTAAGATCCCACATGCCGCAGGGCAACTAAGCCCACGCTCCACAGCTACTGAGCTTGCGCACCTCAGCTAGAGAGCCCACGTGCCACAAACTACAGAGCCCACGTGCTCTGGATCCTGTGCACCACAACCAGAGAGAAGCCCACACACCACAGCGAAAGATCCGCATGCCGCAGCTAAGACCCAACACAGCCAAAAAGAAATTAAATAAATAATAAATAAATAAATCTTTTAAAAAAGGCCAATTGCAGAGACCAGCTTGTAGCCCTGCCCAATCACAGGGTCCAACCAGTGGCACTGCCCTGCCAGGGGACGTACCCTGTGACCTCACCCAGTCAGAGGTGACTCTAGGGCCCAGCCAGCAGCACCCCCAGGCCCACCCCAACCTCAGAGCATGGAACGTTTTCCAGGAGAGATTATATGTTAGATCACAAAACTAGTCTTAATAAATTCAAGAAAATGGACGTTGCATCAAGTATCTTTTCCAGCCACAATGATGTGAGACTAGAAATCAATAACAGGAAGAAAGCTGGAATATTAACAAATACATGGAAATTAAACAACACACTCCTGAACAACCAGTGGATCCAAGAAGAAATCAAAAGAGAAATAAAAAAATATCTGGAGATAAACAAAAAAAGGAACCCAACATACCAAAACTTATGGGATGCAGCAAAAGCAGTTCTAGGAGAAAAGTTTATAGTGATAAATGCTTCCATTAAGAAAAAATAAGGATTTCAAGTAAACAGCCTAACTTTATACCTCAAGGAACTAGAAGAAAAATGAAAAAACTAAGCCCAAAGTTGGCAAAAGGAAGGAAATCATAAAGAGTAGAGCAGAAATAATGAAATACAGAATAGGAAAACAACAGAAAAGATGAACGAAACTGAGTTGGTTCTTTGAAATTATAAACAAAATTGACAAACTTTTAGCTAGAGTAATCAATTAAAAAAGAGAGAGGACCAAAATAAATAAAAATTATAAACGAAAGTGGGCACATTACAAGAAATACCAAAGATCATAAGAGACTACTCTGAACAATTATAAGCCAACAATTTGGACAACCTAGGAGAAGTGGATAATTCCTAGAAGCATACAATCTACCAATATTGAATCATGAAGAAATAGAAAATCTGAGCAGATCAATAATGAAAGGAGGTGGAATCAATAATTTAAAACCTCCCAACAAAGAAAAGTCCAAGACCAGATGGTTTCATAGGTGAACTCTACCAAACATTTACAGCCAATTCATCTCACTCTTCTAACAAATTGAAGGGCAAAGAACATTCTCAAACTCATTTTATGAGGCCAGCATTACCCTGATACTGAAGCCAGATAAGGACACCATAGGAAAAGAAAGCTATCAACCAATATGCCTGATGAATATCGATGCAAAAATTCTCAACAAAGTACTGGCAAACCAAATTCATCAGCACATTAAAAGGATTATACACTGTGATTAAGTTGGATTCGTTCTGGAATGTAAGAATGATTCAACATATGCAAATCAGTAAATGTAATATATTACATTACTAAAATGAAAGATAAAAATCATACGATCATCACAATAGATGCAGAGAAAGCATTTGACAAAATTCAAATGATAATAACTCTCAACAAATTGGGTGCAGAAGGAATGGACCCCAACATAATAAAGGACATATATGACACACCTGCAGCTAACATACTCAGTGGTGAAAGATTGAAAGCTTTTCCTCTAAGATCAGAAACAGGACAAGGGTACCCACTCTCACCAATTCGATTCAACATAGCACTAGAAGGCCTAGCCAGAGAACTCAGACAAGAAAAAGAAATAAAAGACATCCAGCTCAGAAAGGAAAATGTAAAAATTGTCTCTGTTTGCAGGTGACATGGTCTTATATATAGAAAAATCCTAAAGACTCCACCAGAAGACTTTTATAACTAATAAATTCAGGAAAGTTGTAGCATACAAATTCAACATACAAACATCACTGTGTTTCCATACACTAACAATGAAGTATCTGGAAAATAAACAAAGAAAACAATCCTATTTACAATAACATTAAAAACAGTAAAATACTTAGGAATAAATTCAACCGAGGAGGTGCAAAATCTGTACTCTGACACTATAAGACATTGATGAAAGACATTGAATAAAACACAAATAAATGGAAAGATATTCCATGTATTGGAAGAATTAATATTGTTAAAATGTGCATACAACCAAAGCAATGTATAGATTCAATGCAATCCCTGTCAAGATTCCAATGGCACTTTTTACAGAAATAGAAAAAAATCCTAAAAGTCATATGGAACCAAAAAAGACCCCTAATAGCCAAAGCAGTCCTGAGAAAGAAGAACAAAGCTGGAGGCATCATACTTTATGCTTTCAAATTATATTTCAAAACTATGGTAATCAAAACAATATGGTACTGGCATAAAAACAGATACATAGACCAGTGGAACAGAATAGAGAGCCCAGAAATAAACCCACACATACACAGTCAACTAATATTTGACTAATAAGAATACTCGATGGGGAAAAGGTAGTTTTTTCAAAAAATTGTGTTGGAAAAACTGGATATTCACATGCAAAAGAGTTAAACTAGACCTCTATTTTACACAGCTTAGAAAAATTAAGTTGAAATGGATTAAAGACTTAAATTTAAGACCTGAAACCTAGAGCAAAACATAGGGAAAAGGCTTCCTGACATTGGTCTTGGCAGTGATTTTTGAAAGCACAACCAACAAAAACAAAAATGAATAGGTGTGACTAAATCAAACTATAAAGCTTCTGCACAGCAAAAGTAACGCTCAACCAAATGCAAAGGCAACCTAGGAATGAGAGAAAATGTTTGCAAACCACATATCTGATCAGGGGTTAATATCTAAAATATACAAAGAATTCCTACAGATGAACAGCAAAAAATAAATTATCCAATTTAAAAATGAGCAAACGACCTGAATAGACTTTTTTTTTTTTGCGGTACGCGGGCCTCTCACTGTTGTGGCCTCTCCCGTTGCGGAGCACAGGCTCCGGACGCGCAGGCTCAGCGGCCGTGGCTCACGGGCCCAGCCACTCCGTAGCATGTGGGATCTTCCTTCCCGGACCAGGGCAGGAACCCGCGTCCCCTGCATGGGCAGGCAGACTCTCAACCACTGCGCCACCAGGGAAGCCCTGAATAGACATTTTTACAAAGAAGATAGTCAAATTGCCAACAGGTACATGAAAAGATGCTCAGCATCACTAATCATCATGGAAATGCAAATAAAAACCACAATGATATATCACCTCACACCTGTTAAAATGGCTATTATCAAAAGACAAGAGATAAAAAGTACTGACAGGGATTTGGAGAAAATGGAACCCTTGTACACTGTTGGTGGGAATGTAAGTTGGTGCAGCCATTATGGAAAAGAGTATGGACTTTCTTCAAAATATTAAAAATAGAACTACCATATATGTTCCAGCAATTCCACTTTTGTATGTATCTGAGGGAAATGAAATCACTATCTTGAAGAAGATATCTCCACCCCCATGTTCATTGCAGCATTATTTACAAGTGAATACATGTAAACAACCTAAGTATTCATCAACAGGTGAATGATAAACAAGGCATTGAATTTGCCCAGAGTTCTACCATGTGAAATCTTCATATTAACCACATAGAATATAAATGCAAAATATGCATTATTTTTTCTGTTGAGTTTTTACTCAATTTACTCAGAGTATTCCATTATTAAAAAGGAGGCCTGTTGGTGTCATGTTTTGCTTGCCCTATTCATCGAGGTCCTCAATGTATTTTCCTTTTCTTTTATACAGTTCTCGAATTTGCCTAGCTTTTCTCTTGATAATTCCTCAACTTACTCAGTTAGCTGGGATTTATATTCTTGTATGTATATTCTTCTTCCTGTTTTTCTCCTTAACACCATGTTCTAATATCTTCTATACAAACTCTAGCTTATTGTTGAATGCAATAACAGTGCCTTTGATTAATTTTGGAGATTTCATAAACTCCATAGACACAAGAAAATAAATTCTGTACAATATTTCTATTTCACTAAACTGTCATTTCAAATCTCTTTCATAACCTCTCAGTTATATGGAAGTTATCACAGGAATTGCTGGTCTAAAAATATAAACTAAAAATATTAACAAAAATTGAACTTTATTATCATATTTCATATCTTCCTATGTCTGTCCTACATTTAAATTTGCTCACTGAGGAAGCTGCTGCTGATAACGATGCCATACATGACAGAAAACCTAGGTCCCTTCAACCATGGTACCTTTTAATGATGGGGGCATTAACTGTTTAAAACAGTTTGTAGATCTTTGGAGATCAAATCCCAGTTTTTGAGTGCCAGCTCTTAACAGGAGCACATGTATTCCTTTGACTGACTGATCTATGGATTGGAATGGAAGGGAAAATCTGTGAAGTAGAGACTGGGGCAAGATTCATTTTTCTATCACTAAAGAAGCTCATTTTACTCAATACAGTTGACGTAGTCTCTTTTATTTGTTCAGTTGATATTTTGGCTTTGCTCACATAGCTAAAATATTTCTAGATTCATTTTCTCATACTTTTGAGGTTCCGGTATTTTATAAAGGAACTTGAAGAAACTTCATGCGTTCAAACAAATGAAATATTTGTCGAGGTTTTGCCTGAGCATTTCTGAGTCAGTGAATATACTGCTGCGGTTTCTCCCATCTGTACGCAAGCGTTTGAATGAAGCATGTCTCCTTCCCTGCAGGAGCTTCAGAGAGACATAGAGAAACACAGCACGGGTGTGGCCTCTGTCCTCAACCTGTGCGAGGTTCTCCTGCATGACTGTGATGCCTGTGCCACAGATGCCGAGTGCGGTTCCATCCAGCAGGCTACGCGCAACCTGGACCGGCGATGGAGAAATATCTGTGCTGTGTCCATGGAAAGAAGGCTAAAGTAAGCCGGGCTGTGCAAACAGTTGCGAAAGAGGAAGGACCAAAAAAACAAAAAATTTACCCAGAGTGTCTACGGTTCACTATTTGCTTTTGGTTGCAATGTCCAAAAATAGCCTTGGTTTCCCAAAGTTGCCATCATCTACGTTTACTTGGGAAAATAAGTACGTATAAAGGTCATATATAAATATAACAAGCCAAGTTACACCTGACCTAACAGTTTAAATATAATTCAGAGAAATTAAAATACGCCCTTGCTGAACAAATATAATGTTACAGAATTGGTGCTCTGGAAAACTAACATTCTTTCGTGGAAAAGGAAATAATAAAACAAAGGACATATCTTTAAGCCCTTTGAAATTCAAGGTGGTAAAAAAAATAGTGATTATGTTAGAAAATTATCACAGTGACTTCAGGCACATAATCTTTGTGCTCTCTGGGGAACTCTTGAAAGGATACTGTTTATCTTGCCATCATTGGTAGATTTTGATTAGGGTAAATTTGACATTGAACTTAAATGGATTTTCAAACCTTAGTATAAGTTCAACGGAAGCTTGGTATGAGTGTGCACTGCAGGCACGGTGTTGCACTTTTTTCTTTTTTTTTTTTTGCGGTACGCGGGCCTCTCACTGTTGTGGCCTCTCCCGTTGCGGAGCACAGGCTCTGGACGCGCAGGCTCAGCGGCCATGGCTCACGGGCCCAGCCGCTCCGCGGCATGTGGGATCTTCCCGGACCGGGGCACGAACCCGCGTCCCCTGCATCGGCAGGCGGACTCTCAGCCACTGCGCCACCAGGGAAGCCCACGGTGTTGCACTTTTAAACTTCCTTGCGTGTACCCAGAACAGTTCACACCATGTGCTTATCTTACTCAGTTTGACTAATTCCAAATCCAGAGCTGCAGGACGTGTGTTTAAACACACACACACACACACACACACACACACACACACACGCACGCACAGCTGTTTCATCTTAGCTCAAACAGTTGTTTCTTTTTCGGTCTGGGCAAGTTTGGCTCAAGGAACGGTTATTTTTTTGGCACCGGGTTGCTTGTTTTGGGCACTCTTAGTCCTGTTGCAGGTACCAGACAGGGTTCTGGAGTACAAACAGTCTCAAGCGATCAGATTCTGTTCTTTCATTTCTGTCTTAGAATTGAAGAGACGTGGAGATTGTGGCAGAAGTTTCTGGATGACTTTTCTCGTTTTGAAGATTGGCTGAAATGCTCGGAAAGGGTAGCTGCCTTCCCCAGCTCTTCTGGGGTGCTCTATACAGTTGCCAAGGACGAACTAAAGAAATTTGAGGTGATTTTCGGTTTCAAATATTTCATCTTTATTTTGCTACGAGAGTAGCCAGCTGGTAGTTGGTGTCCCAAGACCTAAACAATCTGTTCACCCACATATTATTTGTTCAAACAGCTAGGTGATGACTTTCTGGCCATCTTTATTATTACCTCATAAGTAGGCAAAGAAGAAGAGAAAGGAAGTTTTTACTTTAAGATTGTCAAGAATTACAAATAAAGTAGTAATGCCCTTCATTACATTATAGAATTATTCAATTCTGTTAGAAAACACGAATCATGATTCCCCCCAAAAGATCTTGGCATTCTTTTGATCTCATAATTTTTTACAGTCAACCTTCTAAGATTCAGATATGATGGTTTTCCATGCCAAAAAAAAATGATCATGAAGAACCTAGGGGCAAGACAGGAACAAAGACACAGACCTCTTAGAGAATGGACTTGAGGATATGGGGAGGGGGAAGGGTAAGATGGGACAAAGTGAGAGAGTGGCATGATCATATATACACTACCAAACATAAAACAGCTAGCTAGTGGGAAGCAGCCACATAGCACAGGGAGATCAGCTCGGTGCTCTGTGACCACCGAGAGGGGTGGGATAGGGAGGGTGGGAGGGAGGGAGACACAAGAGGGAAGAGATATGGGGACATATCTGAATCAATAACTGATTCACTTTGTTATGAAGCAGAAACTAACACACCATTGTAAAGCAATTATACTCCAATAAAGATGTTTAAAAAACAAAAACATCTATCTGTCTTTCAATGTATTTTCTTGATTTTTTTTAACCTAACTGGAGCATAGATATATATGTATTTTTTAATCATTGATAAAATAGAATTGGCTCCAGAATTGATCAAATATTTTAAATCATAAACCATCTCTAATTATAAATGAAGAGCAGCGCCATTCTTGAGTCACCAAGATTTTTCAATTTTATAGAGACAAAAATGACAGCAGTATAATTGTATTCATAAACAAAGGAATCATTCAGTAACAGATTCTAGTTCCTTGCCATTCTGGGCAGTCTCGAGGCTTGCTCTGTCGCTGGGACAGGATGAAATCCCAACTTCTCAGCCTCTCATTTTCACAGAGGACCTGACGTAGCCTTAAGCTGACCATTTTTTAATTTGAAGTTTCTTTTCCCATCAGTGCCCACTGATCGGCAGTTGTGTTCTCAGATACGCTGACAGAGAGCAGTTCTGATGCATGGATCTTACAAAAATCATTCTTGGTTGCTAAGTCTGCCCCAAGCTCCCTGAGATATTTTAAACTAAGACTAAAAAAATCCAACCAAATTCAGCTGGATTTATTTTTACCTTGTGATGCCAGTTAACCAGGCATTTTTTGAGGCCTGTTATGAAGTTTATGAACTAAACATGAAGTTTAGTTTTTGTTCTTGTGGAGTTTAAAATCTACAAGTCATAGATGGGCAAGTCATGAATCTATAAAAGTGTTCAAATACTATGTGAAATAAATAAGTTATTCTGATGTCTGAATATGCACTTATATGTAACTATACCACTAAATTCCAGGGAAAAAAAAATCCTATCTAAAAGCTTTTCCCTTAGAAAAGTTCTAGTAAAAAGCCACAGTAACTTCTGCAGTAGATTTCAGATCATCCCAGTGTGAACCAGTGCTAGTGGAAATATTCTTGTACTGCATCTTATGACACTCAGCTTCATAAAGGTTAAACCTTCTATAGTTGGCTTACACTCCAAAGCAGATTAAGTAAGATCCTTGTTGATGCTATTTTAGACCCTCAGATTTTATAGCAAAGGTTAGCCATGTAGTTAAGCTTATAATGCTATATAGTTATATAGCTAGTTAAAATGAATGATTTTATTACTTATCTTTGTAGTTAATTTTCTTAAGAGACAGAAATAAATTACAAAAACAAAATTTTGTTTACGGCGGTCTTTGCCTGTTCAATTGCACAAATATTGGGGACAGATCTGGGTGTGCTGTGGTACCCAACCATGGTGCCCGCGTTCACGCCAGTGAGAAAACATATTCTGTGACTTCCAGTAATGGCAAAAGCTGAACTTTCCTTACCACTTCCTTTTCTGGGGAGATAATTTAAAGTTTGTAGAATACAAGGTTGGATTTACTCGGATAAAGGTTCTTAAAGCAACTCTCAGAAGAAAAACCATTTCAGAGGCAGAAGTGTGGTGGCATGTAAATAGTGTGACAAGCCAAAGGAAGCAAAACTTGGGGATTTAGATGAGTACAGTCCAATCAGTTATACAATTTTCTGTCCAATGCCAGGATGAAAATCAGTCATAAATCATACACATAAGTTTGAAATAAAAAAGCTTCATTTTATTTTGACCAAACGATTCTTATGCTAGGGTTATGCTACATTACAGAGAAAAAGAAGAGAGAGTATTTTACCTGTGGAAACTCTAAGCTGTGCATGGGGTAACCTCCGAAGTAAATAGCTACTACTATGTAAGGTGTCACATCAGCTCTAAAACGTTTTATGAAAACTGAGTCATTCAGGAGGGCAACAAAAAAGAAATAGAGCATGTTCCACACTTTTTTTACTGAGCTGTTTTTCTTAAAAGTTAATAATAGCTTGCATTTGGAAGACCTTCAGCAAAAGGTAGTTTTATTTTTTTTAACGGACACCAGAATTGAGGCAATTTCTGGATTTCTTAGGAAAGAACATATTTTACAAATTAAAGAGACAGTTCTCTGATATCTTTTCTCCGTGTGGACATCAGAAATTTTGAACATTTTAACTCACATTTCAGCATACATACATATTTATGTAATCAGTTTGCTTTATGGGAAAGTTTTTTCAGGCTGTTAATTATTTTAAAAACTATATTATATATGTGTATGTTCTAATGTATATGTTACATACGTGTACATGTTATATGTGTGTATTCTATATATATGTATATATCGTGTGTATGTGTGTATGTTCTCTATGTATGTGCATATATTATATATTGTATATGTATTTGTGTATATACATATATTTATTACTGTTTGCCATTTTCTTTCATATTTTTGTTTGATCAACTCCCTTTCCTTAAGCCACACTGATTATATGACTTTAACAAGTGGAAGGATATGCTGGTTAGAAATTGTCTTTTCCCATTTTGGGGGAAGAGTTCACTTCCTGTTCTGCCTGACATCACAATGTGAAGCCCAGACACCCTTGCTGAGAGCCCTCCGCTGATCTCCCTGTCTGATGTGCCTCTTTGTGGTCTTAGGGTTTCCAGCGACAGGTCCATGAGACCCTGACCCAGCTGGAACTGATCAACAAGCAGTACCGCCGCCTGGCCAGGGAGAACCGCACCGACTCGGCATGCAGCCTGAAACACATGATCCACGAAGGCAACCAGAGATGGGACAACCTGCAGAAGCGCGTCACCTCCATCTTGCGCAGACTCAAGGTCTATACTACGCCCCCTCTGCAGCCTAGAGGCCCGGAGGACAGGATTGGGCCGTTTGTACACAATGTTAGGACATAGTCTCAGGGACTTTGTAAGACTGGGATGGCAAGAGATTGAGGTATCCAGCATGAATTTATACGGCAAAAAATTGCAGGGTTCTGGTAGCTCGTTGAGAAAATGACTTTCCAGGAGAATGTTGGAATTGGCAGTTCCATCTCAGCACGTGTTTGTGGGCTTTTTCACTTTTATTCTTTTCTTTTCACATCCAGCATTTCATTGGCCAGCGGGAGGAGTTTGAGACTGCACGGGACAGCATCCTGGTGTGGCTGACAGAGATGGATTTGCAGCTCACTAACATTGAGCATTTTTCCGAGTGTGATGTTCAAGCTAAAATAAAGCAACTCAAGGTGATACATTAGGGGTTTTTTTCAAATTATCAGTGCTAAGAGAGTCTGAAGAGGAAAGGATTTTTTAGATACTTTTGTGAAGAACATACTAAAGAACTGTTCTTTTTTTGTTTTATAAATTTATTTATTTATATTTTTTTATTTTGGGCTGCATCGGATCTTTGTTGCTGCGAGCGGGTTTTCTCTAGTTGCGGCAAGCGGGGGCTACTCTTCATTGCAGTGCACGGGCTCTAGGCACGCGGGCTTCAGTAGTTGTGGCAAGTGGGTTCAGTAGTTGTGGTGCATGGGCTTAGCCACTCTGTGATCTTCCCAGACCAGGGCTTGAACCCATGTCTCCTGCATTGGCAGGTGAACTCCCAACCACTGCGCCACCAGGGAAGTCCAGAAAATTAGTTCTTCTTGATTGAAAACAAATTCAGAAAATAAGAAAGATATTAAAAATGAAATGAAGAGCATTACCCAGAGATACAACTCCCGTTAACATATACACTTTAATTATTAACTTGATCGCCAGGATTGTTGTTTTTCGTTCTTGTTGTTTTTTCTGATTTGTTTCTAGCACCTTCAAATTGTTTGACTCACATGATCCAGAGCAGTTCAACTTTCTCGTGTTGGGATTTCATTCCACATAGTCTACACTCTTAGGTGCCAAGTTAGTTTTTAAGCATGTTTGGTATGTTTCAGTATGTAACTCAAACACAGTGGCTAGTTAAACATTTTAAATGGGGAGGGATATATATTAGATGTAAGGATTCCCTGAAAGGAAGAGTGTTTAACATCTTGAATAATATGCAGTGCAGCTTGTGAAATTTTCCTCCTAAGATAAGATAGTTTTTTTTTTTTTTAAAGAATAGTCGTGATGCCCATAACTTTAAGGTTGTTATAATAAAACAAGGAAGTTACTTTTAATCAGTGATTCTCAGGATTAAAAAAAATCATAAAATAGCCCTGGTATTCTGCCCAGCCTCTCTCTCTCCATCGCTCCCTTCACCTCAGTTCTTGCAAGTCATTTCACAGGTAAATCAATATTTAAAAGCTTCATTTTCTACCAAGTGGTAGCTGAATCTTTTCTTTTTGGACTCTGACAGGGTCATGGCATTTACTAACACCCTCCTTCTCCCTTGGCAGTCTTTTTATTATTGTGCACTTTCAACTGTTCCAGAGTTTATTCTTTTTTGGGGTGGGGGGTGTTGCGTAGGGTCTTAGTTGCGACAGGTGGGCTCCTTGGTTGCGGCTCGCCAGCTCCTTAGTTTTGTCATGCGAACCCTTAGTTGCCGCATGCATGTGGGATCTAGTTCCCTGACGAGGGATCGAACCCGGGCCCCCTGCTTTGGGAGCACGGAGTCTTAACCACCGCGCCACCACGGAAGTTTCTCCAGAGTTTATTCTTGTGTTGAATTAAAATTTATCCCCTGAAACTTGTCCCCTGTAGCTGAACTGTTTTGAATCATATAGAATGAGTCTAAATAATCCTCCAGAATTACCTTTTTTTCAAATAATTATAATCATGCCTGCTTATGTCCTGAAACAATTTAAAAAAATCATCTGAGAAGAATTTGTGACATTGTCATTCGGATGGCTTTCCTTCGTCACGTTTGACATGTCAGGAAATCTAAAATTAAAATATCCAATATAATTCTTTAAAATGCTAAATTTATTGCAGTGGCACTGTATTGCTTACCATTGCTTTTCATCAGGGGCCACCAGTGCTCTCAACTTTATGATGGGTTTGAATGTCTGTTCCTATGATTCTCTTACCCGCACCGTCTGTGGTGGTAAATTTTATTAGCGAAAGGCACCTCTCTGGTCATGGAATGCTAACAATGCCATTTCTGCCTCCTGTTCTGATTTAAAATTTTTATGTTTTACTTTAGAAAGTCATAGCCTCTTGGCTTGTCATTGTCTATGGTAAATTTAATATCCCCTACATGGTTTTTCTAAATATGTATTTTAGAATTACTTCATGTCCAAGTGAGCAATAAAAAATTACGTGCAATATGTGCTCCCTAGGCCTTCCAGCAGGAAATCTCATTGAACCACAATAAGATTGAGCAGATAATTGCCCAAGGAGAACAGCTGATAGAAAAGAGTGAACCCCTGGATGCCACGTTCATTGAAGAAGAGTTGGATGAACTCCGACGTTACTGTCAGGAGGTCTTCGGGCGCGTGGAAAGATACCATAAGAAACTGATTCGCCTGCCTGTATGTGACATTGTTTTTTCATTATCATGAAATCTAAAGAGAATTAATAATGTGGACTTAGGTAACATCATTGAGTGGGCAAGAGCCCGGACTCTGGAACCAGAGTGCCTGGGTTCCAGCCCCAGCTCTGGCTACGTCGCCTTGGGCAAGTTACTTCACGTCACTTGCCTTGGTTTCCTCAGTTGTAAAGCTGGTTTAATAACAGTACCTACCTTGTAGAAAGGATTGCTTTGGGCATGATGAGTTAACATATATACATACAAAGAGCTTAGAAGCGTACTTGGTACACATCTTCCATGGAAGATAAAGAAGCTTCTAGAAGAAACAAGGGAATGAAAGTGAGCAATGTAAACAGTGGCTCAATTGATGAGGTTGTTTAGTTGAATTTCTTTCTTCTCTTCCATTTCCCTAATTGCTACCATAATCACATCTCATGGTCAAGATGCTATTATTAGAATATTTGGAATCTTCTGTGATAAAATATATTTTGTATCTGGACTATAAGGTATAAAAGGACCAGCTAAGGTTTTATTAGTAATTCCCTTTTGTTCCTGATATGTGCCATTCTGTACTTACTGTGTTGCAGATTAGGTACTAGGTTGCCTTTATTTACATTTTATTTAATCTTATATCAATTCTTTGAAGTAGGTCTTAATATTATTTCCATTTTTCCATGATAAAACTGAGAATTTACTAGATTCATGTATAAGACATTTAAAAAAGTTATCAGAAGATACTTATTTATTTGATGATAGGAAGTTTAAAATTACCCCCAGCGAGGTAGGAATGTGGTCCCGATAAGCTTGAGTGCTGAGATTTGGTGAAAGGCGGAGCACAGAGCGGGAAGGGGGTCAGCTGAGCGCTGCGGTAACAGGGCTGGCTTGACTGCGTTTCTAGCTCCCAGATGACGAGCACGACCTCTCTGACCGGGAGCTGGAGCTGGAGGAGGCTGCAGCTCTGTCGGACCTCCACTGGCGCGACACCTCCGCGGACAGCGCGCTCTCCCCCCAGCCCGCCTCCAACCCCTCCCTCTCACTCGCCCAGCCCCTCCAGGGCGAGAGGTCCGGGCGAGACACCCCAGCCAGTGTGGACTCCATCCCTCTGGAGTGGGACCATGACTATGACCTCAGTCGTGACCTGGAGTCTGCTGTGTCCAGAACTCTGCCCTCTGAGGATGAAGAGGGTCAGGAAGATAAAGATTTCTATCTCAGGGGAGCTGTTGGTCTGTCAGGTAAGAAAGAGCTCCTCCTATATGCTAGCTTGAAAGAAAATAAAAAGGAGTGGATACTGTACTGGAAATCCGTGTGCCGAGCAGAATCATCTGCCTTCTCCCATTAGGGGAACTTATACACAAATGAATAATTGGATATTAACATGATTCGCAAATATAAAATTGGCGTTGTGGCCACTGATTTATCCCACATATACTTATGTTCTTACTACACGACAGGCACTTTATAAGTACTGGAAATACACAGTTCCTTTTCTTCTCAAAGAGCTCACACTCTAGTGCGGAACACAGACAAGTAAGAAACGGCTGTGAAATGTTTGGCACTAGGATAGCAACATACACATGGTGGTGTGGAAGCACAGCCCGGGGATGACTAAGCTGGCGCTTTGAGAAGAGGCTTTAGGGAAGAGGCTTGAGCTGAGACCTGAAGGATGAATAGGAGTTGGTCAGGAGGACACAGCAATGTTCAGAGCAAGAAAGGAAAGCGTGCCCATCTTGGATTTATGATTAGCCTCAGCGCTTCTGGTCACCTGGAGTTTGTCCAGAATGACAAGGCTGTAGACTGGGAGGCATGGAATGAACAAAGAGGAGGTGGAAAGGCAAACCAGGACCTGGTCATAAAGCAACCTGTTCGTCATGGAAAGGAGTTTGGTTTTTATCATGAAGGCCATGGAGAGCCACAGCAGGGCTCTAAGGAGGGAGGCAATGTGATCAAATGCATATTTTCTTTTTTTTTGTTAATACATTTATTTATTTTATTTATTTATTTTTGGCTGTGTTGGGTCTTCGTTGCTGCGCGCAGGCTTTCTCTAGTTGCAGAGAGCGGGGGCTACTCTTCGTTGTGGTGCACGGGCTTCTCATTGCGGTGGCTTCTCTTGTTGCGGAGCACGGGCTCTAGGCGCGTGGGCTTCAGTAGTTGTGGCACGCCGCCTTAGTAGTTGTGGCTCACGGGCTTAGTTGCTGCGTGGCATGTGGGATCTTCCCCGGCCAGGGATCGAACCCATGTCCCCTGCATTGGTAGGTGGATTCTTAACCACTGCGCCACCAGGGAAGTCCCGATGCATATTTCCAAAGAACCTGTCTCAATACTATCTAGAGAAGGGCACATTGAAAGAGAGTCCAGAAGGAATTGTTTTACAATCCAGGACACAGATGTGATGGTGGCCTGAACTAAGGAAGCAGCACGGGGAATAGAAAGAATGGAAGAGCTATGAGAAATCATAAGACGGCTCCTCCATAACTGATGGTTGATTGAATTGGGATTGAAGTGATTTTCTGGCTTGGGCACCTTGGTGAAAGATGCAGGTGGTCCTAGACTCGGAGGGCCATGAGCAGGAGAGAATGTTCTGGGTGTCTGTGGAGCCACGGGGGCAGGGCAGTGAGAAAGGGGGAGGTGACGAGTCCCTCTGTGCACATCCTGAACTTGAGATGCTGTAGACTATCCCAGGGGGAAAAGCCAGCAGTAGATGGACGCATGGATCTGAATTTCAGGAACCGGAAATGCCAGTTAGGTAGTTTTCCACATAGTGGTCACCAAGGGAAGGAAGGAGATCGCACAGGAAGAGTGTATGAAGGGATACAAGAAGTATGAAACTTCAAGAAACACATATAGTGAAGGGATGGACAGAGGAAGAGGAGCATTGTAAGGAAGGTGAGTAAAAATAGAATCAATAATCAGAGGCCAATTTGTAGCGCTTGTAAATGCATCTCTCTAAAAGAGAATTTCTGCTTGTTTCTGATGGTTCACATTTGGATCCCCAAGGGTATAATACTGTCTAAAAGGATTTCTCTCGTTTCTATTTTGTTTTTATGGTACAACCTAATAGTTAGGCATTTTGCATCTAAAGCAGAACTGTCCAATATGTAGCCCTCAGCCACGTGTGACAGCTGAACACTGAAATGTGACCATGCAGACTGAGATTTGCTGTGTCAAATGCACTTACACGAATACACAAAATTCAAAAACTTAGCACAAAGGAAAGCATGTAAAATACACATAATACTATTTATGTTGATTACATGTTAGAATTAGGGTATATCGGTTTAGTAAAATTAAGTATTAAAATTATTTTCATCCCTTTCTCGTTACTTTTTCATTGTGGCCCTTAGACTCTTTAAAATAACATACGTGGCTCATGTTATTTCTATTGGACAGTGCTGCTCTAGAACCTGACTGTCTTGGTTGAAATCCCAGTTACGTCACTACTAGCTGTTGAAACTTGGATGAGTAACTTCATTCCCCTGAACCTCAGTTTTCTCATCCATAAAATGAGAATAACACTCCCATGCCCCCTGTAGGGTTTCTGTGAGGATAAATGAGTGCTTAGAACAGCACCTGGTTCATAAAACAATCAACGTGAGCCCTTATTATGATTTATTTCAGGAACCCTTTGGTGATCGTACTCAGACTTCTCTGTATGTTCAAGAGTTATCTGCCAAGGATGACTAACTTCCTTTTTTTCCCTAAGAAAGTTATTTTCCTGCCATCCGCGAATCAAGGTTTCCAGACCTTAGCTGTCAACTTAGACCGTGTGCTCTTTTTGCAGATGTAACGATCCCCGAAAGTCCCGAGGCCTATGTTAAACTCACAGAAGGTGCAATCAGAAATCCCTCTGGTAGGCACCAAAAGCTAAAGTGCACCTCTGTCCCTCACCTGTAACAAGCCTCCTTCTCTCCCAGCACATCTACTGTACCTCTCACAGCTCTGTGCCAAAAGCATGTCGAGGCAGCACTTCCTCTCTGACTGCTGTCTCAGAAACGAAAACCAAAACATTTGGTTGATCGACACCAAGAATAACATTCCAATAATCAAGTGCAATAAAGCAATGCTCAGCTTGCTAAATGGTAATCACTCTCAGTACGTGTAACCTGTGATGCCCATTAATGGCAGAAAATAGGAGATGGAAACGCTAGTCTTAGCACTGGTGCTTTAGTGCCCTGCTTGGTTGTAGCAGGTCTGGCTGCTTGACTTCGAGGAGGGCTTGCAGACCCACCTCTGGCTGAGAAATCAGGGCTCGAGGATCTGGTCCCAAGTCTACCAGCCTATATGTGTGACCTCAGGCCCACCGTTCATCCTCCTGATCTCAGGGGTCCCGTATAAGACAAGGGGTGAAATCAGATATTCAGCTCTAAAATATTATACTTTTAGTTTAATAAGTCTTAGCACCCCATAAAGCAAGTTGACATGAGAATGTATTCCACAGTATCTTAAGACTTAGATTTTCAAAAAAAAAAAAAAAAGAATTAGATTTTCCTTTAAGGGCAGAACTATTCCTGAAACAAGAAGGCTTAAAGAAAGGAAAATGGAACCCGTTTTGCTTAATGTTGCTCTAGACAAACTGTAGCTCAGGGTCAGTAATCTGGAGGACATTGGAGAGAATAGGGTTTGACCACAGTGATAGGATATTGAGTTGTGAGTTTATTAGTTTACACTTTGGTTTTTGCAGAAAAGCAAAGGACAGGAAGTAAGGTAGCATTACTGAAATGGTTACTGCCTGAGTGATTCCCAGTGAGAAACCTCTTCCGGGTGTATTTAGAAGGTCTTTTTTCCAAAAAACAATTAATAAAGCTTACTAATATTTATTCTGCTTTCACCCTGTGCTAGCTTCACTCTGATGATCAATGTTCTTGTTGAATTCAAAGACTGTAATACACACACACACACACACACACACACAATAATTTGGAAAAGGATGTCACATCTCTCAAAGGAGATGAGCTAGAAGTTCTACGCTGTGAGTGAGAACATACCTGGATGGAAATGGTAAAATCTTAGCTTTCTCCTGATTTTTTTTTCATTATTCATCTTTTTTTATTTTGCATAATTTTATTTCTTAAAAGCAGTTTAAGTTTTAGAACAAATTTGAGAGGGAGGTACAGAGATTTCCCATACAAAAGCAAGCCGTTGCTAGTTTGGTACCTCCACCCATACCCATCCTGAGCTAGTCTTTTCTTGGTTCCCTTGAAGTCCCACCTTAAGTGAATGACGCAGCCACCTGGGACTTAAGAGGCACTATCTTCTACTGAGATGCAGAAAGGAAAATGAGAGGGTGTGTCTTTTTCTGTTTGATAAGTGACTGCAGAGGGAGCCTGAGATGTAACTGCCTCCTAGTTACTGGGGAGCAGAAGCCACCACCTGAGGTCTTTAGAACGCTAACAACACGCAGTTTTCAGGGGATGAGCCAGAAGAGGGAGCAGAAGCACGGGCTGTTAGAACCCCCCACAGGCCCCTTTTGCAACACCCAGTCTGCTTGGACTCGTGGTCAAGCACATTCATTGGTCTGGTAATTCGAACTCCTAACCCACCACCATGTCGGTCCTAAATGTGCTCTATGATTACCCACACACGTACCATCTCTCTACTGCCTTAGCTGTAGAATTTCTTAAGCATCTCCTTGAATGTCAAGCTTGTAAAGATTCTTATGGTCGACACTGCAGGGGATCCTAGCACCTTGGAGTCACAGATCCAACAACTGGGCAAAGCCCTGGATGACAGCCACTTTCAGATGCAGCAAATGGAGAATATTATCCACAGCAAAACTCCCGCAGGACCAGAGCTAGACTCCAGCTACAGAGGCTATGTGAGTATCCGGACCCTCGTGATCCTGACACATACCTGGTAATCACAATCGTGTGACAAAGAACAGTCCATCTGTGGCACGAGGGTTGTGTCGGCTCTCCACGTACCAAGCTGCCCTTGAACTCATGTGTGTGCAAAACAAAACCCTGTTAGTCGATTACCTTTTGAGCAAAACTGGTCTGTGCTCAGACCCACTGATCCACCCTAATGACCAGCCTGGTCCTTTACACGGAGAACTGAGTGAATCCATTTAATTGAAAGCAACCAAATGCTTTGGCTCTGGAAAGGGCTTCGGCGTTTTTCCAAATTCAGCTGGTGATTTTCTGACCAAGGATATCCTTGGGGCCGCAGAGTTTAGCTGGTAGATTACTAACACGGAATTGTTTGAGTTCTCTTCCTAGGTGTCTTGATTCACTTGATGATCTTGGGACTTTTTTAATGCTCTGTTATTTGTATGTTCATTCTGGAGAAAACGGTTCTGACTAACAAGAGAGATTTGGGGAAAAGATGGCAAGAGATTGTGTGTATTACCAGCTCCATTGTTGAAGCTTTTTGTAAAGTAATAACTTCATTTGCTCTGCTTAGGTTACTGACCGAATAACTTTTCTCAGAGAATTACCTGTTTTCCTACACATACTTACGCAAGAGGATTTGAAAGTAAATCTCTTCTATGCCTCATATCATTTCTTTTCATACCCAAAAGACCGCTTTGTAAAAGGAAAGAAAAATTAATTTCCTTAAGCCTAATGACAACACCCACGTACTGCTTTTTTGAAACCAGAAGAGAGAACCATTCTGGTTATATCCTCTAACGTTAATATCCTCACAATCACAGAAAACTAATTAATCATGAGCTTACTTCCTGTCCAGTTTGGCCTATTTTACTGACTTCTATCATAGTGAAACCTCTTTTTTAAAAATATAATTTCGCAATGAACATGCTGACATCACTGAGGTTATACTTAACACCAATCAAAAGCAATCAAAGTAACTTAATAGCAATATAATTTGTTAAAGGCTTTGAAAGAAAACGTTCTGATCAGTATAGCAGGAGTGTCTTGAAATGATTTGTTCTTTTAATCTTTGAATACTGTGCGTGATATTAAACACGGAGTTGGAAGCTTTTCTTCTGATGTTAGAATTTATTCCCTTAGTATCTATTAACCATTGCTTAAATTTTCTCGTGAAACAGCTGGCTTTAATATTGTTTTATTCTTTTAAGTATTTTAATACAAATAAATGTCCCTTTGAGATTTGTGGTAATATTACTCTTCCCGCCCTTCAGTTGAAGAAAAAGGGGGCAGCTTGCCAAAAACTATATATTGTATTGCCAGCTGGGGGCTCTGAGTATTAAATCCCAGATCGGTTTAGTCTGTTTTGATTCATAAATTTTAAAAGAAATTTTGGAGACTTATGCAAAACCACGTGTGCCAAGTATATTTTCAAGGCATTGCTTTATGTAAACATGAATGTGTCACATGTTTAAGAAGCATGTTTTTGAACTTGACTTTTTTGTTTTCAGCAGAGCGGCTTACTCTTTATAGAGAAGTAGCGCACAGCTACTGCCCTTTTTGAGGAACTCCAAAGATATTTTCTCCAGGAGTTCTTGCACTCATGACAATTTGAGTATTTTGTGACGGGGGACCTCTTTTCTGTATCTAAACAGATGAAACTGCTGGGTGAATGCAGCGGCAGTATAGACTCAGTGAAAAGACTGGAACACAAACTGACAGAGGAAGAGGAGCATTTTCCAGGCTTTGTTAACCTGAATAGCACCGAAACCCAAACAGCTGGTGAGTGAAATAGAAGATCTCGAAGCACCTCGTTGCCCCCGAGTTCCGCTGTGCCACTGACCTCATTCTACACTGGTTTATCCTGAGAACTTTCCTCCATGTTACAATGATCTCTGGGGACAGAGCGGGAGGTGAAAATAATCACAGTGGTTTTTTTCCCATGTCCCATGTATTTTAAGGCACCGTCTCTAATCACTAGTCAGGAATCTTCTGTGTGTGCTCTGTACACTCTCAGAGCTTTCCTGCAGAAGGAAACCAAGAGTTGAATGTTATCTTCACCCACTTTCATGCTTATTACTTCTTAAAGCTCCTTACAATGTTAAATCTTATGTAGTTAATATCTTTTCTCCATTATCATTAAAAATGCAGATAGAAAAAACACAGCCACCATACTGTTTTTTTTGGGTTTTTTTCGGTACGCGGGCCTCTCACTGCTGCGGCCTCTCCCGTTGCAGAGCACAGGCTCCGGACGCGCAGGCTCAGCGGCCATGGCTCACGGGCCCAGCCGCTTCGCGGCACGTGGGATCTTCCCGGACCGGAGCACGAACCCATGTCCCCTGCATCGGCAGGCGGACTCTCAACCACTGCGCCACCAGGGAAGCGCCACCATACTGTTATTTACAGCTGACGGCAACAGAAATGCCCAGAGGCATTACTCTCTTTCTGTTGCTGTTTTAAAGTTAGCCACTCATGTAGGTTTCAAACACTTCCTAAACGTTCTCCGTGGAGGATGATCCCTCGCTATCCTGTGCGTGTGCTGTCTTGCCAGGTGTGATTGACCGCTGGGAGCTCCTCCAGGCGCAGGCCCTGAGCAAGGAGCTGAGGAGGAAACAGAATCCCCAGAGGTGGCAGCAGTTTCACTCGGACCTGAGCCGCGTGCTGACCTGGCTGCAGGAGACGGAGGAGGACCTGGAACAGCTTCAGCGCCGGCAGCGCAGCACTGATATCCAGCCCATCGCGCTTCAGATCAAAAAACTCAAGGTAGCTACCCTTGGCCTTTCCCGCAGCGCCGGACAGAACGCTGCCACGTGGCGTGCCCGGTCAGATGAAACCACTAGCCCTGGCCTGTTGTGCAGCCACACAGCAGCGGGGGAATGGTCAGCACAAACGGACATGAACGCTTCCCCAGCCACCCCAGATCAGAGTGTTTATAGGAAGGCTTGGAAGGGTTGAGAGCTGGACTGCGTTGCAGAACCAGCCCCATGAAAATAGTCATGATTTAATGAATTGGTAGCTAAGAAATGACCAATTAAAGTTTCATGAAACATCCAGGTACCTCTGGGACCTAATTAACCTCTTTTAAAGGAAATACAGCTATGTCCAGGGTCCTACAAGTCTATATCTAGAGCTGGAGAGGAGTCCCCTCCCAGATCGTATACGTGTGAGTTTATGGAGACCCAAGGAAGCCACTTGACATTCTGGAATCAGCAGAACTTCTGAAATAGATTATAATAGTGGCAGAAGCAATTTTCGGTGAAATGAATCCAAGCAAACAAAACCCGTGGAGTAATCGCAGTAAAACACCTGACGTTTGCATTTGATTTTGACCTGGACGGGCGTAGTGCACAACATAACCTCTTTTAACTCCCTCTCTAGATCTTAAAAATCCTTCTCAGCCCAGCTGTTGAAATGCATTGATATGTGGAGACTTTTGTAAACATACTATGGATGGAGAGCTCAGTTTCTTCTTAATAGGTCTCTTGGTCCTGCCTTTTTGTTTGGAGAACGTCAAGCTGTGCTCTTCCTCAGAAGAGGAGGGCTACCGGGCCCTCCAGGCTCAAGGATTAACTGCCTTTGTTTCTCCCTGGTTTCTCTGTATGCTGTTTCTTTTGGGGTGCTGTATTTCTGCCTTGTTTTAGTTGTTTTGTTTTAAATTTTCAAACAGTGAAATGAGTCTTCCCCACAGATGCTCAAACTTCTTTTTTTTTTTTTTTTTTTTTTTTTTTTGCCATACGTGGGCCTCTCACTGTTGTGGCCTCTCCCGTTGCGGAGCACAGGCTCCGGACGCGCGGGCTCGGCGGCCATGGCTCACTCACAGGCCCAGGCGCTCCGCGGCATGTGGGATCTTCCCGGACCGGGGCACGAACCCGCATCCCCTGCATCGGCAGGCGGACTCTCAACCACTGCGCCACCAGGGAAGCCCTCCCCCACTGTTTCTTAATCCCAATTCCTCAAACCCATGGCAAACATTCTGAAATTTTAACACATATTCTTTTTCCGTATATATTCATGAAAAATGTGGATTTGTGTGTGCACATGTATTTTAAATTACATACATGCTGTTTTGTCTCCCATATAAATCTGTTTCTCTTTCACTTTATACCATGTTTTCTGAAGATTCATTCGCATCGTCAAGTACACATCTGATCCATCTCTTTTAGCTACAGTGTGGTTCCCAATGGTGTGCACCCACTGTATCATCCAGCCATCCTGCTAAGGCCGGTGTTAGAATTTGGGTGAAGCATGTCCAAAGGTCTTAGACTATTTCTCTTTAGTACTTTTATTGTTATTTTCCTTGTTTGATTGTTCTCCTTTCTCTTTGCAGGAGCTCCAGAAAGCTGTGGACCACCACAAGGCCATCATCCTCTCCATCAATCTGTGCAGCTCTGAGTTCACTCAGACTGGCAGTGAGGAGAGCCAGGACCTGCAGGGTCGCTTGTCCCAGATGAATGGCCGCTGGGACCGCGTGTGCTCCCTGCTGGAGGAATGGCGGGGCCTTCTCCAGGACGCGCTGATGCAGTGTCAGGTCTGTGGGGCTTTGGGCCGGCCACGCTCTGAAGTCAAACATTTCCAGTGTAGCTGAGTCTGTGACTCGATTTATCCAGATCACTAGGGGGATGCAGTTACTCTCCAAAGTCAGTATTTGAGTGCGATAACTTTGTGCCCAAAGCTTTCATTTTACTGGAGAATTTGTACATGTGACCAGGAGTTCAAAGACCCCACTTCTTTACAGCTAACAAGAGACTATTCCCACACGTTTATCTCAGCCTCACCGTTCCTCCTTCAACTCATTCTTTATTCATTATTTTCTGAGCACATAGAAAGACATTTCTTGGACATCCAAGTGAGCATTACAAATATTTACTCATCCATTCAGACCACAATTATTTGCCAGGTGTTTACAGATACTGCACTAGGCAGGCAGGATACAGCCCAGCCTCTGCTTTTGTTGGGGAAGACAGACAATAAAAATGCAAATAAATGTTTAACCAAGCTACTCACAGATGTTGATGATAAGGGTAACGAAAAAAGCACTTTGCGAAGGTGATTGGGGAAGTTCTATGGATGTTTGAGCTGATTCTTGGAAAGATGTTGCCATGAAGGAGGTCAAGCAGATGGCAAGTCCCAGAAGCAGGAAAGGGCTTAGTGTCTTCAAAGACAGAAGAAAGGCCAGTGTGATCAGAGAAGTAGTCAGAGAGGAAGGAAGGGATGAGAAAGATCTGGGAGGTGGTCAGGAAGCAGATCATGCAGGGCTTGGTGGGTCCTGGCCAGGAGTTTGGGTTATAATCTGAGCAGGATGGGAAGCCTGTTTCCCAGGATTATAGGTGCCCCAGGAATAATAATAGCTCCTTGAAAGCAGGTACCCAAGCTGTGGTTTCACCCCTGCACTGCCTCCCAGTACAGCGCCTCCCACGTCGGAGATCTTCTGTAACTATACCTTGAATAAATGAACACTTGGACGCGTGGAGAGATGGGATTGAATTTAGGCCTTCAAAGATGGGAAGATTTGCATACAGGAGGAAGATAAAGGAGCAGAGCTGCTTCCCTCTACGTAGTATTATAGCCCTAGAAATTAAGCATTTTGATGCCAATTTTCCTTATGTCTAGTTTTTCCCTCGAGTAATAAATTAGATGCTTTTGGTAAGGGCATGAACTCAGATAATTACGACAGCTCTAGTGCCTTCCTTAGAAAGGAGTTGTGTATAAGGTCTTAAAACCAACGGTAGGAATTGTAAAGCATGGATATTTAAGCTATGAGGGAAAGAAAAATGTCTCATTCAAAATGATTTTACGCTCCATGTTTTTTTAGGATTTCCATGAAATGAGTCATGGTTTGCTTCTTATGCTTGAGAACATTGACAGAAGGAAAAATGAAATCGTGCCGGTTGATTCTAACCTTGATGCAGAGATACTTCAGGACCATCTCAAACAGCTTACGGTAAGATGTGTGGACTTGGACAGCATCTGGTTATGTTATATAGTTGGTACTACTTATTTACTTTTTACATTATAATCTCTTAGTCTTTCTTTACCCCTCATGATTTCCCATCTCTGTGAAGCAAACATGTACATAGAAGATGATATCTATTAGCTTTAGAATCTGGTTCTAAAGCCATTGCTCATCTAAAAATCTCAGACGGTCTTCATCTTAATTAGCTTGTTTTTATCAAGGCAGCTCTTTGGCAGATTACATTTGTTTTTTGTTTGTTTGTTTGTTTCTTTGTTTTTCTGCGGTACGCGGGCCTCTCACTGTTGTGGCCTCTCCCGTTGCGGAGCACAGGCTCTGGACGCGCAGGTTCAGCGGCCATGGCTCACGGGCGCAGCCGCTCCGCGGCATGTGGGATCTTCCCGGATCGGGGCACGAACCCGTGTCCCCCGCATCGGCAGGCGGACTCTTAACCACTGCGCCACCAGGGAAGCCCTACAATTGTTTTTAATTTAAACTGTATGTGTTGAATCTACATCCCAAGAATATATTGGGTGGCTGATAATTAAAGGAATTAGAATAGAGACCGTTAAGACTTCTTAAGAAGAATTAAGTATACGGATTCAACACTAACCTGAGCACCAAGTGTTCTGAAAGCTAAGACAACAAGGGAAACGTGAAAAGTTAAATGATTTTTATTACCTGACAAAAAGGAAACAAACCAATTCTCAAGGAGCAAGAAACTTTTTCTAGTGTTAAATTCAAAAGGAAATTTACAGGATTTCTGTATAGATTCTTATGAAAAGAACTTTGGACAATATAATGTGCGGTGTGCTTAAGTGATTTTATAGAAGATAAAGAAGCATATTTGAGTTCCATTAGGAGAAAATGATTTGCATTTTGTCACTTTCTGTATTTTTAAAATGCTGTTTCTTAACATTTAGCGCTCACACAGACCTAACAGAATTGTCAGCTTTTAGTTCAGTATCACAAAGGTCTTAGAAACCAGGAGGAAATAGCTATGCAGCTGAATTTTTACTAGACTTCTGACCTCAGACCTTAAGTTGTGAGTGATGAATCACCCATATATCTTTTTAAAACTCTTGAATAGCTATCTGAGTATACCTCCACATACTTGAGTTTTTCTATATTTATATGTTAATGTTTTACTTCTCTTTTTAAAAGAATAGCTTATGTCTCATTTGCATAACACTTTATATGTTAAATACTTCAACGTACATTCACCAGTTTGAACCTTCCAGTGATACTTACTGTGGACCTGGCAGGAATTAATGTCATCATTTTACCAAATGAGAAAACTGAGATCAGAAAGATTCAGGGGTCTTATAGGATACATTTGGGCAGAGGCAGGATTAGAACAGAGGTCCCTGATTCCCAAATGTCATGGGCTGCTGCATCTGTCCTTGTGTGAGCACAGCATTCTGATGCTCAGGTCTAATTGTCCACTAAGTTAAAATGATGTCATTGTGTACCTTTGGAACTTTCTCGAATTATTGAAAATTCTTAGAAAAATATTTCTTATGATATTCATAGCAAATAAGGCATGAGCTGTTGGAATCCCAGCTCAAAGTGGCCTCACTGCAAGACATGTCTCGCCAACTATTGGTGAATGCTGAAGGCACAGACTGTTTAGAAGCCAAAGAAAAAGTGCATGTGATTGGAAATCGGCTCAAACTTCTCCTGAAGGAGGTCAGTCATCATATCAAGGAGCTGGAGAAGTTATTAGACATGTCAAGCAGTCAGCAGGTAAGCTCTCAACAGACGTCATTGTGTAGCATGTCCTACAGGAGACCAAACAAGCACCATCTTTATCCATTTTAGAGACTCTGAATGTAGTACTTGTGAGACTAGAGTGTCCCCTCTCAATCACTGCTCTTATAAGTCTGGCTCAAAATTAAAAAGTAACTCAAAAACTTTTATAATAGGACACTACTTTTGATTCTGTTACATCCAAAAAACCTCCTGTAATTGTTACTGCTGACACTATTACCATCACACTATTACCACCACTACTGTGGCGTTTTATTTTACCCAGTTTATTTAAGAATTCATGTGCTTTCAGTAACACTGCGAGAGTAGGTCACAACCAATTGTTGCATATGAGTTTCATATTCAAACCTTAGAAGGTATGAAGTCTCCTTAGCTGGCGGTTAAATCATACAAAATGTTCAGTGTTCACTTTTATTTGTTTATCTATTTGTTTATCTGTTATTTATTTTTAAATTTACTGCATGGTAATATTGTTGGTTTTAAGAAATGCATTTGCAGGTAAGATTTCAAACATTCAATTGTGAAATCTGTTATGAACACACAAACATGTTGCAGGCAAAAGAACCACCTACTCACAATAACAGCGGTACCAGCAGCAATACAGTTTCTCTGATGCTAAAAGGCAGGCTCCTGGGTGACTGACAATCTTTTGTTTCTAACGCAAACGATTTGGTTTCTCTCCCGCCTGAGCGCCCTGCAGCTGTAAGGCAGATTCCTTTACCCCCTTCACTTCAACCCATTCTCCCGTCCATGTCATTAAGAAATAATAAAACTCCAAGCGGCCCAGTAATAACAAAGCTCCGCCTGTATCTTCCAGAAGGGCCAGACTCACAACCTGGAAAGCCCAACGCACTAGAAGTATTAGGTTCTGTTCTTCCTGCGGTCATCTGATTCTGTTTTTCCCAGGGAATGGGTTGAGGGATAGATAGGGATGGGGTGGGAAGTACTTGCAGATCACAAAGCCATCGTGGCTCTGGGACATGGAATCATTAAGAGAATCTATTTCCCACGTAGGATTTGTCTTCCTGGTCTTCTGCTGATGAACTGGACACCTCAGGATCTGTGAGTCCTACATCAGGAAGAAGTAGCCCAAACAGGCAGAAAACGGTAACTTTCCACTGGTCATTTTCAGTTGGCCCACGGGAGGGACCACTGGGGCGTGAGAGTCTTGGTACCTCACGCAGGGTCCACGGGCTCTCCCCTTGCAAAGCAGGAGTCCCCCTACAACGTGGGGTTGTCACACAGTGATGCAGAGAAGCTCTGTTTCCTCAGCCCTGCCTCAAACCCTCCCCACATGTACTCAGGAATGGAAAGAGCAGTTCTGTTTTTCAAAAGAATCAGGTTCAGCGTTTGGTTGGTATGCAGGGAGGCAGATTAGTTTTCGTGCTCGCAGGGCCATCTCTAGAGCAGTGCTCCCTTGTCCCTTTGGTGGCCCCTCCCTTCAAACCCCCTCCGCCACAGTCCACCCAAAAAAATTAGGCTCCACTTAAAAGGGTGCCTCAGCCAGAGGTGGACAAAACTGCAAGCATCTCATGAGACCATTGAGTTTATAAGACAAATGGAGGTTCTGTTGACCCTCAAGCAAAGACACTCCCGAAGGTGGCCTTGAAGGTTTGGGGCGATCGCATTGCCCCCAGAATGGCAACAACTCAAGGTGACTCACCCGCCAGGCCTGTCGGGGGGCTGTCTCACTGGCACACGATGAGGAGAAAAAGACCAATTTGACCCCTGCTACCCTCTCTACCTTGATTTCTCTGTGTAATTAGAAGCTTGTTTTCCGTTTTGTTCCTTTTTTTGGTCTGGCTTTATGATTATATTCATTTTTATTATCATTCCATTTTCCTTAGTTTTTAGAAGTATTGGTTTCATTTGTACTTTTCTTGTTATAAACACTTAAGTTCTATGCTGATAAATGTTATTATCTTTTTAGGATTGTTTTTTACTACATTCACTAGTTTCCTATAGATCCTAGTTTAAGAATGTGAAGGAATACTGGCTTTTCGAGTCCAATTTTAGGCTTCATTTAACTTGAGTGCTTAACTTGTTGGGTCTTCATCACTCTACACAGAATAATCTCACACTGCCGTTATTTTTAATCTACCAAGAATTTTAATATTGTTCTAGAAGATGAAAAATATGTAAGGTGTATTTGAATACATGGCATGGCATATTGAATTTTATATTTATTATAAGTAAATATACAGAGATCTTTGGCTAGTGTGAAGTCATTTGTGTTTCTACCATGAAAAGTGAGGGAAATATACCCCTTGTGGTGTGAATGCGCAAACCGCCGTGTTTCTTCAATGATGTATAATATGGATGTAAATTGCTTTCACTTCTTCAACAAAAGAAAAGCCAGTTTCCTTGATTCATGGGTACTGATCATTTCATTTGATTTGTATTTCCTTTGCTGAACTTTTAGTTTAATTTTCATCAGTAGCTTGTCTTTATTTGCCTGGACTGAACATTCTTCTTTCTTTACCCCTGTTCATTGCAAACAGCCACGAGGCAAATGTAGTCTCTCACAGCCTGGACCCTCTGTCAACAGTCCACAGAGCAGGTACCTTATTCTCCTGGTTTCCACACTGTTCTAGAACTCCAAGAGGATGATGAAAATTGTCCAGAATTTAGGTAGGCCTATATCTGGTCTGCCTCAGGGTAGTTGAGAAACTACTCATTTAGGTCCACACCCTTGCCTAATAAATTGGAAGAGACTTTTCTAAGTGGAAAGTACAAGAAAATCTCAGAGCGTAAAATATTTGGACCCCGTCAAAATTTTGTTTCACTGTACCTAGGCCATCTGGGACTCTTCATCCAGTGGTTTTTTATTCTGTGTGCTCGTACAGATTCGGTATCACTGATGTCACAGCGCAATTTGATTCATGGCAGAATTTTATCATCCTCTTTATTTCTAGATTTTACAATAAGTCAGGTAATAGATCAGTGAATTATTTTACCATTCCCAGAACCCACACATCTGAATAAAATATACTAACACCCCCAGCTTTTTATTTTTGTGTTTTATCCAGATTGTGGGTTTTGGATTCTCAAAATGGCAAGTCCTAATTTGGTATTACTTAAAATTTCTAAGCCCCTTCTCTCTTCTGCTTATCCTAAAATTTCTCTCCGGCCAGCACACTCAGTCACTCACCTTCCTGACACTTGGCGAGCTCTTTTCACTCTGGAAACAAGAGCAGTCAGTGCCCCCGCCCCCCCCGGGGACCTCCAGAGAGCCTCACAGCTGCCACTCTGCTTTCTGCCTGGCTTCCAACAATCCCTGTCTCTGCAGTTAGCAGTGCTTTGCCTTCTTCGTTGTCGGTGTGATGTCTGTGCTCCCTGGCCCTTCCACTAATCAGTTCATGTTTCCCAGACAACTTTCTAAAAATGGAAATACTGTCCTTGGAAGCAGCTACCTCACTCCAATCATGAGCAGTTCACTGTTAAAATAGTTTGCCCCTCTGGAAACTTACCACCACTGAGCCGGAATCCCAATTCCTGGAAGGAGGGTGGGGCATGAGGAAGTGTAAACAAGCCCTGAGTCATAGTTTTAGCTTTCCAGCTGTGTGAGGAAGGGGCTGGCCTTTGCATCTGGTTTCCACTCAGCTGCAGTAATGCAGAACGGATTTTGATGTGATTTCTGGTTTTAAGCTTCCCTCTACGATGTTTTGCTTTTTTTTTTTTTCTTTCCCTTTGGTTTGGTTTGAGGACAATTTTGTGGGGCTTTTTTTTTGTCCATAACAAAATATCAATAATGAAACATGAATGGAGAAGAAGTCACAGGGATTTTTGAAGATAATGATGGGCTTCTCCAGGTGCTCTGATTTTTTTTCTTAGCCCCCGACAAGAAAAGACATCGTGTACTATAGGCAGATCACTGCTTTATGTAGTGCGTCTGCTCACCACAAATTGCTGATGTGCCGTGAACAGAGATGGGGCATGTCCCCATAGCGTTCCTTTAAGGACACCAGAGAGCCATTCTGTGGTTGACATAAATGATGGTGATGAGAAGGGAGAAAGCTCTTATGTTGTTATGCGATGTCAATAGCAACCACAGCTCGGTTCCCGGATTTCCCCGATTCTTTCAGACAGTCACACGGCCTTCTGAAATGTCAAAGGCCTCATTTCTCAGGGCACCAACTGCTTCAGTATTGTCTCTTAATGGGGCTTTGCAGCTCGGACAGCCACGTTCTCACTGTGACATCCGCAAGGTGCCTTTCAGCTCCGCTCTGTCCAGCACTGGTTATTAACATCTTTCTGAGCACACAGCATGATGTTCACTTTGCTGCTTACAGGACCTGGAATACAAACGATCTTCACCTGAATGGCCAACTTCGGCAAACAGCTTGGCAGACGGGTTGTGGTTGAACATTCTTGGACTTCTTAACTCCTTGGCACCTCTGTTTGGGGTGCGCCCACGTGGGCAATGACACGGAGAGTCTGCTGGGAAAGAATTAACTTCACTCACAATCCAGGCTGTCACGGTGTTCCTTTACATTGAGACTTGAGATGACCTTGCGTTTGATCTTGCACTGGTCCAGCAAACTTGAAAGGTTATTGCAAAAGTACAAACAGTTGAGAATGTTGACCCCAGCGATCTGCAATGGGAACATTTTAGGCATATATTCTTCCTGAGAGGAAAGAGGCTGAGTTGAAAGAAACTGGGTATTAGTTTGAAGGGAGGGTTCTTATATTTTTTTAGTGGTTTAAAGTCAAATATTAATAATATCAGTTACTTGCCTGTTGTATATTTCATATTGATTCTACAGCTGCCGTTCTGTGTTCTCTTACATCATATTCTAAGTCTACATATGGATTGATGCCAGTGTTTACAGAACACCTACTATGTTTAGACCCTGGGCCCACAAAACTAATACAATATGGTTCCTGTCATAAAAAACTTGCAATATGTCATAATCTAGAGATCCCCTAAATCAATTACAAGGAGCTTCCCAAGACTCCTTAAAATTCTAAACATTTGAAAAACATCTGAAAGTATACGTTCATAATAACTATACACAATTTTTTTTTTTTTTGCGGTACGCGGGCCTCTTACTGTTGTGGCCTCTCCCGCTGCGGAGCACAGGCTCCGGACCACAGGCTCAGCAGCCATGGCTCACGGGCCCAGCCGCTCCGCGGCATGTGGGATCTTCCCAGACTGGGGCACGAACCCGTGTCCCGTGAATCGGCAGGCGGACTCTCAACCACTGCGCCACCAGGGAAGCCCCTATCGACAGTTTCTGAGATTAAACCTATTTAAGATGCATGCTTTTTGAAGCAATGTTTATGATGGCCCAGCTGATACTTTTTCTCTACTTTTGACTTAAAATTGGCTAACCTGATAGCCAATAACTCTTCAAAATTCTACCATAGATTAGTTGAAGTTCACAAATGGGAAGATTTTACTCCAATTTCCAGCCAAGCAAAGGAATAACTGCTCTGTAGTCTGAAGAGAGGGAATTGATAACTTCATTCCAAAGCTGAGAATTGTAAAATGCAAAACCTCCCTGGGCATCTTTAGTCTTTGGTGCCTTCTGCACAAAGGACTGAGACAGAATAAGAAGTGGCAAATGACTGGCTGAAACACTGAAAGGGAGGGAAAAAAGACCTCATTTAAAAATGTGTTCAAGGGAGCCAAGTACATCGAAGCAGGCACAGTGGGGTTTTTGCATGTACACCAGGGCCTAACTCTAAACACCATTCAGTTTCTTGTGGAATTTTTTTTCTAAGTCTTTTCTGTCAAACTCCACCCTGGGGATTTATTTATTCAAAGCTCTCAAAGCACCTCATCCTAAAACAGCCTTGCCCCTGGGGCAGGCTGGACACCCGGGCTGAGGACAGGTATAGGGTAAGGCTCCACTATGTTTCTTCTATATTTTGAGGTCTGCATTCCCAGTGTTTCCCGGGACCAAGTCAGACACCTTAGAAAATGCATCACCTCTTTGAAAACACTGCTATAAATCAGGAATATTTCCTTGGAAGGAAAGGCTGAATCCAGCAAAATCCCTAAGGTTATGAGTCATCACACCCTTGCTTTAATAATACAGAAAAATAAGAATGATAAGTTGCTGACATTTATTTAGCACTTAGCGTGTTCTAACACCATGCTAAGCGTTGTGTATCTGTTACCTCATTTAACCCTCCCAACGTGTTCATTCCCAATTTTACAGACAAGGACACCAGGGATTAGAGGCATGAAGATGTAGAATTTTTTTAAAATTCAATTTTATTTATTTTTTTATACAGCAGGTTCTTATTAGTCATCCATTTTGTACACATCAGTGTATACATGTCAATCCCAATCTCCCAGTTCATCTCACCACCACCACCACCAGCCACCGCTTTCCCCCCTTGGTGTCCATACGTTTGTTCTCTACATCTGTGTGAAGATGTAGAATTGGAACCCAGGTCTCTCTGACTCTGGATCCTAGCTTGTTAACCACTCCTCCTCCATTAGGGCTCCTAATGGGTGGGGTACTTTAAACAACAGTTCCAGGGCTTGGGCTACCATGGGTTGCCTGAGATAGCTTAGGACCAGCCAGAATGTTCATCTTGGAATAAAGAGAGGCAAATCCTAAGTTGATCCTGGGAATTTGTCTTCTGAACCACATTTCCAGGGAATAAAGACCATTCAGACAGGAACAGGCAACACGATCGTAGACAACCTGATATTTCCTGACAAAAAAGTTCTGTTCTTCTACTGCCAGTGTTTGCTAACAAGTAGCAAAATGAATTGAAAGTGTCTTTTCATTTGTGTAAATGATGTATGCACAGAATTAACTCATTTTATTTCCTTGATGATGTAAAATTTTTGAGATGAGTCACACTCCACGTGCACACTCTTCAGGCTTCTCACAACCCTTGGCCAGACTTTCTTTCCTGTGGTGTGTTCGTATGTGCGGCCCCCTCCCCTATAGCCATCTTCTCCCACAACTGTACGTATTTTAGGAAAGAGATGAAACAGCACCTGGGCAATTATTTACCCCCAAATTTGAATGAGTGAGGGGAGTGAGAAAGATAATAAAATAAATATTCACTTGTAGAGAATAAGCATGTTTTTGCTGGACAGAATTATCTGAAATATCTCCGTTGATTAAGTTCCTTAAGTAAGTTCACACATTTAGTTTTCTCTGTCGACACCATCTCTACTGCATCTATTTGTGGAATAAGGCCATTGGAAAGTGATGAGTGACGGCTCAGTGAGATGTCTTTGTTCTTCCCCTTGTCAAATTTCCCAAGACTTGAAACTTACATGATTTTAGGTCGTAGATTAAATATTAAAAGTACCCTTTTACTTGGTATCATTAACCTGTTAGTACTAGAAACTCTAGAACAGGTTTACCCTAAGCGGAAGCAACTTTGGGCTTATTGAAACCTTGGTAATTGCCCCAAGCGGGTGGCATTTTTTTTTCAGTAGAACGGTTGGACATTTCCAAGAGCAGTCAACTGCATGGAAGCTCACTAAGAACTGTGTGTTCTCTTTGTCTCTATCTCAGCCCATTATTTCTCCCCAGGTTGGCATTCTTCAACATTAGAAAGCACACGCTAATTAAATTTTAATACGGAATGCTCTGATGCCGTTAAATGCGCCATGTCCTTCAACAGACTCTGCAGCATCTGAGCCCGTATTCCAAGGAGGGTGACCTTTCTAGCTTTTCTCAGGAGTGGACTAGTCGGTGTGTAGCCCTTGATCTTTGGCTTTATTGTTCAAAGAAGCTAATAATTGACAAAGAGGGGCTATTCAGCGCTGTCAGTCAGATTGTTCCTTTCAGTTATATGCATAAATCTGCCCATCACTAATGTCCTTAAGTGTCTTCTAAAGAAAAAGAGTCCGTTAGAAATCTCCCTTGTTTTATTTAAACACCAGATAACAAAGAAACGCGGAGCTCTCTTTTGTGCTTCTGTTATGACTCAGACAGGTGACAGGTGGAGAGGATTGTTTTCCAGGGCATATATTCAGGTCAAGCAAAAGACGTATTGAAGGAAGATTCAATCCAGAGCTCATGGGTAACTATCCCTTCCTTCTCCAGACACTTAAACTGCTGAATTCATAAATTGTTAGAACCAAAAAGATTTTATGATGTTAATGCATCTTCATCTTTTCAAAGGAGAACACTGAAGGCCAGAGAGACTAAATTACTTTCCCACGATTGTACAACTTCCTCAAAACAAAATGCCCTCGTATCCATATTCTGACTTGATGATCTGTGTCACACTGCGACGCTTTAGGTTAGAGGCCTTTATTTTAGACATGAGGAAACCACTCACCTCCAAGTATTTTAGGATACAAGTATTGTCTTCTTTGCTTCTATATGTGAGATGCGTGTGACATAAATATGACCTGGATGCCCTTCATTTATGTCACCAAACAACAAAACATAACAGCGAGCACAGTAGGCGGGGACTCTGGAACCCTGAGTTCCTGCTAGAGCTCTTCCTTTAGTGGTGGATTTGGGGCCGATTTACTCTATTATAAAGCTCAAGTTCTGGGAGTTAAAATACCGGAGTTGAAATCTTCATTTGCCCCTTGCTGGCTGTATAACCTTGAGCTGGTTCCCTTACTTTTCTGTACCTCATTTACATCGGCTCTAAAATGAAGGTGACAGGCACACTGAGGACTGTTGTGGGAATTAAGTGAGAGAACCCAAGACAAATGCTTTTGTGGCCCAGCAGTTAGAGGATCAAATGTGAACTCTCCTTAGCTCTTTACCTACAGAAGTAAAGATGGATTAGATACTCTCTCAGGCCTTATCTCAACACAAATATTTTACAATTAGGTGAACTAGAGAAGTTTCTATTTAACAGGTGTGTGACATAACTTCTTTTATACTTTAATATATCATCACAAAATATACAGTTTGTCCTGTTCAGCCCTTTGGGAACAACTCATTGGTCTTAGCATAGGGCAGTTAATCAGTTTGACCACTAGATGGTGATTGAACTCTTGTGGCCTCCCAGTTGGCAGACTCTTCACACTGACCAATCAGTAGAAGATGTAAAATGTATAAACAGAACTTGCAAGTTGGAAGACCGTTTAGTCTAATTTGAAGGATTTGAAGAAGAGCTTGTAGCATAGAGGTGAAGTGAGCTGTTCAAGGTTTGTAGACCAGAAAAACACAGTCCCAGTTCAGGCCAGGGATTTGTTTTTTCATCACACTTCGAGCTGTAGTAGAAATAGTATGGTACGCTGCTGCTCAGGGCTTCTCGGGGCCAGTCTAGTCTGTTCGTCTCACATATTTCTTGGTAGTTTAATGAAAGAGTTTTGAGTCGTCCCTCTGTTGCCTTTTAAGGGGATTATGTCTGTTTTTTATTTTAACATTTATTTTCTTTGGTGTCACTCCTTATCCCTCGCTGATACCAGTGTAATCTGTCTTCAGAAATGAATGGCTAATAACGTAGCTGGAGACATAGTGTTTTCTTATGAGAGAAACGTACAGAGTAACCAGTACAGTTTTCACACCTTCGTATTTCTCCAGTGGCCTCACGTTCAATGTTCTTACCATTAAACCATTAGAGAATTCCTGCTAGGTGTGGGGCAGTGGGTCCACTGGTACATGTATTCTTTTTGCTTCTGCAGTGTTGTGCGTGTGTGTGTATATGTACAAGATTCCTCCTGTAGATAACATTGCTTTCCTCATCTTTTCCACTAGTAGCAAAACACTCATGGATGCCCACAAAGAGAAAACAGTGCCCCCTACTGAGAACCTCCTTCCATTTTTCAACATTTCCCAGGCAGTCTTCCTTACGAATTCTGAAATTCATGGTTCATCTCTAAGGCACTGTTTCAACGTAGGTGCGGAAATTAAAGTAGATAGAACTTGGAACTTCCCAAATTCACAGAGCTAGGGATAGAAGAGTCAGCCTGGAATGGGTGTCATTCAGCACCAGGGATCTGTAGACTGGCTCCACTGTCATCCTTGTTCTTACAGCTTTGGAACCCACTAATGTCAGGGCCAGTTGCTGATTCAGTGCAAGATGAAACCAGGGTAAACGCTAAGAATAATTCAACTCTGTGGGTCTGTGCAAAATGACCGCAGCTGTTCTTGTCTTGCTGCATGGACTTTGGCACATCCAGGACGGCTAGATGGGAGGGATGCCTTGTATCGTCCCGACAGCAACTAATTTTGCCTGATATTCTTAAACCAAAAACGTACTGCATCAAACACCCACATTTTAATGATCCCGGATCTACTTCATTTATGCTGGTAGAGTGTGTGTGGAGCAGTTTTCTTTGTTGATGGAAAATGTTTTACCAAATTACGGGGTGGAATTTGAGCCCAGTTAGTTACCTTTAGTTGACTAAATGTCGATTTTTCATCAGTGCATTTTCCAGACAGCGCTTCCTTTGGTGGTGGGGAGATGACCTGGGTTTACTGGCAGCTAGTTGCCAGGCTGGGTTGTGTTCAGCCTGACCCTTTAGCTTCCAGGAAGGTGAGGAAGCATAAAGCAGCGTCCATCCAGCATTTGAGATATTTGAGTCATTGATGTCGATTCTTCTCTCAGGTCCATAAAAGGTGGCTCCGATTCCTCCCTTTCTGAGCCTCGGCCAGCCCGGTCCGGCCGAGCCTTCCTGTTCAGAGTCCTCCGAGCGGCTCTTCCTCTTCAGCTTCTCCTGCTGTTCCTCATTGGGCTCGCCTGCCTAGTACCAATGTCACAGGAGGACTACAGTTGCGCCCTCTCCAACAATTTTGCCCGATCATTCCACCCCATGCTCAGATACACAAATGGCCCTCCTCCGCTCTGAGCCGGGCAGTGCCATCTGCAGCAGTGCTGGTAGCATGAGGGGATTCGGCCAAGGGCGATCCCAAACCGGCAAAGAGAGGACCTGAATCTTGGCAGATGCCCTCGGTGCGGCAGCTGCAGCGCCCCTCCGTATCCCCTGTGTGCACATCACGGCTTCGGAGGTGATGATAAACAATGACAGGAAGCGAGCAAATAGATGCAGAAGGTTTGGAAGATACTCTGTGTGAAACTGAGCCTCAGCACTAACGAGATTCAGGACCTCCACTGTTCCCTGGACAAGTGACCTCTGGGCCTTTGGTGCATCCTGTGCACGCCCAGGGACTTCGAGAGACCATGTGGGCAGCTTCCCCACAGTGCGCTCCGTCCCCTCCATAAATGACGCTACCTGAGCACCATGTCGGCATCCAACAGTCTACCCGTCAACCAGTGCTGAAGAGCTTTGAGGACCTTGTAACATACGGTTTTTAAGAGCTCATGTGACAGCTTTTTTACCTTGTTTTTCTTTGGGGCATGATGTTCTAACCTCGCTTTAGAAGCACATGCTGTAAATCTAAAAGGCACTTTTTTTAAAGGTATAAAGAAAAAGTGGATGTAATAAAATCATGGGAGGCTTTATGTGGGGAAAAAAGTCGAATGTTATAGTAAAAAAATGATATTTATGTATGTACAGTTTGCTAAAGCCACATTTTGTTTGTATCCATTTCTTTGCATTTATTATAGAGATTATGAAAATATTTTGTCTGTGCTTTTTTTCTCCCTAAAGAAATGATTCTGAATTTCCCTATTAAGCAGGCACTTATCAGAACGCAACCTAAATGATCATTTTTGGTGGAATAAATGAAGCTGAAACATAAGCATATATTAAAGGAAAAGGATGAATAGAGGTAGTGTACATTAGACACAGAGGACTCTGGATGATTCCTTCTTCCTTCTCCTTCCACAGCCAGTCACATCTCACAGACTCTTGCTTCCCAGCATCTTTCGTATTCTCCTTTCTTTTCTGTTCTCATTGCACAATTGGAAGAACCTCCTATAATCTCCTGACTGAGGCCCCTTCTCCACTCCATCCCAAGGGTACCAAAAAGCCATGTGAATACCCCTGAAGCATTCTTCTGGTCAGGTCCCTTCTTTGCTCCAAAATCTTCTGTTTTCGTTGTCTAGCAGAGGAAATACAATTGTAGTCAATCATTCGAGTCCAACTACAATCAGATTTTATTCTGTCCCTCCGATCTTGCCAGCTAGGGCCCCTCATGGAATTGTTTGGCGCTCGTGGCATTTTAATCCACCATTTAATAATTGGAGGGAGAGGATTTATGTAAAGTCCACGTTTCAGGTTTCTCTTGAGAATGGAAAACTCATGTGTCCTGGACACACATTCCCATGTGACAGTAATTGCTGGAGTGACATGGCTGCTGTCCCTTGAAGAATAGGAGACAGTTACTACATTTGCACGACTATCCTATCAGCCTCTCTCATCGCCTGTACCAGCCTAACTCCCGGAGGTATTTAGTTTACAAATCCTGCTCTAAATTGAGAATTTAAACCAAACTGGGGTACTCAGAATTACCTGGAACTGCCTTCCATAGTTTCCATGATGTTCATAGCCTGAGTGCGTTCCCAGCCAAGTGTCTCGAGGTTGTTTAAGCTTTCTGATTTCTGGACTCACTGCAGACCTTCTAAGTCAATCTGCTCAGGGAAGATCAGAGTTGAGATGTTCTTTTCTAAAGACGACAAACCTGTGTGTAACGTTTCCTGTCTTCCTGCTTCTGGAAAGGCTGTGAGCAGTGGTGGAGACTGGAGTTGAAGGATGCCCTGCACCCTCATCTGAGATGGGCCCTCTTCAGGCCTGGCTCTTCCCTCGCTTCCCTGTCACCCCGGCTCCAAATACCTGGAGGTCCTGGTCTTGCTTCTAGAGCAATCCAGCCCTTCAAGAGACACACATTGCCATGTTACGGAAGCCACCACACAATGAGACATCGGTCCTGGTGGAGGCCAGCACAAGGACACTTCAGAGCCACTTCTCCACGTGGCAATTAACTGACTACGCATTTCCCATCACTGAAAAATTAAATGTTAAATGTGGCTGAGAAAAACAGCGCAGCTTTTATTAGGAAAAACTCTTAAAGTCCCATTTGTGCCTTTCTAAAACCCCTGTGAAACACTCAACAGAAGGCAAAACGTGCATTTCTATTAAATTTTTTGAGGACTTAAACAAAAGAACATTGGAACAGGACAGAAGTAGGAAGCCCCGGTGAGTGTAAGCATTAAAGCCATGAGATACTGGCTTTCCCCAGATGATAACACACGAGTCTAGCGAGGACCGAGCCAGCCACAGAAGAGACTAGGGTTTCTGTCTAGAGCTCACACAATCTCCCGTGCTTAATGAGGGAGGGGACACAGTACCATTAGGAGCATCCTCACCTGTGCCTGCAGCTTCCCAGGCAACAGAGAGAGATTGTGGTCAACAGAGGCTTTGTGGACGAGGAGGGGGGTTTGAAAGAATAATCAGAGGCTAAAAGGACACTGATGGCTGTTTAAAAGGCCCTCACTTCCGGGTAAGGGCTGTCTGGAGCCCTGCTGTGGCCTGGAGATAGGGAGTGATGTCCTCAGAGAGTGGTGGGTGAGGAAGGGCGAAGAGACGAAGGGTAGGATTAATAATACCTTGGTAATGAGATTTGCACAAGCAAACAAAAAACATTAGAAAAGCTGAGGAAAGAGAAAATCCATAAAGCTAGCATGGAGAGAAAAAAAAAAAAAAAGAGTTGGAAACTAAAAGTAATGATTACTAAAGAGTCCAGGGAGGAGTGAAAGGTTTTTGTGGAAACTATGCCCGGGGAGCAGGAATGTTGCCTCCTGGAAAATGGCGGGGCGGCAGCTTCCCTTGTTTTTGTGAGAAATGAGAAGAGATGCCTTCAAAAGGCTAGGATGGGTAGTTCAGGAAGCCGAGAGCTGAGATCTACTGTCAAAAGGCAAGTTGGGGTAGGCAGGTTTACAGCCCATGCCCTGGGGCCAAATATTAAAAAATTAGAGCTACAAAATTTTATTGGCAAGCCACTTAAGAGATCATAAAGCAAAGAAACGTGGAGCGAATTGATTTATGAGAGCCGATCATGGCTAGAAAAGCAGGGTCTCCAGCGGGTCTGCATGGACCTGAAAGCAGTCCCAGTAGCTGGGTTCTCTGCCCCTGCCCACCAGTCCACCATCACCATCCCCAAATGTACCCATAGGGAATCATACGGAAGTAAAATATTCTCAGAGGATATGCTGAATAGGACCAGAAATGCCCGGGAAGTGCGGCATCCACTCAGATCACAAGAATGTATTGAACGCCCACCATGGTGGCGCAGGAACTGCTCCAAACTCTTCCGGCGTCAAGTTTCAGCTGGGATCTCATCCCTTCCCGTTTAATTACCCATTAAAACGTCATCACTGGGCCTTTGATGTATAGAAGCCTCTGTATTTTCCTCCACCAATTACGTCCTGAAACTTGGGGTGAAGGATAATGCGGACACTTGAAGGGAACAAACCGAAACAATCGCTAATTTAGAGGAGAAAAGGGAGATTAAACCTGCTAAGTCTCTTCATTTTCTGTCAGCAAATTTCCCCTCCTTTTAACTTTTGTCACCTGGCTGACGTTATAGAGGGATGCGTTTTCGAAGAGTGTGGAAATGGGGCAGGTGGAGTGGTCTTCACTTTCTGGCTTAGTCACGTGCAGCACGAAGATGTTAATTCGGGTGTTGAGAGCAGGTGTTTCACCAAGAGTGGTCATTTCAGTTTCAGACTTAATAATATATTGTGATAACCATGGCCCATTGTTGTACCTAAAGTAACCCAGAGATGATGCAACTTAAAAGGAGTGACTTTTAGTCTTCGGTTCCTGGCTTCTCACTAACCTCTCCCTCAGAGTTTTAAGATATCCACCAGGAATCCACTGGGGACTGCCACAGAGGGGCCTCACCTGGGGGAGGAGCCTCACCTGGGGAGGGGCCTCACGTGGGGGAGGAGACACCCCCCCATTCAGGTGAGTAAGTGAAGGAACTGGGGGCACTTCTGGCAGCCTCTGCTAAGCAGCCTTCTCTGCAGGGCAGCAGAGCGCTCCTCAGATGGGGGAGGGTTTCTGTTGGTTATTGGGCAGAAGGTGAGAACCAGAGGAACTCACTTGAACTCTGTGGTCAGTCAGGAGCATCTTGAAAGGCTAAGGAAGTTGGAAAGTTGAAAATGGCTAATGAAAACCAGGGCGATACACTGTAACCCAGGCTGAACAACGAGGAACATTTAATCCGGGGAGCCGAGGAAGCCAGTGGGACTTGGATATAATCTTTCTAAAATATGAAGGTCACAGTAACATGAATCAGACTTGCAATTTTTTTTTTAACCTGTTACCTAATACAGAAGCAGGATCATAACCGAATGTGAAAAGCCCAATTGTATCAGGAGAAGAAAGTCCTTTGTCAGCTGTGCAGCAGATGACTGCATCTGATGCCACAGGTGGTCGAGAAGAAATCCAGAATCTCCCAGAGGAGGTCACGTGAGGGCCTCACAGATGTGCGTTCCCAGCCCAGGCCTACACCCCGCAGGAGACATTCTTGAAGCAGTTGCTGGACTCAGAAGGTGAAGCTGCCAGACAGCTGCCCACATCGAGGACAGTTCAGGCAGCCACCCCAACCGCCAGCCACCTGCACAGCTCACGCCCCACCTCCACACCACACCTCCCCGTGGGCTTTACAGGTTGACCAGAAACTGTAGGCATGATGCGTCATGCTACAAAGCAGTCCGTCCAGGCCAGTGGTTCCCAGTGGTTCGCAGTGTGGTCCAGATCGGCAGCATCAGAGTCACCTGGAAACTTGTTAAGGACGCGCCACTTTGGGCTCTAGGGCTGGGCTTCTGAGCCACCGCCTGCCCTGGGTTTCCTCGTTTTGGGACCAGCTGCCACAGTGGCGTGCTATGTAAACAGTCTTCCCCACCGACTTGTAATGTCAGCTTCATTGAATAATAGGTTTCTATATAAAACTGGATTTTTATTCTGGACTCTATCTTGTGTTCTTTTTTTTTTTTTTTGCGGTACGCGGGCCTCTCACTGTTGTGGCCTCTCCCGTTGCGAAGCACAGGCTCCGGACGCGCAGGCTCAGCGGCCGTGGCTCACGGGCCCAGCCGCTCCGCAGCATGTGGGATCCTCCCGGACCGGGGCACGAACCCGTGTCCCCCACATCGGCAGGCGGACCCCCAACCACTGCACCACCAGGGAAGCCCTATCTTGTGTTCTTGATCTATGTTTCCATTGCTGTCTTAATTATAGCAGTATATAGTATAACTGAGTTTAGTAATGATGGATATATGCAATTATATATAAATATAAGCTATATAATAAATAATATTAATAGATGGTATACATAACTATTAATTCACTATAAAGTATAGTAGCGTATATTAGTTACTTTGTTACAAGTTTTCATTCTTCTTAAGAAAAATCCCATTTCTTTCTCTTTTTTATATGTGTCTATTTTAAAGGCTAATTATTAAAAGAAATCAAGTATTTGAATTACAAAAGATTCTCTTCTTTTCTAAAGAAAAATGAACCGTTTCCTATGTCCCTCTCAATTATCTCCCAATTTGATGTTACTTTTCTATGCCTTTTGATTTTCTTATTCAAACAGTGTACACATGTGTTTTTAAAAACTGGATCTATTCTTATTGTTCTGTGACTTGCATTTTTCACCGAACAATACTCCGCAGACATATCTATACATATGTGTCTATCTCCTCTGCATTGGACATCTCAGTATCTTCTTTTCAACAGTTGTTTCCTTCCAGGTTTTTGCTGTTTAAACAATGCTGCGTTAATCATGCTTGTAGGCATATGCATGCATGTCTTTGTGTAGTGCTGCTTTTATTTCCCCCAGTTGCATTGTTCAAGGTGGAATTCCTGAATCAAAAAGGTATGTATACTCTAAACTTTAATAAATTCTGCCAGATTATTTTCTAAAACGTGGTAATGATTTACAGTCCCACCCATAATGGAGAAGAGAACCCTTTTCCTCAGACCCTCCCTAAATCTAGAGCAGTGGCTTCCAAATTATGGGAATTCATCCCAAATTATTAATGTTCAAATTCTGTACATTAAAATCTTTCAGGGGGCGTTTAAAAATGTAGAACCCCAGGCCTTACCCCAAACCAATTAAATCATTGGTCTCTGGGTATCAGTATCTGTTTGAAGCTCTCTGGGTGATTCCCTTGTGCCGAAGGTCTGGAATAGATGTTATCCATTTTCTAAAATGTTGCCCAGTTGAGGCAACATTAGCTCATTGTTTTTAAAATGTGCATTTCCATGACCAGTTTATATGACAGGATTGTTCCAGTTGTGTTACCTGTGTGTGAAGCCTGTTTTATTCTCTATTTTTCCACTGTTTTTTCTTTTTTATGCTATTTCTAAGGAACTCTTTGCATATTAGAAAATTGACCCTGTACATCATATCACTTGTCTTGACTTTAGTCACACAAGAAGTTTTAATTTTTTTTATATATTTATTTTTGGCTGTGTTGGGTCTTCGTTTCTGTGCACAGGCTTTCTCTAGTTGTGGCAAGCGGGGGCCACTCTTCATCACGGTGCGTGGCCCTCTCACTATCGTGGCCTCTCTTGTTGTGGAGCACAGGCTCCAGACGCGCAGGCTCAGTAGTTGTGGCTCACGGGCCTAGTTGCTCCGCGGCATGTGGGATCTTCCGAGACCAGGGCTCGAACCCGTGTCCCCTGCATTGGCAGGCAGATTCTCAACCACTGCGCCACCAGGGAAGCCCAAGAAGTTTTAATTTTTATGTCATCAAATCTGACAGGTTCTTTTTCCTTTATAGATTCTGGATAGTGTATATTAAGATGGCCTTTTCCACTCCAAGATTATGCAAATATTTGCTTGTACTTTCTGCGAGTAGGTCTATAATCTATCTGGAATTATTTATGTAGTTGCTGTGAAGCAGGGAACTACTTTGTCATTTTCCAAATAAATAGATAATTGTCTCAGTGCCAGTCAGGAACAAGACAAGGATACCGCCTGTTATCACTAGTTTTTAGCAACCAAATGTCTGTCAGCACGGGGCTTGTTGAATAAATTATAGTACATACATAAAGTGTTTACTATAATGCAACTATTTTTAAAAAGTGAGACCAATCTATATTTATTGAGGAAGATGCCTACCATATATTCTTTTAAAAAAACGATGTAGAATGGTTTCTATTATATGCCCCCATTTTTTAAAAAATTTTATTTTATATTGGAGTATAGTTGATTAACAATGTTGTGTTAGTTTCAGGTATACTGCAAATTGATTCAGTTATACATACATTATTCATGTATCTATTCTTTTTCAAATTATTTTCCCATTTAGGTTATTAGAATATCGAGCAGAGTTCCCTGTGCTGGTACAGTAGGTCCTTGTTGGTTATCTATTTTAAATATAGCAGTGTGTACATGTCAATCCCAAACTCCCTAACTATCCCTCCCCCAAACCCTTGCGTGATTTATTTTTGAGATCCAAATTGCTGCACTAATAATATTACTTTTAAAAGACAAGAAAAAGGTACTTCTGTTCTTTCATGAGGAGACACTTGATTTGCTTTTTAATTAAAAACTTTTTTTTGATATGCCCAAAATAAATGGTGACAGGTCATCTATTGAAAGTGGCAGAATCCTAATGGCTGAGCCCACTCCAAGTGGTCATCCTGGATTTATTGCAGGTTCCAGGACCTGAGAGCAAAGTGGTGAAAGCCCCCGATTTGCGATGAGGGGGCCACCGGACCAGGGGACTTGCCGAATCCCCAGAGAAGAGCCTTCCCGGGAGAGCCGTCCTCCAAATGGAACTCATTTGTTCAGGAAAAAACTCCACTTCCTAAATGACCTCCCACCTCCAGGAGTCACTCTGCTGGCAGCTGAAACCAGTCCATCAGGGACAGCCTGATGGCAGGAAGTGATGGGGGCGGGGACACCGGAAGTCACGGGCAGCTTCCGCTAGCGCCTTGCCTCTCTGGTACAGGCGCCAGAGATTCACGCTGCTTTACGTTTTCCTTGCTCTCTGCTCCTACTGAACAACCTCCTGACCGATTCTCCTCCCGAAAATCGGGCTTGGGAGTGAGGCTCAGTCCCTCCTCTTCCCCCTACCCCCATGGAGTCTGAGATCAGAATAGGAAACTGATAGCAGAACACGAAGCATCTGGACGTTTATATAGTCCTTTTTGTCCAAGTCTTATTAGAGAGGTTCTACCTATAGCAGAGACTCCGGAGTCAAAATACCTGGGCTCAATCCGCAGCTCAGCAATTTCCTAGCTGTGTAACCTGAGCAAGTTACTTAACCTTTCTGTTCCTTAGTTTCCTCCTCTGTAAAACGGGATAATAATAGGACCCACTGCCTGGGGTTGTTATGAGGCGATAACAAGGTATGTGTTGTATAGTACAAGGCAAGTACTAAGGGGCAGTGATGCTGACCAGTTTATTATTGTTCATTCCAGTTTCAAATGGATTTCAGAAATGGCTTTTGAGAAGAGCTTTCCACATCTTCTTCCCACACTCATTTTTACCCTTTTTTTTTGCCGGGGGGGAAGGAGAAAAGCTTTTAGAAACTTGAAAACCCGAGAATCAGCCAGAGGGACAGAGGAGCGTCTCCAGGTTTGCATTTCCGAGGACCTCCCACTGCCTCACCAGGTGGGGTTCCCTCAGGACATCACCTCCCCAGACTCTCACTGTCTTCTTAGCTGGCTGAGGAAGAGGGGACCTTTGGCCTGATGATGCCTGACAAAGGTCACAAAACTATAGACCAAGACAAATGTCGGCCAACTACAGGTTGTGGCCTGTGTTTGTAGGTCCTTGACCTAGAATGGGTTTCATATTTTTTTAAGGGTTGTAAAACAAAAACAGACCAATGAGAAATTATTGCCAGCCACATTAAGTAAGACACTTACTCTGGCCCTTTACAGAAAAAGCTAGCTGCCTCAAGAGATAGAGTCGCCCAAGACAAACACCATTAGTGGAGTTGTTCATGGGAGAGCTGCACTAAGTATGACCTTGAGCCTTTCAGACTCCCTTCTCCTGACTGGACTTCTCAGAACGACATCCGCACTGGCTCAGCTCAGCACTCGATCTACAATCCCTCACCTCAGTCTGGCTGCCACTGGGGAATTCTTCCCCTAAAAACACTTCTGTGGCAGCCATGAAGAATTCTTTCTTTCTTTTATCTCCGCAGTTTTTTGTTGGATTTTGTGGGGTGAGGTGAGGCCAGAGCTGTCAGCTTTGTCTTTGGAATGGAAATGGCATCTTCTTCCACGAGTAATAGGCATAGAGGGTCCTGGCCTCTCAGAAGTTGCGTGTGCAGAGCCCTAGTTGGCGCACCTGCCAGGTCAACGGTCCTCGTTGTTCCCTCAGCTGTGAATGCCGCCATTAGAAAAGTGAAGCTCTGGCCCCTCCGCAGAGCTGCTTTCTCAGGGCTGGGGACTTCCTGTTGGCAGAGAGAGTGTACATGTGGCTTCCCAGAGCTCAGCAGGAATGGGAAGTATGGGACCAGGATGGTGAGGTAATTTGGCAGGTGATAAACTCGTTCAGAGTTTTGGCTCCTGTTGAGGTCCTGGTGAGGTCCTGGCACCATTCCCCTGGGGGCTTCATCAAGCAGTGTCTTCTCTTGGTGGTCTTTGTGGTACCCAGAGGTCTACACAGCCCTGGCAGCTGCTGCAGGCTTGTGTCTCCAAGGTCACAGAGAGGTGGGAGCTGGGGAATGGGGAGACTCACCTGTCAGAACATTTTAGTGGAAACGGGACACAGGACATTTGAAAGGGCATCTCTTTTATCTTCCTGCCTCTATGAAATCATAGAAAATAAATGAAAAAATCCCTAGAGTGCTTTAAGCTCTCTGATACAGGCTTTCCTTTACTTTTTCAAACCAAGGCCAAAGCTCAGCAGCTTTTCCTACAGGAATAAGCCCAGAGCCACCTGGGGTTCTGTCTTTTCAGGATCCGGGTCTTTCTACTTCCTGGACTCAGGTTCTCATGATCCTGGGCTAGAAAAAGTTGATACCAATATTGCCAAGTACTGACAACCAACTTCTCTATCCAAACATCCTGTCTTTTCATAAACTTGCTAATGCTTTCCCTTATATACATTTTTTTTTTGAATTCAAGAATACATTGGCTTGTAAGGATTGTTAATGGGTGTTTCTGAATATTTAATAATAAAGTCAGAGATGAATGAATGGGTTCTTAGCTCTAGCTCTTAAATAGCTCTAGCTTTTTAATCCAGTCTTAGTGAAGCATCTAGCAGCCCCGTTTGGCCCCTTCAGCCCTTCCCCTCATTTTGAAGGAAATGCCTTCTTTGCCGTTGTTGAGCCCCAGATTTGTCCCCTCCTTAATCACGCTGTCCTTAAGGGACTGGGAGGGCACGCAGAGCAGCTCCCAGAGGCGGTGGCAGGACCTCCCGCTGCTGACTGTGCTGTTCGCTTGTCCCTGCCGCCCCTCCAGCCTGTGGTCTGGTGCCCTGGGTATTGACACGTGCTCTTTCTGGTTATAAATCTGGGAGTACTGAGGAATCTTTGCAGCTTACACCCCATTGAGCCTGAATTCATGCAGCCGGTGAAATGTTTCTTTCTCTGGCCTTTCCCACAATTACTGATTTCTCAATGAAAAGACATCTGACGACAGGTTGCGCGGCTGCGGAAGGGGCTAGCGGAGCGCTGAGTCTGGGAAGGCACCCAGAGCACTGTCTATTCCAGGGCCTTCTGGGGGACTGGCTCTTGGCAAAGTCTGGAGCTGGACGCTTCAGAGTCCCTTCCTCTGCTCCTAGCTGGCCTGGCCTCTGACGTTATCCCACCCCGTTTCGAAATCACTTTTAAAAATGTTTGCCTCCAGGGCTTCCTTGCTGCAGTTTTTGTTGTTGTTGTTTTCACCTTCGTCTAGTTAGGATGAAAGTTCCTATTTTGTCAGTTCTACACAGATACCAAGTGCCTGAGACATGGGCGATGGTCCTGTTCCGGGGCTGTGAGCTAGGAGCTGGTCTTGGGGCAAGGGAAGGGGGTGAGCCTGGCCCAGGTACTGTCACACTGAAACAGGCCCTGCTGCCAGTGAGGGTGCCACTGCCTCTGACTTCAGTGTCTCAGGTCAGCAGCTAGAAATAGAGCTTCTCCTGGTGCCAAGGGACAGATGAAAATCACTCTTCAGCTCACCCACTGTTCCTGGCAGAAACCAGGGACAGGAAGGGTGCCTGGGTGACCTCAGAAACCAGGAACACTGGCACCAAGTTCCAGGGGCATGAGCAGAAGAAATGTTTCTCAAACTTTCCTACCCAAGGTCCACCCACTAGCGAGAGAGGGGGATACCTTTCTCCAGAAGTCGGAGGGCATAACATGAAGCATCCTGCCCAAGTGCCATATTTCTAAGAGTCACATTTTGCCTTAAACGTTCGTGGGAATTTTTCTTTCTACTCATAAAATGTGAAAGCTTGTTTAAATACAAAAATTAACACTTTCTCTGATCTTGAGTACAATTTCATATGTACTCTGTGACTTTTAAGTAACCCCTAGGAAGCCCAAACCCCAGTTTAGAAAGTGCCAGTCATGTTTCAGGTCAGGAGGACTGATCCACTGTCCACCATTCACAAGATGTCTGATCTTGGGAAACTTACGTAACTGTATTAATGCTCAGTTTCCTCATCTGTAAAGTAAAAATGATAATATATCTACCCTCATATCACAGCTGTAAGGATGACCTGCAAAAATGTGTATGAAGCTGTTATCTGGTATAGTGAAGCACCCCAAAAATGGTACTTGTGTGTGTGTGACCCTGCACGTGTTGTGACTCAGCGTTGAAAGGAAAATCAAAGATCATTCCATCTGCTGCGATCATTCCATCAACATTTGGCTTGGAGGTTATCCAGTCCATGCAGAGATGTTTCCCGCTGTAAGGAATTCACCCCACCCGTACCTTCAACCAGGTGTCCCAGATTATCTGTAGACAGTTCTGTCAGAAAATGTATCTCTCTCTTGAATGAACGTCTCTCCCCTGGCCTTAGTGCTCGTCTTCTGGTGGTAGCTACAAATATTGCACTCTTAAGCAACCATGAATGTGAACATAAAACTAGCTTTGTAAGGCACGTAGTCCAAATAATAAAAGTTACGAAAATTTGCTGCCCCGAGGCATCCAGTCTGTATTTTTTGAGACGCAAATCTAAATATGGCGGTTTGCGGGAATTCTCTGACGGTCCAGTGGTTAGGACTCTGCACATCCACTGCAGGGGGGCCTGGGTTCCATCCCTGGTTGGGGAACTAAGATCCCACGAGCTGCGTGGTGTGGCCAAAATAAATAAATAAAATTAATTAATTAAATAAATATGGCAATTCTGAATGCAAATGTCCCCAAAGGCTTAAGAATATGTTACACTGGAGAGTGTGATCTGGAGCCAGTGTGTGAGTGGATCTAGTCCCAGTCAGGCACTCCAACTTTGACAAACTCCCACAGATAGATTTAAAAGTTCCACAGATTGCTAAACGTTCTCCCAAAGCTGGCTGAGTACTGGAAATAAACACACGGCACCTCTAGACAGCTCTGTTCCTTAGTAGCCCCAGAAGGATAAGACAACACACGGGGTATGTGGAGAGGGGGGCTTCCAGGGATGGCCCAGTGAGGAGACTGGTAAATCCTTGCTCCAAAAAGCAACTATAAAGCTGAACAAAACTGACAAACACAACCATTTCAGCACTCTGCGAAGTGGCCAAAGGCACACAGCAATATGAGAAATGTTTACTCTTAAAAAAGTGCTGAGATGGGCTTCCCTGGTGGCGCAGTGGTTGAGAGTCCGCCTGCCAATGCAGGGGACACGGGTTTGTGCCCCGGTCCGGGAAGGTCCCACATGCCACGGAGCGGCTGGGCCCGTGAGCCATGGCCGCTGAGCCTGCACGTCCGGAGCCTTGCTCCACAACGGGAGAGGCCACAATGGTGAGAGCCCCGTGTACCGAAAAAAAAAAAAAAAAGTGCTGAGCATTGGGTGAGTGCAGGGGCTTCTCCCATCCCCCACCCATGGTCGCAGGTGGCTCACTTGATTTGGTGGATGAGCAGGGAAGACCGAGGCTCTAATAGCCCCAGGTTGTTGCTGTGGTTATAGCAGGTGCCTTCCTGGCTGAGGTTGCAGACATGTGTAGCAGAGGCTGGAAAGTGCCCAGCTTCCCCCAGCACTCCGGTCTGACCCTGCAGGCAAAAAGCTGGGTCAGACTTGAAAACAGCCTGAAAACTAAATGTGCTCCCCAGTCCACATGCAGGTTCATCAGCCAAGGATGAAAGTCCTCCTGGCTCCAGGTGCTGGGAAAGGTCTGTTCAGTCATTAGATAATCATGAAGCTATACAGACACAGGGGCAGCTCCTCGGAAGTCAGACTCGAAAACCAAAATGAGAAGAATAATCTAAGAACCTAGCAGAAATATCTGAGGCCAATGACTGCTGGAGAGACAAATTTCACCATTTTAACCCAGGTGAGTTACTAAACACAGAAACAAGCAACAGTGGAACACAGCACCAATAGCAAACCACTTTAAGGGGATCTGAACCTGGAGTTGCGATGACATAGTGTCTAAAGCATTCAGCTTTCAATAAAAAAAATTATGGGATATGCGAAGGAACTGGATAATGTGACCTATGCTCAGGGACTAAAGAGGTCAAAAGAAACAGTTTATGTGTCTCCCCTGATGCTGGATTTAGCTGACAGTGACTCCAAGCAGCTATTATGAATGCATTAATATATCTAACAGAGATCATGTTTAAAGAGTTAAGGTATGACAACAGTGAATCAACAAATAGGGGTTCTCAATAAAAGATCGAATTTATAAGAAAAAAGGACTCAAGTTTTATGCTGGAGCTGAAATGGACAATAACTGAAATTCACTGAAGGAGCTCAACCTCAGAGTCAAGATGTGGCAGACGAAAAAAATCAATTCCCCTGAAGATGGGTAAATAGAAATTGCCCAATTTGAAGAGCAGAGAGAGGAAAAAGGGATTAGAGAAAAATGAACAGAGCCTCAGAAACCTGTGGAACAACATCAAATGTACTGACCTGTATTTAATGAGAGTCAAGAGGAGAGGGGAGAGGTGAAGAGAGAGAAAAATTATTTGAAAAAATAACGGCTGAAAACTTCCCAAACCTGATGAAAAGCATCAATCTACACATCCAAGAAGCTCAGTGAATCCTAAGTAGGATACACACAGAAAGATCTACACTTAAACACATCATAGTCATGCTGTTCAATGAAGATAAAGAGAAAATCTTGAAAGTAGCAAAGAAGAGCTGACTCATCAGATACAGGTGAGCATCTGAAGGTTTGAAGCGATGGAGGCCAGAAGGCAGTGGGATGATACGTGCTCAAGACAAAACAAAGCAAAACTGATGACCAAGAATTCTACATCCAGAAAAATGTTTCAAAAATGGTGAGGGCTTCCCTGGTGGCGCAGTGGTTGAGAGTCCGCCTGCCCGATGCAGGGGACACGGGTTCGTGCCCCGGTCCGGGAAGATCCCACATGCCGCAGAGCGGCTGGGCCCGTGAGCCGTGGCCGCTGAGCCTGCGCGTCCGGAGCCTGTGCTCCGCAACGGGAGAGGCCGCAACAGTGAGAGGCCCGCGTACCGCAAAAAAAAAAAAAAAAAGAAGGTGAAATAAATACATTACCAGAGACAAACAGAGAATTCATTGCTAGTAGATTTGCCCTACAAGAAACACTCTAAGAATTTCTTCAGACTGAAAAAAAATGACACCAGACATGTGAATCCACAGGAAGAAACGAAGAGCCCTGAAAATGGTAAATATGTTGATTAAAAAGTCTATAAATATATAGATTTTCTCACTTCTTGTCTTCTGTAAAAGATATAAAGTTGTGTAAGCCAACAAATATAACATTTTATTGTTGGGTTTATAACATATATAGATATGTATGACAATATTAATAATATGAAGGAGAAGTAGAGAATGGAGCTATATTGGAGCAAAGAGTTCTATTTTATTGTATCAAATTTAAGTTAGTGTTAATCTAAAATAGACTGTGATAGGTTAAGATGCATAGTATAAGAGTAACCACTAAGAAAATAATTGTAAAATAGTAAAACAAATCAACAAAAATTAAAATATTACCCTAAAGATATTTATTTAACCAAAACAAAGGAGGGGCCAGTAAGGAGGAATAGAGGAATGAAAAAGACAGGAGACATGTGCAAAGCAGCAATAACGAAATGGCAAATGTAAATCCAATCCTATCAATGATTCCGTTCAATGCAAATGCTCACAGAGCATAATAACCATTATAATAATGATGGCTAACATGTATTGAGAGCTTTCTATGGGCAGGTCCTATACCAGGCACTTGAGACATTTATCTCTTTTGATCTTCATAATAACCCTATGAAGTGGGTATTGTTCTTATTTACATTTTAGATATGAGGAAACCAAGGAAAATCTGGACTGAAGAACTTGTGCAGGGATAATAGAACAAGAAAACAAAATAAGCTTCTTGGAAACCAAATGACTCAAACAATGAAAAACCTAAACTCATCCTAATAATGAAGAGAGTGCAGACACACAGTTGGAGAGGACTCAGGAAAGGGAGCAGTGCCAGCGGCTGTCCTTAAATGCTCTCTGTGAATTAACCCGTGTAGTCGTCACAGCAACACTTCCAGGCAGGTGGCACTATTAGCCATCTTTACAGGTGAAGAAATTGAGGCACAGGGAAATTACCTTGCCCAAAGTCACACAATAAATGGTAGAATGAGGATTCAAACTGACTAATCTAGCTGCAGAGCCTATGTGCGAATTATGTTGCCTCTCAGTTAGTCACATTATCTCCTCCACCCCCACACTGCCAATTCACCAGTTAAATCACAGAGAAAATGGGGAAAAGAGAATAAGCAGGTATCTCTCTCTGCAAAGGGAAGGGAGTCGTGAAATGGAAACCAGAGGTGGGATGGGGTGGGGATGAACCACTTTCCTGCTTCACGTGCATGATGGGGGAGAGGTTTCCGAGCAACTATGTAAGTTTCAGATCATTCATTTATCCATTCACTCGTTCTTTCTTCTTCCCCGCAAAGAAGGGGTTGGGATCAAGCATTAGAAAACAACTACTATTTTAATGAGCACCTCATATAATCTTCACAATTGCCCTGTGAATTAGGTGTTACTATCACCATTTTGTTGATGAGGAAGCCGAGGCTCTGAAAATTCATGACCAACGGCCATAAACCTTGTATGTGCCGGAGGCAAGACGTATGGCCAGGGCTGCCTGATTCTAAGGTCCACACATTCCCTTCTGTGCCTGGGTTGGGGTGGAGGTGGGTAGGTGGGGTTGGAGGGGAGCCTGGCATCAGACGGATCATCTGAATTCACTGTGCTCTACAGATGCATGTCACCACCTTGATCCTTGATCTTGGGCAGCCGGTGCTGAACCACTAGCGAGAAGGGAGCTGACAAAAAAACCAAACGTCTTTCATTTAGGTCTTTATTTGAACACCAAATAGGTAGAGAAAATTGTTTAAGGTGCTTGAGCATCCCACTGGATTCTTTACTTTCTTTAAGGTGCAAAAGAGGTTTACAAGTGTGTTTCATTGAACGAAGCAAAGCTGCAACAAAACAATCACATCAATAATAGTATATGCGTCGGCGAAAGGGCATATTAAATCCATCACACACAATTCGGCATTTGAGCTTTTCCCCATAAAACAAGAGCTCTACACTGAAGAACTTGTAGTGCACAAAAAGCATTGTTTATAAGCTGTGAGAGAACATAAACTGGCATAATGTCACTTATTAATTCAAGTCTCTATGACCAATGACCTCTCTGTGAATGCAAAGGGGTCCGTGCCTCAGGCACCTGCTCATGGGGCTGTATGTGGTTTCCAGGGTACACAGCTCTGTAAAAACACACTGAAGATGGGTTTGAAACATGGCAGCATTTACATATTTAAAAAGTTCAGGCACATTTGGATGCAAAAAAAAAAAAAAATAGAAATTTTTCTTGAATCTCTGAAAGACAGTGCAAATTGAAGTACCCTAATAGAGGCAGCAGGTACTTAGGAAACAATTTTAAGTGACTTAGAAAGAGGCCACACTCACTTTAATCCAAATGGAAAGGAACTGCAGTTAGAAACAGAGATAATACTAATGAAAAGGTGGATATTTGGGACCACAGTTAAAGTCATTTGCTCCAGTTGAGAGTAAGTGTTCAGGGAGTTCATCCCGGAGGTGTGCAGTGTCATCTGAATCATCCTCCCAAGACTTGCACCAAAGAGAATCACGGTTGTCTCAGAAGCTATGTATGACTCTGTTTGTCTTTCCAATAACCAGCTTCCTGAAGCAAATTTGCCTGTGAATATCAGACATTACTGTGGTCCTAGTGATCACTCCCGGTATCCACAGTCCAACTCAGAGTTGGGAAGGGATTTGGAATTGGTTTCATGAACCAGTGGCCTAAATCAACGGCCATTTCAGTGTATAAGATTTTAACGCAAGAACATCTTAATGGGATCAGAAGTAAATTATCAGTAAGTCCCTTATTTGTTCAGCCCCCAAAAGGCATAGGATATGGCATGGTTAAACATAGTTGTAAGGTTAATAGGGAAATCTAATCAACGACTACACTTCCTTAGGGGCTGGATTTTGCAACCTACGTAGGGTCTTCTCTTTGGATGAACTAGCCTCTCTGATTGTTGCATGACAGCATTGCAGAATCATTACCGCAAGCCTGGAGCTAGGCAATGGCTAAAAGAAACACAGACCACTAGGTATTCCTTGGACTGTACTGCAGATGCCACTAGTTCTTCCCTAGAACTCAAGCTGCCATTATATCTGAATGGCTGTCAGATACAGCTACTTATTTGTGGTTAACAGGGCACAAGTGAAATACTGAACCCTGGTGCATACCCCAGGTGCCAGTATTGATCTGCTTCAAAATACTTTCAAGACTCTTATTACGATATTTCCCATTCTTCAAATTCCTAAACCCACGTCCCCACCCTACCCTCACCCACCCACCCCACCCCAATCCACCATGGCTTTCAAACTTTAAATTGTCTCAGAGCGGGGGGGAAAAAATACAGCATGTTCCCTACACCCAAGAGTAATGTCAGCGGCAAAGTACCAGCTGTCCATTAGTGGCACTTGAAATAAGAAGAGACTTTAAAAATTACTTGAAACTCCCGGGCTAACATACCAACCATCTGGTGTTCTCTGCCCCATTTCAAACGTAGTAGTATCTTAACATGAATACAAACATCTCAGATGAATAATGTAAAACCCTTCACTGGATTATTGTTTGGATTTAGCTGGTATTACATCACCTATAGTCCTAGAATTTTTTTTGTTGTTTTTATTTTTTTTAAAAGAAAATCTAAGTATAAACATTAAAAAGAACCCACTGACCCATTCACTACTGTCCAAAAATATTACTACTTATATTTTGGTAAAGCAAAATTAGCTGCCCTGAATAATTTTCCTTTTCAGGCATAATCTCTGCTACATATGATTGTCTATCATTCAGGATCCAACAATAGGCATCTGGATTAGTGCTATTTTGTCTACTGTGGATATAAAAGTTGATATGAAATGTGATCTTCATTTAAATGAATAATCACCAGGCCTTAGGCATCAATGACTACATCACAAGGTAGTAATACAAAAAAAGTAAACATTTTTCCTTGGTTTTGAATGTTAACCCAGTCAAATTAAATCCAGAACAGAATTACTACATTCAGTTGTCTGACAAACAAGCATTGCAATTTCAAAAAAATATATATTATACTATATAAGGTGCTTCTTAAACAAAAACAACAGAAGAATTATGTTCTAAACATTCTTACTGCAGATACTGATACATAAAATTGCCCCCCAATTTAGATGCACTTGTGAAAACAACTGTTTTTTTTTCTTGGCCCTCCCAGGTTCCCAGTCCTTTGGTGATCACTGATGGGGTCATTGGAAATGGATGAAATCCACTTTTGAAACAGGCATCCCAAGAGAAGCCCTAGAAGTTTGGCTGGGTTGTTGGCTGACGCATTGCCTATCACTGGGGTTTGAGTTAACAGACGATGCGGTCACCAGAGGAAACCCAACTTTCTTTTTAGCTGAAAAGGGGAAATAATCCATAATTGCTTTAGAGAAGCAAAGACCCAGGGAAATCTGCCCTGTGGCTGGAGTAGGCCTCTCTTGTTTAGCCTATAGGTTTAAGGATTCCTATGGCCCAATTCTGGTCTTGCCCTCTTGGCTCATGAAGGTTAATGAAATAGACTCTAGGGAAGTTTGTTTGTTTGTTTGTTTTTCCCTCAAGGCCAAACCCTGATTTTTGGATGAGCTCTAAACAACCAAAGGCAGGTGTGGTCTGACCAGGCCCCAGGCAGCCTGAGTTCGGAGCGCTCCAGTCCTGGCCCTGTTCCCCCGCCCAGAGTGTGCCTCCAACCTGGGCCATGCGGGGAAATGAGGAAGAGAAGGACTGCCCCATGGACCCCAGGGCAGCCCCGCAGTGCAGTATGGGGTCTGCCAGTAGCACTCCTAAGTGGCTGCAGCCTGCGGCAGGGCCACCCCGAGCCTCACAGTTTTATCCAGTTTCTGCCCTGCTTTCCTCTTTGGTCTCTAGTACCTGCAAGAATCATGCACATGTACTATTAAGCCCACTGCTCCAGGGCTAAAAGTGTCACCAGGGTGCCTGCTCATTTAAACTGCCCTTGGTCATAGCCTGGGCACTACCCCTAATTCACCTTGTAAGTTACACACCAGGAAGAGCCAAGCAGAGCGCCCTCTGCTGATAAGAGTGAGATCACACCAGAACAGGTCCTGAAGCCCATTTACTGCAAGTCCTGGGGGGAGAGGGCTTTCTTTTATAAAATGAAAAAAAAACCCAAAAAACAAGAATTTATCTCTCACAAAGGAACTGGTGTATGTGGAGGTGACTTAACTGGGATCAACTTGCTGTTTTCCATGGGTCCATGGGAAGCAAGAATTAATTGGAACCCATGACCTATACCTAGTGCTCTCAAAAGCTAATGGTAAAGCATTCAGCAAATCTGAAGGTGCAGTGTATTTAGTTGACAAAGTGTTGACAGTTAGGGGCTCTTCCTTCCCTGTGTGCATCTTGTATTCCTATAGGGGAAGTGGGTGCACAGTCACCAGATATTCTGCTACAGCCATGCAACAGAGCAGAAGCTTTAAGGTCTGACTTTACTAAAATGATATGTTACTATAGGAATACAAGAGGATGTTATAATGAACCCTGGACCTAGCTTTCTCCAAGTCAGCAATTAAAGGAGCCACTTTCAATTCTTTCCTGTGGCTTACGCTTAAATAAGATCCATTAAAAAGTGCTTCACATTCACGGAGGTGAAATGTCCACTCTCCAGGCCTTGGGTCACAAGTAGCTAAAGTGCACAGTCATCTGAGCCCAGCTGGTAGACGGAGCTCAGCCATGAAACGCTAAGGGAATCCTCATGCTGAGTAAGGTAGCAAAGGGAGAGAGAGAGAGCTGTTAACAAAGAAAGTAGCCCTGGAATAATCCCTTTGGCTGTTCCCAAAAGAAGGTGTGCCACTTAGAACCGAGCAAGCAAATGAATGGCCACCCATATTAGAAAGCCAGCGCTGGGTGCATGCCAGAGTGTGTGCAGGGGCAGAAGTCGGCTAGAGTGATGCACGATGTGGATAAAGTGCGACAGGGATTCTCAGAGCCCTGGGGGAGCCGCGGAGCTCTCAGATTGTGGTGGGGAAATTCTCTGCCTCCCCCGTGATGTAATACGTTTGCAAGGAATGTGATGAAGTTGAGCCGGCGGTGGCCAGCTGGCTCTGGTTCACGTCCTCCGTGGGTGCGCTCCCGAAATTGGCTGGGGCGTGCAGGCGGTGGGCGTCCAGCATCTCCAGCAGCAGGTCATAGAGAGGCACCACATTCTTGCACTTCATGCTGTACAGATGCTCCATGCCTTTGTTACTGTGGGCGGGAAGACACAGACAGGACCACTTTAGACCATCCCCAGATCCAGGACTGCTGAAATGCCGAGGAAGGGCAAGTAAGAAAAACCCCAGCGACACTGATATGCCAACCTTTCTTCCTATTTAAAGAGCCAGTTTAGGGTTTACTATGCAGGTGAATTTCTTTCCCTCTATCACAATTACATCTAAAAAGAGAACAGATGAGATAGGCTACCAGGTAGGAAAGAGTTTTTATTTAATTAATTTATATTTATATATATAAATATATATATATATAAATATATATATATTTATAAATATATATATATATTTATATTTATAATTTATATTTATATTTAATTAATTTATATAAATAATTTAATTAATTAAATTAATTAATTAATTAATTAAATTAATTAATTAATTTAATTAATAAATAATTTTATTTAATTAATTTTTAAATTGTTGTTTTACTTTATTTTTTATTAATTTTTCTTGGAGTATAGTTGCTTTACAATGCTGTGTTAGTTTCTGCTGTACAGCAAAGTGAATCAGTTACGTATACATATATCCCCTCTTTTTAAACGTGCAATAAACCGTTCAAGAAGTTCCCTTGCTTCAAACTGTTCAGTTGCTTCCCATGTAACTCAGAATAAAATCTAAATTTCTGTCCGTGCTATGCAAGGTCCAACTGACACGGCTTGTCCTGCCCCTCTCCCTAACCCACTCCCTTTAACCACCCTAGTTTCCATGCTGGCCCTAAAGAAACAAAGCAAGACTTCCAGACTCAGGGTATCTGCCCTTGCTGTCCCCCCACCTGCATGAACTTCCCCCAGATCTTCGAATGCCACCTGCTCTGAAAGGCCTTCCACGACCCCAGTGGCATTCAGCTCAAGACCCTGCAGGTTTAGCCGTTGGCTTTCATGTTACTGTTTTTCTCCCAGCACTATGACAACCTGACCTTCTCCTATGAATGTATGTCTTGTATGTATGTTTATTCTTGTTCCATAAGCATGTGCACACACACACACACACACACACACACACTGCCAACCCACATCCCAACACACACTGTGCAAGTTCAGTGAGGGGCTGCAATTCGTCCATCCCGTAGGTCTCCAACAGTGGCAAGAACTGGTAAATGCTCAGAGAATATGGGCTGGACGGACCTAGGGAAATGCATGTAAATGGTGCTTCTCCTCTTACCGCTCTTCCCCCGACCCCCAGCCCCGTCCTCCACCAGCTACATCTCTGCTCTCTCCCCACAACACTACCACCAGGAAAAAAAAAAAACAACTATTCTCTAGATTGACATTTATTTAAAAAGAATCATGGATCATGAGTAGACAGACCAAGAACATCCTAAAAAATATTTGCATTTTCAGTAGGGAAAGTCAGCCCTAGCTGGAGACGCGCCATGGAAACATAGCATCAAAGCGATTCGGGCCATATGACACAACCACCTAAATTACGTTTTCCAGTGGGATTTTGTTTTCTTGTTTTTGTTTTAATTTAAAATGCTGTTAAAGTTAAATGCCCCTGGATCTGACACCGTCTTCCTCTTGCAACCTAATGAATCACATTTACCATCCGATGAAATCTGGTGTTAAATGCTCTGAATAACAACATATGGCTGGGGCCAAGCTTAACACAACAGAGTTCCGTGATTCAGATTGGCTGTAATGAGGCACCATAATATTGTTGTTGGTATGTGTGTGTGTGTGTGTGTGTGTGTGTGTGTGAGAGTGAGAGAGAGAAAGCTCAAAGCTTGCAAAAGAATAGCAACTTCTCTCCAGCTCATCCCACAATTCAAACAGGAACTCTCGCCGCCGTGGCCCTTGGCCATGTGTTGCCAGTAAAACTAGCAAGGCCTGTATGTGCAGTGCAAATATACTTGGTATTAACTAATTAGGCTGGCTAATGCTGACAAGCAGTTAATGGATTTGAAAATCCAGCAATTCCTACCAACAAAAGAAAAACCTTCATCTGTGATACATGGTTTCTACGTCAGTGAAATTCCTAGCTTGGAGTAGAGCTAATACATTTTCTTCAAGGGGAAGGTTACTCTCTCGGTCAGGAAATTTGGTAGGGGATTATGTTATTCTGATCTAACCCCCTCTTCCCTATGTGTAATATTCATCAAAAGAAATGGATGGGAAAGGACTGAAAATGTGTACTCCAAATGCAGTCACCTACTCAACTTGGCCAATGTGAGTCCTTCATCTGTGACACAGGGATTCTTGGGGACTCCCTAAGAACAGAGACTGCAGTCACTTTCTCCCCAACTTTGGCAAGTGAAAGCCATCATTTGTGAATTTCAAATTCATAGGAAAAACTTCAGGTAATTTGTTCATTCATCCATTTATTCACTCATTCACTCAGTAATAATGTTGTGAGCATATACGACATGTAAGACTTCATATACGGCACTGTGGGACATACAAAGAACGAAAGATACATTTATTTTCTCAAGAAGCTAACATTGGCAAAGTTGGCAGTTGGCAAAGTTATCTCCAGAAAAGGAGGCACCTGGGACTTTGATGGGATGAACTTCTTGCCATTTGACTCAGTCTCAAGGTCTGAAGACCCTTTAAAAATTAATCAAACTCTTTCTAGACACCTTGGCCCTTCCCTCATAGCCACTAAGAAACAGAATCTTTTTCATTCCTGGGGTTCTGGTGTAAGCCCAAGGTCATAGACACTTCATCATGCAGGAGTGTCATCACTTCACCTCACTGTTGTGGCCTTTCTGGAGTAAAGAATCCGATACTTTCTTCGTCTCTTCCCTGCAGGCTGGGTTCTGTTCACAGGAATGGTACCCACTAAGCCTCTGGCCAGCCATTTAGAATGGAAACAAGGCCACTTTTACCTTCTGGCACAGAAAGACACTATTTCCTCTGCTATCGTCCTTCTATAGAAAATATTCATTGAGTAGTTACTACGTGCCAAGCCCTATGCTAGGTGGTGCTGGGTACACAGAGTAAGCAAAGTGGGTTGTGATAACTGCCTCACAGAGTTTACAGTCTAATGATGCTGAAAGATAAAAAATGAGCAGTAACCATCAGGAAGGACAGGGTATAAATCTCACCTAGGTGTTAAGGGTCAGGAGATGCTTCCTGCAAGGAGTCATATCTAAGCTATGATAGATTAGCTTACTGTCCAGAAAGATTCAGTCTCTGTGCCATGTGTCCATGATCCTTGACTTTGGGCTGTATCATGTGACTTGCTTGGCCCATGGAATGTTCGTGGACATGACTTAACTAAAAGATTAAAATGCACTTCTCCAAACAGACTCACTTTCTTGTGCCTCTGCCATCAATATGAGAACATGTCCCAGCTCTCTTGTGGCTACAAGGAGGGCAAGAGGCACACGGGGTAGTCACCTGGCCAACCTTCAGGCCTGCAGCTAGATGCAGAGTCTCCCAGCTGTGCCCTGCTTCCATCAGCTGACCCGCAGATGTGTGCGTGAGCCCAGCGGAGGGAAACAGCTGTGCAGCCCATCTGCAGCCTGCAGCGGAGGTCCCCCTTGACTCAGAGAACAGCTGATTAGGGCTACAGCCCAGACTACCAGGAAGTCCTGAAAGTTAAGTAAGGCTAGAGCATAAGAAGGAATATAAGCAAAATAAATGGATTTATACTTTCATCTAAAAGCAATGGGAAGCCATTTCAAGGCTTTAAGTAGGAAAGCAACGTGATAAGATTTGGTATCAGAATGATCACACTGGCTCTACTGTGGAGAATGGATTAGAAAGGCTCTGAGTTGAAGACAGGGAGACAGGTTAGGCAGCTGGGGCAGAAATCCAGGAGGAGATGATGGTGGCTTGGGCGAGGGTAATGGCAACGGGGGTGACAAGAATGGATTGAGAGGGATGGAGGAGTCAACGTCGACCATCCACAAGGTGTTTGGACCCAGAGTCTCTCATTTAGAATTTCCACTTGTTAAGTAAGGAGAGTGCGACACAGGAACAGTAATGGATGTGCGCAGTGCTTTCCGAGGACGAGTGTGCTCGCGGACTTCCCCTGATTGGCTGGGGCCGAGTGAACAACCAGACGGGACCCTCCTCCCCTGAGCTGCACGCGGCACACTCTTCCCCGGCTTAGGATCTTGCGCATGCGCCAAACTGAGCGAAAGTATCATCTCTCTGCAGGCTTCTCTGACACCCGCCCACACCCCAGACTGAGTTACTGCCTCCCTCTGCTATCCTCCCACAGCCTTTATGCTATGTGCCGGGAACCATCCCGAGTGTGTTATCTGTTCTCAGACGTCAGCCCTTCCTGGGCCAGCCGTAGCATATTGTTGGGGGCTTGACTGCTTTACGTCTCTCCCATGGGAAACCCAAGGACGCCTCACCTCATGTGCCTGATGTGAGAGAGGATGAGGAGGAGCTGGGCCAGACGCCGGTGCTGTTGCTGCAGAGTCAGGCCCGCTTTGGCCATCAGATGGATCAAGGTGTCTGTGATCTTGTCCAGGACACGGTGGATATGGTCCTTCTCTTCCAGAGACTTCAGGGTGCTGGACAGAAATGTGTACACTCCTGAATGTGCAGAGAGAGAGTGAGAGAGAGAAACTCAAAGAGGATGAGGTCCGGGAAGCTGGGCATGTGCGTGGGACGTAAGACTGAGCCAGTGCCCCTCCCCCCACCCTGCCCCCGCCCGGCAACGGGGATGTTCGGGATCTATTCGGTCCAGGCAACCATGCAAAATTCCTTAGGAATATACGTGGGTGAGAGCACACGTTTAGGAAACTCATGTGGCCCCCTGTGTGGGAGCCAGTTTCCAGGATTTGTCATCAAGATTCCCTGGAAAGGCACTGTTCGCCTTGGGGCCATGGTGGTTGACACCAGCCACCTCTCCTCTGACACGCCTGTCACCAACGCTATCCTGTTAACGCTGATGACAGCTCCACGAAGGAGGCATTATTGTTCCTTTTCACATGAAGAAAGCGGAGGGCAGAGAGCTGCATTAACCTGCTGAGCGAACTCGACAGGATGGAGCAGAGTTGAGAACGAGCCAGTGTGCTGACTCTACATCCGGTTTTATAACGGAGACGCTAAGTTAGAGACACGTGACCGCTCGGTGAGGTGCACAGAGAGAGCAAAAGTGATTTGCTAAGTGACTGACAGGCAATTTTTAATTTGCTGTTACAGTTCAGGTCAGCTGTGGGGCCTTCGTACTTTTCATCCTCAGCTGAAAGGTTTATGATGCGAGGGTAGAGAGGCCCCCGGGAACTGCTGTATTTCACTGCCAGGCATGTTTTTTTTTTTTTTTTTTTCCCCTCTTGCCTTTTTTCTGGTAATAAATCCTGCTCTCGGGGCCACAGGTAGACTCAAGGCTGAAATTAGACAATCAGGTCACTCTATCCTTTTGGATAGTATTAGCCCTGAGATAGACAATCAAAGCTTTTTCTAAGTTTGCATATGGAAGTTGTGGGCGCAAGTTCCTTCCTCTAGGGTGGAGGCACTGGGAGTATGAGAATGTGGGACCTGTAAGCGCCATCTTCCAGGTACGTGGAGCTCCCCCTGCAGAATGGAGCCCAGCGATGACCAGCAGAGGTGATAGTTACGTGGGGGAGGCAGGAGGGGGGAGGGGAGGGAAGGGAGAAATCCTGGTTCCTGTCATAAGGTCCTGGTTCTTACTTTTTTCATTTGACCTTAGAGCTTCCATAATGTCCTTTCTAACACATGAATCCATAAATCCCCTGTTTGCTTAAGATAGTGTTAGTTGGGTTTCTGTCACTTGCAACTGAAAGAATCCTGACTCTTTGACTTAAGTTGCGAGCTCAGCCCAAGGAGCAGAGGAAGGTGAATGATTAAGAGGTGAGAAGTACTGAAAGCAAAAGGAGGGCAGGATGGAGTATTCTTGTCTTGGGACCACAACGATGGCTGTTCTATCAAGTAAACACTGCAGAAATCAGCTCCTCCTACCCAAATGCATCATCTCGCAGGGCGCAGATGACGCGGTATTTTTCTCAAGATATACGTCTATTTAGCAACATTTTTTTTTGGTCTTATGAGCCCACTGGCCCACCCGTAAGTATATTTCTTCTCCTCCCCTCCCCCCATCCTCACTGGTATTTTCAAGTTAAAGGCCCCCAAGTTTATGAATCCCCGACTTTGTACTTGTAACGCAGTGACGAGTTACTGCTCACACAGCAGCCTGTAGGTCGGGAATGGGGAAAACACCCACACAGAGGAACTTACAGTACATACAGTTGTAATTGCCTGGAATGGAAAAGGGCTAATATTTAAAACAAATACAACAACAGCAGAACCAGAATGGTCAGGCTCTGGGCTTACAGGCAGTAGAATAGAATAATGTAGTTTTGATACCCGGAGGCACTCTGATACAGAGGAAATTGAGCACAGAATGAGTAAGCAGCGGACAGGCAGTGGGATAAGAAAGAAATTGCTGGATTACTTATGTTCCACGTGGGCTTCTGATAAAGACTGTGTCCACTAGAAAAATGGGCAAATGTCTAGTGGCCTTGGTGTTGGCCGGGAGGTAACGGATGGCAAGGGAGGTGTATGCCAGTGGGCTGGGGGGGTCAGGGGCAGCCTCTCCAGAGCCCCACGGCCACGCCTCTCCCTGCCCTCATGTCATCACACACATTCTAGCCTCGCGTCTCTCAGAGGCCCTGCGTCTGGCTGGATGTCCTGGGAACCTGCCCAGGCCACAGAACTGAGTTAATCCAACTTGGATGCTGTGTTTTCTACCAAATTCCTTTTTTGTTACCACCCAGGATGCTGGCCTCGTTCATCAATAATCCCATTCTTGTTCGTGGAAACCACAGAACCAAGGAGCTTCCATGTCCCCGCGTGGGAAGGTGACGCTCAGCGGCACCTACGTGTGTGCACAGGGTGAGGGCACCCTGTGCAGAATCACGGGCGTCCTGAGGGCCCGCGTTGCACTCTGCCCTCTCCTGTGGAGGTAAGAGCCTTGGCACTCAGGCTCTGGGGAGTGTGGTTTTCCCTTGTGCCGCTGGTTCCCCATCCTCCCGTGGGCTCCCCCCTCCCGCATGCTCTCATTGAGAACCTACTGTGTGCGGACGGTGTGTCACGAGATAGGGATTCCAGGCCTTATTTTCTTTTAAGCATTAATGTCTTAAGAGCAGCTATTGCCTGTGGAGGAAGGATTGTCTTCACACTGTCTCTCGGGATGCAAGCCACTCTCAGAACAAGCCTGTTTTTCTAGTCCTGTTTTGGCACCAACACAGCTTATCATCTCATCCTTGCGAGACGCTTCCTAGCCGTGCAAATATACTTCGAAATAAATATACAGTCCTGTAGAAATGCCAATAATTGACAACTGCAGCCATCTTCCTTTGGGGCTTTTCTGGCAAAACATGTGGTCCGTGTTTGCTGCCTTTTGCCCCTAAGGGGCCGGTGGAGAGAAACAACAGAAATCCGAATTCCCAGAATGCTTCAGGTGCTCTGGCAAAAGCCAAACAGGGTTCCCGGTAATTTCCATATCCCAGGTGGTCCCTGCCACCCTGGACAGCTGCACCAGTGTTCCCAGCAGCACGGAGCCAGTGATCAGACAGTGCGAGCCTTCAGAAAGAGTCTTACAACAAGGCAGGCTTTTGCAACTCCCCAGGCTGCTCCAAATCCCAAAGATGGAAAAAAACAATCTGTATGTCATTATCCAGTCTTGAAGTGCTGTTGGCAGATCTGAGCCTCTACATATTCTGAATCTTGCAGCCAACATTGGGAGCTTTTAGGAAGAGCCTATGGAGAAAGCGGGTGGCAGAAAAGAACGGGGAGTGGGACTGCATGGGCCCCCCATAGACACGAGATGTCAGCCTCTCTCCCTCTCTGGCTCTCAGTGACCGTTGCCCTTGCTCTCTCCCTCCTTCTCTTTCTCTGCTTGGACACTCTCTTCCTTCTTTCCTCCTTTTTGCTCCATCCCACAGGAACACCCTTGCTACCCCTCATCACTTCTCCAGATGATGGAGTCTTCTGGAGGCTGGAAGAATGCAGATATGGACACGGTAGTGCATGTGTGCATGTGACTGTGTCCAGAGGAAACAGTAGCACAGCCCAGGGTCCTGCTCGCCCGGCCACTGAGCTCCACTGAGGGGCACACCTCACTGCTCCCGGAGAAGTGGGGAAGGCTGAGGCTCACCAGATGCTTGAGGACAAAGTTTCAAGTAAGGCCATTTTCTTTTTTGTCTTTTCCAGAAGGAAGAATGTGACAACGGACCCTGGGACAGTCATTCCATCTATAGCAGCTTGACCAGAAAAGCAGAGGGAATGACTCAAAGGAAAAAGAGAGGGAAGAAAACTCCTCAAACCCACGGCTGTAAGTGGTCCAGGCCAGAAAGCTGCCGCTCAGCTGGAGTAAAAGAGAGCTGCTTTCTGGATCTGGCTCACGGACGACCCAGGGATTCATCGGCAGGTCAGCCTTGAGGGTGGGCCGCTGGGAATGGCTTCCACAGCCAGACGGTGTGCGCTCATAACTGCCTTCAAGGCTGAGTTTCATGAGCACTGCGTCCGTTTTAGCCTTCACCTCTGACTGCGGCTTCTCCTCCTGGGGTTGCTGGTCCTGGTGGGGTGTTGGACAGCTCGTGGCCGCTGAAGCCACTTAGTGGGAAGGGCTGAGCTGGATGTCCTACAATGCGCGGGACAGTCCCAAATAATGAAGGATTTTTTTTTTTTTTGCTGTACGCGGGCCTCTCACTGTTGTGGCCTCTCCCGTTGCGGAGCACAGGCCCCGGACGCTCAGGCTCAGCGGCCATGGCTCACGGGCCCAGCCGCTCCTCGGCATGTGGGATCTTCCCGGACCTGGGCACGAACCCGTGTCCCCTGCATCGGCAGGCGGACTCTCAACCACTGCGCCACTAGGGAAGCCCAGGAGCCTTCTTTTTGTTAATTATGTCTGTAATATATTAAGAAACAGCCAGGGTTCTGATTTTCCTATTCTTCAGTCAATTACTACCTTTCTGAGGTCAAGAAGACAGTCTGAAGAGACACGTGATGGAAAATGTGCAGCGCATCTAATACGAAGGGGTTTGTTCACAAGGTTCCACGCGGAACTCCTAGTGCAGGTGAGCTAGCCTGGTCTCAGGAGGCCTTGAGGGTTTCACTTTTTTCCCAGAAAAGGCAGGCTAAAACATTCTGGCTGAATGTGTTTCCCTGCATCTCACCTTTTCTCACCTGGCCTTTCAAAGACAACGGAGCAACAGTGCAGAGCAGGGAGTGGCTCTTTACATGCGTTGGGGCAGATTTATTTTCCAAAAATGATCACAACAGTATCTCCCATCCGACATGTGTCTCTACGACGTGATCTTGGCAGACCTGTCATGGAGATGTGCGGGTTATGGCCCTCCCTTGAGTCTGGGTGGACCCATAACTTGCTTGCCATCAATAGAATGGAATAGAAGTGACGCCACCTGGCTTCTAAGGTATGACATGCCTGTCATACAAGGCATAGAGCTTCTGCCTGTCATCTGGGACACTTGCTTCTGGAGCCCTCACCGCCTTGTAAGGGGTACAGTGCAACAGGTAGTGAAGAAGCCAAGGCCACAGATAAGCATCCCAGTGGACAGCTCCAGCTGAGGTCCCAGCCAACAGCCAGCATCAATCGTCGGCGTGGGAATAAAGTCCTTTAAGATGTCTCTGGCCCACGACTATCAAATTACTCCCAGTGGATGACCCTAACCTGCGGCCCCAGACATGGTGGAGAAGAAACAGTCCATGCCCTCTGTGCTCTATCCAAATCCATGATTAATAGAATCCAACCCTTTTTTTTCTTCTTTTAGCCATTAAGTTTTGGGGTAACTTATTACACAGCAGCAGTAAACAGCACACCTGGATATCTGCGCCAGACATTCAGGGAGGAAAATGACCCAGAACCAGCAAGTCGGAGACTAGACTCCTGACCCAGAACATCATGAGATGAAACAGCATTTGAATACTTCCTGCTCCACGTTATGAATCCTACTGTGTCTCAATGCCTTGGCCCAGCCCTGACCTTCACTCTTGTTAGTATAATGGTCAGGGCTCAAGCTCATCCTATCAGACCCTGTACACAGTTAACAATTTTCATAGGAGGCCTTTATCCCTAACAACTGCCCAGCTGATTATCAAAATATATGGATCTTCCCTTAACTGGCAACCTCAAATATCTGCACCCTACTTTCTTATCAGAGAATAAAACACTCAAATTCTGGGCTTCCCTGGCGGCGCAGTGGTTGAGAGTCCGCCTGCCGATGCAGGGGACACGGGGTCGTGCCCCGGTCCGGGAAGATCCCACATGCCGCGGAGCGGCTGGGCCCATGAGCCATGGCCGCTGAGCCTGTGTGTCCGGAGCCTGTGCTCTGCAACGGGAGAGGCCACAACAGTGAGAGGCCCGCGTACTGCAAAAACAAAAACAAAAACAAAAAACAAAAAAAACACTCGAATTCTCAGTTGCATAATCTTTATCGAGTGCTGGTTGTGAGAAATAGACCTTGTCAAGATGTGCCTAAAGGAGAGATTTTATGTGGAACAACTAGTCTATTTTATTTTATTTTTATTAAAAGCCAGTGGAGCTTATAATAGAATGTGTTCCCTTTGCTTTGGCCCAGCAAAGGAAACTGAGAGCCAAATTTGTGGCCCACTCCTAGCAACCGTACAGATGGACTACTGTGTGCTAATCTGACTCCTGAATTTATTATTTTCTTCACATTATTTTCCTTTTCTTCAGATTGGGTTAATTACTGCCTTACTCCCTTTGCATCACATGAAATTTAGTAAGCCATTTCTAATCCTCTGTGGAATAGGCAATGTATAAACAAAATAATGAACCGGACGCCCCTCCCTCCTCTGCCTAGTTAATAAACTGAGTTAGTGTGAATACAGATGCTTACAAAACATCATTAAACGTTCATCTGAATGAACTGCGAAGCCAAAAAAAATGACATACGACCTAAGAATATATAGTTGGTTGAATGCACATGTTCACATCATCCTGAGTTGAACAGCACTATTTAAAAACCCTGTGATGAGCAACGCTGGCCACTGTGAAGTGACACCTTCTTGTGTGACTGTAAAGTCCACCCCTTCTTGGTGCTGGTTTGCATGTTTATCTCCAGAACCACAAAGATTCATCTACACTTTTTTCCCCCTTTTTCCTAGATAGAAAATCAAAATGGCAAAACGGCTGACAGTCTCGCTGGTTATTTTGAAAAAGATAGTGTCCAAAATTACTATTTCAGAAAGATAAGTGGACATGTAGATGATACCTATTCTTTAGACGCATCAGTTCCATCATTTCAAGTGAGCTCTACAGTAGATAAAAATTGTGGTGAAAAAGTATCACATGACTGTGACAGGCTTATCTCATTTCTCCTTAATAGAGCTTTGGGAAAAGACGTATTATGTTGCAAAAAGGAGACACAGAATTCCAGCATTATGGATTTAAGTTCAGTGTTTTTCAAACCATTCTGAAAATCAAAATCCTTTTAAAAGAGTGAACTTCATGTGAAACATTCACATAGTTTATAAACGGAAAGAAGTCAAACTTCTCTGATTAAAGTGGGAGAAAGGGAGAGGGGGAGACTGGAGCCTGCTCACTCAGCCCCCCCTCCTCAGCCTCATGTCCCCATCCTCTGGTGACCAGAGGCACCTTCTGAAACATGAGGCTCTAGCAGAAGATTTCAAAAGCACTGATCTCGGGACGATGCAAAGTCAAGCCACAGACTGGGAGAAAATATTTGCAAAAGACACCTTTGCTAAAGGACTCTTAGCAAAATATTCAAAGAACTTGAAACTCAACAAAAAGAAAACCAACAACCCGATTAAAAAATGGGAAAAAGACCTGACACTTCACCGAAGAAGATATAGAAATGGAAAATAAGTATATGAAAAGATGCTTCACATCATATGTCAGTAGAGAACTGAAAACTGGAACAACAATGAGATACTGCTACACGTCTATTAAAATGGCCAAAATCTAAAACACTGACATCAGCAAATGCTGGCAAGGATATGGAGCAACAGGAACTCTCACTCATTGCCGGTAGAAATGAAAAATGGTGTAGCCACTTTGGAAGACAGTTCGGCAGACTTTTACAAAACTAAACATACCCTTTCTATATAAGCCAGCAATCATGCTCCTTGGTATTTACCCAAATGAGTTGAACATTTATGTCCACACAAAAACCTGCACATGGATACTTATAGCACCATTAATCATAATTGCCAAAACTTGGAGGCAAGATGTCCTATAGTAGGTGAATGGATAAACTCTGGTACCTCCAGATAATGGAATATTATTCAGTGCTAGGAAGAAATGATGCCACAACTTCTGAAGCCCACATGCTGCAACTACTGACGCCAGCGCACCGAGAGCCTGTGCTCCACAACAAGAGAAGCCACCGCAATGAGAAGCCCGTGCACTGCCACGAAGGGTAGCCCCCACTCACCACAACTAGAGAAAGCCCGCTCACAGCAATGAAGACCCAATGCAGCCAAAAAAAAAAAAAGAAAAAAGAAAAAAGAAACGAGCTATCAAGCCATCAGAAGACATGGAAAAATCTTAAATTCATATTACTGACTGAAAGGAGCCAATCTGAAAATACTACATAATATATGTTTCCAACTACATGACATTCTAGAAAAGACAAAACTAAGAAGACAGTAAAAAAAAATACCAGTGGTTTTCAGGGGTTAGGGAAATGGGTGGGTTGAATAGTCAGACCACAAAGGATTTTTAGGGCAGAATGTCCTAAATAACATACAGAGTGGAAACTCCTCTGTACATACTATACTGATGGATACATGTCATTTCACAGTTTTTAAAACCCATAGAATGTACAACATCAAGAGTGACCCTTAATGTAAACTATAAACTTTAGGTGATAAAGATATCTAAACGTTAAGTTCATCGATTCTAACAAATATACCTCTCTGGTGTGGGATTTTGATAATGAGGGAGACTGGGGGTGGCGTGGAGGGGGGCAGGTTACATGGAAAATCTCTGTACCTTTCCCACAGCTTTGCTATGAACCTAAAACTGCTCTAAAAAATAAATTCTACAAATAAATAAACAATTTTGTTAATTTTTAAAATTGAAGGCTAGTTGATTTACAATGTTGTGCCGATCTCTGCTGTACAGCAAAGTGACTCAGTTATACATATAGACATTCTTTAAGTAAATAATTTTTAATGTGAAAAGGCCCCCTACTGATCCAGTCATTAATTTACTTGTTGGGAAACAGAGGCTCAGAGAGGTTAAGGAACTGGGGCTAGTGGATGCTACTGCTGGGAGGGTCTTCAGACAGAACAGCAAGGCTGGACTTGCCTGAGGTCACCCTGTGGGTAAATAAAGGGCAGAGTTGGAACGAGCACCCAAATACCCCTCACTCCCGGCAGTACTGAAAGGCTACACAAAGAATTTCCTAACTTCAAGGTTTGTGAGAAACTAGAAATGACCGCCAATAACCTCGCCTCCAGAGATATTTGAGAAAACTAATAATTTTCCTGGAATGATTTAGAAGCACTCCAGATTTTCCAAACAAGGTGCAAGATGGTGTGGAGAAGAGGTGCTGGTGGACCCAAGCACCTTCTAAGAGTCTCTTTAATTAAGAACATTTACCGAAATGTTAACAATGATTACTTTTGTGCAGTGAAATTATGATGACTTGGGAGATATTTTTCTTGGTGGCTTTTCTGTATTTTCCAAGTTCTCTGCCTCAGGCATGTATGCCTTTCGTAATCTGGTAGAAGAAAATGCTATTGAAAATACAAAATCACAGTGTCTTTCATTTCTATTATTTCACAAGCTTTGTCAATGCCTGGATTGATGAGAGGGAAACAGAGCTGGTGATGGATATTCCAAGGACTAAGGAGCTTGCTGTAGGGATATTACTTATTACTATTTTCATAATATTGCTATCATCCCTAAGCCTGTTCGCATTTCTGAAACTCTTCAAGGTTTGCCATTTCAGCAGAAAAGGGAACTAACAAATTTGCTACTAAAGCTTCGGAGAAAATTTTTCTTAGTTGGAAATACCTGCGACATGTCATCAGTAACCTGAGCTACTTATCTAAGTACAGAAAAGATCAGCTTTGTCCCACGAGGACTGGCAAGTTGGAACGCAAAGGAAGCAGAGCATTAAGGTCTTACTAGAAGGTGCTGAGTGCTTGGCTTTCACTGAACGCGAAGGTTGTATTATCTCACTCAGAGTAACATCCGCTCTACCAAAAGTAAGGGCTTCACCATCAAGATGAAAAAGGAAAGGTCGTGTCAGTCACACAAAGTCCCAGAACCCAGAGCAAATGAAATCTTTGGAGGAGGCAGGTTGTCCTTCCCAAGATGAGTTTTTAAAGGGAGGTTCACTTCAAGAGTGAACCATTCAACCTCTTGTCTTTCTTTTTATAAATATCCCTCAGTAAAAACAGTGGCAAAGGGACCAAAGGCAGAGGGTAAGATACTAAATGCCAACCCTCTGTGCATCCTGACTGCTTAGAATAAGAGCAGTTCACCAGCACAGTGTCTGTGCAAGTCATAAAATTTAAAAATGACATAACAAGCGCCTATATAGATAAGATAATAAAATAAACAACATTCTCTGAAGCGATAATTTGCTTCCAAAGGAGTGAGCTTGGGATGTTTGTAATATGATGTTTATAACATGTCCTATGTAGAAATTCCTGCCTGGGAATTTCACAGCTGAGGGCAGTAGCTGGGCTGCAGGGAGCTGTCTGCATCGCTGCCTTTGAGGCGGATGCACCCACGTCTGTCTTCCACATGCATGAAAAGGTTACATTTACGTAAAAGTGTAATTTGATAAAGTTTTCTGGGGCAGTAGGCAATATGTATCAAGAGACAATGATATCTACACTCTTTCACCCAGCAAATCCACTTCGCGAAACATTATCCAAAGTAATGATCACAAGCAGGCAAAAGACAATTATAAGAACGCAAAAGAAGCGTTGTTTATAATAACAAAAGCGAGAAGTCACTTGTGTTTAACAATATCAGATTCGTTAAATAAATGATCTTATATCTTCATGAATGATTATGGCAGCCATTTAAAGTCTTATTTTTGTTTATTTATTTATTTTTATTTTTTATTTTTGGCCGTGCGGCTTGCGGGATCCTAGCTCCCCGACCAGTGATTGAAACTGTACCCTTGGCAGTGAAAACTCAGAGTCCTAACCACAGGACAGCCAGGGAATTCCCTAAAATCTTATTTTTAAAGAGAGTACATGTGTATGATCCTAATTAACATGGGTAAACCTAAAGATGAATATATATACACACAGTACGAAAAGAAAACAGTTTTGAACACAAATTAAGTGTTAGTCTAAAGTAGGCACTGTATTGTAAAAGCAAACCTGTATTAACAGGTAGGCACTACCTACCAGGACCAGGGAATAGGAGCCCAAAGCGTTTAAGTAATTTGTCCAAAGTCATACTACTAAATAGCAGGAAGGGGATTTGAACTTGGAACTAGAGTCCCTTGCTCTTAACCCTTATCCTCTATTGCAGTAAGAGCCATCAGAACGTCCACATGGTTGGTTAACCTCACGTGGTCATTTCCTTAATAATACATTTTGTTATTCTAAAATTATCTAAATTTAACATATTTTTTGTAATCATAATTTCATTTTTAAAAAGAACAGTTCTGAAGTCAGAAAGAGAAAAACATATACTGTATTCTAACGCATATATATGGAATCTAAAAAGAAAAAAATGGTACTGATGATTCTAGTTGCAGGGCAGGAATAAAGAGATAGACATAGAGAATGGACTTGAGGACACGGGGTGGGAGGGGGAAACTGGGGCGAAGTGAGAGTAGCATCGACATATATACGCTACCAAAGGTAAAACAGTTAGCTAGTGGGAAGCAGCCGCATAGCACAGGGAGATCAGCTTGGTGCTTTGTGACCACCTAGAGGGATGGGATAGGGAGGGTGGGATGGAGACGCAAGAGGGAGGGGATATGGGGACATATGTATGCATATGGCTGATTCACTTTGGTGTACAACAGAAACTAACACAGTATTGTGAAGCAATTATAATCCAATAAAGATCTATTAAAAAAAAAGAACAATTCTCTTTTTATATCTGTCTTTATCTTAAGATCGTGCCGTCCCTGAGGTCGAAACTGCCTCACTAATCACTGCTACTATAATCACTACTGGTATGACCACGGGGTCACTTTGATGGAGCGTCCCTAGGGTCCAGGGAGCAGTCCACATGGCTCACTTTATGCAAACTAGTATGTAGGAACTACTACTAGCTCCCATTTTACAGATGAGGCAACTAGAGGCAACTTTTCCTTTCCAGCATTTAATGCCTGGAAAAGTAGTAAATGCTCAATAAATGGTAGTGAAGCTAACATAAATCCATGGACATCACTCAGTTCAGTGGGGGTATTGCTGTCTGTCTTATATGCCAGAGAAAAACAAAACCGAAAAAGTAGATATAAAGTAAAAACTCAGAGAAAATAGAACCGAGGCAACCTCAAGCTACCTCAACATACAAAAGTAGCCGTACCCCCTGGGGGAAAGTGCTGAAGGAGTCTGAGGCTGATGTGGTGCTCAAGGACCAGGACCCCATGGGAGAGGCAGGGAGTTTGTTGTTCCACCTTTCTTTCAACCCAAGAGAAGCAGTCAGATGTAGCCGTGGGCCCACACATGAAAGGCTAGGCCCAGAAGTAGGTCTTCCAACTAAGTGTAGGGGTGTTTGGTTTAGACTGAAAACTTGACAGTCTGACTTTCCATTTAAATGTTTCAGGAAGCAAACATATTCCAACACGGCTTTTACTTGTTCAATGAGTATCATGCAGGAAAGGAAAACCCCATTAAAAAGCAATATTTTATTTCACTTCTGAGCTCAAGAAATGAATGGGATTTTGTTGCTGTTTTCTCATGGGCTTCTTCAGTTCAAGTGTCAACACACATTTAGATTTATAGTTCAATGTGCCAGGCATGAGGGCAGAGAGAGGGCATCTATGGCCCTTCCAAATATAGGGCCTGAGTGTAATTCTTGTCCTATGATTAGAACAGGGAGATCGTGACACCAAAGTCTCTGCAGGATATTAGATCACATATTTTCCCCCTAAAAAAACAACAGATTATAATAGTAATGATGATATTAGCTCATATTTTTAAGTTATCTTGTTATGTCATGACAAACCTTTGGGTTAACAGGACAGTTTAGAATTATTATTTCTATTTTATAGTTGAGGAGACCAGTGAAGAGTGGTCCAGTGGCTTGATGAGACCCTGTTAGTTTAATGGTGGAGCCAGAACGTTCCCTCTTGCCTTCTGACTCCAGCCAAGTCCAACTCACCCTAATGACTCAGTTGAAGCATCGGTGCTCAGGTAAGGACCCTGCTGTCCATCTCTGCGGACACTCTGCTTCCCTTCATCATGACATTCTCTTATCTCATGACATTGACATGATCTGTTAATTGCCTGTGTCCCCTGCCCAAGCCAATGTGTGAAAGACAGGCCTCCATTTCCTGTCCCCAGTGCTGGGCAATGTTCTTTCTGAGCACCAGCAGTTTTTCCCCACAGTTTGCAGAATGGTTCACTTTATAATGTACTAGAGAACTAGTTTAACTTAGCAGACATTTCATCACCTACAGCAGTAGTGTTCAAACTAATTTCCACACATTACTGAGAATTAAAAGAGGATTCTCAAAGGTCCTTAAACTGTCTCCTGGCCTTTTAAAATTGTGCGCTTTTATCTTAACGATATTCTAAACAATATCATTAAGACATTAATTTCAGAATGTTCTATGTCAGTTAGATCAAGAGTTCTCAGTCCTGGTGAGACTGAAGTCTTGGTGGGAGCTTTAAACAAATACCGATATTCATGGTTAACAATATTGGAATCTCTGGGAAGGGTCCCCGCAACAGAATTTTTTCAGAGACCCCCAGAGGATGGAAACGTGTGGAGTATTGAGATGGACCCATCTAAATAATCCATATCATCTTTGACTGTTTCCTAAGTTACATATTTTTCACCCGTGCTCATGATGGCCTCAAGTCTAACAGTCATGTCTTAAGTATCTCAGAAAAATAAATGCAGAAGCAAACAAAATACATAAATGACGTGTTCTTGCCAAAACAGGGTGCTACAGAAGCAAAGCTTTTGCCATCCTTTTGAACACAGACAAAGGGGGAGAACAGGGTCCTCACAAGAGGCTCGGTAGACTAGCAGACAGAGATCTGCCCCAGCAGGCTGCAAAAAGCAACTCAGTTTCTGCCAAAACATTATTACCAGTTTGCCTTTCAGTCTGTATTTAATTTGTGAATTTGTTTTGGTTTTGTGTATATAAGAGCTATGAACATGGAGTTTACACTCATTCATTTACATAATGTGATTATTCATATTTAAGCAACATACAAAGAGCTTTTTTTTTTTTTTTTTTGGTGGTATGCGGGTCTCTCACTGTTGTGGCCTCTCCCGTTGCGGAGCACAGGCTCTGGATGCGCAGGCTCAGCGGCCATGGCTCTCGGGCCCAGCCGCTCCGCGGCATGTGGGATCTTCCGGGACCGGGGCACGAACCCGCATCCCCTGCATCGGCAGGCGGACGCTCAACCACTGTGCCACCAGGGAAGCCCCAAAGAGCATTTTAAATCAGCAGTGGGGTAGTCTGGGGCATTTTTCTTTTTTTTTAACAGTCCCGTATATTATTCAAACTTAAGAATACAGACAGGTAATTTCTGGGCCCTAGAGAATGTGGGTGAAAGTGGTGGTTGAATCAAGGACCTAGGAGACAGCTTCCCCCTTTGTCCATGCTCCTTGGAGCATAAAAGGATGGGCAGCTGCTCCTCCCTCTGAGGTTCTTGAATATGAATGGATAACTGCTCCTAATATCAGGATCATCGGAAGGATTTCCAGTCTCCCAATGGCTCCTGCCTTTGCCCCGTCCAAAGAGTTAAGACCCCCAAGTCTTCCCCACGTTACAGGCACTTAGCTGGTTCCCCCAGTTCCTTAGAAGTTCCAAGAAGTCTCTGCAAGAAGACGCAGGACCCATTCCACCCCTTCTGGGGCCTGGGACTATTCCACTCACAAGAAGGACATCTTTGCCGTGAGAATGCAGTTTTTTTTAACCCCAAATGACCTGCGTGAAATCCCACTTCAGAATTCCCAGGCAGGAAGTTATGTATCATCTGCTAAGAAAAACGTGCCAGGGCTTTTGTATTTGGAGAGTCTACAGACTGACATTTATGTGCACATATTACGTGCCAGGCAGTAGGTGGTCATGGTTTCAATAGTCACAACGATTCTGTGTGTTAGGTATCATTATTTCCAGTTTACACATGAGGCTCAGGGAAGTGGCTTAGCAAAGGGCATCCAACACCGCCTAAGGAAGTGCCCGAGCTGCTTCTCTTGAATGCCTGGGCTCTCTAAGACAAAGTCCATGCTGCGCCGAGTGTTCAAGAAATTAACGGAGGCTGAGAGGCTTCAGGCCACACCCTTAGGTGGGAGCAAGGAAAGACTCCAAGAGCTGTCGACTGCCTCCAGAACCCATCAGCCAGTGAGGAGACAGTGAGCCACTTAGTAACTATCAAGGGCCGTTTATCTCAAAGTTACCACAATAAGCAGGGGCTCCCTGGAGAGGAAGCTTGGCATTATAAAGAACCCAAGAGAGAATACAATCAAATCTTCTCCACTGTGACAGCAATGGGCAAACCTGACAATGTGTCTGTCTGAGATTCCAAGGCTTGTTCCCATCAGGAACCTTCAACTGTTAAGAATGAATGATCCTTAATGTTTGCAGTCAACATATCTACAGTATGTTTTTAAAATGTTTTTTCATCTAAATATAGGGACGCTGAATCATTGTCTAACTTCTACACTTAAAAATATCCGGGCATCCCTGGTGGCGCAGTGGTTGAGAGTCCGCCTGCCGATGCAGGGGACACGGGTTCGTGCCCCGGTGTGGGAAGATCCCACGTGCCGCGGAGCAGCTGGGCCCGTGAGCCATGGCCGCTGAGCCTGCGCGTCCGGAGCCTGTGCTCCGCAACGGGAGGGGCCGCGACAGTGAGAGGCCCGCGTACCGCAAAAAAAAAAAAAAAAAAAAAAAAACACCAATGCAGTGAATAATTGTCTAATAATTAGCAGAGAGAAAGCAAAGAATTCAGCTCCGAGAGAGGAAATAGTCTTTGTGATGGGAGCCTGTTATAATTAATCATGATTACAAATGCTTCTCTGACGAGATTGCAGCCTCTGGTGAACATATACAAAGCAAATGGATGTCACCAGCTTCAGCCTCAGATGTTTCATCAAGACATCAAGATGACAAGATATGCCATGATTAACAAAGCAGAACTAGGTGACAGACAAGAGCTGGTACCATGTTTATGTTTACATTTAATGTATATGCACCCGTGGCATATTCCATATCCTTTTTTCTTTAAATGAACACGGGGATACACACGTTAGAGATGTTGTCATAATTCTTCCTTCCTGGCATTTTACTTTCCTTTAACTTTCCACCTCGGGTTTTTAGCCCCAGTGGTTTTGGCTCCTTATTCTTCTTTAATACTCCATCAATTGAAAGAGACATGTTGTCTGAAGATCAGCTTTGGATGAACAGGTAATCAAGGGTACAACATTTTTACAGCAGAAGACTTTCCAGGAGTAACAAACGTGCCTGCCAATGGTAACACCGGGATCCAGCGGGCAAAGAGTCGGAGTAATTGGAATTAGTTTGTGGATAAGGAGAGAAAAGAAGATCCACTGTAACACAGAGGGCAGAGGAGCTGCAGTCAGGGGTCTGACAGGCTCTCCAGGGAGCCAGTTGGATAAAGTTACCTGGGAGTGAAGTACGTGAGGCTCTTCAGAATTACTGAGGCATATAAAGCATTGTGGTCAGAAAGATGTTCAGAAAATGGGGAGAAATAATTATTAAATCGATCTTGAAGGCCAAACCCAACGTTCATTAGAGACTGTAGATTTATACGTATTAAGCTTTGACTCATGAATTTTTCCGAGTCTTGGAAAACACTTCCTAAATGGGTGGTGTTCTGAATGAGGGTGGATTCTGAAGGCTTCATGAGGACCACACAGATGGGGAAAGAGGATGAGAAGAAGCAGAGTCAACTGATGGTGAATGGGGACACCACAGAGTTTTCGTTAAGGTCCGTCAAAATTAAGGTTCAAATAACAATCAATTACTATCCATGAGATAATCTTGCTCTAAAGTTTCTCTAAATAAAATTAAATAGCACAATTAACAAAGCCTCAGGAGAAGAGTTACAATCTCCATTGTTATTATCACCCTCCTGTCCCTGCATACTTTTTTAAGCCTAGCGGAAGGCAGGCCTTTAAACTAAAAGCACTTAATTTTATTGAAAAAAAGGCATGAACTGACTCCGTTTAAGCCAGAGATTCTCATGAGTGATGATGACAGTTGTCACTGATTGAGGACGTACTATGTTCCAGGAACTGCATTAGACACTTTATACACAGTTTCCCCTTGATCTCACAATAACCCAAGGAGATGGGCATTATTTTTTTCCCATTAATAGTCTGACATTATCTAGATCTATAGTACACTGAAAAAGATGATATGTTTCATCATGGTGGGAACAGCATGGGAAAGATGGGGACTTTCTAGGTGCTTTTGGTCATGTCCAGCAAATACGCGTCTATTAAATGACTGAAGGGTCTAATACTTGTTGGCAGTTCACAGGCTGTGAGGAATAAAAAAAATTAATAGTTTATAGGGAAATTAGGACATACACGCATAAAGAACCCATCCAGGCTAAAATAAAACACTGAAAACCCAAAACCAAAGAATGATGTCATTCACTTTCATATATTTGGCTTACATTTCATGGTGGGAATTCCATAACTGATGAGTTATTGAATAAATTAATGAAATTATTGCATCAATTATTGAAATCAGTGCACCAACTGTCCAAATGCTAGATTGTGAGGTACTGGCTCTAAGAACTAAAATAGTCTGGAGAAGAAAATCTCATTACGGACGTGGGTTGTAGCAAGATTTCCTGAATGAGGTGAGGTCTGAACCGGACCTGAAGAATTTGAAATATTGGAGTTACAAAGAAGAACTGAAGTCATGCTGGGTAGCAGGAATACAGTAACCGGGCACAGAACCTCCCTCCCGGTCCCCCTCTGTAGCTCCAGCTCCCTCCTCCTCTCCCACTGCTGCTGCCTCCCAGCCTTTTGCCCTGAGCTCACCTGCTCTGTTCGCATTTGCCCTACCTTGAGCCCCGTCCAGCTAGTTCTCAGAATGCCTTGACACTAGCATTGATTTGGCTAGGGCGTCTTTGGATTAACTAGCAACGCCTCTGTCCTTTGGTGGGGAGAATAAAAACATACAGTGTTTGTCCTGTGGATATTAGAAGCTTTTGCAAGCAAACTAATAAATTATTCTGTCTCAGAAATGATGAATCCCTCCCCCTCGCAAACAGCTGTGAAGAGGGCTTCCCCTGGAAATGTTGGCATTTGGGAGACCTTCTCAAGGCTTCCAGAAAGACATTCCTAACAGGTCCTCATAACAACCTTTCAACTCCCCTTGTGTCTCGACCCCAAAGTCAAGGCCAATGTAAACACACTCTTCTCAGACTTTGTCAACAGGGGCTCAGCCCAAAACCCAGGGTTCCTCCATACACTGAGGTCTTGTTTCCCAGGGACCAGAAAAGCATCTTCTAGTGAAGGTTTCCTGAATCATTTCTAGCTTGGCTTCCGTCAGAGATTCCAGGAATTAGAGTCACTTTGTATTTTGTCTCATGACAGGTGAAGAGCTGCCCCTGATCAGAGCAAGGAATTGGTTGGATTTTTAGAAAAGTCCATACCTCCAGTTGCGGGAAAAACCTGTTGATCGTCGTGGTGACCCTCATATGACTGATCACTTTTTGACTCTGAAAAAGGCCCTGAGCTCCACACCACTGTGTTTAGGAGTCATGTTTTTTTTGATTCTGTTTTTCAGGAACAATATGAGACACCAGGAGCTGTGCTCAGCGGCAGATCCGCTTTTCCAAAACAGAGCTCACTTTTGGAGTGGAAAGAGCGATTCCACTTTTCCCAAGTGGAGAGACGGCTTCTGTTTTGCTACAGCGCGTGAGCCAACAGTGCCGTCCTTACAAGAAAAGATGAGCTGCTGGTATCTCATGAAAAAGACAACTATAAACTCTGTCAGTAAAACAGTGCCTCGTATTTCCAAAATAGCGTTCCAACCCTCCCGGCGCAAGGGAGCTCACAGAAGATCCTGAGAAAGGGGTAAAAGAACAAGGATAGAGCAGGAAAGTTTAACTGGTGTCAGGGGGTAGCAGGTGGAGGTCCAAATCCTGCGGTGGGAAATACTGTTTGGAGATGCTGGTGTCAGTCTTTAATAAATACTTTCTTGTGAGGGCTTAAAGTTTTTCCTCTGGGATTTAAAATACTTAGGTCTATAAATCCAATATTTTGATGGCAAAAGTCCTGCCTTTTTTATTACATAATATGAAAAAAAACACCCTCCTATAGGAACAGACCAGTAATGAAGGAAAAAACTCTGCAGATCTGAAGGATATAGTTTTGATTACCAAGATCAGAGCAGCTCCTTTTGTTGATTTTATAACTCCAGCTAATTTCACTTCCTGTCCGGGGTATTATTTCCTGGTAAAGGTAGGAAGAAAGTCCCAGCACTTGACAGGCCTGCCTTCCCTGAAATTAACAGATTGCCCACACGAGAGACGTCTGCGTGTGCCAGCCCTCCAACAAAGAAGGAGCAGGTTCAGGACCTGGCACTGTGTAGCCGAGTGGCACTGCTCCCAGAACTCTCATCCAATAAAGAGCCATTATGGGATCTGGACCCTTCAACATACAGGACAAATGACTCAAATGAAAAGCACAATACACGTTGAGTGGAACCTGAAACTTGAATGGAGTGGTAATCACTTCCTTAGTAGAGACCACATTATTTTTCATGCAACTTCATTCTGTAATTCAGTCCCTGCCTAGTGTAATAGTACAGATTTCCATTTATCAGTTAAGTGAGAATGATTACTATGACAACCATTAAGCAATATAGGTTACTAGCATTGGTGGGGAAGAGAAGTGGAAAATTGTTAGGGGATATGGGAAGGGATTGGCATTCAACAGGAAGAAACAAAACATCTCAAAACACAAGGGAGTGCCGACGCTTTCCATATGGGATCAACACAAACTGTAGTTCAGCTATTGGGAACTTTGAGACCGTATCGAATGATGTAAGAAACTAAATCTGAAATCGGGTCCAGGGCTTCCAAACAGTTGTGATTTGTATGTGAGAATGAGGTCTCCGGCATGAGGTAGGCCTGAGGCTGGGGGACTAAGGTCCAGATTAAGGGCATCTAGGTGCAGGTGGCACCCCATTGTTAAGCTTCAGGTGGTGCAGACTGGGGATCTAGTGCTTAGACTCAACTACCAAGGAGTCTGGGACGAGTCAGGGTGCTGATTCAGGCTGAGCCATAGTTTCCATCTGGGTGACCTGGAGTGACTCATTATGCAACAGCCAACCTCACCACCAAAAAAAAAAACAGATGCCACTCTCAGCTAAGCTTTCTCAAATGAATACATAGGAGGGGACAGTTGAATTAGACACCATGGATCAAATGAAAACCACTCTTCCAGCTGGACCAATGTACCGAACTCCACGTCCCTCAGTTTTAGAACTAGGTTTTTCTATCTCTGAGCCAATTATATATTTCAGCTAATCAATTTTGACCAGAAACATGGTCTGTCTCAAATAAGCCTCTTTGCTTATGATCTGGAACTTAGAATTGGTCATACTATCCTAACAGGGTCACTCGCTCTACTTACTTTCTGACATATACAACTAACAACAGACTTATGTCCACATACATGTACCACTTTAATAAAAACATCCCCAATATCTGTGAGAGGATAAAAGTATTTCAACAGAAAGGCCATTGGATTCAATGTTCGATTTTTGGTTTTCATTCATCATTTTTGACCAGCATGGTTTCACCTCCATAAGTAATTTAAAAAGAAGATAGGCATTTTATTTTATTTATTTATTTATTTTAAATGTGTTAATTGTTTCTATCAATTTGTGATTATGTCTTGGTAGTAGGTAGCTTGTACCTGGTTGAAAGTACAAATAACTATTTCTTCCAGTAACCAGCATTAAATTTTCCCATGTTATCCACTCACCAGAATTAAGCAAAATGATGGATTTGAGGCACACAAACTCCTCTCCCTGGAGATTCATCATACGGAACCGAGACGATGTAGCCAGCAACATGTCAAAGATCTCCACCATGCCCTCAACACATTTTCCCTGGTTCCTATGAAAACACAGGAAAAAGGAATTAAAGAACGGGAAAGCTTCCAGAAGACATGATAAGGTTCACATTCATAAAAATTTACTGGCTCCAAATCTGTAACAAAAAACCACAGCCCATTCTCTTCATAGAGCATGAACATTCATTTGAATTCTAGAAGGCAAGATGAAGAAAGATTTTCCATCAATAAAACATTTTCATTTCAAATTCTTAGAAGAGATGTATTATTCAATCCCCAAATCTGTCACACTGAATATGAAGTTCTTCAACCTATGGGTAATTAAAAATGATTCGAATTCAGATAAATAATTTTTCTAATAAATATTTATCAAACTGCTACTATATTCTAGACGTTGTGGTAGTAATGAGAATAAAAATAGGGCCTCTAATCTCAATATGCTCACGACATGAAATAATATAATCAGTTTTAATAGACTTATATAAAATGCTTTTGAAATACAGGACAAACTATGAAAACTATGAGCTGTAGTTGTGCTGGAACCATCGGTGTTGCCTAGGATGACAGGTAAAGATTTGCCGAGTGGGTGGCATTTGAGCTGACATTTTAAGAAAATGTAAATAGGATTTCATTGAGCTGAGGTGTGAAAGCATCATTGGAAGAGGCCCTAAACATGGAAAGGAGGAACAGTGTGAAAGAACTTGGAGCAGTGTGCTATAAGCAGAAGGAGATAGGAGAGTAATCTGGGAAAGAAGGACAATGTCGGTTGATGAAGGATGTCCTACATCATTATATAAGAAGTTTAGGCTTTTTCCCTGTACAACAGAGCTTTGGCATCAAGGATTTAGCATTAATAGTTGCAACTACTGAATAAGCAAACTCAAAGGTTCAAAACGTGTAATATTTTCAAAATAAAGTATTAGTATCTTTTCCGTAGGGTTGGTGCAAAAATTAAATGCAGAGATAGATGATACATGTGAAAGGAATTCATTCATCTTGTTATTCATGAGCTGAATTTTGGGCATGACGGGTTTGGGGGGCTAGAAGGAAGCTAGGATATTTTATGCGTATGCAAACATATGTTTGTGCAATATATAAAAATTTAAAACATGAACAGTAAACACATTGTCCAGCACCTTGTTTTGTTTTTAATTGATATATTTTGGGGTTCTTCATCAACGGTTTTTAAGAGCTGCATAATTTTTCACTAAACAAAATGCTATTATTTCTCTAACTACTTCTTTGTTGGTTGATATTTAGTTTGATTTCAAGTATTGTGCTGTTGCAAACATTTCATGCAATGACTATACTTATGTTTATGTCTAGACACATGTATAAATAGCTATAGAATAAATTCCTAGAAGCCAAATTGCTAGATTGGAGGACTTATGTATTCTTAATTTGGACAAATAGTTCAAATATTGCTTCTAAAGAGCTTGTACCATTAGGCTGTTGGTTGGAGAATATATTGGTATAAGCTCTTCCTCTGAGCTGCCTGCTTTTGTACTTTGCCCATATTTTTGGTCATTTTCACATTGATTCTTAAGAGCTCTTTATATATTACAGTAATTAGCCTTTTGTTCTATGTGCTTTTAATTATTTTCTCACTATTTGTCATATTTTTCTTTTGATTTTGTTTCTAGTATTTTCTTCTGCAAAATATTCAATTATTAAATAATCAAATTATCAAACTTTCATTTATGGCTTTAGAACAGTATGTCTTGCTTGAAAAGGTCATTCTCTCTTCCAATAACATATTAAAAACTACCTTATGTTTCCTTCTAATACAGTTCCATGTCTTTACACTTAAATCTTTGATCTTCTGGGATTTATTTTTATAACCACTTTATTGAGATATAATATCATATCATATCATTCACCCATTTAAAGTGTACAATTCAATGGATTTTAGTATATTTATAGAGTTGTGCAATCATCATTTGAGATTTCCTTTGGTGTAAGATGTGAGACAGGGATTCAGCTTCGTATTTTTCCAGGCAGCTACTTAGTTTTCTTAACACCATTTATGGAATAAGCCATCTTTTTTCACAGTGACTTAAAATATGCTAGGTGGGGCATCCCTGGTGGCGCAGTGGTTGGGAGTCTGCCTGCCGATGCAGGGGGCGCGGCTTCATGCCCCGGTCCAGGAGGGTTCCGCGTGCCGCGGGGCGGCTGGGCCTGTGGGCCGTGGCCGCTGGGCCTGCGTGTCCAGAGCCTGTGCTCCACGGCGGGAGAGGCCACGGCGGTGAGAGGCCCGCATACCGCAAAAAAAAAAAAAAAAAAAAAATATATATATATATATGCTAGGCACTTTTGATAAATTCATTTACTTCTTACAACTGCCCTTAAAGGTTAGTATTATTTTCCCTATTTTCCAAATGAGGAAATTAGGACTCAGACTTGTTAAGTCAAACCACACTGCCTACCAACCAAAAGAAAGTATTCCAACAATAAGATTTTCTTTGTCTTCCTTTCTTGCTCTACTTTAATTCATTCAAAAAGACTTATTGAGGGCCCCTTATATATCAGGCTTTGTGCTAACATTAGGGGACAGAGAAGAAAGCCACGGCCCTTGTTAATGAAGAGATCAGGATGGGTGGAGGGGGTGAGATAAATTAGGAGTTTGGAATTAGCAGATACACACTACTATACATAAAATAGATAAACAACAAGATCCTACTATATAGCACAGGGAACTATATTCAATATCTTGTGATAAACTATAATGCAAAAGAACCTGAAAAAGAATATATATATATGTGTATGTATGTATATATAAATAAAATATATATATATATATATATATAAAACTGAATAACTTTGCTATTTACCAGAAACTAATACAACATTGTATATCAACTATACTTCAATAAAAATTTTAAATAAATAAAGAGATCCAGAACAGGGGCAAACAGACAAGAAAAAGATGAGTGCAATACAACAGGATACATTCCCCAGAAGAGGTATAGAAAGAGTCTTATATCTAATGTCAGTCTCCGCAGATTTACCCCAGATCAATATTGAAGCAATTGTCATAGAATTCTCCAATAAAGGTAAAAAGAGTTTTTATGTAAAATGCTTAGAATGGCATGTAGCACACCGTAGGGGCCATATTTAAGTCTTAGCTACAGACGTATTGATAAATAGGTAGATCCATAGGTATCTGGGTAGAGGTTGGCCTTTTTACCTGAAGTATCCAGAAAACAATTGCCACAGTGCATTTTGCTTTGTGGAAGTCCAGGTGCATGAGAGCTTGACATAAGCAGAGAGGAATCTTTAAAAGCTATATTGGCAAGGCGGACCTTCAAGATGGCGGAGGAGTAAGACGTGGAGATCACCTTCCTCCCCACAAATACATCAAAAATATATCTACATGTGGAACAACTCCTACAGAACACCTACTGAACGCTGGTAGAAAACCTCAGACTTCCCAAAAGGCAAGAAAATCCCCATGTGCCTGGGTAAGGCAAAAGAAAAAAGAAAAAACAGAGACAAAGGAATAGGGACAGGACCTGCATCTCTGGGAGGGAGCTGTGAAGGAGGAAAAGTTTCCACACACTAGGGAGCCCCTTCACTGGTGGAGACTGCGGGCGGGAGGGAGGGAAGCTTCGGAGCCACGGAGGAGACCACAGCAACAGGTGTGCAGAGGGCAAAGCGAAGAGATTTCCGCACAGAGGATCAGGGCCGACTGGCACTCACCAGCCCGAGAGGCTTGTCTGCTCACCCGCTGGGGTGGGTGGGGGCTGGGAGCTGAGGCTCGGGCTTCGGAGGTCAGATCCCAGGGAGAGGACTGGGGTTGGCTGCGTGAACACAGACTGAAGGGGGCTACTGCACCACAGCTAGCCGGGAGGGAGCCCGGAAAATGTCTGGAACTGCCTAAGAGGCAAGAGACCATTGTTTCAGGGTGCGCAAGGAGAGGGGATTCCTTCCCTGTCTGCCCACAGAAGGCAGAGCACTGCCTAAACGAGCTCCAGAGATGGCTGTGAGCTGTGGCTATCAGCACAGACACCAGAGACAGGGACGAAACACTAACGCTGCTGATGCAGCCACCAAGAATCCTGTGTGCAAGCACAGGTCACTATCCACACCCCTCCCCCACGGGGAGCCCATGCAGCCTGCAACTGACAGGGTCCCGTGATCCAGGGACAACTTCCCTGGGAGAACACACAGCATGCTTCAGGCTGTTGAAACGTCACACCGGCGTCTGCCACTGCAGGCTCATCCTGCATTCCAATTATAACTACTGTATCCCTCCTTCCCCCAGGCATGAGTGACCCAGAGCCCCCTAATCAGCCGCTGCTTTAACCCTCTCCTGTGTGGGCGGGGAACACTACACGCAGAGGCGGGGCCAAATCCAAAGCTGAACCCCAGGAGCTGTGCAAACAAAGAAGAGAAAGGGAAATCTCTCCTGGCAGCCTCAGAAGCAGCAGATTACATCCCCACAATCAAGTTGATGTACCCTGCATCTGTGGAATACCTGAATAGACAATGAATAAACCCAAAATTGAGGCGGTGGACTTTGGGAGGAGCTGTAGACTTGGGGTTTTCTGTCTGCAACTGACTTCTTTCTGATTTTTATGTTTATCTTAGTAGTTTTTAGCACTTGTTATCACTGGTGGATATGTTTATTGATTTGGTTGCTCTCTTCTTTTTTTTTAATTACTTTTTTATTTTAATAATTTTTTTATTTTAATAATTTCATTTCATTTTTATTTTCTTTCTTTTTTTCTCCCATTTCTTCTGAGCTGTGTGGCTGACAGGGTCTTGGTGCTACGGCCTGGTGTCAGGCCTGAGCCTCTGAGGTGGGAGAGCTAAGTTCAGGACATTGGACCACCAGAGACCTCCTGGCCCCATGTAATATCAATTGTCGAGAGCTCTACCAGATATCTCCATCTCAATGCTAAGACCCAGCTCCAACCAACGGCCAGCAAGCTCCAGTGCTGGATGCCCCATAAAAAACAACTAGCAAGACAGGAACACAACACCACCCATTAGCAGAGAGGCTGTCTAAAATCATACTAAGTTCACAGACACCCCAAAACACACCACCGGATGCAGCCCTGCCCACCAGAACACAGGCACCAGTCCCCTCCACCAGGAAGCCTACACAAGCCACTGAACCAACCTTACCTACTGGGGACAGACACCAAAAATAACAGGAACTACGAACCTGCAGCCTGTGAAAAGGAGACCCCAAACACAGTAAGTTAAACAAAATGAAAAGACAGAGAAATATGTAGCAGATGAAGGAGCAAGTTAAAAACGGACCAGAACAAACTAATGAAGAGGAAATAGGCAGTCTACCTGAAAGAGAATTCAGAGTAATGATAGTAAAGATGATGCAAAATCTTGGAAATAGAATGGAGAGAATATAAGAAATGTTTAACAAGGACCTGGAAGAACTAAAGAGCGAACAAACAATGATGAACAACACAATAAATGAAATTAAAAATTCTCTAGAAGGAATCAATAGCAGAATAACTGAGGCAGAAGAACGGATAAGTGACCTGGAAGGTAAAATAGTGGAAATAACTACCACAGAGCAGAATAAAGAAAAAAGAATGAAAAGAATTGAAGACAGTCTAAGAGACCTCTGGGACAACACTAAATGCACCAACATTCGAATTATAAGGGTCCCAGAAGAAAAAGAGTAAAAAAAGGGTCTGAGAAAATATTTGAAGAGATTATAGTTGAAAACTTCCCTAACATGGGAAAGAAATAGTCAGTCAAGTCCAGGAAGCACAGAGAGTCCCATATAGGATAAATCCAAGGAGAAACATGCCAAGACATATTAATCAAACTATCAAAAATTAAATACAAAGAAAAAATGTTAAAAGCAGCAAGGGAAAAGCAACAAATATAATACAAAGGAATCCCCATAAGGTTAACAGCTGATCTTTTGGCAGAAACTCTGCAAGCCAGAGGGAGTGGGAGGACATATTTAAAGTGATGAAAGGGAAAAACCTACAACCAATATTCTCCACCCAGCAAGGATCTCATTCAGATTCGATGGAGAAATTAAAACCTTTATAGACAAGCAAAAGTTAAGAGAATTCAGCACCACCAAACCAGCTTTACAACAAATGCTAAAGGAACTTCTCTAGGCAGGAAACACAAGATAAGGAAAAGACTGACAATAACAAACCCCCCAAAAGTAAGAAAACAGTAATAGGAACATACATATTGATAATTACCTTAAATGTAAATGGATTAAATGCTCCAACCAAAAGACACAGACTGGCTGAAGAGATACAAGAAAAAGACCCATATATATATGCTGTCTACAAAGACCAACTTCAGACCTAGGGACACATACAGACTGAAAGTGAGGGGATGGAAAAAGATATTCCATGCAAATTGAAATCAAAAGAAAGCTGGAGTAGCAATTCTCATATCAGACAAAATGGGCTTTAAAATAAAGCCTATTACAAGAGACAAAGAAGGACACTACATAATGATCAAGTGATCAATCCAAGAAGAAGATATAACAATTGTAAATATTTATGCACCCAACATAGGAGCACCTCAATACATAAGGCAAATGCTAACAGCCATAAAAGGGGAAATCGACAGTTTAACACAATAATAGTAGGTGACTTTAACACCCCACTTTCACCAATGGACTGATCATCCAAAATGAAAATAAATAAGGAAACATAAGCTTTAAATGACACATTAAACAAGATGGACTTATGTGATATTTATAGGACATTCCATCCAAAAACAACAGAATACACTTTCTTCTCAAGTGCTCATGGAACATTCTCCAGGATAGATCATACCTTGGGTCACAAATCAAGCCTTGGTAAATTTATGAACATTGAAATTGTATCAAGTATCTTTTCCAACCACAATGCTATGAGACTAGATATCAATTACAGGAAAAAACTGTAAAAACTACAAACACATGGAGGCTAAACAATACACTGCTAAATAACGAGGAGATCACTGAAGAAATCAGAGGAAATCAAAAAATGCTTAGAAACAAATGACGATGAAAACACGATGACCCAAAACCTATGGGATGCAGCAAAAGCAGTTCTAAGAGGGAAGTTTACAGCAATACAAGCCTACCTCCAGAAACAAGAAAAATCTCAAATAAACAACGTAACCTTACACCTAAAGCAGTTAGAAAAAGAAGAACAAAAAAACCTAAAGTTAGCAGAAGGAAAGAAATCAGATCAGAAATAAATGAAAAAGAAATGAAGGAAACAAAAGCAAAAATTAACAAAAGTAAAAGCTGGTTCTTTGAGAAGATAAACAAAATTGATAAACCACTAGGCAGCCTCATCAAGCAAAAAACGGGGAAGACTCAAATCAACAGAAATAGAAATGAAAAAGGAAAAGTAACAACTGACCCTGCAGAAATACAAAGAATTGTGAGGGATTAATACAAGCAACTCTATGCCAATAGAATGGACAACCTGAAGGAATGGACAAATTCTTAGAAAAGCACAACCTTCAGAGACTGAACCAGGAAGAAACAGAAAACATAAACAGACCAATCACAAGGACTGAAATTGAAACTGTGATTAAAAATCTTCCAACAAACAGAAGCCCAGGACCAGATGGATTCACAGGCAAATTCTACCAAACATTTAGAGAAGAGCTAATACCCATCCTTCTCAAACTCTTCCAAAATATAGCAGAGGGAGGAAAACTCCCAAATTCATTCTATGAGGCCACCATCACCCTGATACCAAAACCAGACAAAGATGTCACAAAAAAAAGAAAACTACAGGCCAGTATCACTGATGAACATAGATGCAAAAATCCTCAACAAAATACTAGCAAACAGAATCCAACAGCACATTAAAAGGATCATACACCATGATCAAGTGGGGTTTATCCCAGGAATGCAAGGATTCTTCGATATAGGCAAATCAATGAATGTGATACACCATATTAACAAACAGAAGGATAAAAACCATTTGATAATCTCAGTAGATGCAGAAAAAGCTTTTGACAAAATTCAACACCTACTTATCATAAAAACTCTCCAGAAAGTAGGCATAGAGGGAACTTACCTCAACATAATAAAGGCCATATATGACAAGCCCACAGCCAACATCATTCTCATATGGTGAAAAACTGAAACCATTTCCTCTAAAATCAGGAACAAGACAAGGATGCCCACTCTCACCACTATTATTCAACATAGTTTTGGAAGTTTTAGCCATAGCAATCAGAGAAGAAACAGAAATAAAAGGAATACAAATCAGAAAAGAAGAAGTAAAGCTGTCACTGTTTGCAGATGACATGATACTATACATAGAGAATCCTAAAGATGCTACCAGAAAACTACTAGAGCTAATCAGTGAATCGGGTAAAGTAGCAAGATACAAAATTAATGCACAGAAATCTTTTGCATTCTGATACACTAATGATGAAAAATTTGAAAGAGAAATTAAGGAAACACCCCCATGTACCATTGCAACAAAAAGAATAACATACCTAGGAATAAACCTACCTAAGGAGACAAAAGACCTGTGTTCAGAAAACTATAAGACACTGATGAAAAAAATTAAAGATGATACAAACAGATGGAGAAATATACCATGTTCTTGGATTGGAAGAATCTACATTGTGAAAATGACTATACTACCCAAAGCAATCCACAGATTCAGTGCAATCCCTATCAAACTACCAATGGCATTTTTCACAGAACTAGAACAAAAAATTTCACAGTTTGCATGGAAACACAAAAGACCACTAATAGCCAAAGCAATCTTGAGAAAAAAAAATGGAGGTGGAGAAATCAGGCTCCCTGACTTCAGACAATACTACAAAGCTACAGTAATCAAGACAGTATGGTACTGGCACAAAAACAGAAGTACAGATCAATGGAACAGGATAGGAACCCCGAGATAAATCCACGTAAATATGGTCACCTTATCTTTGATAAAGGAGGCAAGAATATACAATGGAGAAAGGACAGCCTCTTCAATAAATGGTGCTAGGAAAACTGGACAGCTACATGGAAAATAATGAAATTAGAACACTGCCTAATACCATACACACACACACACAAAATTCAAAATGGATTAAAGACCTAAATGTAAGGCCAGACACTATAAAACTATTAGAGGAAAACATAGGCAGAACACTCTATGACATACATCACAGCAAGATCCTTTTTGACCCACCTCCTAGTGAAATGGAAATAAAAACAAAAATAAACAAATGGGACCTACTGAAACTTAAATGCTTTTGCACAGCAAAGGAAACCATAAATAAGACGAAAAGACAACCTTCAGAATGGGATAAAATATTTGCAAATGAAGCAACTGACAAAGGATTAATTTCCAAAATATAGAAGCAGCTCATTCAGCTGAATATCAAAAAAACAAACAACCCAATCCAAAAATGGACAGAAGATCTAAATAGAAATTTCTCCAAAGGAGATATATAGATTGCCAACAAACACATGATAGGATGCTCAACATCACTAATTATTAGAGAAATACAAATCAAAACTACAATGAGGTATCACCTCACACTGGTCAGAATGGCCATCATCTAAAAATCTACAAAAAATAAATGCTGGAGAGGGTGTGGAGAAAAGGAACCCTCTTGCACTGTTGGTGGGAATGTAAATTGATACAGCCACTAAGGAGAACAGTATGGAGGTTCCTTAAAAAACTAAAAATAGAACTACCATATGACCCAGCAATCCCACTACTGGGCATATACCCTGAAAAAAACATAATTCAAAAGAAGTCATGAACCACAATGTTCATTGCAGCACTATTTACAATAGCCAGGACATGGAAGCAACCTAAGTGTCCATCAACAGATGAATTGATAAAGAAGATGTAGCACATATATACAATGGAATATTACTCATCCATAAAAGGAATAGAAATTGAGTTATTTGTAGTGAGATGGATGGACCTAGAGTCTGTCATACAGAGTGAAGTAAGTCAGAAAGAGAAAAACAAATATCATATGCTAACTCATATATATGGAATCTAAAAAAAAAAAAAAATGGTTCTGAAGAACCTAGGGGCAGGACAGGAATAAAAACGCAGATGTAGGGCTTCCCTGGTGGCGCAGTGATTGAGAGTCTGCCTGCCGATGCAGGGGACACGGGTTCGTGCCCCAGTCTGGGAAGATCCCACATGCCGCGGAGCGGCTGGGCCCGTGAGCCATGGCCGCTGAGCCTGCGCGTCTGGAGCTGCAACGGGAGAGGCCACAGCAGTGAGAGGACCGCGTACCGCAAAAAAAAAAAAAAAAAAAAGAAAAACGCAGATGTAGAGAGTGGACTTGACGACATGGGGAGTGGGAAGGTTAAGTTGGGACGAAGAGAGAGAGTGACATGGACATATATACACTACCAAACGTAAAATAGATAGCTAGTGGGAAGCAGCCACATAGCACAGGGATATTAGCTCGGTGCTTTGTGTCCACCTAGAGGGGTGGGATAGGGAGGGTGGGAGGGAGATGCAAGAGGGAGGGGATATGGGGACATATGTATACATATAGCTGATACACTTTGTTATACAGTGGAAACTAACACACCATTGTAAAGCAATTATACTCCAATAAAGATGTTAAAGAAAAAAAAAAAGAAAGCAAGCTATATTGGCTCCTCGAGGGGATGAGCTGGTGATCACACCAAAAGGTGAGTTGGCCTTAAGCCCTAGTGAGCCTTAAACTAGAAGTGGCCTTAATCTAGAAGTGAGCTTTTCTTGTCCTGTAGTTGAATTTTTTTAAGTGGCACATTTTCTTTCTGGTGAAAAAATAAACAAGGAGAGGGGCAAATGTTTGGAGGATAAAGCTTTAAAAGTAACAACTCACAGCCAAAATAGTGAAATGTTCCTTTCTCAGTATAAAGTCTTTGTTTACTTAACAGACTGCACACCGGCAGGGGAGGACATCTCTGTGTGGGAGGGAGCCTGTGTTCACCTGCTGTGAGCAAAAGTTCAGATCAGAAACTGAGAAAGTGGAGTCTTAACAATTCTCTTCTCATTCCCTTTCAATAGTCTCCCACATTTTCCCATGAGGAGCTTGTTCTGTACTCTTCCAGAGAGAGCGTATTCTTCTCAGCCTCTTCTCACTGGATATCCTGCTATTTCTAAGCAGCAATTATTATCTGGCCACAGCACAGTGCTGACACTTCAGCACACATTAGGACTGAGCCCTCAGCCATGGCACACACCCACAACACTCAATTCAGTTCTCGCTATGCGTGTGTGTGCGTGTGTGTGTGTGTGTGTGTGTGTGTTTTACTTCAGAGGACGTGGAGGGAGCATACGTTAAGTATAAATCATTGAGACAATATGATAGAAGGACCCTGGGGCTTACCTTCCGTACAAACAGAAGAGCTTCATATTTGCTGGTGGGGGTCTCAAATTTGAGGGCTCTTGGGGGAATATTCACTGCAGTGAAGCTGCAATTTTCTAAGCAATGCTCTAAGAGTCTGGAAGAACTTTACGCTGATGACTCCAAAAGAATGAACACACTACCTTTCAATGGGAAAAACTCACTTGGTCTAAACACTTCAGCCAATCCATTATTTGTGTAATAAATTAAAAGTGTGTACTTTGATGGCCCTGATGATATTTTCAGTAAATCACTAGAATGTTGCCTGCATGGAAATGACTGATTACGTGGTATGTGACGGTCTCTCACCGGCATTACCACCAGGTGAAAATGCTTGCCATGTGAGCTAGTGGACAGGTGATTTGTCACCGTAAGATCAGGTACAAATCTATGTGGACTTGGAAGGTTAACTGACACTTGTCACCTGCCCGACACAAAGGAACCCTTTACTGTCCACTGAGGTCATTACACATTGGGGTCAGGGCTTCATTTTCAAAGCCCTGTCGAAATATCCTACACTAACTTCAAGGAGCCAGTCAGGCTAGCACATTTAACTCAATTTCAGGGGACCCGATGAATCAATGCCTCAGAGATGGGGTGATGGTTAAGAATCGGGAGGTAACCTGTCTATGATAAGACAAGATTAGTCTAAATCCATGAGGTACTCTTGAGGCTGTGAGACACATGGGGCTTGGAAGAACAAGATTTATTTTTAAAAGAAGCACAGCTTCAGGCATAGAGCAGGAGTAGTTTACCAAGCAGACCAGCCCATGACTCCCACTGTGAGACACGTCAGCCTGCAGTGACGAATTCCACCGATCACGTCAGTCTGGCATTCAGAGCACCTCAGAACCACCTCATTCTGCTCCTTACCCTCTGCAAGTGAAGTCCAACTGCACTTAAGTCATGGGAGAAGAAACAGGTTTGAAAAGAACATTTGCTCATGGAAGTTTCTCCTCTCTAGAAACGAGCACCTGTTTTTCAGAAGCCCTTAGGTACCTATTGCTCCACGTGGGAAATAAAGAGCTCTAATGAGGGTGTGCAGAACAAACCTGCTTGTATACCTTCAAAAATAATTTTACAAAATGTAAAATTACCCCCTAGCCTCTCTTTGTATAAATGGATATTGACAGATGGAAACCGAAAACCCCCAGGGGATCAACAGAAGACATTCAATTTAGCTGTCCTGAAAAAATTTACAATAGAGTTAGAAAAAACGTTAAGAATTAAGAGGCTGTTTAATATCAATAGTGGCAGGTTTAGTTGTATTTAAAGAGCTTCTGTATCTTTGACGCTACAAAATCTCTCAGCACATGCTCTGATATGCTGTGACTCCATAACTCTTTGTATGATCAAGAGGTTTACATATACAACCCACTGATGTGTGGGACAAAACGCTGAAGATGGCAAGTTGGAAGTGATATACCTTGAAAGATGCAAAATTTGAATGGTTGTATCTCAAAGCGGATTACTTGAGAGGAAAGTGGGTTAAGATTCTGGAATCCAACTGCCTGGGCCCAAATCTTCATACGACTATTTACCAATTATGTGATCTTGAACCAATTACTTAAACTCTTGTGTGCCTGAATGAGCATATACCCACAGTGGTAGGTTGAATAAGAAATAAATAAGTTGTTAGCCTATGTGGATCAATAAAGAAATTGGTCCTGAGAGTGGGCTACTAACATCAAAAATATTTACCCCCTTAAGGCCAAGTAACAAGAAACAGATATAGCAAGCTAGAGAGCCCTGTTACAACATTGCAAAATATCTGGTAAAACCATGGTCTGAAAGAAACTGGAAGGCAGACCACTCACCTGGAGATGTGGACAGAAGGAGTCAGAGTGATGGTGTGTGGTTACCTGTACAAAAAAGAAGTGAACGCAAGCCAAGAATTGAACGGTTCTCAAGCAGAAACTGAAAGGAATGGGGAAATCCCAAAGATAAACAGTCTTACAAGTTTGGAAAAGCCAAATGCTTCTGGCTATGAAATATTAAAGAGATGAAGTTAAAAAGTGTTCTGCGTTTAAAGGCCAGTAAGCCTTCTCAATTTACAAGGTAACTCAGTGTTCAGAGAGACAGAGAGAGGGAGGAAATTGGGGAGCAACAGCATCTCTGGCATCGGAGCCAGAGTGGAACCAGTCAAAAGGAGTAGTGGTAAGAGAAGTGGCAGATTGGGAGGGACCAAGATGTTGAAGGTTAGAAGGTCAAAAGGAAAAGGCAAGCAATGTGATGAACTAAAGGCAGGGACTGAGAGAGGGAGGGAAGGAGAGAAAGATGGAATTTTTATAGATGAGTACAGACTCAATATCATCATAGGAGCAGGAATGCCTTTTTCTAACTCAAGAATAAGAGAAGAAACAGTGTCAAAACAGGGAAATTCTGGGCTTCCCTGGTGGCGCAGTGGTTGAGAGTCCGCCTGCCGATGCAGGGGACACAGGTTCGTGCCCCGGTCCAGGAAGATCCCACGTGCCGCGGAGCAGCTGGGCCCGTGAGCCATGGCCGCTGAGCCTGCACGTCCTGAGCCTGTGCTCCGCAACGGGAGAGGCCACGACAGTGAGAGGCCCGCGTACCACAAAAAAACAAACAAACAGGGAAATTCTGAGAATTTAGTGTTAGAAATAATATCACCTCAAATTGCTTAGGAAATGGGACGTAATATTATTGCAGAAAATATGGGAAGGTAGATTGAGGCTGGAGACTTCAGGACATGGGAGGAAACCGTAAAAGTTGTTGGGGGCCTGGGATCAGACAACGCTCAAGAATGCCCTTGGATTTCTGGCCCTTGCCCAGTCTTCTCAAGTCCATTTCTTACTGCCTACCTTATAATTTATGCTGCACGACACTTGTGAACAGATGCAAATTATCCATAGCACTCACTCCTGTTAAGGTTTTCACCTCTATCCCACCGCATCCTGCTCTTGGATATCTCTTTCTCATCTTTCAAGGTTCAGGTACATATTTCCTCTTCCAGCGGGCCTTCCTTGACAGCCCAGCATTCTCCATCCCTTGGGTTATACACTTTTCCTCTGTCCTCTGAGACTATCCTTTACATCAGTAATTAGCAAATTTTTTTTCTGTATAAGACCAGAGGGTAAATATTTTAGGCTTTGAGAGTAATAATAGTTTCTGTTGCATCTACTCAACTCTGACATTTTGTGGTGAAAGCAGCCATAGACAATATGTAACCAATGAGCATGACTATGTTTCAATAAAACTTTATTTACAAAAGTAGTACCAGACTCGATTTGGCCTCTGGGCCATGCTTTACTCCTGCTGTATACATTGTTCTATACTCAAAAAACGTATTGAGCACCAACTATGTGCCCATGTTGGGTGAAAAGAATGTAATGATGAGCAAGACAGGAATGTGCCTGCTTCAAAAAGAACTACCAGGGCTTCCCTGGTGGCGCAGTGGTTGGGAGTCCGCCTGCCGATGCAGGGGTCACGGGTTCGTGCCCCGATCCGGGAGGATCCCACATGCCACGGAGCGGCTGGGCCTGTGAGCCATGGCCGCTGAGCCTGCGCGTCCGGAGCCTGTGCTCCGCAACGGGAGAGGCCACAACAGTGAAAGGCCCGCGCACCGCAAAAAAAAAAAAAAAAAAAAAAAAGGAACTACCAATCTCTTTGGGAGACAGATAGTGAAAAGAAAAGAGACGAGAAGAGAGGGAAGGGAAGGGAAGGAAAGGGAAGGGTAGAAAAAAGGAATAATTAAAGTTGTAATTAGTGGCAGAAGGAAAAATACTAGGCTCTGTGGAGAAGTTTGAGATGCCCGCGGGATATCCAAATAGCTCTTAGAGATCTGGAACTCAGAAAACCTTTGCACCTGGAGATTCAGCTTTGGGAGCTGCCAAGAGAGAGTGTTTCAGTGCAGAAGGAGAGAAACAGACAGCATCTCAGGGGAATCCAGCCTAAAAGGAAGATGAAGCTGCCCAAGAGGGGCAGTGGGAGAGACGAAGAGGAACCAGGAAGGAGGCGGACAAGAAGCACAGAATGATGTCCAAATGGAGGCTAGAGACGCCAAGAAGAGAAACAGAAATCTGTGGGCCAGACCAAGATGATATTCCAGCTTCAGAAAAAGTATTGAGTAGCCCGGGAATGGAAGCGATGAAAGTAGACGGTGGATGTGGCCCGAGGATGAAGACTGATTCTTTAGGCAGAGAGAAGAGTCGAGGGGAGAGAGATTTAGAGGTGACTGATTACAGGGCTTAGGATGAACCAGGAGGAAAACGAGATCAGAAAACTGTAATCAAAGAATAGGAGGAGTTAAGTGTCAAAGATAAAGAGTAGGTCCAGTAGGAATAAAGGAGCGAGGACGTAGAGGCTACAGAAGCTATACTCCTGGAGAGGGAGCTTCCAATTTAAGATACTACTGGTGGTACAATCCCCAGGGGTGGCATCCACTAAAAGAGAGAAGAAACCAAATAACTGAAATGTAGAACCTTACGAACACTGAGACCAAGTTTCCTATCATTATAACAAAGCAGGATATTAAGTGACTGGCTTTAGAGTTGACCAAAAGTCTCAGTGTTTTGAAAAATTACCCAGGGCTCTTTTGTTTCTGCAAGAATGGGCTCGATGAACTCACTAAAAGGAGAACATATCTCTCTCATGCTCAGCCTTCCCTCTGTGCACCTGTGAACATGTAAACTTCGTGGCTTTGGGTCAAAGTCTGTGCTTCATGTGTGAGTGTACTTTAACTATCACAGGCTATATGTCAAGGCAAATGAGCTAAGAACACATAATTATAACTAGTAAAAATGTCATTCCTCTTAGAAAGGATAGTGTTTAGGTAGAGAAAACTGGAATATAATGAAAACCAATGGGGAAAATTTTAAGAATATGGCCAAAAGACCATCTTCTTAGAGTTATTCTGAGGAAACGGAGATAAAAACCATGTTGTATGATTCATTTGGAAGAACTGGATTTCAAGTGGAAATAACTTGTGGTCCATTATCTAGAGAAGAGTTGCTATGAGACTGAAAGCCAGTGCTGTCTTCATTGAGAGTTGGAGGAATAAATGCATAGAGCGATTTAGGAGCATTTTGGAAATGTAAAGTCCTCAGAAGGCACATTCCAAGTCAAGCAGACCTTGCTAAAGAAGTAGGGAAGTGTGACAGTGGGAAGAAGGTTTTCAACTCTGCTTTTCTCAGCTTCAATCCATACGTAGCGTTGTTGCTATTGTTGTTTTCCTTTGAAACATAAGGGAATCTACCAAGAGAAGCCAATCAACATTGGTGCCCAGTAAATGGACTTCCAATAAATGGAGAAAAAAGCCAAAAAGATTCTTTCGGCATAAGGAGGTCCATGCTCATTGAAATCACAGAAAGGAGTGAGGCTTTCTTTCAGGCAGTGACCTCAGGATATGTTCAGCTCAAGAAAAAGTCATTCTCCTTCAGAGAGGCATTAACTCACTGATGACTGAAGTGTTGGAATGGCTGCCACAGGATGCCAGGCCATCAACACATATCTAGGCATACATCCAATCCCTTCCAGAATGAGGACCCTACTCATGTCCCCGCAATCATGCCCTGACACAAGGCCTAGAGGACTCCCAGCCCCCGCTCCTCTCTCTTCATTGCAGTCTCTAAGGGTGGACTTCAGCCTTGCAAGAGTTGCTGGGAGCCACCTCCCATCTTGGCAACAGAGTACAGATAATTGATATGCCTATTACTCACCCAGAAGGATCCAGACCCTTTTTGTTCATACCGGTGCAAATGGTTGTCATGAAAATTACACAGGAAGCATTACAGTGACCTATCTGAAAGATGGTCTGTGTATTAGCTTCAAACACTTAGTCATCTAATATCCAATTATCTTTATTAAGCCACCTGTCACCTAGGAGTAAGACTCTAGGGAATTCATTGCTATTTACTTTTCTCACATCAGTAGGTTGATAGTCAAAAGAGCTTTGAAGCCAAGAGATATTTTCTAATAAACAGAAAATGCCTTAACATGTAGTCTTTTCATATACTTTAGGATGCTAAAGTAGCAAGAAAGGAGGTTACAGCTGGCTGTTACAGGTGCTTCTGTCAGAATGTGTAAAACATACTTCTGGGTCTGAATCATTTGCCAAAGGGAGAAGGAATTCTGCACTTCTATAGATAACGATCCACTTGAGTTTGCTTGTTCAGTATATACAGTTTAAGAGCTAAAGTAAGTCCCTAGAAGAAAATTCTCTAATGGTTGCATCTATTCAAATATCCAGTTGAAAGGGAGTTGGTCAGTCATTTAAGATGCCTGCATCAAGTATGGAAAACATCAGGAAGAATGCCTCCGGTTATTCACTTTCCATTTGGATGTGTTGGAATTACACAAAGCAGTTAAGTAGTTTTTCTCCCGTGTACTTAGATGAGCAGATTCTCTTAACTCGAATGAAGGTAAATGAATGAACAGAGAGAGAGTGGTCTGTATGAGAGCAAGTTTCTATTTTTGATAAACCAATAATTGTTTCTCTGTGGATGATAAACACTTCACTTCTTCATTAACTTGATTTTAGTTATACACTATGTTTTAGTCTCTTATATATGCCAGATTCAGTGCTAGACACTAGGAACTCAAAGATCAATTTTATTCATTCATTCCTTTATTGATTCAGTGAATATTTACTGAGTGAGAATCTATTATGCTCTGGGCACTAAATTAAGTGTTGAGGGTTTAACAATGAGCGAAACAATGCCCTCCTGCAGCGTAAATTTAGTAAGGTAGACAGGCATTAAATACACACACACACACACACAAAACAATAAAATAAGTAAAACTATTAATTGTAATCAGTGCCAAGAAGGAAGAGTACAGGGTCTTACGAAAGACAGTGACAAGAGGACTACCTTAGATCGGGGGAAAAGGGGGTGTCAGAAAAGGCCTTTTTGAGGAGGTGACACAATCTGAAACCTAAAAACTAGGAATCAGATAGGAAAAGACTTGGGAAGAGTGAACCAAGGAGAGAGCTGTGTATGTAGGTTTTAGAAGAAAAAAAAATACTTGATGAGTTTAAGAAACTAAAAGAAGGTCAGCCTTTGGAAATATGGAACTCTGTGATCACTGGCACAGTGGTCCTGGATGAGGCTGGCAAGGCAGCCACAGAAACGAGGCCCTCAGGCTTTGATCGGGAGGGCAATCTTCAGCACTCGGCCAAGAGAGGCCATTGCAGTATTAAGAGAATTCCGGGGAGAACTTAAGAGTGACCAAGATTTGCGTTTTTCAAAGATCAGACTCACAGGGGGTGTATTTCCTCCAGTCTCTATAGCAGGAAGAAAATAAAATTCACATTTCTTAACCTGGCCATTCTAATTGCAAAAGTTTTTACGCACAAAAAAACAAAACCAAAATGCACCACCAAATGCTGTTTTGTGGTACAGAAAGAAAATGCAACCAAAATGCAGTCTACCAAAAATAAAATAGATAGCTAGTGGGAAGCAGCTGCATAGCACAGGGAGATCAGCTCGGTGCTTTGTGACCACCTAGAGGGGTGGGATAGGGAGGGTGGGAGGGAGGGAGACGCAAGAGGGAAGAGTTATGGGAACATATGTATATGTATAACTGATTCACTTCGTTATAAAGCAGAAACTAACACACCATTGTAAAGCAATTATACTCCAATAAAGATGTTAAAAAAAATAAAAACACAGTCAATTACAGCCATTGAAATGTCTGAAGAAGAAGCAATTCCTTTCTTACCCTCTTTCTTTTATAGAAAACCTTAATCCGTTCACTATCCTTTAAGACAAATAACACATATCCAATACAGAATATCATGATTCTAAGCACTAAACTAATGACCTAGGAATTCTCAGGGGAATTCTAGAATCATTCATTCAATTAGGATTTATCAAGCTCTTATTTAGATCCCAAACACTTTGCAAGATATTCAAGGTCCCTACTTTCCTGGAGCTTCCACTCAAATGGTAAAGGCAGATAAAGAAAAGTCAACACACAAGTAAGATAATCTCGATTGTGACAAGGGCTTTTATAGGAAATAAAACAAGGAGCAGCAGGCTGCGTGGTAGATGGCAAATTCAGCTAGCCTGTCCTCCAGGAGGTGACATCTGACCTGAGGCCTGAGTGACAAGATGTTTTGAGATAACCCAGACTCCATTTGCAGAAGAGAAAATTTTCAAGTGTTTTTTTCATTAGGATAAGAAACAAGCTAGTCATTTTAATGGTTGGTTTGAAGGCTCACAAGAAGTATTCTGGTTTTGAAATCAAATAGGGTAGATCAACACATGCAAAGCATGGTGCCAAACAATCCAAGAAACTGGAATTGAAAAAGGAGAATTAAAAGTGGCCAGAAAAACCACCAGTCCCTCTCATCAGGAAAATTGCACAAGCCTCTTAGATAGCCGCATCCACCAGAGGGCAGACAGCAGAAGCAAGAAGAACTACAGTCCTGCAGCCTGTGGAACAAAAACCACATTCACAGAAAGATACACAAGATGAAAAGGCAGAGGGCTATGTACCAGATGAAGGAACAAGATAAAACCCCAGAAAAACAACTAAATGAAGTGGAGATAGGCACCCTTCCAGAAGAATTCAGAAAAATGATAGTGAAGATGATCGAGGAACTCCGAAAAAGAATGGAGGCAAAGATCGGGAAGATGCAAGAAATGCTTAACAAAGACCCAGAAGAATGAAAGAACAAACAAATAGAGATGAACAATACAATAACTGAAATGAAAACTACACTAGAAGGAATCAATAGCAGAATAACTGAGGCAGAAGAACGGATAAGTGACCTGGAAGGCAGAATGGTGGAATTCACTGCTGCGGAACAGAATAAAGAAAAAAGAGTGAAAAGAAATGAAGACAGCTTAAGAGACCTCTGGGACAACATTAAACACAACAACATTCGCATTATAGGGGTCCCAGAAGGAGAAGAGAGAGAGGAAGGACCCAAGAAAATATTTGAAGAGATTATAGTCGAGAACTTCCCTAACATGGGAAAGGAAATAGCCACCCAAGTCCAGGAAGCACAGAGAGTCCCATACAGGAAAAACCCAAGGAGAAACACACCAAGACACATAGTAATCACATTGGCAAAAATTAAAGACAAAGAAAAATTATTGAAACCAACAAGGGAAAAACGACATATAATATACAAGGGAACTCCCATAAGGTTAACCGCTGAGTTCTCAGCAGAAACTCTACAAGCCAGAAGGGAGTGGCATGACATATTTAAAGTGATGAAAGGGAAGAACCTACAACCAAGATTACTCTACCCGACAAGGATCTCATTCAGATTTGATGGAGAAATCAAAAGCCTTCCAGACAAGCAAAAGCTAAGAGAAGTCAGCACCACCAAACCAACTCTACAACAAATGCTAAAGGAACTTCTCTAAGTGGGAAACACAAGAGAAGAAAAGGATCTACAAAAACAAACCCAAAACAATTAACAAAATGGTCATAGGAACATACATATCGATAATTACCTTAAACGTGAATGGATTAAATGCTCCAACCAAAAGACACAGGCTCACTCAATGGATACAAAAACAAGACCCATATATATGCTGTCTACAAGAGACCCACTTCAGACCTAAGGACACATACAGACTGAAAGTGAGGGGATGGAAAAAGATATTCCATACAAATGGAAATCAAAAGAAAGCTGGAGTAGCAATACTCATAGCAGATAAAATAGACTTTAAAATGAAGAATGTTACAAGAGACAGGAAGGACACTACATAATGATCAAGGGAACAATCCAGTAAGAAGGTATGACAGTTATAAATATATATGCACCCAACATAGGAGCAACTCAATACATAAGGCAACTGCTAACAGCTATAAAAGAGGAAATAGACAGTAATACAAAAATAGTGGGGGACTTTAACACCTCACTTACACCAATGGACAGATCATCCAAACAGAAAATTAATAAGGAAACACAAGCTTTAATGGACACAATATACCAGATAGATTTAATTGATATTTATAGGACATTCCATCCAAAAACAGCAGATTACACTTTCTTCTGAAGTGCGCACGGAGCATTCTCCAGGATAGATCACATCTTGGGTCACAAATCAAGCCTCAGTAAATTTAAGAAAACTGAAATCATATCAAGCATCTTTTCTGACCACAACTCTATGAGATTAGAAATCAATTACACGGAAAAAAACGTAAAAAACACAAACACATGGAGGCTAAACAACACATTACTAAATAACCAAGAGTTCACTGAAGAAATCAAAGAGGAAATCAAAAAATACCTAGAAACAAATGACAATGAAAACACGACGATCCAAAACCTATGGGATGCAGCAAAAGCAGTTCTAAGAGGGAAGTTTATAGCAATACAAGCCTACCTCAAGAAACAAGAAACATCTCAAATAAACAATCTAACCTTACACCTAGAGGAACTAGAGAAAGAAGAACAAACAAAACCCAAAGTTAGCAGAAGGAAAGAAATCATAAAGATCAGAGCAGAAATAAATGTAATAGAAACAAAGAGAACAATAGCAAAGATCAAGAAAACTAGAAGCTGGTCCTTTGGGAAGATAAACAACATTGATAAACCATTAGCCAGACTCATCAAGAAAAAGAGGGAGAGGACTCAAATCAATAAAATTAGAAATGAAAAAGGAGAAGTTACAACAGACACCGCAGAAATACAAAGCATCCTAAGAGACTACTACAGGCAACTCTATGCCAATAAAACGGACAACGTGGAAGAAATGGACAAATTCTTAGAAAGGTATAACCTTCCAAGACTGAACCAGGAAGAAATAGAAAATATGAACAGACCAATCACAAGTAATGAAATTGAAACTGTGATTAAAAATTCTCCAACAAACAAACGTCCAGGACCAGATGGCTTCACAGGTGAATTCTATCAAATATTCAGAGAATAGCTAATACCCATCCTTCACAAACTCGTCCAAAAAATTGCAGAGGAAGGAACACTCCCAAACTCATTCTATGAGGCAAACCTCACCCTGACACCAAAACCAGAAAAAGATACTACAAAAAAAGAAAATTACAAACCACTGTCACTGATGAATATAGATGCAAAAATCCTCAAAAAAATACTAGCAAACAGAATCCAACAACAGATTAAAAGGATCATACACCATGATCAAGTGGGATTTATCCCAGGGATGCAAGGATTCTTCAATATAAGCAAATCAATCTATGTGATATGCCATATTAACAAATTGAAGAATAAAAACCATATGATCATCTCCATAGATGCAGAAAAGGCTTTTGATAAAATTCAACATCAATTTATGGTAAAAACTCTCCAGAAAGTGGGCATAGAGGGAAACTACCTCAACAAAATGAAGGTCATATATGACACACCCACAGCAAACATCATTCTGAATGGTGAAAAACTGAAAGCATTTCCTCTAAGATCAGGAACAAGACAAGGATGTCCACCCTCACCACTGTTATTCAACATAGTTTTGGAAGTACTAGCCATGGCAATCAGAGAAGAAAATGAAATAAAAGGAATACAAATTGGAAAAGAAGAAGTAAAACTGTCACTGTTTGCAGATGACTTGATACTATGTGTAGAGAATTCTAAAGATGCCACCAGAAAACTACTAGAGCTAATTGATGCATTTGGTAAAGTTGCAGGATACAAAATTAATGCACAGAAATCTCTTGCATTCCTATACACTAATGATGAAACATCTGAAAGAGAAATGAAGGAAACACTCCCATTTAGCATTGCAACAAAAAGAATAAAATACCTCAGAATAAACCTACCTAGGGAGACAAAAGACCTGTATGCAGAAAACTATAAGACACTGATGAAAGAAATTAAAGATCATACAAACAGATGGAGAGATATACCATGTTCTTGGATTGGAAGAATCAATATTGTGAAAATGACTATACTACCCAAAGCAGTCTACAGATTCAATGCAATCTCTATCAAATTACCAAAGGCATTTTTTACAGAACTAGAACAAAATATTTTAACATTTCTATGGAGACACAAAAGAGACCCCGAATAGCCAAAGCAGTCTTGAGGGAAAAAAATGGAGCTGGAGGAATCAGACTCCCTGACTTCAGACTATACTACAAAGCTACAGTAATCAAGACAAATATGGTACTGGCACAAAAATAGAAATACAGATCAACGGAACAGGATAGAAAGCCCAGAGATAAACCCACACACCTATGGTCAACTAATCTATGACAAAGGAGGCAAGGATATACAATGAAGAAAAGACAGTCTTTTCAATAAGTGGTGCTGGGAAAACTGGACAGCTGCAAGTAAAAGAATAAAATTAGAACACTCCCTAACACCGTACAGAAAAATAAACTCAAAATGGATTAGAGACCTAAATGTAAGACTGGACACTATAAAACTCCTAGAGGAAAACATAGGGAGAACACTCTTTGATGTAAATCACAGCAAGATCTTTTCTGATCCACTTCCTAGAGTAATGGAAATAAAAACAAAAATAAACAAATGGGACCTAACGAAATTTAAAAGTTTTTGCACAGCAAAGGAAACTACAAACAAGACGAAAAGACAATCCTCAAAATGGGAGAAAATATTTGCAAATTAATCAATGGACAAAAGATTGATCTCCAAAATATATAACAGCTCATGTAGCTTAATATTAAAAAAACAAAGAACCCAATCCAAAAATAGGCAGAAGACCTAAACAGACATTTCTCCAGAGAAGATATACAGATGGCCAAGAAGCACATGAAAAGCTGCTCAACATCACTAATTATTAGTGAAATGCAAATCAAAACTACAATGAGGTATCACCTCACACCAGTTAGAATGGGCATCATCAGAAAATCTACAAACAACAAATGCTGGAGAGGGTGTGCAGAAAAGGGAACCCTCTTGCACTGTTGGTGGGAATGTAAATTGACAGAGCCACTATGGAGAACAGTACGGAGGTTCCTTAAAAAACTAAAAATAGAATTACCATATGACCCAGCAATCCCACTACTGGGCAAATACCCAAAAAAAAACATAATTCAAAAAGACACATGCACCCCAATGTTCATTACAACACTATTTACAATAGCCAGGACATGGAAGCAACCTAAATGCCCATCCACAGAAGAATGGATAAAGATGATGTGGTACATATATACAATGGATTATTACTTAGCCATAAAAAGGAACGCAATTGGGTCATTGGTAAGACATGGATGGATCTAGGGACTCATACAGAGTGAGGTAAGTCAGAAAGAAAAAAAAAATCATATATTAACACATATATGTGGAAGCTAGAGAAATGGTACAGATGAACCAGTTTGAAGGACAGCAATTGAGAAACAGATGTAGAGAACAAATGTATGGACACCAAGGCGGGAAAGTGGAGGGGCGGGGGTGGTGGTGTGATGAATTGGGAGGTTGAGAGTGACATATATACACTAATATGTATAAAATGGATGACTAATAAGAACCTGCTGTATAAAAAAAATAAATAAAATTCAAAAATTCCAAAAAAAATAAAAATAAAAATAATGGCGGAACACTGCCTTCCTCTAAGAATCTCCAGTCTTTTCATGCTAAAGTTGGACCTACAACCATTAGGAGAATAACGGCTTTCCCTGGAAGCCAGTTCACAAACTCGGCCCATGAGCAGTCCACAGAAGATGGCAGTATTTCTTAGCTTACATTGGAAACAACCTTCTTTGATGGAATACATCTTTCTTTAATATTTACAACTGTTGTGGAGTTCTTTTGTTTCCTTCATTTTTAAAATTTTTGTCTTTTATTATGTATGATCCCTGCCTCGCTGTACCATATAATATCTACTCTCTAACTTCATTTCATACATCTCAATCTACGGTTTAGCCAAATAAAAACACGAATATAAAACATTAATTTGAAGAAGGGTAATTGACACTGAAAGCTGTTACACACCCATAGACAGCACCCACCACCTCTGTCCCTCACTTAGCTACTTTTTATTGACACATTTTAAGCTTTGTCTGTTCATGTAACTATCTTACTACTTCCCCCACCCCTAATAGGTTATATGCTATCAGAGGACAGGCTTGTGTCTTATTTTTCTCTATATTTCTAATGCCCAGGAAAATGTTGATATTATTAATCAATATCACTCATTAATGGTGGAGCGAAAGAACATTGATGCTGGAGTGAGGAGTCTTGATTCCTGCCACTAAGGAGCCTTACAATCGTAAGCAGATACATTAATAGCTATAACCTCATTTTCCCAGAGGAAAGATGAGCATTATGATGTCTATCTTAATATCCTGAAAGAGCTGTTTCAAGGATAATGACAGAATGTGGAGGGTAGTACATTATAAACCGCAAATATGACACATTGTAGAATTACTGTCATTACTTAAAACTTAGCCTTCTTTTCTACAAGGGTTGTTTCTGAGGCTTTTTTGAAGCAATGCAATCTAGGAGAGGGAAGGTTATAGCTCACAAATGCTTATTAGAAACTGAAATTAAAATTAAGAAAAATGCACTGAGTTTCATTAACAGCAAGGTTCAACATCATCAAAGTGACCTCAAAGGCCAGATGAACTGGTTCTCCTCCACCCAGAGCTACATGTACTGGCATTTTCAGGAGAGAAATAAGAAATTATCTACATCTCCTTTATGGATGAGTGTGTCTTTCTCAGCATCCCTACCGTAAAGGGCAAGGTTTTGTTTTTTGTTTTGTTGTTCATTTGTTTTTATGATACTCTTTTCTCATTTACTGTCTCTCTCCCTTTATTAAATATTCCCAAGTCTTCAGGCTGCAGTACATGGGAGAAATTATATATTTCAACTGACAGAGTAACACTAAACTGGGCCAATACCATCACTCTAATTTACCAAGGACTTCTTGAAGAAACTAAAGCAGGGATTGAAGTTTAATCCTACCATTTCATCAGTGATTGGCACTACAATATATTGTTCTGGAAACAATTGGTAAACAAAACTGGAGCCCATTTCTGGGCTTTTAGAAAAACATTTTTATCTTTTCTTTCCCTTCCTGGTGTAGTCCCAAGGACTTCGTGCTGCACTCTGACCCCTCAGGCCTCAATGATGATTAAAATTGATTCTGAACCAAGGTAAACAGGGTTCCTCCCAATGGCCTGGAGAGCTCCAGTCGGCAGAAGCTAATGAAGCCCTTGAAGCAGGCTGCTCCTCTTCCACCCACACTTTATTGAAATGCTTTTGAGTCTTATTGTGTTGTAATTACATACTATAGAAAACTCAACCATCATCTATTTCTAGGATTGGACCCATGACTCTTACTAAAACATTTCAATTCCATTTTCCTGAACATACCATCTCTAAATGCACCTGTGAGGGCCCTCCACAAGTATTTCCATTTCACATTTCAGAAAACTTAGAGTGATGCAGGTTCCTGACTGAGCTGATGATGGATGTAAAGGGACAGCCATTCTGAGCTGTTTAAGTTGTTCTCTCTTTCCTTACTTCATTTTCTGTCTAATATTTGATTCATGCAAAAGAATTGTGATCATATATATGTATTTTATAAAGCATAATAAAAAAATAAATACCCATTTCTCCAGCGACCCACCTTCTGTTATTTTTTTTTAATAAAAGTTGTTCATTTTAGAGAGATCAACTTTAGCAATATTTCTTTTAGGGTTAGTACTTTTTTGTGCCCTGTTTAAGACATCATTCTCAAAACTGAGATGGATATTTTCCTAGAAAACGTTTAATTTTATCTTTCAATTAAATCCTTCATCTGGAGTTAATTTTTTCACGTGCTATGAAATAAAACCAGATTTCTTTTTTTTCTTTGTAAATAACAATGGTCTCAGGACCATTAATGTAATGCTTCTTTCTTTCCCTCCCAACCTCAATGCTCTATCAGAGGTCAATTTTTCATAAATGTCAGTTTCTGAACTCTCTTTTCTATTTCTATGTGATTACCACACTGTCAATTATAATAGCCTTATGAATTTATAACTTAATTATTATAGTTTTTAACCTAATCTCCCCACCTTAATTTCAGTCTTCAGAAATATTTGGCTATACTCGGCCTTTGACCTCTACCATATAAATTTTAGAATTAACTCAAGATTTTGATTGGAAATGCACTGTATTTATAGATCAATTTGTGGAGAATTGGTATATTTTCAATAAAGGATCTTCCTAGTCATAAACATGGTATAGCTTTCTTTTTAAGGCTTTATGTTTTTAATGTCTTTCAATAGAATTTTCTAAGTGTCTCTACAGAACTCCTGCAATTTCTTTATTAAATTTATTCCAAAATACATTATAGTTTCTGTTACTACTGTAAATGTATATATAATTATATAAAGCATTTATATAATTATATTTAATTGTGTTTTATATTTATTGCTGGTATATAGAAATAGATTTAGTTTTTATATATTGATTAACTAAACATTCTTCTCAACATTCTGATGGGACTGAATATCAGAAAGATAGCAAGGGAAGTTCTTGTCTAAGAGTATTTTAAACCAGATATATCAAGTCTGTCTAAATTGCTCATGATTAAACAAAAAACCTGGAATTTTTTATTTTAATGGGAGGCAGCTGCTAGAGAATGGAAGTTAATCTCATAGGCTTTCTTTCTGCCTAACAAAATATAAAAACTGCGTAGCTTGAAACCTAAATGGCTTCTTTTGAGTGAACTTATACCACGTACATAGCAGTCTATTGCTCCCAAAATCAAAACACACTTCAGTGATGAAAAAGGGTCTTTTGAAAGCTCCATTTGATGGTTCTGAGTCCTTCTAATGAAGGATGAATTTGTGTTTGTTTAATGCCCATTTTTAGCATGTATCTTTGCTAGTTGTTAGTAAAAACCTGGTGTGGTTGAGACCTATGATTCATTGGGGTCTGCTTTGACAATTCAGCTCTTCCAGGTACTGCTATCCACAAAGGAGATGAAAACTGTAGCCTAATATATCAGAATAAGTTACAAATAATGAAGAAAATGGTCAAAGCTTTGAAAGAGTTGTACATTTCAGAAACAGAAAATACAGAAATGATATGATCAGGGAACAGAAAAAAATAAACAAGAACTGAGACATTTTGGAAATAAATTTTAAAATAAAGAAAAAACATTCAGAAACACAGACTAAATTAGACAGGATATAAGAGCAAATAGACTCCATGGACAGCATAGTGAGGGGAATAAAGGATGGAAAGATAAAGAGTAAAGAAAAAGAATAAAAAGATTTAGGAGAAAGTCATAAATATAGAATACAGATAAAGAGTACCCATTGTATGTACAAATGGGCCCCTAAAGAAGCAAACCAAAGCAATATAGCAAAGCAATTACTTAAAACTATAAATCAGGAGAGTCGAGAAGTAAAGAAGATTTCAATCTATGTAGTCAAAAGACACACCATGCACTTGGGAAAACTGACTTAAAATGGTCAACACAGAGACATATCTTAATAAAACTACTGAAATTTAAGTCCATGAAAAAACAAACAAACCCTGTAAGTATTCAGACAAAAAGTCCAAATCACTAACAAGGGAAAGAAAGTCAGACTGCCATCCAACTCCTTGACCACAACATTTCATACTAAAAAACTAAGGAGCAATTGTTTAAAATTACTTGAGAAAAATGTAAGACAACGACTTTGTATACAGCCAAACTTTCCACATAAAGGACACAGAAAAATAATTATAAACGTTCTAAAACTAAAAAAAAAAAAATTTGATAAGTGGTCTCATGAATCTTTCCTGATAATAGAAGCTCCAGACAACCAGAAAAGATTAGAGAACCATCAGCATATGGTGTGAAGGTGGACATTAAATATATTTAATGATAGAGTTAACACTAATATTTGGGGTTGGGGCGACAAAAAAGAGCATCTAAGTGTTATTGGCACTAACTCTGCACAAAAATACAATAAATAAAAATAAGATGAGAAAGGAAGAGTCATAGAAATTACTATTAGCTTATGATTATTTCATAGGTAATAACTGAATAAATTAATATCATTTGATTCTGACAAATCAAGTAGTAGAAGCATAAGTACATTTAACACTTTCACAAAGTTTAACACTAAAATAATGTTATGGGCTTAAATTGGAGGGAGGTTGAGGAATGTTAAATGTCCAGCTTACTTAGTAACTTATAGTAGGTGCTCATAGCAGGAAATGAACAGTTTCTAAAGGAAGAATTGACTAAATAGACATAAATTTAACAACCAGAACAAAAATACAAAATATCTAAAAACAAACAAAAAATTAAAAATAGCAAAAAAAAAGAGATAGGCAGATAATATTTTACCTTCTATCTTAATAACAGTAAATAAACATTCATATCAAGCATATATTAAACATTTAGAAAAACTGAAATTATATTAGTCTACAAAGAAAATGTTAATAAATTGCAAAAATAATTGAAGTAGTGTAAGCAGTATTCTCTGATTCCAAAGCAAAAAATGTTTATTAATAACAAAAAATGCCCTTCAAACCTGGAAATTAAACTGTATATTAAACAACTCTTGAATGAAAGGGAAAATAAAATATGAAATTGCTGAATTAAAAAAATAAGGATAATGAAAGCAAGTATATCAGAATCTATGGGACATAACGAAGACAGAGCTCTGAGAAAATTCTTTGCATTAATTACCCATATTATAAAGTGAAAATAAATAAATTAAATATCAACTCAAAAAGCTAGAGAAAGAATTACAAACTTAACTGACTGAAAGCAAAAAGAAGGACTTAATAAATCTAAAAATATAACAATGAGTTAGAAAGTAAAAACCAGTAGAACTAATAAAAAAAAATAAGGGTGAAAGAATTGACAAAATAGAGAAACCACTAGCTGACCTAAGTTCTAAAAAAAGATAAACACATAAAATAAATTATAAGGGTGGAAGTAATCATCAACCCAGAGAAAAAATTTTTTTAATCATCAGAAACTACTTTGTCCAACTCAATGCAATAAATTTGAAAACTTAGATGAAATGGATAACTTTATCAGAAGATTTATATACCAAAACTGACTCCAGAAGATATAGTCTACAGACTAATTACTACAGAAGAATTAAAGTTTCCAGAAAGCTCCCCTCTGAGGGAGCCACCAGGTCCAGATGGTTTCAAAAGGGAACTCTACCAACATTTAAAATTTTAAAGATTAAGTAATCCCAATGCTACTCAAACTTTCCAGAGCATAGAAAAGTAAAGAAAAATTCCAAACTAGTTTTATGAGTCATGTGTAGCATTGATAACAAAAACTTGTAAAGACTACACAAAGAGAAAATTTCATAACAAACTTTCATATGAATTTTGATGCAAAAATGACAATAACCTTCATTCCTAATAAAAACATCTAATAATACAGAAATCTATAGAACCTCTTGTAACATGAATATACAAGAACAAGGAAATGGTGCCCACTATTGCTACTATTTTTATATGGTATTAGAGTTATTATTCAATGCAACTAGATAAGAAAAAATATTTTGATGCTTAGGGATAGGAAGAGGTAAAACAATCTCTATTCGCAGGTGATGTGATTGTATATTAGAAACTCCATGGAAATTAGTGGAAACACTAAACAATAAGAGACTTTAGTAAAGTAGTAATCTATTAAAATAATATGCAAATATCAATTATCTACATACAGACAATATACATATTTATTTATACTTATATATCTACATATATATTAGCTAGGTATGATCTTTATAATATGTGCAAAATATATATAAGGGTATTTGAAAACACTTCTGAAAGACACAAAGATGTAAACACAAATGAAAAGGCACAACTTGTTCTTAGATAGGAAGATTCAACACCATAAAGATGTTAATACTCCCCAAGCCAATTTATATTTAACATGCTCCCAATAAAATTACCAACAAAGCTTCTTATGGAGCTAAACAAGTTAATTCTAAAGATCACATAAAAAAAGGAACAAGGAAGAATCACCTATAAAACCCTTAAAAATCAAAAGGCAACATTAGAGAGATAGCCCAACAAGAATTAAAACACAATTTGGAGCTACCATAAATAAAGCTAGGTGATGTTGATTCATAAAGAGATAAACCTTAGCAGGTAATTAAAATTTCATGAAGAGACAAGTTTATAAAGACATTCAGTATGTAATTAAGAAGAAAATATTGATTTTTTAAAATAAATGGTGTTGGGAAAACTGCAAAGCCATCTGGGAAATATAAAAGTCAATCTTTATTTCACACTGTTGTATCAGGATAAATTCCAAATGGACTCAAGGTATGAGAGTAGAAAGTACTAGAAGCAGGCAGAGTGAATATAATTATAATTGGGGAGCAGAGGAACCCTTTAATAAAATAAAAGATTAATATATTTCTGCTGTATAACTTAATATGCAAACGTTTTTGCATAGCAAAATCCTCCATAAGCAGTTTAAATACAGATGAGAAATTGAGAAAATATGTTGACAATTTACACTGAGAACAGCTACTCTATCTCTAACATATACAGAGCTCCTAAAAAATTTTTTTAAAAAACACAAGCTAATACTAAATGGACAGAAATATGAATAGACAATTCACAGAAGATGAAATGAAAGGCTCTAAATGTAAATAAGATGCTCAATTTTATTCATAAATAAAAGGAAATGTACTTAAAACCATCCTAATATACTTCTTACCCATCAGATTGGCAAAAATCCAAAAGTTTGACAACATATTCTGTTGGAGAGGCTGTGGAGAAACAGGCCCTCTTATACATGGCTGGTGAGAAAGCACAATGACACAATATCATTGGTAGTAAATTTTCCAGTATCTACTAAAATTATGTATGCATGTACCTTTTGACCCAGTAACTCCACGTCCAGGAATCTATCACAAAGATAGACTAAGGAAAATACAAAATGACTTACTCACAAAGTTAATTATGGTTGCCTTCATTCTGTTGTTGTTTATTGCATAAAATCGGAAAGAACCTACATGCCCATCAATAAGGGATCCACACAATGGAATATAAAATAATCATGAACAGGAATAAGGAAGATCTTTACACACATACATGTAGTAACCTCCAAAGCAATATGCAGAATTATATATCATATGTTACTTTTGTGTATGGGGTGCGGATATGACTACATACGAGCACACATACATATGTATATCCACCTCCCTTCTAATCTTAATTCAAACTTGACATTATAGGGAACACCCAGTGGAGAGGTTAGTAGTGCAAGTTAGACTCTGAATACACCTGGTTATAAAGTTTTGACTTTGGAAACAAATATTTTACATATTCAAACAATTAAATTAAAAATATAAAAATGAAAATCAAGTTGAAATGAATGATTCTTACTCTATATCAAGGTGGCAACATAACTTCAGAGAGAAAGGTTACAACTAGTGTCTGCAAAATATATTTTGACTTTCCATTCTCAGTGGAACATAGTTCAAAGACAAACTAAGCTACTTAGAAATCTTCAACTACATTCAATGGTCTAATTGTTAGCTATATCCTAATTTTATCCATTGAAAAGGTCAAGAAGCAATGGCAACTCTAAAGCAGTGAACACACCAAGTGCCAAGACTGAGTTCTAAATACCATTTTCCCTGAAACAAGTGCCCCTTGTAGAAATGGTTGATTCCAGCTCTGGGGCAGGAAATATGAGGTTGGGAGATGTTATTGTGCTATTCTGTAAGGAGGCATCGAAGATTAATGGCTTATGTCAAAATGACACAAACGTCGACATGAAGAAACTCTATTAGCCAAAGATGGGACACCTCGAGCAACAAAAGAGGACAATAAATCAATCGATTGACACACACTGAAAAAAACAAGCCTCATAATGCAACTAAAAACTTTCTCATTGGATTGACCTAGGACACCTGCCCCCTTGATGCTGTGCTATCAAGAACTAGAGATCCACTGCCTTTCACTACCAAACATCTGAAAAAGCTAGTTTGTATTTCCTTTCTCTAATTTTCCCTACCCATGTTCTCTTTCATACATTATACTTACACTTAACACATTTACACTCTTGTTTTATTTCTCCTACCTCTTTACATTTTTACTAAAAATGCCCTCTTCTCTTTAAGGACAAGAATTATCCCCTACTTATCAAATCCTTAGTCCCCTCCTTCTTACTCCTGCCTACCCCTCTCTAGTATTTGGCGTAATTCACCACCCTTTTTCTTTTGAAAGCCATCACTCCCTTGGAATCAGAGACTTTGTGCTCCTACTTCTCAAACAACTCAATCCCAGGCTGGGATTCTTTTCTACTTGTAACTCCTAAGTGTCAGCCTTTTAAGAGGTCTTTCCTCAGTCCTTTGGACACCACTTTCTCCATTGTCTTGCCTACTTATCACATTCATCCCACGCTTTTAACTAAGGAGATGACTCAAATCTTTTATCTCCAGCTTTTAATCTCCATCTCTCTTCTGGGCTCCAACCTTCTGCAGGACATAGCCTTGAGTATATCCTCCCTGTACCTTAAGCCCAACATATATAAGGAAAAATTCATCAGATTTTCCCAACACCTACTCTTTCTTCTGTCTTCCTATCAACAGCATTGCCATCCTTTCAATTGCCAAGACTACAAGTCTTGAAACCTTCTTCATCTCTGCATTTCATGCCACACCCACACTGAATTAAGTGCTCCCTCAGGCTCTGCTCTCCTCAGAGGCTAAGATGGATCCAGTCACAGGCTCAACTTCACAAAGTATTAAGCTTGTCCTATCGAACTTGGAGATACAGAAGAAGCCCTTTTCTTATCAGGGGTATGACTAACCTTTCCTTATTATTGTGACATGTCTGTGGCATCATATTTTCCAATGATAAAGTCATGATGGATCTTAGAATCTGTGCCAATGGAGAGTGGCCAATATATAAACAGATTAAGAAACTGACTCTCTGCTGTGGTATTATAAGACCAAAGAAAATACTGACTGTGTGTTTTTCATTTCTCTTGCATTTGATAAAATAGAAAAACAGGTAAAATAATGAATAAGAATATATAATGACTTAGAAGTGCCTCTTGAAACATCACAAGAGAAATATGATCCTAGTATTTGGATTAGGAGCCTACAAGGAGAAGTCAATAATAGCAAAGAAGAGGTTGGAATTCAATTACAGATCATAAGGGCATATAACCATGACACTAATAATAAAGAGAATTGTAACTTTACATAAGAAATGGAAATAGATATACTAACTTCATTTACTTTGAAGTGAAATTCCAAACCTCTATCCAGTCATAAAATTAAAAGCTGTAATCATAGAAAAATATCCAAGCAGTACTAATACCTTGTCAGAAATAATATTTCAAAAATATGTAACTTTTGGTCATCTACCACAGAGGCTTAAGAAATCTCTGCTAAAACCCCCTGCTGCCCTCCTGCCAGACCCAAAAGACCAACATATGGAATGATCTTTTAGAGTTATCTATATTAGCATGCACTTTTAAGCAGGATAAATGTATAATGAGTATAGTTAGTTATGCTGGCATGGAAATGTCAAGAATGAACCAGTTTATAAATGTAAGTATAAACCAGGGTTTGATTTTCCCTTACATAGACATTAGAAAGTGAAAGAGGTACAGTTGATACAACAGAAATACAAAGAATCATAAGAGACTACTGTGAACAATTATATGCCAACAAATTGGAGAATCTAGAAGAAATGGATAAATTCCTAGAAACATACAACCTACCAAGACTGAATCATGAATAAATAGAAAATCTGGACAAACCAATTACTAGTAAGGAGATTAAATCAGTAATCAAAAACATACCAATAAAGAAAGGGACCAGATATATTCACTGGTGAATTCTACCAAACATTTAAAGATGGATTAATACAAAACTGTCATGAACTCTTCCAAAAAATAGAAGAGGAAGGAATAATTCCAAATTCACTTTACGAGGTCAGCTTCACCCTGATACCAAAACCAAAGACACTCTAGAAAAGATAATTACAGGCTAGTATCCCTGATGAACAGAGATGCAAAAGTCCTCAAAAAATATTAGCAAACCAAATTCAATAATACATTAAAAGAATCATATACCATGATCAAGTGGGATTTACTCCAGGGATGCAAGGATGGTTCAACATTTGCATATCAATCAATATAGTACACCACATTAAAAAAATGAAGGATAAAAATTATGTGATCATCTCAGTAGATGCAGAAAAAGCTTTTGACAAAATTCAATATTCATTTATGATTAAAACTCTCAACAAAGTGGGTATAGTACCTCAACATAATAAAGGCCATATATGACAAGCCCACAGCTAACATCATACTCAATGGTGAAAAGCTTAAATCTTATCCTCTAACATCAGCAATAAGAAAAGGATACTTTCATCACTTTTATTCAATGTAGTATTGAAAGTCCTAGCCAGAGCAATTAGGCAAGAAAAAGAAATAAAAAGTATCCAAATCAGGAAGGAAGAAGTAAAACTGTCACTATTTTCAGATGACATGATATATAAAACCCTAAAGACCAAAAAACTGTTAGAATAAATGAATTCTGTAAAGTTGCAGGATTCAAATGCAATATACAAAAAGCAGTTGAGTTTCTCTATGTTAATAAGGAACTATTAACATATAGCTCCTTATTAACATATATTATGATGCATTTACAATTGCATCAAAAAGAATAAAATACCTAAGAATAAATTTAGCCAAGGAGGTGAAAGACCTGTACACTGAAAACTATAAGATGCTAATGAATGGAATCGAAGAAGACACAAATAGCTAAAACTATATCTCATGCTCATGGACTGGAAGAATTAATATTGTTAAAATGTCCATACTAACTAAAGCAATCCACAGATTCAATGCAATCCCTATCAAAGTTCCAATGGCATTTTTCACAGAAAGAGAACAAATAATCCTAAAATTTGTATTAAACCACAGAAGACCCCAAATAGTCAAAGCAATCTTGAGAAAGAAGAACAAAGCTGGAAGCATCACGCTCCCTGATTTCAATCTATATTACAAAGCCATAGTAACCAAGACAGCATGGTATCGGCATAGAAATAGACACATAGATCAAGGGAACATAATAGACAGCCCAGAAATAAACCCACACATATGTGGTCAATTAATTTATAACAAAGGAGCCAAAAATATACAATGGGGAAAGGACAGTCTCTTTAATAAATGATGCTGAGAAAATTAAACAGCCACATGCAAAAGAATTAAACTGGATCACTATCTTATATCATACACAAAAGTTAACTCAAAACAGATTAAAGACTTGAACATAAGACTAAAACTATAAAACTCCTAGAAGAAAACATAGGTGGTAAGCTCCTTGACATTGGTCTTGGCAATGGTTTTTTTGGATTTGGCACCATAGCAAAGGCAACAAAAGCAAAAATAAATGAGTGGGAGTACCTCAAACTAAAAAGCCTTCATACAGCAAAGGAAATTATGAACAAAATGAAAAAGCAACCTACCAAATGGGAGAAAATATTTGCAAATCATATATCTGATATGGAGGTAATATCCAAAATGTATAAACAATTCATACAACTCAATAGCAAAAAACCAAACAATCTGATTAAAAAATAGGTAGAGGATATAAACAGACATTTTCCCAAAGAAGATATACCAATGGACAACAAGTACAGGAAAACGTGCTCAAACACCACTAATCATCAGGGAAATGCAAATCAAAACCAGGAGATATCACCTCACACCTGTCAGAATGGCTATTATCAAAACGAGAAGAAATAGGAGATTGGTTCGAGGTGGCAGAGTAGAAGGACGTGCTCTCACTCCCTCTTGCGAGAGCCCCGGAATCACAACCAACTGCTGAACAACCATCAACAGGAAGACACTGGAATTCACCAAAAAAGATACCCCACATCCAAAGAAGGAGAAGCCACAATGAGACGGTAGCAGGGGTACAATCACAATAAAATCAAATGCCATAACCACTGGGTGGGTGACTCACAAACTGGAGAACACTTACACCACAGAAGTCCATCCACTGGAGTGAAGGTTCTGAGCCCCACGTCAGGCTTCCCACACTGGGGGTCTGGCACGGGAGGAGGAATTCCTAGAGAATCAGACTTTGAAGGGTAGCGGGGTTTCATCGCAGGACTTCGACAGGAATAGGGGAAGCAGAGACTCCACTCTTGGAGGGCACACACAAAGTAGTGCGCACATCAGGACCCAGGGGAAGGAGCAGTGATGCCATAGGAGACTGAACCAGGCCTACCTGCAAGTGTTGCAGAGGCAACACTGCAGAGGCAGAGGGTGGCTGTGTCTCACCATGAGGACAAGGACACTGGCAGCAGAAATTCTGGGAAGTACTCCTTGGTGTAAGCCCTCCCAGAGTCCGCCATTAGCTCCATCAAAGAGCCCAGGTAGGCTCCAGTGTTGAGTTGCCTCAGGCGAAACAACCAACAGGAAGGAAACCCAGCCCCAGCATCAGCAGACAAGTGGATTAAAGTTTTAATGAGCTCTGCCAGCTCTACCCACCACCAGTCCCTCCCATCAGGAAACTTGCTCAAGCCTCTTAGATAGCCTCATCCACCAAAGGGCAGACAGCAGAAGCAAGAAGAACTACAACCCTGCAGCCTGTGGAACAAAAACCACATTCACAGAGAGATAGACAAGATGAAAAGGCAGAGAGCTATGTACCAGATGAAGGAACAAGACAAAACCCCAGAAAAATAACTAAATGAAGTGGAGATAGGCAACCTTCCAGAAAAAGAATTCAGAATAATGATAGTGAAGATAATCCAGGACCTCGGAAAAAGAATGGAGGCAAAGATCGAGAAGAGCAAGAAATGTTGAACTAAGACCTAGAAGAATTCAAGAACAAACAAACAGAGATGAACAATAAAATAACTGAAATGAAAACTACACTAGAAGGAATCAATAGCAGAATAACTGAGGCAGAAGAACGGATAAGTGACCTGGAAGGCAGAATGGTGGAATTCACTGCTGCAGAACAGAATAAAGAAAAAAGAATGAAAAGAAATGAAGACAGCCTAAGAGACCTCTGGGACAAAATTAAACGCAACAACATTCGTATTATAGGGGTCCCAGAAGGAGACGAGAGGAAGGAACCGAGAAAATATTTGAAGAGATTATAGTCGAGAGCTTCCCTAACATGGGAAAGGAAATAGCCACCCAAGTCCAGGAGGTGCAGAGAGTCCCACACAGGATAAACCAAAGGAGAAACACGCCAAGACACATAGTAATCTCAGTGGCAAAAATTAAAGACAAAGAAAAATTATTGAAAGCAACAAGGGAAAAATAACAAATAATATACAAGGGAACTCCCATAAGGTTAACAGCTGAGTTCTCAGCAGTAACTGTACAAGCCAGAAGGGAGTGGCATGACATATTTAAAGTGATGAAAGGGAAGAACCTACAACCAAGATTACTCTACCCGACAAGGATCTCATTCAGATTTGATGGAGAAATCAAAAGCTTTCCAGACAAGCAAAAGCTAAGAGAAGTCAGCACCACCAAACCAGCTCTACAACAAATGCTAAAGGAACTTCTCTAAGTGGGAAACACAAGAGAAGAAAAGGTCCTACAAAAACAAACCCAAGACAATTAACAATATGGTCATAGGAACATACATATCGATAATTACCTTAAACGTGAATGGATTAAATGCTCCAACCAAAAGACACAGGCTCACTCAATGGATACAAAAACAAGACCCATATATATGCTGTCTACAAGAGACCCACTTCAGACCTAAGGACACATACAGACTGAAAGTGAGGGGATGGAAAAAGATATTCCATGCAAATGGAAATCAAAAGAAAGCTGGAGTAGCAATACTCATAGCAGATAAAATAGACTTTAAAATGAAGAATGTTACAAGAGACAGGAAGGACACTACACAATGATCAAGGGAACAATCCAATAAGAAGGTATAACAGTTATAAATATATATGCACCCAACATAGGAGCAGCTCAATACATAAGGCAACTGCTAACAGCTATAAAAGAGGAAATAGACAGTAACACAATAATGGGGAACTTTAACACCTCACTTACACCAATGGACAGATCATCCAAACAGAAAATTAATAAGGAAACACAAGCTTTAATGACACAATAGACCAGATAGATTTAATTGATATTTATAGGACATTCCATCCAAAAACAGCAGATTACACTTTCTTCTGAAGTGCGCACGGAGCATTCTCCAGGATAGATCACATCTTGGGTCACAAATCAAGCCTCAGTAAATTTAAGAAAACTGAAATCATATCAAGCATCTTTTCTGACCACAACTCTATGAGACTAGAAATCAATTACATGGGAAAAAAACGTAAAAAACACAAACACATGGAGGCTAAACAACACATTACTAAATAACCAAGAGTTCACTGAAGAAATCAAAGAGGAAATCAAAAAATACCTAGAAACAAATGACAATGAAAACACGACGATCCAAAACCTATGGGATGCAGCAAAAGCAGTTCTAAGAGGGAAGTTTATAGCAATACAAGCCTACCTCAAGAAACAAGAAACATCTCAAATAAGCACTCCAACCTTACACGTAAAGGAACTAGAGAAAGAAGAACAAACAAAACCCAAAGTTAGCAGAAGGAAAGAAATCATAAAGATCAGAGCAGAAATAAATGTAATAGAAACAAAGAGAACAATAGCAAAGATCAAGAAAACTAAAAGCTGGTCCTTTGGGAAGATAAACAACACTGATAAACCATTAGCCAGACTCATCAAGAAAAAGAGGGAGAGGACTCAAATCAATAAAATTGGAAATGAAAAAGGAGAAATTAGAGCAGACACCACAGAAATACAAAGCATCCTAAGAGACTACTACAGGCAACTCTATGCCAATAAAATGGACAACGTGGAAGAAATGGACAAATTCTTAGAAAGGTATAACCTTCCAAGACTGAACCAGGAAGAAATAGAAAATATGAACAGACCAATCACAAGTAATGAAATTGAAACTGTGATTAAAAATCTTCCAACAAACAAACGTCCAGGACCAGATGGTTTCACAGGTGAATTCTATGAAACATTTAGAGAAGAGCTAACACCCATCCTTCTCAAACTCATCCAAAAAATTGCAGAGGAAGGAACACTCCCAAACTCATTCTATGAGGTCACCATTACCCTGACACCAAAACCAGAAAAAGATACTACAAAAAAAGAAAATTACAGACCAATATCACTCATGAATACAGATGCAAAAATCCTCAACAAAATACTAGCAAACAGAGTGCAACAACGCATTTAAAGTATCATACACCATGATCAAGTGGGATTTATCCCAGGATGCAAGGATTCTTCAATATAAGCACATCAATCAATGTGATACACCATATTAAGAAATTGAAGAATAAAAACCATATGATTATCTCCATAGATTCAGTAAAGGCTTCTGATAAAATTCAACACCCATTTATGGTAAAAACTCTGCAGAAAGTGGGCATAGAGGGAATCTACCTCAACAAAATAAAGGCCATATATGACACATCCACAGCAAACATCATTCTCAGTGGTGAAAAACTGAAAGCATTTCCTCTAAGATCAGGAACAAGACAAGGATGTCCACTCTCACCACTGTTATTCAACACAGTTTTGGAAGTCCTAGCCACGGCAATCAGAGAAGAAAATGAAATAAAAGGAATACAAATTGGAAAAGAAGAAGTAAAACTGTCACTGTTTGCAGATGACATGATACTATACGTAGAGATGCCACCAGAAAACTACTAGAGCTAATTGATGCATTTGGTAAAGTTGCAGGATACAAAATTAATGCACAGAAATCTCTTGCATTCCTATACACTAATGATGAAACATCTGAAAGAGAAATCAAGGACACACTCCCATTTAGCACTGCAACAAAAAGAATAAAATACCTCAGAGTAAACCTACCTAGGGAGACAAAAGACCTGTATGCGGAAAACTATAAGACACTGATGAAAGAAATTAAAGATCATACAAACAGATGGAGAGATACACCATGTTCTTGGATTGGAAGAATCAATATTGTGAAAATGACTATACTACCCAAAGCAGTCTACAGATTCAATGCAATCCCTATCAAATTACCAAAGGCATTTTTTATAGAACTAGAACAAAATATTTTAACATTTCTGTGGAAACACAAAAGAGACCCCAAATAGCCAAAGCAGTCTTGAGGGAAAAAAACGGAGCTGGAGGAATCAGACTCCCTGACTTCAGACTATACTACAATGCTACAGTAATCAAGACAATACGGTTCTGGCACAAAAACAGAAATATAGATCAATGGAACAGGATAGAAGCCCAGAGATAAACGCACGCACCTACGGTCAACTAATCTATGACAAAGGAGGCAAGGATATACAATGAAGAAAAGACAGTCTCTTCAATAAGTGGTGTTGGGAAAATTGGACAGCTGCATGTAAAAGAATAAAATTAGAACACTCCCTAACACCGTACACAAAAATAAACTCAAAATGGACTAGAGACCTAAATGTAAGACCGGACATTATAAAACTCTTAGAGGAAAACATAGGAAGAACACTCTTTGACATAAATCACAGCAAGACGTTTTTTGATCCACCTACTAGAGTAATGGAAATAAAAACAAAAATAAACAAATGGGACCTAATGAAACTTAAAAGCTTTTGCACAGCAAAGGAAACTACAAATAAGATAAAAAGACAACCCTCAGAATGGGAGAAAATATTTGCAAATGAATCAATGGACAAAGGATTAATCTCCAAAATATATAAACAGCTCATGCAGCTCAATATTAAAAAAACAAACAACCCAATCCAAAAATGGGCAGAAGACCTAAAAAGACATTCCTCCAGAGAAGACATACAGATGGCCAAGAAGCACATGAAAAGCTGCTCAACATCACTAATTATTAGAGAAATGCAAATCAAAACTATAGTGAGGTATCACCTCACACCAGTTAGAATGGGCATCATCAGAAAATCTACAAACAATAAATGCTGGAGAGAGTGTGGAGAAAAGGGAACCCTCTTGCACTGTTGGTGGGAATGTAAATTGATAGAGCCACTATGGAGAACAGTATGGAGGTTCCTTACAAAACTAAAAATAGAATTACCATATGACCCAGCAATCCCACTACTGGGCATATACCCAGAGAAAACCATAGTTCAAATAGACACATGCACCCTAATATTCATTGCAGCACTATTTACAATAGCCAGGTCATGGAAGCAATCTAAATGCCCATTGACAGATGAATGGGTAAAGAAGATGTGGTACATATATACAATGGAACATTACTCAGCCATAAAAAGGAATGAAATTGGGTCATTTGTAGAGACGTGGATGAATCTAGAGACTGTCATACAGAGTGAAGTAAGTCAGAAAGAGAGAAAGAAATATCGTACATTAACGCATATATGTGGAACCTAGAAAAATGGTACAGATGAACTCGTTTGCAGGGTAGAAGTTGAGATACAGATGTAGAGAACCAACATATTGTCACCAAAGGGCAAAAGTGGCGGGGGGTTGGGGGCTGGGGGGATGAATTGAGAGATTGGGATTGACATATATACACTAATATGTATAAAATGGATAACTAAAATGAACCTACTGTACAAAATAATTAATTAAATAAAATTCAAAAAAAAAGAGAAGAAATAACATGTGTTGGTGAGGATGTGGAGAAAAGGGAACCCTTTTGTGCACTGTTGGTAAGAATGTAAATTGGGCGGCCGCTATGGAACACAGGATGGAGGTTCCTCAAAAATTTAAGAATAGAACTACCATATGATCCAGAAATTCCTCTTCTGGGCATTTATCCAAAGAAAATGAAAACACTAATTTGAAAAGATATCTGCACTTCCATGTTCATTGCAGCATTATTTACAATAGCCAAGGCATGGAAGTAACCTAAGTGTCCATCAATGGATGAATAGATAAAGAAAAAGTTTATATATATACATATATATAATGAAATATTATTCAGCCATAAAAAGACGGAAATCCTGCCGTTTGTGATAATATGGATGGACTTTGAGGGCCTTATGCTAAGTGAAATGAGTCAGACAGTGAGAGACACATCGCAGTATGATATCACTTATATGTGGAATCTTAGAAAAAAACAAATCCACCAGGCTCAAAGATACAGAGAACAAATTGGTGGTTGCCAGAGGAGGATGGTGGGCAAAATGGGTGAAGACAGTGAAAAGGTACAAACTTTCAGTTATAAGATAAATAAGTTCTGGGGATGGTAATGTACAGCCTCGTGACTACAGTTAATAAAACTTTACTGTATATTTGAAAGCTGGTAAGAGAGTAGACCTTAAAATTTCTCGTCGTAGGAAAATATATAACTATTTGTGGTGATGGATGTTAACTCGACTTACTGTGGTGATCATTTTATAATATCTACATATATCAACTCATACGTTGTATACATGTGTTGTACAATATAATGTTATGTCAATTGTATCTCAATTTTTAACACAGTGATGGAGGAAGCTAAACTAGACATGAATGATGTGGGGTGTGATGGAGGCTTGCTTATAATGTCTTGCTTTTGCCTGCATTCATTTGTACACCAATATTACTCGACCACTAGACAGTGAGTTCCCTGAGGACAGGTCTGCCTCTTACACATTTTTTTCATATCCTCCAGTATCAGGCAGAATAGAGACATGGACATACTCAATAAATATCTACTGAGTTGACTTAAACTGAATCCTAACTAACACAGACTTGAAGTTGTGTTATCTCCCTTTATCAATGGATTTTAATTGCACTCATTAAACAAATGAGGATCTTTCCAATTCCGACTATGGAAAAGCAGCTGCGATTAAAGCAGATATGAGAGAGGGATTACGTGATTACCTCTATGTAGCATGTGTGACTTAAATAATATCAAGATATTTTAGAACTGTCAAAAATATTATGATGATTGTATTTTAAATCAATTAGCAAGTTTAATTGTTAACAATTTATGGCAAATGCAAAAATAATGTGGTAGGTAAACATGTAAGAAAAGTTAAATTAATCTCTTACACAGGATTAATTCTTTGGTTGGAATTATGCCTTTTCCTCTGGGGCAATTTTATATTAAGTGGATCCTTACTGTTTATAGGCTTATTCCTCTTGAGGAGTTAAAGACTTGTGGCTTAGTAGCCTTTATAACATAGCACTGCTTAATTGCTTTGCTTTTAAGGAGAAATTTTGATTTGAATGTTTTGTTTTTTACCTTTTTCCAGTAGAACCCCTACAGGCGCTTTCATGATTGAAGGTCTTGTTGGTCAAATTGACTTTTTCCAAAACTCCAATATGTGTGTGTGTGTGTTTAGTATTTTTATTGAGATATAATTCACATATCACATAATTGACCCACTTAAAGTGTGTCATGAAATTGGGTTTTAGTCCAATAGATATTTTGATACCTTTTCAATCAGAGATAGCAGTAATATTAGCAGCTTGGCTAATTTCTCTCTTCTTTGGGCCTCAATTTTTCTCCTCTGCAGTTTACAGTTTCATATTCCCAGGATTTGTCATAACTCTGCACCAAAGACTTTAAAGAATCAATCAGTTGGCATCTGCTGTTGAGGAATTAAGGACTCAGAACTGGAAAGAACCAACGGATCCAGCGCCAACAATACAAGCTGGTAAAACCCTTTGCTACCTGTATTCTCACATAATGAATAAAATATAGTATAGAAGACAACCCAACACACTACTGTACAGATTAAAGAGGTTACATAAAGGTTGGCTTCCTTTCTTTTCTTTCCTCATCCAATTCTATAAGGTAGAGCAAAAAAAAAAAGTTATGAACAAAGTTCTTGGGATATGAATGGGCCATATAGGGATGCAAACCAACACAAGCCTGGAAAGTTATGAGGGGATCCAGCAAAGCCACTGGAGTAACCGAAACTGTCTCCTGCCCAGGACTGACTTTGCTGAGGAGCTGATCACTCCCCCACCCACCTGCTGCCCCTGCTATTATAACATCCCCCTTCAGTAGAGCATATATTTTTCAGGGAGAAGAAATCTAAAAAGGGAATATAAAGGGAGGTCATTCTTTTTATGCCCAAGAAACCTTTAAACAAATTACATTCTGAATTTATCAACTTACTTACTTTCTCTTCCAAGTGAAAAAAATCTGCAAAGAATTTACATCAAATTTTACACAGGAAAAAAATTTAAAAGGCCAATTAAAAAAAGGCCCGTAAAAGCATTTGCTGGAAGCATTGTTTCATTTGCATGTTTTTATCTGCATGTTTTTTTCTGAAATATTTACAATAAATAACTTGAAATGAGCATGCTCTTGCTTCTAGAAAATGACTTTTTTTTTTTTCAGTTTAAAGTGAATTTATGGTCTGAAAACAGTCAGTTATTTAGTAGAAGAAGCAAAATGTTCTCTCCAGTGCAACAACCTGTTTTTCTCTTAAGGAAGAGAACTTATTCCTATTCCATGCCTACAAGTCAAAGAACTTTCTGTTGTCCAATATTATTTCCTACAGACAGAGCCTCCTGATGCAGGAGCGATGGAAAGAGCTAGATCAACAACCCTCTGGCCAGACGCTTGGTAGAGGGAATATTCTCCTTGTCGAATTAAGCTTTGCTTTCAAATGGATGAATAGTTTTTTTTTCTCTGAGAGTGAATAGGAATCGAAAGAGAGTGCTTTGGCTTCACTGAGAAATCCGCAAACATTTCTCAGAATTTGTTAGCATGGATGGCGCCAGCAAAACAGAATTTAGACAGTGCTCTGGGAACTGGATAGTCTCAGCGAACTGGCAATTCACACTGTGTCCTCTAACATCACATCTGCCTTCCAGCGATAGCAAACTTTACTCCTGCGAAAACAAAGCGATCCCACAAGGAATGACTTATATTGAACACTTTTGCTTCTGTTTTCCGTCTCTGTTTTTCCAGGGTGAGCACTCAACCAGGACTAAACGAAGAGGTGCATTCCTAGTTGACACAGGGGACATATTTTGTGTTTTCTGGTGCCAAAACACACCAAGGGATTAGGTGCTAGAATGGAAAATGAGTTTTCTCCATTTCCTGATTACTTTCACAGGTGTTCTTATTATCTTTAACTTCCCTCTTATAAAATACACACACTCACTGAGAGAAATGACTGGGTTCTCTATTAATACCTGATAATAAGCTTTATATCTTGGTTTTCACAGGAAGAGAAGACTGCATTAAGTGCTTGGAACTCACTGCTGCAAGATACAGGGAAGAACTGGAAACTGTGGGTAAGCTAAGTGGCAAGGATAAAATTTCCCTTCAAGCATATGACTACCAGGAAAGCTATAAACTACCAGAATCAAGATATCATGGGTTATCATCAGGAGTAAATCAAGCAATAACTATTTTGAAACGGATGCTAGATAGGAAATACAGTCCTCTGCTCACAAGTGTGGGATGGTAATCCAGCAATTTTTTTATATTCTTATAATCACTAAAGCCCATTTGCCAATACTAACATTTGAGTAATTACAAGGGAAGACTGAGGTATATTCTATCCTCTTGATAGCCTTGGAAAGCAAGGCTGGATTTGCAAAGAAGGCTTAAGAAAACAGGATATCATTGTAATCTATCGCAGATAAACCCTTGTCTCTAGTTAGCAACGTTGATAATCCCTGGGTGACAGGACTCCTTGGGACTTCTGGCTTTCCCTTGTCCCCAGGTCTATGCAGATGTAAACACCCTACGGAGGCCGACTTTGCAAAGGTAGTATCACCAAGCCTGAGATAAAATAAAAATGATGCAGCTAACACTCATCTTTTGCTTACCAGCTCTCAAATACTTGGCTTTAAAACTCATGGATTTCTACATTTTGTTACAAAAAATGTTTACAATGTGCAAAAGGATGGGAAAAGAGCAAAACGGAGATCAAGGTGACTGATGTTAATCAGAAAGCTGAATGTTACCAAAAGGGTTGGGAGCCTGCAAGGCGAAAACATAAACAGTGCTCTCAACTATCCCTCAAAAGTCATCTTCCAGATGTATAAAATTTCAAATGGGTTGCTGGTCACAATATTTTTTACTGTTATACATATATCACTGTCATCAAAAGCAGTTATCTTCTAATACCAAGAGAGTAATTTAATAATATTGAAATTTTACAATATTTAGGTACATGTTAATAATTAGAAAAATATAGAAAATTATATACTATAGACCATATTTTAAAAAATAATATTATTTATATTATTTATGTATTTTTCTAATCATTAACATGATTAGAAATGTATGTATGTAAATGTTCTTAAACATATTAAAACCTGGAGGATTTTACTTCATAGTGGGTCTAGTGATGGAAGAAAAATAAGATCCTCTGTTTATCTTCATTTGGAATTTAACAGGTTTGTGGAATATAAGCAGAAGTATAAGCATAAGACAAATGCACTTAGTAATTTTTAAAATCCTTTCGAAACAGATGTATCTTAATTTCTTCAAAGTCTAGAAGGGTCTAAGCCAGGAATTAAGTAGCCCTGAACAAGAAGTGAGTGAGTTTGATGACAAGAACAGTTGAAATGACCATCAGAAGACGTGGCTTCTCCTGACTCTGCCATGAGCCACCGGGGGACCCTGGCCAGCGCAATTAACACACACTTATCGGGGATCATGGAAGACTTTGTTCATTGGAGGGAACAAAAAGGCGAACAAGATCTGGTTCCTGCCTGCATGAAGTTCATGAGCTGAAAGGGAAGATAAGACATACAGTCATAACTTACAGGTGGCAGAAGGAGAATAAGAGAAGCAGAAACCAAACCCCAGGAGAACACAGACAAAGAAAAGGCTACTTTCTGGCTAAAGAGGAGAGAGTTTGGAGGAAGGTTTTCTGGAAGAGTAACATCTGAAATGGCCTTAAGGAAGGTCCCAAGATTCTGACAATGAATCCTAAGGGTACAGGGCCTTTCAGAAGCAGTGGAAAAAAACCTTGAAGAGTGAAGTCAAGTTCGTGGCTCTCGGGCTGCAGTCAGGGCCCAGGTGTTTGTTAGCCTGGAAAAGAGCCCACCAGGCTCACTTAATCCCCAGAACTCCGTTTTGGACTCAAAGCCACTGGCCTTCCTCATTACATCATCTGACCCGCTCTGCTGATGTCTGTGTCTGTGACACTTGCAACAGGGATTCATAATTATCAAGGTAAGAAGTCTAGACAGAACTTTCTAAAGAAGGCAGAGAGCCAATGGAAGCTGAATCAGGAAGCATCAGGATCGCAGCTGTGCCTTAGAAGGAAGCCTCTGGCAGCCCTGTGGGAAGAGACTGAAGGAAAAAGGGCCGGTGGCCGAGAGACAGTGCTGGAGAGGCAAGCCTGTGGGGAGGGCTGACTTGGACCTGTGCTAGGGGAGGAATGGCGACAAAGGGGAGGTGTGGATTTCAGAAACAGGGCAGGAAGGATTTGACAGTTAACTGGATAATCTGGTGGGGGAAGTGGAATCCATGGTTAACTTGAACTTGACAGCTTCAGTGTCTAGATGAATGCCACTAATAGAAAAAAAGAAAAGGAACAAACGTGGTGAGGAAGATAATGTATTCAATCCTGTGAGTCTGAAGAGCTTATAGGATTTTGAAATGGGAAAATCTAGAGTAGTGGTTCTCAACCAGGGACAATTCTGTGCCTCCCTTCCCCCCGCCCCCCCACACACAGGGGACATTTAGAAATGTCTGGAGACATTTGGGGTTGTCATCTCTGCGGAAAGGGATGCTGCTACGAGAGCATCTAGTAGGTTAAGTCCAGGAATGCTGCTAAACATCCTAAAATACACAGGACAGTCCCCCCACAAGAAAGAATAATCCAACCAAAAATGTCAATAGTGCAGAAGTTGAGAAATCCTGGTCTAGAGGTAGTAGGAACTTCCTATCTGGAATTTTAGAAGGTAGGAATGGAGAGAAATGAGAACTCTTAGTCACTGACACTGCAGTGAGAAACATGGGAGAAAATTAAGCACACTGACAGTGTGTGGAAAAGAAAGGCAGATGGTTGATAAGATCCTACACAATATCACCTTGCTGGCAAAATGCGTTTCATCGGGGTGAGGTGATGTCACAAACACTTTCATATCTAAAATGCAATGACTGATGATTGCTCTCAGGGAGTGTGTACCTAAGAAGGTAGACATAGATGAGGTAGTAAATCAAGGGACACATCAATTCAGTCAGGAATGTCCCCAATATCCTAAACCCTGAAGACACCTTCCAGTCTACTGTGGAGAAACACTGTATGTGGTCTATGATTTTCATCTGCAAATTTATTATAACTTGGTCATGGAACGACATGACTGTAACAGAAAAAATTGAAAAGCAGCAGAAGAAAAAGGAGGAGGAGAAAGAAAAGGAGGAAGAGGAGATAGGCCAAAAAAAAAGAAGGAAAGAGGAAAGCGAAGGAAAACAGGAAAAAAGAGGTGGAAGAGAAAAATGACAAGAGAAACAAGGGAAGGGAAGGGAAGGGAAGGGAAGGGAAGGGAAGGGAAAGGAAGGAAAAGAAGTGAAGAAGCACTGTAGAGACATCCTCTAAAAGGCAGGCTAAATACCGTGCGAGGGCAGTTCTACGGAACCAGACCAGTGGCCGCTCTCGATCAGTCCACAGAACTGTGATACGGGCCTATATTCCGTGGAAAGAAAGAGCTGCTTCTTGAACAGCGTCATCACTGTTGATGACGCTATAATAACACAAAATGATGAAAGAGTAACCAATACGTATACAATTCTCCAGTATTTAAATAAATAAATGTTGCCAGAACTCTGTTCCAGGCGGCTTGGCAGGTGTAGGAAAGGAAGCCAGAGCAGGACAGGAGATGAGGGGGCAGCGTGGTGCTCCGAAAGGAAGGAAAGCCCAAAGGTGCATTGCGTGCAACCTGGCAGCCTTGGACTGATGAGCAGAGGCAAAAAAAGTCTGCAAGGAACAACTAGAAGATGGATCTTTCCCATTCAAATGATTATGTCGTCCGTAAAGACAAGGTACATCTGGTAACAAAAGGTCACAGTAGCAGACCAGAGAAGGCATTGCTGATGAGGAAGGAGTGTGAAGGACGTGTGCACAGGGCAGGAGCCAACATGAGTGTGCCAGAGACAGACAGATCTTGAATTCCAATCCTGGCTCCACCATCGGCTAGCTCAATGCTCTTTGCAAGTAGCAGAATGTCTCTGAAACTTAGCATCCTTTCTGGTAAAACGTGAATGATAAGGCTTCCCAGGAGTGATGATTAAATGAGATCATGTATGTAAAGTATTCAGCACAGCAGCTGGTGCTGGGATAGGGACTCTGTTAGTGGTAGCTGCTGTTAAATAATGTCTAAATTCGATTACTCTAAGCAATGACTGAATAAGAAAGAATAGGACCCACATTACAAGGCAACCCAAATAGAATACATGAAATAAGGTGGCACATTTGAAAACTGAAATCTTCATTTTCTAAAATAAGCAAGTTAACTTGTATGAATTCATAAAACTGGAAGTGGCCTTCAGAACTCTGTTCAAATTTCTTCATTTACTGATGGCAAAATTGGAAAAGGAAATGAAAAGACTATTGTGGTTTGGATGTCCATGAGCCAAAAAAAGATTTTAATTAAAGGAAAGTTACTCATCATTCTTTTATATAACACAAGATGAAGGTGAAGTTAGAAAATTACAGTTCACAATTTTGTAAATACACACAAATACATATGTGTATATATATTGATACATACATATGTGTATCTATATTGATACATGCATATATGTATATATAAATATACACACACATATACAATATACATGTATTTTTTAGAAATGAGAGAGCTAATCTGGGGAGACATCAGGCAGACAGTTATCCTTAGCCTTCTGTGAACTCGACTACCCTACATCACCCGAATCCACCCATTTGTAAATATATCTGATAAAGTTCTTGGAAGCTTCGTGCAATGCTGAATAAAGGAGCGTCAGGATCAAACTGGTGATTATCAAGAAGATGCTTCCCCCAAACTACAGCCAGGTCACTCACCTGTCCAGGAGCAAGTTAGGAGCAAACAGGAGCTTCCCTGGGTGCTCCATGGAGCGCCAGACAAGACCAATCATGAGAATCTCTAGCCAGGCACATTCCAGAAGGTGGACCTGATCATGGAGGGTCAAATCCACAAATCCTGAAACAAGACAAGAAAACCCTGCTGACTCAAATGAAAAGTAATGCAACCAGGGATTTGAAGTGGTAGGGTCTATTTTTCATTAGATGGGAAAACATAAATTAGAAGCACACAGTAGGAAAGTCAAGTAACTATTTTTTAAACCTAGCATATCAATGAACTTTACTGTGGCATTCTTTTAATGTCTTAGTGTCATATCTACAGAAATATACTAACTTAAGCAACCCACTTAGTTTTCTATAACGGTCTGAACTTAGTGTTAAAATGTGTATGCTTTTTACTTAGACATTTCTAATAGCCCTATGTGATCATTACATTTCATTTCTGTTTCAGCTGAAGATATTTAGGTGCAGGAAATTTAAATTACTTGCCCTAAACCAAATAGGAATTGGAGCACAGGCAGGACCAAAGTCACTAAATTTCTACCTCTTTGCTTCATCACTAAGCCATGCTCTTTTTTTCACACCATGGAAAAGAAAGACTAATGCAGTAGAATGTGTAAATAAATCACTCGGGAGAGAATGAGTCAGATGAATAAAAGTGACATTATGGTTACTTCTGGTAATAAACACTAAAAAGTGTCCTTGTTTTCCAATGGCGTATTGGGAGAGTAAAGCTTTCTCCAATCATCACTGAAAATATGGTGGATGCCTAATAGTAATAATAATAGTGAGAAGAAGGAGGGGGAGAAGGAGAAGAAGGGGAAAGAAGAGGAAGATCAATTGATTGAGCCTTTACTATGGGTTAGAAGCGATGCTAAGTACTTCCCATACCAATTTTTAAAGTATTTATTAACACAATAATTCTCAGAGGTAGGAACTCATGGCGATATCATTTTACAGATAAGGAAACAGATGTTCAGAGAGCTTATATACTAGTTAAGGTCAGAGATGGAAATATAATCTCCAGAACCTATGTCCTTGACCACAAGTGACAGTACTTCTTATGTGCTGCAATTAATTGTAGACTTTGGATCAAGTGACTAAATAAATCTAACCACACAAATTAAGACATGTCAGAGTGACAAGGGCATTGCATAAACAAGATGTCCATAAAGTTTGCTCCTTTCCAAATAGGTTCCCTGTTCTTTTGTCCTGAGGTACCCCCATCACATTTCCTTCCCCTCTCTCTCTGCCCTCAACCCTTTGTTCTCTCTTATGCATGAGATGGGTCTAGGAATCCCATTTTTCTTTGTCCTCTTCTTTAATTTTTTCTCACTAATATTATACTTTTATTAGTTATCTATACTTGTATTTACTAAAAAGCCAAAATGTAAGTTTATTTTCCTTAAGCAGTAGTAGCGATGGTTTGCCTACTGAATGTTTCTTCTTGGGGGTGTTGATTAAAGAATCAGCATTAAACAATTAGCTCATCATTTCTTATATACTTAAGTGCCATCTTTCATATAATCCTTACCACCAAGTAGATGATATCCACATAGAGAAACCCAAGGTGGAGAAAGACCTCAGAGTGTAAGCCCCCGCTAGCCACCATCCCATAACCAAGCCTCATTAACCCTATCTTTGAAGTAACCATAAAATTCTTTTTCTCCTTTCTATATTTCCACCATTACTGCATTTATTTAATTCTCCAAGAGTCTCTCATCTTTTTGCCTTCTTTAACTCAGCATAATTATTTTAAGACTTACCTATGTTGTTACATGTATAAATAGTTGACTCTTTTCATTGCTGAGTGGTATTCCACTCAGCAATAAAGAACAGTTGATTCTTTTTATTGGATATAGCCAATAAATAAATACAATTTATCCTTTCATTGGATATTTGATTAACTTCAGGCTATTACAAATAAAATTGCCATGAGCAATCTATGTACAATTTTTTGTATGGACATATGCTTTCATTTCTCCTGGGTAAATATTTAAGTGTACTATGGCTGGATTATAAGGTAGGTATAGAGTAGGTATATGTTTAACTTTTTAAGAAACTGCTAAACTGTCTTCAAAAGTGATTGTTCCATTTTACAACCCCGACAGCAATGGATGATAGTACCAGTCTCGCCACATCTTCAGCCAATACTTAGTATGGTCAGTCTTTTTCATGTTAGACATTCTGGTAGATGTACAGAGGTATCACACTGGCACTGTGATTTTAATTTGCATTTCCCTAATGACTAATGATATTGAGCATCTTTTCATGTGCTTCTAACAGATCATTATCTTATACTCTATTCACATTAATTATGCATGTGTCTGTAAATCCTTCTAGACTATGTACTCCTTAGAAGCACAAAATGCATAATTCTATCAAATTCTGCTTTTTTCACATCTAAATTTAGTGCACCTTCTGCTACACCATTCAGCCATGCCAAGGCCAATTAACAGTGTAGCATTTATCAGAGCAAGTGTCTTCCCACTGGAAAGGGTGGGTTTCAGTCACACAAAGCGGGACTTGCAACTGGAGAGAAAATGGGCAGTGCTGTTCATAAGAAAAACTAAGGGATTAAAAAACAGTGACTGGGTTTCAGGACTCCTGGGAAGAAAAAGGAACAGATATCCCTACAACTTGGAACTGTTCACCTATAGCATGCTTTGGGTCAAAATGGACTAGCCTTGCTCGGGAAGAAGCAGTGCCTAAGGCAGCAAGAAAGGCTTCTCTTTCTCAGTAGTCAACGTCTAATGGGATAAACCATCTCCAGTGAGCAGTGTTTATAAGGAAAACTCACAGGCAAGTTTTAATTCTTTAAGATTTCATCCCAATTTTTCAGATAAAGTCTCATAATAGCAATATAAACCTACCCTATAAATCAAACTCACTTTCAGAAATGTTAACATTTGAGAGGTATTTTCTCTCTTCTCATGACGTTCCCTGTTTGATGTGGAAAAAAAATGTAATCCTGTGATAATGTCACCCATAATGAAACCTACACGATGTAATTCAATACCCTCCATAAGCCCCAAACAATCACGCAGGATGACATTTAGAGGGTATCTCGAGAGAGAACTGCAGCCATGTAACCAATCAATTTTGGAAAACCAAAGGAGCACTTTCTGGTAGCAACCTTACATATTAAACTGAATCATACTTTTTAATTCTCATGTCAAAACTTCAGTGCTATTTAAGTCGGACAGTTTTAGTGGTTTTTGGGGAGTCTCAGAAGCTCACCATAACCATTTGTACCACAGAGGTCTGGTGATTATGAAATCTGTCTGAAGTATGTCTGTTAGTGACAGTTTTCAGTCTGAATCCAGCAGAATTGCTGGGTGCTTCCGTTGAAATGATGTAGATCTCTCAAAAAGGAATAGTCTCTTTAATTATCTTTCCCAGCTGTGCATATTGCCTGCAGACAAGGGTTATTGTGTCTCTTCCAAAGTGTCCTCTGCAAGTTCCTGGGGCAGGGCTGCAGGGAGTGTGCAAAACTGTCAATTAACCTTCTCAGTGAACGGGAGAGCTACTGAAGGAAGTTACTGGATGGAGTGTCTCTTCCAATATACTGATCTCAATATTATTTTAACCATACAGGAGCTGCATGCTCTTTTGGTGTAGAATAAATGTCCTTTAATACTCTCAATTCATATACAGTGAAGAAAAATAATGTAATAAATCCCAAACAAAATTATACTGGGCCAACTATCTATAGACACCGAGTTTCAACCCTTTGGCTTATTTTCCTTTGAAACAGGAAGAATAATCTATTATGCAACTTCAGCTGAATCTATCATAACTTAGAGGCATGCAACAATGCCTTTCTTGAACACTTGAAAGTGTGGCCAGTATGAAGGTGGGAGCTAGCAGCATCTAGGGGATGTGAATAGAGGCATCAGTGACAGAACTTCTTACAGGTGACACAGTGAGACATGATTTACCCCCCATCACTTAGGGACTCTCATTTAGTGCCAGTGGCAAGGGGTCTTCAGGGCTGTGGAATCCACACCAGTGGGGTAGAATGCATACCTCAAAAGTAGTAACAGTAGTTTATTGAGACCAAGTGAAATCAGCTGCAAGGAAATCTCACTTTATAAAATAAAATTTTAAGAGAAAGCGAACATGAGCCTTTATTCTCTAGTCTGCACTTACAGGTCTAGTAATAGAGTATCCAGAGATAGGATATACTGGAAACAGACAGAAATGCTTCAAGTCCTGTTCGCCACCTGTTATGTGGGCAGGGATCTGATGAAGTTGAGGAAGGCCTCTTTCAGAGAAAAAGAGTCTCTCCATACAGACAAGCAGCTTGTTATTTCCAGTCTCATCACCAAGTAAAGATATTTCTGCCTTCTTTCTTCGTTATAAGGTAACTGTTTTGCCTCCAAGATTTTCCACTGCGTTTTGACTGTGAAAGGAGCTCGTGGCATGTCTTCCCCCCTCCCTTGGGCCTCATGAGATCCTAAGCCCTCTTCCCCACTCTGCTAGGGACTGCCATACTAATTGCTTAATTTGCCTTGGCACACAGGAGATACTTAAAGCCTTACCCACTCTTACGGGGTGTGGCAAGACACGGCAAAGTGTGCCGAGAGCCTAAGGCAAAATGATTAATATAATATGAATGCCCCTTAAGTTCTGCAGTGCTGTTGAATAAAAGATAAACCAGAGTGGGTCTTCAGTAGAGGCATGAGAAAAAAAGCGAGGGCTACAGTAATTGTATTTCTTATTTCCATGGAATACAATCTATATGTTATAGATGTAAAACAAAGTAGAATCTCTGTGAAGAAAAAAGCAACTTTTTCCTGGGGAGCAGTTGTCTCAAAACTAGAAGCCAGGTGGTTGGTTCCCTTAGTAAATCCACTGGAAAAATATTAGTTTCCTGACCTTCAAAAAATTAATCATGTTCTCAGTCATATGATGACCCCAATGTTCTCCAAAATGTCAGTTATGTTGCCCATTGCATTCTTTCTGTTTTGCCTTAACTCAGTGAAAGAAGATTTAAATAATTCATCTATTTTCCCCTTGATGCCAAAATAAAATAAGGGTTTTTAAAAAAAAAAAAAGAAAGAAAGAACATATGGAACATGAGATTGTAGCATAAATCAGCTACAAACTGAATAAAACTTGGGATTTCTGAGAGAAAGCCTATAGAACAGATAATGTCAGAACAACCTAGATCCCAGCTCAAATGCTAAGCAGTCTTCACATCCTCCATTTTGTTGTTGCTGTTTTTTTTCTTTTTATCCACAAGATAGTAACTTAATGCCATACTACGAACCATGTACCTCATGGTGTAGTTGACTATAACCTCCCTCCTCCAAATAAAAATATGGAATCTCCTTTATATGCAGCCTTATTATAGAGAGACCCATTAGAACTGTGATTCTCATTCTCTAATGCTTTAAGATGTCTCCGTAACATATAAGCATTGAAAAATTCTTTTCTAAGAAATGAATTTAATCCATTTAAATAAATAATGTAATATACCACTCTTACCAAATATGTACCACTGTTATAGAATAAAACGGTATGAGACTATCACTTGTTTAGACATACTGAATCACAGTGCAAGAACATGGGCCTCCTACCAAGCCTGCCCCACATCACATCCCTGTGTATTCTGGCTTTCCTCCGCTATAATAAAAGGAAGTGTTCCCAGGCCCCCTCTGGCAAACATCACCTATCCAAAGCCCTTATGCAAACACCGTACTCAATATCCACCTTGCCAATACCAAGCGGACACTTTCCAGAGGCTACAACAGCCTCACCCTCAGGCCTGATTATTAGGTATTTCCAAGTCACTTCCCAAGATGTAACTCTTTGGAAGGTACACACCCTCCCTTCTCCCCCAACAGAATGAGGAGGACAGAAGTAATTAAAAGACAATGAACCAAAAAGACACGTAGACCTGGCTTGAAATTATTCCGTGGCCCACGGTCAGTTACTTAAGGTCTCTGAAAGCTCTTCCCATCTGTAAAATAATCACTTTGGGTTATTGTAAAACTTAAGGAGTTAGCAGATGTCTCAGTTCCAGAGTGGCTACTCAATGAACATTTGTACTCTTCCCTACTTCATCCCAACAGGCTGGAACTTCTGTCCAGTAGAAGGGAAGACCACTTTTGCAACGTACCAAGAGAAATGTTTGGTTTTAAAATATTGGAGATTTAGAACTTCAAACTTAAATAGAGCACTTTGTGTTTGCCCTAAATCATGACGTCATGTTGTGTTTTCTGTTTATTTTTTCTTTTTATTTATATGTAAAAAATAACCTAATAAAAAGGATAAAAGACTTCCTGGACATCAAACAGTTCTTACAAAACAACATTTTCATGACTTAAAAGTGGAGGGAACATGAGCATGTGGGTTATATTTCTCCTAAAATACATATGTGAAAAAATGAAAAAAGAAAGCACGTTTGGGCTTTTATTATACTCAAAGCATTTCAAGATGTTTAGCAAATCCAGAATGCAGCTGTCTTCATGCACCCCTCCCCGACCAGCCCCAATATAAGTGGCCCATGGCTTTCTATTGAACTCAGCAGACCTCCACTGAGGTCCTTTGTTGCTCCTTATTTGCCTTGGGGTAGAGAGAATGAATCTTACACTTGAGGTGACTACATGCATTGGGAAATACAGTGGTATTCTCAAGGCAATGCTAAGCAATAAAAACCAGTGGTAAGTGAAGAACTGAATGTGACAAAGTTGACGTTTTTTAAAATCTGTCACGTTTAGCATAGTTGACAGCCAAATTAATTTGAGTAAAGATCGAAGAATTCAGCCCAGAGGTTTTTAAATAAACAAAGGTACTGCCTTTAAAATTACTGGAGCGTCCTTCAAACACCCCTTACTTAGAACACCATATGTTGAAAGAATTACAGATGATGAAAGTCATGATATCTATATAGATCCACGAACTTTCCAATCTTGACTCTGCAAACTGACAAGAGTGTCATGTTTTAGCTGACACTGTATGATGAAGACGCTATGACATCATTACTAATCCCTTCAGAACAGTGCAGCAGAGCTTAACACATTTTACTCTGTGACTTATTTTTATGTGTACAGATTCAAAGGTAGAGTTTCTAAGGCACATCCAAAAGAAAAACCAACACCGCTGTCTGCGGTTATTCTCCTTCTTCCCCAGTTTTATCTGAATGAAAGACAAACAACAGAGAGCTTGCTTGGGAGGATCTGAGATATTTCCCAGACATCTCTCTTACAATGCATACATGAGAGATAAACTAAATGCAGAAAATTGTCCTTCCTCTGAAAAGATCTTAGGTATAATGAGTAGATTACTCACTGAGAAAGGATATCCAAAGACAACACTGGCTTCAAGTTTGCTCAATTGTTGCTTGGTGTTTTGTTTTTTTTTTTTGCGGTACACAGGCCTCTCACTGTTGTGGCCTCTCCCGTTGCGGAGCACAGGCTCTGGACGCGCAGGCTCAGCGGCCATAGCTCACGGGCCCAGCTGCTCCGCGGCATGTGGGATCTTCCTGGACCGGGGCACGAACCCGTGTCCCCTGCATCGGCAGGCGGATTCCCAACCACTGCGCCACCAGGGAAGCCCCTGTTGCTTGGTTTTAAACACCCTCCCAGAACTATATTCAAGGAACCACACTCCTTATAATGCTTCTTTGAAAAATTGTTAGACTTTCCCACAAAAATGTATTCAGAGTCTACTTCAAAAATTTTCTAGAAGATTTTCCTCGCTTCAGACATCAGCCCACATTTATTGTTTAGTCATCGTACATGTCTCTGGATATGCATCTGTGTGTGTGAACTATTGCGGTTACATTTTACTCAACAACCAGTATTTGACTATGTTTACACATCAATGTATAGGAAAAAAAAAAAAAAAAAAGAAGAAAGTGTATGGAAATAAATTACCTCTGATCTAGAGAGGTAATTGTAGAACTTCTCTGATTAGAAAGAAAAAATGGAGCACCTCAAGACTTTAAGTTTAGAATTACATATTGTAGCATATGTAAAATAATTTTAATACAAAGAAGGAAGTATTCTTGACTTAAAAGCTGAACTTCATAAAATATTTCCCTTAACCTTTATTTAGTGATTTAGTTTACCACACTCCTTTAAATGGCTAGATACGTATTTTCTTATTTTTCAAAGGTTCGGTATGTCTTAATTCTGATCACAGCATGTGTGAACTTGTGAAATGCTGACTATATCCCTTTAAAAAATTAGGTTCTCAATTTTTGTAGTAGGTGGATGTGAGAAAATGTCACTGCATCTTTGGTAAAGGAGTGGATAAAAGGTATTGAGCTGCATCCCGCATGTAAGCAATCATTTATTTGGCAAATTTCTCTCGAAATGTAGTAACAGGAAAAGGTTTTCCTCTCCTAAAGAATTAATGCGCTCCTTTTCGTTGGAAAATAAGAACACCAGAGTTTCTTACAGACTGCACAAAGCCCTCCCATCAAGAAGCACAGACATTAATACAATGTTCAAAAGCAGTAATAGTTTTCCCTGTTTCCTGGGAAAATTATTGCCTGAGTCCTGCTTTTTCTGATCTTTTTTTTTTTTTTGCGGTACGCAGGCCTCTCACTGTTGTGGCCTCTCCCGTTGCGGAGCACAGGCTCCAGACGCACAGGCTCAGCGGCCATGGCCCACGGGCCCAGACGCTCCGCGGCATGTGGGATCTTCCCGGACCGGGGCACGAACCCGTGTTCCCTGCATCGGCAGGCGGACTCTCAACCACTGTGCCAGCAGGGAAGCCCTGATCTCACTTTTGCCTGTAGTGTTGAATTACTAGGCACCTTGTATCAGACTTTGCAAAGTAGATAGAGGAATAAATCATTAAAATATGTATACTTGTTTTCACACACACATAATTATCCTTTTTTTCCCCTCCTTTTAGCAATAAGTAAGGTATGTGATGACAGATAAAGTCAGGAGAAAAGAACTAATCTCACAACTATATCTGACTCTAGAAAGAAAAATAGGTCAGGACTTTCAGGTATGAAGATCATACTTGGGGATCAAAAAAAATGTCCCTCAGAGAAAACAAAGCAGATGGCAACTCTACCTTGTTACCAAGCCCATCTGTATTACACTCGGGGCCTTGGTTCATGAAGAGATGGTTGTCATGACAATAAGCATTTGAGAAGAGTTCTGGAGAAGCTGATGGATTTGAGAGTGTCTCCTAGCTTCCCAATTTTCCAAACACACACAAAAATCCCATCCCCCCACCCCATCCTCCAAATAAACAATTCTATTACTTCTTGTGTTGGCTACAATTATCCTATATTGATGTTACAAAATTTTGCACTCTCATGTCAAAATCCTCCTTGGAGGTACAGAACAGCTCTTTACGCTGATACAGCACAGCTTGAAAGTAAACTGGTCTTTTATTTTTATTCAGCAAAGCAACTGTATTAACTACAGCTTAATTTTTTTCTTTCCAAGCTCAGAAAGAAATCAATTTCAGCTTAAATGAGAAAGGGGAAAAAAGTAAAAGAAATTATTTTCCAGTTTCTGAGAGTAGATGGCAAACTAAAGAAGGAAAAATATTAATAAACTATAAAGTGCTTAAGACTGTCCTTTGACATGCTTGTCAAATGGACAGGAAGGCCAGCACCGCGGAGCGATTCTGAGATCTCTGATAAGGAGCACGGGCTGGCTGCGTTTAAAAGTCAACAAGCACTTGTACCCTGGAACATACATTTTTTCCTGTGTACCTCATAGCAGACCTACAGAAGCATTTCAAATACTATTGTCATCAGTCTGAGTTTTCTGGGTACCTGCATGCTCCCCGTAAACACTACAAATGTCATCAACACAAAGATTGAAGGAGAAGCGGACAATCTCCTTTTAGAGCAAGTTCCCCAAACAACTGAAAAATGATGATTTCTTCCTACCCCCACCCAGCTAAAGTCCCTTAATGAAACCAAAATTGATGACTATCTTATAATTTTAGAGAGTGTTTCCACACACACACACACACACACACACACACACACACACACACACACACACTTGATTTAAAAGCTAGAGGAACACCTGTTGTTGCCAATTACCCAAGGACATCTCGTTCTAGAATGAATTAGGAGCAAAAAAAAGAGGCTTATTCTCCCTTTCCTATAGTTAAATTCAGAAGGTTAAAATGGGAGTTTTGCAAGCCAAAATCATCAAGAAGTAACAGAAATGCTGAGTAAAAAGTCACATAACAACACCTCTCCTGAGAAACCAGAGGACAAGATACAGGGCCCCACACCAAGAAGAGGCAGGGCCACAAGTCTGGGGCGGTGGAGGCCTGCGGGTCTCACAAGCACATGGGGATTTATTTTGAAAAGTTTGCTTCCTCTGTTCCAGGCGTCCCATAGTGCCCCACTTCCCACATTCTTTCCATTATCCTACACAAATTTCAGCCCCAGAGAGGACAAGCAACAAAAGGATGGAGAAAGAAATATTTCAGCCTCTTCCACCCCAGATCTGAAGTCAATGAACACTGACCTTATATACACCATTGCTGAGAGGCCATAAGGAGATGAGAAAGCCAGAGACTATATTTCTTTCATCCATGGTGGATCCTTTTATAAGCATAGCAGTTCCTGCCAGGCCATTAAATAGCCACTCTAAAAATAAAGTGGGTAGCTAAGCAAACCTCAAAGAGAGATTCTCTAAGTACCAATTACCTTCAAAGCAAGAACTATTCCATTTGTTCGCTAACTCAACACGGCCCGTGGCTTGGTATTGGGTCCCATCAGTAATGCTGACTACCTAAGGTTTACAACAGGAGTTACAATGATATTTCCTCATAAAAGTAGAGAGTAGCTGTATTAGTTTCGTAGGGCTGCCATAACAAAGTACCACAAAGTGGGTGGCTTAGAAAAACAGGAAACAACAGTTCTGGAAGCTAGAAGTCTGAACTCAAAGTTTCAGCAGGGCCACGCTCTCTCTGAAGACTCTAGGATAGAGTCTGTTCCATGCCTTTCTCTTAGCTTCTGGGGTCGCTGGCAATCCTTAGCATTCCTTGGCTTGTAGATAGATGCATCATTCCAATCTCTCCTCCATAATCACATGGTTTTCTCTGTGTGTCTCTGTGTCTCTTCTCTTTTTGTAAGGACAGCAGTCATATGAGATTAGGGTCCACACTAATCAAGTACGACCTCATCATCTTCTTCTTTTTTCCTTATTTTTTTTTGGCTGCGTCGGGTCTTAGTTGCAGCACACGGGATCTTTGTTGAGGTATGCGGGATCTTTTCATTACCCCACGTGTTCTGCTCAGGCTTCTCTCTAGTTGTGGCGTGCAGGTTTTCTCTCTAGTTGTGGTGCGCAGGCTCCAGGGTGTGTGGGCTCTGTAGTTTGCTGCACGCAGGCTCTAGTTGAGGCACACGAGCTCAGTAGTTGTGGCACGTGGGCTTAGTTGCCCCACGGCATGTGGGATCTTAGTTCCCCGACCAGGGATCGAACTCGCATCCCGTGCACTGGAAGCCAGGTTCTTTACCACTGGACCACCAGGGAAGTCCCAAGTACAACCTCATCCTAACTTGATTATATCTGCAAAGACTGGTTCCAAATAAGGTCATACTCACAGGTGCTGGGGGTTAGGACTTCAACATATCTTTTGGGGGTGTGCAATTCAATCCATAACAGTAAGAAACTGTAAACATTTTACCGCTGACATGTCATGTTCAATATTCACCAAATATTTCTTGAGTATCTCCAATATATATATAAACCTGGCATGAGGCTGGGTACTATCGGTAAAGAGATGGGACAATGTTCTCATTCTCAAATAGCTCCTAGTCTATAGGGGAAGCAGAGAAAATGGACATATGATAATAATGACAGGTGTTAAGTGCCAAAATATAGAAAAATATCTGTGGAGCAGACACCTTAATCTCTGAGGCTGGAGCAAAGGTTATTCCTTGGGCTACTGCATACGCCTTCCCTTCTTCCCAGAACACTCTTCCAAGGACTTCAGCGCTCACAGCATCAAGATCAAGTTCTCATTCCTAGGGTAGCTCTTAACTGTGTGAATGCCTATGTGCTCATTAGCATCACTCACCAGAAAGGAAACAGACTGAGCACAGGGACTATGTCTTGATGACATTATGCCTACAGTACTTAATGCAGTGCCTGGCTGAGAAAAGACCCTTAATAAACACTTCTCTTAATGAATGAGATGATGAATGTAAGTGAATTATCTTCTTGTAGTAGGTGCAGCAATTTGAAGGACTTCTTATAAGAAGGTATCCAGTTTCTCTGGGAAGAAGGAGGAGAGCTCCTTTCTTGGGAAGGAGAAGGAGGTGATAGGTAGGGAGTTAAGAGTAGCAAAGGAGGGGACTGAAATTGTCACTGTGGGAATAGAAAGAAAGCGAGAGTGAGAGGAAGAGAGACAGAGAGAAAGGGAGAGAGAACACGCTAAAGAGGCAACAAGAATATTTGGAAAACTTAGCTGTTAGACCCTCCAATCTCTAAAAATTATTCTAAATGTGGTCATAGATTAAAATAGGAATATATCTTTCCCTTTAACTGGGATATTGTCCTTTTGAGTATAGTGTTGCTTAAGTCTTAAAAATTCAGTAAAATCTATGCATAAACCCAACTTTTTAAGGAGCAAGATGTGAAATTTAAATACCCAACCTTCCCATTAAAAAAAAAATCAACAATACTCACAAATACAGTATTCTTTGGAGTACTTAAAAGCATAAATTAGTTACAGAAAAATTAATTTCTTCACTATTTTGAACACCTACCATGTGTCAGGAACAATACTGATGTTACGGACAAAAAATTTTAATATGTCTTGGTCTCTGACATCAAAGCTAAGGGAAAAGAGAGTCCAATTTAAAAAAAGATTGTAATCACTACTATATGTAAAATAGATAAACAAGGACCTACTGGGAACTATATTCAATATCTTATAACAACCTATAATGGAAAAGAATCTGAAAAAGTATATAAATATATATATTTATATATGCATGTTTATATATAACTGGATCATTTGCTGTACACTTTGCTGTACACCTGAAACTAACACAACATTGTAAATTAACTATACCTCAATTAAAAGTGTTTAAAAAAAAAAAAATAAAATAAAAAAGATTGCAGTGTACTATCTAAGACCACGTTGGAGGTCTGTGCAGGGCTCACTGGAGGCACACAGGACCGGCAGCTATAGTCCAAAGTGGCAAGACTCATATTTCTGATTTGAGTCTGGATGGCATACCTGATGGAAAGGGAGGCAAAGCTACAGAGGGACCAGAGAGGATGGCACGTTCCTGAAACTGTCCCTAGACCAGACAGAAAGCAGGGCAGGCGTGGTCAGAAATGGGGCCAGAGAAGGAAGCTGGGGCCAGGTGGCTTCACCCAGAGGCAAAGAGGAGTCACTGAAGGATTTTAAAGCGAGGAGTATTAACTAGTTAAGTTCATTCTCCACTAGGAGAATGAACCAAAGGAGAGCCACTGATGAGATATTAAGGAAGGTGAATGAAAGGAATTTACCAACTGATGAGATGAAAAAAGGGGGAGAAAAAGCCAAGGATCTCCCGAGTGTCTGGGTGGTAGAGCTGTGGCCACTGTGATGGGCAGACAGAAGCAAGAGGGGGTTCACAGGGGAAGGCAGTGAGTGCCGGGTGGAACATGTTTAGTCTAAGCTTCATGTGACACCACTGCGTAGTAACGTCTGGTGGTTTTGCTGAAACAAGGGTCTGAGGCTGAGAAGCCTGGAAGGCAGGTCGAAATCAAAGATTTGGGTTTTATCAGGAACTAGGTGAGAACTGAATTCATGGGATTGCAGTATCAATTTGAAGGAATGTGCAGAGAAAAAAAGAGACCAAGATGCCATGAAAAATGCCAACGCATCAAAATGATAACATTTTTCCCATACTGGAAACAATGACTTGATAACTTTAAAAAAAAAAAAAGAAAAAAATAGAGCATGGGGCTGGCATATGCTTTCCTTTCTTTGTACTCATTATGTCCAAAGTTGTTAAACAGATGTCCAGAAAGGGAAAAATACACATCTGTTATTTACTGATTCTAAAAAAAAAGAAAAAAGAAAAAACCAACTCTGGCCATGTTTGTGACTTTTTATCAAAATACTTTCAATAATAAGAATTCAAAAACGGCATCAAATACATTGCTTCTTGACCATTGCTGGCTGGGATGCAACACTTCCATCCACTTTCTCACATTAGGAGATGAACATGAAAAGATCACATGTGTTCTTTTTCTTTAACCCCAAAGGGATCCTGAGGGCAGACAGGGTCCCAGCCTCAAGGAGCCAGCTGCAGCTGTGTTCTCCCTCCCCCAGGACCTTGGGAAGGTCCACTTAGGCAGCAAATGCAGCCCTGGCTTTTGCAATGATGTCACCTCGTGCCTCCCAGGAGACCTTGCGCCAGATTTCTCTTTGGGGAGAGGCTGGATGGCCTGACTGCACTGAGGGTGCCAGCCTTGGAGCTGTCCACTGTTCATCCCAGAGGGGAGCAGGCAGAGATGATGGGATAATTTTTTCTTACAAACCTGCCAGGCAAGGTATCAACCTGTAATGAAACTTGAGGAAAATGAAACTCGAAACTGCTTTGTCCATTTTGAATTCTTGGAACTAAAAATATTTTGAACATAATTATTTTTTCTTCTTATGGAGAAGTTGTCTTTATTTTTACAAGTTAAAATTAAAGAGAATATCCATGCCCACTAATGTTGGATTAGTCAGATTTCCAACCTATATTCCACTGTCATAAACCCAAAGGAAAGGATTTCTTTTCTTTCTTTTTTTTTTTCTTTTCCCTTCCGACCACCTATGAAGCAGATAGGAAATCCTCCAGGGCACAATGGGCTAAAACTCCTAATCACACTTTCAATTGCTGTCAGTGTCAAGGTCAGCTTCTCAAATCAGCTTCCAATCTGGAAAGAGGAGCTAAGCCAGAACTGGAGATGGCATGAAGTGGCTCTTTTGATTCCAAGAAATTGTGTTTATCATCATAAACCTGGCTTACATTTCCTAATGAAAATATAATCCGTCTTCAAGACTGCAAGGTCTCTTGTTCTACGTATTTCAGACCACAAATGAGAAAATCATGGGATCACTAAAACAACAAAACCATTCCTCCACACCTTTCCCTCACCACCACACACAAACCAATGGTACATGCACCAAATTAGAGGCAAGATTTATGACTATTTAGCAAGGCAGAAGAGTAGATGTCTTTTCTTGAATACAAAGACATACAGATGCCATCTCTGAAAACGACATAAATTTTTATTCTGTCTCATGATGACAAGACTAGTGATGGTTCTAGAAGAGAATGAACTTATTTTAGGAAATCGCTGTTTGGGCTCTGGTTTGCTCAGGCAATGCTAGAACAAAGAAAAGCATGAGCAGAATTACTACTTTGGGGACTTCCCTGAAGGCACAGAGATTAAGAATCTGCCTGCCAAGGCAGGGGACATGGATTCGAGCCCTGGTCCGGGAAGATCCCACATGCCGCGGAGCAACTAAGCCCGTGCGCCACAACTACTGAGCCCGTGAGCCACAACTACTGAGCCTGCTCACCTAGAGCCCGTGCTCTGCAATAAGTCACCACAATGAGAAGCCTGCGCACCACAATGGAGAGTAGCCCCCACTCGCCACAACTAGAGAAAGCCCGTGTGCAGCAACAAAGACCCAACACAGCCAAAAATAAATAATAAATTTTTAAAAAAAAGAATTACTACTTTGCAGGAAGATCTAATTATGTTTCATATTTATACAAAGAGAATATCTGTTGGCTACCTTCTTAGAGTTCTGTGTTTCTCAATAGGATTTTTAACTTTTCCAATGTAGAATGAGATATTATGAAGATGCAATGTGTGATGGGAGGGACAGTGGGCTTTGCTGAGTTCAGCTTTGCCACTTCCTAGTGATGTGACCTCGGGTGAATTATTTCATCCCTGATGCCTAGCACAATGTCTGCTCGTAATGTATACTCTATGAGTATTTTTTAAATAAATGAATTGCTCTGGGCTTCAGTTATTTCACCTACAAAATGGGAATGATAACAATATCTCTACAGTATATTGCGGTGAAAAATAAAAAGTATCACGTTGCCTGGAAAACACTGGTAGTTGACAAATAAGTGATAGCTATCATTGCTTTAGTTCCTTTTTAATGATCAAAAGTGCCAAGAATATTATGACCAATTTTCTTCTGACACCCTGACCATGAGTTTCATCATCTATAATTTGTAGGTTGAAATACATTTATGACAGGGTTCTTAAACATTTTGCTCAATTTGGAAGTCTGATGAAGTCTATGGACCCTTCTCAGAATGGAATTCTAGATGCACAAAAGCAGATATTTTAAAAATCACAAAATAAAACCAATTATACTGAAATTCAATTATATTTTTTAAGAACTCTGTGTGTCCATGGACCCCAGGTTAAGAACCCCTTGTCGGGGAAGGCTAGAAGTCAATGACTTCCCAGATAATCAGAGGCTGCTGGTAATTTCATGCACATCGCATTACAACAGGGAAGTCCTCTTCCAGCCCCTACTTTTCTTGGAATGCTCTCAAGACATTATTGAAGAGCAATGAGAATATTATTAACTATTGGAATGCTTTGTGCATATGAGACAAAGAGATCTGAAAAAAAAAAAAAAGGTTGTCATACAGATCTAGTAAAAAAAACCAACTGCTCCTTAAGAGCATGTACAGGAGTTGGCCTTAATGACTCACATTCGATGACTCACCTCATAAGCTATTAAGGGAAATTGTTCCTACCCTTATTTAACTAAAGAATGTCTGTGAAAATTCATCAGGATTTAAAGAGTACAGGTAAATGGCAGTTCTTATAATAAAGATAATTGACTGAATTATAAAATGGCTGAGATATCAAAAAACACATTTGATTTACTTTTAAGAGACAGCAAAATCTACTAATAAGAATTTACACATGAAATAGACAGGCAAAACCTCAAAAATACATGCTTCTCAACTTTCACGTGTCAGATGTATGAGGTTTTTATTTATTTTTATTTTTTTGAGGTACATGGGCCTCTCACTGTTGTGGCCTCTCCCGTTATGGAGCACAGGCTCCGGACAAGCAGGATCAGTGGCCATGGCTCACGGGCCCAGCCGCTGCGCGGCATGTGGGATCTTCCCGGACTGGGGCACAAACCTGTGTCCCCTGCATCGGCAGGCGGACTCCCAACCACTGCGCCACCAGGGAAGCCCTGTGTGAGGTTTTTAAATGGCCAGCTGAGAACTGGCCAGGAGGACAAAGTCATTAGCTTTGACATGACCATGATGAGGAGTGGCCAGAACGGATGAGGGCAGAAATGGCCACCCAGCCCACTTTGAAGAACTTCTACGTATTCTGTCCAAGGCATCTTAGACACCAATAAATGTCAAATTTTAGGACTAGAAATTGATAGCCAGGGCAAATAGTCTGAAACCCATGCAGATGTGTGAAAAGACGTTGCTTTAGATAGAATAAGAATGTGAAGAATACCTAAACTTCAGAATGTAAGCTGGCAGGAAGGATAGTCATAAATACGTGAAGGATCCTCAGTCTTACAAGAATTGATTATACTTGGTTAAGTAGATCAACGATATCATCTTGATCTGGAGTTTACAAGACTGTGCATGATTAATGACATGTTTTCAGAAAAATGTAATTGATTGACCGAAAAAGGTTTCTGAACCTTTCTCTCATCCTTTCCTCAGCCTAGAAGATATCACCCCCTCCAATGCATGGACTTAGTAGAGAGGAAGACACAGGCTCACTCATCTTTGCTTTCCCCAAAGAACCCAGAACAGTGCTTTTCATGAAACTTAATATTCAAAAAGATTCTGACTGAATGTTTGCAAGGGTCTAGAAATTAATATAAAAAAATTAATGCTGATTTTATTGGCAACTATAATATCCTAATGGTGGAGTCTCCTAAGCTAGGCCTCATTATCTTTGTGGCTATGTGTAAATGGCATGTTTACATATACATTTTACCTAGCCATTTACTATACCCCTAATTGGAATGAATTCAAGAGAAATAACAAAGAGAAAGATAAGAGATAATGAATAGTCTTAACACAGAAAATACAAAAGCAATAAATCTAAAAGCAAATAATCTTCCAAATAACAAGTTCTAGCAAATACCAAGGAGGGCTGGGATCCCCTCATCACTTCTGGAAGACTTCAGGAACACCTCCAAATGCTCTTTCCCTCCCCTTGGCTTTCAGTGGCCTGTTTTCTAATCTTTTCAGGATGGTGGCACTCTAAAGCTTTTTCATTCCCTTTTCTTTTATTTCTATGTTTTTCTCTTCTGCTACTCCATTCAGTGGAATTTTAGCAAAGTGAACTTGATTTAAATTTTGAACTCCAACAAAAATCTCAAATCACTTTTGCCCTGCTAAAAGCACAATGTCAAGAAAGAGGCAGAAAGTGGAACGATGGTTTGTTGAAAAATAACTTAGATTCCTGGTTCTATCAGCTTCCGGCAATCACAGCCATTCTGCACATTACTTCTCAGGAGGTATTTTTCTCCCGATGTATCAGTATTAGCAGTTGTAATGGGTTATACTTGTCCATTTGAAGTTCTTACAGCTATAATGTTAACCCTCTGGGATACTTTTTGTCTTCTGTCTCATTTTGCAACACTGAGACTGAGACTGAAAAAAAAAACACACTTTTTTTGGATCAGAGCATAAAAGGATTCCAAATCTCCTAAGGTTGCTACAAAAAAAAAAAAAAAAAGATCATGTAATTTGAGCACAACAATTTGGGTTTGCAGTTATCTAATGTCTCAGTTTCTATTTCTTGAATGGGCTACCACAGATCCTTTCATTTACTAGCTGATTGGTAAATTACATGTTAATTGAATGGACAAAAAAATAAATAAGTATATTATGAGAAAATTCCGAAGCCAAATATATATCAATACTGATTTCCCCCAAAGACTGACCAGATCTAGTCCTATCAACCACGGTTGGGCAAAACAATAAACCCCAGTGAGATGCTCTTCACATCGTCTTTTAGTTTTATTTTGCCATTTTGTTCTTCTTTTGGCCAGGACTAGGAAGGGCATTTATATAGGGAGGGAGAGTACCTGCTTATGAAAGAGTCTCATTTGTCCCATTTTGTCACCTGGGATCAAGTATTAAAATAATACCCATGGATGGGCTGAAAACCTTGCACTCAAATCTCTTTTGTCTTTAATAGGGAGTGCTATTGTTACTGCTATCTGTTACAATACACTTTATTCCATAAAGAGAAAGAAACAAGAAAGCCTCTTTACTTACTTTGAGATAGTTTCTTGGACTCGCTTTTGATGAAGGGCTTTTGATACTGCCCACTGTCACACATGGAGTAACAAGTGGGAGAGGGTTTGTCACCCACAGGTCCTGGGTCAATGGCATGAGGAGTGTGTTAGGACTTCAGCAGGCCCTTATGCTTTGCTTTGGCTTTACTGGGAGGACTATTTTGCAACTTAATTGAACAAGTTTTTATTGAGTATATATGTGCCTAAGGTTGCTTGTGCTCATCCATCCATCCAACCACCTATCTATCCATCAATCCATCCATCTAAGATTTATTGAGCACTTATGTGCTGGAAAGTAGCTGGGAGACACAAAACAGAGTTGTACGCAATTCTTCCAGGAGCATAAACTCATAATTAAGAATAATGAGAATCCTTCCCTGTAGGAAAGATGGGCAGGCAGCTACTCTTACCTATCTTCTTCCTGAACTAACCTGTCTGACAAAATAGCCCCAAGCACATGCATAAAACACACAAGCACATGCACACACACACAAGCACATGCACACACACTTGTGCATGAAACAAAAATTGAAGGGTGGAGAAAGAGGAAGGGGGAAGGAATAGAACAAATGATCTATATTCTTAATCTTCCACTGCAGGAAGTCAGGACTTTCCGCTTGCCGTGAGAGACAGGCAAATCGTTTAAAATTTGGCCATAGCCACTGGGAGAACTAGTGCATTAACAAAGGATTGAAGAGAAGGCAGGAAGGGACTCTCACATTTTAAAAATTTAATACCCACATGCACTTTAATGTTTTGCCTTTTACATTATGCCTAACAAGCTTTTCAAAACTAGGTTTTCTAAAGATAACTAGTTAGTCCACAAAATGTGCAATATATCTATTTAAATTCACTTTTAATCATAGAAATAGTACTTGCAAATAGTAGCCCACCAGCGCTCAGAAAACTACAACCAAGAGTGGACAGGTACTGAATCAGACTGTTCGCTCAAGCATAGCTAGAGTTTAACAACAGAGGTAAAAATCACTCTGCGTGAAAACTTCTGCATTTGTACATATAGGTGCCATAACTCTAGCTTAGCTTCAAATGCCAGAACTAATTACCCAATTTTTTATTTCTAGTGTTTTTGTTCCCAGATTGAATCCTACTTGGATATTTTAATTCCTCACAGTTGGGTTTGAATATCACTTCAACCCACATTTCTCAGAAAATAAGAGAATTGTATTACTGATGGGAAGTAGCCATATTAAAGATGTCCAATGAGAAAACAGACATATGGATTAGATTCTAGGAAAAGCTTCCTGTAACTAGAAGGATTATGAGATACTAAAAAACATAATCAAGGATGGCAGCAAAAGTCTCTTTTACTGAATATTTTAAGCAGTAGACAATTATCTTGTAGAAAATAGTCTTTCTTGAGAATCTTTCTAGATATACTAGGCTGTTCTTGGCTGTTTTGCTTTGGTCTTGCTTTTTGGTTTGTTTCTTTCTTTTTTTTTTTTTTTGGCCTACTCTTCAGGGAGAGTTGGTGAAAACAAAGCAACAGGCAAAATCTACACAGAGTCAACTGAATAGTTGGAAGTTTACTTGATCCTTTCTAGGGACTCAGAATTGCAAAATAAGCAAGGTACTGATGACTCTATGAGGGTGTTAGTTAGCAGCAGTAATGAGTCATCTGAATCTAAACCATCTGCTGTTTGTCTCAAGGAGAGGTCCAACATCCCAGACAGGTGACAGAAGAGCAACCACTCCCACCACTGCCCCAGGTATTCAAGTAAAAGAGCCAAAGACAGGAATGAAATCTGTCCCACCCAAGAGCTGACAGTTGAAATGCCAATAAGCAAATGACTACTAGACCCGAGATGCCACAGGAAACCTTCAGTACGGCCATGCCAACCACAAGCAATAATAAAACAATAACAACAACAAAACAAAAAACAGCATTTTTCATTGGAAATGAATAAGCAAAGTAAATTCGCGTACAGCTTAAAAAAGTATTATTCACAGGGAAATCTTGAAGGGGACAAGCTAAGATTTCTGAGCTACAGAAGCAAAGGCATTTTGGCACACCCAAGATGACACTAATATCCACCTCTCTGGAAAATAGGCCCGTGAATCATAGTTAGACTAAGCTACTTAAGCTCAAGGACCATGTCTATCTAACTGAAGCCCCAATACCTAGCCCCGACATCTCACATAATGTGTGTTCAATTACTCAGTTAAATGATTAAATGAGCCTACTATTGCTACTTCACATGCTTCCAAGAGATCACATCAAAGTGTTTTCCTTCCTCCTATCTCCTTGGTAAGTTTCTATTGGGTTTTCAAGATCCACTTCACGGATTCCTTTCTTAACTCTCTAGAGCTCTCTGCTCACGCCTCTGCTATAGCACTTATCTTACTGAGTTGTTATTCTTGAGCTGCTCTATCCAGTATGATAGCCACTAGCCTCCTACGGCTGTTGAGCACGTAAAATGTTAGTGTGACTAAGGACCAGAATTATAAATTTTATTAATTTTAATTAGCTTAAATTTTTAAACTGATACTCAATTCAGTTTAAAAAAAAAACTTTTAAGTATATTCAGAACTAATTGGGTATGTGAACCTACTTTTTCTCCACCCTAAAGTTTATAAAATCCAAACACAGATTCAAATACTCTCAATGAAAAGTTAACATCCAAATCGAGGTGCTTTACGTGTAAAATACAAACCAGATTTCAAAGACTTACTACAAAACAAAGAATGTAAACTAGCTGATCAATAATATTTTATATTAATTACATGTTTAAAAGCTAATATTTTGGACATATTGAATTAAATAAAGGATATCATTAAAATTAATTTCATCGGGCTTCCCTGGTGGCGCAGTGGTTAAGAATCCACCTGCCAATGCAGGGGACATGGGTTCCAGCCCTGGGCTGGGAAGATTCCACATGCCGCGGAGCAGCTAAGCCCATGCGCCACAACTACTGAGCCTGCGCTCTAGAGCCCGCGAGCCACAACTACTGAGCCCGTGAGCCACAACTACTGAAGCCCACGTACCTAGAGCCCGTGCTCCGCAACAAGAGAAGCCACTGCAATGAGAAGCTTGCGCACCGCAACGAAGAGTAGCCCCCGCTCGCCGCAGCTAGAGAAAGCCCTCGCACAGCAACAAAGACCCAACACAGCCAAAATAAATATAATTAATTAATTTTAAAAAAATTAATTTCATCTGTTTCTTTTTACCTTTTTAATGTGGCTACTAGAAAATTTTAAGTTACATATGTGGCCTAAATTTCATTTCTATTGGATAAGCATCGCTCTAGACATTCTATGAACACATTGCTATTCACTAAGATAAGCAATTTATATGTTAACCCTGTTTTACCAGTAAGGAAACAGAGGCTCCTAAACAAAAGTTATGTAACGTGCCCAGGAGTGCAGTTAAAGTGGGATTAGACCCAGGTCTCCACGGCTTCTGAGTTCCAACCCTCAGCTCCTCTTTGTTCCTGGTGTGTACATGGTAGCCTGCCCATTCGGCTATGAGCTCTTCCAGAGCACAGACCCTGCCTTAATCATATTTATGTCTTCCTCAACTGGTACACAGCAGGCAGCCAGTGAATGCTTGTTGACTGAATGAAACACAAAGTGAATGAATTAAATGGGATTATCTAGGTAAATATATTTGTAACACATTAAAAAATCTACATAATGTTAAGCTCAAGTTTAACAATATAAAGAGGGTGAAGACACATCTGATTTGTCTGGAAACACTGCAGAACTCGTTAGTTTTGATGCTTACATTTACCCAAAGACATACAATCCTTTTGAGGAAAACATGTTCGCTATGAACATGAAGAGTTTAGCCTAATCACAGACGGATAAGCTGCTGGGAAACCAAGTTGGGCAAATGTCTACCAAGGGAGCAAGGGATACTAAAAGATTGCACACATCTGAATTTTTAAGTTCAATATGGTTGAAACTGCTCAAGCTAGAGCAGCAGTAACTTTGTGTGAACAATGAGAACAATCTTATATTCTTAGGTTTATATTTCACAACAGACTTTTTAATAAACGTTCTACACATATTTCTCAAGTTCATTCTGTTGGCCTTGATCTGCCACAAAGGAATGTCTTATGCTTAAATGAAGATTTGTTTTACAAGGTAAAAATTAATGATCTATAAGGAGAATATAGAAATTTTAGTCTTGATGTTTCCCTTAGATTGAAAGTTTCTGTAATACTATTTTCTTTACTGTCTACAGTAAAGAATTTTCTTTACTGTCTACAGTACTCTACAAAAAATTCAATTCAATCCCACAAAAATCATCCAAATGCCTCGTGGGTGCTAGGTGCTGGTTATTAAAAAGTGAGTAAAGCCATGAATAAGAAACTCCTCCAGATCACTGGTTTTATCATTTCTTTCCCTTCTTACCCACTACTGAAAATTTCTCATTACTTTAGGAATGGCAATATAGAAGTAAAAATAAAACAAGTTTGTAAAGAAACAAGGAAAGGTAGAATACCTCTAAACCTTAAAAGGCAGATATTGAGTGAACAAGAAGACTAGAACCACTGTACAACTACAGACAGAAACTGCTCAGAACATCCTGTGCGGGACATGAGAAATGCAGCATAACCCTAGAGTTCATGGTCTGGTCATTCTTTCTAATCATTAGAAAATAAAATTAGTCTCCCACTAAGACACCTGCAGCCATTTTAAAGCTTCAGATGGCTCCAGTATGCAAAGCTCATCTATCTGAATTTCTTTTGGGCAAGATAACCTAGACATGTCGGATGTTACCGACTGTTGGTCTAATTCTGTTCTTAATGGCTACCCCGAAGAGAAAAAATCTCTATAATAGTCAACGATGCAAATTAGTAATCTATGTTTTGTCACCTCTCTAGAAAAACGTTTGAGACTATTTAGACAAAAATAGTTTTTGTCTCCTATTTAAGAAAAAATATATATTCTTTCCTTCATTGCTTCTCCCCCTCCTCAGAGTAAAGAAATTGTCCTTGAGCAAATGCCAGATGCGGAAAATTATTCAAAGCATTATAGTGACACATCAAAGAGAGAAGAGACCAGGAAACTAATTGCAACAATTTCTTTTGAACACTCTAAAAACTTCTTTAACTGGTGTGTAGGAGTGTCAAAGTCCAAGAATGCCAAAGGGGAGGACTTTTAGAAGAATACAAATTGGAATGTAGCTGACCATTTGAATTTATTTTCTTGTCTAGTAAAATTAGCAAGCAACATGTTCCAAGAAACCCATCACTTACTAACCATCTAAAGGGCTGTTATTTTTCCTAAGAATCCTTTCCAAAATGTGACAACCAAAAGTGCATTGTTTGTTTGAATCTTTCAACTTCAGGCAAGCAAATACTGAATAAAATGGCTGTCATTAAAAAAATTATGTGCAATTAACTAGGCAATAACATTATGCAATTTGGGAAATCTGTTCTTCTGATTATTTTTAAGGTTCTTATATGACCCACTGTGTTACACAATAAAATGTTTCTTATTGAAAAACCAACAGTGAACAAAGATTATGGATTATGCCTATTGAGATTACAGCGCTAAAAGCTCATTAAGTTTTAATTCCATGTGCAATTTGGTATTTAGAAAGCAAATGTGTCCAAGATTTATGTTCCATTATCTAGAAATAAACCCAGATTAATCAAGAGAAGCAATATTGCAAATAATACTGAAGAAGAGGAATATTCACCCTAGTTAAAACAGATTATTTTCAAGAACTTTAGAACTATGTAATTAATTTTTAATTGTCAATTGCTCATGAAAGCAGGTTTCACACTCTGCTTTCTTAATCTGAGTCACCATACATTCTTGAAAGTCAATTAAAATATGATTTCTTATGATGCTATTCCTTAGAAATGATAGCTTTACAACACTAAGTAAGGAGCAGGTAACTGAGTTATGATTATGAGCCTTTTGTTTATTGTACTGAGTTTTTAAAACATGTCAAGTCATTAATAAAATCAAAAAGGAGGAGAGCTGGTATATTTAATATTCATTTTTTCTAAAATCATCTTAGGTTAAATAGCCAAGTTCAATCCTCCAAAATAACTTTGGTCTCTTCCTCTTCCAGAAGACAGGATTTTACTACAAAAGTTGCATGGTTACAGGCTGAATGGTGTCCCTCCCAAAATCATATCTTCAAGTCCTGACCCCCAGTCCTTCAGAATATGACTGCTTTTGGAGATAAGGCTTTTAAAGTGGTGATTAAGTGAAAATGAGGCCATTAGGGGGGGACCTAATCCAATCTGAGTGGTATCCTTAAAAGAAGAGGAAATTTGGACACAGAAGAGATACCAGGGACACAAAGTTCATGGACCACTTCAAGTCCCATCATCCCCCTTCCAACTTAGATATTATTATGGTCCCATATTTTAGTTCTACTTAAATATTTAACCTTCAAATTAGACATTATCATTGCTTCATTAGTCAATGCTTATTTTTATTTACTCACATATTTCTCAATATTTTACTCACAATCTCTTTTTGCATATCAAACATTTTTTCTAGAGTCTTATTTCTTAGGATTGCAAACTGTAGGCTTCTGAATCTGAGGACCAGCGTCTTTCAACATTTCTGGACGATTTTCGGCCATTATATTTCTTGAATGTTGTACGTTTCCATTCCCTTCACTATCTCCTCTTTAATCCTGGCTGAACTTTATTACACCTTCATACTCTGTTCTCCGTGTCTCTTAAACTGAAGTTCATACTTGTCATCTATCTATCTCCTTAAGCTTCATTCCTGATCAACTGTCTGAATATATTTTTCGGTTCACTAAACGTCTGCTAAATCCATACTGTTTAAACCGTCTAACAATTATTTCACTATAATCATTATACTTTTATTTGCAGAAGTTCTATTAGGTTCCGTTTTAAAATTTGTGTCATCATTTTTTATAGCTTCTTACTACTTGCTAATATTTCCAATCCTCTTTTACTTCTTAAAGAGATTTAACATACATCCTTTGTATTAGGTGTCTAAATCTCCAATATACGAAGTCTCTGAGTTTGATTCTATTGTCTTTTTTTTTTTCCCCCTGCTGGCTTACTCATAGTGGTTTGTTTCTGGCAGAGGTGGGTGTTTGGTGATTTCTGAGTGTGGGTACCGATTCTTTGAAATATTTTAGTGGGAATTCTTTGAGGCCCAACTTGAAATTCCATTCCCCCGTGAGGATTGGTGTTTCCTTTTCCCAGTGCCCTGTGGTCACTATCAACCTGGGTCCAAATTAAAGAACAAAGTCTGGCTGTGGTTCTTTTGGACTACAATCCTGGCTGAAAGCTCACATGAGGGCCAGCTTGTGGTTATCGTTTCACAGGGAAGATATTTTCCTTTCCTCTCTCCAGAACCAATGTTGTGTCAGGCAAGTTTTGTTACTGTTCTTTCTGCAGAGATAGCTGTTTTCTCATTCATCCTAACACTGAGGGTATATATTTTGGAATCCCAGATTTATGTGGGAATCTTCTGTTGGACTACGTGCAGGTCAAAATGGAAACCTGAGGTCCTTGGGTTTCATAAATATCTTCAGGCTTGCTTACATTCCAAGATTCCTGCTTTCACTTTCATTTGTTCTCTATAATGTCATACTTTCTCGCCAGCTCAGTGATGCATTTTGAAAGATATTATTTAACATGTAATCCAGCATTTATAGTTGTTTTCAATAGGTTATCCAGGATATCTAGTCACTATGTTACCAGAAAAGGAAGTCTCTACGTACATTTTTAAAGACTTCAAAAAGCCTCAATTGAAAATTCTCTTATTATTTTCAGCGGTAGATTTAATTTTAACTATATATTTATATAGTTATGTCTACTTTATACATAGATACATATAAAAATTTTGGAGCATCTGCGAGTGCTGAAAGGAAAAAAATCATCATAACTTTACACTGTTAAAGGACTATTCAAGTACAGAAGAAAGCACTACCAAAAAGGTAAACTACTTAAAACATTAGGTGAGGATGACTAATAAAAGGTAATTTAATTTCTATCAAAGAGTAAAATTTTGCTTTTTGAATTTTATTAGTTCTATGCTGTGTTTGTCTGAATAGGAAATAAAAGCTAAATGTGAGAGAGTTATTACTCTTATGGTATTTCTGAATTAATCCAAATCAGGACATAATGAAACAGCATAAGAAATATAATTCTCATAAGTTACTTTACTGTATTTTCCAGATAAGCAGGACCTATAGAACCAAAAAGACTCTGTAAGTGCCATAATGGGTAAGGAGATTGAATGAGTAATCAAAAACCTCCCAACAAACCAGATGGCTTCACTGGTGAATTTTACCAAACGTTTAAAAAGGAATTAATGCCAATCCTTCTCAAACTCTTCCAAAAAATTGAAGAGGAGAGAACACCTCCAAACATTTCATAAGTCCAGCATTAGCCTCTTACCAAAGCCAGACAAAGACACTACAAGAAAAGAAAACTATAGGCCAATATCCCAGATGAATATAAATGCAAAAAATTTCAACAAAATACTAGCAAATTGAATTCAATAGTACATTAAAAGTATCATACACCATGACCAAGTGGAATTTATATCTGGGATACAAGGATGGTTCATGAGATGCAAATCAGTGTGTGACATACCACATTAATAGGAATGAAAGATAAAAACAATATGATCATCTCAATAGATGCAGAAAAATCATTTGACAAAATTCAACAATCTTTCATGATAAAAACTCTCAAAAACTGGATATGGAAGGAACATACCTCAACATAATAAAGGTCATATATGACAAGCATACACAACTAACATCATACTCAACAGAGAAAGGTTGAAAGTTTTTCCTCTAACATCAGAAGCAAGACAAGGGTACACACTCTCACCACTCCTATTCAACATCATACCGGAAGTCCTAGCCAGAGCAATCATGCAAGAAAAAGAAATAAAAGATGCTCAAATTAAATCAGAAAGAAGAAGTAAAATTGTTTCTATTTGTAGATGACATGATCTTATATTTAGAAAATCCTAAAGGCTCTATACCAAAAACTGTAAGAACTAATAAACAAATTCAGTGAAGTTGCAGGATACAAGATCAACATACAAAAATCAGTTGTGTTTCTATACATTAACAACAAACTATCTGAAAAATAAATATGTGAAACAATCTAATTTACAATTGCATCAAAAACAATAAAATACTTAGTAATAAATTTAGTCAAGGAGGTGTAAAATGTCTAACACTGAAAGCTGTTAGACATTGATGAAAGAAATGAAAAAAGATACAAATAAATGGAAAGATATCCTGTGTTTATGAATTGGAAGAATTAATATTGTTAAAATGTCTGTAGTACCCAAAGCCATCTATAGAGTCAATGCAATTCCTATCAATATTCCAATGGCATTTTTTACAGAAATAGAACAAACAACCGTAAAATTTACATGGAACCACAAAAGACCCCAAAGAGCCCAAGCAATCCCAAGATATAAGAACAAAGCTGGAGGCATCATACGTCATGATTTCAAACCATATTACAAATCTATAGTAATCAAAACAGTATGGTACTGGCATAAAAATAGACACACAGACCAATGGAATAAAATCAAGAGCCCAGAAATGAATCCATGCATATACGTCAACTAATATTGACAAGGGAGCCAAGAATACTCAATGGAGAAAGGATAGTTTCTTCAATTAATGGCTCTGGGAAAACTGAATTGTCACATGCAAAAGAATAAAATTGGACCCCTATTTTACACCACTGAGAAAAGTTAACTCAAATGTATTAAAACAATATATGTGTGTGTATATACAATATACACGTGTGTGTATCTATATATGAATATTAGCCATAAAAAGAAGAAAATCCTCACATCTGCAACAAATTGGATGGACTTTGAAGGCATTATATTACATGAAATAAGTCAAGCAGAGAAAAGACAAATACTGTGTGATCTCACACGTGGAATCTGAAAAAGTCGAACTCATAGAAACAAAGAATAGAATGATGGTTACCAAGGCTGAGGAATGAGGGAAATCAAGAAATATTGGTCAAAGGGCACAACTTTCCAGTTATAAGATGAATAAGTTCTGACGAATCTAATGTGTAGTATGGTGATTATAGTTAACAATATTTGAAAGTTGCTAAGACAATAGATCTTAAATGTACTCACCACAAAAAAATTGTAATTATGTAAGGTGATGGAAGTGTTAATTAACCTTATTGTGGTAATTATTTCACAAGAGATACATGTATCAAATCATCCCATTATATACTTTTAACTTACATAATGTTATATGTAAATTATATTTTAAGAAAGTTGGGAAAAAAAGATGGGAAAGTTTTATAATTTTCTGAAGTCATGTAAAATGGAGCAATTTTCATTCACATAAAAATCAGTTTCATTTTTTATATAAAATTATTTTATATATTTTTATATTTTTATATAATTTTCATAAAATTTTTATGATTTATAATTTTATATCTCAAATGACTGATTTTTATTTTTTACTCAACTGTACATTTGAAAAGACAAACCTTTAGCTATTACTGTTGGAACTATTATTGTTAGAGTTATTATGCATGTAGAAATATACATTCAAACAGTGTAGAAGGTACAAATTAAAAGTGAAAACCTCCTACTTCTATTCCTCAGAGATATTATACTCGATTATGTCCATTTCTAGTTCTCATGGTTATTCACACTGCATCTACATTGTTTATTTACCTCAGAAAGGGCACACATTTTGAATGCTTATTAAAAGCTTGAACTGTGTACAAAATGGTGCGGCATACTGTGTTACTAAGAGATATTGTCCCCACCATAGCTTTTCAAGCAGACTTTATTGACATTTTCAGCATAGAGCTCTAAAATGTTGATATTTAATGTAAAAGTTGTCTTTAGTACCTAATACGACCATGAATAGCTTCACTGCAACCATTACCAAACAGACATTAAAATATCCATGTAAATTCTATTTGAATAGATTTCATGCCTTGTAAAATCTGAAGAATCTTTTAAATTGATGTGGTGTTAGAATGTTTCAAGAAATAAATTGCATTTAATACCAGATTTATCAGAATCTATGAAGGTTGTATTGTGGCATAAATGAATGTACTATAAATGCCGGGGGGAGAAAAAGAAAACAATCTAAGAATGGATAAATTCCCATTGGATGTGCTGTTACCAGTTTATTATTCTGAGATAACTATGAAAGCATTTGCTAACATTGTCTGTTCTAACTTTTCAAGCACATAGTTGAATTCAATCAGAACATGATTTTCCAACTTGACAGCCACTAGAGGTAAGAATTCAGATAAGAGGAAGAAAAGGTTCTATAAGTAATTATGGTACCAAAATTAGCAACTGATTAAATCAAGTTGCTGTGAAAACTTTAAGTTAAATAGTTGGCTTAGTGTGTGTTAAACTCCCCTCCCCTATGAAAATGTAACTGGTTGATGGACTTACTTTATTTTGCAACTAGTATAGATAGTAACTGAACTCAGGCAAAATTTCTTGGAAGCAAAACAGAATCTCTTAGGTGAAAACAAAGTTATGATGCTATCAGATAGCAGGCAATCACACTTCTGTAGACTATCTCCTTTTCCCCATTTTATAAAATGAAAGAATGAAGCTTATTTTATTGAGCATTAAAAAATCTAAATCTTAAACAGAAAAAAAAAGAATAAGCTCTTTACAGTTCTTGGACTGGTAAAAATAATAAACACATCAACATCTTCATCCTTGACAAAAGTTCTTTGAAATTAATCAGTGTGATATTATATGCTTGAAGCCAAACTACTAGTTGGTAGAACCTATTAGTTGGGTGAACTGTAGAGGCAAGGACACTGCAGATATCTCTTGTTGCCTCTGACTTAAGAAGAGGTTCCTTGATCTCAGCATTCCATAGAAATGCTGGTTCAGAATGACCAGTATTTCTCTCTACTTCCAGTTTACAAGTAGGCTATAATGACAGGTTATTGATACCAAACGTGATGGCTAACTTTATGTGTCAACTGGGTTAAACTATGGTGCCCAGCTATTTGGTCAAACACTAGTCTAGATGTTGCTGTGAATGTATTTTTTAGATGTGATTAACATTTACAATCAGGAAAGTAAAGTAGATTATCCTCCATAATGTGGATGGACTTTGTCCAATTAGCTGAAGGACTTAAGAGCAAAGAGTGAGGTTTCCCTATGAAGGCATTCCGCCTCAAGACAGCAACCCTCCCTGAGTTTCCACCATGCTGGCCTGCACTACAGATGTCGGAGTTGCCAGCATCCACAGTCCCAAGAGCCAATTCTTTAAAAATAAGTATTGCTCTGTAGATAGGTAGATAGATGATGGATACATAGATACAAAGATACATAGATCCTGTTGGTTCATTTCCCTGGAGACTCCTGACCAATACACCAAATTAATATAGACATCTGTTACATAAAGAGCTAGTAAAAGAGAGCTGAGGAAAAACTAAAGGGGGAATTTACTAAGCACAATATTGTGAAGGAATAGCTTGGGTGGAAAAAGGAGCAGCATTTAAGGTTACCTCAATTCTTTTACTTCGTGATTTTTTTCAGATGGGGAGATGTGTACCATTCCATCCCTGCAAGTCAGTTAGTAACATCTGGCCAGAGGCTGTGAGGACGGGAAGGAAGGCATTGGGAAAGGGGTGCCTCAGAACTGTATCAGCCAAATCAATCTTTAACAAGACATGGTTAAATTGGAATCACACATTTGAACTCTATAAAAACATAACTATATTTTATGTGCCCTTTGACCTCTTTCTTTGCATCCCAGCCTCACCTCTATCCTCCCTATGTCCACCCAGCCTAAGTGATTTAGGAAAAGCCCTTTGAAAACAGTTTACTCTTGCTCAACAGAGTAAAGGAGTGAGAGAATGAATGGTACACCTTTCCTTCATAGCAGAGAGGGACCTAGATATATAACAACAAACACCCAGAAAAGGTGAGTGCTCTAGGGCTGGGAGAGATCAAGAAGAAAAACAGTGAAGATGGCTTTAGGTGTCAACACCCTGATAACTCTCTTATGGGTTCAAGAATTCCACTGCCTTTCTTAAAAATTTCTTTTTACTACACATTAAAAAAAAAAAGACTAAGATTGTTTTCTATGTCTATGAGTCTGTTTCTGTTTTGTAATAAGTTCATTTGTACTATTTTTTAGATTCCACATATACGTGATATCATATTTGTCTTTCTCTGCAGAGGGGTGGTGGGGAGGGGTAACTTGGGAGTATGGGATTAACAGATGCTCACTATTATATATAAAATAGATAACAAGGATTTATTGTATAGCACAGGGAACTATATTCAATATCTTGTAATAAACTATAATGGGAAGGAATCAAAAAAAAGAATACAGATATATACATAGATATATGTATAACCAAATCACTTTGCGGTACACCTGAAACTAACACAATAATGTAAATTAACTACACTTCAATAAAAAAGACTAAGATTTATCCAAATGACAGACTAATAACTAACAATTATATAGTGTTTACAGTTTGTAAAGCACATTCACATACTTTTTTATCCTCCCAGCTGTCTCTATGGTTGGAAGAACAAGTTCTATTATTATTCCCCTTTTATAAGTGGGAAAACTGAGGCTCAGCCTTAACGTAATTTGCCATGGAATAAAGTTGGAGTGTGAACCAGATTTCCGATTGTAAGGCCCATCTCAGTTTAGTATCATTAGTATCTGTGTAGGTGCCCATGAATCCTGAAATCAGTCCACCTGTATCAATATATTGGCGACACGTAACCCCGGCAGGCTCTCTGTGACTCAGTTTTCTTGGCTGTATGTGAAGATAATAATAGTACTTGCTTTATAAATAATATAAAGCATGTAAAGTGCTTAGCAAATTGCCTGACATGTAGCAAACACTCATTACGTGTGAGATGCTATTAATCTCAATGATTAAATTAGATGGTTGTGTCATCAATTTAGTCATTTCCTGCCCAGTAAATTTTAGAAAAATATAGAAAACACAGACTCAAACACGGTAGCATCTAATAAGCATAGCACATTTCAAATCAGGGGTCGGAAAGCTACAACCCAGGCTGATCCCCTCATTTTTTCCAATAAAGTCGGATTTGACCACGGCCATGCCCCTCGTTCACAGATTGTCTATGGCCGCTTTCTTGTCTATGGCAGAGTTGAGTGGGTGTGACACTGACTAAATAGCCCACAGAGCTGAAAATATTTACGATCTGGCCCTTTACAGAAAAAAATTTGCCAACCTCTGCTTTAAATCAATAATGAAAATTCAAACAAAACCAAACAAGTAAACAACTCTGCTAGGTATCCAACAGAAGGTAAAGGGAATTACGGAAATGGGAAGGCTCTATGAACCGCCTGTGAATCAAGAAAGGCAGGGAGCGGTGTTTTTCCAGTCCTGTCTCTATTCAGGAAACATTCACTGAGTGTTTATAGTACTCAAAGCTTTACTTTCTACCAAAAGATGCAATCATTGGCCCTCCGATGAACTTCTGTTTGTTTCCAAAAGCATCTGGAAAGTTATGGTAAATTACACAACGACTTTCTCAGTTCCGGCTTCTAACAAAGTGGAGGAGGGAAGGGGGCCGGTGGGGCTGGTGCTCGTAGCATGATGGGCGTTCAGGAAATGGTAACTGACAGCGTAGTAACAGTTTGGGGCATCCCAAACACTCAGCGCAGAAAGTCACTCGCTCAGGGGAAGTCCCCCTTGTTGATCTTGCAGTACGGTGAGCCAAGCTATCAAAATGGGAGTAGACTGAAAAGCCAGCTGTATTCTTTAGTTTGCTTACAATTCAGACAATAATAAACCAGCACATCTCAAACACAGACAGAACACAGTGGCTGTACTCTTTTCTACCAGCTGTGTATCCTTGGCAAGTTATTCAACTTCTCCAAGCCTGTTTCCTTTTCAGTAAAATGAAAATAAATACCTACTTCACCGAGTTGTCATAAGGTTAAATGAGATAATCTTACTGTTGTTATCACTATCTATTTTTCCATGAAGGCTATTAGCCACGTTTAAAAATTAACGATAGACATTCTCCCACAGATTAAAACCTCTACTATCCAGGACACACAAATGATGCCAATTTAATATAAATCCATTCCACAAGATCTATGGATCACCTGTGTTGTACAAGGTACTATGCTAGGTACTATGTGGAATACAAGAATAAATGAAATACATTGAGTCTGGAAGAAATAAAGCATGTGCATCAAAAAATCTGATATAGGGGGCTTCCCTGGTGGCGCAGTGGTTGAGAGTCCGCCTGCCGATGCAGGGGACATGGGTTCGTGCCCCGGTCCGGGAAGATCCCACATGCTGCGGAGCGGCTGGGCCCGTGAGCCATGGCCGCTGAGCCCGCGCATCCGGAGCCTGTGCTCCGCAACACGAGAGGCCACAACAGTGAGAGGCCCGCGTACCGCAAAAAAAAAAAAAAAAAAAAATCTGATATAGGTAAACTATACTATAATAAACATGTAAACAAACAGCTAGATGGAACCAAAGGCTTCTATTGGGATGGGGGTGAGGAATGTCATAGAAGAAAAGTAGCATTTAAGCTTGTTTTAGAGGATCTGACAAGCAGATATCGGCACTCGACGGGGAGAGAATGGTGTGGGAGAGACACAGAAGGAGGAAAATGGAGTGAGCTCAACAGGACAGGAAGTCGCCCTGTTGGGCAGAACAGAGAGTGTGGGTGAGCCAATGCATGAGGCTGACTGCCTTGCTAAGTGCAGACACTTCATTTCTTCAACTGCAGGGTTTCTGGGTCAGCTGTCCAGTGTTTCCCCATGTAATCAGTTACTAGTAATAAACTGTGAATAATCCCTTTACAATATGAATTCGAGGAGCTCCACGGCACTTCCTGTAGTAACACTGCTTTCATTATCTTGGATCTGCTTTCTAGAGTAGGAGAGAAAGAGGCCCACTTCCTGTAAGTACCAAGGCTGGGACTGCTCCGTAACCAGGCTTATCTTCATGAAGCCCAGAAAGAAGAAGCCCTGGTGGGGTTTTCTTCCCTACAAATTTTTATCTGTTTCTATAAAATATGGGTACGCTCATGAGAAGGCTTCTTATATGGGAGTGTTCTTGGCCAGGCATGTCATGACAGGAAGACTGAGAGATGTGAGGGGCCAGTGGTGGAGAAGGCATAGGGAAGGGGTAGCAACAGAGGACTGCAAGCCGTCATTAACCTCCATCCTCTGCCAGCTGTGTATCCCTGGTCTTCATTAACCTTAGGGACTGAACGGCAAGCATCATGGTGAGCATGTGGAGGACAGAGAGGGAATCAAACAGGGATACTATCTTTGCAAAGTGTCTAATCTGGTCATCATCAGAGCCATGCATTGGAAGGGCCTCTCTGGAGGCAAAGGTAGAAATAATGGAAAGGAGAAACAACTAAAAGGCAGAAGGTCAGCAGAGCCTAGCGCAAGAGTCCAGGACTACGGGGACTGCACCATAATGATGTCATTAGAAAGGAGAAGACTCATAGAGGTGACAATGGATAAACTAAAATTAGCGTATGTTTCAAAAGGAAAGTCAAGTGGGGAGGGAAAGCGCCACTTACAAAGACACATAGAACAGGATTGGGGGAGTGGGGAGAGACCATGAGTTTCATTTGGTTTCAGGAGTTCCCGCATCCTGAAATAAAGTCTCTAAGGTGTTTGTGGCTCACAGTGGACCCAGGCTAAGCAAATCAACAGAACCTGCCTCCACTACTGTTTGGGGGAGTTGTCAGCTGCAAGAGAAGAGGGAAGTGGGAGGGAAAGTCATATCCTGATGACTCAATATTTTACTCCTATTGTCGATACGGCTGGCTCCTGCACACATTCCTGCCAGAGCCACTGGCACTGCAAATGGTGAAACTCCTACCACCAGCCACCACTCAGCTGCCTGTGTCTGCTGGAACAGTTAGATGAGAGGAGACATGGAGAAATGGTGTGTGTGTGTGTGTGTGTGTGTGTGTGTGTGTGTGTGTGTGTGTGTGTGTGTGTGTGTGTGTGTGTGTTCATACGCAGATGTACACACTCTTTTGCAGGGACTCACACCAGCTGTATACCTGAATGACTCATTTAGAAAAACGTTTCAAAACATTTTGGAATACTCAACTTCATTTTAGTCTGCTCCCTCCTTCCACATGAAAATAAACGCTCTTTTTTAAAATTATAGGCTGATAAAGGTTTGACTCTGGACCCAAACACTGACAAGCTACAATAATAAAGTTCATGAGTCTGTAAAAATATAAAATCTTATTTAAAAATAAATCAGAAGGGCTTCTGGTTCAGGGAAAGGGACAGAGCACACCCACGTGTCTCCCCTCCCTTCCTACCCCTTCAAGGTAGGAAGCAGATGCAATGAACTGGCACAGAAATCAGAGCAGAGGTAACACACCAGAGGTAAAGGAGTTCTTCCTAGAAGCCAGAAGTTCACAAATGCAAAGCACCTTGGAGCAAAAATCAGAGTAGTTCATTAAAGAACTGTATTCAGAAAAGCGTGGAAACCCATGTACGTCCCACCTTTTGCCCAATAAGCTTGAGCCTTTTAGCCTCCACCCAAAGCCTGAGCTCTGTTTACTGAAAATGTGGGTGATCTGTATGAAGAAGAATCCAGCTAGGGGTTTTGATGCCAGAGAAAGCCTAAGAAACTCTAGATCTCAACTGTAGACAGGAAGAAGAAAAAATAAATCAAGAAGGCAGCTCTGCCCAGGACCATGCACAGAGGAAGTCTTCTCTAGCTTGACCTTTTTCCAGCCTGTCTCCCTGCTTGCTCCCCTCCATCAGGCTGGAAGTATGCCTGCAAGAAGAAATGGTCCATTCATTGACCCAGAACCAGATCAGCTTGCCCAGTGTGGGGAGAGGTATGGCGGGGGAACAGATTCCCACACCCGCAGTGAAATCACTGACCAGCTGCCTGTTCCAACCTTGACTCTAACTAATAAATGTGAACACAACAAACAGACCACCATGGACCACCGGATGTTTGAGGAAAACCAAGAGCAAGAAAGAGAGGACATAAGACAAACAAATGAAATTAATGAGCCATGAAAAAAATAAGATAGAGATGATTCTGGGAATAAAAGAGTACTTTTAAAATTCTCTTCTCCATGCTCAGAGAGATCTACAACAGGTTATTTCATCCATAAAATGAGAGAAGATTGCAATGAAAAAGGAGTATAGTGGGATTGAATTCATCTCCCTTCACAGCTATTATTTTTCTCACCTCACTTTAAATAAGGGAATGCAAAGCAGTACTGACAATGCAGGTTTGAGGGATGACAGCATGAAATGGAAGTCTGCTGGTCCCAGTACAAAGAGTGATAGCAAAATGAAAATTGGAACTTAGCGATGTGGTGAGGGGTAGAGAAAAAGAGAGAAAGGGATGTTGAGGGAGGTGATAATATATAGGCATTGGGGAGACTTGAAGACAGTAACAAAATGTTTGCCCCACAATATTCTGCACTCAGAGTGCACTCCTAACCAGCTACGAATAAGAATAAGTTCTTCCTAGGTATTGTGGAATGTAAAAGTAGGGTTTCAGGAAAAGGTAGAATACAAACAACCAATACTTAGAAATTAAAAATATAGTTACCAAAATTGAAATTAAAAATTCAAACACAGATTTACTAATAAAATTGACATAACTGAAGATCTAATAGGTGGTGTCCCAAAGTGAAAGAGTATTCTAAATGTAGTGTAAAAAGAAAACAAAGATATAAAAATATGAGATAATCTCAAAGACATGGAAGAGTGAGATAGGGAATCCAATATATCAAAAAGGCCTTCAAGAAGGAGAGAAGAGAGACAATAAAGGGGAAGAAGAAAACCAAAACATAACAGATGAAAATTTTGCCAAGCTGAAGAAAGATGAGACTTTAATTGAAAGGCCTTTTGAATATCTAAAGGACTAAACAAAAGAAACACTCACACCTAGAGACATGATAGAAAAGTTTCATCGGTCAGAGGATAAATAACAGTTGCCTAGAAGAAACAGTCAGGTGACCTCAAAGAAATGTCTCAGACTGACACCAGAATTTCTCATTAGCAGCAACAGATTCTAAACCACAGTTGGGCAGTATCTTCAAAGTTCTAAGGGCGAAAGAAATTGAACCTAGAAGTTGATATTCAATCAAACTGCTAGCAAATATGAAGGCAAGATTTTTGAACATATGAGAGGTCAGAAAGTTTATAACCCTCATACCTATTCTGAAAAATTACTCAAGGATATCCTCCAGTCAAAAGAAAAGGGATCCAAGAAAGATTGATCCAAAGTAAATGACCTCTCTGCGGAGTAAATTCTTCTTTGAGAATTTTATTATTATTTTATTAAATATTACTATTTTATATAAATAAATACATTTTATAACTACAGAGTAGTAATTATTATAAATCTTGACAATCTTAAAGCAGTAATATAGCAAAAAAATTGGGAGGTCTAAGAAATAAACAAAGATGTAAGTAAGTAATCAATTTACACACACATATGTATATAAAGAAATTAAAATGTTTAAAAACTATAGCAGTTTCAAAAACATTTTAGAGAGACATGTCATGGCTTGGAAAGACGGTCACAGCATGTTAAGTGAAAAACAGCAAGTTGCAGATCAGATGATATATGATCCCAACTGTATAAAAATTAATTAGGGGCTTCCCTGGTGGCGCAGTGGTTGAGAGTCCGCCTGCCGATGCAGGGGACGTGGGTTTGTGCCCTGGTCTGGGAGGATTCCACATGCCGCGGAGCGGCTGGGCCCGTGAGCCATGGCCGCTGAGCCTGTGCGTCCGGAGCCTGTGCTCCACAACGGGAGAGGCCACAACAGTGAGAGGCCTGCATACCGCAAAAAAAAAAAAAAAAAAAAAAAATAACTAGGTGTGTAAGTATGTGAAAATGCCTAGAAAATATCTGGAGACAGTTTCATAACACTGTTCAGCAGTTTATCTACTAAGGAGTGCTTTTGGAAAAGTAAGACAACACAGCTTTTGCTTCTTAATTTATAAACTTTTTCATCACTTAGATTTTTTTCAGCAAACCAGTATACACCACATAATTAAGAAAATAGTTAGAGAATATGATCTATTACTCCTAAACAAAGAACGTTCTCCACATTAGTATAAAAAGCCCTACAACAGCACATGATTTAATTATTAGGTTAACATTAACATAGTGATTGGCAAAACAACATTTATCTCTAAATGGATAGCATTGATTGCACGTTATCAAGGGCCTTAACAATTTCATAAGTAACAAGCTACTCTGTTTATTGTAAGAAAAAACTAAATTGCATCTGTAAAGTAATTATCTTCTTTGCAGATTATTTACACATTTTTTGTCCTATCACCTAAAATTCCTAGCTTAAATAGACACCCAGTGGTTCAATGTGTTAGAGGTTGCAAGAGAATATGTCTAATTCATTTCACATCGCTTTCTATAAGAGCCATAAATGATTTGAGGATCCTGTCTTCATCAAGGTAAACAATACATCTCTCTTCTACTAATGAGTTTAATCAAGAGATAAGACTATCTAGTGGGAATATCGTGCCACAAGTTCAATTTCTAAAAATCAAAACTCAGGGGCCTGCCTGAAAAGAAAATGGCAATATGTTGATTTCAAAATTTGTCTCGAACAAAACTAATTATAAAATTTTATGTCAAGCCTTATACAAGTTGGCTGGTGGGGAGAAGGGTAGCAGGAATAGAATTAGTGATAGATCAGCTAAAAATGCCTCAAAAAGAAACTTAACCAAATAACCACAAGTTATTCTAACCACTCAACCATAATGAGTTATTCTATAAAATGCTCAGGACAAAAGGATTCCCTGCACTGACTCTGACAAATATCAGAATTCTCTACAGATTCTATTTGCTTAAGCTCACTTAGGTTATTGGCTATTAGTCATATGGCAAAAACTATAGCTTAAACTTTAAAGGGTTATAAAAATCACTTTTTTTATATATAGCAGAGCAAAAAGTGAAAAAATATTTTATCACAGTCAACTGTTATGCAAATAAAAATCTGGTTAACTAGGTCCCTTATACCATTTTAGGGACCATAAAAACAGCAACATAACGATGTGTGAGGCTTACAAGTTGGGTCTAAGAGAAATTTTAGAATATTTTCTACAGTATTTTGAGAAATGCAGCATTACTGTCTCAGGTGTAGAGTTGCTCAAGTAGAGTTGAAGGGCAACTTTCATTTGAAAGCATGGTTTTGACATTTGTTTTTTAAAAATGGAAGTTTCTTCACATTCTGGTAAAGATTCATGTATGAAAAAGAGCATTTAAAACATAAAAATTCACTCTGAAAAATATTATCAGGGAGAGATAATTTTGACACATAATACTATACTTCAAGCTTGTAGCACTTTTTAAACCTGAAAACAGAAACCAAAAGGATTTAGAAACCCTATGACCACCGGCTCTGCTCTGTGTCCAGCCATAAGAGAACTCTTCCAGCAGGCAGACACCTTCCCCCAGGGCGAGGCAGTTTCACTGGAAAGGTGGAAAGAGCTTTAATCAGAAGGAAAAAAATCTAAAAGAAAATTACCTTTATTTTCTGTATTGGGGAAGAATCTAAAATTCAGCTTCTAAAATCATTTCATCTTTTAGAGATAACACAAGGGGTAGAGGATGGAAAAGGATATCAGTGAGAATCAAGGCAATGGCCCCTCAGGATCCCAGAACAACTCAGAGGGATAAAGTGGCTAAGATGTCAGAGAAACTGGTGGAAAATCTGTATAATAGGTTAAACTAACAGGCCCCCATCCTACTTATCAACATCAGGCTTCACATTTTTACTCTCTATCCCTATCCCCCAAATCCCTGTCAAAATACTTGAATTTTATTTTCTGAAGAAAGATAATTAATAGTTTCATACTTTGGAATTCCAAGCATGATGGGGGTCGGGGAGGTCTAAGGACTGAAGACAAGCAAATTAATGAATCTACATTCTGATTAGGGGATCACTCTACCTTCACTTTCACTTCCATACAACAGGCAACTAGGCTTTCACTTCCTGAAAAGGAGATTGGAAAATTATAGATTTGGAGAAACTAATCAGTCCCAGAGAAATGCTTGTATTGAACCCCACTGAGTTTCACTCAGTGCATTTTTGGTTCCTCGTGGTTAAAAATGAATGAATGGTCAAATATTTTGTGATAAACCTCCAAAATCAAGAGCAAGAGAAAAAGAAGGAAGGAGAGAGGGAGAGAGGGAAGGAGGAAGGGAGGGAGGAAGGAAATAAGGAAGGGAGGAAGGGATGGAGGAAGGAAGGAGAAAAGAGATAATTCAGGGACCAGAAGAAAAGTGTTTTTAAAATACCTATAACTGTAATTATGTAACATGATAGAGGTGCTAATTGTCACTACAATGGCAATCATATTACAACATATAAATATATCAAATTAACATGCTGTACACCTTAAGTTTACACAATGTCATATATCTAATACATTTCACTAAAAAAGAAAGTTAAATATAAAAATTAAAAAACTGAACTCAGAAAATACCTATAACTAACATTCACAGGGAGATAAAAAGGTAACACAGTAACAATGAACCAAAATCTATATAAAATATATGTATATATTATAGCTTTTATATATTTCTAAAAGAAAGCTTTAGAAGACAAAGAGTAGCCCCTGGAAATTTAAAATAGTTCAGACATAATTTTTTTTTAATTTATTGGACGAACTGGAAGATAAGGTTGAAGAAATTTTTTAAAGTAACCCTTCCCCACAAAATTCCCAAAACCCAAAAGGGTCCACTGAGTGTGTGTACCCAGCACAGTGAATGAAAAGACCACATAATTATGAAATTACAGAACACTAGATATAAAAGAGCCACAATGCTTGGGTGAGAAAGCGGGCTGTGGTAAAAAAGACACATACAAATAATGAGTGATAAGATTACCATCAGACTACTCAATAGTAATAAGGATCTTTAGAAAACAATGGATAAATGTCTTCTAAATAATAAAGGAAAATTCCATACCCAGACGAATTATCATTTAGATGGAAGAATAAGAAAAAAGACATTTTCAGACATGCAAGAACTTCAAAAAATTTAGCTAACGTGTCCTTTCTTAGGAAGTTCCTCAAGGATTTGCTCCATAAATGAGGCAAGGAAATAAACCAAAAAAGATGATGTAGGATTTCAATTTGAACCAAAGACGAAAGATGCTGTCAGGTATAACCCCAGGGGGAAAACTTGTAACTTTGTATTTCAGCATGTTTGTGTAGGCATACTAGACAAATGTTGAAATACCTGGAAAAAATAAAGCTTAAAAACTGGGCAGTGGAAAATATGAAGTAATTATTAACCTCAAGAAAAATGAAAGATTTGTTCAAAAAGAAAAATGTGGCCATAATTCCCTATGTGGCTTAGCAATGCACAATATTTACAGATCACAGTAATGATTTAATCAGTACTTGTGATGTAATTATATTGGGGGGAAGGAAGAAAGCAAAACTTGCGTTGATGAGGGATAGCTAAATTATTTTTCTCCTTGTGAGCCAACAGCAGATCAGTCAAGAAATATCTGCATAAACAGATAACTAATAAGGATCTATTGTATAGCACAGGGAACTCTACTCAATACTCTGTAATGACCTGTGTGGGAAAAGAATCAAACAAGAGTGGATATATGTATAATTGATTCACTTTGCAGAAGCTAACACACCATTGCAAATCAACTATACTCCAACAAAAATTTTTTTAAAAAGAAGAAATATCTGCATAAGCAGCATGGATAGATGTAGAGATTATCATACTAAGCTAAGTACATCAGAAAAAGAAAGACAAATACTATATGATATCACTTATATGTGGAATCTAAAATATGACACAAATGAACGTACCTACAAAACAGAAACAGCACATAGATATACAGAAGACTTGTGGTTGCCAAGGGGTAGGGTGGTGAGAGAGGGAAGGATTGGGAGTTTGGGATTAGCAGATGAAAACTATTATATATAAAATGGATAAACAACAATGTCCTGGGACTTCCCTGGTGGTGCAGTGGTTAAGAATCTGCCTGCCAATGCAGGGGACACAGGTTCAAGCTCTGGCTGGGGAAGATCCCACATGCTGCGGAGCAGCTAAGCCCGTGTGCCACAACTACTGAGCCTGTGCTCTAGAGCCTGCGAGCCACAACTACTGAAGCCCTTGCACCTAGAGCCTGTGCTCCGCAACGACAAGCCACCACAAGAAGCCTGCGCACCGCAACAAAGAGTAGCCCCTGCTCTCTACAACTAGAGAAAGCCCGCGCACAACAATGAAGACCCAACACAGCCAAAGGGGTGGGATAGGGAGGGTGGGAGGGAGGGAGATGCAAGAGGGAAGAGATATGGGGACGTATGTGTATGTATAACTGATTCACCTTGTTATAAAGCAGAAACTAACACACCACTGTAAAGCAATTATACTCCAATAAAGATGTTTAAAAAATAAATAATAAAATAAATTTATAAAAAACAAAACAAAACAAGGTCCTACTGTATAACACAGGGAACTATATTCAATATCCTTTGACAAACCATAATGGAAGTGAATATGAAAAAGAATATATATATATATATATATATATAACTGAATCACTTTGCTGTACAGTAGAAATTAACACAACATTGTAAATCAACCAAACTTCAATAAATTTTTTTTAAAAACATATATCTGGGGCTTCCCTGGTGGCGCAGTGGTTGAGAGTCCGCCTGCCGATGCAGGGGACACGGGTTCGTGCCCCGGTCCGGGAAGATGCCGTGGAGCGGCTGGGCCCGTGAGCCATGGCCGCTGAGCCTGCGCATCCGGAGCCTGTGCTTCGCAACGGGAGAGGCCACAACGGTGAGAGGCCCGCGTACCGCAAAAAAAAAAAAAAGATATATCTGCATAAGCGCATAATTTCCACGTTACTGTAGCTGTTGATACCAGGGAAATGGCAAAGCCAAGCGGAAACTTTTTTCTGAGGTGTGGTTCTTGAGATGATTGTTATCTATCACAAGCCTTATTATGGTACCAGACTTTTATAACTAAGTATATGCATTGTCTCAATTAATCCTTCCAACCCCTTCCAACCTTATGAGATGTACACTAATAGAGAAGTTTTCAGAGACTAATTCAACCAAGAATAAGCAGCTAATTAGTAGCAAAGCTAGCCTTTAAACCAGGATCTGTCGAACCAAGTTTGAGTGCTTCACCAGTGCTCAACCAGCTTCAGACAGGCTGCTTCTGACCACCTCTGAAAGGACTGTGGTAAAAGCTTTGCCCAAAGTCTCTGCTCAAATCTATGAACCATTTGTCCAGATCCATTTCGGTAGTTTTCCCCAGGCATGTGACACTGTGATGGCAGAGTTCATCAATAACACAGCTAAACAGTAAAATGATCTTTGCTCATTTATTTTCTGCTTAGGGGTAGAAAAAGATCTCTGCACATCTTCTCTTGCAGAAAATCAAAAATTATCATGTGGCTTCATTTAGAATAGTCATTTAAAACCATGTCCTTTACTTTCTAATAATAAGTCCTTATGGCCTGGAAGAGTCTCCTGGGTAAAACATTACTGGTGAAGAAGACAATAAATTTACATTAGTAGCTGCTTTTGAGTATGTAAGCTGCAGATTTTTATTTATAAGAATTTTGAGTGCTTTGTCTCAAACATTGAGGGGACTATTTCAGTTTCTGGCATTAAAATGTTCTTTGCTTTTTCCTTTGCTTATTTTAGGTTTCTTTTCTTCTACTTCAGTTTTGGTTTTGGTTTGCAAAGGAAAGAAAACTCAATAACGATTTCATTCCTTGCTGGATTGCTATAGTACAAGATTCTATTTGAAAAGGAATTAGATCAACTAGGAGCCCTACATCACACTGGAGGATACGTGCTGAAGGCTGTGATCACACCAAAGCAGGTGGGAGGCTATCAGAGCAGAAAATTCATTTCAGGAGGCTCTGGGGGCTCCTCACAGGGTGGATCTGGTATGGGCTGAGGTAACCCACTTCGGTTTCAAGCAACCACAGACATTCTGCCATTGGAGTCTCCTGAAGGGCCTCTGGACTCTGGATAAGGTTACACAGAATGCAGGTCTTCCAAACACACTTCTGGGAAGATTTCAAAGCATCCATGAAGAACCCGACTTCAGAGACTTCCGTGAAGCAGCAGAGCTCCTGGGAGATGCAAGCTCTCGACCCTAATTATAAAGGACAGGCAGCATGCTTGGGGTCCCACTCCCCTTTCACCATCCCCTACCCACTCAGCATCTACATTCCTGCCTCACCTGCACCATTTTTATTCATTAGAATCCCTGGTCCCTCTCTTGATTCATCATACAGAACTACTGCCCTGTTACATTCATGCCAGCTCCCCATGCAGCTGAACTGACTGAAGAGAAACACACAACCACACCTTCATGACCCAAACGTCAAGTGGGCCTGTCATGTAGCCCAACAACCTTACTCTTCTGCCCTGATCCATCCACTCTCCCTCTCATCTCTCCTGTTTCCAATTCCTTTCCTCCCGATTTCTCATGAACCCACTCCGATTAGGCCTTCACCACAACCACTCTATAAAACTGCGCTTGACAAGGTCACCAGTGACCTCCAAGTCTCTGACTACAATGACCAGCTATCAATTCTCAGTGTACTTGACTTAAGAGTAACAGCTGATACAACTGATCATTTTTCTCCCTGTATTTTCTTCATTTGTCTTTCAAGATGCCACAGTGAGGACCCCATTTCCATCTCCTTTGACAGGCCCTCCTCTTCACTCCGACATAATGTCTGAGTGTCCCAAGGCTCAGCCTTTGGTCTCCTTTTTTTTTTTCAACCTTGTTAAAATAACCTTTCTTTTCAACCTTGATGAATCTAGGCAACTAGTGGTAACTAAAACTATCAGAATGAAGGGTTGACAGGAAACGATAGCAGATAAACTGTTCACCCTGGAATCACTGATTAATCTTAACATCTCTAAAAGTGGTGTTTCCAGATCTTATCACATCCTGATGCAATTCCACAGTGTTCTTACCAATGATATTGAACAGGAATATAATCAAGCCTTAAAATCCAATTAACACGTAACAATAAAGAGAGTAGAGGAGATTATGCTAAAGGTCATCAGAAAGATTCAATTGGCCACCTCCAAACTGTAGAATATTTTACAGGGTATATTTCCTGTTTCTTCAGTAAACAAATGGCAAGAAAAAAAAAAAAGGGAGGGTCACACCAACCAAGTGCATGGTTTGGACATTGGATCCAAATCAACTGTAAATAGACATTTTGAATGGAATGGCTGGGGAAAACTAGGAATTTGATATTTAAAGATTATCATTTATTTGCCTGTTAAATATAGTTATGAGATGGGGCTCTATTTTCAACAGTCCTTCTCTAGTAGAGATATACACTAAGGTATTAATATTTATGGGTGCAAAAAACAGTGTCTGAAGTTTTCTTTAAAATACACATACATACACAAGTGTTTTGGAGGGAACTGTACCATTGTTTCCACTTATTTTTCAGATGTTTGAAAATTTCTAGATGTGAAGAAAAAGTGGCGTAATCTAACACTAGAGTAGATATATAAGATAAAGAAAAAGGAATATGAAAACACCAATCTCCTTCTCTTTTTTCTTATACTCACTTCCTTGGTGATTTCAATCATCTCTATGCTGGGGACTCATGACATTATATCAAGTCCAGACCCACTTCCAAATCCCAGGACATCTCTGCTTGGATTGTCTGAAAATATTTCAAAACTGAACTGATTACCTGCCCCAGAAAACACTACGTGTAGACTTCTCCATATCAGTTGCTGACAAGTCCACCTTCTAATTATTCAGGCCAAAATAACCGGAGCCATCCTTGACACTGTCCTTTCTCTCACACTCTACACCAGCCCATGAGGAAAACCCTGTCAGCTCCTCCTTAAGAGATATTCAAGGTGTGACCACCCCTCACTGCCACTCTTACCACCCCTGTCAGAGCCGCCATCAGCCCTTATTTCTCAACTACTTACTGTCGTAGTCTCTCAACTGCTCTCCCTGCCTCGACCCTTAGTCCTCTTTGGGGCTTTTCTCAAACCAGCAAGCCACAGTGAACCCTTGTAATGTAAGTCATATGTCCCTCAAAATCCTGCATGAGACCCCATTTCCCTCCAAATAAAAGCCAAAATCTTAGTTGCTACAGGGACTCACACGAGCCCCCATTCCTCCCCTCTCAGGCCACGTCTTCTCCTAACTGGCTCCTGCCTCCTTCTGCTCTTGTCCTCCTTCCTGTTCCTAGAATGTTCCAGAACTGATCTTGCTCCGAGGCCTCTGCACTCGCTGGGCCCTTTGCCTGGAATGCTGTTCCCTCCACATGACTAACCAACTCTCTCACCTCCTCCTTGAAGTGTTGCACAAATGCTCTCTCCGAGAGTTTTATTCTGACCCACCCCCTCCCCCTTCCCCACTCCTGGTCCCCTGTCTCCCTCTCTCCTTTTCCTTTGTCCACTGTCATCTTCCAAAAATAGATAGTGAACTTGTTCATCACGTTGGGTTTTTTCGTCTCCTCCACTAGACTGTAAGCACCAGGGAGGCGGGGCTTGATGTATCCCGAGCACCCAGAACAGTGCCCGCCTGTAGCATCCTCAATGAAAATTGCTAAGTGAACAAAATCATCAATAAATTATTAGCCGCCATCTCCAACCATACTCCGGGCTCCTTAAGGCAGTGTTTCTCCACTTTTTAAAGTGCAGAGACTCCATCGGAACATCAGTAGAGTCTGAGGACCTACCCCAACCCCCTTCCCCTAAGCACACACATTAATGTCCTTTTAGTGAGTGTTGGCTGAGAAAATGTATAATAACCAAAAAATACTGAGATCAGTAATGTATAGACTGAATCTGTATTTTATTGATCATGCAACCGTCAACAAATAGTTAATAAGTGCTTACTATGTTCCACGTACTGTTCTAGAAACTGGAGATAGTAACAGTAAACACGATGGATAAAAAAAAAAACTCTTCTCACAGAACTTAAAATCTACTGGCTCCATGGGTCTATAAATACTTGAGAACATAGTCCATACATGTGTAAGACATATTATTCAATGTTTTGTGCTCATATGGAGTAGTGGATCTCTTATATTAATGCATCTGTTCTCATCAGGGACAATTATTATCTCTGACAAGGGAAAACTTAGATCTGGGGTATCAAAAAATCTTGGCTATGACAATGGTCTGTGGTCTTCCAAAGCTGCGGGTACCTGATAAAGTCCTATTCTGTAGTATCTGATAGTCCTCTAAATTAAATTACATTAAATTTTTCTACTTGGGGTAGCAATAATGAACAAAAAGGTTGAGGTACACTGTGATAAGGCAGTAGGCCTCCTGGGTTTGCGGGTCTCAGATTCACTGCCCGTGCTCCAGGAATCCCCCCAGCCCAGCTTTGCAACCTCTGAGGGTTGCAGGTCCCTCAAAAGCTGGTCCCTAGACAGGAGTCACCCATGGCACGGCACTGGCCATGAATCTTCTGAGACATGTTGGCGTATAGAGACTGAGAAAAGATGATTAGTGGGGTGGGGAGACATGGGAAAAGAGGCTGTGACTGTTTAGCAGAAGAAACATTAAAAAAAAAACTCATGAGAAAAATCAGCATTTGAGTTTGCATTTGTTCATGAGTAGAAAAAGATGTGTGCCACACCAGTGATTCCTAACAATGAAGAGTTTACAGTTTCACAGATGACTAAGTGATCTTTCACTATGGTTGATTAATGGGATGATTCAAACAAAGATGGAAGAACAAGCCAAGCGCTACCCCTGAAAATGTGTGGGTTGAAGAGGCATTTCCTGTTGAACATTTCTGTCCCAAGATGACCAGTTCATACATTGGGGAGAGTTTGCATTTATATACTTAGGTGAGTGGTTCTGGAGCCCCAGGGAGATGCCAGTCCTGGTCGGCAATTCCTCCTCACTCTCCTCTCCACTCCACACCACTGTCCTTGCTAATGTAAAAACTAAAAACTTTGGTCATTGAAGCTGTTGGCTCTCGATTGGCACTGAGGCTGGGTCCTGGGTCTCAGCATCTGAGGACTCAGCATCATCAGCCCTCTGAAGACAAGTGTGTAATATTTGTCCACTACTTATGCTCAGAACACATTCCCTCGCATACAGAAAATCTTCCTTCAAGAACTATTCTCAGAGGTAAATGTGAGTGTGTGTATTTTGATCTGCTGCACACAGTTTAAAAAATATGCATACAGTACTATCACATGGGTACAGCATCCCAACAGTTAAATAATTTGAACAGCCAGAATTTCTCACCAGACCATGAAACAATCATCAATGCTCATGATGACCAGCTGCAACGTCTTGAAATACTGCAACATCCTGAATGACAAAATGAAGCAGCAACATGCAAGGGCTTTGAAGGTACATCATTAGGAACCAGACTTCCCAGAGCTCTACCACTTCTTAGCTCATGCAATTTGGGAAAGCTGCTTTCATCTTGATGCCTCTGTTTCTTTTCTCTGTAACGCAGCCACAATGATAGTACCTAACTCATAGGAATACTGTGATGATACTTCACTCAATGCTTGATAATAAAACACTCAAGAAGTAGCAGATATTTTTCAATATGGCTTTCATGTGAATTTTGTTTTTTCATGTTCTGATCCTTTTTTAAAAATGATCTATCTGTGATATATGTTGATGTCCAGCATATACATGAATATCCAAGTCAGAATATTCATTAAAGAGAATGTCTAACTCTCCAATTATGATATGAAGATAACTTGCAGTAGAGACTGCTATTTGTCTACCAAATATCCATTCAACTCTTATTATTACTAATAGGACTCAGATTTTATTCCAGGTACAATGTACATAGCTTAAAGACTATATTTCCCAGTGTCTCTTGCAGCCAGATGGAGCCTAAGTTCTGACCAATGAGATATAAGAGGAAGTGCTGAGTAAGACTTCCAGCCAGGCTCCTTAAAGGAAGCTTTTTCAGCAAAGTGTAATACGACTGACTTTTCCCTCTTCCACTTTTCTGTGGTCTATAATGCAGCTATGATGGCTGAAGCTCCAGTAGCCACACTGGACCAAGAGTTGACCTTGAGAATGGAAGCCTTGGGCTAGGCTGGGAAACAGAAACTCAGAAAGAGCTTGGGTCGTTTTGACTGTGGAGCTGCCATACTACTGGTAAAGCAGTACAGATTTATCTTATGTGAGAGAAAAATAAGCTTTGTATATTAGGCCACTATGACTTGGGGGTTTTCTGCTACGAGTGGCTGATTCTAATCCTAAAAAAAAAAGAGTTATATTTGAAATAGGATTTCTTCTAAAATAGGTACAATTTCTTACCCCTATATTCTTTCCAATTTCATGTAAATATTTGTATGTACAAATACTTTAAGCTTGTAGGATAGCTTAAAGCATTTAAATATAACCAAAATGTAGTTAATATTAACTCAGAAAAATTGGCAGGAGCTGATATAACTCAGGAATGTTTTTTTTTCCTTAATTGTAATAACGTGTAAAAACAAAACAAAACAAAAGCAAAGAACATCAAATCTCAATTAGTTTTGATTATACAGACCCTCTTGATGATGTCTATGTCTTATGGCAGGAGAAGGGGGAGTAGACGTTATTTTGCTTTTTTTAAAAAAAATCTAATAGTGATAAAATGGTACAACTTTTTGAAACTGTGTAATCATTTTTTTAGCCTATTCTAAGAATTTCACACAGGAAAGTATCCTAGAATACAAATTGTTTCCCTAATACTAAACTTTATTAACCTCTCTGTCCATCAGTTTCCTATTCTATAAAATGGGAACAATAAAAGCAATCAGCTGAGTTAATATCAGTTAAATGCTTAGAACAGTGCCTGTCACCTAGTTAGCTACTATTCGTAACAGATAAATCACTAAATTCATCTCCACTTCTTCTTCATGTGGAAAACGGACCAACCATAGTAACTGCATTCACATTCCTCATGTGACAGCTAGCACACTGAAAGAGAAGTTCCTTGAAAGCAGGATTTTGTCACTTTTGCTCTCTAGTGTATTCCCACACGTAGAACATGTAGGAGGAGCTCATTAAATCACTGTAAAATGAACAAAACTGTGCTCTTATTATAGAAGACTCTCTAAGCGCCTAAGGTAAAACCTGTTTCTAGTTCATTATTCCACTCCACTTCATTGGATTATTAATTTACCTTTTTACAATGTGTTTATATTCTACCTAAAAATCAAATTCAAAGTTTTGGATGAGAGAAATGACCTCTGAACTTTGTATCATTTTTCTCTATTACCTTTTTGCCACGTGATGCCTCTTTCCTTTTCATGTATCTGATGTAAAGTATTATACCTCCTTTTTTATTGTGGTGAAATATACATAACATAAAATTTACCATTTTGACATTTAAGTGCCATTAAGGACATTGTTGTGCCACCATCACCACTATCCATCCATACCTCTTTTTTTTTAAATGTAGCTTCTAAGCTATATTAAGTTCCATTTACTAAACATAAACAAGACAAATCAGAAAATGATTAACGAGGCTAATAATAACCATGTTCCTGTTCTGACAGTTATTTTTCCACTAAAGATTCAGTCAAAGTGATCTGCTATTAAGAAGGAAAATTAAAAGATATTTAAGTAGATCTCTCTGATTTCATGAGATTGTGAATCATGAGATTTGATACAGTTATTAGACACTAACTGACTATTTGATATATATCTACATATTTGTCAACCTTTTAAATTTGAAATCTTTCTTAATCAGCCTCAGTGAAGCCTTCCACTCTCACAGACCCACTATAAAGGTAGCATTCTTCTGGATCATAGTTTGGGGAATTTCCGATCTACTCAAGAAGGGGCAGTATTTTTTTTTTCAGTTTCTATTTCTGAATTGTGCATAGCAATAAAGAAAAAACAAAAGTGATTCTATCCCATTTCTGCCTTATTGATACAGGAAGAAAAACACTGCCAGATACAACTTAAATGCATGCTTAAGGCCACAGCTTAAGACCTTGAATGATTTCTCAATTCATAGCATTTATCCACTAATTTTCAAGGATGGCTTTCAAATGCCCTAAGCAAATTTAGGCAAACACCTTGACCAGGTAAAAAGAACCAAATGTTCTTACGTGACATGCTATTCTATGAAGAGACACTTTTAACACCCTCCAGAGAAAAACGACCCACCATTTTATTAGATTTCATATTTATGAAATGGTCACACGATAAACACATGCTATACTACAAAGAGAAACTTCAATTTCCTCTAGAGATGGGCACTGCCACTATTTTATTAAATTCTGTTTAGCAATCACACTTCTAATTTTTCATATTATTGTGTTAGGGGCTCTGCTAGGTGCAAGTAGGTGAAAAAACTCTAGACCAAAAAGACAAGGCCATTTGTTTTTTTGAACTAAATCACGGTGAATTTGACTCAAGAATTTTTAAGCAGAAATTAGATTTTAACACATCAAGCAATTTACTTACAAGGGAGAATGTTCGTAAGAGAAGTACCCATTCGAAGTTGAGCAAACTGCATGGAACAGTTTAGTAACCAAGGCAACAAGAATTGAATCTCTAAGATTCCCTGGAACTAGAGGTGCCCAACAAGAACAGCTAATTTTGTCACTTATCCTTTTGAAGAAGATGAACTAACACCAAGCTGCTTGTGGTGACTCAGGTGAACTTTAAAATTAAATATAAACAACCCCAAGGTTGTATCAACCTTACTATTACTGTTAGAATACCACAAGCATTAAAAGGACCTTACCACAGCACTTTTTCTAATTCCCCACCCTCTGTGCAACAGCAGGGTGTAGAATGGGCATCTATTTACCTAATGACTATTACCATTTTCATCTAGGAATCACCTTAAGAGAACAGTCACACTGCCTCCTCTGGGAAATAACGTATTTGAGTTAGAGAAAAAGAACATATTTCTATATTATATCTAGCTTAATACTTTCCAACCTGCTTCACTGTTTAAGCACTTGCTAGAGGCAGTGGTTTTATTTTCACACTAGCAAGAAAAATGTTTACCATGAGTATTTGAGACCTGGGGGTTGGCGGGAAGTGAGGAGAGAAAAGTAATAATTGTGGCCCAAACAAACAGTCAGTTTAGACTGTAGTCTAACATAAAGTCTACAGTGTAAACCTGGTGATTAGAGCTCTCTGGTTCCTGTGAAAGCAATAACAGTGTGGTGGTATGAAACAAATTTCAAATCTATTGATTGAGATTTCTCTAGAAATTACTGGTTTTACAGAGTTGCATAGGAAATAGGTGAATTCTTTTAATTCTACTCCCTTACTCCTTCCGAGGTTCTCCTTGTTTTTAATGGCTCTGCCTACTTAGATCTCATTAGGGCCAATACTGATTTTCTCTCCTTTTTGCAGTTCTCTGGTCTTCAACCCCCTAAAGAAAACTAACATCTTACATCACTGAGTGTAACTTCCATTGGATAGCAGGGAAGTTGAAACTTCAGTTTGGCCATGTTGACGCTCAGGGCACACAGAGGCTAAGCCCACAGGGTGCCTCAATACACACCTGTTAGGAATAAATGGATTCCAGGGATGTAGACAGAGAATTGGCTAAGCCAAAAGGTCAAGTGCACTCATCCCAAGAAGAAAGCCACACGTGTCTCGGAGAAGCCATACAGTTTCAGGGTCATTCTGAGAACGCAGCTATACTACAGTCAGTCCATCAGTCAGGTCATAACGCTAAGAAATCTCAATTTCTGAAGAAGCACAGTTCAATAAAAATAAGAACATTTGTTTTGTCAAAGGAAGGATCACTTCACATAGCTGTATCTGTAGCAGGTTTTATATAAATGAAAGACACCCTTACTACAATTAAAATACGATTAATTTAATATAAATGCATTCTGCACATAGACAACTTTTAAAGAACAAGTTCATGGCTTAAGCAAGTCAACCTAGATTGCAAAAATACTTTTCCTTTGACAAAGTTCCCTGGACAAAAAGAGACACTCAGCCATCAAGAGACACCTATTCATCTTTACATTTAAAAGAAGACATCCAACCATAGTATAAATGAATCGCCCAGCAACAAATCTACCATCAGAGAAATAAGAGTACAGTTTAAGAGCTCTTGCTGTGTTTTAGACCCTGGATGATTTAGTTCATCTATATACATCTGACAAGGCACTCTGGACCATGGACTGGTTACACTGTGATGGCAAATTCAATCCAAGATTACACTGATTAAGCTAGTCTGAAGTTTCAGAAAGGAAGTAGAAGTTGAGGTGTCCGTTTAGGGGAAAAAAATGAGTATAGAGGTGAAACAGAGAGAGGGAGATGCAGGTATTCAAGCAGAAGAAAAAAAAAAATGAACACTTTGTGGAGGGGAGACCGGCAGGAGGAAAGGGTGAGGCAAGGAGATCAGATTGGAAAGTAGAAATCAAATACAATGGGAGAGACCGACCCGGTGAACAGCTTTTCTACATGGTCCTTCACAAGGGTCTGTCTGAAAAAGGGTAGCCTAGGGTTTGGCGCCCTGAGGCATAGTCTCATTCTGCATTTTAGGCGTCAAGGTACACTATCACTTATCTGTTAAAGCCATTGCTAAGTTAGACAGTCAAGTCCACTGCCAAATTTTTAATTGAATAGCTGTTTCCCCTAAAATTCATATTCACCCAGAACCTATGAATGTGGTCTTATTCAAAAGTAGTCTTTGCAGATTTCATCAAGTAAGATGAGGTCATACTGGATTAGGGTGGGCCCTAAATCCAATATGACTGGCGTCCTTCTAAGGAGAAGGAAATTTAGATACAGACACACAAGGAGAACATCGTGTGACAACAGAAGGGCAGAGATTGGAGAGATGTATCTGTAAGCAAAGGAATGCCAAGGGTTGCCAGCAGCCTCCAGAAGCTAGGAAGAGGCAAGGAAGGCTTCTCCTCTAGAGCTTCAGAGAGCATCGCCCTGTTAACACCTTGATTTCAGACGTGCAGCCTCTAGAACTGTGAGACAATCCATTTCTATCGTTTTACGCTACCCAGTTTGTGCAACCTTGTTATGGCAGCCATAGGAAACTAATAAAGGGAGTGGAGCATTCTGAAGTGATGATTTGCAGAAATTACTCTGGCAGTGATGAGTAGAAGTTGAAGGGAGGAGAGGCTGGAACCGAAAAAGACCAGTTAGGAGGATATTACAGTAATTTGGGCTTGGAAAACAATGAGGATGTGGACCAGGCTGGTGACAGCGGAATGAAAACAAAGCCAAAATCTAGAGATGTTGAAGAGGAAGAACTGATGGTCCACAGTGAAGAAGAGCCAGACACAAAGACGATTCCAAAGTTAAGTCAGAGAGAAGGGTGGGGACTTCCCTGGTGATGCAGTGGTTAAGAACCCACCTGCCAGTGCAGGGGACACAGGTTCGAGCCCTGGTCCGGGAAGATCCCACATGCCACGGAGCAGCTAAGCCCGTGTACCACAACTACTGAGCCTGAGCTCTATAGCCCGTGAGCCACAACTACTGATCCCTCATGCCACAACTACTGAGCCCGCGCACTCTAGGGCCCATGCTCCACAACAAGAGAAGCCACCGCAGTGAGAAGCACATGTACCGCAATGAAGAGGATTGACATATATACACTCATATGTATAAAATAGATAAATAATAAGAACCTGCTGTATAAAAAATAATTTAAAAACAAACACCCGAGAAGGGTGGAGTCCCTGGCAGAAATGGAGAGGATTAGAAGAAACAAATGAGTTTGCCATAAGGGGGAGAAAGAGAAAACAGCTAGTTTGGTTTCATATATCAGAAGATATGTGGGCAGTTGAAAGTGGGAACTGAAAATTTAGGTGTTGGGACCTACAGAAAGAAATCTGGAAATCGTGAGCCTAAAAGTAAACAGCTGAGGCTCTGAGGACACTAGCTTTTCAAGTTGGTTAAAAGCAGCAGGAGCGCTCAGGGCCCAGTACTGAAGTATCTGGGGAACGCTTTCAACAGATGAGGAAAGAGAGAAAGGAAGCCTGGTACATCCTTATCTTTCTCTCCTGGGAACAATTTTTCTGTCCTATGAATATTGAATGGTAATTCTACTGATTACCTCTTATCAGCACTAGTCTTTTCAAAATGTATCACATCTCATGAACTTTTGCTTCTTATTTCTAAGATCAGTGGAATGTTATGAAATACCTCTACACAAGACAGCCAAATCACATTATATATTCAGTTAATGTAAATTAGGCAAAATTTATAACTTGTGAATAAATCCCTTATTTTCTTTTTTTATTTTTTATTTTAGAATTGGGAAAAAAAATAACCAACCGTGTAAACTAATGGGTCATATCTATCACTCTACTTTCAAAGCTCTTAACAAATAGTCAACTTGGAAGGTCAAGAAAAGTCTTAACAATACTTCTGTAGGAGGCCGTTCAATGAATGGAATCGAAACAACTGTGCAGCCACCTGTAGAAAAACAACGTTGGAGTCGCACCTCATAGTGTAAACCAGGATGAATTCAAATGGATCAAAGATATAAATGCAAAAGAGGAAACTATTAAAGTACCAGATGAAAACATTCTTTTGTTGGTTAAAAATTTTTACCAGGTAGTTGCCAGGTAGATGCATGGAACTGTTAAAAGTTCTAAAACAACTTCAAAGCCAGAAGTTCAGTGGAGTACTTGGACAGGCAAAGGAGAGAATCTACAAGAGTAAATGATTAGCCAAGCCTCCACCAGGTGAGCCAAACATCCCTTTTAAAATCAAAAGCTCCTTATTTCTTCTGCCTTAAAAATACAAGTCCCTTTTATTTTTAAAACAATTGGTAATCGTTTCCTAGAACTGTCACACAAAGTATTAAATAGTGGGTGCCTTAAAACAACAGAAATGCATTGCCTCACCTTTCTGGAGGCTAGGAGTCTGAAATCAAGGTGTCAGTGGGGCCGTGCTCTCTCAGAGGCCTCTTGGGGAGGAGCTGTCCTTGCCTCGTCTGCCTTTGGTGTTTACTGGCAGTCCTTGGCGCTCCTTAGCCTGGAGAAGCGTCATTCCGATCCCATGGCCATCTTTTCTCTGTGTGTCTTCACATCATCTTCCCTCCTTGCGTGTCCACCCCTGAATCCCAATTTCCTCTTTTTCAAAGATTAAGCCCTACTCTAATGATCTCACTCGAACTTGACTTCCTCTATAAAGACCCTATTTCCAAATAAGATCACATTCTGAGGTACTAGGGGTTAGAATTCCAACACATCTTTTTGGGAGTATACAATTCAATCTATTTCAACACACTTCAATAGTATTACATCTGTTTAGCACATAAATAGATACAAAAAAACTGACATTCTCCATGCCAAGTTCCCCCCTGCCCCAGAAGTAGCACAGCCACAGGCCAACAACTCCCCACGAGGAGGCTTGAGAACCCTGGGCCCCCACCCCCACCCCGACTCACAGAAACAGAACCCTGAGGAGGGTGGGACAAAGAAGCCCAGATGGGGCATTTTCCTCAAACACTCTCGAGAGGAGAAAAGTATTTTAAAGGCTTAACAGCATCTGGGCCAACACGCTTCTATGGGGCTTCAAAGTTTCATGTGAAAGAAAAATCAGGAAGTAGGTGCTTTCCTTGGATTTCAACCAGAGCTTCCAGAGGAGCAGTGAAAAGCCGGGTAGGGCTGACTTGGAAGTGGAGTGCTCCAAAGAAAGCTCCCAGGGGGCTGCCACCATCCATGCGGGGGTAATTCTAACCCAGTCCCAAGGCTCTTATTATAGAAAAGTTGCAAAGTCTAAACCACAAATCTTACCCTTAAACATAAGTATCTGTCGCCTCTCTGGGATGTCACCCATGCTTCCAAGTCACTTCCAAGTTATCTTTCATCACTGTGCCATGCTGAAACAGGCTGGAAAACTATGACAGCTTTAAAGTAAGGTCCACTGATCTGATTACAAGTTGGGAATCAGAGTACTGGGTAGGATTGCCAAGTCCCTGGAATCCACAGGAACCTCCCAGAATAAGATATGTTCCTTGAAGATGCTCCCAATTCCCAGACTGAGGTATTGTGCCCTCTCCTTGGTGCCTTGGCCATACCCATTTTAAGGTTTAAATTACCCTCGTGAAGTGAAACAACCTCGCTGCTCGCCAAGCGAAGCCTGTTAAAGTCCTCAGAGCCCAGTTCTGTACATGTCTCTGGATATTGCTCTGGCCCTCACAAAAGAAAGGCTGGAAATGAGTCTCATGAAGGCAGCTGCTAGAAGGATGTCATAACAGCAGGTAGATTCTGAAGGGAGGTGAAAAAGAGTAACACCACAACTTTAAAGATCACTTCGACTTTATGGAAAAATTGAGTTCTAACAGGGCTCAGAGATTTCTTAAATATCATTAGTTTCCAAAGGCTTCTTTCATTCATTCATTTATTCATTCATTCAACAAGCATCTCCTGAGCTCGATCCATTGCTAACTTGTATGATGAGGATACATGTTAGAGTCCAGGAAGGTGATTACTGGATTCCTGGTGAACAGAGCATCAGAAGCAGCCTTGAGCCCTGGAACGGCTAAGACAACCATGAAGTCTCAGAGATAACACAAGAAGTTCCAGAGAAACGTGAGCTTGGGGTTGGTGGGGGGCATGCTCAGAAAAAGTGAACCTCTCCCCTCTCCCTGGGGCCAAACAGCAAGAAAGGAACCCACAGTAAAACGATGGGGAGTCGGGGGGCTCAGAAGGAAGAGGGGACTCGTCTGGTGTTGAGTACAGAGTGACCTAGGCAGGAAGGGAGAAGGAGGAAGTCCATCTAGTTTGCCACTGAAAGAATGAAGAAGTGGATAAGGTAGTATGTTTCCCATGAGCTTGACTGTGAACATATGTCCCCTTTATTCTTCTTCCTGGGCCAGCAACTTCCGCACACTCATAACCCACCCAGATGTGCCTGGGGCTCAGTGAGACTGTCAAGCTTCTACTTTTCAGCCTTTAAAGGGCAGTGAAGAGCCCAGGGCTAGATATTTGTCCAAATATCCATTAGACAGAACTAGAACACAAACCTGAAGTATGAAATTGCCCTTGAGGTATATAAAATTATAGTGAATTTTGGAAAAGGCATAATTTTTAATAAATCAAATTAACGGTTTCCTGATGCAATTCAGCTTCTGGGGGAAAAATCAATGTACTTATTAACACTGAAAAATAAGAATCAGCCAACCAATGATGCAATTAAGTGTGATGCAGAAATTAAAAATATAACAACTTGGCAGTCATACGTTTTTTCCTTCTGACCTTCAGATAATGATGTTACACTTGTTGACAAGTGTCACTGTGTATAGGATAATGATGAATTAAGATTTAACAATCTCTTTTAGAACTAACTCTCCATCCATGGATGGATTATATAAAGTGCTTCTTAAAGTTAACAAATTTCAGTACAAACAATAAAGAGAAAAATACTTCTCTATAGCTAGATATCAAAAAGCAGATATGTAACACCTGTTATAAAAAAGCATCACTTGTCAGAGTGGCGTAGGTAGGTTTTATCATTCTCCTTGCTGCTATTGTTTTTAAGTTGCAGAGGGAAAAAAATTAATGTCGTGATGTGATCTTAAGCCAGGCCAGCTATAAGTACTTTACAGATGGGAACTTGATTATCATACTTGTATGATGTATTTTATCATGATGCTCTTCACGTCTTGAGTCTGAGTAGAGAGATATTACAAGTCAAAAAATATGCCCTAGATAATTAAGAGAAAGGAAAATTCAACTTACAATCACCAACATTTGAAAATTCTGACAATACTCTGTTAGTAAAAATGTACTTCTAGAACTATTAGAATAGTCCAGTGAACTGATTATTTTTATTAAAATTCATCAGGCAAAATGAAGTCAACTGGGGGTTATGGTCCAAGATGGAGACATAGGAGATCTCTGAACTCAAAACTCCCACAGGCATACCAAATCTCCCCTACAAACAGAGTGATTTCCCCTAAAAGAAATCCAGAGACTAGCCGAATGAGTCCTTCACTTTAGGCAAATGAGAAAATACCCTTATTGAAATGGGTAGGAAAGGCTGAGACACAGTCTCACTGAAACTCCACCCCCAAACCCTGGCACAATGCCATAAAATCAGAAGGGAACTCACAACTCCCAGCTTCTACCTGGGAAGGGAAGGGTTTGGTCCCAACATCTAATACCCCAGGAGTAGGCCGCCAAAGCACATTGCTCTGGAAGCCAACAGGGCTTACATCAACCACACCCATAATACTAGAGCAAGCAAATTGTTCTTAATGGACTCACTATCTTCCCAGGGTCCTGCACAAAAGAAGCAAACAGATACAGGCATTTCCCAGTGTTTCCCTGAAAAAGGTCCATTTGCATACTTTAAAAGCTGCTACCTGAGAGTCAGGTTTCTAATTTAGCACAGTCTAGGGACTGACTGATTCTCCCCAGAGACTGGGAAAGCAGGAGACACGATCTTTGCATTCTCCCTGTAGGCTGCTCCAAATTGCCAATATCTCCCTGGAAGGAGCTTGTACACACGTTTGGCACCCCAGCTTTTGCAGATGCCACCTAAGGAATACATCCCTTGATCACCTGGCTCTAGTGGCCAGCAAAGCTTGCACTTGCCAGCCCCACAGGCTTTTAACAAACAAATGTTCTTAAGGGGCTATCCTGCCAAGGGTCAGCACAGAGGAAGCAAACAGAAAATCCCATCACCCAGTCTTCCCCTAAAAGGGATCTATTTGTATACTTTAAAAGCTGTTACCTGAGGGTCCAGCTACCAATCAGCCTGTATCTGCATGCTCACTGAGATCCTCCCCTTTAGGATACTGACAGGTCTTGGCATACCCTCAACTATTGGGAGCCTCTAAGAACAAAGAATTCACCTTGGAAAATCACAAAGGTCTGAGAGACAACCAAGAGCTCAGGCTGGGCTGAACAGTAAGGTTCATCTCCAACATGAAACCACTCTGTCAAGACTGGAAGAGGTGGTTGTTTTATCTAAAGCACAGAAACCAATACAGAGACTCAAGGAAAGTGAAAAAACAGAGGAATATGTTCCAAACAAAAGTACAAGATAAAACCTCAGAAATAGACTTGAATGAAATGTAGATAAGTGATTTACCTAATAAAGGGTTGAAAGTAATGGTCACAATGACGCTCACCAAGGTCAGAAGAACAAGGCATGAACAAAGTGAGAAATTCACTAAAGACATAGGAAATATAAGGAAGTATCAAACAGAAATTACAGTACTGAAGAATACAATAACTGCACTGAAAAGTTCAATAGAAGGGTTCAATATCAGCTAAATCAAGCAGAAGAAAGGACCAGCAATTCAAAAACAGGGTAGTGGAATTCATCCAATCAGAGGAGTGAAAAGGAAAAAGCATGAAAAAGAGTGAAGACAGCTTAAGGAACCTATATAAGGACAACATCAAGAAAACCAACAGTCACATCACAGTGGTCCCAGAAAAGGTCAGTACAAGAGAAACTGAAAGGAGTAGAAAGCTAAAGAAATAATAGCTGAAAACTTCCCTAACCTGGAGAAAAAAACAAACATCCAGATCCGGGATGCTCAGAGAGTTTCAAATAAGATGAACCCAAAGAGACCTACACCAAGACACATTAAAATTAAAGTGTCAAAACTTAAAAACAAGGAGATAATCTTAAAAGCACCAAGAGAAAAACAACTTGTTACATACAAGGCTATCAATAGATAAGACTATCAGCAGTATTTCAGCAGAAACTTTCCAGGGCAAAAGGGAGTCACATCATATATTCAAAGTGATGAAGAAAAAAAAAAAAAAAAAACACCAACCAAGAATACTCTACCCAACAAAGTTGTCCTTCAGAGTTGAAGGAGAGATCAGCACTTTACCAGATAAGCAAAAGCTGAGGGAGTTCATCACCACTAGATTAGACTTACAAGAAATGTTAAAGGTACTTCTTCAAGCTTAATGAAAGGATGCTAATTGTAACAGAAAAACATATGAACTTATAAATCTATAAAATAGGTAAACAACAAGGACCTACTGTATAGCACAGGGAACTATATTCAATATCTTATAATAACCTATAATGGAAACGAATCTGAAAAAGAATTTACACACATGCACACACAACTGAATCTCTTTACACCAGAAACACTGTAAATCAACTATCCTTCAATTAAAAAAAAGAAAGTATAAATCTCACTAATTAGGTAAATATAGAGTTAAATTCAGAATACTCTAATGTTGTAATGATGGTGGGTAGTTAACTTATAGATCTAATATGAAAAGTAGTAAAAATGTAAATTGTGACATCAAACATAAAACATGGAAGGAAAGTCAAACTATAGAGCTTTAGAAGTTGTTATCAACTTAAAATAGACTTATAAATATAAGTTGTTGTATGTAAGCTTCATGGTAGCTACAAAGCAAAAACCTATAATAGATACACAAAAGATAATGAGAAAGGAATCTAAACATACCACTAAAGAAAGTCATCAAACCACAAAGGAAAAGAGCAAGAGAAGAAAAAAGAAACAGGGAAATTACAAACAGCCAGAAAAAAATCAACAAAATGGCAATAAGTAGACACCTATCAATAATTACTTTAACTGTAAATGGACTAAATTCTCCAATGAAAAGACATAGAGTGAATGAATGGATCAGAAAACAAGATCCAACTGTATGCTACTTACAAGATACTCACTTTGGGTTTAAGGAAACACACAGATAGAAAGTGAAAGAATGGAAAAAAGATACTCCATGCAAATGGAAACCAAAAGAAAGTGGGATAGCTATACTTATCTCAGACAAAATAGAATTCAAGCAAAAGACTTTAATAAGAGACAAAAAAGTCATTATATAATGATAAAGGGGTCAATCCAGTAGACGATATAATATTTGCAAATAATTATGCACCCAAAATAGGAGCACCTAAACACATGAAACAAATATTAACAGACCTGAAGAGAGAAATAGACAGCAATATAACAATAGTAAGGAAATTCAATACCCCACTTTCAACAATGCGTAGATCACCCACAGAGAAAATCAATAAGGGAAATATTGGACTTAAACTATATATTAGACCAGATGGACTTAAGAGACTTTTCATCCAACAGCAGCAGAAAACACATTTTTCTCAAGCACACATGGAACATTCTCCAGGATAGATCATGTTAGAACACAAAATAAGACAATAAATTTAAGAAGACTGAAATCATATAAAGTATCTTTTCCAACCACAATGGTATGAAACTAGAAATCAAGTACAAGAAGAAAACTTTAAAATTCACAAATATTTGGAAATTAAACAACATGCTACTGAAAAACAAATGGGTCAAAGAAAAATCAAAAAATACCTTGACACAGATGAAAACTGAAATAAAACATACCAAAACTTACAAAATACAGCAAAGCAGTCTAACAAGGAAGTTTACAGCTGCATTAAGAAAAAAGGAAAGCACTCATTACATTGAGAAAAAAAGGAGCTCAAATTAACAACCAATTTTACATCTAAGGAAATATAAAAGAAGAACAAAGTAAGCCAAAACCTGGTAGAAGGAAGTAAATAGCAAAGATTAGAGTGGAAATATGAAATCAAGATTAAAAAGACAACAGAATAGATCTTTGAAACTAAGAACTGTTTTTTTGAAAAGATAAACAAAATAGACAAACCTTTAGCTAGATTTACCAAGAGAAATTAAAAAAAGATCGCAAATAAATAAAACCAGAAATGAAAGAGGAGACATTATAACTGATACCACACAAATACAAAGGATCATAAGAAACTACTATGAATCATTATACATCAACAAATTGGACACAAGAAGAAACTGATAAATTCCTGGAAATACACAAGCTACCAAGGCTGAATCATGAAAACAGAAAATCCAAACAGACCATTACTAGTAAGGAAATCTAATCAGTAATCAAAAACATCCCAACAAAGACGAATCTAGGACCAGATTGCTTCACTGGTGGATTCTACCAAACACTTAAAGAAGAATTTCAAACTGTTCCAAAACATAGAAGAGGAAACACTTCCAAAATCATTTTATAAATCCATCATTACCCTGATACCAAAACCAGACAAGGACACTACAAGAAAAGAAAATTACAGGTCAGTATCCCTGGTGAACATAGATGCAAAAATTCTCAACAAAATATTAGCAAACCAAATTCAACAATACATTAAACGAATCACACACCATGATCAAGTGAGATTTATTCCAGGGATTAAAGGATGGTTCAACATCCACAAATCAATCAACACACAACATTAACAAAATGAAGGATAAAAACCATATGATCATCTCAATAGATGTAGCAAAAGCATTTGCAAAATTCAACATCCATTCATGATAAAAACTCTCAACAAAGTGGGTGTAGAGGAAACATACCTCAACATAATAAAGGGCATACATAAAAAGCCCACAACTAACATCATACTAAACAGTGAGAAATTGAAAGTTTTTCCTCTAAGATCAAGAACAAGACAAGAGTACCCTGTCTCACCACTCCTAATCAACATAGTACTGGGAGTCCTAACCATAGTAACTAGGTAAGAAAAAGAAAAAAAAGGCATCCAAATTGAAAAGGAAGAAGTAAAATTGTCTCTATTTGCAGATGACATGACATCAAACATAGAAAATCTTAAAGACTCCACCAAAAAACTATTAGAATAAATTCCGTAAAGTTGCCAGATACAAAAGCAATATGCAAAAAGCAGTTGCATTTCTATATACGAACAACAAACTATCAAAAAGACAAATGAATGAAATGATCCTATTTACAACTGCATTAAAAAGAATAAAATACCTAGAAATAAATTTAGCCAAGGAGGTGAAAGATCTGAACACTGAAAACTATAAGACATTGATGAAAGAAACTGAAGACGGTACAAAGAAATAGAAAAATATTCTGTGCTCATGGACTGGAAAAAATAATACTGTTAAACTGTCCATACTACCAAAAACAATCTGCAGGTTCAATGAAATTCCCATCAAAGTCTCAATAGCATTTTTTACAAAAGCATTTAAAAAATCCTAAAATTTTATGGAACCACAAAAGATCCCAAATACCTAAAGCAATCATGAGAAAGAAAAACAAAGCTGTAGGCATCAGTGTCACATTTCCTGATTTCAAACTATATTACAAAGCTATAGTAATCAAAACAGCATGGTATTGGCATTAAAAAAAAAAAGTAGATCAAGGGAACAGAATAGAGAGCCCAGAAATTAACCCAGGCATAGACAGTCAACTAATATTTGACAAGAGAATTGAGAATACTCAATAGCAACAGGATAGTGTCTTCAAAATATGTTAGGAAAACCGGATATTCACATGCAAGAGAATGAAACTGGACCCCTATCTACACCACTCACACACACACACACACACAAAATCAATTCAAAATGGATTAAGGACATGAATGTAAGACCTGAAACTATAAAACTCCTAGCAGAAAACATAGGGAAAAAGCTCCTTGACACCAATCTTGGCAATAGTTTTTTTTGGATTTGACACCAAAAGCAAAGGCAACAAAAGCAAAAATAAACAAGTGAGACTTCATTAAGAAGTTTTTGCATAGCAAAGGAAATCATCAACAAAACAAAAAGGCAGCTTACCAAATGGGAGAAAATATTTGCAAATCATGTATCTGATAAAGGGTTAATATGAAGAGCACATATAGCAAAAAAAACCAAAAAAACAAAAAAACCCCTATGATTAAAAAATGGGCAGAGGAACTGAATATACATTTTTCCAAAGAAGATATACAAATGCCAATGGGTACATACAAATATCCTCAACCAATCATCAGGGAAATACAAATCAAAACCACAATGAGATATCACCTCACACCTGTTAAGTTTGCTATCATCAAAAAGACAACGGATAATAACTGTTGGTGAGGATGTGGAGAAAAGGGAATCCTGTATACTGTTGTTGAGATTGTAATCTTGTGCAACCACTGTGGGAAAGAGTAAAGAGTTCCCCCCCCGAAAATAATGTAGAATTACCATAAGATCCAGCAATCCCATTTCTGGGTGTATATCCAAAGGAATTGAAAACAGGATATCAAAGAGATATCTGTAGTCCCATTCATTTCAGCATTATTCGAATAGCCGAGATATCCAAGATATGGAAATGAACTAAGTGACCATCAACAGAGGAATGGATAAGGAAGATCTGATAAATCTATATCTACATAGATGGGCTTCCCTGGTGGCGCAGTGGTTGAGAGTCCGCCTGCCGATGCAGGGGACACGGGTTCGTGCCCCGGTCCGTGAAGATCCCGCGTGCCGCGGAGCGGCTGGGCCCGTGAGCCATGGCCGATGAGCCTGCGTGTCCGGAGCCTGTGCTCCGCAACGGGAGAGGCCACAACACTGAGAGGCCCGTGTACCACCAAAAAAAGAAAACAAAACAAAAAATCTATATCTACATAGATATATAATGGAATATTATTCAGCTACAAGAAAGAAGGAAATCCTGCCATCTGTGGCAACATGATGGACCTTGAGGGTATTATGCTACGTGAAATAATCCAGTCAGAAAAAGATTAATATTGCATGGTATCACTTATACATGGAATCTAAAAAAAAAAAAGTCAAATTCACAAAAAGAGAGTAGAAAAAAGTGGTATCCAGGGTTTAGAGGATGGGACAAATAGGGAGAGGTTGGTTAGAGTATAAACTTTCAGCTATAACATGAAAAAGATCTGAGGAGCTAATATAAAACATGGTGATTATAATTCAAAACACTGTATTGTATAATGGATTTGCTAAGAAAGTAGAATTTAAATGCTCTCATCAGAAAAAAAAAGTAAATGTGTGAGGTGATGGATGTTTAATCAACTAGATGTAGGGAATCCTTTTATAATGTCTAAGTATATCAAATTACCATAATGTACACTTTAAATATAATTTTGTCAATTATACTCCATTAATGCTGAAATTTTTTAAAAATGAAATCAATTCACAATCTCTGTTATACTGATAGCCATCTGAGGATATCCAAATGTTCTATGCAGGTTTTTGTATCATACAGCTAATTCCAGGTACTTCTACAACTGCTTTCTTACTGTCCTTCTTACTGATGATGTTTTCTATTCCCTCTATATTAAATTATTATTATTATTATTCTCAAACTGTGACCATATAAATGTAATATTGTCTATATTAGATTTTCGGTGTGAACTATGTTTTTAATGACAGAGAGTAGTTGGATACAAAAAAGCTTTTCAAAATGTGACTTTGTCAAATTTCTGAGAAGCTTGACAATCATCTTCAAAGATGATTCCAGAAGACATTTTTTTCTTCCCTCATTTTTCATCTTTTTAAAATCAATGACTCTTTTTATTCTGCTTCGTCAGACTACTAGGCTTTTGATTTACAACAGCTATATTCCAATAGCATATATATAATTTCATTTTTGCCTTTATAATTATTATTTTTTTAAACCATCAAGTAACAAGATACAGTTTGGTCCAAGGATTTTGGAACCATTCAGGTCTTTTAAACTAATATAATCGAGTTATAGAGTGGTTTTGCTACACATCACATTATCATAAATTTGTTTAGTTCTGGGTTTAACAATGGGATGGCTAAGCATGGACGTAATATTTTCCTTCTCTTGATTTCCAGCTCCATTTTATTCCTAAATTCAGAAGATTATTGCCATGAAATTTTCATCCACTGGTAATGTATTTGAATTTAGTTCTCATTGTTTCAAATGCCCTTCAAATTTTTATAATTATAAAAATGTCATGATAGAAGTCTACTGATAAGTATGAAAAATATATACTTGACTTCAACAGTGTTCTAGAACTAGTATTACCAAAACTTCATTCAGGAAAATATATGCTTATAGGACAATAAAACTTAATAGTAACTAGAGTTGGTTCTCAGGGATATGACCCTTAGTTGTTCGTTTGTTTTTTCCTCTTCTCCCAAAGTATTTTTTTAAACAAAGGCAATAATAAATATAAAGATAAAACCTATAACCACATTACATGTAAATTCCAATATTTACTTATCATGGATCTGCTTCTCATGGGAATGCTAAGGTAGGTAAGTGCTCATTAAAACTCCTAATTCCAAAGATGGCTGGGAATTTTTATTTGCCAGTTGGACTGAGTCTGAAATCTAAATATGCCTGTTAATCCCCATGTTTCCATGTAACCCAACCTCTGCTACCTAAATAGATGCCCTCTACAAAGTTTGGATCACAACATTGCTGGCTCCTTATTCAAAGGACCACATGTTCATATGTTAAGAAATGCAAATACATGAACCAGTATCTAAGGCCAGATATATGTTTTTCTTGGCCTATAATAGATCTCTAAAATGCAAGTACAAAACTCCACATTTATTTAGTTTAATAAAAAAAAAAAAGTCCCCTGCTTCATAGGTAATAATTAACTTAATCTATTAAAAGAGAGCACACAAGACAATCGCTGTCTAACTTCATTACTCATTTGATCTATAAGCCCAGAAAAAAAGATTTAACTTCCTCTTGCCTTGGTTCATCTACGTTAGCTCCTGAATGGATATGATGGGGCATGGAGGAGGTCATTTTCTAGTCTTGTTTCCATAATAACTAGAGTTCTTCTCCCTGAACAACAAGAGCAACAGTCAAGTTTTACAGGAACACCAGTTCTGAGAGTATCAACTGAAGGACCGAGTATCACTTCAGCCACTGTCACCTTTCTACAAGCTCCTCTCAGGGATGAGAACTTAATTTATTTTTCTATTGTATTACCTTTGTCCTAAAATATTAAGACTAGACCGTTGAATGAATAAATGGCATTCAGTTAAAAAAAATTAACTCTTTAGTTTATAAATACCTTAAAATAAAACTTAAAATCTTTTAAGGTAAAATTGATGATTCATAATTTAGGTGTTTTGAAGAAAAATCCTCAATATTAAAAATTTATAGGGCATAGATCACTTAGTGTTAAAAATTTCTGCCACTGTGAACATATAATATTAAATGCATTTATTGCCTAGAGTCCACCCCCAATTTTTTGGTGAATACCGATGGGTTAAAAATAATGTCAGATTAAAGACTTTAATCATCTAGATCTTGATTTCAAAACATTATATCCTAACTTCCAGGAGAATTACAGCATATGGATACTGAAAAATTTTAACCAATTCTGATGTAACCTTGAAACCAATTAGATAACAAACTGGTTTTTCCCACTGTTTCTCCCATGATACCGCAACCAGTTCATGAATCGTTAATGGCTCTGAAAAAAACAGTTGAGCTTCGTGTTCTTACCTGGCACCCTCTTTGCCCAGTTGATCATGTGGACCAGCTCCCTGTCTGCAAGGCTGGTCAGCAAGCCCATCATTGAAGCCTCACTGAAGGGTCTGGTAGGATCGTACTCGGAATAGATTATGGGGGGCTCAGCCTCCAGCAAGGCACTGATCATCTGATCGGCTGTCAGGGACAAGACGGGGCTGTTCTTCTTAGTGTGTTTAATCAAGAGTGGGCTCGGCCAAAGGTTGGCAGATCTCCTGTCTCCAGAGGGCTCCGCTTCGTTCCTGCCCTCCCCATCATCTCTCTGGCGCTTGTGCTTCAACATTCTCCCTCCTCTGCGGTCTTTCCGTATCCCTGAGAACACAGGGGAAAAAAAACACAATTTATTCTTTTTCTCATATAAACTTTCACAGCAAAACCATCTTCAATGCTAACAGCCCTTTATTTTATTTGAGGAAAGAGTTTGGGGCACAGTTGTGCTGGTAAGTGTTTAACAACCAGCTGTCCGCGAGAAAAAAAAAAAATAGGCTTTGATTTGTAGCATTCGCCAATTTCCATGGTGTAACTACTCCCATTTCCATGGCAAATTTCAAGCTAGTGGTCTGAGATTAAGCATCATACAAAACTCCTGAAAAGTTAACAGTAAGCTTTTATGAGCCAGTACAAGCTGGTCTAACAAGCCATTGGGGTGTGTGTGTGTGTATGTGTGTGTGTGTGTAAGAGCTGATGTAAAAAGGACATGATAATAATTATTCTTGAAATATGGCTTATATCAAAGATTGCTTCTGCTATGAATATTCTTTCAACAGTAAATTAAAAAGCCATCTTTAAAAAAGCATTTAATAAACATCCTTATCATCCAACTACACCTCTTTATGGAAGACACTAAAGAGGAATGATTTATCCAAAACGTATCTGACAGCCTCTGGATCCTATAGGTGTTCAGTCAGTCTTTCATTGCTACTAAACTGTACCTCACCACCTGAGGAATTGACCCACAACCCTCAACTTGTTTACTTGGTTCTAAGATTGACACAAATGTATTTCTATTTTCCTGATACAAAAGTTTTTAAATAGTTGAAAATAGTTTCCCCCCAAAGATTTACCAGCTGTGGTTCCCACTAACTAAATTATAGGGCAGGGGAGACTCCATTCTCTTTTGCAGAGACTCTGAGGTTTGGCTCAGCATCTTAACCTGGAAAAGGCCAGCCTGTGGTGCTGAAACGTATCAGCAGAAACAAATATTTTAAAGGACAAAAATGATCACTAGCTTCCATATTTTCAAAAACTGTAATCTTTTCAAAATATGGCAGATAGCAGCAGTTCTTAGATTTACATAAAAGAAATAATCATTTTGGTAAAAAGTTAATACAATTATTTTTAATATTAAAGACATGAGAAGTCAACATTCTTTATAACATATCACCTGTTCTCTTACTCGAAATGAATAACTAATGTCAGAACTTTGTTCTATGTCCTTCTAATTTGTCAAGGCGTTTGAACAAATGTGCGGTGGTGAATTTTTTATGTATAGCTTTTATTCGTGTAGGTCTAGATTAGATATGTTAGATGATACTAAAAATATAATGAAGCCACAACCCTTCCTATTTGTTCAGTATTAAAATAAGCATTTCCCAGAACTCTTGGAATAAGTAACAATTGTAAAGATTATTATCGCTAACATGCACTGAGCACTCACCATGTGCTTAAGCACTTTAATATATACTTTACATGTGAGCATTTCACAACTAATTTAGTCCTCACGATAATCTTGGAAGGTAAATACTATAAAACTGCTGCTTTAGAAAGGTTAATGAACTTGTCTGAGACCATTCTCTATTAAGTATGATGCAAGATCCGAGCTCTGAAATGAAGTTTGTTTTTTTTTTCCAGTTAACAGAGTTTTAAAAATGTATCCAACAAAGTCGACACATTTAAGGATACCTAGAAGTAACATAGTAAAGAAATAAAATGAGAAGAATCGTTGTATCTGACCAATTGTTGTCCATAGTCAGACATTTCAACTCTTTCGCTGCTAGATATGCTAACGAGAGTATAATATCTGAACTGAGGAAGGTGATACAGCCTACTCTCAGCTCATCAGAGCACACCTGGAGTATCACACAGTGCTGGATGCTGCAGAGACAAGCAAAACAAACCTATTCAGAGGAACTAGGATGGTGAGGAGATGTGAAATCAGGTCACATGGAGAACCACTGAGGAACTGAAAGGGGTTAGCCGAGAGAAAAAAAGACTTTGAGGAAACATGAGTGTCACCTTCACATGGGCTATACTATATAAAATGGCATTATGGTGTGAAGGTTTGTGCCCCCCCCCCAAATTCATATGTTGAAATCTAATCCCCAATGTGATGGTATTCAGAGGTGGGGCCTTTGGGAGGTCATTAGGTCACGAGGGTAGAGCCTTCATGAACGGGATTAGTGCCCTTATAAGTAGAGGCCAGGGGGCCAGCTTACTCTCTCCACCCTGTTAGGATATGAGAAGACAGCTGCCTACAAGCCGGGAAGCAGGCACTCATCAGACACCAGATGTGCTGTCAAGCTTGGACTTCCCAACCTCCCGAACTGTGAGAAATAAATGTTTGCTGTTTAATCTATGAAGTCTATAGTATTTCTGTTATAGCACCCCAAACTGACTAAGAGAGATAGATGGGTTCAACTTGCTCTTTATGAGCCCAAAGGGTAAAATAGAAAAAATATGTGGAAACTCTGAGTAGTTAGAGCTCACTGCAAGGAATCAGTTTGTAGGAGTCAAAGCTGACAACAAAGATAGAATCTGCTGCCGCAGGAAAGGATGTGTTAGATCACTGGAGGTTTCCAAGAATAGGCTAGATGAAGACTTTACAGGGGTGTTACCAAAGGCATTCAATTACCCAGTATTTGCACTACGTGACCTTCGATATACTTTCCATCCTGAGATTGTAGGACTCTATGTTCTTCCATTTAGAATGTAAGACCAGTGGCCTTGGAATGAAAAACAGGAAAAGAAGATCGAAAGCAAAGAATTCCTACAGGTTCACATTTCTTAGGAAATTCTGAGGTCAGAATTTTGAGAGGATGATTCTGATTGTTATTTACCTACTTTGGGTAGGAACTAGGGTGAAAAAAATGCATTGTTCTTCAATATTAAACAGAGTATAACTCAAATACTCTTTGCCCCCCTACTCTATAACTTTATAAAGAGATAGAGAATGTGGACAGATCTTATTGGAAAGTTGCAGCATTCCAATAAAATCTTTTAATATTAGATCTACATGGAAAGATAGAAGCAAGTGACTTGAATAAAGAAGAAATGGTTAAAGGTGATATTGTTTACAGTAAGATGAAAGCAAGTTACCTGAGTAATCAAGTTATGACTATACACATGCATTTTACTTTTTAAAAATGAAGACGATGCTTTATGTTATAACTGTAGTTTATCTTCATTTTAAAAGATTTCCAAAATAAAGACAAGTAGATAGAAGGTTAATGAAGCAAAACAAAACATAGTATTACCACCCACTTTAAAAGTTCCCAGCAATCATACTACAGACAATCTGATCTCCAGAAGAAGAATTTTAAACTCAATTCAGGTTCTAGGAGTGACAGTTATAAAAAATTGTTTACCAAAGTATTTGTTCTTTTCGTAAAAATTTGTTCAATACTTACAATGTATATTCACAGATGATGCAGTGGGAAACAAAGATCATGTTACCCTCCATCAAGTTTTCAGCTTGGAGGGAGAAAGCCATGAATCAAAAGTTATTCTGTTATTTGTGGAATGAATGCATTAGCTGCCCAAAACACTATGGAAGGGAGGGGGAGGTGCTAATCGGAGGAGAAAAAGAAGGCTTCTCTAGGAGACAAAGTTACATTTGAGCCAATTCATGAGATTTCCTCTCTTGGAGAAATTTCAAAGCTGACTACTCAAATGGTTTAGGTATAGCACTACTTAGAGCAGTGAGCTGAATCACCACACCACTTTGAGTCTCAAATATTTGATTCACGTTGTTGAACACAAGACAAAAATGTCCACAGGCTTGGAATGCAGAATGAGAAAACACAACCAGAGAGATGGAGGAAAGAGTTAAATATTTATAAAATCATCAAATTGTCAAATAGGGTAAGGTAGATTCAATTAGCATTAACAAATATTTTCTTAAATTTACCCCTCAATGTTCCATATTTTTCAAATGTCAAAGGCTCTATAAAATATACAGACAGAACAAAAATAGCAAGTTGTACATACTGTGTGGCTGACTGCATGTGATAGGATCCCAGGGCACAGCTCAATGAGGAAAGCAACCATTTCTACTTGTAAGCAGTAACTGTCATATAAGTAGTGACTATCAGTGTCACTACCAGTGATAATATTGCATATTTCATAGTAGTTCAAAAAAAATCAAACTGGAATTGAGTGGAACAGGTGAAAAATGGCCCAACTTCTACTATCTTAACCTAGGTTAAATGAGAATTGCAGATCACAACCAATAATTACAGCCTGTGTCACTATGGAATATACAGCCAGTTCCTAATTATATACAGTGATGGGGTATAGGAGTGGCATGCATATTTGAAATCCAAAGATAAATTTAAAAACTCATTCTATGCTCCCTACCAAGAATTTTTCCAGACAACATAGACTGATAAGTATTTTACTTAAGCTCAATTTCCTTTGTCTAAATTATTTTAACTATTTTGGTACCTGAACAAAAGTTCACAAAGCAGGGGGGAAGAAAAACAATTAGCTTAGATCATGCAAATATTAAACAGGCAGCCTCTTGACAGTCAAGATGTTTCTTTGTAACAAGTAGGACTTTGGCTTGTAACGCCATATAAACAAGATGTATTGTCATTCAGCACCCCAAAATGTCATTTCCCAGAATGGTTGAGCACAATATTTAGCAGCGCAATTCAGATGTCATGTAACGGATATGCTAGTGTACAAACGTTATTAGCTCTCAAGTTGTGTCACTGATTAGACAAGAGTTGTATCACAGCAAATTTCTCTACATTCCTTTGAAAATTTCATAAGCTTACAATAATTCAGTGATTACCCTCAGGCTTGAGAAACAAACTCTCTCTCATCAAGCAAGCCCACCACACATGTGAAATGCCATCACTTTGAATCTTATGCCCTTGGGTTAAGCCTTCTCTAATACCCTGTCGCACTGTGGTAAGGATTTAGAAGCGGAGTATAGAACCTCTGCTTTGTAATACTCAATGTGAATTTGAGTGATTCTAATCCACTAGGAAGTGTTAATTTCAGGGAATTTATTAAACCAATAAGCACAGACCACTGGAATGAGAACAAAAGGGAGAGAGATGATGCCCAGGGCACTAAGATCCCTCAGGAATCTCTCTAAGGCTGCCTGGGCTTGGGGAGGTCTGCGGTAAGGCAATGTAGGGGCTGAGCCCTGGCAGGGAGAAAGGGGCTGGGGACATATCCACTGCTTAAACAATTATGTCCTGGCCCTAAAATAAAAAGATCTGTCCTAATGCCTCAAACTAGGAGTTTTGAAAGACTGCTTCTAATACTTGAGTTTATTTAATCATCCTTTTTTTTAAATTCTTTAAACTCTTTGGCTTGGTCATTATATCTTAGGAAAAATGAATATGCTATCTGAATATTCATTAATTAATAGAATTCATTGGCTTATTTGCTTCTAATGCATTCTGCTTTTTAAATTTTCTTTTTCTGAAATGATCTTTTTTCTTCTTAGTACCCTTTGCCTCTACAAAAAGCTACTATAACTTCAGTAAAGTTATTTCTCCAATTTCCCAAGACTACTTTAATGTATTATTAAATATTTCAAACATTTGCATAATCACCTTTCTTTTGTTTTTCAATAATTCCACATTATTCATGAGGCATTAAAAACCCAGGCAGAGAAATACCCTAAAAGCTTTTTAATTCAACATGTTGAAGAAAACAGGAGTGCTGATTAGTTAAGAATTAAATAAAGATAAGAACTAATGAAACTTGCACCAGAGAAACTTCCCTGCATCAATTCTAATGCTTTCCCTTCAAATACTAGAAATGAATCTTGTAAGGTAGGCACTGGTACAGTCCCCATTTAACAGAAAAAAAGAAGTTTAGAATAACTATCATGACCAAGGTCATACCAAGCGCAGCACAGAGATTTCAACCCAGGTGAATTATGTAATTATAGATTATTATTAATATTATCATAGCCTCTAAGTGGATCATTGATGATGGTACATCAATGATCCACTTTGAGGTGATGAATTATCCAGTTCATTTAAAGCTACTTAATGCTCTTCCTCTCCCTCCTTTCACATCCAACAAATCACCCCAACCTGTATTTACTCACATATCTCTTCCTTTACTCCCTTTCACTCCATCTTTACTGCCACCATCCTGGTTCACACACTTCTCCCTTTTTGCCTAGATTGATGCAGCAGCTACTAATTTGTCTCCCTGCCTACCTTCAATCTTCCTTCCAATCCAATCAACTGGCAATTGAATAATCTCCACTACACACCTATTTTATCCTGTTACGTATTGTCCATCTAAAGCTGTCAAACACCTCCTTAGCTACAGCAGTTGTTTGTGCTCTGAAGACTCTTGGCAATTCTAAGCAGTAGGGGTACAATTAGGGCTTCTGCTTGCCCCGTTCCCCCCATTTGTCTAAAGCAGCTGTATATATATATATATATATATATATATATATATATATATATGTGTGTGTGTGTGTGTGTGTGTGTGTGTGTGTGTGTGTGTGTGTGTATTTTGTACTGGGATTAGGGAAATAACTCATTTTTAAAAGAGTTTACTGGTTGTATTTTACATTTAAAAAGCCACTAACCCACTGAATAAAATCCAACACTACACTGACTCATGAATTTCCACAAATAATCCCAAAGTACTTTTCAAATCTATCTTTACAAATCCCCTCCACAAACCTTTACTTTTTTATGAAACAGGGTTGGCCTTGCCACTTTTTATAATACTTCCCAACATCACCATCTTGTACAATTTCCACTCCTCTTATATTGGCCACCAAATCCCAAGTAAAATCTCATTTCCTCCATAGTCAATCTTGGACCCCACTCCAGTCTAGTGGCTCTACCTCCTTCATTCTTGTAGCTTTTCTTTCATCTTTTTCTTTTCTTGTGTCATTCATCGGATAACCATCATGTACTAATTTCTGTGTTTAATTACACCTGAGTTCCCCCTCCCTGGCTATGGCCTCGAATTTCTCTCCAGGCAGGAAGTTGGAGCAACAGTAGGGCTCACCTCATCTATTTTCCCTTTCTCAAGAAACAATGCCCCACGCTGCCTGATATCCAAGGTTTAAAAACAGTTGTTTCATATATTATATCCATTTTTAAAAGATACTTCTGTTGGGAGGCAATAAGGTTAGAACTGGAAAGCAAAATAGGTCTGCTATTATAGTTGGAAACATCATTATCTCCCTGCCCATAACTGATTACTTAAGTAAGCAGAAAATCAATATGAATGGAATTGACCTCAAAAATACTATCAATCAACTTGATCTAATTGATATTTATAGAAGACCCCATCAAATAACAGATGAATACACATTATTCTCGAGTTCCAATGGAACATTCACCGAGACAGACCCCATTCTGGGCCATAAAAAGACCCTTAACTGTTATAACTTTATCAACTAGAGTACAGTGTTTGTGTATAGCCCCTTTTGTCTTTAAAGGTTATAAGAATTGTGAAACCACTCTTAGGTATATTGGAATTAAATAATTAAGTAAATGAATGGCACATAATGGGAGCCAGGTTTCACACTGTTGCAGAAAGAAGTGACTTGTAAGTAAGAGAAGACTAGAATGATCCATGCTGTAATGGCAAGAGTTGGAGACATCAGTGTGTATTCATTTTTAGCTTAAGACAGATACAGATGTTAAGCTGTATAAAGATATATAAATACAAATATTTATAAATAGGTGTATATACATGGGCTAGTACAAACATATATCTCCTTGCACTGTCAGCTTAGAGGTCCTAGAAGTAACAATATCCCAGGAACAGAAAGTACATCTACTGCTCAGATCTTGGTTTCCAATAAGAGAACCATGACTCCATGGAAAAATGGCTGATTCTAGGACTGGGTAAGGAAATATACAAGATGAGTCTGAACTAAAAGGAAGAACGTGCTCAAAAAAAAAAAATTGCTCAATGATGTGTATGTCAAAAGAATACAGGAGCCAACTCAGAAAGCTCCCAGTGCCAAGGCTGGGACAACATGAGCAGCAAAATAAATAAGAATTGGATTATATCCCCAAACATAAATATCCATGAGTTTATACTGATATAAATAAATGACTGAATAAATCAATTAACTGAGAATAGCAACTCCAACTAATTTATGTAAGTACTCCAGCCTTAAGGCATAACCCCCCATTCCTTAAGTATGAGCTGCACATAAGCACTTCCTTCCAAAGCTAACTGTGTGAAAAAGGAGAATAAAAGAATAACTTTACAGTACAGAAACCTAACAAATCCTGCCTCGAGTAAGGTTGTCAAGGTCAACATCAATAGTGATAAGTCATATTGATTGATTATACGTACCCTTGATATGATGTGATGACAATGACACTTTACATTTCTGGTCTCCCTCCCAGAACTCATTAACCCCAGTCTAACCATGAGAAAAACATCAGACAAATCCAAACTGAGAGACATTCCACCAAATATCTGACCAGTAATCCTCAAAACTGGCAAGGTCATCAAAAACAAAGAAAGCCTCAGAAACTGTCACAATCAAGGGGAGCCTAAGACAACATGAATACTTAATAGAATATATCCTGATGGGATCCCGGAACAGATGAAAAGTATTGGGTAATAGCTTAGGAAATCTGAACAATAATTGACTTCAGTTAATGATAAAATATCAATATTGGTTCACTCATGGTGATGAAAGTACCATATAGTAGTATGAGATGTTACCCACAGAGGAAACTGGGTGTGGGGCATCCGAGATCTCTCTGTACTATCCTGGCAATAGTTCTGTAAATGTAAAACTGATCTAAAATGAAAAGTTTAGTTCTTAAAAGTCAAGGGGAAAACACTGAGCAAGAAGTGCTTTTATATAATATGAAAATTAATTTTATACTGCTTCCTGATTGTTTGGAATAACTAGTCACTGCCATTCACGCCGCTATGTTGAAGGAGAACAGCTGAGTCATCCTACCCAAGAGCTTGCGTCAAAGTATAATTCTACATTCATGATTGCATTGTGTATGGAGAAGACCATGGAGTTGGTCAAGAGGAAAATTTAAGGCTGTCAGAGACACCGACCTATAAATTGAAACTACAAAGATTATATCTTTGCTGCTTAAAAAGTTTTCAGGATGTAGAATAAGCTTTGGAACTGGGCACATAAATTTAACCCTGTGGTAGCTTTTTATCTTTTCCTAAAATATATATAGAGAGGGAGACGGAGAGAGAGAGAGAAAGAGAGTGTTAGTTATGGTCAGTGTTTAACACAAGTTAAAATTATAAGCGTCTCCTATTAAAGACATACAACAATCACAACAAAATATCAAAGACTACTCAATTACAAACCACATGAAGGCAGAGATTACATCTGTCTTGTTTACCAGTAGACATAATTACCTACTAGACTTCAATAGATATGGCGGTGGAATACATAAATGAGTCAGTAGGACCTAGAATCACATTGAATATATTAATAACACAAGTTTGATATATTAAAACATCTTGGAATTGTTGGAATTTTATTATAGCAGTGTTTGAAATCGGTCTTTCTGGTAAGGCAACTCACTTTATGTGATCAATTTAAGTAATTTAAGTAACAAAAGTCTTAAATAAATTGCTAAATAAAAGAAGTAAGTTAGGATCAGTCTTTCCACATTCAATCTCCTGACCCAGCTATGTATCCTAAGTACCCTGTGGTCTGATTTTATGACTTGATTCCTCTGTCCCCTCCCCATATCGTTAAGTTCTGTTTCCATTATCTTACATAACTTTGGAATAAATCTGTTAGTAGTGGGGAGAAGGTCGTGTACATGACCCAGACAAGATCGGTTAATTCAGTTTTCCTTGAAAGTAGTTAATTATTAACTTTTCCACCAGGCTACTGTCACCACCACCAGTTAACCTCAATTGTCCCAAGTGCTGTATACCAACTAACTTGGTCCTTCTCCTCCAGCCCAGTGGCCTATCTATCAACCTCTCAATAGACTGCAGTACTCATGAGGAGCCGTAATATCCCATGGTGTCACCTGCCAGCACCCAAATTCAAATAAACTGGCAAGTTTTCTTAACACTAGGCTCCTCTGGGGTGATTAACCATGGTGAGTTAATTGTCCTTGATGAGTAAACTTGTGTACAGATGAGCAGTGTTTCCTCCCGTGGATGCAAAGAGCACATTTCCCCCCTTTCCTCCTAAACTAGGACTCCAGTGGTATCTGCTCTAATTATTCCATTGGCATCAGGGTAACCAGAGCCCCCCATGGTGGCCAATCATGCTACCCCAGCCCAGTCTTCATGCTTCTTCCCAGGCCCCAGAGCTAGGTTCCTATCTGCTGTGACAATAAGAACTCAGCAATGATGGAAGGGAGCAGCTGAAGTTCTATGACAGGAGAAAACTTAATTAATATGCTGTCAGCTCTGCCTGGTCACGCCTGTTCCATCGTAGAGTGTGTGCCCAGAAGTTTACAACAGCCCACGTTTCTGCCCTGTTAAGCTGGTGTCGTCTGCCAGAAAGGCACTTGACAAACACCAACTGCAGAAGTACACAGTGATTCTTCTCTGCAATTAGCATGTATTTATGTTTACAATCTGGAAAACAAAACCCATATATGTTATTATTTTGAAAAGGAATTCTGCAAGCAAGTGCGGAGAGAGTATTCATCTCTGTCTTCACCAAATCGTATTGGAAAACCATGATTTGCTTTGATAATATTTGATAATTTATCCAGTTTACTTTGATGAAATTTTATTTCAAAATGGATTGTATTGTTCCTGTTCTGACTTGTTGCTGTACTGCTTTACAAATGTCCCTTTTGGAAGCTGAAGCAACCAAAGAGGTAGCCTTCGTATAGGAATGCACTGTTTTGGAATTTTCCCAAAAGTTTAGACAGGGAGTGCCAAGAAAGGGAAATCAATCACAGGTTACCACACCTTTAATTGCATGTCAAATCATGCTGCCTTATCCCAGCAACAAAACCAAGTGTCCAGGTCCAGATCGAGTGGGGAGTAAGTCACGATCCCGTGTGATCTCAATGACATCCGTTTTGACTTAAAAGCATAATGTTCACTCATAAAACTGCTGTGCACTTTAATAAAAATTCGGCTAATAAACCCTTGTTTCTAGAGGCAGCTGTGGCAGGCTGTTCTATAAGAATCTGATTTATTAATAACAAAATTTATGGGGTGAGGAGAAAAGCAATACATATTTTTCTTGCCTGGCTTCATTTCCCTGTAATATCTTAGTGATGAGTCTCCTGCTGGCAGGCATTCTGTAGCCAAGAGGAATAAATAAGACACCAAGGTTTAGCCTGTGAAGTTCTCACTTTTCTCCCATTTCTTAGCAGTTCTGCTACTCAGGTCTGCAGTTTTCCCTTCTCCAACTTATAAAAGAAACAGTTTGTCTCCCCACCTCCCCATGGGTCTCTTCCGTGTCTCATGCTGATCGGTGCGGCGTTGGATACAAATGAAGTCCTTGTTGTCTTTAATTCGGTCGTGGATGAGCCTTCCCAGCCTCACTTGAGTCACCAACATCCAATTACATTCTCCTGGACCAGAAGTGCCTGCCAGTGGGACAGTCATCTTACAACAATCCTACAACTGGGTCAACAAACCAGCTCACCCTTGCTGGTGATTTAACAAGTCCTCAAGTGGGTGAATGTCATATTTCTTGAGGCTTAAAAGGGTCTATTCCTTTCTACAAACTCTCATTTGTGAGCTCTGTCACCTTAAATCTATTAGAAATCTTTCATACACCCTACAGCTCAGACCTGGGCAAATTAGGGGCTCGATAAATATATGTTAAATGATGAATTTATTACTTGACCTGGTAGCTAACAGAAATCATTGGGCTCCTTTCCTAAAATGTTGACTTGAACAAGTACTAATAATAGAGGAGGAGGAAACAGAATTATCAAGAGCCTTCAGGAGCACAAAATTCTACCACCCGTATTAATAGAGAGCTCAGCAAAAGGAAATACCTCATTCTTACCACTGATACAGGAGGAGCAATTCTTTGTCACCATACTTATGCCAAAGGAGCCCCTATTGCCCCAAGCCAGAAAGTTTCTCTCTCTGAAACATGCCAAGAGTTGAAAGTTTCTTAATGATAAGGACTGTGCCTAGTTCTCTGTATTTCTTGCTAGATTTAACTCTGTACCTTGTAAATAAATTAGCTTTGCTAGGTAATGATCAATGAATGTTTCGTGTACTGACTAGAACCAGCGCCTTTCAAAGAAGACAACATTCCACTGAGGGTAGAAGTATCATCTTGGGGCCAGGTTCTCCTCTATAAAATCTCCATTTTCCTCTTCTTCGACTCTATTTCAGTGTTAGCGACTCCTCATTCAATCCAAGCAAAGTAACAGATTTATTATACTGTGATTTCTTCCTGAATATCAAATATCTTGCCCCATCTGATTTGAACTCCATTATTCACTCTCACAAGTTCTTATCCACTTTTCAGAAAAGTTAATGCATCTCGATGCAGGAAGCGTGTCCACATCTGTTTGCCTCACCAAATACCAACTGGATCCTTTGTCTACAATTGCCAGAGCTGAAATTCTATTGAAAATATCTTAAACAAGCATGTTTATTAAATGTCAAATACTAAATACATGCTGCTCCAGAATACTTGTTCTTCAGTGGGAAGATACCTAGCAACCTGACATAACTACTGGTTTCCTATAAAACTGGATTTCCACCGCTAAGGATGCAGGAAGAGAGAGAGAAAAAAAGAAAGAAGTCCTCAGTCAGAATGCAAAAGCTGATGTCAGTACTTAGGGTAGCAGAAGATATTCCAAAATAAGCTGGCCGGAACACTCTTAAACTCAAATAAGATGCAAACTTAAAAAAAAAAAATCTGTAAAAACAGCTCAAGACTTGGATAACACATCAATGATAATAACAGTCCAATCATAAGTCGAACTTACAGAATCTTTGAATTCTTTGAAGTCCTAATACTTTGTGAAGATAATTAGGTGGTTTCCTGGCCTCATACGTATTGCACCTGTGTCCATTTCTAAAAGCCAGTCATTTTGCCCATGTTTAGTGCAAATCAGAAGTTATGATAAAGGATAAAGAGTTGAGCATCAAAATGAAGATTGTAGCCCAAATGAAAAAAAAATACTCCTATTGCTGCCATTTCAGAGAAAAGTTCTTAGACTTTACTCATAGCTCATGAAATTATAGATATGTAATTAGGATATGTTCCAAAGGGAGATATAGGTGGAAAATTAATTGCAGATTCCAGCTTTCTTAGTAAGGAAAGGGCTTCCCCAGAAGCATACTGTCCCTTCTGGAGAGAACACAGGGGGACTTCTGCCCTTTCTCAGGAGGGCTGGTGCCACAGCCCCATATATAATCAGCTTCATCAAATTCTTTGATTCTTGACAGTTGGTAACTGTATATCTCTTTTAAGCTTACTATATTTTTGGAAATGGTTATGGCATATAAAGTATATTTTTATTGTGACTCTGGGATGTCCAGTAAACAATCTGAAATTATCCTGTTTAAACTGGCAGGGCTTTGATTCAATTAAGAAAGAAGCTATTAGAATTGAACACATGGATTTTAGGTTTATTCATAGGAATACCTCAGTGTCTAGGGCCTCCAGCCTTCCAGAAAAAGCCTGTGTAGTCATTAAGTTAGCGATGACTGTCTGAATGGTCTGACTAGGGAAAAGGTAGAAGAAATTGTTTCAAGCCAGGTGATAGACTTGTTTTGTAACTGAATAAGAAATATTTTAAAAACTAGAAAGAATATCTAGTTGAGATTTGATCAGATGGGCTATTCCATCTAATACATTCTAGAGCTGATACCAAGGTTTTAGCTGGTAGAGGAAGTGAAAGCAAGTTTAGCTACCCATGGAGTACATTTATGCAATAATGATAATAAAATAGTTTTATCTAGGCTGAAGTTCACCTATCCTGAATTCAAAGCAGAAGTGCCCATTTCTTGGAAGGACGAGAATTATCATTATGGAGGCGATTATACTATGGTCTGTGGACGGTGCTTTACATATCACTTCATTGAAACATCTGAGATATTAACCCCAATTTTATAAATGAAAGGGCCTGTAGAGGTAATGATGGCTTAACCCAAAGGCACACAATTAGGAACTGACAAAAAATTAGAACTCAAGACTGCTAATCTCAATGTCCATGACCTTTTACTCGCTATACCATCCCCAATACTACTATGATTTGTCAAATGTCATGATGATTTGCCTTATTGGCTGTTGACTCAGTGCACAGGGATATGCAGATTCTCACTATCGTTTCTTGATATTATATTGATTATGGGTTATTTTACTTTGGCTACATTGCACATTATGCAGTAACATGAACATGCTAGCAAATTCTTTCACAGTACATGATGATTTTTGAACTCATTCAGAAGTTACGCATCCAATATGATTAAGCAGGACAGAGACTTAGTTTCAATCAATAAGCAGATGGGTTTTAAATACAGCAACGTACAGATGATGAAGTCAAAAGAAGGCTGAAGATATTTTAATAAAAAAGCAGACACAAGTACAAAGGATAATCTGAGAAGCTCAAAGAAATTGTGAGCCCTGAATTGCAGAGAATGGAGCAAAGTAAAACGTTCCTTACAGCAGACAGAAAAAAGAGAGAAAATTGGCTTGCTGAAAATGATGAGGGAATTGGAGACAGGGATAAGGAAATGACAGTTATTTTTCCCATGATTTTAAAGTGAAGGAATAGAACACAGAGCTCCTGAAACTAAAGATTTTATTTTTCAGAGAGAAGGCACATAAAGCCCACATGCAGCAGAGGAAAGAAAAATTTAAGTTTCGATGAAATATCCTGAATGGAAACAAGAAGGATACTGGTGGACAGGGGGGTTCTAAAGATGCTACTTTGAAAATTACAAGATTATCACAATAATTCCTTTTTAAAAGGAATCATTTTTGAACTAAGGGCCTGATTGTTAAAAGAATTCTCTGGTAATTTAGTGATGCTTATAATTTTTTAACTCAGTATGTGAAAAGAAGATCTAATATACATTATTCTTCTTCATAATATTACGATTTTACAAAATCTGAAATATCATACTGGGACTCAGCCTTCTTTGGGAGAACAAGATTAAAACTGAAGATATATGAACTAAAATGGGAAAAAAAGATCACTTTGGTTACCAGGTCCTATCAGAATAAGTTTCTCATAGGTATTCTAAGAGAATAAACTTCCTCGAGTTACTATCTGTATATTATCAGCTATTCATTACAATTATCAAATACAATAACCAGCTTATCTGCCAGAGATATGAGTTAAACTGCCATTTTAATAATTCTTCTTTGTACCAGGAAATGTCATTATTTGAAATAGGGTGAAACTTAACAGAATGAACTTGTTAAAAATAAAGCAAATGCATCTACGAGATCTTAATTATAATTACATAGTCATTTGTGATCATTTCCAATAGTTCTTGGCAAAGACAAATGAGCATAATGAGTTCCATTAATGGACTGATGTGTTCTGTTTACGTGCAAGGAAGGGATTTAATAAAAGTGTCCGAAATAGCAGGAGGGCATACAAAGTGACAAACGAGGTACGGGTGAAAATCTACACAATGGTGTAAGTGGAAGCATCGTGTCAAGAAAGGGATTTCAAGTAATTTGAGAAAGTGATTCTCACCAAAAGTCAGTAAAGACTCAGCTGGTAAAATGGCTACTCTTAGCTTTTTGCTTTTTAATAAATGAAAATGATATTAAGGTTGACATTCTCCCACTCCTAATGTTCCTGTTATCATAAGAACCTGTAGGACTGGCCTAGTAGGATGTTTATACTGATGTATTATTACAGCATGAGATCTGTCCCTCCCTGGATTTCACAAATGTCACGGTACAAGGCAATGACTGACACCATATTTTCGTTTGGTGGGATTAGAAACCTTGGGACAATTTTCACCAGCTGTTCACCTCTTCCGTAAAGCAATATAGATTTCAGAGAGGATAACCTCTATGACTAAATTATTTTTAAATGACACACACAACAAAAAATAAGTTAGGGATTAAGTGAGATGCTGCTAGAAACACTCTAACAAGGGAGATAAGTCAAACAAAGATAGGCTAAGCAAATCATATAAAATCAAACCAGTCCTTCACTTAAGTTAACTAAAACTTATTTCAACTGAATCTAAAAATGAAGGGACTCATAAACTAAGTTCCAAATGTAATGTAAGATACAGTATCTACCAATCACACCAAATGCTTTGGGGTTTCTGTTGTATTGTACCCTCTCTCCTTCACTTCTCCAATGTGATGTTTCCCAGTTGTTAACACAGCTCAATAGACTTCTCTGTGGTGATGGAAATGCTCTACAGCTGGGTTGGACAATACGGTAGCCACTAGCCACTCTGGGTACTAGTGGCTACCGGGTACTTGAATGTGGCTGGTGCAACTTAGGAGTTGTATTTATAATATTATTTCATTTTAACTCATTTGAGTTTAAATGGCCACAAGGGGCTAGTGGGTACCTATTGGGCTATACAGTAGACAACTGTGCAAAAAACTAAGTAATATCTGAGGATGCTGAACAGTGCTTGAGGGGGACAGATAGCGCGTCTTAGAATCACCCGGGGAGTTCTGAAAACAATTCTGGGAACCTCCCTCAAACCTAATTGGTTTGGGAAGAGGCAATGGAAACAGGATTGCTATCTCTAAATCAGAGCAATAAATAAGCTTAAGTAAGAAGATGCTCCCAGAACTAGAATTTCTGGCACTGTATTCATTTTACATCACTTATGGAGGCAGCTGTGAGGGAAGGAGTCAGAGCAGGTTACAAAGGGAGATGACACATCTTGAAGCCTCTGATGGATTTTCAGAGATTGTTAGAGGGAGCTATAAAGATACAGAAAAATGAAACATCGGAAAGATACAGACATGGGAAGAAACAGGAAAATTCACTGAGCGTAAAAGAGCTATGAAACTTATAACAAGTGAACTGGCTAATGGAGTTATTGAAAAAATTGTAAAGAAAATCTTTCAGTAACTATACTACCCTCGTTACTACTTTATCAAAATATCTGAGCTAAGGATATTTAATCACATTGGTTAGCCCCAGGGATAGCTTTGTCTATAGGTTATACTATTGACCAGAGAGCTCTCTCTCTCTCTCTCTCTCTCTCTCTCTATATATATATATATATATTTTTTTTTTTTTTTTTTTTTTTTGCGGTACGCAGGCCTCTCACTGTTGTGGCCTCTCCTGTTGCAGACCACAGGCTCCGGACGCGCAGGCTCAGCGGCCATGGCTCACGGGCCCAGCCGCTCCGCGGCACGTGGGGTCTTCCCGGACCGGGGCACGAACCCGTGTCCCCTGCATCAGCAGGCAGACTCTCAACCACTGTGCCACCCGGGAAGCCCCTCTATATTTTTTTGATTACACATCTCTATTAGGAAAAAATACTTGAGCAAGCACCCCCAATAGATGTATATATTTTGCTGTACTACTGTACTAACATATTATATGACTATAACACAAGCTGAAACACAAGTTTCTTAATGAGACAAAAAAAAAAGAAAAAGAAATTATTTTCTTCCAAACCAAACATTTCCCTCTTTGCAGAAATTCCCCTGAACAGTCTGCACGAGATATGTAGTATATCCTTCAGGAGCTATGTCAGAGATGAAAAGGATGCTACTGCCAATAGAACATTCTCTCCACCTAGTTTGTGCAGTCTTGATAATTGGTCACAGCACCCCCGCTTTTGTCCTCTGTCTCCTCATTCATAGCGTCTTACAGCTGAATTTGTTTGTGGCCTACAGTTCAATTTCTCCCAGGCCCCAAGCCAGCCAGTGCAGACAAAGACAGTATGTCAGCCTTCCTATTTGTCCCTCTGGTGAAACTTGTGATTACGTCAGGCTCCCAGACACAGCACAGCCTATCTTCCACATCCACACGCAAGACCTGAGCAGATAACTGTGCAGGTCACCAAACGTGCCCCATTCCTCACCTGCATCACTCCCCGACGGAGCAGTTGGCCAAGTTCTAGAGGTCATGCTTCTGCCCAGGGTTTTCAGGGGTGAGTCTCAGCTCTGAACTCAGTGCAGCTGGGGAACCATTTATGGCACTTGCCCGTGCATCTTCCAGCGACGGACCCCGGCCCCAGAGCCCTTTCGAATGTGGAGGACCCTGTCCCTTCCAGGCAGATGCCTAACGCTGGCTTACGCCGTGACTCCGCCTGAGAACCCTCCTGGTGGCTGAGCCCAGCCAGTCTTCTGTGCCACACCCACTGAAAACAGTGCTTGGACTAACACCCGCTTCCTGAAGCCCATTTAGTTTTTCTCATCCTCCACCACTGTGTCCTGGCCTGAGACACTCTAGGGCCCCTCTCCCAGCCTCAGTTGGCTCTCTTCCTTGATCCCACAACTGGCTTCGAGTTGGAGACACCCTAAGTTACGACATGATTCACTAAAAAATCCACACTCCTGTGCCTCACTGTGAATGGCTAGCAGATGTCCCAGGGAGTCTGTGCCAAGGCAGTGGGGCTCTTCCTCTGAGTGTCACTGCCCTGTAATGGGATAGGGCCCACGACCTTGGTGTCATTAGCACCCCGCTCTCACCAGCTGAGTTAACCCGTCTCTAAGTTTCAGTGAAAGTTTAAGGTCACAGAGGTTGGCTTGCTCTTTTCCATCTTATTCACTGAAGATGGGGTGAATTACCTTGATTGCAGGAGTTGCCCAAATAAAAACATTTCAACTTCGCAATATTTCGGAACAAGGTGTGCCGCTAGTGGACGTGAAGCAGGCAGTGAGAATGAGCTACCACGTACCAGTTACAAAATCTCTCGGAAAGAAAACCTGATGGCGGTGGGGTGCCTGGCTGAGAAAAAAGATAACTTTAAACATAAAATTATCAAACTCTTTGCCAGTAATTACCTTAAGAAAACACATTGAAATAAAAGGATGGGGCATACGTTATTGTTTCAGAACAACTTTTTTCTCAATTGTTTGGAAAGCTTTTATTGTTCCCGAAATCTCTTTGTTCCCTGTTTACCTTCAAGAGGGACTGACTCCAAAACAGTCATTCGTTATTGACATTTCAATATCATGATTCTGATGTTGAATAAACTCACTCCATGATACTTCTGAGTTTGCCTACAACATAGTTAAGTACCAAATGGGGAATAAAATAATTACAGTTGTGAAATTTAGCAGCTAACTACAATAAGAATAATGTACACAGCTGTTATTGTAAGATAGCTGGCAACCTCATTCCTAGAAGAGAGAAAGAAACATATAAAAAGAATTGCCATGAAGAAAGTTTCCTAAAAATTAAAGAAATGAAGGAGAAATATTATTCCATTAAACCTATATAAAAATATCAAAGTTTTTAAAAAATTTTATTCATAAATAATTCACATGCATTGTTGAGAACAGAAATGACAGAGAAGAAAAAAATAGAAAATAAAAATCATGCATAATTCCCTTACCCAGGGCTAACTGCTACTAGCTTCTTGTTGGGTACCCTTCCAGAATCATGTATTCATTCACTTATTCACTCTCCTCTTTATTGCTTATAAGCCTAAATAATTAAAATACTTAAATATTATTTATAATCTGCTCTCTTCATGATATAGTCCACATCAAGAAATATATCTTTATATATCATAATTTGTAATGTTTACAGTGTTCTTTTATGTGATATTATGATTTCTGAACCAACACCACTGGATTGATTCTGACAATATATATCAAAAGTCATGGGAAAAGTGCATAACTTTTGACTCAGCCATTCAAGTTCTAGGAGTGAATTCTAAGTAAATAATTATTGTGGTATACAAAGATTTAGCAAGAAAGCTGTTCACAGTCCTGTTTAAAATTGTGAAAGCAAGAAACAATGTAAATACCAATAATTAGGAAAATAATTCAATAAATTATAGTATTCCATTTTGGAATATTAATGCAACTGCACGAATAATCTTATATTGAAGGATACTCAGCAACATGGGAAAATTTTAAATGAATAAGCAATGCAGTCCTGAATTTGTAAATTTTTAAAAAATATATGACATGTCTGAAACAATAAGATAATGTAATTTTTTAAAAAGATATGCCTTTAAAATGTCAGTAACACGAAATAGCTAGGAGTAATTTTTTTAATATGCAAGACCTTTTGGAGAGAATTTTACATTTTTATTAAAAGTCATTTTAAAAGATTTAAAATAAGTAGAGAATTTATATAATGTTAATGGGTGAGAAGACTAAGTATCATAAAGATGTCAAACCTCCCTAAACTAATTTATAAATTCAATGTAATTTCATTAAAAGTTGATTTTAAAACTTCTTTTGGAAGCAAAAGTAGCCATAAATAGCCAAAACAATTTTGAAAAAGAACAAATTTTTTTCAAGAAGGATTAAAAAGTCAAAGTAATTACAAAGTTATGGAAATTAAAACTGTGGTTTTATTGACAAATAGAGGAAAGAAATACCAAAGAGAGCTCAGAATCAGATTCTCTCTTAGAGAGGAACTTCATATAAAAAGGAAGTAGCTTTACAGATCGATGAGGAAATAACGTATTGTTTAATTAATAGCTCTGGGACAATTTGGTTATCCAAATGGAAAAAAAATAAAATTGTATTCCTACTTTTTTGGAACGTTCTGGAATTTTTTTCCAAATATTTTTGATCCACAGTTGCCTGAATCCGTGGATGTGGAACCCACAATACAAAGGGCTGACTGTATTTTATTCTTTTAATATTCTCAGTATTTTTGAAATTCATCTTGCTAGGGTTTGTTCTGCTGTTTGTTTGTTTTGTTATTTGTCCTTGTATCAGATGACTCTCTAATTTTTTTTATTGGATTTAAATCAAAGAGTCATCTAGTACTGATTTCCTTATCCTCCCAGTGGTTAAATTTCAAAATATATTCCTTGAATATCTGACAGATGTGGATGGGCAATTTTCTGACCCATTACCACTATTAAAAGTCAGAAACCTACATCACTTTGGGAGTAAACAACACATCCATGTGAAGTGAATCAATTCCACATGTACAAAATTTAATTTTGGGAAGTTCTCAAGTGAATAAATGGTGAACTGCAGCCCTGGAGCAAACATAGGTAAGTTATTCCAAAATCAATTATTATTAAAGAAAATCCTTAGAACTTATTTTTTTAATCTTTCATTTAATGAACTGAAACCACATTGAGAGAGAGAGAGAGAGAGAGAGGGAGGGAATAAAAATGTGTGAAAATATGTTTTTAAAAAAAATAGAGCTAATAATATCTGCCTGCAAGAAAGAATACCTGGAAAATTCATTATGAAACCATTGTACTACAACTAATATTTTATAGGAAATTCCCATGTATAGCAAAATGCATATTTTGAATCCTCAAGAAACAAAATAATGAACATAAACGTATAGGCTAAAGGAAAAATAAAACAGGAATTATCCACAATAAAGACGCTACACCTAGAACTTCTCAAAACAAATATCTATAAAAAGTTTCAACAACCAACAAAATAGTTCATCTCACCTGTGATACTAAATATTACCCAAATAATTCAATAATGAGGAAATCTTATTTTAACTTAATAAATTTGGAAACGGCTTTTTTTTAACTTCCTAAAGCTTGCTTTTCTTTGACTTAAGGTACAGTTTTATATATTTGTTATGATAGTTGTAGTATTTGGTGTCATTACTTTTTATGCCTAAAATTGCATAATACATTTCCCCCAGGTCTATGCACTAGGCAAAAAGAGAGAGGGAGAAAGATGGGGGAGAGAGAGATCATTACAGTTAGTGGTGTTACTTCAGTCATGCTTAGTGATCTGAACAACAGACTAATGCCAAGAGAATGGCTTATCTAAACATTAAGATAAACCACCTCTTCTCCTTTTCCTATTAGCATTAAACTCACCATCAATAACGAATATTTACAAGATATCACTGTGCTATCAATAAAACAAGAATATGACACTCTCTGCTTCCAGAAATTAAAAAGCTAACTGCATAGATATGAGATGAATATATTTTTAAAATACAATACTAAGTCGTTAGCTTGGGTGAACTCAATCTGGTTCCTAGAAGGTGAATCCTATATCCCATTCAATTAAGTGTTCAAATAAACAAAGATATGTATTAAGGCAGCTGGCTGGGTGCTGGTGGAACCGCACAATCAAAGGACCAGAAGCTAAGGGGCGTGGGCACTCTACCACTCGAGAGGCCAGCCTAGGGATGAGACTCAGTGACAATACTGAGGCCAGAGCTGAGTGGTCTGGGTATCTATGGGTGACAGTAAAGTCTAGACACAGTTCTAGCAATGAGAAATGAGCAGTCAGATAAATAACCCAGTAGTCAAAAATCAAAGCTTTATGCAGATGGAATCATGCCAAAGATTGGAAATGAAAATGAGGAGGCGGAAGGCTGACAACGAAGTATATGTTAAAATCAAGGGTGGTGAGGTCAAGCAGTAGTCAAGCGTCAAGACGGCGCAAACTGCTCTCTTGCGGTTGGAATTCACTGTACACCAAAGTGTCCAGCTTGTCCTCAGGCTGGCGGGGTTCAGGATGCTCAGTACCTGGGTTAGCACCAGGATACTGACAAGCAGCTCACCTGACCTGATTAACACAGGGAAGGAATAGAAGAGCTATTCCAAGGAACAAGGTGATGACTTACAGGGAGTCCTAAACGAGTGAAAGAGAGGGGCTTTAGCAATCAGGGAAACCTACTACGAATAAATAAAGTATTAATAACTAACTTCAGATTGAAGGGAGGCAGAAAGGGATAAGGTACATTCTGTGGTCAATGAGCAGACCTGCTTGTTGTAGCCAAAGGTTTCTTAGGACAGTAGGAAAGAGTCTGAAAAAAATAGATGTGATTCAGAAGATAGAGAACTCTGAACGTCAGGCTTGGCAGGAGTCTAAATTATAGGTTCCTCGAGGCTAGGCACTACCTTTTATATATCACTGATTATCCAAGCTGAACTAAATACATAATAATTAATTGCTAACTAATCCTTGATTAATTGTGACAGTGTCGAATTGAATTTTATATGGAGACTAGAATTAAGTACATCAGGCAAAAATTGAATGTACTCTTTATTACTGCTGTAACCAACTTTTATGGAGGGCTCACTACAGGCCAAATACAATACTAAAAGCTATAGATTAATTCTTACACAACCTTGTTAGGTAGATGTTATTACTGTCCTCATTTGGCAAATAAAGAAACTGGGGTTAGAGAAGTTAAGTATCACGCTCATGGTCATACGTGTCTAGACAGAGCTAAATTTTGAATCCATGGGGTCTGATTACCAAAGCCAAAGACATAACCACCAGGCTACACCATATATGAAATATGAAACCTAACATTTGTGTGCCAATTTTTAATTATCAAAAGATAGTTCATGCCTTTAATTCTCAGAAGAGCCTGATGAAGTAGTTAACGTTTTCATGCAAGTATGTTTTCTATGAGACTGGGACCCATAAAGAGAAAGAAATAAATCTAGTATGGGCAGGACTTAACTTGGCAATAGGACATATCCCCGTGAATATCAGCCGGAAGTTGAAACCCCAAAGTACAAAGGGCCAGCCAGCAAACTTGAGCTTGCCTGACCCCTGGGAGCACTGAAAGATATCACTAGGGTCACAACTGGTGGGTAAACTGAGGCAGCAGGAATTTTTAGGCCAACTCCAGTCCTAGGTCTCTTGAGGGAATGACAGGGCTTGGTCACCTTTTATGTGAAAAATCTCTTTCCATCATTAGGTTGTCTAGACGTTACGCTCAGTGACCATGTTTTACCCTGTGTCTCCAAACACCTTCACATAGTAAATGCTCAGTAAAGGTTATCTGTAAATGACTTAGGCTAAGAAGTTTGGACTTGACCTGGCATTTGTTAGGTAAAATTTTCTAAATAACAGTGCCAAAAGTGTAATACAAAATAAATATAATAGTAACTAGTCTTAAGCAAGCTTTTAAAGATACCAACCCCTAGGTATAACTTTGTATGTTTCTCACTACTTTTTACTTCCTCAGTCAAGCTTAAACTAAACAATGTGTCACCTCCAGATGTAACCAGAACATGTCTTTATAATGACTCCTCACTTTACCTTCAGTCCCTCTTAGGGCTGGTATATATTTCCGTGATTTCCAAGAGGTCTCACCTCAAGTGTGTTGGTTTACGCCTACTGGATAAGTTTTCAAGGAAACCTCACCAGACTCCCTTGTGTGGTATTTAAACCAGGAACTTCTCAAAATTCACTATCTTTTCAGCCTCTTCCTTTCTCTGTTCCACAAGGCAGACACTAGAAAGTTTCACCAGCTCCTGGGACTCAAGTCTTAGGCATGACTATTACATTTTTAATAACAGACAAGAACTTACTGGTCTTCTCAAAGTCCTATCTCAACAAACTTTGTTCTTGAACTCTTTCTTTGATGTGGCTAAAAAAAGTGTAGTGATATTATAGCCATCTGCTCATATCACTATGGACATCGAACTCATTTTGGTGACACTCTTCACTCCAAAGAGATTGACTTTGAAAGCTAATCAATGAAGAGAATAGCTTTGTCCATTCCAACAGGTTTTTCCAGTTGCTGGTTGCTCTGCAAATTTAGCTTGAAATGTAAATATGATAGCTAGTGAGGTGGTTCCTCATACTGGGAAACTTGTATACATACCTTTAGCTTTAAATTCTGACCCTCCCATCATAAAACACAAAATTTAAGATTTGAAAGATGCTCTAGAGACCACTCAGTCCTAAGCCCATATTTTTCAAAAGTGACAACTGAGTTCAGAAGAATTACGTGATCTGCCCAAGGGTCTTGAAAGAGCCAGGTTCAGACTGGACCCTTAGCCAGGTCTCCTTTTACTTGACAAAGTTACCTTTTTTTATAGCAGAATAATCTAAATATTTAAACAATAAAAACAGATGGGCTTTCAACAAATATTGCAACTGTTACCTGAAAACAGTGAACACCCTTGGCCTGAAGGAGAAAATGTCCTTTTTAAATGATATTAAGCAATAGGAAGTAATGAAATATTAAGTAACTCTTTTTAAAATAACCATCGCACACTCCATATAAATGTAATGTGGTACTTCTGCTGTGCAACTATGCTAAATGCATTGATTAATGTTTTTGTCGAAGAAGAGTAGTATTTTGTGCCCATAGTAATTGTTCCTGAGTCATAATTTGGTCTGTGTGATATTAGTATCTTACTTATACATGAGTCTACATTTCATTATGATCTAAATTACTCCTGGTCAGTAAGGCAGTGCAGTATAATGAAAAGAGCCCTGAACCAGGTGTCAGGAGTCTTGGCTTCTGGTCTGAGTGGTTAACTAGCTGTGTGACTTGGACGAGAGCAATGAGCTGAAAAACAAAGAGGTGGACTAGGGGATCTTTTAAGTTCGTTCAGCTCTAAACACCGTTTATTATCCTAATCACAATCATTGAAACAAAATAAAAACACATGAAAATGTATGAGGTCTTAGGCTTATAGAATTTAAAAACAGCAATTTATTCATACAATTACTGCCCCCAGAGTTCTGCATTTTGTAAATACTATTGACAGAAAGGGTCCTTACATCATCTCAAAAACGATTTGCTTTTGCAAAATCAAATTATAGGAACAAGAAAGACTGATTTCTGGAATTTTTGTAAAAACCCGTCAGCATTTCTTTTAACATTCAAGGTGAGATATGGTCATTCGTGAACAGGTAAATGAAGATCCCTCTTCCTGTCCTTTAAAAACCAAAATGACCTCTAAATAAGCAGTCAAAATTACTTCAGCATAAAACAGTGGAATCAGTATTCTAACTCTAACTTATATAAAAGCAAAAGTATGATCGTCAGTGTTTCTTGGTTCATTTTATATATGCAGTGAACTTCTACTGAAATATTAAAATAGCCTTCCATTTAATTGTTTTCTAACATCCATTCATAACCAATTGTAACATACATGAAACCTACATCTAAATGAATTAGTGAAATACAGCACATCTGAAACAAGCCCATATTTTTCCAGAAGTACTGGTTCACGCCTACTCCTGGTTTTTTTCCTGCCCTATTGTGTCCACTCATCATGTATATAAGGCAGGCGCGAAGATAAAATTCACATCCATATTCAGCACCCCTCACACAGCTGTCAGGAAAGCTAGATGGGGGATTCCTGCACTGAGTATGGAAGAAGGGTAAACGAACCTATAAGTCCCTTCCAAGTGTTAAGAGTCCATGACACTCTAATTATTTTTCAGTTTCAAAGCTGAAAAGTTCATATTTCTGGTTGTGATAGATGACAAAAAAGGGTTCCAGTTTTTTAACCTTTGCCAGATAACTCTGAAGGCCCCTCTCACGAAACCGAAGGACTCAGCCATTTGACGGGCACTGGCCCTCGGACATCAGCTGATAATGCAAGCAAAAACTTGAAATGGGCTTGTGATTTGGGGCTTGTTCTCTTTTGTGCCTCTGCCATTACTGGGAGAACACGCCTGGACTAGCCTGCTGGAGGATGAGAGACCTGTGAAGCAAAACTCAGTCATCCTAGTTGCTCCAGCCAAAACAGCCAGCTGACCTCCCGACATATGAGTGAGCCCTGCCAATATCAGCGGCTTCCTAGTCTCTCCCTGACATGTAATAGATGCTTCTTGTCGTATTGCCATTGAGATGTTGAGGTGAGGTTCTGCTACGTGGTGAAAGCTAACTCCTATACAGGTTTTAATTTCCAAGCAGATATTCTCCCTTCATTAGAAAAACAGTACTCTTGATGCTCAATCTATTCATAGCTCAACACTTACAGTGTCCTTTCAGTTGTGCTCATTCATTCTATTAATTCGTGCATGCTACAACTAGTTCTCGACTGTCTATTAGATGCAGGCACTGATCTACGCACTTGAAATACATCAGTGAACAAAACATACAGGCATGTTTTGTTTGTTTGTAAGCACTCATCTGGAGCTTATGCTCTAGTAAGGGAGACAGATATCAAGCAATAAATCATCTAATAATTAATTCCATGGTGTATTAGAAGGTGAAAATGCGGGATGTGTGGGCTGCGCTATTAAATGCAACAATCAGGATAAGCCTCATTGATAAATTGACAATGGAGCAAAGAATCTGAGGGAGGTGAAGGAGTCAGGTGCCCAAATATCTGGGGGAATGGCATTCCAGGGGGAGGGAAAAGCTAGAGTAACTGGTCCAAGACATAAGTGCGCCTGACACGTTAAGAACGCCCACGTGGTTTAGGGTAAGCGGGAGAGGGCGGAATAAGAAAAGAGGTGAAAGAAGTAAGCATGGGGAGGAGATCTGGTCTTCTGGCCACTGTAATGACATCAGCTGGGTGAACGGGGAAGCCGTGCAATGTTTTGAGACGTGATATGATTTGATTTCCATTTTTAATGTATCTTTAGGGACAATAGATGGTAGGGAAGCAAGGAAAAAAGCGGGTAGGGCTTTAGCAATAAGCTGGGAGAAAGATGATGGTGTTTCACGCCAGAGTGTCAACAATACAGCTGGTGAGAAGTGGTCAGATTCCAAAAATATTTGAAGATAGAGCCACCAGAATTTCCTGAACATGAGGTATGGGAGAAAGAGAAGCGTCAAGGTTAACTACATTTGTTTTAGCCTGAGCAATTCAAAAGATGAAGTTATTAGCTAGGATGGGAAGGATTGCAGATAAAGCATGTTTGAGGGTGAAGCAGAAATTCAGGTTTGAACAAATTGAGTTTGAGATGTTTCTTAGACACTCAAGTGAGGAAGACACCTGAGAAGTTGTATACAGAAGTCATGGACTTGGGAGAAACTTTGGGCTAAAGGTATAAACTGGGCAGTCATCAGCATATAAATGGTATTTAAAGTCATGGGATTAGATGATACCAAAAAGGAGCGAGAAAAGACAGAAAACAAAAGAGACAGAGAAAATAACGTGAATTCCCAACCCTGCCTTCTGAAAAAGCTTCGATTCAATGCAGCTACAAGTCTCACAAGGATTGTTGGACTATCCCAAGAAAGAAATTCACATTTACATTCTTTTCTTTTTTTTTTTTTTTTTTTTTTTTTGTGGTACGCGGGCCTCTCACTGTTGTGGCCTCTCCCGTTGCGGAGCACAGGCTCCGGACGCGCAGGCTCAGCGGCCATGGCTCACGGGCCCAGCCTATCCGCGGCATGTGGGATCTTCCCGGACCAGGGCACGAACCCGCGTCCCCTGTATCGGCAGGCGGACTCTCAACCACTGCGCCACCAGGGAAGCCCCACATTTACATTCTTAATTCATTGATTTGGTTCTCCTGTCATTAACATTAATAAACAGTTACTTCTGGCAAAAAAAAAAAAAAAAGAGCCAATGTAGGATCAAAGGAAACCTAATTTTCTGGTCTGGAAGCTCATCCCATCAATGAAACAAATTATAGTAACACGTGACTATAAATATTAAACTTAGGCAAAAGGAAATATTTTATTTTCCAGCTCTTCATTGGGCATCTCAGTTATTCTGAACCCACAGCATACATTTCCCCATCTATATTATTATTTTTATTATTTTCTCACTTTAAAATTGTAACATTAATTTGTTAAATTTATTTATTGTTTTGGAATATTTCTCAAAATTAAATTGCAATGTTGTCACCAAAATAAAGACTAGTGACAATTATTACTTTATCTCAAATTTCTTCTTAATGTATTACAAGGAAGCACAACCAGGATGGGCAGTGCATGAGTCCTGCACATCAATTAATTTCTGGTGACAATTTCCTTGTCTGAAAAATGAAAACCTTGCCACCAACACACTTCCGAGTTTATCGGGAGGAATTTTAACAAGTTTGTATAAATCCCTGGCATCATAAAATGATAATCAACAAATTTCATTCATCATGAAGCTATATCTAGCATATGACACCAAAAAGAAAAAAAGAAAAAGCAGATGTGTCTGAGCCAGGGTTTTACTCCCCACAAAGGAATTAGATATTTATACTTAGTACTAGTGATAAAATTGCCATTCTTTTCCTTCCAAGAAAAATCTGTGCTGAGTATTTAGGTAAGATAGGAATTATTTTTAGGATAGGAGATCTACAGGCATACCTCAACTTATTGTACTTTTAATTTTTATTTTATTTTATTTTTTTGCTGTACGCGGGCCTCTCACTGTTGTGGCCTCTCCCGTTGCGGAGCACAGGCTCCGGACACACAGGCTCAGCGGCCATGGCTCACGGGCCCAGCCGCTCCGCGGCATGTGGGATCTTCCCGGACCGGGGCACGAACCCGTGTCCCCTCCATCGGCAGGCAGACTCTCAACCACTGCGCCACCAGGGAAGCCCATCTTATTGTACTTTGAAGATATTGCGTTCTTCACAAACTGAAAATTTGTGGCAACACTGCATAAAGCAAGTTTATTGGTGCCATTTTTCCAACAGCATTTGCTCATTTTCTGTCTTTGTGTTCCTTTTTGGTAATGCTCACAATATTTCAAACTTTTTCATTCATATTATATTTGTTACAGTGATCTGTGATCAGTGGGCTTTGATGTTACTTTTATGACTTGCTGAGGGCTCGGATGATGGCTAGCATTTTTTAGCAATGAAGTATTTCCTAACTAGGTACGTACATTTTTTTAGACATAATGCTATTACACACTTAGTAGACTACAGTATAGCGTAAACATTAACTTTTATATGCACTGGGAAGCCAAAAGAATTTGTGTGACTCACTTTATATTTGCTTCATTGCAATGGTCTGGAACCAAACCTGCGATATCTCTGAGGTCTGCCTGTAATCACTAACACTTGTGTTGTACTTTATAAAGTACTTCACATGTTATGAATTGTGACCTTTACAAGAAACTTGTTAAATATAAATTATTTATTTTTATTTTACATCTGAGGATAATGAAACTCATAAAAATGACTGTAACAGGATTGCTCAGCAAATCTGAGGGGAAGCCAGTATTTGGTCCAAGAATTCCATCTCTGAGGTTTTCCCCTTTCCATCAAACCAAGCTAGAATGCCAAGTTCTTGGATAATAATATACACCTTGGAAGTCACATGGTCTGAATAACACTCTGGGTTGGACTAAACCCAGCAGTGGCTGGCCAAAGCTCTGAACTTCCACTGGCTGCTGGTCTTCCATTCTCATCTTCATCTTCCATCCAGGTCTTAACTTCTCTTCCAGATTTTTATTTGCCACCTCAGGTGCAAATGTCCCCTTTGTACAATGAGGATTCTGATGGAAGGGACTAGGTGATTATCCATGTTTGTACTCTTCATAATAGCTCACCCTTAAGCAGCCCTGAACAAATAACTATTTAAATGAATTAAGCCATTATTTCATGGGAAAAAAATATCTTGAACACTCACTTTGTGACTTGCTTAGTGCTAGATCAGTAGGCAGGACAGTCTCCACCATCGTGGAGTTCATGGACAGATGTTGAACAACTAACAATAATAGTGAGGAGGGCTCAGGGAAGAGTTGTTTCCTATAAAAGGGAGAACACAGGAAGCTAACCTAGTGTGGGGCAAAAGGAAGACCTCCCTGAAGAAGAGACATTTAATCTGCCACTTAAGGTTGAAGGGGAGGGAGACAGATGAAAAGGAAAATGCAAGCTAGACAGAGACCAGCAGCACTAAGATGGGAAAGTGCATCCCCTAAAGCATGTCTTAAATTCTGCATCTTACTGAACCATCGTGGCTCAGGACCAAATCTAATAATGAGGTTGGGATTTTCAGGGTACAGCAGGCATCATAAGAGATTAAATTTTTTCATGTAGATAAAACATGCACTGTTTTGGATCTTTAGGGTACTTTAATAAATGCATTCTACCTTGCTATAAAAGTAGGAGGGGGCTTCCCTGGTGGCGCAGTGGTTGAGAGTCTGCCTGCTGATGCAGGGGACACGGGTTCGTGCCCCGGTCCGGGAAGATCCCACATGCCGCGGAGCGGCTGGGCCCGTGAGCCATGGCCGCTGAGCCTGCGCATCCAGAGACTGTGCTCCACAACGGGAGAGGCCACAGCAGTGAGAGGCCTGCGTAGCATAAAAAAAAAAAAAGTAGGAGGTAAGTTTGTGGTTCTCTCTCTTTTATCTGAAATGAAACATTTTATTTCATATGGAGAGATTCAGTATTCGAATTGGTCTCTAGCCTGGTTCAGACACTGGATTCTTATGAAACCAGTAGGAAAATGTTGTAAAGATTTATCTAGTCACAGCTGTTCTTTACAAGTAATTTCAAATTTTATAGTTGGCTATAACTGTACTTCCAGCTGTAAATTAGGTCTTTACTGGGTGGGATCTTGGGAGTTGTTATACAAGGTGTCATGAGGTTATGTGTGGTATCCCATACTGTGGAAGAAAAATAAATTATATTGCATTATGGCAAACACTATACATATAATTAAAATGAGATGTTCTCACAGCCTATAGTTTTACAATTTTAAAGCTTGTCGTAAAACTTATACACACGTATAAACTGCCAGAAAAACACATGTTTTCATTTTACGTAACGGATACTAACAACTGCTAAGGAATCTCTATGGGAAATTGTTATGGACTGAATTGTGTCTCCTCGACAAATCACATTGAAGCCCTAACCCCAGTACCTCAGAAGAGTACTAAATTTGGATATAGGGTCTTTAAAGATGTAATAAAGATTAAATGAGGTCCTAAGGGTGGGGTCCTAATCCAATATGACTGGGGTCCTTAAAAGAAGAGAAAAAAACACGACGGATGCACACACACAGAGAAAAGGCCACATGAGGGCACAGCGAGAAGAGGACCACCTTCCAGCCAAGCAGAAAGGTCTAGGGTGAAACCAACCCTGCCGACACCTTGATCTTGGACTTCCAGCCTCCAGAGCTGCGAGAAATCAATTTCTGCTGTTTAAGTCACCCAGTCTGTAGACTTTGCTATGGCAGGCTGAGCAGAATAACACAGCAGCAAACTAGTATAGATATATATTTTGCACTCATAAATATACATGTACAAGTACATGCATGCACACATAGATTGACTATGTGCAGTAATTATCTAAAGTCCTATTTGAAAGCAGTGGGAAGATTTTTATTATGTCTTTGCATGTTAAATTTTTTGTTAGATAAAAATGTGTATGCATAATTTATATTCATGCATCCAGATTGTATCTGGATGTTAATTAAGAAAAACAGAATTGTTTCTATGAAGTGGGGTCAATGTATGGGTACCCTCAAAGAAAAAAAATGTTTTGGACCAATTTACAAGTTGATCATTTCAGCTTTTAGAGAGAATTTAAGAGTCTGGGCTTAATCTACCTACAATTGCCAAAGAAGAATATTAAACTTGGACTCTACTCTTTCAAAGTAAACTTTTTGCATGTAGCTGTTTTATTCCTGTCACTTATCAAGTTACCTTAAGAAGCTTTTTGTGAGTTTAATTAAGCCTGACTAATTCTCCAACAGTACAAAGAAAAATGAATTCCTTAAATATTTAATCCATTTATGACTCAAAGTGTCATTTTCTGAATGTGACTGTTAAATTCTTGGAATTAATTACCCTTTGAATCAAAGCTGCTTTTTCAGACACTCAAGACATATAGTCACAGCTCACACAATGTGTAAATTCAACATTTCATCTGTTCATCAAGATAATTTATTCCAAATGCTGTATTCAAAATCTCAACCCGGTAGATTTATTTATGGCCATTAACAAAGGAATCTTTGCCTATAAGCACCCTAATAATCAGGCATGATTGTTGGTTTTTCCTCTGCCTCCCCCTTTGTCCAAGTGTTAATGAGTTAAAGGTTAGCTTCCCTCTATTTACACAATCGCTACTCTTTTTCATGGCCACTTTGTTCTCCTTAACTAATCTCAAGCCTCCTCTCCAGAAAGATTTTCTCCCATTCTGATCAGCAGGCAGCACCATCATAGGTCTGTCTCTCTCCTTTCTATCATCCTAAAACACTGGATGCACCCATTCCTTTATTTCAATTACACATTTCCTCTTGTTCTCTCCCAGTATCTTGAAGGCTCTTCAAGACTAGAAGTGTTCTTCAAAACTAGATTCCAAAGAATACAAGGAGATCAGGCAACCACATTTATGGAGCACCTAATATTCCCAGAACCAGACGCTGGATTCCTGTATAAGAAAACTGGAAGGCTGGATACATGAGGAGACAGAAAACCACACATACACACACCCACAGCGCAAATACACGGACACAGATCCCGACCACCTCGTGACGCTAGCGCTCAGAAATCACTGCATTGTTCCCAGCTCCATACTGGACGCTGAGATTATGGGAGCTGCTAGTTAACTCAACTTCTAAAGGAGAAAGCTGCCTTTTGATTGAAATTCAAATTCCCTAAGGGATGTGAAGGGATTGAAAGATGACAAACTAGCTCTTTAGCTTTCACATGTACAAGTCTCAGTGTAAGGAAAGTTTCTTCGCAGATACTGTTTTCTAGCATTAGGAAATATAAACAGTAACTGAAAACTATTTCTAGAATAATTCGCTGAGCAGTCTTCTTTTCCTTCCACCACCACCTCCCACACACTTTTGATTTTAAATATAAGTATTTACATTGAAAATATGAAACACAAAATGGTGTGCTCGGATTTCTTCTTTTTTAATAAAATGTGTTATAAAAATAGTTTTGTTGTGAAGAAAAGTGAGAATAGGAAAAAAATTAATTAGAAGAGAAACCACTCCACTCCCGTGGTGACTAGAATGGAAATGGCCAGCAGTGGGTGGGGGACAAGGACCTCATGGTGGGCGCCCTGGGTCCAAGGTACCTACCCCCTTTCATCATGCCCACTTCGTAGCACTTGCGTAGCCGGCAGGCCTGACAGCTCTTCCTCCTGTTTTTATCAATCGTGCACTGGTTGGTAGCCGGACACATGTAGTCATTATGTCCTATCGAAAGCAAGAGGACAGAATTAGTATTATTTCAGGAAATTTAGTCGGTCGGAATCTACAGGGAAGCTGTCTGTGGGATGTTTTCACATCTCTTCCTTGGCCTTTCTATGTTGCTGCCTCAACCCATCATCCTTTTTTGTGTCCTTCTTGCAATGTTAAAAAAAAAAACTCTCCTACAATTAATTTCTGCCTCCCCAAGTTGCTTTGCGAGTTCTTTGGGCAAATCCCCTTCAGTTCACACAGCCTATATTTGGGGGCATGATGTTTTATATATATATTCTCAAGGTTAAGCTTTCTCAGTAGATAAGGCCTTTTTTTGGACCCAGGCCACCCACCAAAATTGTTGTCCAAATAGAGCTGTTAGAACTTTCAGACAGAGGGTTTCAAAGTGGCCTTTCTTAAAATATAATTTAAAGAATCTTTAAGTAGGTCTTCAAATGCAGCACAGGACACCTAAATTTCAGTTGCGGGGTGGTGGGCTGTGGTGGTGACCAAGGTCGATCCTTAAGGTAGTAAGTCAGTTCACCACTCACTAGCTGGAAGACACTGAGCAAGTTGGTTAACATCCTTAGGCCACACTTTCCTCCCGGCACCGCTACATAACATTATTCTAAGAACTAAATGTGAGACTACATGTCACGGGCTTAGCACAGTGCCGTAGGCAGGGCAAACACCAAATGAATATTAGTTGTTGTTGCTGTTATTTTATTCTAAATCCTCTTTCTTTTCTCTCTTGTTTATTGAATCTCTCTCACTCCAATGCTTCCTTCTAATTGGCTTTTTTTTCAAGGTTTATTAAGATATAATTAGCATATAATATTGTGAAATTTGGGGGGGACCTATGAGCTTCATGAACTTGGATGTCCAAATCTCTCCCCTGTTTTGGGAACGTTCTCATCCATTATTTATTTACATAAGCTTTCTATCCTTTTCTCCCTCTCTTTCCCTTCTGGTTCTCCAATAATTCCCAAGACTGTTTCTCTAATGATGTGCTGTAATTCACATAGGTTTACTTCACCTTATTGGCTTGTATCATGTCATGCAAGTCTGACCCACAAAAAAGGTCTCCCTTGATCCACAGCACTCTCGAACTTCTATCTTATATCCTGTCCCTCCTTCTCAGCTCAACACCTGACAGATGTCTGCACTGGAGGTCTTTTTCCTCCTTTTCTCCTGCCTGGCTCAACCCACGTCAATCTGCTTTCCACCTTTGTTGCTCCACAAAAACAGCTTCCCAGAAACCGCCAATGACTTCTGTTGCTGAATTCAATAGACACTTTCAGCCCACATCACACTTGACCATTCAGAAGCATCTGACAGTTCCTTCCTTCCTCTTGAAACATGCTTTTCCCTCGGCTTCTGTAACACAAAATGCTCCCAGCGCTCCTTCTACCCGTCGAGCTGGAGCTTCCCAGGGTTTGCAGATTTGCCTCCCTACATGCCACAATAATCCAGAGCTGCACAGGGCTCAATGCCAGGCCCTTTCCTCTTCTGTGACTCTGAATTCTCCCACCAGAACATCTATCTCACGCCTACGGCTTTCATCACCACTAAATACAGATGACACACAGACTTAAACTCCCAGCCCAACCCTCTTCTCTGAGCTCTGGGGACAGGTATCCAATTGCCCACATGCAGTTTCTGCTCTAAGATTTAGAAGTCACCTCCATTTCTTTATCCCTCAAAAGAAGTCTGGTTGATAATGTACAGAATATTAAACTTCACAAATTAAAAAGTATTATTGGCATGTTTTTATAAAGCAGCCCATTTATATGAGTCTAAATACTTGCACCTCTTGGGAAAACATCCTGAATTTAGACTAAAAAGATGATATGTACTATTTTAAAATATGCTTTCCATTCACAAAAAACAGTAAGTGTATATGCGACCTTCTAATTCAGATTCTCTGTTTAAGCCTCCATTTTCTCATTTAATAAGTGCAAGACTCAGCATGTAGTGAAATGTTTTAACTACAGACCTCTTTGTTCTTTATTCAACTTAAGGGTCAGCCCAATTAGAATAGGGTGGAGTGGGGACTTGATAAGAAATGTTGGTCTCATAAAACTCGATTCTCTATCTTTAGATATACATTATAAAAGTCACTGTATAAACAGGCTTCAGATTAAATTAACATCTGCATTCTTCTATTGCATAAGAGGAATCAACAAACAGTTAAAACCTTGTAACTTCAGGAAGAGACCACACACTGCCTCGAATACCCAGGCATAGTTATTACTTTTAGAATCTTCCCTATTAACAGGGGCAAATTGAGGAAATAATAGAATCAGAAATAAAATTTACCTGGGCAGATATAAACTCTAGGCAAAAGGTGTATTCTTCTGACACCTCAAAGAAACTCTTAGTGTTTGGTCTTCTATGATGTTTATGTAGTACATGTTGACTTATTTTAAATCTTAAAATATAAGTTTATATCAGAAGAAAACAGTTAATAATAATTTGAACCAAAAATTACTTTGATTCACTTTCTTTCCCAAAAGCCAGAAGTTCTGCAAGCCAGAAGATGGGAGAACTGAATTGGGTCTGAAGTCAATGGTTAAATCTTATGTTTGGATTGGCCAGCCATCGTAGATATGTATCGTTATAAAATCAAGTGAAATTCCTGAACTAACATGTTTAACACATAAAATATGCAGGATTTGTACAATCGAATTCATCCCTTAACAAGAATGAAAATAGACGCACAAAAGAACCAAGTTCATAATGCAAACCTTTTGTGACAAAGCTGGGCTTTCTCCTGCCTAATGTACGTGAACATTTAGAATTGACAGATTGGCAACAAGAAAAAGTTAACAAGTACTTGCTTCATATAAACAATTAAAACAAATTCTTCTTAACCAAACACCATTAACAACTATTTATTTCTAAGTCTTCAACTTGCATCAGAAGAAAGGAAAACATGAAAGTTTTTTGTTGCCTAATGAGTATAATTTTGTAAAGATGTGTTCTTAAAGCAACTGATTTAAGTTTCTTTAAGAAGAAATTTCTTTTTAAATGTTATTATTTGGTCTTGTAAAAATAATGGAAGAGAAAATCTTATTGAATTAGAGTTCATTTAAAAAAAAAACTCGCACCAACAATCTTAATGAAACATACAGTGTCTTTACTGAACAGACTGAGGAACTCTGTGTACCTGTGACCAGATCAGCCCCAAAGTTCCTCTTGCACAGAATGAAGTGCAAGAGGCCAAATCCAAGATGTGAGCTGCAAGTGAAGGTTTGGAGAAATAATCACTATTTTTTTTTTGCCCACCAAAAATTAAAGCCTTTGAGCTAATGTAGGGTTTGAATAATAGGAAGCGGGGGTGGGAGAAGGGATGAGGCAAGCGAACCGTAAGCAGGAAACGTGAAGGGTCGGGAGAGGAATTACTAGGAATTGCCTGTAAGCAGGAATTACCAGACTCACCCCCGGCTCCAGGGGCCTCACACAGAGCTCTTCCCCAGGCCTCTCTGGGATTCTTTTCCTTGACTTTTCATTTCCCCCTTTCTTCTTATTTTCCCTCTTTCAGCTATTTTTGCATTATTACCATCACACAGAAAGTCTATATTTGTTAGTTACCAAAAATAAAATAAATAAATAAGGGCTTCCCTGGTGGCGCAGTGGTTGAGAGTCCGCCTGCCGATGCAGGGGACACGGGTTCGTGCCCCGGTCCGGGAAGATCCCACGTGCCACGGAGCGGCTGCACCCGTGAGCCATGGCCGCTAAGCCTGCGCGTCCGGAGCCTGTGCTCCGCAACGGGAGAGGCCACAACGGTGAGAGGCCCGTGTACAGCAAAAAAAAAAAAAAAAGCAATGGCCCATATTCAGAGATTGAAAAGAAATATAACAACAGACCAAATTAAAACAAGCAGGGGAGGATGTGGAGAAAAGGGAACCCTCGTGCACTGTTGGTGGGAATGTAAACTGGCGCGGCCACTGTGGAAAACAGTATGGAGGTTCCGCAAGAAATTAAAAATAGAACCACCATACAATCCTGACGTGCCACCTGTGGATATGTATGCAAAGGAAATGAAATTGTTATCTTGAAGAGATATCTGTACCTCCATGTTCATAGCAGCGCTGTTCACACTAACCAACGATGGAAACAACAACCTACGTGTCTGTTGACAGATAAACAGATAAAGAAAATGTAGAATATATATAATGGAATATTGTTCATCCTTAAAAAGTAAAGAAATCCTGTCATTTTCAACAAGGTGGATGAGCCTGGAGGGCATCAGTTAAATGAAATAAGGCAGACAGAGAAAGATAAATACTGCATTGTATCACTTATATGTGGAATCTGAAAAAAAAAAAAGTCAAACTCATAGAAACAGAATAGAAAAGTGATTGCCAGAGGCTGGGGTGAGGGAAATGGGGAGAAGCTGGTAAAAGGGAACAAACTTTTAGCTGTAAGATGAATAAGGTCTCAGGAGCTAACGTATAACATGGTGACAATAGTTGGTAGTGCTGTATTGTTTAATTGAAATTTGCTCAGAGAGTAAAATTTAAATGTTCTCACCCAAAGGAAAAAAAAAAAACAGAAAAAAGTAAATATATGAGGTGATGGATGTGTTAACTAATTCAAAGGGGAGAAATCCTGTCACGATGTATACATATATCGTATCATCACAATGTACACTTTAAATATCTTACAATTTTATTTGTCACTTATACCTCAGTAAAGCTGAAAACAATAACATAAAACAAGCAGTAACCTGAGAGGAATTTAATAGTGTGTATCTTTACTTTTGTCACCCTTTTCCCTCAGTGCTTTCTGGCAGTCACCTCAGACCAAATCTCTTTACCAAGCTTCCCACACCTGCCCCCAGTTCATTTAGACTCGACTATCTCACAGACTCTTTGAGATGTATGTGTCCCAAACATAACTGACCATCTTCTCTCCTCACCTACCTGTTCCTATTCACCAACACACCATGACGCCTGAAACATGCGTGTTGTTCTAGCCTCTATCCTCTCCCTCACTCAAACCCCACACACACAGAGTATAAACATCTACCAAATCAATTATTTTAAAGTTCTTTTTCAAAGCCACATCAACTTTGTCCTGGGCCTGCCGTCACTACCATAGTCCCAAGAATTTCCCACCCAGGTTTTCACGACAGCCACGGCCTGCAGCCTTCCCCTGCCAATCATGCCCCACCACGTTGCCAGAGGGATTTTTTTTTTTATGTCTCTGCTGTAAAATGTTCATTTTTTTCATCTTTATTGGAGTATAATTGCTTTACAATGGTGTGTTAGTTTCTGCTTTATAACAAAGTGAACCAGTTATACATATACATCCGTCCTTATATCTCTTCCCTCTTGTGTCTCCCTCCCTCCCACCCTATCCCACCCCTGCCAGAGGGATTTTTATAAAATCACACACCATCATGTCACTAACCCACTTTAATAGTCTGACGTTCCTCAAAGCTCTCAGGATAAAATCTAAACGCCTCAAGACAGCTCAGCAAGCTGTCCCTGACCAGCCCTTACCTCCTCTCCCAGCCTTCTCTCACCACCCTCTAAGTCACATCCAAGCTCTAGCTGTGTCTTTCTGTTCACTCTGTGCTCCTTACCTCCTCTCCCAGCCTTCTCTCACCACCCTCTAAGTCACATCCAAGCTCTAGCTGTGTCTTTCTGTTCACTCTGTGCTCCTTACCTCCTCTCCCAGCCTTCTCTCACCACCCTCTAAGTCACATCCAAGCCCTAGCTGTGTCTTTCTGTTCACTCTGTGCTCCTTATCACCCCGGGGGCTTTGCACAGGCCCTTCTTTCTTGTGGGAACGCACTTCTCCTACTCTCGGACCAACTGACTCCTACTCATATTTCAGGTGTTATCAGTTGAGATAGCAATTCCTCTGGGAAATCCTTTCTGCCGCTCCAGTGATGCCTGTCTTTTGTCCTGTCATAACACCTACTTCATTGCCCTTTAATCGCTGTTTCAACCCCCAGGTCACTTTGGGTTTGACAAGGAATGGACTATCTCTGTCTCATTTGTCACCAGGTATCCTGTGCCCAGCACATTATCATGGCACACAGTGGAGCTCAACAAATATTTGTTATCGGAACAAAATGGAATCCCTAAGCTCTGTGTTGCCCCTCCCTCGCCCCCTGAACCCCCTCTGTGGAGCACAGGTCTCCTGAGGGGGCAGACTGGAGTTGTATGAAGGAAGATGGTGACCCCCAACAAAGCAATGGTCACTACATCCCAGGACCCCAAAACTCAGGTTCACAAAATCAAGACTTGGTCCTACGGGACAAAAGCAGCAGAGGGAGAGGCAAGTCTGCTCTTCAACACTGGATGGGGCCAGACATTAGCATAAAGGAGCAGGTCTTCACAGATGTGACAGGTCAGGAAGTGAGAAGTAAGAGCTTGGATTACCCATGAATTATCTCCACCACTATTTCTATTCTGATGCCTTGCTGGTGTTCTAAGATGAGTGTATTTTATGACTGCCCCCAAATAAAAATCAACACGTTCTCATTATTTCAAAGCTTGTTCTTTATAGAAATGTTTTCGTGAATTGTATTTTTTTCCCCTCTAACATTTTGGTTATGTATGCATGATAATACGGTTTCTTTTACTAATAGTGATTTCTTTTAGGAGTGTTTTAACTTTTTTGGAACTTCTACTTTATGACTTTTCTGAAGTTCAGTTCTACAAGGTGATTAACAATTTCTTCCTCTCATCTCCCCCCTCACTGCCATCACCAAGAAACAGATTTAGCTGTGAAAATAATGGGTCCCTTTTATTACTTCCCATAAAAAATTTAAAGTCTTATAAATGAATTATTAACAGCATCAAAGTATTAGTAGGGAAGGAGGCACATCTTAACTGAAGGGTTTCCTACATATAAACTACATGGACCCTTCCGTAACTGAAGCTAAAATACAATGTGTACTGCTCGTCTTAATAAAGATATTTAAAAGATTTGCTTCAATAATATTACACAAATCTGAACATCAACTTGCTTCAATAACAGTTCTGTGATAGGTACGTGTGTAGTTTTTTATTTTCTTCCTCTTTTACTACTTTCTAACTTGTGGATTCAGAAGTTGTACTTGAACTGTGCTTTCCAACTATTTCTGTCACTGACACATTTCAAAGTTTGAAGGAAGCACACACACAGATTTAAGTCATAACCAGAAAAACTTCAAATTATATGACATCAACTCTTATTTTATGATTTTTTATGAATGAGCTCAGTAAAAATATACACAGTTCTCTGGGGGAAAAATGAATTAAAATCAAGAAGACTGATGAGGTCAGGCAAAAAGCCAAGCATAGTAAGGAATAAGCACTTAGCATTTTTTATGAAAATATGAGTAGTTAGCTAACTGTTCATATTTTTAAGGCATGGAAATGAATTCTCAAATTAAAGATAAATTAACTCTCCAGTGTTTAAGCAACCACAAATCCAAAAAAAAAAAAAAGAGGGTCAATTTTAGCTAATCTTATCTGAAAGTCTCATTGTATGGTTTCAACAAAATAGTATTTCATTTTCAACGTCCCATTCTTTTATACCTGATTAATCCATAAATTTAGTTAGCATCTATAAAGCTTGGTTACCTTTTCATTAAAGGCTCACTGAAATTAGAATTTGAAGTATCCAAGTACACAAATTGTTTAAGGTGCCAGATAAGATGTCAAAATCAGTATTTCTTTCTCCTTCTAAGAATCAATATGCATTTATAGAGCGTTCAATACAGTTTCAAATTTGATATGGAATCACAGGATCGTATACATATTTGGCCAGGAGGAAACCTCTAACTTTTTGTCTTATCAGTGAAAAATTATTCTTTTCTTGAGGTGCTAAGGTACAGAAAACATGTCAAAACATAGTTTTGAGCCTTAGCATTGGGAAAATAGGGGTTTGCTCATGAATCTTCAAAGCACTGCAATATAAACAAGCAACCATCCCAACCTGAGTGGGGGCTTCCAGCTACAGCCCCGCCTCAGCTTGTTCATTTCACACTTGTGCATGAGATCGTATGACCAAACATTCTTGCTTCTAAGAAAACTGACTCATCTGGGTACTGACCGTGATGTGCCAGGCGCTGCGTCATACACGGATTATTTCATTTAATTCCCCAGCAACTCTATGAGGCAGGGATTATATTTATCTCCATTTTACAGATGTAAACCTATGATAAAAGTTATAAAGCCTGCTCAAAACCACACGGCAAGCAAGTGGCAGAGATGGGATTTGAAGCAAGGGCTCCCTTACTCCAGAGATTGAACTCTTATTCATATATGGAAGGCTCAACTTCCCCAAAGGACAAGACCTTCACTCAGGAGCTGTATCTACTTTCCAGAGGCAACAATGGGAAGATTCTCTGCAACTGGTTGACCACTGAGTGTTCCGCTTCTTAGAAAGCTCATGCATGAGAAAGTAAAAAGTGAGGAATTAATAAGACCAATGTTACTGTCTTCTATTTAACTATCTGAAAGAAAAATACTGTGCAAGCCCAAACCAATATTGAATTCTTTTGGCAATAACATTTGACTTACATGACAGGGATGAAATGAATGGTCCAACTCTCCTGGACATGATTGTACAAAGGAACAGAAGTCTAGTCCTCCCTTACCCTCCAAGGAAAATATTGACTTCCTGCATTATCTCCAGCTACTCCAACCCTGACTCATGAGGGCTGCTTGATCTTAGCAGTGCCCATACATTCATCGACTGTGACCAAAGGAAAGAAGTGTGATGGGAGTTGTTGGTTAGCACTGAAGAACCAGTCCAAACGGCAATGCCGTGGGGCCCTGCTGGCAAAAGGAAAAAGAAGACTGGCAGGGAATCTGTTGTAGAAATGAGAGTTCAAAAGGGTTTTTTAATGAAAATGGGAGTGTATAATTTTCATTAAAAAAATGAAGAATCCTAAAGTATTCAAAGTTATGTCAAGGAAAAACTCATACCGAAATATGCACTAATCATCTCTGAGTAGTAAAGTAGATGAGGCAGAGAGATGTGAAGAAGTTTGAAATAGCTTTGCCAAATTCTTAGGGCTGCAGAAGAGGAGGAAGAAATCAAAGATTCTGGTGGTTTGCGCCAGGTGTCTCGAAGACTGTTCTAATCATTAACCACAAGGAGGATCTGATTTGGGAGGCCAGTGGGAAAAAGAGGTACAGAACAACTTTAAACATGTTGCATTTGAGGTTTCAGGAGCACACCAAGAACCAGCTACCCAGCAAGTTATTGTAAATGCAATACTGAAGCTTGGGAGGCAAGTCAAAATGAAGTTGGAGATCATATGATTCAGAAATTCTACTTCTGGGTATATGCCCCAAAGAATTGAAAGCAGACTCAAACAGATATTTGTACACCCATATTCACAGCAGTATTATTCACTATAGCTGACAGATGGAAACCACCCAAATGTCCATTGATAGACAAATGGATAAACAAAATGTGGCATATACAGTAGTCCCTCCGCCATCTGCAGGGGGTTTGTTCCAAGAACCCCAGTGGATGCCTGAACCACAGACAGTACAGATATATATATACCATGTCTTTTCCTACACATGCATACCTGTGATAAAGTTTAATTTATAAATTAGGCAGAGTAAGAGAATATCTGAATTGTTAGCATCTCTACTCTCGCACTTTGGTGCCATTAGTAGGTACAATAAGAGTTACTTGAACACAAGCACCACGATACCTCAACAGTCGATCTGATCCACCAGATGACTACTGAGTGACTAACAGCGGGATACAGTGGGTAAAGGGATGATTCACATCACCGAGCAGGACAAAGCTGGATGACAAAAGATTTCATCTCGTTACTCAGAATTGTATACAATTTAAAACTTAGGAATTGTTTATTTCTGGAAACTTCCATTTAATATTTTCAGACCACAGTTGACCACAAGTAACTGAAACCAAGGAAAGCAAAACTGCAGGTAAGGGGGGATTACTATACATAGAATGGAATTTTATTCAACCTTAAAAAGGAATGAAATTCTTTTTTTTAACTTTTATTTTATATTGGAGTATAGTTGATTAACAATACTGTGTTAGTTTCTGGTGTACAGCAAAGTGATTCAGTTATACATATACAGATATCTATTCTTTTTCAGATTCTTTTCCCATATAGTTTATTACAGAATACTAAGTAGAGTTCCCTGTGCTATACAGTAGTTCCTTGTTGATTATCTGTTTTATATATAGTAGTGAGTATATGTTAATCCCAACCTCCTAATTTATCTCTCCCCCCTCTTCTTTCCCCTTTGGTAACCATAAGTTTGTTTTCTAAGTCTGTGAGTCTGTTTCTCTTTTGTAAATAAGTTCATTTGTACCATTTTTTAAAAATTCCACATATAAGTGATATCATATGATATTGTCTTTCTCTGTCTGACTTACTTCACTTAGTATGATAATCTCTAGGGCCATCCATGTTGCTGCAAATGGCATTATTTCATTCTTTTTTATGGCCGAGTAATATTCCATTATATATATGCACCACATATTCTTTATCCATTCATCTGTGGATGGACATTTAGGTTGTTTCCATGTCATGGCTATATAAATAGTGCTGTAACTAACATTGGAAGGCATGCATCTTTTTGAATTATCATCTTCTCCAGATATATATGCCCAGGAGTGGTATTGCAGGATCATATGGTAGCTCTAATTTTAGTTTTTTAAGGAACCTCCATACTATTCTCCATAGTGGCTCTACCAACTTATTTATATTCCCACCAACAGTGTAGGAGGGTTCCTTTTTCTCCATATACTCTCCAGTGTTTATTGTTTGTAGACTTTTTGGTGATGGCCATTCTGACAGGTGTGAGGTGATACCTCATTGTAGTTCTGATTTGCATTTCTCTAATAATTAGCAATGTTAAGCATCCTTTCATGTATTTTTTGGCCACCTGTATGCCTTCTTTGGAGAAATGTCTATTTAGACCTTCTGCCCATTTTTTGATTTGGTTGTTTCTTTTTTTGATATTGAGCTGCATGAGCTGTTTGCATATTTTGGAGATTAATCCCTTGTCAGTCGCATCATTTGCAAATATTTTCTCCCATTCGGTGGGTTGTCTTTTCGTTTTGTTTATGGTTTCCTTTGCTGTACAAAGCTTTTAAGTTTCATTAGGTCCCATTTGTTTATTTTTGTTTTTACTTTCATTACTCTAGGAGGTAGATTCAAAAAGATATTGCTAAAAAAAAAAAAGATATTGCTGTGTTTTATGTCAAAGAGTGTTCTGTCTATATTTTCCTCTAAGAGTTTTATAGTATCTGGTCTTACATTTAGGTCTTAAATCCATTTTGAGTTTATTTTTGTGTATGGTGTTAGAATGTTCTCCCCATGGACCAGGCACTGTGCTAAGTGACTGCAGCCCTTTATCTCATCTTAACATCATAACTGAGGAGGCAGGGTACTGCAATTCCCATGTTATAGAAGCAGAAGCTGAGACTTCAAGACTGAGTAACTTACTGAAGGCCACTTGGCTGGTAGCTGGAGGAGCCACGACTGAAATCCAGGTCTGTGTCATTCACAAGTCCTGGTTCCCCCAGTAACAACACAATAGGGTTGGTGAAATGGAAAGAACTCGAGAACTATTGAACCAGAATGCCTAAATATGTTACAATTGACACTGTAATAAAAATAGAATTCCCTAATGTAATCACTGTATTATATCTTTGGGAGGGCATTTCAGAAGCAGCAAGGAAATTAAATAAAACCTGTGATTTCTAATACTTCCACAGTTAAAGTTATGAGAGCTTAATCACATGAAATACATTCATCCATAGGTTACAACACTTATTAGACAAAAATCTTTCCGGAAAACCTTTCAGCACGCTCCAGCGTAAAATAAAGAAAAGGAGAAAGTAGAAATAAGGTATTGAGGAAATAAATAAAAAATTTACATTCTGTGAAAGAACAACTGCAGTATTATGTTTAGAACCGAAGTTTGACTCAGATATTGAAGCGAATATTCTCTGATTTACGGCCAATGCGACAAGCCAAACAAAATGAAACAGAATTTGGCTGTCTCAGTGAACACATTCCTAAAAATCCAGTGAGGACATTCAGTGTGCCACGATCTGAACGATTTCACAACCACATCTGTACATTAATGGCATGCAAATAAAAACAGTATACCTTCATAATGCATCCCCAAATTATATTTGTACAGCTAATCAGTTCTAGTATATCGTATCAGTGACAGCAACCACCTACAAATGACATTTTATTTTATTTTTTAATGAAAGTATTTTTTAATAAAAGTATTATTTATACCTCAGTCTATTTTTAAAGGAAAAAAAAACTTTAAAGGAATTCTAGGAAAGATACTCGCCCTGGAAAGTTTATTTTTCTAAATGAAGTAAAGGGGAAATCTTCTATCTACTTGCCCTCGTCAGACCCCCGTCTGCTAAAAATTTTGGCCAGGGCAACAACATGATCCCTCTCCTTGTCTGGCCTCGCTTACCATGTGCAAAACCACAATTGTTTTAAGGCCATGGCACAGGATCAAACCAACAGCTGCAATAAAGGAAAACATAATGAAATCAGTAACCACCAGCTCATTGTCAAACCCCAGAGACCATGAACCGCTTCCCATAACGCCTCTTAGGGCTCAACCCATAAGCAAGGGCTGTTCCACAGCCCAGAAAAGGACTTCCTGAAATTGCTCCCCCGGAACAACTGATAAGTATCAGACAAAGAGGGGACCAGCGTGACAATCGGAGCGATGAGTTCCATGCCAGTCCGTGTTCTGCTCACCTCAAGACCCCTCTCCTTTGCTCTGTTCAATTGTTTCCAGAGCTTTTCTTCAAGCTTTTTTCCTTCCTGTGTTCATTTAAAGTCCAAACAGTGGTGGCCAAAAACAGTAGAAACAATTTCAAACTGTTCTTGTCCCAAGCTGAAGAGCAAATAAGAGGAAACTGGACAAGCGATCAGAGCAAGAGGGTAACACTTAGAGCCTGAGCAGAGCTGTGCTTCAAGTCCTGGATGCCTAGAACCACCGATAAGTGCATCGCCCCACCCTGCCATCTCTGGGTCATTGTGGTGCTTTAAAGAGAAAATGGAAAGACTATTTACTAAGATCCGACGTGGTGTGGAATACGAATGTCCTTCAAGCTGCCACACCTGAATGTTCCCTTGTAGGCGTTTGACCATCAAACTGCTAAATAAGGGGTTTCATCCACCTTCAGGAGGCCTCCAAAATTAACGCCCCAGGTGAAGCTCCTCTCAAACATCCTGGTAAAGATAAAAGAAGAGGCAGGAGCTTCCGATCCCACGGTCAGAGGTCTCTTCTAGCATGTTTTAACAGATGAGTTCAGACATTTTCTTAAACTGAAGTCCACTTCAAATAAGTGGAAATAAACCAAAAGACAATCTGTCAAACTTAGAAAGAACTACTAGTCTTCTTTCTCAGCTTGAACACCAATTTCTCCTAACAAGTAGAAATAAATGGATACTGGTTTTCATTCACTGTGTTGCCAGTGAACCTTTACAGGATGGTTGTTGGATAAAACAAAACAAAACCTACGCCTCAGGAGAATTGTTTTGTACTTAATTGTACCTATTTGCATGGTAAATTTAAATCCAAAAGAGCACAAATAATCTCTTGCATTTTATGGTCCTCAGGGTGGGAGATGTTACTTCACCATAAGCTGCAGGAGCCCTGCAGCCTGGCAAAGAGCTGTGCGAATATCAGACGCTCAGTAAGTGAATGAGTGGGAAGCAGAAGTGGTATTAAAATCCACACTGTCTGGGCGTCCAGACAGCTCAAGTCTACGTGGTCATACTGCCCCGGAGGGAGCATTCTCTCAGACAAGCCACTTCACTGTGCTTGGAAAGTTTTCTCATTTCTCAAAGGTCTATATGCAGTCCACACCCCATTGTAGCTGAGGAGAACGAGAGAGCCTGGGAAAATCTAGAGTCTCCTTTCCCTCCCCTCTCCAGAACTAGCTCAGGAAATAAAATGGCATCGCTGTATGGTCTGAACAAGCCTTTGATGTCTTGGACGCAGATCCTCATCTGTACAGGGAAAGGGATGAATCTGTTGATCACTAGGGCCCATTCTAGTTCTAAACTATGATTATTCTCTTTTCTCACTTTCCTAAAGTACACATTTCCTTTTCACCTGGCCTCTTGGGGTTCCAGATTGATGATTTTTTTTTGGCTCCTGCCAAGAGTTGACCTCCACTGGTGGTCGTGGCACTAAGTGGAAGGAATACAGGCATTTTTAGGGAATGCCACAGTGCCAGGAGCACTGAACTTCTATTTGAGTCCCATGCCATCCTGGATGAACAAGGCAACCCCTCTGGGCCTTTTGATACCTTCCCTAGTGGCTACCATGAGGCCCAGAAAGATAATATATGCAAACACTCGGTCAACCATAAAACTTTGTGCCAACAGAAGGTATTACTATGGACTAATATACAGCCATCAAAATAAAATGAGACTTGTATGTACTAGTATGGAAAAATCTCCACTATACATTATTCAGTGAGAAACACTAGGCACAAAATAATGTGTAGAGTATGATACCACTTATGTTACCAAAATATGCACATGTGTGTATAAGTGTGTATGCATATGTGTATGTATATTTATGTAATTTTTGGAAGAAACTGTTAATATAGTGTTTACCTATCAAGAAAGGAAGTATGGACTTTTGAATGGGAGCAGAGGAAGACCTTAACTTTTCATCATATACTATTTTGTACTGTTTAACATGTAACCATGTGTATTTGTGAATTCATTGTTTTTTAATAATCAAAAAAGAAAAAATATTTTAAAAATTTCAAACCAACACCAGCCCAGCGTTAACAATCTTCATTTCTTTCCTGGTTCTCCTGCCATTCCCATCCAGTGGTTACTTCTCTCTGCTCAGCAACCCATGGGCCAAGCAATAAACTTAACCACCAGAACTTCACTGAGCAAAAGAAAACACCACATTTCTTTTATAAAGAATGGGGAAAAGGTTAAGTGTGAGCTGCATTTTTTGGTCCTCAGATAGTCCAGCAGAGAATGAGTAGCAGATGCCCAAAACACAGGCAGATGCTCCTGTCTTGAAGCCATGTCGAGTATGTGACTCTCCTCCTGCCCCAGCTGGGCCTGGCACCCCTTGATTTCTGCTGACCCAAACCTTTATCTGTGAAGGGTCTTGGTCCCCTCCCCATATAGAGGGTGGAGTCATCATTCACTTTTATCCTATGCCAATAGGGTATAAGTAGGCACAGGGGGGTGGCCCGGATTCTGCTCAGTGGATAGTAACAACCCCATTTTCCCCTGGCAAACAGGACTAACCCCAGTCAACTCTGTACCCACCGTTTCTTGCCTGTCGTCTTAGTGGGACAAGGAGCCAGCTATGGTCAGGTGGCAGTCCTCACTTCCAGTGTCCCTTTTAGAAGCATTCCTTCCCTTGGGGGATGCCAAAGAACACAGTGGTTAACACAACACAATGGGTTCTGCAGTCCAACTAGCTGGGTTCAATACTAGTTTTGTTTCTTATACACCTCAGTTTCCTCATCTGTAAATAAGAGTAATTTTAGTGCTGACTTCCTAGAATTTTGTGGAGGATTAAATGAGATGATGCATATGAAACCCTAACGTAAAGCCTGGAGCAGGGCAGGTACTTATTAAACATTAACCATCATTATTATGATTTTTTAAAGGTTTATTTCTTCATTGTGGTGCACAGGCTTCTCATTTCAGTGGCTTCTCCTGCTGCAGAGCACAGGCTCTAGGCACGCAGGCTTCAGTAGTTGCGGCACCTGGGCCCTAGAGCACGCAAGCTTCAGTAGTTGCGGCGCATGGGCTCAGTAGTTGTGGTGCACGGGTTTAGGTGCTCCACGGCATGTGGGCTCTTCCAACCAGAAATCAAACCCACGTCCCCTGCAATGGCAGGTGGATTCTTAACCACTGTGCCACCAGGGAAGTCTTAACCATCATTACTATTAGAAACTCAATCTCCAGACCAGAAGAGCTCAGCTTTTAAGAGACAGCACCTAAATGACAAGACCTTCAAACCAATCTGGAATAACCTATCATTGCTTAATAGTTAAACAATCCTTTTTTACCCTTAAGTAATTCTCTTCACATTATATAACTTGCTAGGCTACACTTATGCAGTCAAGTGCAAATCATCCGAAACACTTCATCCGATCCAAAAATTCACTTCAGTCGCATAAGGCTAACCGTCAGAGCTGGAAACTATTCTTAGGCTTGAAAAAGAAAGCAAAAATGTAAGAAAAATAGCTATTTATTCGAACCTCTTAATAAAATACATTCAAACACCTTTTTAAACAACAGAGAATTGCAGTCTAACTGTCCAAGAATGTAGGAGAGTCATAACATGCCTCTGAAAAGGGCTAAACTCAACTAATAATTCACTTCTGGGCCTTAAAATGAACGTGGCTGCCTCTCCTGCCCAAGAAGATAAAGGACAAAAGTCATCTATAGTCAGTAAGCCCCAAACTATTAAGCCAATCTGTACTCCGATTCCTGATTCAAGCTACCTGAATTATCTTCACTGAGAACAGGGAAGAAGGACTACACTTTATTTAACAGAATATATAATATTTCAAGAAGTGTTAAATTTGGTATAATTACCTTTTTGAAATCTATTCTTTCTACTGATTAATAATTTGGTGCCATTCCAAATTCTCATTTTGAAGCAACAATTATAAAGGTTATTGTGATTTTTTTTTCTAATTTACTGCAAAATGCTTGTTCAGTCTGGAAGCAGAGTCCACAGTTTGGGACTGCTCTCACAGAGATTACATTCTTTGGTGTCGCTATCAGGACATAGCAAGATTTAAAATGGACTCTTTAGACTCAACCAACCATAAAATAAAGTCTATTCCAATAATTTACATATCCAACAAGTTTAATTTTAAAATTGTTTGCCTCTAATTCCATACTAAAAGCCTCGTTTTTCTGACCCTTCTTGATCTACTGCCATATTGGCAGGTACCAAGCAGATAGCCCCACGATAACTGCTCCTGTAAAGATTTTCTTCGAAGAATGCTACTGTAATGACACATAGGCCTTTTTAATAACAGTTCACCCCACTTAATTGGTAACTGAAACAAAGCCGATTTTGAAGGAAAAAGTTTCTACTAAAGTCGTGCAGAAATAAATCAACGTGACCTGTTATTTCTTGATAAATGATTCATTCTTTAATTTCTAGTCCCTTTATTTCAAATACACTATTAAGTAGTTAAATGATTTCATACCATGAATGATAATCACAGCAATCCCTAATGCAGTTATGGCTTTAAGCAAAAGGGGAGTCCCAAGCAGGATGGTACCATACGAGGTATGACTGTGGTCTCGTTCCTACTGAAAATACAAAGCTAAACTCCTTAGGAAAAAAGTGAAGCAATTGAAAGTAAGATACTAATTCACAGATACAATACGAAAAACAGAGAGGAATGGATCAAGAGGTGGGATGGTAGGCCAGAGCTCATCTCACATTCAACTCCCAGTTGCTCGGTGGTACAAAGGCATCATTAAAACAAATTGCAAGCATTAGCCTCAGTGTTCTTCCAACCATCCTGACAACATGCCAGAGTCATCCCCTTTCTCTCCCTCAAAATCCAATCTGCTATGAATAGTTGCCATTTGGAATGGTTCTACTTCCAAATCAGCTGCTGCCTCTCCTTCGGCAAAGCAGCCTTTCCACGTGGTGAGGCAGGGCCCCCGTCAGCTGCCAGGCTGCGCGTCCTGTGTTCCTCTATTTGTCCCTAGTTCTATCCAATTTTACCTCTCACCTTGTCTATTCCAATGGTTTCTTGACTCCGACATGTTTCAACACATACAGGCAAACTACTCAAGGGCAAAAGAACTAAAAGGACTAATCTACTAGGAGTAGTAGAGTGGTGGTAGTAGTAGTAGGAGTAGTAGTAGGAGTAGTAGTGGTGATAGTACTAGTAATATTTCAAAGAGCTACCTTCTTGAAGAGGTAAAAATGAAGGGATTTTAAAAATTGAATGGCCTTAAAAACTAAAATTAATTTGGATAAAGGAGCTCCAGCATTATGACGGTCAAGTGAGAAAATTTCACATCTCTAAAAAGAAAATCACTAAGACACGCTTTTCACATTTCTAAGAGTTAATGCAACAAAATACTCTGTTTTTGCCCCGAGGCAAGAAGAAACAGCTCATCTCATCTCAGGGGCACATTAGCACAGAGGAGATGTCCTCCACTGCTGAGCCTCACCTGGGGTAGCCGGGAGCCACCAACGCAGAGCCCGGAACCCCCTGGCACACCAGACAGTCTATTCAAGAAGACCAGAGCATCTGCTCCTTGTCACTGAGTAGTTAGTTTTCTATCCCAAGGCCTTCTTAAAGGTATAAATTTACTTTTTTTGTGATAAACAAACAAAAGAATAGAATCATTACAATGATTAGTCCATTACAGCCAAAGATAACTGTTTGCTTTCATTACAGTGATTAGTCCATTACAGCCAAAGATAACTCTTTGCTTTCAATTTTTCCAGCTGCTTCAAGATGACTTTCCTACCCTTTATCCAACCACTTTCAGAATGAAAAGTACAACATTTCTAAATGAAGAAGTGGGAGCAGAATGAACTGCTAAAGTACATGTCATCAGTCACGATGCCATTGGCACAAGGAGTTATGGCAAAGGGCAGACAGTCGAGGTGAGGACCAAGCACTGTCTGCAGAGTGATCAACTCATGTATGTCATCCATGTGTGCAGTATGCTTCAACTGTGTAGAGCCCTCAGGACAAACATAAGATGCAAACGCATTTGAAAGCACCACTCCTTTCACGAAAGCTTACTGTCAGGATGTGGTTTCTCAATCAGTCCTCAAATTTTATCCCCTTTCAATCCTTTTTCTTGAAAGGTCTGGGAAATGCTGGTGTAATGCAGAGTCTAGTACCTTAGCCAAAAGGTTAAGACACCAAGGGAAAAAAAGCCTCAATCTAATGCAAAGCTTTGTGAATTTCAGCGGCTGTCCCACCATATTCAAATCAAAGGGGGGAAACTCTTACTGACACTAGTCCTCTTGAATGACTAAATTTTAAGTCTTTGATGGACTGGGAACATCCTTTGGAAAGACAAAGACTTTTTCATGCTGTGGGACTTGAGAAATATGAAAAGGAAGTTGAGAGCTGCCAGTTCTGGACATCCGGATTGCAATTCCTCATTTCAACAGTGTTTCAGTTCTATTAGCGTGCGACTGCCATCAACAACTGTTAACACCCAAGGCCCTCCCAAAAGGCTGGCTCTTCCTCCCTGGGATGTATGATTAGGTAAACAATCGCTATTTGGCTGCATGACTGGAATATTTCATCCTTGCTGGTCAGGCCAGCTACTCTAAAGACCTAGATTCCTCAGGTATCATTGACACAAGGCCTTTCACCTCTGCTATAGCTTCTCAACAACGCATACGGAATACTTCTTTACTGGCCTCAGCTACCTCATATCCAACTGATGCAATTTCACTTGGGCCCGTGAATAATAAAATGAAAGCTGTTACTTCAGTGCATATGGGTCCTCTTGCAAACAGAGAATAAAAATGTTTTGAAACTCAGGTATGAAGACTTGCTAGATACACGACAATCTTTCTCTACTGAGGAAAAAGTAAAGTAAATACTAGTGTGAAATAAGTCAATTACGACATGGATCTTTAAAATAATTTTTTATTACACCAGTAAAGATACTTATTAGAAAAATTAAAATGCAGATTATCAAAAAGATTAAAATTTAGTCATAATCCTATAACTCAGAGATAGTCACTGTTAATATACTGTAGTACCTATTTCCAAAGTCTGTACATAGTTCTTTCCCTCTCTATATATGAGTGTATGTGAATATGTGTATTTATGTATGTATCTATGTATATGTGCATATGTATGTTAATACATACAACACACACACACACACACACACGGAAGTGTTTACAAGAAACTTCTGACTCAAAGACTTTCTCCTGTCTTGTATTCAGAAAAAGCGTCTCTCTAGGAAGCATTTAATGAGTAATACATGGTCCACAGGGATCTTAACAGTACCTATATTTCTAGGAAAATGGATCCAAAATCAGGATTGTGACTCTGGTGCCCTTACTTGGTTCAGGAAGGAGATACAAAAGTGAGAAAAAGGAGCGGGATACCTCAGCCCTGGTAGGAGTTGAACCAGCACCTACCTTGCCCATCCTGGTCCTTGCGTGGATTTACAAAAATTCAGGAAGGAACACAACCAGAACAGGTGGTAGAGTGAAAAAAAAAAAAAAAAAAAGCCCATTTCTGGGATCTAAGTTCACGTATTGCTGTCATCTTATGCCTTTACACCAACTGCCTCAACAGTACCAACCTTAGGATAAAGTATTATACAGAAAGAATGGAGGAGAGAGGAATTGAAATGCTCCAAATGCCCTTAACAAAATTGATTAAAGCTGACCAAATTATTTTTTTTTCTTCTCTGAGATCAGGTTTCCTGCCACAATTTTAAAAATTAAAGGATGTATCTAAGTTTATCATCTATCAGTGGTTCACATTATATGGAAGTTTATGTCAAAGCTTAGAAGTGAAAGTCTCTAGCCATTTTTTAGAACACCGTTTCATAAATATCTCATAAATTAAAACCAAGGAAAAAAGTCAAGAAAGTTGCAAACAGAAAAATTATGGAGTCTAAGCTAAGCCTACTTAAATACATCTTAGCTTGGGACCAACTGTTTTCTTCCACATCAAATATCAAATACATTTACCTCCATAATAGCTACATTACTTCAGAGGAACATCTTCAGGTTTTTATTAACATCACTCCCATGTCAAACTTCAAAAGTAAACTGAAATAGCACATTATCCTGGAAATAAGTAAAGTGTTATCAACTTCTGAATACATGAGAGACTTACTGCTAATAAAAGCGGTCCAGATATACACATGGAATATGTTTTTAAAATATGTTACAAATAATAAACCCATATATATATATATATGGGTTTCATATATATTTATGAAACTGAATCGCTTTGCTGTACACCTGAATCCAACACAACACTGTAAATCAACATTTCAATAAAAATTAAAAAAAATAAACTACAGGTAAACTTCAAAAAAAAAATAAAAATAAAAAACCCATACTCCCCTAAAATATATAATGTTCTACGGTATTAAACATGCAGAAGCGAGCCATGAGATCACAACAGTAAATCACAGGCACTTACAATGAAGTAGAACTCTCCACCTGGTCCTCTGAACAGGGTGTCCATTTAAACACCACGATGTCTTCAGGTTTACTCCAGTGCTCTGTGCCCACTCCCTCCTCTCAACTCATAACCTTATCTTCTGAGATATTCCTTTGTTCCTTTATACTGCTTTGTGGCATCTCCTGTAGTGCTCAGTTTAATGCTTCTATGGTTTAGTGTGTATTATTACAATCTTTCCACTTTTGTACAAGCTGAATTCTTAATTGGATCTCACAGTCTATGGATTTTATATGTTTGCATTTCTCCCAGGGCTAAAATAAAATGGTCATTCAAGAAATATCTGTTGCATAAAAAAATCTTGTTCTAAGTCTCTGAACTCGAAGAGTTAGCCCTCTTGGGTAGAGAGGCTGTGAGGAACTTGAGGAGGGAGGTCTGTAGGCTAAGAAGACATGAGCTAAGAAAAGTGCAATAAGGAAAAGCAAGAATTGGGTCTGGTCAAAGACAACACTTCGTAGAAATCAGGTTGGGTGGTGAGAGGGGAGAGAATGGCATGTACCAGATAACACAGGCAGAGGGAGAACAACTCCCACAAGGGGTTGGTGAAGACACCCACCAAATTAACTTGATAAGAACAGAGGCCAGTATGAGGAACTGCACACGAGGAGGTCGGTCGAGAGGGCAGAGATGGGGCTGGTCTGCAGGCACTTGTGTAGCAGGAAGAGTGATCAACATGCTAGCAGTCAGAAAAACAAAATAAAGAAGAAAACCATCTCCAAGGTGACTACAATCTACCATCGTGTCACTGGTTAGTAGTAGTGGTAAGTGTACTTTTACATAATTTTCAAATGAAATCTCTCATTAGGAACTCTGAAGTGTCAAAGGAACAAAACAATTATGAATTTCAATTATCTTAAGAACTATAACTTATCTTCTCTGGTGTATAAGGAAAATATTGTGTGCATTACTTAATGAAATATAGTAAAGTGTGTGTAGGATTCTTTTAAATCACTGTACTTTGATTTGAATCACACAAAAAATGTATATTTATAAACGTAATCTAGCCACTCACCCCTGGGGGATGATTTAAGAATTTCTTTACTTATTCACTCCACACTTCCTAATACATGATTTTGAAACCGCCAAATGGATCGGATAAAGATGATGTTCCTCTGGATAAAATTTAAAATCCATGTACCCTTTCTCAAAGAAAACAGAATAGTACCTATGGCAGAGAGAAATTATAATTTAATAATTAAATTGTTTACTTCTTTGTTCCTTTACTTCTTAGCAACTGAAAAAATGAAATCTCTTTTTTATTTCAGCTAAAGGAAGACGAAAATGTGAGGAAAATAACAGAAATATTTCCCCCACTATATTCTCTGTTTCTCAAGTAAAGCACTACATTTCTTTAAAAATATTAAATCTGCTCCTAAAACTCACACATGAGCAGAGAATTAACATAATTCCAAGAAAAAATTTGACAAAGTGGATGGCAGATCTATGAAACAGATTTTTCTTGAGTGTTGTTATTTTTCAGTCAAAAAGCCAGGCGAGCAGGTTACAGTATAACCTGTATGCACAGTTCTGAAATAGCAAAGTATAATACATAGTTCAGAAATGATCAGACTACATCTCGAAGTATACGCTTCTCTGAATGAGTATCAGAGAATCAGCCCGTTCTCTCTGAAAGGATCTAAAAGGAAATAGCATTTTAACGGTATCAACAGCAGCTTTCTATGAAGGAAAGGGAAATTTAGGCAGGATTAGGCCACGGGACGCCATTGGTAGGTTTTGTAAGAACAGTGTTAGCACATAATTTTGAGGGCTAGTTAATGCCCTTTGAAAATGTGCCTATTAAAGGCTATCTATAATTTTTGTGTGAAATTAATGTCGCTCATAAACAAGGCTTTCTAATGGAATTGTTGATAAGCTTAACCACTATATATGGGCACAAAGTCTACTACTTTAATGGAAATAGTCAATGCCAGGACCAGGACAGAACCATTTAGTAGGGAAATTGGAAATTTAACTTCAATCAGATGGACAAAAAAAGGAAAAAGAATGCTTGAAGTGGTAGCATAAAAACACCAGCGATTAAAAACATTTGGAACCTTTGCTTACCCTTCAAAGGCATTTGTTGCCATGGTTTTTAAAGACCTCTAAAAGCTTCAGCTGTGTCCACAAGCACCGCCAAGAAATAGGGGCTCTAGACTGAGTTTATTTGTCAGATGCATTTTGTCTTAATTATCTCCAAGATAAAGATTATTTGGCTGAAGGATAAAAAAAGAACAGCCACTGTCATTTCACAGGTAGAAAGACTATGATTTTGCTTTTCTGAGCCAGTCTTCAAATGCATGCATTCATGTGTGCACACACCTCTAATTTTCATACTGTAGCATTAAAGAGTAACTAGGACTTAAAATTGGTAATAGGGATGGCACTCTTACATGGAAGGAGGTTTTCAAGTCTTAAATTTTAGGGTTGTGCCTTTCTTTTTTTCCTCCGTTGACAGCCAGGAGCCAAACATCTGGCAGGTTTACCAATAGCTGGAGGTAAGACTTTTCTTTTAAAAAGTTTCATTATAAATTCTTTCATTTGAAAATTACATGATAGCTCATATGTATACACCCTAAAACTCTCCTGCCCTTTGGCCCCGATTGTCTTATTTCTCTGTTGCACAATTTGCATCTTTCTGGGTTAGAAAAGCTGTCTGTGGACTCCCACAGTATTAATAATTGGGGGTGTGGGGGAAGCTTGCTTTTTTATTTGAACATCATAAAAATGCTTCGATTTGTTCCTGCCATTTACTATTTGTACAGCTAATGTGTTGGTACCAGCATGTTCTCAAATTGTAAGATCCTGGAGAGCAGCATTTGGCCCTATTGGGCTAATTTGTGATTTTCCTGTTTAGAAGGGCCTTGAACATACACGTTTAATAATGAGTGCTTCTTACAAGGTTTTGGTAAGATCCAGGAAACTCATATTATCATGAGAATCAAGAGGATGTTTCTGGAGTTACTTCTTCATTATTAACAACGGACCACCTTCAGGAAGTAGTTAAACCATTCATTTCATCAAGTTTCTTTAAAATTAACTGAGGAAATCGATTCCAATTCCCACTCCTGGACTGTCTGCAGGGTGCTGCTTCTGTTTCTGTAGCTGCTGGATAATTCTATCTGAATGTCCAGCTATCACGTCAAACTCAGTACGTCTGGAATTTAATTTTCTCTACCCCTATCTGTTTGGCCTTCCTGTTGATTTTCCCAGTTCAGGTGATGACACCAGCATTTTCCCTCTGTTTTTGAACCTCTTTAACTTTCTTCTTTTCCAGATACTTCATATTGAATCATCTTAAAACAGTGTAGATTCTTTCCTTATAATATCCTTCATTCTATTCCTTTTTCCCATTTCACAAATACCAAAGTTCAGATTTTTAGTAAGTCTAAGGTATGTGACTATCAGACAAATTCATCCTCGTGCTTTTAGTTGCTCCCTTCTCTGGTCTCTCCGAAATGCCTCTGGCAGATTCATCTTAATTAAAGACTGTTTTGTCATATCTCTCCCATGACTGAAAAAATGTAATGGCTTTTATGTTGCTTAAAGCAAACTGATCCTAACCATCCTTTCATTCCTGTATTTATTCATTGAGTGACTCCTGTAATATGAAGCCTCGATTTGGGCCTTGCCTTTGGGAGACTCACAGTCAGTAAGAGAAAGACACACATACACTAATACAAGCAGACCTCAGAGATTTTGAGGGTTGGGTTCCAGATCACTGCAATAAAGTGAATATCACAATAAAAGGAGTCACATGAATTTTTTGGTTTCCCAATGCATATAAAAGTTATGTTTACACTATACTGTCATCTACTGTTCGCAATAGCGTTATGTCTTAAAAATGTACCTGTCTTAATTAAAAAATACTTTATTGCTAAAAATGTTAACCATCATCTGAGCCTTCAGCGAGTAATCCTTTTGCTGGTGGAGGGTCTTGCCTCAATGTTGATGGCTGATAACTGATCAGGGTGGTGGTTGCTCAAAGTGACAATTTTTTAACATAAGACAACAATGAAGTTTGCTACATCGATTGACTTTTCCTTTGACTTGAACAATCAGAGGCTACTGTAGGGTTATTAATATAAGACAACAATGAAGTTTGCTACATCGATTGACTTTTCCTTTGACTTGAACAATCAGAGGCTACTGTAGGGTTATTAATTGGCCTAAGTTTAATATTGTTGTGTCTCAGGGAATAGGGAGGTCCAAGGAGAAGGACAGAGACTAGGGAACAGCTCATCAGTGGAGCAGTCAGAACACAACATTTATCAATTAAATTCACCATCATGTATGGGTGCAGCTCATGATGCCCCAAAACAATCACAATAGTACCATAAAAGATCACTGATCACAGATCACCATAACAAACATAGTAATAATGAAAAAGTTTGAAATATTGCGAGAATTACCCAGATGGGATACTGAGACATGAAGTGAGCAAATGCTGTTGGAAAAATGGTGCCAACAGACGTTCAACGTAGGGTTGCCGCAAAACTTCCAATTTGTAAAAAACGCAGTATTTGCAAAAAGCAATAAATCAAAGAGCAGTAAAACAAGGTATGCCTGTACCTGCAATCCTAGGCAATGGGAACAAAGTACAGTCATCCCTCAGTATCCTCAGGGGATTGGTTACAGGATCCCCCTCAGATGCCAAAATATGTGGCAGTTCAAGTGCCTTATATAAAATAACCATAGCATTTGCATATAACCTACACACATCCTCCAGTATACTTTAAATCATCTCTAGATTATTCACAATACCTAATATAATGTAAATGCAAATAGTTGTAAATACAGTGTAAATGCTATGTAAATAGTTGGCTGGCACAAGGAAAATTCAAGTTTTGCTTTTTGGAACTTTCTGGAATTTTTATTAATATTTTTAATCGGGGGTTAGTTGAACCCACAGATACAAAGTGCTGACTGTAAAACGCACTGCCAAGAAGAAAGAGAACTTCTGCATTAACATCAGAAGTTTGATGACAATCACTTTGACTAGGACAAGAAGAAATTTTACAGGTAAATCCAGAAAGAAATTCCTAGCAAAGAAATGGGATAGTCATGTTTGAATAACAGTATGTAGTCCAGTCTAGAGGGTCTACCTCAGAAGTAGAAACGATGACTTTAAGACAACCAGAAAGATAGGCTAGGACATGACTAGGGAAATCCCTGAATGCTTGGTTGTCTAAGGATTATTCCATGGGCCCCAGAAGTCATTAAAGAATTCTGTGCAAAGTATTGTTATGATTAGTGATTTGCTAATGTTAATAGACTGTCAGTGTGCAGACAGGTTTGGAAGAAGGAAAACAAATGAAGGAAGTGACTTAAATGAAGAAGGAAAAAGGAAAAATTAAATTACTGCAATGATCCTGGTGAAAGTTAATGAGGCAAACTCGAAGTAGTGGGAATTGGATGGCTAGACATTAAAGAGATAGACCCAACAGGATTACACAACAGTTCTGATGGGAACCATCCCAGGGAAGGACTGCAAAGTGAAAAGATGAGGATAACTACCTCCAAGCTTTTAAGTGTAGATGCCTGAGGGAATGGTGAGGGAACTGATATAAAAGTAATTAGGAGGAGTGGCTAGTGTCAGGGATATGTAGGCGTCACTAAGAAGCAGGGTTGGTACAGCTAAACTTGGAAGATATTTACATAGCTGTTATACTGTAGGTCTTAAATACTGTTCCCTAGGGCTACCATAACAAAGTACCATAAATGAGTAACTTAAAACAACAGAAAGTATTGCCTCACAGTTCTGGAGGCTAAAAGTCTGAAATCAAGGTGTCAGCAAGGCCATGCTCCCTCTGAAGGCTGTAGGGAAGAATTACTTGCCTTCTGGTGTTTGCCAGCAATCCTTGCTGGTCCTTGGCTTGTACATGCATCACTTCAATATCTCTTTCCATCATCTCACGGCATTATCCTCCCTGTCTCTCTGTCCAAATTTCCTCTTCCAATAAGAACATTAGTCACCATACTCTAGTATGACCTCATCTTAACTAATTATATCTGCAACAACCCTATTTCCAAATAAGGTGACATTCTGAGGTACTGGGGGATTAGGACTTCATCATATCTTTTTGGGGGGGACACAATTCAACCCATAACAGATATGTACGACATTGCTTAGGAAACTGGGTGGAGAAAAGGATGAGCAAGTGAAAGGAACAGAGGTTGCAAACTCTGGAATGCCTGCTTGTAGAGAGACGAAGAGGGAAAATAAAGAGGCAGAGAGAAGACAGCAAGCCCTCTGTTCTTTCACAGTTGATTTACCCAATTTCCACTGTGCATTTCTTGGTTTATGCTGTTTCACATTTCTGGAATTCTTCTCCAAACTTCTTAACGCCGATGAAAATCCTCCAATTCTTTCCAGGCCTACATCAAATATACCACTTGCATTAACACTTCTCTTGCTAGCCTGACCTGATGAAATAACTCTGTTCTCTGAAGCCCTCCAGCAGGTTTTATCTACTATTCTTTTGACTTCTTGCCATGTTCTATCATTTAACAGACATGTGCCCACGTGACTGTAGACATGGGAGTTATAGCAACAAACAGGGCAAACCAGACCAGAAACCGGCTCTCACTGAGCTTCCACCCAAGTTTGGGCAGGAATATTTGAAGGTGGCGCCTGTTGCAGACAGATAATAATCAACCAAATGAATAAATTTGTAAGTTCATTAAGGGTTTAAGGGCCTTAAAGGAAAGTAAGGAAGGTATTTTTTAAAACAAAAAAACTAGAGGCAAAGGTTTGTAGGGTTATTTTTGGTGGGGTAATCAGGGGAGGTAAAAAGGGAACCATATATACTAAGGTCCTGAGAAAGGAATGTGTGTCGTGTGTTGGGAGAAGAGAAAGATGGCCATCGTGGCTGGATTACAGTGATGGGGAGAGAAGGAAGCAGGAATACGACCATGCAGAGTATTTTAAGGCATAGAAAGGAATCTGGACTTTAAGTGCAGTGAGAGTTTAAGTTTAAGACCGTATGACCTGATTAATGTATCTAAAAGAGCTCTCCTGCTGTCACTTGGAGACTAGACTGCAGAGGAGCAAGTAGGGAAATGTGGAGACAAAAGACTTAGTATTTTGGGGTGCATGTACTGCCAGGATCAACTCTGAGATGTATCTCTGAAATGACTCCAGAGATAAGACAGTTTTGTAATGAGAGAGCGGCAGCCTCCACTTCTACCCCATCCTCTGGCCTTTTCTAGACAGGGGCGCATAGGTCAAGACAGAAGGCGACTGGAAATGGGAAACTTAGCATAAAAACGAACCCATCTTGGGCAAACAAGAGTGAATTCCTAAGCACAAAAGAACTAAGTTCTCTTTTCACAGACCAGCTGAACGGGCCTGAGGTTCTTTAGAAAGTCAGTCTCTGCTTACCCCTGGCAGCTGCTGAAGGAGCTATCCAGGGTGCTGGACTCTCACCCTGAAGCTTTCTAGGGCCTGGTGGGTAAGGACATCAGTTATCCTTGTCGGACCTAAGACCCCCACTGTGCTGAACCATAACCAGACTCCACCCTAATACCATGTCCTTCTGGCCTTAGCTAACCTTTAAGTCAACATGGGCCTGGGCCATATCTGTTAAGCATAGTGTTAAGCATCTTCCACAGATGCCTTAGAAAGAAAATATAAAGTGGCGGTGCAGCTAGGGGTGTACAGATAGGTTTGAGCCTCCACTGTGCCTCATGACCATTTATAATATAAGACCATAATATGATCTTTATAATATTTATTTGTAATATTATGACCAAGCTGCGAGCTCCATGGAGTCCTCTTCCTTGGAATAATGTTCAAAGGTAGTACTTGGCTGCTGAACCTATAACCAAATCTCCTTATGTAACGTATCCAAGAGTCTCTGCCTACAACACATCTTAAGGAACACTGCTCCTCTACCTACAGTGATTAATAAATTCACAGAATATCCAATTTCACCCATCTCCTTTAAATTGTGTCCTTGACTTCACTTAAAAAAAAAAACGTATGTTCAACTGGAGGCCATTATTCAATTTCTTGAGTAATCAAGTTCATACACTAGGCAGGGGATGAAAATTTGTATGCTTTCAAGTCAAACACTTTACCTCTTCAACTAAACACTTAGAGCACTAGAGTAATCGGATGGATACTCATTTCTAGCTCTCTTCTTAAGCAACAAGAAAAACAGGAAGAGCTACAGCATCTTCAGAACTTTCTACCTGCAGCATGTCAGACCCTTCACTGTCCTTAAATAGGTTTGAGGGGCAGCGTGATTTATAAAGAGTCACAGAAGTTCAGTAAAACTTTTTAGTTCCAAGCTATCAAGACTATGATGAGAAAGACTCTATTGCTCTGCTGTTTTCCTTTTATATACGCAAACAAATCAAATAGATGGAAACGCCATTGAAGTCAAAAGGAAATAAATTACTTTGTTTTTACACAGTCTAAGAAGAAATATATGGCCCAGGAATGTCTTAGATGGTGTATTAATTTTGTTAATTTTTATTCACAGAACTCCCCAAACTCTGCCTTACCTCCTGGGCTTTACCCGCATACTCAGTCCCATTTTCATATGACTGAACACTCAACCTGCCCTTTTTCATTTTGCTCACTTGCAAAATTCTCCAGACAATTTTAAATCAGGAAACTTTCTCTGAGAGCCTGACTCAAGCCCCACCAGGAATAAGTGAAGTCTGGACTCCTGTAAAATCTGTACTCACCCTCATCTTGGTACTTATCACACTGTAATTTAATTGCTGGTTTATCTGTCCACCTCTCCTACTACCTTTCAGCTCTATGGGGGTAAGGACTATGTCTTTACTGTAATTGTATCTCCAGGACCTCACACAGTGCTTTGCTTAGTAGAGGCATTCAATGAACAAATTAATAAATTAGTGAACTTTATAATTTTTAAGGTTCCTCTCTATCTTTAAAAGTTAATAACTCTGCCTTGTTTCCAGGCTTCCTGCAGAACTTTGGACTCAATAGTCATCTCATTTAAGAAACCTTCTGTAAATGTCTTCATACCATGATAAGTAAGAAGTTTCTGAAGCCACGTAGAAATTGCACTTGTAAGCAGTTTATATGTACAACTTTCGAGAGTATAATGAAATCCTACTACTTAGTCTGTACGTACAAGTTAGATATCAGATACATACTTTAACTATCAAAGAGTAAGCAAACATTTTTTTGAATATTTGAACTTGAGATAAAGCCATACCAACAAAATATTTCTTTTTATACACTTACATTGACTTCATTTAATTTTTATAAGTATTTTTTTCCTGTGTTTTCTGTTCCGATGCCTTAATGCCTAGAGACAATACTAAGTTCAATGTGGTGTTACATAGCACACTCCTAAATGCTGAACACACATGAAGAAAATAATTTGTGAAAATATTGTCATTGTTCCTTGGAGGAAGATAGTTTCTACCTTCAATCTCAGTCTTTTTACATTTATAACTGACAATATCTTCTTTTCTTATATTCATCTATTGTCTTCCCTATCTGTATCATAGCACAGCACTTTATACTAACTTACTCTCTAATCCTATCGTGAGAACGTGTACCTTTGTCTCCCCAAATAAATTTCCCAAACAAATTCTAAATTTTGTGGGATTATGGATTACTTCTTACACATATTTTTATTTCCCTCAGACTATCTAGCACAGGTACAGAGTAAGTTCTCAATAAACATGAAAGACAAAACGTTAGATTTGGAAACCATCGATTCTCTTGTCGTACATTAAATCGGGAGTCAGCAAATTATGGCCCACAGGCCAGTCCTGGTCAGTTACCTGTTTGTGTATATAAAGTTTTATTGGCACACACCCATTTATTTACACAGTACCAATGGCTCCTTGCAGGCCACAATGCCAGAGTGAGTAGCTGTCACAGAGACTGCATGGCCTGCAAAGCCTAGCTAGTTACTCTCTGGTCCTTTGCAGAAAAACTGCTGACCCCTGCTCTAAATCATTTTTACAGATGAGGGAACTCAGTCTCAGATAAATGACTTGTCCAAGTTTGTAGTTGAACCTACCCACTAAATCTACCTCTGTCAGATGATTTTTCCATACCAGATTAAATGCTTGATAAAAATAATGGTATCTTAGATTATATAAAACTAACTGAAAAGAAGAATCACAAATGAAGATGGCTGTCAAAAGACCTTTAAGGGCTTATACTAACTTAAACCAAAATACAAATATCACTTTTCTAAATTAAGATAGTATTAATATCTGCTAGTAAAATTAAATAATCTGTGTTGGTATGTATCTATATACAAAAATCCACTATCATATAATATTATAAATTTTATTAAAATTCTAATAAAAAAGTCCCAGTCTTACAATAGATTTCTAAAAGATGGTGAAAGTAATAGTTGTCAAAAAAAAGTGCTTTTAAAATGGACCAAGTTGACCTCACATGCTACTCTATTAAGATATGAATAGCCTTTAAAAAAATCCATCCACTGGCAATGAAAGGAAAACTGAATAGTGTGTATCATCCCCCAGCTTTCACCCCACATCAGGGCAGCGAAGAGCTACAGCAAAAAGTCCATGAGAATAGTGATTCATTCTCTATTCAAAAGTGTCTGCAATCAGTACCTATTAATTTAGTAGACTCTGGTTTTCAACAAGTTACTTCAGTCTCAATTTCCATAGAGGGAATCACACAAAAACTCCATCAGAAATATTCTTAGTATTTATATACTAAACTTTGTTTAAGCTGAAAAGATAAAGGAATAAGAACAGAGAAAAATGGTCCAGTATTAAAACAAAAGGTTAATCCAGCTAGTTTGAACTGCTGTCAGGCCTCTGTTTTTGTCAAAGGATCTTTAGCATAGATATTTTAGGTAGTAAAAACGATTGTTTCTCCCAGTATATCCTATATAGACAATATAGCAACAATATAGACACTCCTGGAGTAGAAATGAAATGTAGCTGGCAGTCTATCAGAGAAACTGCACTTGGAAAACTGTATAAAAGAAAAGGATTGAAGCAGACATTGCAAATGACATAAATGAAGTCTTACAGGTGTATACTTAATAACTGCATGATACAGATAATACATCCCTTATTACAAGTCACCAGCCATTGAATCTTCTCAGTTTAGCAAAAGGTCATGTCATCCATTGAGACAACAAAGAGATGGAAGAAGAGCAAGAGAAGAACGAGTTAAATTAGAATTGGTCTGGAGCAAAGATCAGAATGCTTATCTGCGCAAAGCTAAGCTGGAGAAATAATTATATATGGATAATTCATATCACACTACATCACAACAGCCTAGTTGCCTACAACACATAAATATCCACCTGCCATCCCCCAGTCATGGCATGGACAACATCTCAGAGACACAGCTATTGAAATCCTCTTCCTCTAGAGTTGCTCAAGACTGTTGGGATCTTGCCAAATGGAGGAAGCATAATGACTCAGCCACAACTACCCTGACATTTGCCAATTCCTTCTCCTAGGATCTTGTCTCTTCTCCATGTTTCTACCATAGATACTCGTGGACCTACCAGGTATTAGTGTTTTGTACAAATGGCTGATCACATGCCTTCCTCTGTTGCTTCCCCTCTTAGGATTAAAAAATGGGATAAGTTGTTTGCAACACACTATTACCTTGAATACTTCTCTTGAAGAAGGCCTTACAGCCCTCGCAAGACCAAACTCCATAATGGTAGCCTGAGGCATAGTCATTGCACACTGCACAGTAGCGAGTCTCCTTGGCAGATTCCATGGCCATGCTTCCCTTGTCACTGGTGCTGGCCAATCTCTCTCTGCCACCCTGGCGCCGATTATCTGAATTTGGCCTGGGGAAAAAAATAGGAGAAAAAAAACAAAAAAACAAAACAAAAAAAACACAGTGAATCCATTAACATTAGAAAAGCAAAACATGCACTCTCCTCTAAAGAATAAGAGGCTTGGAAGACGCAGCAGATCCACTTTATTCTGACATTTCGAAATAATGAATCATAATGTAAGCTAATCTTCATTACCTCTTGCCGTCTGTTGCAGCAAAAGGGGTTTGCCTATTATATTAACCTTGAGGGGAAATTGTTTATTGCAAACTTTCTTAAAAAATGGACTTCCTACACCAGAATATATTATCCAGAAAATGACAAAATGAAATTAGCTGGTTTCTAATAGACTTAATCATTTTTTTAGGGATTCTCAATTAACCCAGAACCATTAGAGACCAATGCTCATTCCAATTCTAGACCACACTAAGGGCCTTTAGAAAACGGAGACAAAGCATAAAACAGCTGGAACATTTGAAAGTCAGATGAACTGATGAACAACATAGAACATGTATAGAAAGATAATTCAAATTTTTACATCATTGTTACAAGGTAACCCCGGGTATCAGTTGTTATGACTTGACTGTAATTTGAGGATAGTAGTCAATATTCAATATTCCTCTTCAAGAACATGTAGAATGAGAAGAACAGAGGAACACAAATGATTACACCAACCCTGAAAATTTTCAGGGAGGAAGCGTATCTCAGAAAAGAAACTGAGAAGGCACAGTCAGAAAGTTCTGGGAGAACCAAGGAAACGGGGAAGCAAAAAAGTTTAAAGAAGTAGAAAGCTTTAAGAAGGAGAGTGTGACCAATTGTGTCAAAGGAGCAGAAAAGTCCAATAAAACCAGGACTGATAAAATGAAGCTGGATTTGACAAGGAGGACACTTAGCAAGGAGTTTCAGTAGAGGGTACAAGCCAATCCAGTGGGTGGAGAGTGGATGGAACATAAGGAAATGACAATGAGTGAAGGCCATTCCTCTGAGAACTTGGACGTGAATGGGAAGAGAAAGAGATAGGGTTGTCACTAAAGAATACAAAGACAAAAAGGCGTGTTTTGAATGGAAGGGGCCTGAGAAGGCCTCATGGAGACTGAAGGGAATGGGCCAGTAGGGAGGGAATGGTGGAAGGTACAGAGAAGGGAAAACAGAACAAAGTCAAGAAGGAAAGTAAAGCAGTTGGGATTAACTACACAGGTAGAAGGGACAGCTTCACTGAAGACACCTTGAAGAAGACAGGGAGCAAAGAGGTAAGGAAAGGAGTAGATGAGACTAAGTTTGCATGTCTTATCTAACCACGTATAGGAACAGAAATGACATTGACCCAGGATTTGCTAGGCATGTGCAACAGAATAAAGGTGGTATGAGAGAATTGGGGAGTATATAGCCAGAGCCCAGCACAGTGCCTGGAATGTAGTTGGCACTCAATAATACCTTGAAATGAATGGAGTGTTCCAGGGTATATAAGGGGGGAAAAAAGAAGTAGAAAAATATTGGAAGGAAAGATGGAATGAAGCCTATGACATTTAAAAACAAAACCAAAATAAGATGAGAAAAAGTGAATTGAAGATCGAGCTGCCAGGGTCTCTCGGTTAAGGAAGCTCATGCTTCTTGCTTTCCGCTCCCCGCCCAAATAACCAGACCACCCTGACTGTCACCACTCCTCCCCTTCACAAGCCTGCCTCTCCTTTTAGCTCAAATTGTACAACCCTTCCCTGCCCTTCTCACTCATTAACGTCGCCCACAATTTTGCGGCAGTGGCTCTCAAACTACATTTGCCGTAATATTCACAAAATAAGGAGCTCCTTGGGTTGAGTGCGTCTGACTTTGCCAGTTTGTTCCATTCTAAATGACTTAGCTCTTAGGTTGGCAGCCATAAACAGGAGATCTTTATTTTTTTAATATCCTTAGAGAGAGCTGCCTCACAGTATTCAATTCTAGTTCATATTCTGTTACCCATCTCCTTCCATTTCGTCACCATGCCGTCAACGCTCCCCCAATAACCTCAAATCTTTCTACTGTTTGTTTACTAATGTCTCATGCATGATTCAAGTCAGCAGGTAGCAGCTGTGAAGATTTCACTACAGAAGCTTAGCACCTGGGGAGGGAAGGGGTGGTGAGCAAGCATGACACTGACAGATTCGATGTCTTATAAACATTAGTATTGACCCTCGGGAAGCAGCTCAGCACCTAACACATAGCAAGCGTGCAATACATGTTTGTTGAATGAATGAATGAATGAATGAGTGAATAGTATGTGCATGGGCAAAAGTTCCAAGGTGTCAAGTATCCTCCACCCATCCCTGCATAATAAAATACTGTATTTTTTTTAAATTGTGGCAAGGTAAACATAATATAAAATCTGTTACCTTAACTGTTTTTAAGTGTACAGTTCAGTGATAAGTATATTCACACTGTTGTACAACCAATCTCCAGAAATTTTCCATCTCACAAAGCTGAAACTCTTTACCCATTAAACAACAACTCCTCATTTCTTCTTCCCTCCAGCCCCTGGCAAACACCATTCTACTTTCTGTATCCACGCATTGGTGCTCTGGATACTTCATATAAGTGGAATCATATAGTTTCTGTCTTTTTGTGACTGGTTTATTTCACTTAGCATCATCCGTGCATGAATTCCTCTCTTATCAGCCACTCTTAATCCCCACACGCTGGAAATAACGTATCCCTGTTCTGAACTCGATAGCAGGTTTTCCTTTACTTCTCTTCTGCTACTTACTACATTAGCCCTCTTTCAATTGTACATTCTCGTCTTCACTGCTGTCCACTAAGTTCCTTGTGTCTTATCTTTGGAACGCTGAGCGTTTAGAGCACAGAGCCTCTTCCAGAATAGGAACTCAATAAATATTGATATCAAATGAATTAATCAATGACTGAGTCAATAATATAACAATTTTTAAAACAATATAAATAGGATATGCAAAGACTGATTTTAAGAATATGGGTAAAAGATGTAAGAGCAAAAGCCCATTTTCCCCAGATCTAGCAGCGTTGCATGCCGTCGGCAAAATGCCTTTCATCCACACTTTACCTTTGAGATGGCCCTGGAATACTGAAAGTCTACTGTAGACATAGGGCATAAAATCAGAAAGCCTCCGAGAAGAAGAGAGGGGAAATTACACAGGCCATGTTTCCTCTCCATAAAGCAACTTTTTTATCCAGATGGGAAGTTCACATATATAACACTGTCAGTAATCATTTTGGCTCAGCCCTGCTCCATGAAGACTCCCAGACCAGGGCTGCATAAAAACGAATATAATACAGATCAAGCGAAAAGGCAAGTGAGATCATCTCATGGGTTGCAAAGCCCTGCGGCACCTTGAAATGCGACGCTCAAGGCTGTCTTGACAGTCAAGCCAAGCTCACTTGGCACAGCTGCATCCAGATAGAGATCCGTGTCCTCAGGATGCAGACTCACTTGGCCCCGTTATCCGCAGTAGAAAGGATCAGAGAGGGAGGTGCCCAAGTCTGGACTCAGACCAACACACAAGGGTGGCTCAGGCACCAACCCAAGGTTAGACCAGTCCCCAGGGATAAGCCTACTTACAGGTCCCGGACTCACCTCTTCCAGCTGTCCTCTGCCTGGCCTTGCCCGACTGCAGCTGTCATAGACCCGGAACCTTTAGCCTCACATCTCTCTAGTAGGAAGTGCTTACATTACATTTAAGGCAACCTTTCTTCCTCTCCCTCTGCCTCAGAGGCCCTTTGGCTTCTCCTTATTTCCACAGGACCAACATTAACTACTCTCATTAACTACTTTTCATGTTCTAAACGTCTTCAGGTTCTGCCTTCCTAATATGAGGCTTTGGATAAAACCCTTTTTATCCATTTGGATAAAAATGCCCTCCCCCTTCATCCTATGTGAAGATTTAACTAACTCTTTTGCCAAATTGCTAGAACATCTCCCTTTTTGTAAAACTTGTCTCCTATTCTCACTAAATTGTCACCAAATTTAGTGAGTTTCCCATCCTGGACACTTCCTCATAAGACATAGATAAGAAGTTGACTAGTCTATTAGGCTACGTATTAAGAGATTAGATGTTTTTAGCACTACAGATACTTTAAAAGATTCTCTGAAAAGAAGTAGGGCAGAAGCTTGAATGAGACATGGAGGGATGTTCTGCCTCAGTGACTTAACACATTGCAACTCTGAGGCGCACAAGTGACTAAGGAATGGAGTAAAGTAATGGCAGGAAAAAGAATGGCAGAAGCTGGAGAGCATCAAATAACAAAAGACACCACCACTGCACCTATGGAAACTAGAAACTCAACTGATTAGATTTAGTTCCATTTTCATTACATCAGTTTGACAACTAAATATTTCCAAATGGATGACCCACTGATATTACATATCCAATATGATTAAGAGAGATGTCAGAAGGCATTCATATTGAGGTCAGAGAGTGGACTCTCTTGGACCAAGTGAAAACAGAGCCCATTAAAAAGTATTTGCCAGGCAGATTTTCATTAATCAAAGGAAAAGTTTGAAGCTCAATGTAACCAAATACTCTTGTTTTTCCAACCACAAATCACGGTACCAGACATCCAAAAGCACTATTCCCCTGATTAGCCAAGCATTTAAAAAATTTTTTAGAGCCTTGGTTTCTAAAGGAAATATTTTTTGCGAAGTTAAAAGAATCAGCAAATATCCACTCCCTAGAAATGTGGGGGTAATTAAGTGCTAGTGGAACAACTTCATGACGTTCCCTCACCAATCAAATCCCCGAAGTTGTGAGCGGTCAAAGCTCCCTGAACTTTCGTTTCATGGCATTTACTATAATTTCCAGTCCCATGATTGAGGCATTATTGACAAATATATGTTCCCTGTGGTAGACAGTAAATTCCATGAAGGCAGGGACCCTGTCTCATTTGCTCCCAATTTTAACTGACACACAGTAGGTCATTAATAAATTAATAAATATTTGCTAAATGTACCTCCTACATCTAAGCCATCATCAAATTCAGTCCATCATTTCTTCAAAACACAATGCCTATCCTTCTTTGCATCCCTGGTTTTCAACATTCTCGCATAAGAGACCAATACTCCATGTCTGAATGACTAGAATTAAAGTCCTGTCTCCCATCATTCCTCAAACTCATCCTGCCAACCACTGCCAAAAGAATCATCATAAAAGACAACATTCATCTCTCAATAACTTCTCATTGCCTATACGCAGGGATCATTACCTTTTCAGTGGGTCATGGACTTGTTTGACGATACAATGAAAATGCTGAAACTGTCTAGAAAACACATAAACACACTTTCAAACTTCTGCCTATAATTTTAGGGGAGTCATAAATCAGGAAAACTCAAGTTAAAAAATCATCAACAAATAAAATTAAGCCCAAGTGCTTGAATTCCCTGCTCCAATCAGAACTGGTCTCTTTGTAGCTCCCTGAGCAAAATTTTATCCAATCCACCTCTGAGAAATTGCTCACGCTATGCTCCCCACTTAGTCACCACCTTCCATCACCTCAGCTGTCAGATAAAACCATGCTTCGTTTCCCATATTCCATAGGGCTTATCCTACATATTCCAACTCACACTGGTTCAGCTTTAAATTCTTACAGCAGGTAAAGTCTTCACCACTTCTCTGGACACCCACTCAGATCTCACTGGCCATTACTCCACCTCTATTTCCTCTGCAGGATTTTCTTCCCCCACCAGGCTCCTAAATGTCAATGTGCCTTGAGGTTCTGCCCCCAGCCCTCGTCTGTCTCAGCTGACAGCTCTTTGTGGGAATCTCAGCCATGTGTGTGACCACGAGAAACTGCCGTCCCATACTCCTCTCCTGGACAGCAGACCTAGATGCTAATTACCCGATCTGCAGCTCCTCTTGAATGACCCGAAGAAACCTCAACCTCAATGCGCACAAAACTGAACTCAGGATCTTTCCCTAAAAGCCTGTTCTTACTCCTGCATTCCCATTTTTGGCCCTGTGGCCCACTGATCCACCTGAGGCATTCAAGCATGCGGCTCCCCCTGCCTGGAACACCCTTCCTCACCCACTGAATAACTCCCATTTATCCTCCAGTTCAAAGTTTGAACTTAACTTCCTCCAGGGAGCTTTGCTGACCTCCATGAGCTAGGTTAGATGCACCCTGAACTCCCCCTACTGTAGTAGAGGCCTTTACTCCCTATGATATTATGATTTATAATAAAAAATATATATTTGGTCTTCATCCCCATTCCTTGCACAGAGTTCCTAAAACCCTTGGAATTTCCTAAGTGATGAAAGCAACAAAGGTATCTCTTGTTATGTTAACAAAGTGACTTTTGGACCCCATCTAGGGAGGAGGGTTGGTTGCCAGGGGAACCAGCCAAGCATTGAGGGTTGGAACTTTCAGTTCCACCTCCTGATTTGGGGGGATAGGGGACAGGATGGAGGCTGAATCAATCACCAATGGCCAGTGATTTAATCAATCATGCCTAAGTAATGAAGCCTCCATAAAAACCCAAGAGGAAGGGGCTGGAGAGCTTCTGGGTGGGTGAACACACAGAGGTATGGAGAGAGGGGTACACCTGGAGAGGGCATGGAAGCTTTGCACCCCCTCCCCATACCTTGCTCTATGCATCTCGTCCATCTGGCTGTGATCTAGTAAGTCAAATGTTTATAATAAACCAGTAATCTAGTAAGAAAATGTTTCCCTGAGTTCTGCAGGCCATTCTAGAAAATTAATCAAACCCAAGCAGAGGCTCATGGGAAACTTGGATTTAAAGCCAGTTGGTCAGAAGCACAGATGATGACTGGGCCTTGCGATCAGCATCTGAAGTGAAGGGCAGTGTCATGAGACTAAGCCCTTAACCTATGGGATCAGATACCATCTCCAGGGAGCAAGTGTCAAAATTGAGTTCATCGCTTGGTGGTGTGTTAAAACACATACACACATACAGAATGCAGTCAGAATCACACTTCGCTATTCAAAACCCTCATGGCTTCCCACCACACCAAGAATAAAATTCAAAGGCCCAGCGCCATCTGTTCCCTGGCTGTCACTCTCACCTGGACTCTTCGCACTGCTTCCCTCACCGAGTTTCAAGCGCTGAAGTCGCTGCTGCGCCACAAAGGCCAAGTGCGTCCAGGTTTCAGCGCTCTTCTCCTGACTTGTTTCCTCCCTCCACTCAGGGTTTCTCATCTTCTCAGGGAGCCTTTCCTGACCTCTCTAAAGTAGCTTCCCAATTACTGTTCACCCTTTTATATTGGTTTGGTTTTTCTTTATAGCGCTTAATGGCTACCCAACGTCAAACCAAATGTTAACGTTTATTTACTGTGTGTCTTCCCCAAATGTAAGTTTCCTTTCCCCAAAACCTTCAAGAGAGCCTAGCAGAGAAATAATTGTTGAATGAACAAGTACATAAATAAATGATTGAAGTCATGGACCCACATTTGGTTGTGTTCTGTTTAATTATCTATCCTTCCCCATACACTGTAACATCCACCATGGCAGGGACTGCGGCTACCTTACTCACCATGGTCTCCCAGCTCATGCTCAGCACAGTCTGACACACAGGTAAGTGATTAAGAAACATCTGCCATCTGAAGGAAGGTACAGACATGGTGAGTCTTCTTGAAAGTCTTCCCAACTCGCCTATAACTCCCACATCACAACCCTGTCCTCCACACCACAGCAAGAGCGAGACAAAATGGACATGAAATCCTTTATGTCTCCTCAACATCTATCGTAAGGCTTCTGAATCTTCTTCTTCTGGGTGGACCCCAGGAAAATACCCTTATTTACAGAAACACAGATTTTGCTCATAATCTTTGGGTGTTCACGGGCCCCCTGAAGTCCATGAATGGTCTCCTTAAAAGACTTCAGACTAAGAGCACCCACTGCAGGTCTATGGGTGAAATGCAGGTTCTTTAGTATTGACCATGATGACTTGGCCACTGTCCAGTCTCCAGCTCCGTCCCTCCCTGTCAGGGTTAATTTTAAGTGTCTCACTTCCCCAACCTGGCTAGCACATGTCTGGGCCTTTGTCCACACTGCTTCCTATCTTGGCCAAAAAGCAAAAAGCTCCTGAGTGAAAATGGCCCCTTCTCGGGTAGCAACCACTGAATTTCTCAATAGAATCAACATGCGCTCCTAGAGTATCACATATATAACTATTCTGAAATCCTCATCATCATATGTGTTCACTGTGAGTCTCCAGGAAAGAGATCCTATTAGTGTCACCTTTGCTTCCCAGTTTCCAGCACAGTAATGACAACTAGTAAGCGTCTGACAGTTGACTGTGGAATGAGTAAGATTATATGCTCCATATTGTATGTCTTGCCTGCCCAACCAGGCTGTGAGCTTTTCACCAGTATGGAAACGATATTCTAAGTATTTTCTATCACCCCCAAAGCACATGGTATGGTACTCTGCACACAGAAAGTACCCAATAAATACTTACTGGATAAATTAATCAGTAAAGAATTAAGAACAGCTTTGCAAGAGACACAGCTGAATCTGTTGCAATACCAGAACGCTGTATCAAGATAACAAGAAGCCAGTTATTGATGCCTGTGTGTGTACCAACATACAAATCAATTGGAACATGGTTTCTTGTGTACCTCCTTCTGCTTTAAATATCAACAGGGATGGGCATAAGCTAGAGGTGGTTCGTGCCTTTGGCCAGAACTTACCTATGGGTATTTCTACTCTATGCAACTTTGTACTTGGATTTTAATATGACCTTTATTTTTTTTCCATGGCAGTATAGAAATGTTCTTACAAAGAATAAAGTTGACATAAAATGGTAGAGTCTAGAGAGGGAAAATTCTGAATCTCATTTTTAGAAAAGCTAGAGTTAAATAAGTCCTGGGCCACATTTGGGAAGCCCAGTAAAACAGGTGGTAGTTATGTTCTGCGGTAGGCAAGTTAAAAATTATTTTCTGGGTAACAAATATAGGTCCTTTCAACTTGGCTGGAAATTAAAGACTCTAGCTCATTTATACTGCTTACCTGAAAGCTTACTCTGTCTCTTGTCTCATATTACCCACTTAACGAGTATAATTTTTATTTGTATTTGTTGTATCTTCTGGTTAATAAACAGAGGCAGATAATGTTCTTCCCTAAAAGGTACAAAAGAAAACTTCTTCCAAAAAATGACTGGTGATAAATGCAGTTCACTTCGATTCCATGAAATTATCTAGGGAGAGAGTTATGGTTGCTATTTCAGCTTCTGCCCAAAGTTCAAACCACACCCTGGACTTCTGGAAAACCCAGTATGACCCTTGGTCTAGCAGCTGGAGGAGTAGGCAAGCAAATTTTCGCACAAAATTGATAGTTGTGGCAGGCATTATTTTAAGTGCTTTACATGGGATTAAATCATTTAACCCTCAAAACTACCCCAAGCAATACTATTATAACCGGTTGTTTTAAACATGAGGTAACCACGGTTCAGAGAGATTAGCTAACTCACCCAAGTCATCCAATCAGGAAAGGATGGCGTCAAGGACCCAGGCAGTCTGATCCCAGAGCCCAGGCTCCCCAAAGAGAAGAGAGTCCTTGGGAACTGCACCCCAACTCATCACAAGGCAAGGGCAGAGTATGTCACAACTGGGAACAAAATCATTACCTCAGATCTCATTCCTAAACTCATAAACAGTAATCCTGTTAGAAATTGTCTGTAATTATTTATTACAAGGCCAATAATACTTTTTTTAAGGGAAAATGCTAATTCAATTTCTAGTGCAAAGGTTAAGAACTGTTATGTTCCATGAAAACAGAGATAATGGAGCTGACAGTCATACAGAAGAACGCGTTGATGAAAGTTTGAATATCTCCTAAAAAACCATTTCAGAAAATGCCTATTTTAACTCATCAACAAACAGAAAATAATATGTCATTAGTGCTTATATACAAGAGTCCTGAAATTCTTTATACACAAAGAACGTTAGCATTTGCCAGTCAAAACTTAAGTCTCTGTGAAATGTCAAGAGGTTTTTCCACTCACTTAAAAAAATATCTTCACCCCCAAATACAAGCAAGTGTTGATTTTCCACACTAATGGGAAACAAGAACAACCTGGCATAAAATTCCCTAAAAACCCATTTAGCCAATATCTTTTTATCCTTTATCAGTTACTAATGTGTAACCAAGCGACCTGATTGGAGTTTCACCACCTCTCCTTCCTCTACTCTCACCAACCAGTTGCAAGTGCTAATGAACGGTGAGTATAAGAAGCCCAAAGTAAGATGCAAGACGTGGGGCATACGGGTGACACAAAGGAGCTAAAAGTCAGGAAAGAGCTGTGGTTTGACAGCACACCTTCTTAAAACAAGTCTGACTTGCAGTCTAATTTCCACAGAAAATAGGACACTATATCAGGAGAATAATCATCTACTCACATGCAGAAATATTAAGAAATTCATTCACTCATTTAACAGCACTGGGAAAGTGTCTACTTATTACCAGCCAGGGAGCATCCTAGGACAAAGGACACATGCAAAAGGAGGAAGAACAATAAGGAGAGGAGGGACAGAAGGAAGAGAAGAAGGATAGCTTCTGTCCTAGGAAAGCAGACAACTCAAGGAGGAAGACTTGGGCCTTTGGGAAAAGGCACTTCAGGTACAGAACCCCAAAAGAGCGAACACAATCCTGCTCTAACACTGGCCTCTGGTATGCTTTTGAGTGTGATCCATAAATCACCCCATAAATCGTAAACTGATGATCCCATCCAAGACACAGAGACAACATATCATCACATAAAAAGACCACAAAAACATGTCTAGAATTGCCCATCCAAGACACAGAGACAATATATCATCACATAAAAAGACCACACAAACATGTCTAGAATTGCAAATGGAAATTTTTACTTAAAATAATTCTTTGGGAATCCGTATGTCATTAGGGATAGCTTCACTGCAAATGTAATAAACTTCAATGAGGGAGGCAGGGTATTGTGGTGGAAAAATTCTACACTGAGTCAGAACTCCTGGGTTCTAGATAAAAAGCTGCTGATAACAGCTGCATGGCTTAAGCAAGTCACCAATCTCTTTGGGCCTCAGTTTCTTCTCCATCAAATGAGAATTCTCAACTATGTTTTCTAAATTGCTTTCCAGCCTTTATGCTGGGTGACCATGATTCTGACCCATGCCTCTGACCAACAATAACATCTATAACCAGCTAGAATTTCTTCAGTGGGTCTCGCCAGTGCACAGCCCATTTTTCAAAACTCTTTCCCAAGAGTAATAAAATGTATAAAAGATGAGTTGGTAAGAGGCCCTAGCACTGCATTTAAGCCTGCTCAGTGCTCAGTCCCATGACCAATCAAAGGGGACAAACCCATTCCATCAGAAGGAGCTGTCAGTGATGGCCATTGTGTTTCTAACTGCCAAAGTGGCTTGCCCACAGAAATGTCACTTCTCACTAATATGAGGCATGAGAAAACAGGAAGAAAAAAAAATAAGAGGGAAGACAGACAAGAAATAGATAAACAAAGAAACAGGGAGGGGGATGTACATCTGTATATTTGACATATTCTTAGTTCACTGAGCTCTATTAACAATGATTGAGGTGGGAAGCTGGGTAGAAGAAAATATAGCTGAGATATCAAAGACAAAGGAGACATAATTCATCTATTGAGGCTCTGCTCAGTCAACACGCATGGCTGGAGAGGGTTCCGAAGCAAATGAACGATTCCAGAATAGAAGACAATTTGGATATGGTTTAAAATGAACAGAGGTTCTTTTGCACAGAACCTTCAATGATAGTAAGGCCAAATTCTTCACCATAATCAGGGACCAGAAATGTTGATACCTCCGGGTAGGTATCAAGAGCTCTCTTACATGCGGAAGTTAGAACTAACCTGCAGCGTTAGCCCTCTTTGATTTTCCAATCCACTCTACAGGAAGCAAGCTCAAAGAGCAACCTATTCTTTTGCTGCTGATGCAACAAAGAAAAAAACATCTTGCTTACTTCTGAGAAGACACAGTAGATTGCTCTGTGGTGTAGCAATGACAACTGCAGATTATGTCATCTGGAGACACTAGGAGCACAGAGTTGCACACTATGTGGATCTCATGGCGAGATGAGATTGCGTTGGTGTGTGTGAGACACCCTACCAGGGGCAGCGATTCTGGAACTTGCGGGGAGTTTTGGAGTTTTGACATGCTACTGTTACCTTTTTGACTTAGGGTAACATATGCAAAGTGCTCTCTGCAATAGCTCAACTTTCTCCAGACTCATCTCCTGCTGCTCCTTTACCCACCTTCCAGGTACTGTGTACTCCAGCAGCCATCTGTGTGCACTTCCTAACCTGCCATGTCTTCACTCTTCTCATGCCTTCACTCTTCTCATGGCTTCGCTCTTCTTCTCATGCCTTCGCTCTTCTTCTCATGCCTTCGCTCTTCTCATGCCTTTGCTCTTCTCATGTCTTCACTCTTCTCATGCCTTCGCTCATGTTGTTTTCTGCTAAGAATACCCTTGCCCAGCCCCTGTGATCCAGGAGAAATCCTAATCGCATCCTGACTCACTTCTTCCCTCTGCTATCTCTATACCTTGTAGCCATGTTCTCTCTGCCTCCCTGATTGCAATAATGGTTCCACAGGTTCCATACCCACTAGACTGTGGGAGCCTTGTGAACAACATCTAATAATATATAGGAGGCAGCCAATTAATCTTTTGATTTCATTTAAATTAATTCAATTTAATAACCCACCTGAATTACATGGAGCTAGCTGCATGATAGCTCTTGAAATAATTAAAAATACCTTGAGAGATTAGTAAATCCGTCCTAATATATGTCCAACTGCCGGCCCAAATTTCTTCTAGAGAAGAATAGATAATAGAGCAAAAGAAACTTCAAGTTTGGGTAAGTCACTCCCTGTTTACCAGGATTTTCTCAACCACCATCTAAGGGACTTTAGAATAAGTCACTTAACATGTGAGTAACTCTGTGCCACTTTTCCACATTTGAAAATAGCAATACCAATATTTTCTCTAGCTGGGGAACTGACGGCGTTGGATAATATTTACAAAAAGAAACTAAAAATCCTGAAGGTAGATGCTGATGTTAATCTTTAAAAACTATTTTGAAATACATACATAGTAGTTTTCCAAAAAATGTATGACACTGAAAAGGATTTTAATTACTGTCTAATCCTTGACTCCTCTCATATGCTACATCAAAACTCTCAGGAAATCCCAACAGCTTGACCTTCAAAGTATAAATCAATGCAAATTCTTGATACTTATAGAAATATTGTTAACTTTTAAATATGCTAATCATAGTATAGTTGTGTTTTTAAAAAAATAGTCCCCATCCTTCAGACACGCATACAGAAATATGTACAAATAAAATATAATTGCCAAAGCTGGGTGATGAATACATGAAGGGTCGTTATGCTATTGCACGTCTGTCAAGGTTTGAAAACTTTCACAATAAAAACTCAGATCAGGTCATTCCGCTCTTCAAAACCCTCTGTTGGATCTCCCACTCATTCAGGGTAAAAGCCAGCAACCCGACAATGACCTGCAAAGGCCCTGTTCACTCTGACGCCTACACTCCTCTCCGTCCTCACCTCCAACTTGGTGCTCCACTCTGTCATCCCAGCCTCCCTGTCTCATACACACAGGGCACACTCCTGTCCCAGGGCCTTTTCACTGCTCTGACCTCGGCCTGAAATACTCTTCACTGAGATATTCTCATGCCCTTCCCTATTTCACAACTTTGCTTAAGTGTCGCCTCCCTAATGGAACCTTTCCTGATTGGTCTGATTTCTTTACTGGTCTGTTCCCAGTGCCTAGCATAGTGCCTGGCATAGAGTAGATGGCCAATAAATACCGGCTGTGGAATGAATGAATGAATGAAAGGGCAAACTGGGTCAGCCATCTGGTGAACCTAGGTGGGGGTCCTACAACGTCAACAGGGTGAAGTAAGAGCATGTCAGACAGGCTGCATTGGTGACTCTAAACCAGACTGGCAAACAGTGATTTCAAATACTCCTTGGACCAACGGTCCAGTGTGGTACCCAGGAAGTCAGCAAAGTTTTCTAGAGCCTGAGTCTCAAGCAGCCAGGAGATCGATCCTCCAGATCCCTGAGCCAGCCCTGCGCTCCACCAAGCAGTTGGCCACCAACACCGACCACCTGATCACATGATGTCCACCCCTGGGCATGCCGCCACCCCACACCCTCCAGAACTTCCTGACACTCCTGAAGACCAAACCCAAGGAATACAGACAGGTCACCAAAGGCCTGTGCTGTAGCCTCACCACCATGACAGCTGCCACACGGAGTTCACACACTGACACCCCCAGACGCCTGGCTGAGAAGAAGGTCAGGGCTGGGCTTCTGAGGCCAGAGCGACTCTCCAGAATGGATCTGTTCTAAAAATCCACCCAGGATTAGACAGAATTTGTTTTTAAAAGACTTGATTCGTTTGTATCCTGGAAAAACAATTGTAAATTAGAGGAATGTTATTTATTAGAGAAGAATTTTCAGGTGATTTTTAAAATGATCTGATCTTGAAAACTGAATTAATAAATACTGTGAAATGAAGAAAAAAAAGAAAACAGCTGCTCTGCTACTCTTTGGAAACATCAGTGTCTCAGGCCTCCCAGCACAGGCTGGCATGTTGTAGCCTTTGCATTTGCAGACTTGCCTCTCATTTCTGGACAGCAGCCTCTTGAGATTCCTCCGGTTTCTAGACAGTACCCTCTCATGGTTCTGTCTAGACAGTGCAGTCAGAAGCAATCTGAAATCTCTGAGGAAAAGGGCTCAGATTTCCCAGTCACTACTCCACTTGCTCAGTCTTCTTACAAGACTTGGCCTTGGTCACAGGGAAGTCAATATTATACACTGTTATTACCCTTATAAGTGGTATTTATGACTTGCTATATTTCGTGCTGAAATACTCTTATATAAAATACTGATTCTTCTGCTGTAGTTCTGCAAGGTATAAGCATGCTATGAAGCAGAAAACAATCAAACCAACCAAACTTCCATTTACTACCCTCCCATCCCCAGTGCTCTGTTCAAACCTGGCTCACATCCATTTGGGCAAAATCACTCAGCTGTTAGCCAGTGGCCTCAGTTGCCACCAGCTCAAGCAACAAGTTTCCCAAGCAGCTGAGAACCGAGTTCTAACTCTTCCTCCCACCAACCCTCCCTCCAACCCCAGCTATGCCTTGGCATGTGACTCTGGGAGTTCTTCAATGTCCTTGAGTTAGGACTGAGTAAAAGGAAATGTTTCCAAAGACTTGGGAATTCTCACTCACACTTTGTTCCCCATGGTCTCACCAAAAAGACTTCAGAGAATCTCCCTCTAGAAAATTACACATGTATGGTTATCTGACCTATACTCAGAAGACTGTTGGAGCAATTACTTATCCCACTGATTCCCAGGCAGCTCCTTATTTCACCCCTTAGCCTTGACTTCTTTACAAACCCCCTAGTATCCACGTATTGGAGGTCCCCCACGCCACACGCCATCCCTGAAAGCCCGTTTGCAGCCATGCATTGAGGCCCCTCATGCAGCACGCCACCTCCCAAGCCCCCATAGCCAAGGTCAAGTTCTCCTGTATGGAGTCAGCCACCCCAACGTGCTAAAAACTGAAGAAATGGATGAGGGGGAGTGCAGATCTGTTCAATGCTCTATCTAGATAGGAGCTGTACATTTTCTTCTAAATCTTTCACGCTCTAGAAAGCATTTCAAAGAATAATTTTTCTAAACTATTTTCTGAAATCAATCAGAATGCTGCAAAAATAAGAGAATTCCCCCCAAACAACCAAGAAAAAAGTTCACTCAGTATATTACTCACTCACAAAATTATCTAACTAGGAGTTCTGATGACAGGTCTCTTTTTACTAGGTCCTTACTCTTTGATTTTCTCCTCACATAGAATTATAATATTGTAATATTACATTGTAATATTTTGCCTTGTACTTTGCCTATCTTTTCAGGTAACAGAATGAAGAGCTATGTCATTCTGTATTTACTCTAAACCTATGTCCTTAATTATAATCAATAACGGTGACAAAAGTTTAAGTGTACAGATTCCACATCGGCGTGCCTCCTTTCCTGGTAGGAAAAGGCAGGTGGACATCTGTGTTCCAGCTGGAAGAGAGAGCCATAAAACAGAACCTTCAGCCTTCAAGAATGAAGCTCAGTAAACAGTCAGGCACTATGTCTGGGGCTACCAGACTTACCCAATAAAAATGCAAGATACCCAGTTAAGTTGAAGTTCAGATCAACAACAAAGAATCTTTTAGTATAATATCATGTGGGACATAGTTATCCTAAAAGAGTTTTTTGTTATTTATCTGAAATTCAAATTTACCTGAGCATCCTATATTTTACTGGGCAATCCTAAATATGATGCTTTTAAGAGAAGGCAACAGAGATGCATGAGCCTGGCAGAAATGACAGAGTTGAGTCCAGGACAGTGGGAAAGATTACACCACAGGCTTAACCATGCTTTTCTTGTCAAGAGACAGAAGTCTGCTTTGAACAAAATTAGGCAATTTTGAAGGTGCATTAACTATTGGGCCAATGGGATATCACATTAAATTAATGTTCGCTCATTTACTAAAATTATATAGGAGTTTAAAATACTAATGTGCCTTCCGATTTACATGGCTTAGATCACCAAAGAGAAGCTCACTCAATGCTAAGTGCGATCTAGCACCACACCATGAGGCACGTGGCCTTGAATTAATTGATCATTCTCACTTTCCATCCGCCAGCTGCTGCTCTCCTTCCTGTAGATCCAATTAGAGAGTTTTAGCCTATACCTTGAGAATATTAAAATGATCATATTCCAAGGGGAAATATTGACGTAGAAAAAGCCACTATTGACCTAATCCTCCTTTCTGTATATATCAATAGCATCCCTGGGCTACAAGGAACCACCAGAATGCAGAATGCGGGATGAAAGCTCTCAAAATATCACTACGGAAGTTTTGTCTTCAACTTCTCAGTGAAAGTCATTTTGCTGAGAGGCTACTGATACCATTTTCACAACCAGAAGAAAATACGTTTTGGTCTACAATTTTTCACAAAAGAGAAAAGAAATGGGAAGGGCAACCTCAAGAAATCTATAGTAACTTCTGCCACTTCAAACTGTTGTTCTTCCCCACATATAAAAATCATCCTTTCCATGAAAAAAAGTCATCAAATGTTAATAAAAGTGCATTTAGTCCCTCCACGCTCTCTTTACAGTATTACTAACTGTAAGGTTATTAACACATTCTTTTCATATATTTTAATGGTCGATTCTAACAGTTCTTTAACTCATTAAAAAAATGAAAGTCAAAAAAATAGTATGGTTTTGTTTAATTATAAATCCTAGCCTATAAATTTCTACAGAATAAGTGGTTTCAGATCATCCTGGTTTAGTAGTTATAACCCATCAGCCATGCCCTTCTTTCACACATTTGTCACGAACATTAATTATACCTGGGACACACGGTTCCATCAATTGCCACGCTTATTAAACTTACATTTCATTTCCTGGAGCAGTATTAAACTACAAGGGGAAAAAGTTAATAGTAAACAGTATACAGCCAACACTGGGTCTAGTGATTAGCCCAAAAGAAGACACATGATTTTCAACATGGGACCTTGTTATAAAAAAATGCCTATTGTAACGAGGCTGCTGGATCAAGCACAGACTGAATTATTTTTTTAATTTTGCCAAAACTAAGGTGAAATATCTATTCTGAAATAATGCAAGTTCCATTTTCACATTGGTAATTATGGAACAAAAACAGCATCCAACTGCTTTAGAAATCTAAAAGGAATCAGGATACGTCTCCAGAGGAATCCAGTAAGGTAATTCCTAACCTTCACGTCCAGGAGGAAAAAAAAGAAAAACAAGAAAGGAAATCTTCAAACACAAAGTAACAAGATAGAGTCGTCCCTTGGTATCCGAAGGGGATTGATTTCAGGACACCCCCCACCCCCCACGCCCGCCTGGAATCCTAAAATCCGTGGATGCTCAAATCCCTTATATGAAATGGCATAGTATTTGCAGATAACCTATGCACATCCTCCCACATACATTAAATCATCTCTAGGTTACCTGTAATACCTAATACAATGTAAACAGTTGTGAATACGATGGAAATGCTAGTAAATAGTTGCCTATGCACAGCAAATTCAAGTCATGTTTTGGGGAACTTTCTGGAATTATGTCCCCCAATATTTTCCATGGGCGGTTGAGTCCTCAGAGTCAGAACCCTTGGATACAGAGGGCTGACTGTATAGATATTAGAACTGAGAGGAAATGATCTAAACGTTAAGTATAGGAAATAAGTCTCCCCGATTCTTAAAACTGAAGGGTCAAACCAAGGTTAAAAATTCTCACGGGGCCAAACAACAGTTGAACTCATGGCCTGTCTAGACAGGTATGGCTGGTGCATTCACTTTAGCCATCGCTGTAGTTTTGTAGTGATCAGCAACAGGCGTTCCTTCCTTCCACGTTGCTTGAGCTTCTACTCTACATGCTAGAACTACAGCAAGTAGGGCACGGCCCCGACATCCTCAGTGAACAGAGGCTGGTCACACCTCCATCTGTTAAGCAGGAAGTGGTGGGCTGGAGACAGACATAGGTTCTAGCTCTGGCTCTGCCCGCACCAGCTGGGGAACTTTGGGGAAGTCACTTCCCCTCTTAAGACTTCAATTGCTTCAATTAGAAAATAAAGAGGTGGGAATCCATCAGGACTAAGATCCCGCCTAGATTTAAAATACTCTGATTTTATGATTTTATTTGTGTAAAGAGAGGTTTGGACCAAATGAATACTATAATTCTGTCCAGATTTTAAATTCTTGGGTGGGTTTCACATACAGAGAAATGCATAAGGTTGCTATTGGGAAGTCTATGTAGGATTTTATTTAATGGCTCCTCCTGATATCAGAAGGGAAAACGTTCCCCTACTAAATGGAAACATGTTTAAACATGATTTTAGCAAGCATCATAAAAATAGTCATTTCCCATAAAACTAAAAGAAGCAGTCTTGGGATGTAGTCTAAGATGAAAGTATTGTCACAACTAAATATAAAGATACTACAAGGAATTAAACCAGCCGCCAAGTAAAGCAATCAGTGACAGAAGACATCCTGTCAATTTCTGTGCATGATATAGTAGGTTAAAACTGGAGTTCCAGGGTTCACCTTCTAGATTTAGATTCCCTATTTCTCCATTACTGGCTGTGTGAGCTTGGGCAAGTCACTTGCCCTCTCTTAGTTTCTTTGCCCATAAAATGGAATAATAACAGTATCATCCTCTTATGGTTGATGTAAGGATTCAACAAGATCATCCATTTAAGGTTTACAGCAAGGTGCCTACTGCACTATGGTCAAAAAATACTAGCCACTGCTATTATCAAAGTTATTTCTCCTATTTGTAACAATTTACTCTTTTTGGTTGATTCAACAATTTGGCTCTATAAATTATTAGGCATTCATTCTGTCCAAGGAACTGGGCTGGAACTCTAGGGAGGACCAGGAAATCAGAATCAGCATCTCTTCACAGCCTCACCCACCCTTCTTTGACTGCCTAAATCCTACCTCCATCAAACCTTTCTGGGTCTGTTCCTCAGTAGGTGGGAGCCCTCTGTCTGGTTAAGTGCCCCTCCTCAGTGCCTCTAGTGGGTCCCTCCTCTACCACCATTCTAATTCCACTGGTTTTCAATTGTCTATACACTTTTCAGCTCCCTCACTTAACTATGAGCAACTTAATGACACATAAGGTGTCCAATCTCTGTAGCTACCACAGGAGTCAGCATATGAGTGACATTTGATAAAGCTTACTGAGTGAATATATACATTAATTAATAAACTGTATACAATTACTCTAAATTAATCTATAAAATTAATGAAACAATCATGTCATTAATAATGAGTTAATATATGAATGAACATTACTGTTATTAATAATTGGTAACAATTAAATAGACGGGGGAGACAAATCTATTCACAACCATAATGAAAAGCATTCTATGGTGATTTCCATAATACAGGTACCCAAAAAGGTGCTCTATGTGCACAACGAACACTGAAAGAATGCCAGGTGGCATTTGAACTGAACTTTGACTTTTGGGTAGACTCAGCCTAACATAGATGGGACAAGAAGAAAGAAATGTATATTATGTGAGAGATGGAGATGACTGAAGAATGGAAGTGGGAATGTGCCCGTTTAAAATTTTTTTTTTAATTTATTTATTTTTGACTGTGTTGGGTCTTTGTTGTTGCGCGTGGGCTTTCTCTACTTGCAGAAAGCAGGGGCTACTCTTCGCTGCAGTGCGCGGGCTTCTCATTGTGGTGGCTTCTCTTGTTGTGGAGCACGGGCTCTAGGCACATGCACTTCAGTAGTTGTGGCTCGCGGGCCCCAGAGCACAGGCTCAGCAGTTGTGGCACACGGGCTCAGTTGCTCCACGGCATGTGGGATCTTCCCGGACCAGGGCTCGAACCCATGTCTCCTGCATCGGCAGGCGGACTCTTAACCTGTGTGCCACCAGGGAAGCCCCTTGAATTTGGTTTTGAACAAGAGTGACAGGAGATGATGAGTTGGAATCAAATTACAAGGGCTTTGAACATGGCGCTATAGGATATGCATCTGTTCTGTGATGGTGAAAAGCCACTGAAGGCTTTGAAACAGAGGAAGGACCCAATCAAACGTCTACTTTGGGTAGTAAGCTCAGGTAAACTGGAAAATTAGAGTTTGAAAGCTCAAAGTCAGTAAGGAACTATTACAGCAATAATAGACAATTGGCTGTGTGCAGAGAAAAGAGAGAAGGACACGAAAGGCATTTGAGAAGGAGCTTCTTTCTGTGTTTTTGAGACCTGCAAGAAGATGCCTGGTACCGCATTTCTCTGAACTACAGTTGTTCAACATAGAAACACTAGAACTTGTGAATGTGCCTACCAGCCACCTAACACCTTTGCTAGCCATTTTCTAATGTTAAACACAGACTCCTTAGACGAGGGCTGGGCTCGTTATGGAAAAGCAACTTTGGTTTCATCAATCACAACTGCTGAGCATCAGACACAAAACACAAAGAACCAGAGAGCCCTGAGCCTGTGGGTTGATAGTGCCTCATGGTGTAGGGCCTAGAACATCGTGTGGACATCAGAGGAGCCCCATGCTCACTTCAATCAAACAATTGTACTGATACTTAGAGGCTGTATCAACAATGCTAGAGTCTGGTGTGTGGCAACAATCGGAAGAACTAAAGAGAAGAGAACCCTGTTAGGGGGGAAGGTTCAAGGATTTCAATGACCTCCAATTATCTAAACCTTTACCAAAAACCCAAATCATGCCCGCTAATCGGCATAGATGTGTACAGTTGACTCTTGAACAAACACGGGGATTACGGGCACCAACCCTCAGCCCAATCAAAAATCCGAGTATATACACCTGAAATGAGCATAATGCTGTACATCAACTGTACTTTAATTAAAAATATTCCTGGTATATCTTATAGCCCTTCTCCATATCCGTGGCTCCTCCTGTATCCCCAGTTCTGCACCTGTGGATTCAGCCAACAGCATATCGTGTAGCACTACAGTACTTATGCTGAAACAAATCTGCCTGTGCGTGGATCCAAGCAGCTCAAACCTGTGTTGCTCAAGGGTCAACTGTATTCGCATTCGTGTTTTCGGTCGTTTCCTAACTTCATCTTCATATCCTGTGGCAAAAGTCTGCAACTTCAAACTCTTCCATTTGCCTTCTTTGTATCTAGTCAACGTCCAATGCAACCGCCTACTTTATACGTTATTTTGGAAAGGTGAGTAGAAATTAACGTTACTGTCATTTTTCTCCTCAGCACTCCTTCCTCCCTCTGCTTCTGAAAGCCAAGAGGCTCAGTGAAATGGAGACTTGGAAAACAGGCAGCCCTGGGTATGAACAGTCTTCCTCGCGGTCAGAACACAGCAAAACCCTGGGGCCACCGTGACAGACAGGCATAGGAAGATTAAATGTGATAACACTTACAGAAGTGCTGGGAGACTTCGAATCAGTGGACTGCCCAGGAGAAAAGCCCATGGAGTTTTTTTGTTTTGTTTTGTTCTCTTAATTGCTTATTCACGCTTAACCCCCAGGGCAGTTAACCAAACTGCCAAGATATGGCACAGGTCTCAGTAGTTATTTTAATCATCTGGGTGATTCTGAAATCCTCCTTGATTCTAACGTGCAGCCAGGTTGAAAATCCACTTTTATAGATGCTCTATAAATGCTGGCTTCCATCCCTCTTCCCTCTCTGCGTCCTTCTTCCCGAATCACGGAGAAATTCCCTCCTTGCCCTTGTACGTACGTCATGGCTTCTCCGTAGACTGCTTCCATCGATTTCAACTACTTCCCTCTCTAGAGTTGCTTCAGTCCAGAATACTTAATGCCTTTCCCTCTTTTTTATTGATTTATTTATTTGGAGTTTATTACAGTTGCTTTGTTTTGTTTTGCTCGCACAGTATCTGGCATACGCTAAGCATTTCTAAAAATACTAGCTTCCTGCTTCCTTTAGGTTGGAAAAGTTTAACTTCTAATCACAATAGGGTATTAAAGTTGATCCCTTGAAGGCAAAATAAACAAATATAGGGAAGTTACAAACATTCCAGACTCTTACAGAGCTCTCATATTCACCTTCTTCAGTGTAGAGTTGCCAATTCCCTTCTAAAGAAGTAATAAAAAATTGTGGCTGGCTACGTGCTGGGTGTGTTTTCAGCCCTTGACATCTCTGAAATTTAATCCTTGTTGTTGGGTTTAATCCTCCCAACAACCAAAAGACGTAGGTCCTATTTTGATTGGCATTTTACAATTGAGTAAACTGAGGCACATTGAGCCAGAGATTACAACTGGGCAAGGGTCAAGAAACAAGCAGCTGGTCTCCCAAACCTGTGCTTTCATCACTTTATTATATACAATCAATTCTTATTACTTGCAAGTTACGTTCTATGAAGTACAGCGTAGAAGCCACAAACACTGAATTAGTGAATACTAAACCATCACTCCTAGGGGAAATACAGGGTTAGGTTCCTGAGAGCCTGTGGTTGTAACATTTTTATGAACCAAGCAATATACAGCCTTGCTTCATGTGTGTGTGTGTGTGTGTGTGTGTTTCTGTTTAAAGACATCTTATTTAACATATGTTGTTGACTTGTTGACATTAAAATCATGGCCAACAGCACTGTGACTCATGCTGAATGAAGTTTATCTGACACGTATTTTCTCCATAAGGCACATCACAGCATTCTTGTACTTAGGAACACTAGACAGCACTTCAGCACTATGCTTTTTAAACAGCAAAATCACTAATGAAAAGGACAAAAATGCAAAAAACACACAAACAAAGTGGCACCAAATGGACCTCAAACAGGACACTTGTTTACAGTCTGAGAGCTAAAACAAGCAGGCAGAGCTCACCTCATTTGACCTCAGCTAGGAACGTGCATGTTGGATGACTCAAATTTTTCACTACTTTGTGCACGGCCGTGCTACTGTGAATGACTGAGAAAGTGCGATGAGTACTGATCGAAGGTTACAAAAATGTCAGCGAGTAAATGCAAATTCATAAAAGTGCAGTCTGTGAATACTGGGAATCACTGAACTTGAAATGCCCAGTGGAGTCCTTTGCATTTTCATTCCTGAGAAAGGGGTATTCGCAAACTCCCCGCATTCTTCCAGTCCCATCTAAACATCTCTTCCTGACTGGCCTTTCTCGCTGCAAGAGACCAGAGGGAATCAGGGTAACTGGCGCTTCCTGCCTACCATGCTTCTAGGGACTTGGTGTGCCATGCACTTTGCCAAGGGCTGAGGGAAATACAGTGATGTAACACAGGCTTTCTGCTTGGACCAGTGCTCAGGGATTCCTCCTGTTAGAAATCCAAAAGGCTTCTGGAGGCCTCTCAAGTTTTGTCAGATAACTAAAGAAAATACCTTCCCATTGTAACTACATTGTATCCTGTACTCAAATTAGAATGTACATTCTCTCTCTCTGAAGTGCTTGAAATAATCCAGCAGAAATATGTCTTCCCCCCTCCCCCCCCAAAAAAAGCAGGAGTCAAAGTTAGCATAAAGCACCCTTAAAATCAATTATGCTTCTGACAATGTTGTATAGTGAAAGTTTTACCAACAACAACAACAAAAAACTAAAACTAGGGACTTCGCTGGCGGTCCAGAAGACTTCGCCTTCCAATGCAGGGGCTGCAGGTTCAATCCCTGGTCGGGGAGCTAAGATCCCACATGCCTTGTGGCCAAAAACCCAAAACATATCACAGAAGCAATACTGTAATAAATTCAATAAAGATTTTTAAAATGGTCCACATAAAAAAAAAATCTTCAAAAAAAAAAACACTTAAAATACCTTCATGAAGTAAGTAAAATGAATCATGGATGTACCTACGACTGTTCAAAGAGGAATGTTTTTGTTGACGAAGTGGGAAATTACAGTCGGTTTTAAATGCATGGTGTAAGTTCACGTGGATCCAGATTCCTGAAAAGTAGGCCACTGGGAGACCACAGCAAAGGCTGCACTTTTTGTCACCTCCATACCAAATCGACATGCAGAAGCCTGTGGCCCTAGGATTTCACCCACTCACGCAGTAAGACTCCTGGTTGCTCTGTGCTAACACTGATATGTTAACTGCTAGGAATACAAACACACATTTTATTGATATTTCATCTATGCCTTTGATGAGCTACACACTTTGGAACAACGTAGCCAAATGAATGAATGAATGAATGAGCTACGAAAGCAATTTTACTAAGTGAAATTTTCTCCCTGAATTTTTGTTAAGCGTCTATCCTTAAAGACAAGAAAAAATCGTTTTTGAAACTTTTACTGTAGTTAATGCCACTTTTAATGTAGTGAATGGGTTATTAAGGCATATTCTTACACCACTGGCCTTCCCAGGCTAGGGAGGAACTCTGATGAGCCCTGTTCCAAATTTTATTAAAATAACAGACAACAGAGGTCAATAAAGAAATAAACCAGAAAAGATGGGAGGAAAACTGTAGGACTACACAGATGGAGTGACTAAAACAGAGAAGAAAAAAGAAAGCTCGATAGCCGAAAAGAAGCCAAGAAGAGTTTAAAGGGAAGAACAGTAGAAAATAAAGCAAAGAAACAAGAAAATAGGAGAACGGACTATCAAAACAAAGATCAGCGGAGGAAAGAGAAAGGATGCCAACGCCAAAATTACTATTTGTAACACTATTTAGTTGCAGGAAACTAAAAGAGAATTCTCTTTTACTTCCAGGATCTTAAAAGATCGAGTTGCCAAGAAAACTGCCCAGTAAGTAGTGCCTGGCACGCACACATGAAGGCTGCTGGGTCAATGCACTCGCCACTGTTTGGGAACAGGGGGAACGAGGGCGAGGGATGCAGGCTAGAAATGGGACCACAACCACAGAGGCGGAGCCTTCGGGCCAGACAGTTCTGTAGCTTCCAAGCTGAAGGTGAGAATCTGAACATGAAACCTCAGAGGTCACTGGCCCGTCTTGAAGGTGACAACTTTGGGGGAACCCTCAAAAAGAAGGACCCCGGCTGAGTTTATCGAGGGCTCACTGGGAAATATCTAGTCCTGAACGTTTCTTAATTAACTTTATTAACTTTCATTGATCTACTATAATTTTCCCAAGCCTAATTCACTGGAGCTTCAAAAAGTAGAAAATGAAAAGACAAAGTCGCCTACTATCTCATGAAAGATGACACACTTGATTAAAGGAGAAGATGTTATGGGAACAAACTAAGAACTCAATGTGTTCCTCTAAAAAGTTCAGGGGAGAAACAAAGAAAAAAATCCAGGTATGTTTGGATTTTTCTTTTTTAATTTCTGTATAGCAATGGGAGGTACTTAATAGATTTATGGTACTCATATTATTGATAGTATTATTATTGAAAATTTTGACTATATATGTAAATTATAACTCCACAAAAATGAGTAAAGTACATTAAAAATTTTTCATTTCTGTTTGGATAGATATCTCCAGGCTACATAATAGGCATCCAGAAATACTACCCCAACTGACTTCGACACCTCCTTGCTGCTAGCATCATAACTGTCATCACCGTCACCCTCTTCCTCTTCCTTCTCTCTGCCGCCACAGCCACCATCATCGTGGATTCCACCATCACACCACCATAATACTTCCAAGAGTCAACCCTACTCCTTCTTATTCAATTATCACTTTGTTACACCATATAAAATTTTGTCATTTGGGACCAAAACAGTTGCCTTTCTAGCCTTCATATTTTTAATAGGGTTTAAACATGTACATATAATTAAAAGTGTTGTTGATTAATGCAAAATGTTCCCCCATAATTCCTACTAATATTCTCTAAGGTGCAGAACTCAGCATTCATGGTTTCTTCTCTCATGAGCTCAAGAATATTATAAAGGTGCTTCCCTTCACCTCCAGCCCACTTAAGTCCTCAGATTTCAGAGGACGCTGTGAGGGTATGTTTTAGGGATGGAGTAGGGGACAGCTCAGACACACCGCTTTTTAAAATGATGTTATCTGTCAATTCATCAGCAGAATTTAAAATATAAAATAAAACTGCTGGATGATTTTGATGGACTGCCTCCTTTCATGAAATCCTTTACACTTTCGCTTTGGCTGGTTTGTGTTCAAACAGCTGTATTTTGGGGATTTATATAGCATCTTTTACTGGAGTATGAATTTGGGTTCTAAACAGTTGTGGCCACTCTGTTTTCCTTTCTTCGATAAGCAAACTGAGACTTGGAATTAAACCAAATGAGTAATTTGCCTCTATCAAGTCAATGTGTCCTAGAGAAGAAGGGAACACACTTAGCCCTCTCTACTGGGTTCTTCTAAAGTTACATTAAAAATAATACTGAAGTCACTGGGAGGAGTTAGATTTATAATTTTTGTGCTGAATATGCATTTTAGAAAAACTAGAATTAAAATTCATATATTTCCTTACATAAAACTATTATCACATAATCAGGGTTTTGACTTTTTAAAAAAATGTATCTATAAGATAGATGTTCTTTATGATAACCCATACTGCAAACAAATGTTGCAGATGGTAATAAAGATTTTATTTAAATTTGGCTTCCACAGAAAATGAGTTCATATTATCATCAATCTATATTTGCAGTGAAACTCCTGATCACGTAAATCAGTTCTTCCCCGCAGTTTTTTTTTAGCTTACAAAAGCACCAGAACAAATATTAATATGTGAATAAAATAATAAAATAGCGATTGCTTATATAGCTTATGTACTGCTTTCACATATACTAGCTCACTTGACAAAAGTACTAATGTCTTATCATGATCGGAAAGTTTGACATCTTTTATAGTTTTTCCTGATATCTATTGTTCTTGTCATTGTCAATTTCTTACCCCTGTCTTTTACATCCTTAAAATAATAAGAAACCAAAATGCTGAACCTGAATCTTCCCAAATTATGAATGTCACATCTTAAATATATTCTCAAAAGTAATCCAGAGATCCAAATTACCGGAGTGTGAGAAAGAAGGTTAGAATAAGTGGCAATTACCTTTCAGGGGCTTTTTACAAAACACGTACAAGCCACATAGAGTAGGTGAAAATGAAATGGGGTTTGAAGATGTGATTCCGTTTCAACCTAAAATATACTCATTCCCCAGGCAATATGTGGCTCCTTGAACTATTCTTAGACCAACACAAAGAGTCAGGTAAACAGTAACAATTTAAATGACTGAAAAAAGTAAGAACAGGAAAAAAGGGTGCTGAGATATCACCTAACTACAAAGAAAGAATTACTCAAAACTTGAAAATTAACCATTCAAATCTCTCCCTAGAAGTGAGCCTTGCTCAAAGTTGAGAAATAGTTCTAAGTGTTCACCAATGCACAAACTAGACACTAAATGTGTGCATACAGACAGCAGACAAATCACTAGGGCTCTGGCTTTGATGCAAAAGGTTTGTATATTGGTCAAGTTTTTTGGAGAAGTGGGCAATATTTAGCCTTTAAGAATACTGAGTAATAAAACTGAAATCAGCACAGAGTATTAAATACCTCATTTGAATTTTTTAAAACAGAGTGGATATAATTAATTTTCATCTTCAGTTTTATCCAAACTCCCTAAGATATTTGAACTTGCTAAGGAGCCAGGATAAGATAACTCCCACTTGCCTTCATCATGACATTTTAGGTAAGACATGTTTTGCAGAGTCACAGCTTGCCTATTTACAAATTTATTCCCTTTTAATAACAACTTGTTGGTACATGTGACAATCTTTCCCCATTACTATATGTCCAGGGCAGTTTTATCTGTTACATTTCTTCATGCATAAATAAGGCTACATATTGTGGCCAAAAGAAGAAAATACCCATAGCATCTTAACGTTAAATGATGTGAACTTCGCATAAATTCTCTGAACATCCCTGTGGGACATTCAAGTGGGCAATCCACACAGTAGCATTTTATAAATGGAAAAGTTAAGAACCAGAAGTAATAAAGCTTAACCTAACTGACCCAAAGTCACCAGCTAATATGTAAGAGAAAAATAAAATAAAGACAATCAAAACTGCTTTTTGATTTGTGTCGCTAAAACAACCAGCCACTTAACTGAACTTTTTGTTTTCTACTGACCATAACATTTTAGGTCAGTAGCTTTCAAACTTCTTTACCTCAAACCACGTAAGAAATACATTTTTAATCACAGCCAGCACAAACAAGCATGTATAATTAAAACAAATTTTCAGGAAACAAAACCTTCCCTTATTAGATATTACCCATTCGGCTATTTTCTATTATATTCTTTTCTATTTTATTCCTTTAAAAAAAATGTTCTAGACTCACTAAACTAATTTGGTGATCCTCTGGGTCATGACAAGCAGTTTGAAAACATTGCTTTTGGTCCCCAAAACTTTTGGTAACTACTGAAGAAAATGAGAGGTTCCTAAAAGAATCTAATCAGTTCTTTTTACCCAGAGTCAAACAGCAAAACTGAGAGGGGGGAAAAATATTAAGTAACATCTGTCTATTTGAAATAACTCTACTTCACAGAGCCTTCTTTTCCTCCCTGGGTAATAAAGGCAGAATTCAAACAAAAAAGACAGGATGTTATGGTAAATAAACGACAAAGGAAAAAAAATTATTCTAAAACTGAATTTCCACACAGAATCCCATGTGTATGAGTTTTTCACCTTATTTTTTTTAAGTTCCATATTTTTTTTATTATTCTAAAAGTATCTGAATATCATCTAATGCAAAAAGTTTAAGATGGGGCATGTTATAGCGATATTATTTGCCACTGAGATGATGAACAATTTTGAATAAAACGTGATTCCCCTCTTCATTTGACCATGCTCACTTTGTAATTATCAGCGAGGCAGTAAATAATCCACTGAGAAGCAGCCTCATTAGTGCCCATTGAAATTCAGTGGCATTAATTTGCAATAAAAGAACTGAAAATTAAATGGAAAAGAAAATAGTTTCTGGAGTCTACCATAAGGTTATGGAATTCACATCATACCACTGCCTTCCTTCACAACAAGGAGTTTAAAAGGTTTGAGTTAGACTTAATCATTATACTTTGTGCTAACACTTTTTTTTAAAAAAAGTGGGCAGAATTCTTTTTTGTTTTCCATTTTAACCCTGAATTAAAACAAGTTAAATTAACGTGATAGATGCCAACTTTTTAAAGTTTTGTTCATTGTTTGTCTTCTGAGGAATAACTCAGGCTGGACCTGCTTGGCTGTGGGATGTTCTAAAGTCCTTTGAGGGGCTGAAGGATGTGGAGTATGTTCAGATACCCCAAGAGTCTGCCTTCACAATCCTCTGGGGCCACCCTGCACCTTCCTCCTATTTCTTCTGCTACAAATATCTGTGGATATAGAACACTGAATGGAAAATCGGTCCACAGCTTGCTATACAGAAAGATCTGGGTGAAAGTGGAAGGCGAGTCCAGGCACCAGTGTACAGTCAGGCAGTGCCTAACTCAGCACCCAGCCACGTGGGTGCCCTGAGGCCTCCCAGCGGCACCTAGGGCACAGGTATTCACCCGGACCACCTGCCAAAGCCTTCCTCAAGTCCATCACGAAGAGAAGGGAGACGCTGTCAAAAGGAAAATGGGAGGAAGAGGAGAGAAGGAAAGTATAATCTCTACAAGCAAAAATAAATAAGGACACAAAACATTTGCCTGTTAAGTCACAAAAGTGCCCCAAACTACCAACTGCTTCTTCTCCCTTGAAGGAAAAGCACAGAACTGGGCTGAAACCCTGCTCCACAGTCCTGGGGCATTCTCCTCCCTGGTAGGCCAGAAATGAAACTTAGCTGTCAGGAAAGTATTTCAAAACACTCGTGCTTCGATGTGGCATGTGTTAAACCCACAGGACACTTATAAATCTCTGGCTGTCAGAAGTCTTCTGTCTGCCCTGACACGGACTCAGCCGGGTAACTCAGAAATCAGAAACTCCTTAAGAGCCATTGAACTCTATTGCTCCTCTAAGCAGCGCAAGTCGATCCTACAGCCCTCCAAGGTGGGACGGGGAGGGCGAGGAAAGCAGTGCTAGGAATCGCTTCCCAAGGGAATCACCTTCACCATCATTATCATCACCATCATCATAGCGTGCATATTTCCACCCCGAAATTCTAGGAGAAAGTTAATTTTGCAAGCACATTAAAACAAAATTGTAAAATAATACTAATAATATAAATAAATAAAATTCTGAGCTCCGCTAGCCCCAGACACCTTCAGCCTTAAATACCAAAGCGGGACATTTTCTAGGGACTCAGAGCACCTTGTGTTTATTTGCTCTGGGGTGTTCCCCACACACACACACGCTAATAACCTCTGCTTTGCACAGTTTTCCAATATTTGTTTAGTTAGGAAGCACACGGGGTTTCGGATCTGCTTCTCACGCAGACACTGGGGGCGGGGGGGGGGCGTGGAGAACAGAATGTTGCTGGGTTTTTTTTGTTTGGTTTTTTTTTTTTTTTAAGCCGCCAGGCCAGAGAACTTGACTCTCGAACGCGAGATCCCCGCGTGACCCTGGGCCGGGCCGCGCGCTAGCCCTCGGGTCGCGCGTCCGCGGTTCTGGCGGCGGCCGGGTTGCTGGGCGCCCGGCCCCGCGGCCTGCGGGCCCCGCTCCCTCCCGGCGGCGCGGCCCCTCGCCCCCCGCTCCCTCCCGCCGCCGGGCGCGCGGCGGCCACCCCGACGTGGCGCAGCGGGCGGCGCGGGTACCTGTAGAAGGCGGGAGGGCCGGCCTCGCGCACCGCATAGCCGCTCGGCTCGTTCTCCAGGTAATAGGGCACCTGTTGGCCGTGGGGATGCAGGAAGGGCGAGAGCTGCGGCGGCGGGTGCAGGAGCACCAGCGGGCTCGGAGACACGCTGTTGAGCGGCGGGAAACCCCCCAGGCCGCTGGCGCCGAACGCGGCCGCCTCGGACCCGGGGCCATAGGCGAGGCCCGACTGGCCGTAGACGGGCGCGGAGGCGGCGGCCGCGGCGTTGAAGTCGTACGCGGCGCCCTCGGGGTAGTTGTACACGGCGGGCTTGCTGCTGTCCACGTACACCTCGCTCAGGGGCCGCTCCAGGGGGATCTTGAGCTGCGGGCGGTTCAGGGGCTCCAGCTCGTTGGCTTGGATCTGGTGCAGCAGGGCCATGCCAGACGCTTTGGTGTGCAGGGTCATGGTCATGGTCAGTGGCCGCGGGCAAGGCGCAAACCGTCTCCCCCCGCGGCAGAGGGCTCAGCAGCCGACCGGCCACCTGGAAGAAGAGCACAGCCCGCGGTTAGAGGCGGCGCAGCGCATGTCCCGCCGTAACGCGAGCTCCGGCCCTTCCCCGGGAGCGGGCCCGTCCGATGGAGCGGGCCGGCCGGATGCGAGCAAGTGCAGCCCGGCGCGAGCGCGCTCCGCCAACTCCCGGGCTCGGGTCTCCAACTTTAAGTACCGGTCTCCCGAGCTCGTATGCATTACAGAGGTGCTGGAAGCCGGCCAGGGGCTGTTGCCTTGCCCTGACGTTGGCTTAAACATCACTCCAGGCGCAGCTCGTTTTGGAGCGATCCCAAAGAGCAGCTTCCCTGAACTTTACTTTACTTGTCGCTGCTGGATAGAGGCTGAATTTCACTGCAGGAGGGCGGGGGAGCCGAGGGATCTCCTAAAGGTGGCCCAGAGAAGACGGGGTTTAAAACAAACTCGGAAGACTAATCCAGGGGCCGGCTTTCTCTAACGTGCTACCTTATGTGCCCCGTGCCAGGCTCCAATCTATCTCTGTTTGTCTCTCTTACTGTTTGATTCACGCTCCTCGTTGGCTGGAAATATGTAGTGTGTACATAGAATGACCCTGGGGAGGACCACTCTGTAACCGAGATACGGCAGATAGAGTGGGCTATGCGGTTGAATATGCAGACAGCTATATTTAGCAGCTGCCGGGACTGATGGGAGGCATCTGGGGGGAAGGGGGTGGAGATTCAAGGTGTACATATAGGAAGAGCCGCGCTTTGCAGCAGGAGAGCGCTGCCCGACCTCAGTTTTCCTCATCTTCAAAATTCTCCCAAAGTGGTCCCCTCCAGCCACGACCTTCTGAGATTCTCCCAGCCCGACTCGTCTGTTTGTGCTGGACCACAGTACTGTACTTGCTCCCAATAGGAATTCTAATGTGAATGACGATTTACAAAAACCTTCCGTTAGGCGGACATGGGTCTTCATGCCTTCCACTGATTATGCAACCAAAACTTCAGAAAACTGAATATGAAACGTGACCTTACCATAAAAAAAAAATAACCTCAGGTCATTAATCAAATCTTTGGCAATCAGGTTACACTGTTGGTCTAACCAACAAATTTTAAAAGGCAATGATACATTTCTGTTCTTTCATCCTATGATTGGACCTTCTTGGTTCACTTGGACTAGGATATGCAGAATCAAATATCCAGATTGAAAGAGAAATAGAAAAAAGTTTTGTATTGAATTAAAAAGTAAACACACTCAAGTACATTTTATATATATATATAAAACATAATATATACTACTATATACTATATAGTATATAATTGTATATATAAGTATATATTAAAAAGATATGGTCAATATATTGTGCACCTATAATCTTGGACAGTTTATACTTTTTAATAACTTCCTTTGCCCCAGCCTAATGAACTCTGGTATGACCATCAGATACTTTGCTTTAACTGCTATACCAAACACCTGACAGAATACCTGACAAAATGTTTGTGTCATATAGAAATGACAAGGATGCTGTTACAGTAATATTTTGGGTTATCTTTATACTAATAAGCATACATTTTACCTAATTCTTACAAGAACAGACAGACCATTTGGGGGTAATATGCAGATGCAGCTGATTTAGTATGAAGCCAAAATTGAGCTCAGCAACAGTAACTATAGATTGTAAGCAAAGAAAGGGTTAAAAACACATTAGGTGAATCACAGATATTTCTCTTTATGGCCAGCAACCATTACTTTCCAAAGCAATTTTTTTACAGATGACTTCGTTTCGGTAAATCACACTTTCAATTTTCAAATGTCTTTCTAAAACCCATGCAAAAGCACTTCAGAGGGCTCTTAAAAATCTGAACCTGCCGAATTATATGTAAATTACACAAAGATCCTTACAAGTCCTGAAAGCAGAAGGAGATGCGCACATAAACCCATGGAAAACAGCAAATCCTCGTCTCCCTGCTAGGATACAGACACTGGCCAGAAAGGTAAGTTGCTTTCTCAAAATGCTAAAGCTACAAAGAGAAATCAAAACAATCCTACCCTGCTGGATCAAGAGCGTCTTTCCAGAAACGTTCCATGGGCTTGTAGAAGTCAAGGGCTGAGACAGTGAGAATGAAGGAAAGAATGTGCTCACATGTGCCTGTGGCTCCGTGTGTGAGCAAGGCAGAGCGTGTGGGGCTGTGTTTGTATGTGGAATGGCAGGGAATCGGGAAGCAGCCAGTAGGCAGGGCACTTGGCAGCCCCTCCCGGCAGGCACAGCAACTGGGCTGCTGCACAGAGATGGACGAATGGCCGTGGGGAGTGAGGAGAAGCTTGCTGTCTGCTTCTGGGGAGAAAGGTGGCACACTCAAGTCAGCATGACTGGGGAGAAGCAAAACTCCAGCCCTTTTTGCTCCTTATACTTCAAGCCTAGGAAGTGCCCCATGTTTTCTGCTGCCATCCTAGGCAAGAAGGGAAAGCAGGCTTGCTGTAAATCATAGGCTTACGCTAAAATAGGATGCCAGTCAAAAGTGTGTAGATATCAAGTTTACAGAATGTGACACGGGCGGTTTTTCCTGAAGAATATAATTTAACAATAAAAGCCTTCTGGGATACACTTGGATCCGACGCCTTGCTGGCCCCAGCCCCCAGTCTCTGAACAGACACACTGTTGCCTTGCCTCTGATTGCACCAGGAAACCAGACTTTGGAAGAAATGTTTTGGCATTCTAGGGATGTGTTTCCAACTGAAACATAATATTCCTCCACCTCGTTAACCAAACCCACAAACCTTTCCATGAATAGCTCAGTTGACTGCTTTCTGTAAACATGAAAAGATATATTATTAAAAGCCCAGAGTAGGAAGATAAGACAAAGGTGGGTACCTTTGTTGAACTGATTTGAGGCTTTCTGGTTCTAGAGGCACTGATCATGGGGAAAGGGTCTCTCATTTCTCAATGGTGCCCACATGGGTCCACCAGGTTCTCGACTTTTCTCTTGACCATGCTGCTAACACACAATAAGAAGGTGCTCCTAGGGGCCCTCACCCAGTGTCTCAGGACATGTGACACCTAGTGGAGCCTTTGTTGCCAGACATTAGTCACTGCCTTGGGTATTAAATGACTCTAATCACAATGCCAGGAGTGGCCAGTCTCTGGCCTGGGACTCTATGCAGTTACCAAGAGATTTATGAGTGACTCTTGAGACCAGTACAAAGAAAGAAGTTCAAAGTTACTTTTTTTTTAAGTTGGAAAAATGTTGATGATGTCATAATGCAAATATATATTTTGTGCTTTGAAAGGCCCAAAATATTGCAGTATTGGAGCACAGAACCCTTTGTTGTTGATGGTGGTGAATCCTAACTCCTCCTTTAGGTCAGCCATGGCCACCCACGCACTAGGCCAGTCCAGAATAAAACAGGAATGTGCAAGGAAGGGAGGAGAGGGAAGGGAAGGAAGGAATGGTGGAAGGAAGGAGAGGAAAAAAGAAGACAGAAAGGAAGGGAGGATGGAGGACAGGGACTTTGCAGATATTCTCCTTGAACATGGGAAGGATAAGGAACCTCATTATCTCTTCATAGACTTTGCTTATTCTGAAGCTAACCATCAAAGTTAATTCAAGATGTCCAATAAAGGCAGTTTTCCTGAGCACTTTCTTTCCAGCATTCTCTTTCCTGTTCCTGGTAAGAGCCGTCTCCCAGGCTTAATGAGAGTGGGTGGGAAAGGACACCGCACCTTTTTGCCAATTTTCTTCTACTGCTTCTGGCAAACAGCCTCACAGTCCTGCCCCCCGCCCCCTCGTCTTCCCTTCCTCCTCTTCTCCATCCTCTCCCTGCTGCACAGACTCACACTCCCCCGCTCTGTGACTTCCTGGCACTTGCAGGTGAACTAGCGTCAAGTATGTTTCTCTAGCTCCACCCCTGAGTGCATCTCCAGACCCACTTTGCCAGCAGTCTCCTGGGCATTGCTGGCTTCTTCAAAATATGGGTCATCATTCTCTCTCCTCCAGACATGGGGTTCCTCTCAACCCCCCAGTCTGTGAAAAGCATCCCTATTCCCTCCAGTCGCCCAGATTAAAGTCTCACAGTCTTCTTTGAGGGCTGTCTTTCCCTTGCCTTCCACACTCCTGACTATTCTAGCTTTGCGATTTCTCCCTCTCCCTGACATTCCTATGGCCCTCCTGCAGCCCCTCGTTACCTTACCTGTTGTAAGAGCCTCGTAGGGACATCTGCCTCCTCCCTCCCCCTCACTTCTTCCTAGATCCTGCTGCCTTTTATTTCCTTGGTTTTTACAGCTTTGAGATCCATTTTCTCATGACCCGGCTCTACTCTTCACCCAGATCATAGCTTCCTCCGACGTTCAGGCCTTCCTCTCTTCCCATAATATCCTGTCTAGTGTACCTCCCCGTGATGTGAAGCCAATGCTTCAGCCAAAAGAAAAAAAAAAACTTGACACTCCAAGCACTCAAAGCTTTCCTGATGCCATTCTCTCTGCCTACAAACCCCACTCTGCTGGCTTGTCAGCGGAAAGCCTTTTTGAAAGCCCCCCCCAAATGCTATCACATCGAAAATGCCTTTATTCGTTATTCAAAAGTAATTTCCTCTCCTTTGAACACCAGTGGTATTTCTCATGCATGTATTGGGTTGCCCAAAAAGTTCAGTCGGGTTTTTCCGTAACAGCTTACAGAAAAACCCAAATGAACGGTTGGGCCAACCCAATATTACATTCATTCTTGAATTCGTTATTTATATATACTTTTATCCCCTCATCCTGCTAAGAAGTTCCTTGAGGACAGGGTCTGCAAAGAGTTATTTGGGTATTTTCTGAGTGCCTAGGCCTGTGCCTGGTCATATGAGATCATCAAATATTGGCTAATTTATTCATCCAGGTACTTAAAAGGATAAAATAATATTATATCTATCTGGGTAACCCATCTCTAAAAGCTAAATTTCCAAGTAACGTTCTCCCATTTTCAAACTGTTTTTGCTAGACAATTATCTTGGTATCCTCATACTGACTGAGGCCATAAAGTCACAATTCAAATTCATACAGTCTTGGGGATTAAGCCTGCAATTCTTGGCAACACGATTTGCGAGAGAGCTCTGAATTTTTAGTTCGTAACCAGATAATACTGTGACCAAACAAAGTTTCTTCTCTAGCTCCATTAAAAGCTTTTTACATTTACAAAAACATGATTCCTCCAACAGAAACATGAAAGAAAATAAAAGTGGAAATATTTCCAAAGTAGCTTACACTCCTAGAAATGGTTCCTTCAGTCTGAGACATGGAGCTCCAGCCCTGTTCAACTTGACTATTATTATTTTGATCATAAATGCTCTGTTTGGGAGTTTTCGTTGCACATTTATTTGACACCATCTATTTTTCTCTAAAGTAGAAGAAAAATAACTTCCTTTTAAATTTCTGCCTTTAAAAAAATGTTTCATACTGCTTATTTTAAGGGCTTTTGATTAGCTCCTAGAGTTTTTTTCAACTGACCTTTGATTTTTGTCTTATGAATTAAAATTTGTATGCAGTGAAATGCACGTATCTTATGTGTACAGTTTGACAAGTTTGGATATGCCCATGTGATGACCATCTTAATGAAATCATAGGGTATTTCCACCACTCAAGAAAGTTCCCTTCATGTTTTAGATAGCACCTAACCCCTACAGGCAACCACTGTTCTGATTTCTATCATCATAGATTTATTTCGCCTCCTGGCCCAAAATGTGGACCATGACCTCTTACATATTGGAGAACATAATATACTGCATTTCCGACCAATAACATAACAGTCCAGTGCTGGGCATGCAGCATTGCCCGGGTACACAAGTCAGCAAGGTACAGAGCTATGCTTCCCTCAGTCAGACCCCTCTCCCTGGGAGCAGCTCCCTCAAGGCCACAGAATTTTACTAACACGCTATTCCTGGACCTTTTTCTATAGCAGGCTTTACGTGATCAGATGCTACAGAAGCCTGCAGAGATACGAGTCAATGAGGAGCAAAGGAAATCAGGATTCTCTGGCGTGTTCTTAAACAGTCACTCCAAACGCTAAAATTTAAACATTGTAATGATTTTTAAGCCAAGAATCAAACCCCAAATCCTTATTCTAATGAAACTCAGCACCTCAGATGCCATTTCCTGTCTTCCTACCCAGAACCTGATGGAGATAGTTTGGATTTTTCGTTGCCAGGCAGAACGGCTACTCTTTATTGTGAATCAATGAGTGATTCCGATTTAATTCTCCAGCTTAATAGAATTTAGTAACTTTCACGTTACATTTTTTAGAGAATTGTTTATGTAATTTAACTATATAGCATGTGGCATAAGACAGTTTAGAAAGTACTTTCTCTAGAAGTACCATGAGTGGTGAAAGAATTCCAATTATTCCAATTATTATTACCCCGTGTCCCACTCTCTCCCTTTATCTGTTGTTTACTTGAGGAATCTCATTGCCAGCTTAGGGTATTATTTCTCTGTGGAGAGCAATAACCAGATTGTGCCTAAATTCAAGTACTATGAGTACTATTATTCAAATAGTACTCTCTACTGTTAGGGAGGGCCTTTGTACACACACGCGCGCACACACCTGGCAATCAACCAGGAACCTGGCCCAATTTCAGAACCAACCTTATTCAAATGGTAAAACAAACAAAACAGAAAAGGAGATGTGTACATTTTGAGCCTTTTCGGGTCCTTCTTCCTATTTTGACCACACTCATCTGGATAACTGGCTCCCTCAGCACCCAGCCCCCTAGGCTAGCCATGCTTACCAGTGTTCGCCCCTTCTCCCAACCCCCTCAGTTATAATCCTACTGTCTCAAGAGAGTGATATATTTATGAACACGCCAAAGAATAACTCATGTATTCAATCCACTCAAAAAATATTGCTTACCTACCGTTGACCAGGGCCACGTCTAAGTGCGGGGCCTTGTCTTAGTGAGCTCAGGCTGCCATAACAGAAGACCATAGACTGGGTTTAAGCCACAGAACAACAGAAATTAATTTTTGCACAGGTCTGGTGGCCAGACATCCAAGATCAGGGTGCCAGCTTGGTCAGGTCCTACTGAGGACTCACTTTCTGGCCTTCTCCCTGTGTTCTCCTATGGTGGGGAGAGCTCTCTGTTCTCATAAGGCCACAGTCCTGCTGGATTAGGCCTCCACCCGTGAACTCATTTAATCTTCATTACTTCCTGAAGATCCTATTTCCAGATACAGTCACCTTGGAGGTTAGGGCCTCAACATATGAATTCAGGGAAGACACAGTTAAGTCCACAGTTGAGTCCACCCAAACATAAACAGCAAACGTCTCTGCCCTCAGAGAGCTTCCTTCCAGAGCTTTAGTATTTAGTCCTTCTTTCATGGCCCCTCCTACTCACCCTCGTCCAAGAGCATCTCTGCCTCTGTCTGCCCACAGATGTTGGTATTCCTCTAGGTTCAGCCCCTAGGCCCTCTTGTCCCCTCTATACTTCTCCCTCTGGATGATCTCAGCCACTCCCAGGGTTCTAAGATTCATCTGTAGATTGAAGACTTAAAAATAGAAATCTCCAACCAAGAGCTCTCTGCTGGCTAGGAGCCATTTCCAGATGCCTCTTAGACATTTTTACTTACATGTTCATTCATTCAATAAATACTTCCTGAGTACCTACTATGCGTTTGCCATTAGAAGCTCAACTTGTTCAAAATTAACTTACCTCTTCCCCAGACCTGTTCCTCCCTCTGTTTCCTATCTCAGCAAATGGCATTGCTGTTCATGTAATTGTGCAAAGCCAGAAAAGGATCCAGCCTTCAGCCTCGACCCTCTTTCTCACTCCCTACATTTGATCTCTCACAAATCTTTTTTACTTTTGTCTCCTTGATCTCTTTTGAGTCTACTCCCTTTTTTCATTGTCATTATTATTTTCAGGCTGCTCCCTTCTCTCCCAAGGCCTCCAGCCTTTTTCTTCCCCTATCCATTCTCCATACTATGGGAAGTGTAGTCTCTCTCAAGAGCAAAAGGACTTGAGTTATTATTCTCATTTCTCCAGCGTTCTCTCCCACAGGTACTGTGTTCCTGCCATATTGAGTTATTTTCAAGTTCCTCAAACTCTGTGGACTCCGTCTGAATCTAAATATTCATATTTTCAATTCACCTTACCTGGAAACTTCCTCCTATTTCTTTTCATCTGACTTAGTCCTACCCATCCTTTAAGTCTCCCTTGAGATATCACAGCCACCAGGAAGCCTTCCTTGATATCCTCGATTTTCTTCGGGGCCTGTCTATGAATGCTCCCTAAAAAACCCTGGTTATGGCTCTTATCACGCTGTTGGAATTTCCTGTGTATTTCTCTGTATCCTCCCACTGACCTATAAATTTTTAAAAGGCACAGAGGGACTGTCTTTTTCCAAGTCATGAGCCCATCGCTTAGTAGAATGCCTGATGCATTGCTGGCCCCAATAAATACTATTTGAATAATGAATGTTTATACCTTTCCCAGATATCACATTTGCATTGTTAACTAAATTCCTCAATAACTTAATTCAAAAGGAGTGAATATAACGGCAAGAACTCAGAACCAGAGCTTAGAGGAGAATTTGGAAGCAGATTCATATTTTCTAGAACAACTCAGATTTCTTATCTCAGGCTATTAGAATTAATAGCCCCTTGGGCTTCCCTGGTGGCACAGTGGTTGAGAGTCTGCCTGCTGATGCAGGGGACACGGGTTCGTGCCCCAGTCCGGGAAGATCCCACGTGCCACGGAGCGGCTGGGCCCGTGAGCCATGGCCGCTGAGCCTGCGCGTGCGGAGTCTGTGCTCCACAACAGGAGAGGCCACAACAGTGAGAGGCCCGCGTACCGCAAAAAAAAAAAAAAAAAAAAAGAATTAATAGCCCCTTTATGGGTTGTCAAGACCAAGCTCTTAATTGTATCCATAAAGAAAGGTCATACTTGCTGAATGTCTAGCCCAGGAGAACTGGACTAGAATCTGGATCTCCAAGTTTAGGGTGCACCATTCTTTCTACCACACCCCTATTCTCTCCCTGTTGATATTTCATTCTTTCTTCTTTTAGTGTGGGCCATGATCAGTATAATCAAACTGAGACATAATGTTAATGGCTCAGTGGGCTATTCTTAGAGTCTTAAAATTTTCCAGCTCTGGAAAACACAACAAGACTGCTTCACATTCTCAAGTCACTGGTAAAGAAATGGGGAGAAGGGTTTGGGAACCTAAGTTAAAAACATTGAAACAACTTGTGTTCAGAAAAATAGCTTGCCTTATGAACATGAGGAAATGAATTTTCATGCATTACTCCTGGAAGAGGGTTCATTAAGGTCTGACCTTTATACCTACATCATTCAAATCAAACTTTCTAGCTAAAGGAAAACTTTATATCCTTCCTGTATCTTCTAACTTGTACAGACTTGCAAATATATCTTTAACCCCCAAAATTGCTTTACTGTATTTGACACATTCCAATTTCCAAGAGAATCTAATTTGAAAGATACCTTTCCAGTTTGCTATCATACTCATCACAGGAATTACATTATGATCCACAGGTGCTAGCCTTCCTGAAAACCGTAGCTTCTTAACTGGAAAGATTGTTGGGAATAACATTATAGACACTAGATTCAGAAGAATGTAGCGGCACACTTTTGGTTGATTCTCAAATAAAAACATTACTTTTCATGACACTTGCCAGCAACTTTTTGTACCATAAATACAAAAAAAAAATTCTACAAACTTTTATGCCTTATGCTAATAAATGGCTAAAATGTACAAATTGTCGTTTTTCCCCCTTTTCTCCACCCTGCCCTTCTTCTCAATTTTCTATCCTTAATACATCTCTACCTCTTCCTTATGTGCTGTCAAGCCTACCTCTTCTCTGAGGCCAGCCCTAGGCAACAGAGGTCACCCCAATGAGGCCCAGAATTCTAGTCCAAACTCACAGCAGAAAAAGATGTCTGCCAAGGGACTTCCCTGGTGGTCCAGTAGTAAAGAATCCGCCTTCCAAGGCAGGGGACGCGGGTTCGATCCCTGGTCGGGGAACTAAGATCCCACATGCCGCAGGACAACTAAGCCTGCGTGCTGCAAACTACAGAGCCCACGCGCCCTGGCGTTCGCTCACCACCACTACAGAGAAGCCCACGCACCGCAAAGAAGAGCCCTCGCTGCAATGAAAGATCCCGCATGCCGCAACTAACGCCCAACGCAGCCAAAAAAAAATAATAATAATAATAAAGAAAAAAATGCCTGCCCAGCCACTGTGTTCCCTCTCACATGTGTGATCTCAACTCCTTTGCCTCCCCTTTCAACACTCCTGGTCACAATACTCCTTCAACACAACCTTCTCAGGTCTCGATTTGGGTGGGTTGCCCAGAGTTCAAGTTGTACAACTCTCCACTCTCCCAACCCCCATCCCATCCAAATTCTAGCTTGTTCAAAGTCTTAACTTCAGCCTGCAGTTTATAGGAACATATCTGATTGAACTAATTTCCATTCTCACTTCACATGCAGGTATTTGAATTTTTTAAAAAGGGATATCTTATTAAACTAAGGAAATCTCTACTTGTAGATTTGCAAAAGGGCCTGGGAGGAGGCATCTGTAGGTAAGGCATAGCCTGTGTTTTTCTTTCTCAAGCTGTCCGAAAACCAAACAGGAAGGAGCAATATCAAACTATCTCTTGATTAACCCCCAGAGTGCCTGAGGGAATTGTTTTTCACATTTCAACAGAGGATGTGTCCTTACCCTAACCAGTACTGTCTTTGTTCTTGTGTGAGCAATTAACGATCTATAATAAACAAGCCCAAGCAGTGCCTGGGGGCAAAGTTATGGCTTTCATAAGATATGTTCCGTAACAGTCAAACCAAAGGAACTAATGACTTTCCCAAAGAAAAACTGAAGGTGAGACTATTCCAAATACCTAAAATTTACTTCCTTGCTACATTGAGATGCTAGAGACAGAAGAACATAAAAAGCAATAAAGTCATTTTCTGAGTGAAAGTTTAGGTCTAACAGTCGCATTCCCACTGGTTTTTCTTTCATGCAAAATGTGGTCTTTGACTCTTTCTGACGTGATCATTTAGCTTTTTCAGAATGGGCATAAGAAAGATTGAACTAAATATAGCTCTTGCTCAAGAATCTGGACATGCTTATCCTTGAAAATAATGCTACATTCATTCAAATGAATGTTTCTCAATCAACCCAAACTCACCCTTCACTCTATACTTAATATACTTTTCCATCTCTGCCCACCAGACCCGCTTACCATTTTGCGTAATCTAGCATTTGATGACTGGACAGTTGCAACTCCACTTACAAACTCTTCACATTGTTTAAAGGAGTTTTCATAGAAACTAACCCAGAACCTCATAACTCTGAGCCTGCACTTGCTCACAATGGCAGTAATAGCTTTGTGTATATTCCTGGCAGTTTCATCATCTGCAAACACCCCCTCCCCACCCCCCATCTATATGTGGGGAGGAAAGAGGTTGCCAGAGGGAACCAGATTGCCTTAGCCTTTCTATAAGCTGGTCTGGTAGGGAGGATTATTTCTGTTCACTCTGAGCTAGTGCAGTATGAGCTGATACTCAGTTTTGGAGACTTTTCTTTCGGATTGGTTTGACAACAATCAACACATCCCAAGACATCCTTTCTCTAGAGCTGATTTCTTTATTGATATCTCACCAGCGGCCTAAGGTAAAGCCTGATGGCTATTCATTGAGCAACTATCATGTGCTTTACAGATATTATCTCATTTAAAATTTGTTTTTTATTTACTTTTAAGTATATCATGAAGTTTGTATTTTAATCTTCAAAAGTTATTTCCAAAGCCATACTGACAGAATCTCCTCCCACCTCTGCCTGCCACCCACCAATTCCCTTTTCCAGAGGCAACAGATGTTACAGTTTTTAAAAGGTTCCTTCCAAAGATATTCCATGCATATAGAACACACACACACACACACACACACACACACACACTCTCACTCACTCTTCCGCATCCTTTTCTGAAAATAGTAACATATGCCCTGTTTTGCGCCATGTTTCTTGTTTTCATTAACAATATATCTTTCTATTTTGCTGCATAAACATCTCCCTCATTCTTTACACCTGCATAGTATTCCATTGTGTGGAAGAATCATAATTTATTACGCCAGTTCCCCATTCATGGCAATTAAGTTTGTCCCCAAACTTTTGAAATTATCAACAATGCTATAATTAGTAACCTTGTACATAAGTCAATTCTCATAGGATTAATGTGCACAATATTCATTTTACTAGATGTTGCCTAAATGCCCTCTATTGTGGCTGTACAATTTGAACTCTTATATACTCACTAATATGGTGGATCTTTGAACTTCTTGATGTTTCTCAAAATAGTATCTCCATGCAGTTTTTTTTTTTTTTTTACCATCTTTACTGGAGTATAATTGCTTTACAATGGTCTCTTAGCTTCTGCTGTATAAAAAAGTGAATCAGCTATATATAAACATATATCCCCAGATCTCCTCCATCTTGCGTCTCCCTCCCACCCTCCCTATCCCACTCCTCTAAGTGGACACAAAGCGCCAAGCTGATCTCCCTGTGCTATGCGGCTGCTTCCCACTAGCTATCTATTTTACATTTGGTAGTGTATATATGTCCATGCCACTCTCTCACTTCGTCCCAGCTTACCCTTCCGCATCCCCGTGTCCACAAGTCCATTCTCTATCTCTGCTTCTTTATTCCTGTCCTGCCACTAGGTTCTTCAGAACCATTTTTGTTTTTTAGATTCCATATATATGTGTTAGCATACAGTATTTGTTTTTCTCTTTCTGACTTCCTTCACGCTGTATGACAGTCTCTAGGTCTATCCATCTCACTACAAACAACTCAGTTCGGTTCTTCTTATGGCTGAGTAATATTCCACTGTATATATGTGCCACATCTTCTTTATCCATTCATCTGTCGATGGACACTTAGGTTGCTTCCAGGTCCTGGCTATTGTAAATAGAACTGCAATGAACATTGTGGTACATGACTCTTTTTGAGTTATGGTTTTCTCAGGGTATATGCTCAGTAGTGGGATTGCTGGATCGTATGGTAGTTGTATTTTTAGTTTTTTAAGGAACCTCCATACTGTTCTCCATAGTGGCTGTATCAATTTACATTCCCACCAACAGGGCAAGAGGGTTCCCTTTTCACCACACCCTCTCCAGCATTTATTGTTTGTAGATTTTTTTGATGATGGCCATTCTGACTGGTGTGAGGTGATACCTCATTGTAGTTTTGATTTGCATTTCTCTAAGGATTAGTGATGTTGATCATACTTTCATGTGTTTGTTGGCAATTTGTATATCTTCCTTGGAGAAATGTCTATTTAGGTCTTCTGCCCGTTTTTGGATTGGGTTGTTTCTTTTTTTGATACTGAGCTGCATGAGCTGCTTGTATATTTTGGAGATTAATGCTTTGTCAGTGCTTCATTAGCAAATATTTTCTCCCATTCTGAGGGTTGTCTTTTTGTCTTGTTTATGGTTCCCTTTGCTGTGCAATACCTTTTAAGTTTCAGTAGGTTCCATTGGTTTATTTTTGTCTTTATTTCCATTTCTCTAGAGGGTGGGTCAAAAAGGATCTTGCTGTGATTTATGTCATAGAGTGTTCTGCCTATGTTTTCCTCTAAGAGTTTGATAGTGTCTGGCCTTACATTGAGGTCTTTAATCCATTTTAAGTTTATTTTTATGTATGATGTTAGGGAGTGCTCTAATTTCATTATTTTACATGTAGCTGTCCAGTTTTCCCAGCACAACTTATTGAAGAGGCTGTCTTTTCTCCACGGTATATTCTTGCCTCCTTTATCAAAGATAAGGTGACCATATGTGCATGGGTTTATCTCTGGGCTTTCTATCCTGTTCCATTGATCTATGTTTCTGTTTTTGTGCAAGTACCATACTGTCATGATTACTGTGGCTTTGTATTATAGACTTAAGTCCAGGCGCCTGACTCCTCCAGCTCAATTTTTCTTTCTCAAGATTGCTTTAGCTATTCGGGAACTTTTCTGTTTCCATACAAATTGTGAAATTTTTTGTTCTAGTTCTGGAAAAAATGCCACTGGTAGTTTCATAGCAATTGCATTAAATCTGTAGATTGCTTTGGGTAGTAGAGTCATTTTCACAATATTGATTCTTCAAATCCAAGAATATGGTATATCTCTCCATCTGTTTGTATCACCTTTAATTTCTTTCATCAGTGTCTTATAGTTTTCTGCATACAGGTCTTTTGTTTCCCTAAATAGGCTTATTCCTAGGTATTTTATTCTTTTTGTTGCAATGGTGAATGGGAGTGTTTCCATAATTTCTCGGTCAGATTGTTCTTCATTAGTGTATAGGAATGCAGGAGATTTCTGTGCATTAATTTTATATCCAAATTCATTGATTAGCTCTAGTGGTTTTCTGGTAGCATCTTTGGGATTCTCTATGTATAGTATCATGTCATCTGCAAACGGTGACAGTTTTACCTCTGCTTTTCCGATTTGGATTCCTTTTATTTCCTTTTCTTCTCTGATTGCTGTGGCTAAAACTTCCAAAACTATGTTAAATAATAGTGGTGAGAGTGGACAACCTTGTCTTGCTCCTGATCTTAGTGGAAATGGTTTCAGTTTTTCACCAATGAGAACAATGTTGGCTGTGGGTTTGTCATATACAGCCTTTATTATGTTGAGGTAAGTTCCCTGTATGCCTACTTTCTGGACAGTTTTTATCATAAATGGGTGTTGATTTGTCAAAAGCTTTTTCAGCATCTATTGAGATGATCATATGGCTCTTCTCCTTCAATTTGTTAATATGGTGTATCACATTGATTGATTTGCGTATATTGAAGAATCTTTGCATTCCTGGGATAAACCCCTCTTGACCACAGTGTATGATCCTTTTAAAGTGCTGCTGGATTCTGTTTGCTAGTATTTGTTGAGGATTTTTGCATCTCTGTTCATCAGTGATATTGGTCTGCAGTTTTCTTTCTTTGTGACATCTTTGTCTGGTTTTGGTATCAGGGTGATGGTGGCCTCCTAGAATGTGTTTGGGAGTGTTCCTCCTTCTGCTATATTTTGGAAGAGTTTGAGAAGGATAGGTGTTAGCTCTTCTCTAAATGTTTGATAGAATTCACCTGTGAATCCATCTGGTCCTGGGCTTTTGTTTGTGGGAAGATTGTTAATCACAGTTTCAATTTAGGTGCTTGTGATTGGTCTGTTTATATTTTCTATTTCTTCCTGGTTGAGACTCGGAATGTTGTGCTTTTCTAAGAATTTGTCCATTTCTTCAGGTTGTCCATTTTACTAGCATAGAGTTGATTGTAGTAATCCCTCACGATCCATTGTATTTCTGCAGTGTCAGTTGTTACTTCTCCTTTTTCATTTCTAATTCTATTAATTTGAGTCTTCTCCCTTTTTTTCTTGATCAGTCTGGCTAGTGGTTTACCAATTTTGTTTTTCTTCTCAAAGAACCAGCTTTTAGTTTTATTGATCTTAGCTATTGTGTCCTTCATTTCTTTTTCATTTATTTCTTTCCTTCTGCTAAATTTGGGGGGGGGGGTTCTTCTTTCTCTAATTGCTTTAGGTGTAAGCTTAGGTTGTTTATTTGAGATGTTTCTTGTTTCGTGAGGTAGGATTGTATTGCTATAAACTTCAATTTAGAACTTCTTTTGCTGCATCCTATAGGTTTTCGGTCATCGTGTTTTCATTGTCATTTGTTTCTAGGTATTTTTTGATTTCTTCAGTGATTTCCTGGTTGTTCAGTAGTGTATTGTCTAGCCTCCATGTGTTTGTTTTTTTTTTTTTTTTTACAGATTTTTTGCTCTAATTGAAATCTACTCTCATAGTGTTGTGGTTGGAAAAGATACTTGATATGATTTCACTTTTCTTAAATTTACCAAGGCTTGATCTGTGACCAAAGATATGATCTATCCTGGAGAATGGTCCATGAGCACTTGAGAAGAAAGTGTATTCTGTTGTTTTTGGATGGAATGTCCTATAAATATCAATTAAGTCCATCTTGTTTAATGTATCATTTAAAGCTTGTGGTTCCTTATTTATTTTCATTTTGGATGATCTATCAATTGATGAAAGTGGGGTGTTAAAGTCCCCTACTATGATTGTGTTACTGTCGATTTCCCCTTTTATGGCTGTTAGCATTTGCCTTATGTATTGAGGTGCTCCTGTGTTGGGTGCATAAATATTTACACTTCTTATATCTTCTTCTTGGATTGATCCCTTGATCATTATGCAGTGTCCTTCTTTATCTCTTGTAATGGTCTTTATTTTAAAGTCTGTTTTGTCTGATATGAGAATTGCTACTCCAGCTTTCTTTTGGTTTCCATTTGCATGGAATATCTTTTTCCATCCCCTCATTTTCAGTCTGTATGTATCCCTAGGTCTGAAGTGGGTCCCTTGTAGACAGCATATATACGGGTCTTGCTTTTGTATCCATTCTGCCAGTCTATGTCGTTAGGTTGGAGCATTTAATCCATTTACATTTAAGGAAGTTATCAATATGTGTGTTCCTATTACCATTTTTTAATTGTTTTGGGTTTGTTATTGTAGGTCTTTTCCTTCTCTTGTGTTTCCTGCCTAGAGAATTTCCTTTAGCATTTGTTGTAAAGCTGGGTTGGTGGTGCTGAATTTTCTTAGCTTTTGCTTGTCTGTAAAGGTTTTAATTTCTCCATCAAATCTGAATGAGATCCTTGCTGGGTAGAGTAATGTTGGTTGTAGGTTTTTCCCTTTCATCACTTTAAATATGTCCTGCCCCTCCCTTCTGGCTTGCAGTGCTTCTGCTGAAAGATCAGCTGTTAACCTTATGGGGATTCCTTTGTATGTTATTTGTTGCTTTTCCCTTGCTGCTTTTAATATTTTTTCTTTGTATTTAATTTTGATAGTTTGATTAATATGTGTCTTGACGTGTTTCTCCTTGGATTTATCCTGTATGGGACTCTCTGTGCTTCCTGGATTTGATTGACTATTTCCTTTCCCATATTAGGGAAGTTTTCAACTATAATCTCTTCAAATTCTTTCTCAGTCCCTTTCTTTTAGTCTTCTTATTCTGGGACCCCTACAATTCGAATGTTGGTGCATTTAATGTTGTCCCAGAGGTCTCTGAGACTGTCCTCAATTCTTTTCATTATTTTATCTTTATTCTGCTCTGTGGTAGTTATTTCCACTATTTTATCTTCCAGGTCACTTATCCATTCTTCTGCCTCAATTATTCTGCTATTGATTCCTTTTAGAATGCAATGTTTTATTGCATTGTTTATCATTGTTTGTTTGCTCTTTAGTTCTTCTAGGTCCTTGTTAAATGTTTCTTGTATTTTCTCCATTCTATTTCCAAGATTTTAGATCATCTTTACTATCATTTCTCTGAATTCTTTTTCAGGTAGACTGCCTATTTCCTCTTCACTTGTTTGGTCTGGTGGGTTTTTACCTTGCTCCTTCATCTGCTGTGTATTTCTCTGTCTTCTCATTTTGCTTAACTTACTGTGTTTGGGGTCTCCTTTTTGCAGGCTGCAGGTTCGTAGTACCCGTTGTTTTGGGTGTCTACCCCAGTGGGTAAGGTAGGTTTGTGGGTTTTGTAGGCTTCCTGGTGGAGGGGACTTGTGCCTGTGTTCTGCTGGATGACACTGGATCTTGTCTTTCTGGTGGGTAGGACTGCGTCCAGTGGTGTGTTTTGGGGTGTCTGTGAACTTATTATGATTTTAGGCAGCCTCTCTGCTAATGGTTGGTGTTTTGTTCCTCTCTTGCTTTTTGTTTGACATAGGGTGTCCAGCACTGTAGTTTGCTGGTCATTGAGTGGAACTTGGTCTTAGCATTGAGATGGAGATCTCTGGGAGAGCTTTCGGTGTTTGATATTATGTGGGGCCGGAGGTCTCTGGTGGACCAGTGTGGTGAACTCAGCTCTCCTGCCTCAGAGGCTCAGGCCTGACACCCAGCTGGAGCACCAAGAGCCTGTCAGCCACACAGGTCAGAAGAAAAGGGAGAAAAGGGAAGGAAGGGAGGAAGGGAGGAAGGGAGGAAGGGAGGAAGGAAGGAAGGAAGGAAGGAAGGAACAGTTATTAAAATAAAAGAACATTATTAAAAAATTTAAAAAAGCAAGAAAGAGAGAGCAAGCAAACCAAAAAACAAATCAACGAATGCTAACAAGTCCTAAAATCTATACTAAAACAAACAAACAACAGCAACAAAAAAAACGGACAGACAGAATCCTAGGACAAATGGTAAAAGCAAAGCTATACAGACAAAATTACACAAAGAAGCATACACATACACCCTCCCAAAAGGAGGAAAAGGAAAAATATTTTAAAAAAAAAGAAGAAAGCAACCAAATCAATAAACAAATCTAACAATGATAATAAGCTCTAAATACTAAATAAACATAAAACCAGAAACAAATTAGATGCAGAAAGCAAACCCCAAGTCTACAGCTGCTCCCAAAGTCCACCACCTCAATTTGGGATGATTCGTTGTATATGCAGGTATTCCAGTGATGCAGGTTACATCAAGTTGATTGTGGAGATTTAATCCACTGCTCTTGAGGCTGCTGGGAGTGATTTCCCTTTCTCTTTGTTCCGCAGAGCTCCCGGGGTTCAGCTTTGGATTTGGTCCCGCCTCTGCATGCAGGTCGCCTGAGGGCATCTATTCTTTGCCCAGAGAGGATGGGGTTAAAGGAGGTGCTGATTAGGGGGCTCTGGCTCACTCAGGCCATGGGAGGGAGGGGTACGGAGGTGGGGCGAGCCTGCGGCGGCAGAGGCCGGCGTGACGTTGCACCAGCCTGAGGCACGCCGTGCGTTCTCCTGGGGAAGTTGTCCCTGGATCATGGGACCCTGGCAGTGGCGGGCTGCACAGGGTCCCGGGCAGAGAGATGTGGGTAGTGACCTGTGCTCGCACACAGGCATTTTGGTGGCTCTAGCAGCAGCCTTAGCATCTCATGCCCGTCTCTGGTGTCTTCACTGATAGCCACAGCTCACACCCATCTCTGGAGCTCATTGAAGTGGTGCTCTGAATCCCCTCTCCTCACACACCCTGTAACAAGGGTCTCTTGCCTCTTAGGCGGGTCCAGACTTTTTCCCAGACTCCCTCCTGCTGGCTGTGGCGCACTAGCCCCCTTCAGGCTGTGTTCACGTAGCCAACCCCAGTCCGCTCCCTGGGATCTGGCCTCCAAAGCCTGAGCCTCAGCTCCCAGCCCCCACCCTCCCCCGTGGGTGAGCAGACAAACCTCTCGGGCTGGTGAGTGCTGGTCAGCACCAATCCTCTGTGCGGGAATCTCTCCGCTTTGCCCTCTGCACCCCTGTTGCTGCGCTCTCCTCCATGGCTCTGAAGCTTCCCCCCTGCCGCCGTCTCCACCAGTGAAGGGCTTCTAGTGTGTGGAAACCTTTCCTCCTTCACAGCTCCCTCCCACTGGTGCAGGTCCCGTCCCTATTCTTTTGTCTCTGTTTTTTATTTCTTCTTTTTCCCTACCCAGGTACGTGGAGAGTTTCTTGCCTTTTGGAAAGTCTGAGGTCTTCTGCCAGCATTCAGTAGGTGTTCTGTAGGAGCTGTTCCACATGTAGATGTATTTCTGATGTATTTGTGGGGAGGAAGGTGATCTCCACATCTTAATTTTCTGCCATCTTGAAGCTATTCCCCTCCATGAAGTTTTAATTTGCACTTTTTTAAATTGTGTGGCTGCACATCTTTTCACATATTTTAGTTTGAATACTAGCTGGACCACTTAGAGTTTGAGTGAATTTGGACAAATTAAAGTTTTTGAAATCTATAAAGTTGGGACAATCCCTACCTCAAAAGGTCGTTGCAAAGATTAAATGCAATGATGTCAGAAGTGCACATTCTTCTCTCCAGTTTCCACCATTATTTTTCCAGTAGTTAACAAGTACAGGGGCCCCAGAATTATAAGCTAATAATGCATTAAAGGTAACAGAAAGGGTGATAAGACCTAGGGTTGTGGTACCAGGAAGTTTTAGATGAGCTGAAGAGCTGTTGTTGAAGCCTCGCTTATTACCGTTCCAAAATGACAGTTTGCTTAGCACAGCATCATTGAAATTGAGTGCAAATCAGGACTGTTTCCCTGGGGATAAAAAATAACTCTGCATAGTGGTACCGTAGGTGTGGAATAGAACATTAACACCAGAAGCAAGCTATGTAAACTTGAAAAACAGAAACTCACTTATGAATCCAGTGTGTTTTGGGAATGAATTATTGAAATGCCAGTTTTAACTATTTTACAATGTTTTCACACCCATTGCTGCAAACCACCTTCTACTGCTCCCACTGAGGCACCGTACAGACAAGTAAATACGCATCATCAGATTTTAAACCTCTGTAAATAGGTGGTAGATTGTTGACAAAATCTTGGTTTTCGTGACAGGAAAAGGACGGCTGCTTTCACAAAAATAAAAAGAAATATTTTGAAGCACTGTTAAATATCAGGTATTAAGATGCTTTACTATACAGTCAAAATTCTTGGGACTCAAGTGGCAAATGTGTCCACAGCCTAATTTGGAATCCCTTTATGTACAGAATTATCAGTAAAGTTGAAACCACAAACCATCCAATTTTTTTAACCGTATCTTTTAGTTTTATCATTTATGTCCTATCAATAAACACAACCAGTGAATTTGGAGAATGTGGGTCCCAATAAGAGACAGGAAAACAGGAATACATTGTGACCTTCAATGTTTTTTAATGTAAAAAAAAGGTTTTATATTTATGACTAATTTTTCATTTTTGCAAAAGAAGCCAAATAGCTGTTTTTATATTAGAAGAAAACCCTATTGCTATGTATTTATAAGCTTTCTGATCCAAAGCATAGACATCAAAGGAGGTCTGATGTCACTCCTTTCCACAGTCAAATATATTCTATTCCAAATTTCTAGAAATCAAGACACAATTAAATAGCCTGGCATTAAAGATAACATCATATTCCCCCAATATTTTTAATTGTGTTTTTATCTTACAAGTACATGCATCTAAACTTAACAACTGAACCACCTAGATTTAATTCTTCATGGGGAGTAGGTAGGCGACCTGCTATTATAGGATTTTTCACTTTGAATTTTACATATTGTTTTTGTGTTGTGTTTCCTACTAGATTTTGAGAAGCTTGCAGGTCTCTAGTTCACTGCCTGGCACATATTTGGTGTTCCTTAAATATATTGGAAGAGAATTCATGAATTAATTAATTGATTGATTAAAATGACTCCAACTTACTGTCTAACTTCACGTAGATAGAGGTTTTTTTCTAGGTTTCGCCTGTTATTTTGAGTCATACAGCATAGACCAGATGTATATCACTATCTGAAATATGGAACAATATCCCTGCCTCAGGAAGTACAGGGTGAGATGAGATGTTCTGACCAGCAGATGCCCTGAAAGCCACGTGTCTCCGAGTGTCCCCGCCCTGCCTTCCAGATCAAGAGAGGCTCTTTCTGGTAGTTACACCGAGTTTCCCCTGAGATCCTTGCATCCCAGCTCAATCCACCATGGCCTTCTCTTCGTTACCTTCAGGAACTCTGTAACAATGTGCCCAGTGACCCCCAGGTCCACCACACAGCTGACAAAGTCAAGAGCAATGAGCAGAATTGCTCTGAGGCCCCCAGTACCATACACCCAGCAGCAGGCCAGCTGGCTTTCTCTGTTCATGACCAGAAGCAACTGTTCTACTCAAACACCATAAATCCCCATGATCTTTAACAACATTTATTATTAATGGTACTTTGGGGAAAATCTCATGATACCCAACTCTATACTGTCTTTTATTCATGTCCAGAAATTTCAGTTGTAAGACCAAGTTGCCAAACCATATTAGACATTCCTTGAAGGTGGAGACTAAGTTCAGGAATCAATTCAGGATAACATGATGGAGACTCCTGGTGGTAGAAAGACTGGCTTCATTATTTGGGTCTTTTTCTTAACTGAATTAAGTGATTGGATGGTAAATAGGTTAGAAAAAGTTGAATCATGTTTACTTGGTCAAATGTATGCATATATCAACAAACAAAATGTTAAAATTAAGCTCTTTGGTCCTACTGTTGAGTTGAGATCCCTAAATATTAGATGGTACAATCCAAAGGGAAGTTTAAGCCACCAAGCAGTGTTTGGAGAAAATAAAAAGCAGGGGGGTACATGCCAAACAAGTAGCAAGACAGGAACACAACCCCACCCATTAGCAGAGATGCTGCCTAAAATCATACTAAGTTCACAGACACCACAAACAAACCACTGGACACAGTCCTGCCCACCAGAAAGACAAGATCCAGACTCATGTACCAGAACACAGGCACCAGTCCCCTACACCAGGAAGCCTTCACAGGCCACTGAACCAACCCTACGCACTGGGGGCAGACACCAAAAAAAAAAAAAACGTGAACTACAAAGGTGCAGCCTGTGAAAAGGAGACTCCAAACACAGTAAGTTAAGTAAAATGAGAAGACAGAGAAACACACAGCAGATGAAGGAGAAAGGCAAAAACCCACCAGACCAAACAAATGAAGAGGAAATAGGCAGTCTACCTGAAAAAGAATTCAGAATAATGATAGGAAAGAATATACAAAATCCTGGAAATAGAATGGAGAAAATACAAGAAACATTTAACAAGGAACTAAAGGAACTAAAGCACACAAAACAATGATGAACAACACAATAAACAAAATTTAAAATTCTCTACGAGGAATCAATAGCAGAATAACTGAGGCAAAAGAAAGGATAAGTGACCTGGAAGATAAAATAGTGGAAATAACTACCACAGAGCAGAATAAAGAAAAAAAAATGAAAAGAATTGAGGACAGTCTCAGAGACCTCTGGGACAACATTAAATGCACCAACATCTGAATTACAGGGGTCCCAGAAAAAGAATAGAAAAGAAAGGGACTGAGAAAATATTTGAAGACATTATAGTTGAAAACTTCCCTAATATAGGAAAGGAAATAGTCAATCAAGTCCAGGAAGCACATAGAGTCCCATATAGGATAAATCCAAGGAGAAACACCCCAAGACATAAAATCAAAAATTAAATACAAAGAAAAATATTAAAAGCAGCAAGGGAAAAGCAACAAATAACATACAAGGGAATCCCCATAAGGTTAACAGGTGATCTTTCAGCAGAAACTCTGAAGCCATAAGGGAGTGGCAGGACATATTTAAAGTGATGAAAGGGAAAAACCTACAACCAACATTACTCTACCCAGCAAGGATCTCATTAAGAGTCCACAGAGAAAATAAAACCTTTACAGACAAGCAAAAGCTAAGAGAAGTCAGCACCACCACACCAACTTTACAACAAATGCTAAAGGAACTTCTCTAGGCAGGAAACACAAGAGAAGGAAAAGACCTACAAGAACAAACCCAACACAATTATAAAAATGGTAATAGGAAAATACATATTGATAATTACCTTAAATGTAAATGGATTAAATGCTCCAACCAAAAGCCATAGACTGGCTGAATGTATACAAAAACAAGACCCATATATATGTGTCTACAAGAGACCCACTTCAGACCTAGGGACACACACAAGCTGAAAGTGAGAGGTTGGAAAAAGATATTCCATGCAAATGGAAATCAAAATAAAGCTGGGGTAGCAGTTTCCATATCACACAAAATGACTTTAAAATAAAGACTATTACAAGAGACAAAGAAGGACACTACATAATGATCTAGAGATCAATCCAAGAAGAAGATGTAACAATTGTAAATACTTATACACCATGTTACTGTACATAGAGAACCCTAAAGATGCTACCAGAAAACTACTAGAGCTAATCAATGAATTTGGTAAAGTAGCAGGATACAAAATTAATGCACAGAAATCTCTGGCATTCCTATACACTAATGATGAAAAATCTGAAAGTGAAATTAAGAAAACTCTCCCATTTACCACTGCAACAAAAAGAATAAAATATCTAGGAATAAACCTACCTAAGGAGACAAAAGACCTGTATGCAGAAAATTATAAGACACTGATGAAAGAAATTAAAGATGATACAAATAGATGGAGAGATACACACCATGTTCTTGGATTGGAAGAATCAACATTGTGAAAATGACTCTACTACCCAAAGCAATCTACAGATTTAATGCAATCCCTATCAAACTACCACTGGCATTTTTCACAGAACTACAACAAAAAATTTCACAATTTGTATGGAAACACAAAAGACTCCGAATAGCCAAAGCAATCTTGAGAACGAAAAATGGAGCTGGAGGAATCAGGCTCCCTGACTTTAGACTATACTACAAAGCTACAGTAATCAAGACAGTATGGTACTGGCACAAAAACAGAAATATAGATCAATGGAACAGGATAGAAAGCCCAGAGATAAACCCATGCACATATGGTCACCTTATCTTTGATATAGGCGGCAAGAATATACCATGGAGAAAAGACAGTCTCTTCAATAAGTGGTGCTGGGAAAACTGGACAGCTACATGGAAAAGTATGAAATTAGAACACTCCCTAGCACCATACACAAAAATAAACTCAGAATGGATTAAAGACCTCAATGTAAGGCCAGACACTATCAAACTCTTAGAGGAAAACATAGGCAGAACACTCTATGACATAAATCACAGCAAGATCCTTTTTGACCCACCTCCTAGAGAAATAGAAATAAAAACAAAAATAAACAAATGGGACCTAATGAGATTTAAAAACTTTTGCACAGCAAAGGAAACCATAAACAAGAGCAAAAGACAACCCTCAGAATGGGAGAAAATATTTGCAAATGAAGCAACTGACAAAGGATTAATCTCCAAAATTTACAAGCAGCTCATGCAGCTGAATATCAAAAAAACAAACAACCCAAACCAAAAATAGGCAGAAGGCCTAAATAGACATTTCTCCAAAGAAGATATACAGATTGCCTACAAACACATGAAAGAAAGCTCAACTGATTCACTTTGCTATAAAGCAGAAACTGACACACAATTGTAAAGCAATTATACGCTAATAAAGATGTTAAAAAAATTTTTTTAAATAAAAAGAAATACAAAATAAATTTGCTGATCCAGGAAAGTCAACATATCTACTACTTCTTTTCAAGGACACATGTGATGCCTACCAGAATAAAATGTCTTAATAACTGTTCATATGTCAAATTACGGACTTTTAGAACAAGTCAACAAAAGGCACTCTGAGAGGTTCAGTTTATACCCTTGAATAAAGACGCTTACCCCTTGTAAAAAGCCAAATGTCCCCTTCGGCAACACTTGTGTGTACAAATGGTTGTTTGCCTTTGGTGTTGTTTGAAAACAAGATTGGGAGAAAATGGGCATGTTCTTTCATTAACTACTCTCTAAATCAAGTCCAGCGAGGATGAGATGAAGAAAGGGTGTATTCATTTAAAAGAGCCCCAGACTCCGCCAGGTCTCTAGCTCTTGGGACCGCTGCCCTCCAGCAGAGCTCCCTGCCCTGTAGCTCACTGGAACTGTGTCAAGGGCACGAAAGGCAGCCTCTGGCTGGAGGGTGGATGGGAGACTCAAGCACACAGGGTTTGAAAAGAACATCTGACTTTGGAGGTTGATCCTGGCCCCAGCAAAATCAGGAACATTCTCTCAGGAAACGGACCACTCCCAGCCACTTCTCTCTAGCAGCTGTGTCCTGGACCAGCCTTGTGACTTTTATGATAAAATTACGTCAAGACAAGCAAGGATGCCAGGGCTGGACAGGATCTTAAAGGTCATATAGGTTAATGGGCCACAATCTTTTCACTGCTGCCCACTCACATGAAGGGCAAGGCTCATAAAAGCTTGAACATTCGTCTGTCCAATCCCAGGTTCTCTGCAACCCCTGTTGCACCAATGTTTTCCTCCTTTGTAAGAAACGTCGAGAGTTAAAAAGCCATTAATATGGGAAGAACCCCTTCTCTGCACAAAACACATAGACATCATTTGATAACAAAGTACTTGAATCATACCTCCCAACCAATCTCATTCCACAGGATGTCACCACAGTGCATTTCAGACTTGCTTGTCCATTATAACCTCTTCTTTGTATCAATTGGGAACTGAAGCCCTAAAGGGTTAAGTGGCTTGCCCTGAGTGATAACCTAGAATCATAGTCTCATAACTCATTAATAATGGGTGGAATTTGTGCTTCTTGTCACTTCCCAGACAGCCTAGTCCTTACCTGGAGCAGCCCTTTATCTCTACCTTGTCCTAGGATCTTTCAAAGCTTCCCTCTTGAGATTTTACCTTCTCAACAAAACTCTCAGCCTCTCAGGGCATGTGAGGAAGGCATCTGGAGGAAAAATGATCACTCTGAGATGTTAGGGGCCTTCCCAGGATGAATGGCATACTGTAATAGGTGTACCCTTAAACCCCATTCTTCTCAAAGTATAGTCCCCAAGGCAATTGCATCAATATCACCTAGGAATTTGTACAAAGTCCTTCCTTTCTTTCTTACCTTTCCATATCTCAGCTCAAATGTCACCTTCCCATGACCACTCCAACGAAAGTGCATCGTCCACTCTCCTTCCCCATTCCAGCCTCTCACTGAACTATCACTAGGTTGTTTTCCCACTCATAGCACTTTTCTGTCTTCATCCCTGTGATGGTTGGTCTTACATGTCCACTTGGCTAGGCTATAGTACCCAGTTATTGAATCAAACTCTAACCTAGGTGTTTCTGTGAAGGTATTCTGTAGATATGGTTAACATCTATAGTCAGCCTTCTACAATGTGGGTGAGTCTCATCCAATCAGTTGAAGGCCATAAGAACAAAAACTCAGGTTTCCTGGAGAAGAAATTCTGCCTGAAGACGATAGCATTGCATCCTGCCTAAGTTTCCAGCCTGCTGGCCTGCCTCACAAATTTCAGACTTTCCAGTCACCACAATTGCATGAGCCAACTGATAAACATTGAAAATCTGAACAAAAGGCATGGCTTTAGGGTGGGAGATACCCTTTTATTAAAAGAAGAGGAACTAGTATATGCCAAAGGTTTTTGGTGGGAAGGATAATATGTTAAGGAAATTTAAAAGGTCCTAGCAACTGGAACCCAGTGAGAGAAGTGACAGTAGTCACAGTCTCTACATCATGTAGTCTAAGATAACCGAGTCGAGAGTGTCACCTTTATCCCAGGAGCAACAGGGCCACCAGGGAGATTCAGAAAGAGGCCTGGGAAAGGTACTTCTTATCAGACTGAGTTACCTGTTGCCTACCTCAGCCTTGAAAACTTGTCACTTGTTCTCTGATCTTAGCATATTAGAAAATAAACACTAATTTTTACATTACAAGCAATCAGAATTTTATTTGGTAGAATATTGGTATAAATGAGATGAGTTAAGGGTAAAAAGTATTTTCTCCTATTACTAAAGTTGACTTAGTTCTTCGATAAGAGTGTTTTGATATTTAAAAATCTATCTTCCTCCAAAGCTGGAACAATATAAGCAACAAAATAAATAAAGTAGAAGTGTATTATAACCCAAAGTATAAAATAAATATCCATGAATTTATACTGATATACATGATTGAATAAATAAAATAAATGGGGGAGAATAGACAAATCTCCCATGCTAAAGAATTCCCAATAATTTATGTACATACTCTACCCTCAAGGAGCGGGAGTATAATTCCCCACTCCCTAAGAGTGGGCTGTGCATAGTGACTTCCTTCCCAAGAATACAGTATGGAAAGGGGGTACCCTTACAGTGAAGAAACCTGACAAACACCACCTCAGCCTGATGGTCAAGGTCAACGTCAAGTCATAAATGACATAAATGTTGATAGTATATACTCTTGATGAGATGTAATGAGCATGGGATCTCACCTCTGTGATCTTCCTCCCCCCAGAACCCATAATCCTACTCTAAGCATGAGAAAAAATCAGACAAATCCCAATTGAGGAACATCCTTACAAAATACCTGACCGGTAAGCCCCCAAACTGTTAAGGTTATCAAAAACAAGGGAAGTCTCAGAAACTGTCACAGCCAAGACATAACAACAAAATGTAATATGGTACCCTGGATACTGGAATAGAGAGAGGATATTAGGTAAAAACTAAGAAAATTGTTATAAAGTATGGACTTGAAGAATAATGTATTGGTATTGGCTCCTTGATTGTAATAAATAGACCATATTAATGTAAGATCTTACTAATAAAGGAAACTGGGTGTGGGGTATACAGGAAAGCTCTACCATCTTCACAATTTTTCTGTAAATCTAAAACTGTTCCAAAATAAAGAGTATATTTAAATACACACACCGTCACATATATCTTTTATAAAAAGTGAAATATGACATATGAAATTACTTTCTAAATAGACCTGTACAGAATTGCTAATACCATTTTCTGTTGCACTATTCTGGAATCAACCCATTCTGGTTGTTGTCTACACTTAATGCTAATGAGGTTCCTGCAGCCCCAAGAGGGTTTCCTCTGCCAGACTTGCCATGCAAAGACCAGTGGCACTTAAGAACCTGGCTCCCGGCAACAAAATGCCCTTCCCGTTCCAGCCGGCAAAACAGCCAGCATCTCCTCAAGAGAGGGAGCAGTGGGCGCTGGGCTGCCACTGCCTTTGTGGAAACTGGCAGAATGTGCCCCATTTTCCAGGCACACGTTGCCCCGTGCAAAGGCGTTTTGGTTTGAGAGCAGTTGAGAGCTGGATGTCAGCCACCGCTTACTCTTTCCCCCAGTGAGAGTCACTGCGGTGGCCTTGGGGGACACAGGGTGACATGTAGGTTGCTACTAGGTGACTTATGAAGGTCATGGTGCTGGCACAGTAGCCAGTTTCCATGGTTTGTTACACGGTTTGTTAAAACCACTAGCTCAGAAATCTCAAGTGTTGTACAAAATAAGATTAAATTTTCTTTCAGATTTCAGCAAGTGGAGATTGGGAAGAACATGAAAAAGATTGGGAAATTAGAGGCCTAATGAATATCCAGTTGACTTTGATTTACCTTTAACATTTTTCCACATTTGGTCAGGACTTAATTGTTCATTCACACATACACTTCTTGTGTTTAAATGATTAGATTTCGGGCGGAGAGTCATGACATCAGGGTAGCCTGATTTATAGAAGGCAGCCAGAATGACACAGAGTGGTGAAATGGGCAATTCCACACACTTTTAAATTTGTTTACACATTTCTAGAGGGAAATCTGGAAGTGTTTATCAAGAGTCTTACACATATTTATACTTTAAAAATTATTTATCTTAAGGAACTAATCTAAGATTCACACTAAGATAACAAACAGATATTCACTGAAGCATCACTTACTAAAAACTTGGAAGTAAACTAAAAAAAGATCTCTATTAAGGAGGAAATGGCTAAATAAGTCACTATCCTTAAGTAAATTCAATTATAAGTTGAGTTATAACACTATTCTTAAAAATAATTTGTTCAAAAATAGACTTGCCATCTTACATAAAGTGAAGAAATCAGACTATAAAAATACACACAATACTTGCCTCGTTATAATCTTTAATGTTCTCTATATTCATATTTCTACATGACCATACATTACTTTTATAAATAAAAAGAAAACAAGTGATAAATTTCTTTCTTTCTTTCATTTTTTTAATATCCAAAACAAGAAGGATGGAGAATCAGATTTAAGTTCCAATTCCAACAGGTTGTTGGCTGACCTTTAGTCAAGGAAATTTTGAAGTCCTCATTTTTAAAACAAACGGTTTGAACATAATAATCCAAGTCCCCAATTTTTCATAATTCTATGATTTATATGACTATAGTATACAGTTCTGTAGCATATTACAGTTAATGATATTATAGCATATAATATAATTTATATAGCATATTACAGTGTGCCCATGTATACCTAATCTTTTAGGATTTTAGCTGTTATTATTTCTTCGATACTACTCACTTCTGCTTCAGACTTTTACAAAAAAGCAGAGTAAAAATAAAATCAGTTATATCAGCTATTCTTAAGAGCTCTGCTGTTTCCACTAAAAATTTGGCAAATTAAATTCTAATCTGAAAATATATCTTTTGCACAGTACTTTTTAAACAAATATTTGTCACTGTTTATTAGAAATATATTTTATTCTGCTCCACTAAATAAAAACTTAAAGTCATTCTGACCTGTCGTACACAATTTGGTGTATATCAATTAGTAAATGTGTGTTGAAATAGATGAAAATATAAAGGAATGGAAACAGGGGAGAGACAGGGTGTAGGAGAAAGAACATTCTGGATTGGGAATCAGCACATCAGGGTCCAGGTCTAATAGATTTTCTGTCCTTAACTAGCTGTGTGCCCTTAGAGAAATCATTTCATCTCTTGGGAATCTCAGTTTCTTCATCTATAAAATTAAGAGATTACATTAAAACAATCTTCAAGAATTCTTCCACATATAAAATTCTACTTCAAAGGAAGTTTGAAAAAGATGTATAGTTTTAAAAGCAAAAAAGAAAAAAAACAGATTTAGGGGCTTCCCTGGTGGCGCAGTGGTTGAGAGTCCGCCTGCCGATGCAGGGCACACGGGTTCGTGCCCCGGTCTGGGAGGATCCCACATGCCGCAGAGCGGCTGGGCCCGTGAGCCATGGCCGCTGAGCCTGCGCGTCCGGAGCCTGTGCTCCACAACGGGAGAGGCCACGACAGTGAGAGGCCCACGTACCACAAAAAAAAAAAAAAAAAAAGATTTAGTTTTGCTAGTGTTTGCATCCTACAACAATGATGATGAAAATCTGAATATTTATGACCCAGTTATATTTAAGAACTCTCTGTTAGATTTTGATTAAAAATCACATTAAAAAGTGAGACAATATCTACCTGGAAATGTCTACTGCACTATGATTATATGTACAAAGTAGCAAAAACACTTCCAGGACTACTAAGTGTTTGAAGCTGACCGTGGGTCAGTAGTTTTGTCTCATGATTTTGATACCAAATGCCCTCTTGGGACAGTTTGAGTGGACTGAGCATTAACAACCAATGGCATCAAATGTAAGCCTAATGTTCACCTGAATTCCGCCCAAGTCTGGACTTCCGCTTTTCGGAAGAACAGAGAAAACTTGAAAGTCCAGTGTCTATCAATCCTGGCTACACCTTAGAATCATGAAAGGAGCTGTTAAATCATTTTCCTGCCCAGGCCCCATCCCATAGCAATGAAATCAGAATCTAGGGGGAGTCAGCTGTATGTATTGTTTTTAGAATCAGAGTGATTCTAATGTGCTGCCAGTTGAGAACAACTGGGTTAAGTAATGAAACATATAAGGAAAAGGAAGAAATGAGAACTGCTGAAAGAAAGAGAGAAAGAGAGAGAGAGAGAGAGAAAGAAAGAAAGAAAGAAAGAAAGAAAGAAAGAAAGAAAGAAAGAAAGAAAGAAAAAGAAAGAAAGAAAGAAAGAGAAAGAGAGAAAGGAAGGGAGGAAAAAGAAAGAAAAAGAACAGGCTTTTCCCAGCAATGTACAGTTGCACAGCATTGTGTTTGCTTTTCTGTATACTGTGCACAAAACAAGAAAAAAGTAGAATTCAAGAATGACAGCTGTCTGTGATTTTCAGAGGCAAGTGGAAACTACTTTTAAAAATTAGGCCAGGAACGAGTTCTGTCTTGGGGAGTTGAATGTCAAGACGTGGATTTCCTGGTTTTGCATAATCTACTGTACATTTTAAGCACGCATGATCAACCATTTCCTCTGAGTTAATTATTCTGGCCTCTGTCTGCCAGAGGGATTCTTGGTCCTCACATGCCCATTCTTGTATTAATACCGTTCTAACCACAACCTCTTGCTCTTTACATCATCAACACTCGGCATTTGTGTCCAGTGAAATACCTAATTGCTAATTTCACCTCTTCTTCATAGTTTCCACAGCCACCAGCCTCACCAATGCCTTTATTTGAGATAAAAGAAAAAACAAACCCAAACCTCAGAGTTGGGCATGCCCTCCTCTGGCTTTTCATACACAAAGCTGGCTTCCCTATAAACCCAGATTAACCTTTCTGAGATGCCACTCTCATCCTCAACAAAGCATTTTGGACTTGTTTTGCCTCACATATAAAACCCAAATACCTACCTGCTAGCCTGTCCCATCAACCCGACTTCTTATTTCTCCCTATACACAATTCCTTCTCCAACCAAGACCGTCCTGTGGCCGGTCTTCTGAACACAACATTTCCCCCTCCATCTGCATAAGTGAGAACTCATTGCTGTCTCTCCTGCAATTAATAGCCACCAGCACCCACAGCTCTATGGTTTGCTTTAGCTGCCAAGGAATCCAGCCAGTCTGTTCATATGAAGGGCAGAGAACAGACAGCCTCTGCTTTGGTAGTTCTCATAGTAAAATTGCTGTAGTAACCATTGGTATTGCCCCCACAAATCCTTTCCATGCTGAACTGGATTCCCGGGCCTCTTTTCCTTAATATTTCAGTACTGTGGTTTCAGCCTGCTCGTGCTGGCCTCTTTTAGCCAGGGCACTGCCTATTTCCCCGAACTAGTCTCCACTCCTCCCCTAGGTTCTCCAGGCATCCTACTAATAATGTATCTGATTCCTGCTGCCAGATCCACTCTGACCCAGCTTCTTTCCTTGAATTTGCATTACCTGCTCTTCCCTGCCTCCAAAGTCCTGAACCTCTCTACTTGCAATTAAAACTGCCCCCTCCCCACCCCTTATCCTCTTCATTTGGCCTCCCTTCTGGGATTTAAGGGTCTTACACTTCCATTCGTACAAGAACTGACTTCCTGACCACACCCTTGCTTTCCGAATCATAAAAACCCAGCACATCTTCTGGGTAGACCAGATGTCTGGGCCTGACTTCTCTTGGCCTGTCCAGTGCTGGCGCTATTTGAGACTTAGTGTAAACAGGCCTTGAACATCCATCTCTTGCAAGAGCTTTTGTTTCTCCCTTGCCCACTGCTCTAAGTACTCCAAAGCCCACTACTTTAACTTGCTAGTATTCTTCTCCATCAGTAAGCAGTTCTGCTGTTTGGGGGTATGTATGCTCCATATGAGAGATTGTGTTCCTTTTAATGTCTACTTTTTGTCCTAACTTTTCCTTTTACCTCTTCTGACAGGCCTTGCCCAGTGACAGAACTGGATGCCTAGAGAGTAGTCATGCAGATAACATTTTGAAGTTTGACCTTTCCTGAAATCAAAGGGATACGTTGGAATAGACATTGGCTCAAGGTCCACCTTAACCCTATTATTTCACTATTTCTCTATGGTAAGATGAAGGAAAAGTCAATTAAAATAACATTAAAATGAAGTCAGTGACAAACCAAGAGAAAAGCAGTTTGAATAAATATATAGTTATTTAATGGTTACCAGTGACTTCACTGAGTCCCAGGTTTTTTCTACCCATCTAATCAACTAATTCTGTTAAGGTACCAATAAATGTCTAGAAAGATACTGGTTTCTCTCAGTTTCACCTGAAAATGTTCAACACCATGGATGGAAGACATTTTTCCTAAACATAGACTGACTTAACTGATCGTCTCTAACTTCCGTGATCATCACAGACTTCTGCAGATGCATCTTGGTGGTAGAAAGTAATGATAACCCAGCTCTCCTAATACTGTGCAAACACTAAGCTGAGAGTCCATCACACGCAGCAGAAGGTTTTAGAAACTGAAGGAAGACCACCACGCGGTGCCATCACTACCCATCCATAACTAATTGGCCCCCAGTGATCCAGAACCTGTTACCCATTCTTGGCATATTATGCTTTGTTCAGAGGCAGAAAAGTTCAAACAACACAACTTAACTTCAAACAAAATGTCAGAGTTATTCATTACTGAAGAACAGCCCTTTGTTCTCACCACCCTGCTGACACCAACTGCACCGTTTCCTCTGAAACAGCTGTGCTTCCCAATATGGCACCGTTCGGAGTGACCAAAGCAAACTTATGGACGTAAAACAAGAGCATATGAGTCACAGTCTCTGTCTCTGGATGCTAATAAATTTCACCAGCTAGTGAAATGGTTTCAATCCAGCATCATTGCAACATGAACCAAAACTGACCAAACCCTTCCAGAAACCTTCTTTAACTCTCTAATGACAACGTTCCTTAAAATAGCCCTGCTTAATTCACTTATTCCAACTCCACCAATAGCTATTGGACACCTACTCTGTGCAAAGCATTGTGCTCCAATCTGCTCCTCATTCTTATTTTAGACTGCTTTCTCTTTACCAAAGATGTTACATATGTTTATTTAGTTGAAAGCCATCTGACATCATAGCATTACTGATAACAATCCAAAAAAGCTTCTCACCCTCTGCACTTGACCAGGGATCAATGTTCCAACGAGAACCTCTACAGCCCGATCACTTGGCAACAGAGGATGTGAGAGGTTAGTTTTTTCAAAGATAATCAGACTCTGTCTGAAAACTCTGTTCTTGACTTTACAACAAGCAGGATCTCCCCCTAAATCAGTGAAAAGGAGAAAATGCCTCAGTTCCTATTTGTGCAAAGACCCGTGAAGCAAGAAAACAACCCTAGCTTTCCTGAGTCACCAGGTTGCCGCCCAGCAGCGGCCTTCAAACATACACTCTAGCAAAGGTAATTAGTCTTCACCAATAGACTTTCTGCTTTTATAGAAGAATGAGTAAGGATTGTTCCAAAGAATGAGTGTTATCACAGAGGAGAGAGTGTATTCGTTTGCTAGGGCTGCCATAACAAAATACCACAAACTGGGTGGCTTAAAAAACACTGGACACGGAGACTGTCCACCTGATAAGAATACAAAGTTCGCAATCATTGATTTGCAGATCTGGATTTTCAAGTTGGCAGAACTCAATTTTGAATCGCTCACCAGCGTGGAGGTTGTCACGGAGCAATCATCACTCTTAGCCCTTTTGTCCCTCTGGCTTCATTGCTCTCAAAGGTCCCTCAGCGGGGGCCTCTACCATTAATCCCCTGAAAAGCAGATAATGTCTATTTGGTAAATGGTTGGAGAATCTGTCACATATTTTGCTAAACCCTGCCTTTAAAAGGTAAAACCAAAAAGGGATCAGACTCTAGCTTTCTGTTTGGTTGTTTGTTTTGCATATACCCATGGCCACACAAGGTACAACCCACCTTTGTGTATAATGCAAAAGTTATTACAAAAGTTAATAGCAACTAATTTCTCTTTATTACTTTGCGGTAGAACCAAGAAAGTTCAGAGAGATTCAGATTGGTGCATAAGCTAAAGGGCCACACTTCCATGACATTTGGGTGCATGTCACAGTGCCCAGTACATCTGAGCAGTTGAGACCCCTACTGGGACTTCACGTCCTGTTGTTCAAAATTTCCCTTCCTGCTCCAATTTGATAAACCAACAGTTACAAAAGCATGGTTTCCCACTGACTATGGCGCTGTGCACTGCCCTGTTGAACACCCACATTCCTTGATTTACCTTAAAAATCTGCATGTAGCGTTTATTACTAACAAAACCAAAATGAGGAATTTAGGCTGGAGGTGGGAAGGTTGAGCTGTTCATTTAATTAGAAACACTTACCCTTCCTTTTTAAAGCAACCTCCTGAGAAAAGCAGCAGAGTTTTGATTTAGCAAGAGAAAATAGTCAAGAAGTATCGACAAATTAATTATTTAAACATATTCCATTCCAAGTAATTTCTTACTTCCTGGAGGTTTTTGTCAGTTGTTTTTGTTTTAATGACAAAATAACACTTGCTCATTTTAAAAAATTCAAACAATACAGAAGTGTATAAAATAAAAAGTATAATGTAAAAAGTGAAAGTCTTTTCTCACTTTCCCTCATCTCACTGCCCAGAGGTTATCACTCTATAATTAAGCAAATATCTAAACATATATACATAAATGTTACATATAGAGTTGCTTACTCAAAAAATAGGGTTTATTCAACATTTGCACTGTAACTTGTTTTTTCTCACTTTACAATACAGTATGGACTTTCTTCCTGTCATTCCATGTTTCTTCCAAAAGAATGCAATTTTATTTTTTGGTCAGTGGTGAAATAGCAACCAAAGGTGTAACTACATGAACATGGACAGCTAGGCTGCCACAAGAAATTCCAGCTTTAGTTCTTGTGCAGGACTAAATTTTCAACAGGTTATACTGGGAAAAGTGGAAACTTTAGAACAAAGCTGAGTGAACAGTATTTCCTAGGCTGTGGACAAACGTGGGGGATTTCATTACTTCCAAATGCCCAATTTTTCTACTAAGAGAGGATAAACGCTTTCAATTACGTGAATTCCCATCAGGCAGACAACAATAGCATGGACATGATTCTATAGCTCTTGAGGAATAAAAAGTATATCACAGACGGAGAACGGGACAAAGAGAAACAGCTCTGCCTCCGTAATAAGGTAGAGAGTGAGGATCGTTATCCGCAAAATACTACTGAGGCACATTAACTGAAAATTTTAAGCAAATAAGTGGTACACTATTTCTCAGTGATTTACAAGACTTCTGTAGAAAATTCTAGTATAATCCATGCTGCTGGTGCATATCTGACGTCTCTAACTGATTCAGGTGCTTTCTTTGTATTTCTTCTTCTTTTTTTTTTTTTTTTGCCCTTCAAACTTTTCCCTCTCTGATCTGAACACTTTCACTTTCTTCTCTTTTTGCTCAGAAACAACTGAAATAGGCAACCTAATCATCTTCAGATCTAATTTGAGGTGCAGAGAGACTTCTAGACTCTTCATCTCTCTATCCTTTTTTTGCCTCCCATTATGACAGAAGCTTTGTGAAAAAAATAGACTCAATCTGATTTATAATAGCAAAATTATATACATAACTAATCGATGATATCAAAAACAGTCTGATGCAAGAGGGAGGAGATATGGGGATATATGTATATGTATAGCTGATTCACTTTGTTATAAAGCAGAAACTAACACGCCATTGTAAAGCAATTATATTCCAATAAAGATGTTAAAAAAAAAGTCTGAGATTATCTGTGTTGGTTTAATTCTTCTTTGCTTTGTACATATTCATCACGTACCCCATCACCTCTTGGAAAGAATTGGTCAATTTTAAGATTCCTCTTCAGATAGTTTAATTTTAACCTTTTTCACTTATATTTATCAATTATATTTGATTATTTATATTAAATTAAATATTACAGGTAAATTATATATTAGTTACAGTTATATATCAATTATATTTAATAACTGGAGTGTTATAAAACAGTCAAAATTATGCCTGTCTTTGTTACTGATAATTAAAATTTTAATGCTGCATAATAAATATTTCTAGAGTGTTTTACCCTAATTTAATAAATATTTATAATGAAGTCTCTTCCAAACAAAATAAAGAGTTTTTTTCCATTTCAACTGCATTAACACTCTCAGTTCAGCTCTTAGAAAAGTGTAGCAAGTGTTGTGTAATATTTTCTGACTTATAAATGAAAAGTTAAGAGCACATAATGTTGAAGTGATTTGTCCTGGATCTACTAGAATGTCACCACATAAGTTAGATTCACAAATCATCAGAATTGGTTTTTGAGGCAAAGAATTTCCATCTTAACTCACCTATCTTTCCCCTATCCTTGTACCCTTCTATTTTATCCAGGTTAATACAACCTGACTTATATACCAACTATCTTCAGTGTTTTTCTTTAAAACTTTTCCATAGACCATCATGCCATTATATCTTATCAAGATCTTACTTTCCTATCATTAAAAGAAGTCTTAAAAGCTCATTTTCTCTGAAGCTTATTGATTGATGGGAATGTAGACATAAATAGCCAACTCTTGATTTGACATCTTCATGTGGACATTTTATAAGAACCTTGTTATGGACTGAATGTTGTGTTCCCTGAAAGTTCATATTTTGAAGTCCTACCTGGCAATGTGATGACATTTGGAAGTGGAGTCTTTGGCAAGTAATAAGGATGAGGTCATAAGGGTGGTGTCCTCATAAAGGGATCAGTGTCCTTATAAGAAGAGGAAGCACACAAAGGCCACATAAGGACAAAGAGAGATGGTGGCCATCAGCAAGCCAAGAAGAGGGCTTCACCAAGAACCAAATATGCCAGAACCTTGATCTTGGACTTCCTGGCCTCCAGAACCATCCAAAAAATATCTGTTGTTTAAGCCACCCAGTCTATGGTACTTTGCTATAGGCACCTGAGATGACAGAGGCAAACCTCAAACTTGGTGGTTGTCCCAGACTGAACACCTAATCTACCCTCTGCCTGTCTCAAACTATTTTCCCTTCAGTGTTCTCTATATTACTATGCGCCTCCCCCACATTCCATTACTTTCAACCTAGAGATGCACTGTCCATTCAATCAATCACCAAGCCTGTCAATTATAGATCCTAAATGCTCCCTGTCATTCTGTTACTCACAATTTCAACTGCCATTATGGCAACCCATAGGAGAAATAAAGATGGTATCTATGCAACAGTGTATGTTAGGAACTATATATTGATGGGGCTATTATTAGTACAAGTGCTGCTAAATGAATTAACCTGTTGGCTTAGGCTGTTTGGAATTGTCCATTTAAATGCTGGGGAAAATCTACCCCAAACTAAGAGTTTAAGTCTGGGTAATTTATGCTGAGCTGTTCCTTCTGATAGCAATTAGCCAGAGTTCAACCACTTCTTGGCAAAACATCTAGTCAAGAAAAATAAATTTGTGACACCAGTACCAAAAAAGTGGGCTTGTCTTCTATTTCCTATAACAAGATGGAATGTGTTATTCGCATGGCAGTTATACTAAGTGCTTGAGTATAAACTTAAGAAGTCAGTACAATCCTATCTGATACCACTGAAAACATGGACTTATTGGTCTACTAGATTATAAGCTTTGCAATATCAAAGACCTTGACTTGTTGTCCATTGCATCATTAGCAGTTAACACCAGGCATAGCATGTAATTACAGCTCAGTAAATATTTTCTGAAAGCATGCATAGCTCTGTTGTCTCTTCATTTTATGGTTATATTGTGAGGCAAAATCCAAAGGATCAATAACAGTTCTAAATCAAGGCAGTAGTTTGAATCACAATTATTTCTAGCTATGAAATTAAATGCTATTGAAAAAACTCAATGGCATTGAGAATGGATTTAAGTTTTCTGGACGAATTTTTCAAGTTGGCAAATTTCACGTAACATGGCAAGTAGGGATTAATGTGTCCAAAACTTACATTTTCTTCGCAGTAGAAACTGCTGGTGCCAACCCCAAATCCATTTCCTTCAGTTTAATGGAATCCCAATTTAAATCGTGCATCCCCCCAACTTCACCAACAATCCCAGCTTCAGAGGGAGATTCCAATTAATCCAAGGTAGTCCACTGGTTAAGGGGTGAGTACACCACTTAAATTGACGGGAAACAACTAACATTCCATGCTTTTAGGAAGAGTTTTTCTCTGTCCCCTTATTGATGTGAACAAGAAAACATTACTCCACAGGCGGTTGACATCAATTTTTTGACAGTACGGTGACCCAGTCTCAGGGTGAAGTAGACGGATGGGAAATGACAGAGCAGAAGTTGTAAAGGACGTGAGACTCTGATGACATGATTAAGCCAGTGACCCAACCAACTGTGGATTCCACCACTCATGTGGAATCTGTTATGTGAGATAAATTTTCTAATTGTGTAAACCAGTTTGAATTTTCTGCTAAAATAACTCCTAACTGATATTTCCCTTATAAAAGATAGTTTTTTGAGAAAAGAACTGATACAGGTTTTTGGAGGAATGCTCAAAATACTAATCAGACTTTAATGTTACTGAGGGAAGGATTTACCATTTAAAGATAAACTTGATCTTGCTTTTTATTTACACTGAGAAAACTATCCCTGTAAGAGTAGTAGAGAAAGTAGATATTGAAAGAATGAACATGTATTCATTTTTTTGCTTATTCAACAAATATTTATTCAACCAGTTCCTGTTTATGTACCTTATAAACTATTTCATTTGATACCCACAAAAACTCTATGAAGTAAATACCATTAACCATGTTTTAGAAAAGGAAACTAAACTTATAGAGGTTAAACGACTTGACTTAATATCATGGAATCCCTAGGAACCAGGACCAGATCCTGCAACCATCTAACTTCAAAACCCAACTACTCCCCGCAGCCCTACATTGCCCTCCATAATTAGGTTTGGCAAAAATTGGGTCTAATACCAAATTTGGAAAGCTGATAGTAAAAATGGTATATATCCATTTATACAGTGTGTGTACACCACTGTAAACTGGTAAAGACATTTTGGAAATAATAAATGGTAAGAGTATACACACGTGTGCGTGCAAACACACATACACATCTATATCTATCTAATGTATCCATGTATATTCTTAGATATAGCTATCTTATTCCTGGGAATTTGTCCTCAGAAAATAGTTCAGTAGAAGAGAAAAGTATGTAGATGCTTTTGGGAGGAGCAGTTATTATCTCTTAAATTGGAGGACATTTTTCAAATTCTAAAATTAATAAAATAGTTGAAAAACTTCTGGGGCGAAATGTTATAATAAGCTATTATGCATATATAGCAAGTAATTATTAACACTGTAGAAACATTGGAAAGGTTTTTAATACCACTGTAAGTCAAGGAGCATAATGCAAATCATATGTCTTCTATTTTAAAATAAAACGTAAATGCATGTGGACAGACCAGAGTGGAATCCACACCAAAAAAAAAAAAAAAAAAATTAAAATAGATCATGATTAACATGGTGGGATTTTGCATGGGTTTAAATTCTTTTGTGCTGTTTAGAGCTAAACTTCTTTTATTTATATGTGATCTACTATTACAAATAGATTTTAAACAATTTGGGAGTCAAACCATTTTCTGGAAACTTACAAGTTGCTGGTAACTAGCTGATCATACTTTAGCTTGGAAACATAACTGGCTCTCATCCAAGGGATCCCCAGTGGGCTATAGAGTCCAATCATTCATCATCAATAGAAATTTACATCTTTTAAGTTCTCTAGAAATAGCAACAACTGAGAAAAAGTACACTAAAACAGTGCTCAGCATTGCACCTGAGAGATGAGCCCAAAACCTTTCACTGGCATTTATTTTAAGACATGTTTTGAATAGACAGATTATTTATACAAAGATCTAACCTCTATAAGGATGGGGTAGCTTCAACTGGATTTTATATGCTGTGGAGCTGGGACAAATATATGAGGGTTTTTTGGTTTGGGATGTCTCTTTTCCTACCAGTGTATGGTACCTGATTTCTAAGGCAAATGACAATCAGACAGGTTTCAACAAATCTAGCATCTGAAGACATCAGAATGATAATTTTAAATTATAGGATCTTTAACTTCCTCATTGCCATAACCTCACTGGTGTGTCTGTGTGTGTGTAAATACAGTGGGCACACACATGCAGTCAGAGTCAAGACCAGGGATAATGAAGATCAGAATACATTTAATAGTAAATCATCACTTCTAAAGGGTGTAAAATGACTGTAATGGTTGCTCCTCAGTAAGAAATGAAACTAAATATTTCCTTAGATTCCCAGAGGCTGCCATTCAATACTATAAGCTTTTATTAGTAAACAAATTTGATCAGATCTTTTCTTCTGGGGTTCAAGAAGCCATGCTTGGAGAGATGCCTTGTGAAAATAAACTTGCAAGACCAGATTTTCCAATGAAGTCTTGGCAAAACTATTGACAATTCAGACATTCAAATCTACCCAAACATGTAAGTGGATAACAAGATAATAAAATGTTCCAGAATCTGCAGGATTGGGATGCCAATTAATAGTTGTATCCATACATTAAAGCACACTAATGTACTCTTCTTAGGAAAAATGGATCAAAAGACGGAGAACTATGTTCTTTCCACATGGCTCAGAATCTCCTAGACTTATACTCTGATGTTAACTAGAATACAAGTGATCAACCCAGCCTGTCACTACCTAAGGTTCTTTGATAAATAGAAAAGCACAAGGCAAACAAAAGTTTGGACCATCCTCCTTGGTTTTATAAGAGTCAGGCTGGGACGGAGTCAAGATGGCAGTGTGGGAAGACACGGAGTTAGCATCTCCCTACAGCTAGGGCGCCTGCTGGGCACTGGTGAAGGACTCTGACACCCAAGGAGACGGGAGGAACCCCAAAGTGAACCAGTGGCTTGCGAGGTTTTGGTTCATGAGACCAGGGTTGGGCCGAAGCTCCTGCAGTGGGAGCTCCGAGTCCGAACCACTGGACTGACAGAGAACCTCAGACCCCAGGGAACATTCATCGGAGTGAGGTCTCACGGAGTTACTTATCTCAGCACCAAGACCCAGCTCTACCCAGCAGCCTACAAATCCCAGTGTTGAAAGCCTCAGGCCAAACAACCAATAAGACAGGAACACAATCCCACTCATAAAAACTTAAAAACAAAAAAATGAGATGGCAAAAAAATATGTCACAGATGAAGGAGCAAGGTAAAAACTTACAAGACTAAATAAGTGAAGAGGAAATATGCAATCTACCTGAAAAAGAATTCAGAGTAATGATAGTAAAGATGATCCAGAATCTCGGAAATAGAATGGAGGCATGGATTGAGAAAATACAAGAAATTTTTAACAAGGATTTAGAAGAACTAAAGAACAAACAAACAGAGATGAACAACATAATAACTGAAATGAAAACTACACTAGAAGGAATCAATAACAGAATAACTGAGGTAGAAGAACAAATAAGTGAGCTGGAAGACAAAATGGTGGAAATAACTGCTGAGGAGCAGAAGAAAGAAAAAAAATGAAAAGAATTGAAGACAACCTCAGAGACTTCTGGGACTACACTAAACACACCAACATTTGAATTAGAGGGGTCCCAGATAAAGAAGAGAAAAAGAAAGGGTCTGAGAAAATATTTGAAGAGATTATAGTTGAAAACTTCTCTAACATGGGAACGGAAATAGTCACCCAAGTCCAGGAAGCACAGAGAGTCCCATAGAGGATAAACTCTAGGAAAAACACACCAAGACACATATTAATCAAACTAACAAAAACTAAATTCAAAGAAAAAATATTAAAAGCAGCAAGGGAAAAACAAAAAATAACATACAAAGGAATCCCCATAAGGTTATCAGCTGATTTTTCAGCGGAAACTGCAGGCAAGAAGGGAGTGGCAGCAAATACTTAAAGTGATGAAAGAGAAAAACCTACAACCAAGACTACTCTACATAGCAAGGATCTCATTCAGATTCAATGGAGAAGTCAAAAGCTTTTCAGACAAGCAAAAGCTAAGAGAATTCAGCACCACCAAGCCAGCTTTACAACAAATGCTAAAGAAACTTCTCTAAGCAGGAAACACAAGACAAGGAAAAGACCCACAAAAACAAACCCAAAATAATTAAGAAAATGGTAATAGGAACATACATATTGCTAATTACATTAAATGTGAATGGATTAAATGCTCCAACCAAAAGACACAGACTGACTGAATGGATACAAAAACAAGACCCATATATATGCTGTTTACAAGAGAGCCACTTCAGACCTAGGGACACATACAGACTGAAAGTGAAGGGATGGAAAAACATATTCCATGCAAATGGAAATCAAAACAAAGCTGGAGTAGCAATACTCATATCAGATAAAATAGACTTTAAAATAAAGAATGTTATAAGAGACAAGAAAGAACACTACATAATGATCAAGGGATCAATCCAAGAAGAAGATATAACAATTGTAAATATTTATGCACCCAAGATTGGAGCACCTCAATACAGAAGTCAAATACTAACAACCATGAAAGGAGAAATCGACAGTAACACAATAATAGTAGGGGACTTTAACACCCCACTTACAGCAATGGACAGATCATCCAAACAGAAAATAAATAAGGAAACACAGGCTTTAAATGACACAATAGACCAGATAGATCTAATTGATATTTATAGAACATTCCACCCAAAAGTGGCATAATACACTTTCTTCTCAAGTGGACATGGAACATTCTCCAGGATAGATCACATCTTGGGTCACAAATCAAGCCTCAAAAAAATTACAAAAATTTAAATTGTATCAAGCATCTTTTCAGACCACAATGCTATGAGATTGGAAATCAATTCCAGGAAAAAAAAACTGTAAAAAACAGAAATACATGGAGGCTAAACAGTGTACTACTAAATAACCAAGAGATCACTGAAGAAATCAAAGAAGAAATTAAAAAATACACAGAAACACATGACAACAAAACACGTCGACTCAAAACCTATAGGACACAGCAAAAGCAGTTCTAAAAGGGAAGTTTATAGCAATATAATCTCACCTCAAGAAAAAAAAACATCTCAAAGAAACAATCTAACCCTACACTTAAAACAACTAGAGAAAGAAGAACAAAGAAAACCCAAAATCAGGAGAAGGAAAGAAATCATAAAGATCAGAGCAGAAATAAATGAAATAGAAATGAAGAAAACAATAGCAAAAAATCAATAAAACTAAAAGCTTGTTCTTTGAAAAGATAAAGAAAATTGATAAACCCTTAGCCAGACTCATCAAGAAAAAAAGGGAGAGGACGCAAATCAAAAAAATTAGAAATGAAAAAGGAGAAATCACAACTGACACTGCAGAAATACAAAGGATTATAAGAGACTACTACAAACAACTATATGCCAATAAAATGGACACCCACGAAGAAATGGACAAATTCAAAAAAAAAAAAAAAAAGAAATGGACAAATTCTCGGAAAGGTACAATTTCCCAAAACTGAAGCAGGAAGAATTAGAAAATATAAACAGATGTATCACAAGTAATGAAGTTTAAGCTGTGATTAAAAATCTTCCAGCAAACAAAAGTCCAGGACCAGATGGCTTCACAGGTGAATTCTGTCAAACATTTAGAGAAGAACTAACACCAACCTTTCTCAAACTCTTCCAAAAATTTGCAGAGGGAGAAACACTCCCAAATTCATGCTGTGAAGCCACCATCACCCTGATACCAAAACCAGAAAAAGATATCACTAAAAAAGAAAATTACAGACCAATATCCCTGATGAATATAGATGCAAAAATCCTCAACAAAATACTAGCAAACAGAATCCAACAACACATTAAAAGGATCAGACACCATGATCAAGTGGGATTTATCCCAGGAATGCAAGATGCTTCAATATACGCACATCAATCAATGTGATACACCACATTAACAAATTAAGAAATAAAAACCATATGATTATCTCAATATAAGCAGAAAAAGCTTTTGACAAAATTCAACACATTTATGATTAAAAACTCTCCAGAAAATGGCATAGAGTGAACATACCTCAACATAATAAAGGCTATACATGACAAACCCACAACAAGCATCATTCTCAATGGTGAAAAACTGAAAGCAGATCCACTAAGATCAGGAAAAAGACAAGGATATCCACTCCTGCCACTCTTATTCAACGTAGTTTTGGAAGTCCTAGCCACAGAAATAAAAGGAATACAAATTGGAAAAGAAGAAGTAAAACTGTCACTGTTTGCCAATGACATGATAGTATACATAGAAATTCCTAAAGATGCCACCAGAAAACTACTAGAACTAATCGATGAATTTGGTAAGGCTGCAGGACACAAAATTAATGCACAGAAATCTCTGGCATTCAGATACACCAACAACGAAAAATCAGAAAGAAATTAAGAAAACACTCCCATTTACCATTGCAACAAAAGGAATAAAATACCTAGGAATAAACCTGCCTAAGGAAGCCAGAGACTTGTACTCAGAAAACAATAAAACACTGATGAAAGACACCGAAGATGACATTAACAGATGGAGAAATATACCATGTTCTTGGATTGGAAAAATCAATATTGTGAAAATGACTATACTACCCAAAGCAATCTACAGATTCAATACAATCCCTATCAAACTACCAATGGCATTCTTCACAGAATTAGAACAAAAAATTTTACAACTCGTATGGAAACACAAAAGACCCTGAATAGCCAAAGCAATCTTGAGAAAGAAAAATGGAGTTGGAGGAATCAGGCTCCCCAACTTCAAACTATACCACAAAGCTACAGTAATCAAGACAGTATGGTACTGGCACAAAAACAGAAATATAGATCAATGGTACAGTATAGAATGCCCAGAGATAAACCCATGCACATATGGGCACCTAATTTACGACAAAGGAGGCAAGAACATAAAATGGAGAAAAGACAGCCTCTTCAATAAGTGTTGTTGGGAAAACTGGACAGCTACATGTAAAAGAATAAAATTAGAACACTCCCTAACACCATACACAAAAATAAACTCAGAATGGATTAAAGACCTAAATGTAAGACCAGACACTGTAAAAGTCTTAGAAGAAAACATAGGAAAAACACTCTATGACATAAATCACAGCAAGATCTTTTTTGACCCACCTCCTAGAGAAAAAGAAATTAAAAAAAAAATAAACAAATGGGACTTAATTAAACTTAAAAGCTTTTGCACAGCAAAGGAAACCATAAACAAGACAAAAAGACAACTCTCAAAATGGGAGAAAATATTTGCAAATGAAACAATGGACAAAAGATTAATTTCCAAAATATACAAGCAGCTCATGGATCTCAATATCAGAAAAACAAACAATCCAGTTAAAAAATGGGTGGAAGACCTAAATAGATATTTCACCAAGGAAGGCATACAGATGGCCAAGATGCACATGACAAGATGCTCAACATCACTAAATATTAGAGAAATGCAAATCAAAACTACAATGAGGTAACACCTCACACTGGTCAGAATGGCCATTATCCAAAAATCTAGAAACAATAAATGCTGGAAAGGATGTGGTGAAAAGGGAACCCTCCTGCACTGTTGGTGGGAATGTAAATTGATACAACCACTGTGGAAAACAGTATGGAGGTTGCTTAAAAAACTAAAAATAGAACTACCATATGACCCAGCAATCCCACTACTGGGCACATACCCTGAGAAAACCATAATTCAAAAAGAGACATGTACCACAATGTTCATTGCAGCACTATTAACAATAGCCAGGACATGGAACCAACCAAAATGTCCATCGACAGATGAATGGATAAAGAAGATGTGGTGGGCTTCCCTGGTGGCACAGTGGTTGAGAGTCCGCCTGCCAATGCAGGGGACACGGGTTCATGCCCTGGTCTGGGAAGATCCCACATGCTGCGGAGCGGCTAGGCCCATGAGCCATGGCCGCTGAGCCTGTGCGTCCGGAGCCTGTGCTCCGCAACGGGAGAGGCCACAACAGTGCAAGGCCCGCGTACTCCAAACAACAACAACAACAACGAAAAAGATGTGGCACATATATACAATGGAATATTACTCAGCCATAAAAAGAAATGAAATTGAGCTATTTGTAGTGAGGCGGATGGACATAGAGTCTGTCATACAGAGTGAAGTAAGTCAGAAAGAGAAAACAAATACCATACGCTAATGCATATACATGGAATCTTAAAAAAACAATGGTACTGATGAACCTAGTTGCAGGGCAGGAATAAAGAGGTAGACATAGAAAATGGACTTGAGGACATGGGGTGGGACGGTGAAGCTGGGGCAAAGTGAGAGTAGCATTGACATATATACACTACCGAATGTAACATAGTTGACTGGTGGGAAGCAGCGGCATAGCACAGGGAGATCAGCTTGGTGCTTTGTTATGACCTAGAGGGGTGGGATAGGGAGGGTGGGAGGGAGGCTCAGGAGGGAGGGGATGTGGGGACATGTGTATGCATATGGCTGATTCTCTTTGTTGTGCAACAGAAACTAACACAGTATCGTGAAGCAATTATACTCCAATAAAGATCTATTTAAAAAAAAAAGAGGCTTAACAATATTTTTATTTTGAAATAATTTCAGATTTTAAATGAAATTTTGCAAAAATAGGACAAAATATTCCCACATATGTTTTACCTATATTCCCCAAATGTTAACAATTTATCACACTTACTTTTTCATTCTATCATTCTTACTATCATTCTATCTATCTACTTATCTACCTATTTATTCTTTTTTCCTGAGACATTTGAGAGTAAGTTGCCAACATCAGGATGTACGTCCTCAAAACAGGTTATTTTATTTTACTTAACCACAGTACTCTGATCAAAATCAGTAAGTTCATACGGATACGATACTGTTGTCTAACCTATAGACCTTATTCAGATTTTATCAATTGTTTTACAAATGCCCACTTTCTGATTCAATATCCAATGCAAAATCACCCTTGCATTAGTTGTCATGTGTCTTTAGCCTCTTTTAATCTGGAACAGTTCACGATCTTGACAATTTTGAAGAGTTCCAGCCAGCTACTTTGTAGACTATCTCTCAATCTGGGTTTTTCTTTTTTTGTTTTGTTTTGTTTTAATATTGTTTATTAGCACAGTAACAAATGCAGACTTCAGTAGTCCTCAACATAGAACCAATCCACTGAACAACTCCTATTCCATGCCTTACAGTTAACAGCTTAAGGTATTTTACTACAGGTTTTCACAAGTTCTGATGCAAACCTCTATCTTTTCATAAGAAAGTAGATTGGCATATAAAATAAAATACATAACTACTCATTTCCTATATGGTGTCATATAGCCATGTGTCCATTTTATATATATGAGATGACAGTCTCTAAAAGCTGTTAAATATCAATGTTCCCTTCCAAGAAGGGAAAACAAATTCCAATTTTTTTAAACAAAAAACTGTATATAGTCTTGCAAGGACTTGACATAAATGGCCACGTGTGTAACCTGTACAAATTAAGCTGTTTCAAGTTACAGACTACAAGCAACTGAACCCAAATGTCTATTCTTCTCTGTATTGCATTTCAGCTAATATTGCAGAACTAATGACAGTTTTAAACGTTGCTATTGCCAATTCTGTCTATTGTAGCAAGATACCTTAAGTTACAACAAAATCTTAGGAAATAAGACTGAATAATATCTGTTATAGAAATACCCTACCCTTTATCAACTCCCACCCTCCCCTACCCCATCAAAATCATAAGCAGCTCTCTCTGTGACAGACAAATAATGTAAAGAATTGTGAAAATCCATTTTATGTAGCGTACCCCTTGGTCCACTGTCTGGCCATTCTGTCGTGTTCTGCTCTGTTGGTCATATACTGAGTGGCAATACTTCCCACCAAGGGGTCGGCAGGATTACAGTCTGTAAGAAGAGAAGATAGAAAGAAGGACTTTAGATATGGTTAGTGCTGGACTCCAGTTATCTTTCAATATGTCCAAGCAAATAACTTCTTGACTTAATACTACAAGTGATAGATTCTTGTCCGAAATGCAATCTTTGGAGGCTTGAAGGGATATTCTGGGGTAAAAGTGATATCAAGGAAGAATACACCACCCTCATACACGGACCCTGGAGGCCGTAGGATGGTTGATCTCCATTCCTAGCTGTTATCGCCTTTGGGACCAGCACTGCAGTTGGGTGGGGGGTCTAAAGTGATGTCCGCCAGCTGCTTCTGAATCCTCTTGGCGCTCGTGGAGAGGGGTTTGGAGTTTTTGCTCATGCTGACTTTACTCTCCTTCTTCTTGGGGGTGTTTGTTTCTCGGTTTGCTGGTTGGAGGACGAAAATGGGGAGGAGCTGGTTCTGGCCCTCAAATTTTCATCCGCAGAGTGACCCCCGCCCACCCCCACCCAGCAAACAGCCCCTCTCTTCGTGTCTGGCTGCTTCGCTGCGGCTGAGCCTGGCCACTCGAGTCTCTCTCTCGCTGGGAGAGAAGTGGAAGTGCAGCAACAGCAACTACTAAACAGGCAGTGGCTTCCCCCAGCCACACACGGGGGCACACCCCGCTCCTCCCCCCCCGCCCCTCCCACACCGGCCCCGTCCCACCCACGCGGGCTCCCCGCCCCCTGGACACCTCCAGGGAGAGGGGCGCGAGCAGCGCTCGGGGAACCCCGGGAAGCCCGGCCCCCTCCGGACCCGGGACGCTGGGCCCAGGGGGCGAGGGCTGTGAATTTTCTCTCAAGAGGTCTGGGGACCGCCCTGGGTTTTTCTGATGTTTCCTTTGACTAAATTCAGGTTATGCATTTTGGGTGGGAATCACAGAAATGTTCCTGCTTTGTGCGTCACCTGTGCCAGTTTGTCTCATTACTGATGACATCACCTTTGATTACTTGGATAAGGTGCTGTCTGGCTAGATCTCTTCCTCTCCATAAAGTTAGTATTTTCCCTTCCCAATTAAAAAGTATCTGTGTGGCAGTACTACAAAGCTATAAAGAATATTCTGTTTCTCATCATATTTTTCCTTCTTAGTTTTAGCATCCATTGATAATTCTTGCTTGAAACAATTATTGCTCCATGCTCTCCACATCCTACCTCCTTCCTGCACACACAGCTGAAATACAGTTCCTAGCCCTCTTCCTCAGAGGGACAATACAACTTGTTCTAGCCCATAAACTCTGACTGCAGGTGGTGTATGTCCCTTCCTGGTTTGGCCCCCAAATGTCTCATATTATCCTACAAGGTCTTTGTCAGTCGATCGCATGCATAAGATCTAGTAAAGGACTCCAAGAAGTCTTTGGTAATTGTGGAGCCACTAGAACCTGAAATCTAAGCCATTAAGGGAGTCCTGTGAGCTTGGAAGGGGGAAATGTGTTTTCATGAATTTTAACTGGACCTTAGCATTCCCTGTATTTACGAATGTAGTCAGTGGTTACAACAGTGTTAGCAAAATGTGCCTTTGTCTCCCATAGAAATCACAGATACTTCATATCACATTACACTTGATGCAGATATCTTGAAATATATTTACCTGGCACTATTTTTTAATTAACTTTGAATTTTGGTTACTAGCTCTTTTTTTTTTCTCTTCCACATTTACAAACACTATTCTTAGAGGAGGCCCATAGGCATCACCAGACTGCTAAAGGGCTCCAAGACATAAAATAGGGTAAGTTGGATGGAGCTGATCCCTGAGTCCCCACTTGGTGGGGAGCCATCAGGAAAGCAGGTGGGGAGTATTTGCACTAGAATTTGTGTGTGAGAGAGAAATAAGCCACTGAGATTTATGATGTTATTTGTTCAGCAATTATCCTGTTCAGACTAACAGAAAGAATGAAGTCACAAATTTGGAAATTAACATTCGTGGGAAGATAGTTGAAGCCATGGGATCGGACGTGATAATTGAAGAAGGAGAAAGAAAAAGAAGCCAAGTGCTGAACTTTGGGTAAATATTACATTTTGAAAAAGAAAACAAAAAAAACTGTTAAGGAAGCAGACAGAATAGAAGAAATGCAATAGTAGAAAGACAACCAGAAATATATGGGGCAAGAAATTACAGAAATGACACCATGTTTTAATTCCTCAGATGTCTTCATATAGAAAGTCCTTATATGTGGTCTCTGCTAAAAAGATAAGAAACGAAAACATTTGGGGTAGGTTTTCTGAAATATACCTAGAAATTTGCTAAATGACAGGTATAGTACTTCTCCAAGTCTAGTTTCTTTAGCTATAAGAAAATTGCTCTTCAGATTAGAAGAGGTAATAAAAGCAAACACATGCAAAAGAAGCTTGTATAGCTTCTGATGTGTATCTGTCCTAAATAAAATTGTCTCTTTCTCTCCTCAAACCTTCTCCTCTACCATTTCACAGACTATCCCAGAATTTAAGAAGTAAAGAGTACATTAAGCATTCTGAGTCAAAAGCATTGGTATTAGACTTATTATACTAGTTACACTATGAATATTCTACCTATAAAACTAAAATAAGCAAAATCATGATTAGAATTCAGCCAGCACCTTGAGATTCTATTTGGGAGACAGACTGAGTGATAATTACAGAAAAGAGAGGCTGTGATTTTAAAATGCCACCCAAAGAGTATCAAGAAAACACACCACAATTTGATGGGGTTTTGTACCAGGGGGTCCTCACGAGCTACACAAAAATGCACATCGGGGTACTGGCACAAAAACAGAAATATAGATCAATGGAACAGGATAGAAAGCCCAGAGATAAACCCACGCACATATGGTCACCTTATCTTTGATAAAGGAGGCAAGAATATACAGTGGAGAAAAGACAGTCTCTTCAATAAGAAGTGCTGGGAAAACTGGACAGCTACATGTAAAAGAATGAAATTAGAGCACTCCCTAACACCATACACAAAAATAAACTCAAAATGGATTAAAGACCTAAATATAAGGCCAGACACTATAAAACTCTTAGAGGAAAACATAGGCAGACCACTCTATGACATAAATCACAGCAAGATCCTTTTTGACCCACCTCCTAGGGAAATGGAAATAAAAACAAAAATAAACAAATGGGACCTAATGAAACTTAAAACCTTTTGCATAGCAAAGGAAACCATAAACAAGACAAAAAGACAACCCTGAAAATGGAGAAAATATTTGCAAATGAAGCAACTGACAAAGGATTAATCTCCAAAATATACAAGCAGCTCATGCAGCTCCATATCAAAAAAACAAACGACCCAATCCAAAAATTTAGGCAGAAGACCTAAATAGACATTTCTCCAAAGAAGATATACAGATGGGCAACAAACACATGAAAGAATGCTCAACACCATTAATCATTGGAGAAATGCAAATCAAAACTACAATGAGATATCATCTCACACCGGTCAGAATGGCCATCATCAAAAAATCTAGAAAAAATAAATGCTGGAGAGGATGTCGAGAAAAGGGAACACTCTTGCACTGCTGGTGGGAATGTAAATTGATGCAGCCACTATGGAGAACAGTATGGAGGTTCCTTAAAAAACTACAAATAGAACTACCATACAACACAGCAATCCCACTACTGGGCATATACCCTGAGAAAACCATAATTCAAAAAGAGTCATGTACCAAAATGTTCATTGCAGCTCTATTTACAATAGCCAGGAGATGAAAGCAACCTAAGTGTCCATCATCAGATGAATGGATAAAGAAGATGTGGCACATACATACAATGGAATATTACTCAGCCATAAAACGAAACGAAATTGAGTTACTTGTAGTGAGGTGGATGGACCTAGAGTCTGTCATACAGAGCGAAGTAAGTCAGAAAGAGAAAAACAAATACCGTATGCTAACATATATATGGAATCTAAAAAAAAATGGTTCTAAAAAATGGCAAGATAGGAATAAGGACGCAGACGTAGAGAATGGACTTAAGGACACGGGGAGGGGGAAGGGTAAGCTGGGACGAAGTGAGAGAGTGGCATGGACATATATACACTACCGAATGTAAAACAGATAGCTAGTGGGATGCAGCCTCATAGCACAGGGAGATAAGCTCGGTGCTTTGTGACCACCTAGAGGGGTGGGATAGGGAGGGTGGGATGGAGATGCAAGAGGGAGGAGATATGGGGATATATGTATACGTATAGCTGATTCACTTTGTTATAAAGCAGAAACTAACACACCATTGTAAAGCAATTATACTCCAATAAAGATGTTTAAAAAAAAATGCACATCGGTCCTTAGAAACTCAACTTGAATCCCTCCAATGCTGGTACCCCTCTTATCTCATGTTCTTTTATCACAAACACAAAATGAAGGGGAGGGGAGGGATGCTAAAATGTTAATCCATGAACTATAAACACATATATATAACTTTAGCTACATGTTATTTGTTCAGGGTGTTTTTGTTGGTTTTTTTTTTTTTTTTTGCGGTACGCGGGCCTCTCACTGTTGTGGCATCTCTCGTTGCGGAGCACAGGCTCTGGACGCGCAGGCTCAGCCGCCATGGCTCACGGGTCCAGCTGCTCCACAGCATGTGAAATCTTCCCGGACCGGGGCACGAACCCGTGTCCCCTGTATCGGCAGGCGGACTCTCAACCACTGCACCACCAGGGAAGCCCTGTTCAGTTGTTTTAATAATGGATGTGGATGTCTTACATAGAAAAGAAATATGAAACTGTAGGCATTCTAAAACATTCACTTACAAAGTTGCCTGGAAAATGAAAAAAACAGATTAACATTGCCACAGTCTTTAAAACAAAATCTTACCTCTCATCTGCTTAGAAAAGTTTTATTAAGCAGCACTTGGAATCACCATTTCCAAAATATGGATTTGAGCAAATGAAAGAGTTTTGATAGGAGTCCTTTAATTGCATCTCTTTCTTCTCTCACCTTAGAGCTGCTTTTCTTTTACCCCAAATTGAGGAATGTGCAATTTTCTAGAGGCTGAGACTGTTTCCATAATCAGCAGCCATCTATACAGAATGACAGTAGAACTGAAAAGATTCTAACCTATGCCACCAAAAAATTTTCCGAAGAATTGACTCTATGAAAAACGCCAGAATCTGAGTGACAAGTCCTAGCAACTCCTCCCTCTTACAGTTTCAGGAAGAAAGTGCTGCCATCTACAGGACGTATATGGAACTAATGCCTACAAAAAAAGATGGAGAGTCTTTTGGCTTTTATAGTTGTAAACAGCTAAAGAGAAAAAACAAAAAAAAAGCACGACAAAGGAGAGTAATAAAATGTGCCCGCTTCCAAATTCATTTACTAAATATATTCTACTTCTCTGTTTTCTAATCTTCAGCCACTAACCATATGTGGCTAATAAGCCCTTGAAATGTGGCTAATGTGACTGAGGAATGAAGTTTTTTTTTTAATTTCATTTAATTAACTCAATTGACTTCAAATTTAAAACTGACACTCAATTCAGTCATTGGAAAACTTTTAAGTATGTTTGTGACAAGTTGGGTATATGAATTTACTTTTTCAACTGTAAGTTTTATGATATCTACATATAGATAAAATATGCCTGATGAAAGATGTGCTGTAAGTGAAAAATACACACAAAATTTTGAAGACTTAGTCCAAAGCTAAGGAATGTAATATATCTCATTAATAATTTTTATATTGATAACATTTTGAAATTATGATATGTTGGATAAAATGTGTCAAGGTTAATTTCACTGGCTTCCTTTTACTTTTTAATTTGATGACTAGAAAATTTTAAGTGACACATGTGACTCACATTATACTTCTATTGCACAGCACTGTTCCGATTTAAAGGCCCAAAAGAAAAGAGGTAAATGTGTTCAGTGTCTTACAGAATTACATGAAGTGCTATATTATAAAATGTTCTTAGGTTCTGAGTGTTTAATTGCTATCTGGCCCCAAGATTAATAAAAAGCATGCAGTAGACACTGATATTTGTATGGATTAATAGAACACAACTTTTAGAGGAAATTATCTAACATCACTTTCAATAACCCTCATTGTGACTGATAAATATCTAAAAATGGTAGAAATTTTAGATCTTGATGAATGTAATTGTAACTATTGATAACCATCTATATCATGGCGAACGAACTGATGACAGAAACCACACATTTTAAAAGAAATTCCAATAAGTTTGTCCTCTGTTCCATTTCTTCCATCAGTTTCCAGCATTCTATCTCCAGACTATGCATTTCAAGGACTCCACCCCAGCGATCTCCCACTGCCCTTCACTCTCCCAAGTGCAGGGCACAGACTCTTCTCCGTGGTCCCTGCCTTTGTCCTTAGCTAGAAAGCAGTCCTCCATAGCATAACCATATCCTTCAGGGAGGGTGTCTTCTTCCAAGCCACAAAAATCATACCTCCCCTTTCTTTCTCCTCCATAACCCATCTTTAACATATTCTTCTGTTACTTAGAAAACAAAACCAAACAAACAAAAGACAGGCAGATGATTCAGCTGGCAGATACCCACACAAAGATAGGGAGCTCGAGGTTCCTGATGTGGCGAGACTGTCCCATTTTAACCTTCAAAGTCTCACCTTGCCGCAGACCAGAACGTATGGTCACCCTACTTGAAAGTCTCACCTTGCCGGAGACCAGGACTGTTGGTCACCCTACTTGCCAATCTGACCTGTTGACAGCAAAGCAAGAGAGAGGCGAACGTCATAGTTTATGCTCCAGCAACACCCCACTGCCTGTGTTTCCTGCAGTTTCTAGCCTCTTTCCTTTACTGGTAAACACAGCCACCTTTCTCCTTACCGCTTCCTTAACTGGCCTGATTTATGTTAATCTTTCAGGCATCATTTCCCTTCCAAATTCTTTACTCATTCCCCCAGGCTGAGGTCAGTTGTTAACACTGTATTTTAATCCTCTGTCCATCCCCCAAGACCCCCATCGGCTGTGAGTTCCTTGAAGTCAAAACCGGAGATGACATCATTTTTGTCTTCTCATCACCTGGTAGCCGAATTTGTGAGTGAATGAAGGTTGGTGTGTCTTAGAAAGGCACCTGAGCTTCGGGTAATTTCATGTTTTTATTTTTCTTTTAAAATTTATTGGAGTGTAGTTGATCTACAAGGTTGTGTTAGTTTCAGGTACCCAGCAAAGTGAATCAGTTACACCTATACATATATCAACTTTTTTTCAGATTCTTTTCCTATATAGGCCATTAGAGTATGAAGTAGAGTTCCCTGTGCTATATAGTAGGTCCTTATTAGTTATCTATTTAATATATAGCTTATTAGTTATCTATTTAATAATATAGTGTGTATGTGGCAATCCAATCTTCCAATTCATCCCTCCCACCGCTTACCCCCTGGTAACCATGAGTTTGTTTTCTAGATCTGTAACTCTAATTCTGTTTTGTAGATAAGTTCATTTGTCAGACAGAGAAAGACAAATACGATATGATATCGCTTATATGTGGAAGCTTTGGGTAATTTCTTTGGCCTTCTTCAAGCTAATTCACTGCTCTTCTGCCATAACAACAAACTGTTTTCAAGACTGGATGCCCATGTCTTTCTCTGCCTTGGAGAATCTTAATCAGTTCTTAGCTCCTCCAACACAGTAGATAATACTATCCTGTCACTAGCCCCTGACTGGCACCATCCCCACTGCCCTTGAGAATGAATGAAGGACAGTGGGAAATTGCTGGGGGTAGGGTCCTTGAAATATATAGTCTGGAGATAGAATGCTGGAAATTGATGGAAGAAATGAAACAGAGGACAAACTTATTGGAAGAAAAGAAACACACACACACACACAAAAGCACACACACACCAAAAAGCAACAGGAACAACAACCACACACACAAAAATGAAACTTGTTTTTGTTTTCAACACTGACTAGTAATTTTTGCTCTTGGGTGTTGGAATTGCTCAATACGCATATTTCTTTCCATTGTGGGAGGAGAGGGAATATGTTTATGCCACTGAAGAATGTAGCAAGGTGGAGAGAAGGTGTAGAAATAATGGAAGACGTGTACCTAAAGATTTCTGCATATGGAAAAGTGACTCTGAGTGGTTCTCAGAGTGCTGGAAACTAAGGGAGATGCAAAAGAATACCAGACACAGCCCTACTTTTCCAGGAGCTACAGAGGTTATTATTTGGAACTTATATAAATATGTTTTATAAGTATTATGTAACACTTAAGGAAATAAACTGCTTTTAGAAATACACAGAAAAATCTAAACACATGTTGAACATTTTAACATATATATTTGTTATGTATTTTAAACTTATCCATTTTAATATAGTAAAATAAAATTTACATATCTTTTATATAATAACATTTTGAAATATATTCAAATATATTTTAAAATATGTTTTCAGATACTAGATATTAGTGGTCATTTTTGAGTGCTAATTATGTAAAATAACTTTACCAGTATGATTCTCAAAACCCTATGAAATGAGTTTTATAATTATCCCTATTACAGAGAAACCTGTGGCACAGAGAAGTGAGGAAATGAGTCCAAGGTCATAGAACTGGTAAATGGGAGAGCTGGGATTTTAAGGAGATTTATCACCCTTTAAAAGTGATAGCCCATTTGCAGCAACATGGATGGACCTAGAGATTATCATATAAAATGAAGTAACTCAGGCAGAAAAAGACAAATATTATATGGTATCACTTATATGTGGAGTCTAAAAAACTGATACAAATGAACTTATTTACAAAACAGAAATAGACTCACAGACATAGAAAACAAACTTACCATAGGGGAAAGGGGGTGGGGGAGATAAATTAGGAGTCTGGGATTAACATATACACACTACCATATGTAAAATAGATAGAAAACAAGAACCTACTATATAGCACGGGATATGTTCAATATATACAAGATATGTTCAATATCTTATAATAACCTATAACAGAAAAGAATCTGAAAAAGAATATACATACATATATAATGTATACATATATATGTATAATTGAATCACTTTGTTGTACACCTGAAACTAACACATTTAAATTAACTATACTTCAATTTGAAAAATGGTTACAGGGACTTCCCTGGTGGTCCAGTGGTTAAGAATTCGCCTTCCAATGCAGGAGACATGGGTTTGATCCCTGGTCAGGGAACCACGTGCCACGGGGCGACTAAGCCCACACACCACAACTACTGAGCCTGCATGCCACAACTAGAGAGCCCGCATGCTGCAACGACAGAGCCCACACGCTCTGGAGCCTGCACACCACAACTAGAGAGAAGCCCACGCAACGCAACAAAGAGCCTGCATGCCACAACGAATGATCCCACATGCCGCATCTAAGACCCGATAGAGCCAATAAATAAATAAATAAATAAATATTTTTAAAAATAAAAAAATCTTTAAATGGTTATACAATTTTTTTTTCATTTTAAAAATCAATTGGTAGAATTCACGTGTTTAAAAAAAAAGTGATAGCAGCCCCCTGGATTGCAAAGAAAGACATCCACAATACTCACCAAAAATCAAATAACATATCAGCAAAACTAAGTTATAAGATAATCTATAAAATCCAAAGCAATATTTCAGCACACACCATGCTGTTTTGGTACAAGCTGCACAACATGTGTCCCAACAGATGCTCCGAAGATAAGTATACACCTTAGTAAAGAAATGACTATTTCTGGAGGAATAAACCCATGCATGGAAGAGTAGACAATAGAGTCTTTATGACAAATTTGTTTCATATTCATTTAAGTTAGAATCATAGTCATTTTTGACCTGGAAGATACCTCAGAAGTGGTTGTCAATAATGACTGCTCATTAGAAGAAACTTGGGAACTTTAAAAACTATTAAGATCTGATTACCACCACAGAGATCATGATTTAATTGGTCTGGGGTCCACTATTTGCAGATGACATGATGCTATATACAGAAAACCCTAAAGACACCATAAAATATTGTTAGAACTAATAAATGAATTCAGTAATGTCACAGGATACAAAGTCAATATAAAGAAATCCATGGTGTTGCTATACACTAATAATGAACTATCAGAAAGAGAAATTAAGAAAACAATCCCATTTACAATTGCATTGAAAAGAATAAAATACCTAGGAATAAATTTAACCAAGGAGGTAAAAGACTTGTGCACTGAAACGAGAGGACACTGATGAAAGAAACTGAAGAAGACACAAATAAATGGAAAGAAATTTCATATTCATGGATTGGAAGAATTCATATTGTTAAAATACCTATACTATGCAAATCAATCTACAAATTCAATGTAATTCCTATCAAAATTTAAAAGGTACATTTCACAGAACTAGAATGAATAATTCTAAAATCTATATGGAACCACAAATGACTTCATATAGCCAAAACAATCTCTAGAAAGAAGAACAAAGCTGGTATCATACATTCTGATTTTAAACTATACTACAAAGCTATAGTAATCAAAACAGTATGGTATTGGCACAAAACAGACACACAGATCAATGGAACAGAATAGAGAGTGCAGAAATAAGTCCACACATATATGGATAATTTATTTACAACAAAGGAGCAAAGAACATACAATAGAGAAAGAATAGTCTCTTCAATTAAACGTGTTAGGAAAACTGGACAGCCACATGCAAAACATGACACTAGACCACTATCATACACCATACACAAAAGTTAACTCAAAATAGATCAATGACTTGAATGTAAGACCCAAAACCATAAAATTCCTAAAATAAAACATAGGCAATACCATAGCCGCATCCACCAGAGGGCAGACAGCAGAAGCAAGAACTACAATCCTGCAGCCTGTGGAAAAGAACCCACAATCACAGAAAGATACACAAAATGAAAAGGCAGAGGACTATATCCCAGATGAAGAAACAAGACAAAACCCAAAAAAACAACTAAATGAAGTGGAGAGAGGCAACCTTCCAGAAAAAGAAGTCAGAATAATGATAGTAAAGATGATCCCAAATCTTGGAAATAGAATAGAGAAAATGCAAGAAACATTTAACAAGGACCTAGAAGAACTAAAGAGGAAACAAGCAACGATGAACAACACAATAAATTAAATTAAAAATACTCTAGAAGGGATCAATAGCAGAATAACTGAGGCAGAAGAACGGATAAGTGACCTGGAAGATAAAATAGTGGAAATAAATACTGCAGAGCAGAATAAAGAAAAAAGAATGAAAAGAACTGAGGACAGTCCCAGAGAGCTCTGGGACAACATTAAATGCACCAAGATTCAAATTATAGGGGATCCAGAAGAAGAGAAAAAGAAAGGGACTGAGAAAATATTTGAAGAGATTATAGTTGAAAACTTCCCTAATATGGGAAAGGAAATAGTTCATCAAGTCCAGGAAGCACAGAGAGTCCCATACAGTATAAATCCAAGGAGAAACACGCCAAGATACATATTAATCAAACTGTAAAAAGTTAAATACAAAGAAAAAATATTAAAAGCAGCAAGGGAAAAACAACAAATAACACACAAGGGAATCCCATAAGGTTAAGAACTGATCTTTCAGCAGAAACTCTGCAAGCCAGAAGGGACTGGCAGGACATACTTAAAGTGATGAAGGAGAAAAGCCTACAACCAAGATTACTCTACCCAGCAAGGCTCTCATTCAGATTTGATGGAGAAATTAAAACCTTTACAGACAAGCAAAAGCTGAGAGAGTTCAGCACCACCAAACCAGCTTTACAATAAATACTAAAGGATCTTCTCTAAGCAAGAAACACAAGACAAGGAAAAGGCCTACAATGACAAACCCAAAAAAATTAAGAAAATGGGAATAGGAACATACATACCGATAATTACCTTAAATGTAAACGGATTAAATGATCCCCAAAACACACAGACTGGCTGAATGGATACAAAAACAAGACCCATATATATGCTGTCTACAAAAGACCCACTTCAGACCTAGAGACACATACAGACGGAAAGTGAGGAGAAGGAAAAAGATATTCCATGCAAATGGAAACCAAAAGAAAGCTGGAGTAGCAATTCTCATATTAGACAAAATAGACTTTAAAATAAAGACTATTAGAAGAGACAAAGAAGGACACTACATAATGATCAAGGGATCAATCCAAGAAGAAGATACAACAATTTTAAATATTTATGCACCCAACATAGGAGCACCTCAATACATAAGGCAAATACTAACATCCATAAAAGGGGAAATCGACAGTAACACATTCATAGTAGGGGACTTTAACACCCCACTTTCACCAATGGACAGATCATCCAAAATGAAATTAAATAAGGAAACACATGCTTCAAATGATACATTAAACAAGATGGACTTAATTGATATTTATACGACATTCCATCCAAAAACAACAGAATACACATTTTTCTCAAGTGCTCATGGAACATTCTCCAGGATAGATCATATCTTGGGTCACAAATCAAGCCTTGGTAAATTTAGGAAAATTGAAATTGTATCAAGTATCTTTTCTGACCACAACACAGCGAGAATAGATATCAATTACAGGAAAAGGTCTGTAAAAAATACAAACACATGAAGGCTAAACAATACACTACTTAATAACAAAGTGATCACTGAATAAATCAAAGAGGAAATAAAAAATTACCTAGAAACAAATGACAATGGAGACAGGATGACACAAAACCTAAGGGGTGCAGCAAAAGCAGTTCTAAGAGGGAAGTTTATAGCAATACAATCCTACCTTAAGAAACAGGAAACACCTCAAATAAACAACCTAACCTTGAACCTAAAGCAATTAGAGAAAGAAGAACAAAAAAACCCCAAAGTTAGCAGAAGGAAAGAAATCATAAAATCAGATCAGAAGTAAATGAAAAAGAAATGAAGGAAACAATAGCAAAGATCAATAAAACTAAAAGCTGGTTCTTTGAGAAGATAAACAAAATTGATAAACCATTAGCCAGACCCATCAAGAAAAAAAGGCAGAAGACTCAAATCAATAGAATTAGAAATGAAAAACAAGAAGTAACAACTGACACTGCAGAAATACCAACGATCATGAGAGATTACTACAAGCAACTCTATGCCAATAAAATGGACAAACTGGAAGAAATGGACAAATTCTTACAAATGCACAACCTGCCAAGACTGAATCAGGAAGAAATAGAAAATATGAACAGACCAATCACAAGCACTGAAATTGAAACTGTGATGAAAAATCTTCCAACAAACAAAAGCCCAGGACCAGATGGCTTCACAGGAGAATTCTATCAAACATTTAGAGAAGAGCTAACACCTATCCTTCTCAAACTCTTCCAAAATATAGCAGAGGGAGGAACACCCCCAAACTCCTTCTACGAGGCCACCATCACCCTGATACCAAAACCAGACAACGATGTCACAAAGAAAGAAAACTACAGGCCAATATCACTGATGAATATAGATGCAAAAATCCTCAACAAAATACTAGCAAACAGAATCCAACAGCACATTAAGAGGATCATACACCATGATCAAGTGAGGTTTATTCCAGGAATGCAAGGATTCTTCAATATATGCAAATCAATCAATGTGATACACCATATTAACAAATTGAAGGAGAAAAACTATATGGTCATCTCAATAGATACAGAGAAAGTTTTCGACAAAGTTCAACACCCATTTATGATAAAAACCGTCCAGAAAGTAGGCATAGAGGGAACTTTCCTCAACATACTAAAGGTCATATATGACAAACCCACAGCCAACATCATCCTCAATGGTGAAAAACTGAAAGAATTTCCACTAAGATCAGGAACAAGACAAGGTTGCTCACTCTCACCACTCTTATTCAACATAGTTTTGGAAGTTTTAGCCACAGCAATCAGAGAAGAAAAGGAAATAAAAGGAATCCAAATCGGAAAAAAAGAAGTAAAGCTGTCACTGCTTGCAGATGACATGATACTATACATAGAGAATCCTAAAGATGCTACCAGAAAACTACTAGAGCTAATCAATGAATTTGGTAAAGTAGCAGGATACAAAATTAATGCACTAATCCTATACACTAATGAAGAAAAATCTGAAAGTGAAATCAAGAAAACACTCCCATTTACTATTGCAACAAAAAGAATAAAATATCTAGGAATAAACCTACCTAAGGAGACAAAAGACCTGTATGCAGAAAATTATAAGACACTGATGAAAGAAATTACAGATGATACAAATAGATGGAGAGATATACCTTGTTCTTGGATTGGAAGAATCAACATTGTGAAAATGACTCTACTACCCAAGCAATCTACAGATTCAATGCAATCCCTATCAAACTACCACTGGCATTTTTCACAGAGCTAGAACAAAAAATTTCACAATTTGTATGGAAACACAAAAGACCCCGAATAGCCAAAGCAATCTTGAGAATGAAAAACGGAGCTGGAGGAATCAGGCTCCCTGACTTCAGACTATACTACAAAGCTACAGTAATCAAGACAGTATGGTACTGGCACAAAAACAGAAATATAGATCAATGCAACAGGATAGAAAGCCCAGAGAGAAGCCCACAAACCTATGGTCAACTAATCTATGACAAAGGAGGCAAGGATATACAATGGAGAAAAGACAGTCTCTTCAATAAGTGGTGCTGGGAAAACTGGACAGCTACAAGTAAAAGAATGAAATCAGAACACTCCCTAACATCATACACGAAAATAAACTCAAAATGAATTAAAAACCTAAATGTAAGACTGGACACTATAAAACTCTTAGAGGAAAACATAGGCAGAACACTCTTTGACATAAATCACAGCAAGATCTTTTTTGACCCACCTCCTAGAGTAATGGAAATAAAAACAAAAATAAACAAATGAGACCTAATGAAACTTAAAAGCTTTTGCACAGCAAAGGAAACCATAAACAAAACCAAAAGACAACCCTCAGAATGGGAGAAAATATTTGCAAACAAATCAACAGACAAAGGATTAATCTCCCCAATATATAAACAGCTCATGTGGCTCAATATCAAAAAAACAAACAACTCAATCAAAACATGGGCAGAAGACCTAAATAGACATTTCTCCAAAGAGGACATACAGATGGCCAAGAGGCACATGAAAATCTGCTCAACATCACTAATTATTAGAGAAATGCAAATCAAAACTACAATGAGCTATCACCTCACACCGGTTAGAATGGGCATCATCAGAAATCTACAAAGAACAAATGCTGGAGAGGGTGTGGAGAAAAGGGCACGCTCTTGCACTGTTGGTGGGAATGTAAACTGATACAGCCACTATGGAGAACAGTATGGAGGTTCCTTTAAAAAACTAGAAATAGAACTACCATATGACCCAGCAATCCCACTACTGGGCATATACCCAGAGAAAACCATAATTCAAAAAGACCCCAATGTTCATTGCAGCACTATTTACAATAGCCATATCATGGAAGTAACCTAAATGCCCATCGACAGATGAATGGGTAAAGAAGATGTGGTACATATATACAATGGAATATTACTCAGCCATAAAAAGGAATGAAGTTGGGTCTTTTGTAGAGATGTGGATGGACATAGAGACTGTCATACAGAGTGAAGTAAGTCAGAAAGGGAAAAACAAATATCATATATTAGCACATATATGTGGAATCTAGAAGAATGGTACAGATGAACCGGTTTGCAGGGCAGAAATAGAGATACAGATGTAGAGAACAAACATATGGACACCAAGGGGGGAAAGTGGGGTGGGGGGCTGATGGGATGAATTTGGAGATTGGGATCAACATATATACACTAATATGTATAAAATAGATAACTAATAAGAACCTGCTGTATAGCACAGGGAACTCCACTTTGCTGTACAGTAGAAACTAACACAACGTTGTAAAACAACTATACCCCAATTTAAAAAAAAAGAAGAATAAATGTAAAAAAAAAATTGGGCATAGAGGGCACATATCTCAACATAATAAAAGCTATTTATGATCAATCCACAGCCAATATAATACTCAACAGTGAAAAGCTGAAAGCCTTCCCACTGAAATCTGGAACAAGACAAGGATGCCCTCCTTCACCACTTCTATTCCACATAGTATTGTAATTCCTAGCCACAGCAATCAGACAAGAAAAAGAAATTAAAAGTATCCAAGTTGGAAGGGAAGAGGTAAAATTGTCACTATATATAAATGACATGATACTATATATTGAAAACCCTTACTCTCTTGTATGATTATGACCTGAAGTCTGTGACCTGGGATTTTCTGAAATCTACCTGTTACTCCTCAGGTAGAAAGAGAGAATGTCAGCAGGAAACAGTTACAAAAAAGGACAGTGGTGACCATTTGTTTGTGGTACTCATCCTTCTCAATGATAATTATACATATCTTCTGACCCGAAGAGTGAGACTAGCTGAGGTTTTCAAGGGATCTCAGATTTCTTACCCAATGTGGAGATCCACTCCTCACTCATTTCTTTTGCATTAGTGAATATTTTCCAATGTAGCATTTTGTTTACTTTAATGATTTTTTTAATTAATAGACTTTATTTTTAGAGCAGTTTTAGGTTTACAGAAAAACTGAACAGAAAGTACACAGTTACCATATATCCCCCCTTCCCAATTTCCCCTATTATTAACATCTTGCATTTCTGTGGTACATGTATTATAATTGATGAGCTACCATTGAAAATTATTATTAACTAAGGTCTATAATTTACACTATAGTTCACTCTTTGTGTTGTATGTTCTGTGGGTGCTGACAAATGTATAATGAAGTATATCCACCATTAAAAAAAAACAACAACTATACACCAAAGACAGTACATTGAGGTCAGATCCTTAAGCAACTGCAGACAACCTGAATTTTCTCAGTGATTAGAAGAGTAGCCCATACAAAAGGAAAAACTTATCTGAGGTGAATGAACTCCAAAAGGAGATTGACTGAAGATGCAGAAGTTAGGCAATTAAAAGAAGAGGACCCAGATTTAAAATACAGCAGGTAGGGCTTCCCTGGTGGCGCAGTGGTTGAGAGTCCGCCTGCCGATGCAGGGGACATGAGTTCGTGCCCCGGTCCGGGAAGATCCCACATGCCGCGGAGCGGCTGGGCCCATGAGCCATGGCCACTGAGCCTGCGCGTCCGGAGCCTGTGCTCCACATGGGAGAGGCCGCAACAGTGAGAGGCCCGCGTACCGCAAAAAAAAAAAAAAAAAATACAGCAGGTAATTTTCCCTTTGCCACATGGAGCCAAAACATTCACCAATCCTAAATGAAGAACAACTAGAATTAACACCAGACTATGATGTTTTGGGGGCTATATATTAATTATAGTTGTGTGTGTCAAATAACTTATTTACATATTTATTTATAAAATCTTAACAAGTGGCACCTTTCAGAGGGAAAATTTTCTTCACTTAAAAAAATAACTCAATGGTATATTGAGTTGTTTTGTTTTGCTTTTTTTAATGCATAGACTCAGTAAGACCAAGAAGGAAACAACAAACCAAAGGATGAGCTGAAATATTCTGCATAAGACAACAACCCCCAACGCAATAGTACAGAAGCTGCGATTGTTTACAAGATGGAAAAAAGGAGAAAAGAAGACGGGAAAGTTGAGATCAGCAAGGATGTTGAAGTTTGAATTGGACAAGAAATTTTTAAGAAGAGGGATATTTAATATTCTATTTCAAGATGCTTCTTTGTTGTGCTGTAAACTCTTTCTTCTTTGGTAAAATCTGGCAGTAACTACAAGGTCTTGTCTGGGTGGCCTTTTGTGGAAATCAAAGGAAGAGAATAAATTCCCCCTGAGACTCCACTCAGTATGGAAAGTGGACAAGACATGCAGGACAGTAAAATGACCCGCATTGAATGAAGTAATTAAACAAGTCTTCTGGGAATATGTGTATATCGAAGGCATAGAGAAATTGGTCTTCACCAATTGAGGGTTGTGCCAGTCTCACCTAGATTTTACATGATGTGGTGAACCCTGATAACGGCTTGCTCACACATAGGCATGTACGCTTCAGTTAAAGCTTTCTGTAAACTCTATATAGCTTAATTTGTAGCATAGATTCAGACACATTTGATTAAAGTTTTTACTGATTTTATAACTTTCAGACTTCCACCAACCTTTTCCAGTTCTGATAAAGAAAAGTCCCAGAAGGACCCAAATTCTGACGATGAGAGGACTGAGGCTGTACTCACTGAGAATGACCCTGAGTAAGGACCATGTCTACCTGGGTATGGTACCAGATTTACATCACCAGAAATATTTACCAAGTGGAGCCACACGCTGTGCCATCTTTATCAAAAACGAAAATGGGACCCAAGATCTCCACTGTCTAGATATCAGCCACCAGGTGGTGTTCTGCAGCACAAAGCTCCGCGGTATGGCATGCAGGGCCGGGCGCGCCAGGAACATATTAACATAGCTTAAATTCTTTGAATATTTAAATACAATAAAAGGAATCTAACTTATAAACACAGTTGTTTTAATATATTAGCAGAACCATGTTGTCTCATGCAATGGAAATCACAGGAATATTCTGGTTTTGTTTTGAGTTCTCTAGACCATAGAATATGTCTTGATGAGTTTGTTGTTGCCATTGCTGTTGCTGTTACTCCAAAGTTCATAATAATTTTTATTTTCCCATGTGACCAAAAAATACAGAAAGGCTACTTTGAGAAATAACTTTATGTTATTTCTTCATTTTGAGAAATAACCTCTTTGTGATTTAATAATAAGAACAGCTGAGAGATTAGGAGAGGCAGCTTTCATAATGCCCAGCTCTGCCAGCCGTTCAGTGTAAGACCTTGGGCGAGTCACCACCTGGCTTCCCTTTTCTTCTTCTGTAAAATAAACAACTGGGCTAGGCTTTTTCTGAAGTCCCCTGGAGCTCAAACTTGCTGTCATTTTATGATTCTAAATGCACCATTATCATTGCTCCTGTTCAAGTATTACAGAATAATTTATGAAGAACAAACAGGCTGAAGACTTAAATAAATGCATAAAAAAGAACTGAAGAGATAAGTGCATTTTAAGCTCCAGTGATGAAAGAAGGCCCCGTGAGGCATCTATAATCATGAAAGCAGTTTGCTTCTTACCATCTATTTTGCTACTTCTATTAGGAAAAGAAACCAAACCAGCCCATAACTAACAAAACTGGCCAAAAATTCCTGCTCTATTTTTATCAAGCAGGTGTCTCTAAAGAATGCTAAATAGCCAAGACATGAAACTACAAAGAAATCACATGGCATGACCCCTATGCTCATAGCAGCACTATTCACGATAGCCAAGACATGGAAACAACCTGAATGTCCATCAACAGAAGAATGGGTAAAGAAGATGTGGTACATATATACAATGGAATACTACTCAGCTATAAAATGAATGAAATAATGCCACCTGCAGCAACATGAATGGAACTAGAGATTATCACACTAAGTGAAGAAAATCAGAAAAAGAAAGACAAATACCATATCACTTATATGTAGAATCTAAAATATGACACAAATTAACTTATCTATGAAACAGAAACAGACTCACAGACATAGAGAACAGACTTGTGGTTTCCAAGGGGGAGGGGGTGGGGGAAGGATGGATTGGGAGTTTGGGATTAGCAGATGCAAACTATTATATATAGAAGAGATAAACAACAAGGTCCTACTGTATAGCACAGGGAAATATATTCAATATCCTGTGATGAACGATAATGGAAAAGAATATGAAAAAGAATGTATATGTATATGTATAACTGAATCACTTTGCTGTAAGGCAGAAATTAACACAACATTGGAAATCAACTAAACTTCAATAAAATAAAATTTTTTAAAAAGCATTCATATGGCATGAACATTGAACTTTAAAACTCCCAGTGTTTTTGGAGATTTTGCAAAGCTTTCTATTCCTGTGGTTTTATCAGCTACCTTATAGTTTATAAACTGCCTTGTTTCAGAATAGAATGGAGGGTACATACCACTCTACATCCAGCCCTAGAAATGGCCTCTGTGTTTGGAAGCAGACCTTAACAGGTTCCTCAAGTTCAGACCATTGCCTTATTACAGGAAAGCTATGACAAGATGATGTCATTTCTGGCTTTCAGTTTGTCTAGAAAACTACCTACTTTCTCAGTTTAATACACCACCCTCTGCTATCTCTTTTCTTGCCTCTTGGTGTGGCACCTGATCTTAGAACCGAAGCTTTCATCTTAGATCTAGTCAGACACGGAGAAACACGTGGGAGAAGACGCAAACACATAAAGCTTCCAGATGAGAACTTCTCCTTCTGAGGGAAACAACAGCCTAGTGAGTTCTTGGTAATAGGGAATACGCATGAGCTCACTCTGTTCGAGAGCTATAACTTGAGTAGCCGATCTGAGGGCAGGATCCAAGGTTCTAGGCCAGCTCCACCCCAGTCTGCTCTGACCATAACACATTTCCTCCAGACTCTCAGGGTCTTGCTTTTGTCCATTTGGGTGCAATGAAGAAAGATGAGAAGGAAAGCAAGAGACAAGAGGGATGGAAACTTTTTAATATGTCCCTAAAAGCCTCTTTATAGAGATGAGTAATAGAAAGATTGAGGCCAGCAAACATATTCAACCTTTCCACATTTTCTCTAAACTGTTATAAAACTGAGAGTCTTCTAAGGTCAGAGTTAAAGTAGTACAGCCTTGTTTTTGTATTTTAAATGGTTTTTAGTGGAATGCTAAAATAGCCTCACCACTAGTAAAAGGCGTAGTCAAGCCATTCTGATTTGACTCAGGAGGGGATAATAGGACCCAGCAAGTAGGGAGGTTAGATCATTTTTTGTGAACTCTCACCCAAATGCCACATATGGCTCTGTGCAGCTCCTCCGCCCCCCCGCCATGCACATGTTTCCCTTCTCCTCCAATCGAGGCACGTTATACTATGAGATCACCTAGTTGATTTTGACCAATCATAATTTATTACCCTCAATTCTTTCAAAACACATCAGCTGAATGCCTACTATGTGTTAGACACTGTTCTAAGTACTTGGGATACAGCAATGGACAAAACACTGAACTCTGCCCTCCCAGAACCTATAGTCCAGTGCAGGGAGAAGGAAAAATAAATCAGTAAAGTACACAATAAGTTCGAAGGTGATAAAGAGAGAAAATGAAGCAAGGAAGGGAGTGCAGTATATTCAGGGAAGAGGGGGAAAGTTAGAGAGGGTTGCAATGTCAAATATGGTGGTCAGGCAAGGCCTTGCCCCAAGTGAAATTTAAAAAATGACCTCAACAAAATGAAGGGCAAGCCATGTGTCTGAGCAAACGTGAAAGTTCTAGATCAGAGGCATGTCCAATGCTTCAAGGAGTACTAGGGATGCCAGTGTGTCTGCAGCAGAATAAGTAAGAGTAAGCAGTAAATCAAAGAGGTAAGTAGCACAGGGAGATCAGCTCGGTGCTTGGTGACCGCCTGGAGGGGTGGGATAGGGAGGGTGGGAGGGAGGGAGACGCAAGCGGGAAGACATATGGGAATATATGTATATATATAACTGATTCATTTTGTTGTGAAGCTGAAACTAACATACCATTGTAAAGCAATTATACTCCAATAAAGATGTTAAAAAATAAAAAAAATTAAAAAAAAAAAGAGGTAAGAAGGGGAGGGAGACAGGTTTGGCTTTTACCGGGTGAAAGTGGAAATTATTGGGAGATGTTGAACAAAGTCATGACATTATGTGACTTCCATTTTAAGTGCTAGAACTGACTGATCATGAGCAAAAAAAGGCAGAAGCAGGGAAACGAGTTACCAGGCTGCTACAACTCTCCAGACAAGAAATAGTGGTAGCTAGGACCAGGGCAACGGGGATGGAAGTGATAGGAAGTATACATTTCTGATGTATTTTTTATTCTAAAGCCAACAGGATTCTCAGGTGTTTAGATTGAGAGCATGGAAGAGAGGAGTTAAGAATTACTCCATGGTATTTGGCATGAGAATCAGAAGGAAGGATTTGCTATAAGTTAAGATGGCATGTTTGTTTGCAGACATGGTAAGTTTAAGAACCCTCTTAGGCACCCAGGTGGAGAGGTCAAGTAGGCAGGGACAAGTCTAGAGTTCAAGGAGAGAGAAGAGAGGGTGATAGATGGTATTTAAAGCCATGACACCAGATGTGACTGAGACCAAGAAAAGAAGTCCAAGGACCAGATCCTGGGGAGCTCCTACTTTGAGAGACTGGAAATTAGGAGCAACGAACCAAAGAGACAGAAAGAGTGGCCAGTTTAGAAGGAGAAAAACCCGGAAAGCAGAGTATGTTGGAGTGGAGGGAAGTCTCCAGATGAAGGGAGTGATCGACTGGGTCAAGTTTGGCTGACAGGCGGGTCAAATAAAATAAGGGCTGAAAATGGATACTGGGTTTAGTGATTCTGCCAAGTCAGGTCAACGAGGACTGAGTGCTGTTGCAATATGGCCACTAGCCTGAACAAAAGAAATCGATCAAGTTTTTGGCTAAATAATTAGATCTCAGGGGAAAAACCCTTATCATCTTCAGTGGTCCTTTGTTTCACAAATATTACTTGAGAAGGAGAGAGAGTTTTATTCTCTCTATAATGGTATCAGACTTAATGGTATCACTGCTTAGCTCACAATGGCTGGTTTAATTTCATGTGAAGTACAGATACTTTTTTGCTTCCTAGGCTCCGGAAATCACAGACGATTTTCTTTCTTAATTAAAATTAGACTTTTTTTTTCCTAAATCATACCTGGAATGCAAAAATGTATATTTCCTTTAACTATTTTGATTTGAGGGATTTTTTTTTCCCCTTTTTTCTCTCCTTCCAGCTAATTCTGAAGGTTTTCTGTTTGTGTGAGCATCTCAGACCACTCCCCTTTCTCACCCCCTTGCAATATCTGACGCCTCTGCATTATCACAATCAATTTGACCTTGAGCATCATAAAATTCTACATATTCCCAGAGCAGCAGATTTGATGTCACTGACAAAATATGATGGATTCGAAGAACAGGCGAGCAAAAGGAAAGGCAGACAAGGGCAAAGATACCTAAGAGGAAAAGAGAGAAGAAGCTGGAGGAGGTGGGCTTAACTGACCATGTGCTTCCATTATTTTCCACAGAAACAGGTTAAATCAGAAACTGCAAGCTTTAGAAATTCCATGTGGATAAAGTCCAGCCAAATGTATGCATACTAAATAATTATACACATTTAATAAATAAACACCATGGCAATATCTATGCACCTCAACTAATGATATTGGTCAGCAACTAATGTATTAAAATTCACTCAACCGATTTTGAGAATAACTTCCTATTTGCATAATTTTCCAAACTGATTCGTGATATATAGAAATTGCCTCATTCTGAACGGTTGGCAGTACAAACCAAAATAGTCCATAGGATCTTCTTGCCATGATATCACAATCCTAACTCTTAAAACACATAAACAGTTGAAGATGTCAAGTAGTTCATAAGTATGTTTCAAAGCTGCAATTTTAACATTTTTCATTTATTCATTATGGTAAATCTCAGAATATAAGCAGCAAATAAAAGTTACGATGTCCTACATTAGATTTGATTATTTTGGTGTTCTTGGCACTTTTAAAAGAACTAGGAAAATAAAGGAAAGGTATACCCTCCAATTGCAATGAAGTAATTACTTTATTAGTCCATTAGTCTTACTAGAACCTAGCAGCTCCAGAAAATGCTTAACTCAACAGATGTCTTTCTCCTACGATATCCTTTAAAAAAGAGAAAGCAGTGAAAGACAAGGGAGAAATATTATACTGCCAGAACTCGCAGAAATACTTTCTGAATGTAAACAAACATTTTCAGGGAAAAAAAAGGGGGGATATCAAATGTTCAAGGAAATAAATGCTGAAAATATTTTTAAATAAGTACAATCTGTTTAAAATAACATTTTAGTAGTATATTGTATTCTTTTCCATTGCAGTGAATTTGACACCTTGAAAAGAAATTGAACATCTTTTTGTTTTCTATGTCTTTTTTCTGTGTCTTTGGAACTGTTATTTTTATTATCCTGGCAACAATATTTTGCAGAAGGTCATGGAAACATGAATAGGGAACCCACAGCAATATTATAAATTTCTAAGGAAACAACTGCAATATTAATATGAAGAGGAAATTCAAAATTTGGAAGTAAACTGTAGTAAAATAGTACTTTGAAATAACGCAGTTTTTAAAACGTCATTAACTCTACCTTTCCCTCTATATTCTAAATCAATAAAAACATTTCAGAGTGCTTCCATTTTGCCATTGCTGATTTTTCTTTATTCTCCCAGAGTATAAGGTTTTTGTTATTTTTGGTAAAAATAAATAAATAAAGCTACATTAAGATTCAGCCTCAAAAGAGGTTGAATTCCTAGTAACTGCAGATGCATGGTACTTACTGCTAATTGGACATGGCTGCTTTTAGCAAACCTGGTAGCTGCTAAAAGCTACTGTTGCCGTAGTGCTGCTTCACCAACGCACTGGGCACAGATACACCATCCACCTCTCCTTTACCAAGGCTACACGTCTGCAAAGTCTGCCTACCAAAATGCGGAGCCGACTCCTTTGTTACAATGCATAGACAGAAATCTTAAAGGGCCACCTACAAGGGCACTGCAAGAAAATGAGGACCTCTTAATGCATATTAAATATTCCTATTAAAACATTATTACAGTAAAGTATCTCCCTGTTATAATATGCTATTTCAAGCCCCATGCCTTGTAGCGTGGGATACAAAAGGAAACGCTATTAGCACTTTCTTAATTACCTTCTCTCTAGTGTACCATACTGCCTGGCTGGTAGACTGTAGTTTTGGGAAATATTGTGAACTAAGTTATATCTGTGTCTCATATCATCATTTGTGTTTTTGTAGGATGTTTGTTATGAGAAGTCTAAAATTACTTTGTTAAAAATTGGACCACATTTACCAGTACCACATAAATCTCCTGGTTTAAATATTAATGCTTTCCATTCTTTTCTAAATTTACAGCTTCAGTACATTCTACCAATTCTACTCTCTAACAATAATTTCATAAAACATTCAAGTTCAGACAAAAATGTCCTACGTGCATAATTATTCATATTCCAAGACTCTTTGTGTCTTACTGTCTGCATTAGACACATTCTATGCGGGTACGCTGAGTTATTGGAAGGGAATTATTGAGAGCAACTGAAGAGAGAAAAATCCAGAAGTAATGACTTGAAAATAATCAAAATGTAACTCTCAAATGGCCAGTATGATTATGGACCAAATACATATAAATATTATACAAATCAGCATATGCTTCTTCCTGTTTCATAGCTGGGACCCCATAGATCATGACTCACAAGAAATTCCAACCCTTTCCCTAAAGAAGTTAATATCATCCATTTCAGGCAAATTTGCCCAAGGTCATACGGCAAAGTCCAGGTCGGCCAAAAATTGAGCCCATTGATGTTGACACACAGCAGATTACCGTGCTTCCTTAAACACCTAACTTATCTATTGGACACTGTTTTAAGTGTCTGAAGACGGGTGATGAGACCATTTATACTACATAAATTGCAGTGCATCAAGATTGCCTGTTTCTTTTGCTTTTCACATATCAATAGAATCATTTTTTTTCCTCCACTGGGGTTAGTTTTCCAGGTTTCTCCTCAAATGCATCTTGGACTCCTGGAACAAATCTTGGGTTCCATCCTGCCTAGAGGCAGGATGAACAATCTGAACCCTGACTTTTGATTTCCAGTTCAGAGAATGTGATTTTAAAAAAAAAAAAAGTCGTAAAATTAGACCTGATTTCCGAACAAAGCTGACCTGCTGAGCAATGACTTCTCAAATCCCATAGCTCCTCATTTGTTGCCAAAATAAAACACCTGTCAGAGAGGGTCTGGTTTTAAGGTTAGCGTTCCAAAGGAAGGGGCTTCTACTTCAAGGAGGTAACAGGGTTGTCTCTTATTCTGAAGGAAAAGCACTTTGGAAAGCTTGGTAGAATTGTAGCTGCTCATGAAAATTTTTTTCAGTGGAAACCCAGAAAATGTTCTTCATTGGAGACATCTTTCTGCTGGTTCTAAAGGAAAACTACAAAATACCCCTTTTAAAATACCTGGAAGTAGGGCAAGGCCACCGAGAAGACTGAAGGCTCTACGCTCGTCAGTGTTGTTGGGGAACATTGACCCAAATCTGGGAGGGAGATGAAGAGAAGAATCCTATAGCACCTCCTCATCGCCCCCCGTCCCATTACTTTTCTCAGTTAAAAAAATATTTTTACCACTTCTTATCAGTTGTAATGGCTAAAATCAAAAATATAGATAATAACAAATGTTGGTCAGGATGTGGAGAAACTGGAACCCTCATACGGTAAGAATGTAAAATTCTGCAACCATTTGGTAGTCCTCAAAATGCTAAGAATAGAGTTACCGTATGACTCAGCGGCTCCTTTCCTAGGTATATACACAGGAGAATCAAAAACATATGTCCACACAAAAAACTTGTATACAAACGTTCACAGCAGCATCATTTACAATAGCCAGAAAGTGGAAACCCTAATGTCCATCAACTGATGAGGGGAAAAACAAAATGTACTATATCCATAGAATGGAATATTATTTGGCAATAAAAAGAATGAAGTACTGATACATGCTACACTATGAATGACCCTTGAAAACATTATGCTAAGTGAAATAAGATACAAAAGACCAGATATTGTATTGTTTCATTTATATAAAATGTCTGGAATGGGACTCCATAGAGACATACAGGAATTGAGAATGTTCTAAAATTAGATTGGTAATAGTTGCATAATACATTGAATATACTAAAAACTCCTGGGCTTCCCTGGTGGCACAGTGGTTAAGAATCCACCTGCCAAGATGGGGAAGAGTAAGACGCGGAGATCACCTTCCTCCCCACAGATACACCAGAAATACATCTACACCTGAAACAACTCCTACAGAACGCCTACTGAATGCTGGCAGAAGACCTCAGACCTCCCAAAAGGCAAGAAACCCCCCACGTACCTGGGTAGGGCAAAAGAAAAAACAGAGACAAAAGGATAGGGACGGGACCTGCACCAGTGGGAGGGCGCTGTGAAGGAGGAAAGGTCTCCACACACTAGGAAGCCCCTTCGCGGGCGGAGGCTGCGGTGGCGGAGGGGGGAAGCTTCGGAGCCGCAGCCGCGGAGAGCACAGCAACAGGGGTGCGGGGGCCAAACTGGAGAGATTCCCACACAGAGGGTCAGGGCCGACCGGCACTCACCAGGCCGAGAGGCTTGTCTGTTCCCCCGCCAGGACGGGCGGGGTTGGGAGTTGAAGCTCAGTCTTCGGTCGGAGCGCCGGGAGAGGACTGGGGTTGGCGGCGTGAACACAGCCTGCAGGGGGTTAGTGCGCCACGGCTGGCCGGGAGGGAGTCCGGGGAAAAGTCTGGAGCTGCCGAAGAGGCAAGAGACTTTTTCTTCCCTCTTTGTTTCCTGGTGCGCGAGGAGAGGGGATTAAGAGCGCTGCCTGAAGGAGCTCCAGAGACGGGCGCGAGCCGCGGCTAAAAGCACGGGCCCCAGAGACGGGCGGGAGACGCTAAGGCTGCTGCTGCCGCCACCCAGAAGCCTGTGTGCGAGCACAGGTCACTCTCCACACCCCCCCTTCCGGGGAGCCTGTGCAGCCCGCCACTGCCCGGGTCCCGGGATCCAAGGACAACTTCCCCGGGAGAACGCACGGCGCGCCTCAGGCTGGTGCAACGTCACGCCGGCCTCTGCCGCCGCAGGCCCGCCCCGCACGCCGTGCCCCTCCCTCCCCCCGGGCCTGAGTGAGCCAGAGCCCCGGAATCAGCGGCTCCTTTAACCCTGTCCTGTCTGAGCAAAAAACAGACGCCCTCCAGCGACCTACACGCAGAGGCGGGGCCAAATCCAAAGCTGAGCCCTGGGAGCTGTGAGAACAAAGAAGAGAAAGGGAAATCTCTTCCAGCAGCCTCAGAAGCAGCGGATTAAAGCTCCACAATCAACTTGATGAACCCTGCATCTGTGGAATATATGAATAGACAACGAATCATCCCAAATTGAGGAGGTGGACTTTGACAGCAAGATTTATGATTGTTTCCCTTTTCCTCTTTTTGTGAGTTTGTATGTATATGCTTCTGTGTGAGATTTTGTCTGTAAAGCTTTGCTTCTACCATTTGTCCTAGGGTTCTATCCGTCCGTTTTTTTCTCTGTTTTTTTAATTTTTTTTCTTTTTTTCTCTTAATAATTATTATTTTATTTAAATAACTTTATTATATTTTATCTTACTTTATTTTATGTATTTTATCTTCTTTCTTTCTTTTTTCCTCCCTTCCCTCCTTTCTTCCTCCCTCCCTCCCTCCCTACTTTCTTTCTTTTTCTTTCTTTCTTTCTTTCTTTCTTTCTTTCTTTCTTTCTTTCTACTTCTACTAATTCTTTCTACTTTTTCTCCCTTTTATTCTGAGCCATGTAGATAAAAGGCTCTTGGTGCTGCAGCCAGGAGTCAGTGCTGTGCCTCTGAGGTGGGACAGCCAACTTCAGGACACTAGTCCACAAGAGACCTCCCAGCTCCACATAATATCAAATGTTGAAAATATCCCAGAGATCTCCATCTCAACACCAGCACCCAACTTCACTCAACGACCAGCAAGCTACAGTGCTGGACATCCTATGCCAAACAACAAGCAAGACAGGAACACAACCCCACGCATGAGCAGAGAGGCTGCCTAAAATCATAATAAGTCCACAGACACCCCAAAACACACCACCAGACGTGGACCTGCCCACCAGAAAGACAAGATCTAGCCTCATCCACCAGAACACAGGCAGTAGTCCCCTCCACCAGGAATCCTACACAACCCACTGAACCAACCTTAGCCACTGGTGACAGACACCAAAAACAACGGGAACTACGAACCTGCAGCCTGCAAAAAGGAGACCCCAAACACAGTAAGATAAGCAGAATGAGAAGACAGAAAAACACACAGCAGATGAAGGAGCAAGATAAAAACCCACCAGACCTAACAAATGAAAAGGAAATCAGCAGTCTACCTGAAAAATAATTCAGAATAATGATAGTAAAGATGATCCAAAATCTTGGAAATAGAATAGACAAAATGCAAGAAACATTTAACAAGGACCCAGAAGAACTAAAGATGAAACAAACAAGGATGAACAACACAATAAATGAAATCAAAAATACTCTAGATGGGCTCAATAGCAGAATAACTGAGGCAGAAGAACGGATAAATGACCTGGAAAATAAAATAGTGGAAATAAATACTGCAGAGCAGAATAAAGAAAAAAGAATGAAAAGAACTGAGGACTGTCTCAGAGACCTCAGGGCCAACATTAAATGCACCAAGATTCAAATTATAGGGGTTCCAGAAGAAGAAGAGAAAAAGAAAGGGACTAAGAAAATATTTGAAGAGATTATAGTTGAAAACTTCCCTGATATGGGAAAGGAAATAGTTCATCAAGTCCAGGAAGCACAGAGAGTCCCACACAGGATAAATCCAAGGAGAAATAGGCCAAGACACATATTAATCAAACTGTCAAAATTAAATACAAAGAAAATATATTAAAAGCAGCAAGGGAAAAACAACAAATAACACACAAGGGAATCCCATAAGGTTAAGAACTGATCTTTCAGCAGAAACTCTGCAAGCCAGAAGGGACTGGCAGGACATATTTAAAGTGATGAAGGAGAAACAGCTGCAACCAAGATTGCTCTACCCAGCAAGGATCTCATTCAGATTTGATGGAGAAATTAAAACCTTTACAGATAAGCAAAAGCTGAGAGAGTTCAGCACCACCAAACCAGCTTTACAACAACTGCTAAAGGAACTTCTCTAGGCAAGAAACACAAGAGAAGGAAAAGACCTACAATAATGAAACCAAAACAATTAAGAAAATGGGAATATAACATACATATTGATAATTACCTTAAATGTAAATGGACTAGATGCTCCCACCAAAAGACACAAATTGGCTGAATGGATACAAAAACAAGACCCATATATTTGCTGTCTACAAGAGACCCACTTCAGACCTAGAGACACATATAGACTGAAAGTGAGGGGATGGAAAATGATATTCCATGCAAATGGAAAGCAAAGAACTCTGGAGTAGCAATTCTCATATTAGACAAAATAGACTTTAAAATAAAGACTATTAGAAGAGACAAAGAAGGACACTACATAATGATCAAGGGATCGATCCAAGAAGAAGATATAACAATTTTAAATATTTATGCACCCAACATAGGAGCACCTCAATACATAAGGCAAATACTAACATCCATAAAAGGGGAAATCGACAGTAACACATCATAGTAGGGGACTTTAACACCCCACTTTCACCAATGGACAGATCATACAAAATGAAAATAAATAAGGAAACACATGCTTCAAATGATACATTAAACAAGATGGACTTAACTGATATTTATACGACATTCCATCCAAAAACAACAGAATACATATTTTTCTCAAGTGCTCATGGAATATTCTCCAGGATAGATCATATCTTGGGTCACAAATCAAGCCTTGGTAAATTTAAGAAAATTGAAATTGTATCAAGTATCTTTTCCGATCACAACACTATGAGACTAGATATCAATTACAGGAAAAGATCTGTAAAAAATACAAATACATGGAGGCTAAACAATACACTACTTAATAACGAAGTGATCACTGAAAAAATCAAAGAGGAAATAAAAAATTACCTAGAAACAAATGACAATGGAGACACGACGACACAAAACCTATGGGATGCAGCAAAAGCAGTTCTAAGAGGGAAGTTTATAGCAATACAACCCTACCTTAAGAAACAGGAAACATCTCGAATAAACAACCTAACCTTGAACCTAAAGCAATTAGAGAAAGAAGAACAAAAAAACCCCAAAGTTAGCAGAAGGAAAGAAATCATAAAATCAGATCAGAAATAAATGAAAAAGAAATGAAGGAAATGATAGCAAAGATCAATAAAACTAAAAGCTGGTTCCTTGAGAAGATAAACAAAATTGATAAACCATTAGCCAGACTCATCAAGAAAAAATGGTAGAAGACTCAAATAAATAGAATTAGAAATGAAAAACAAGAAGTAACAACTGACACTGCAGAAATACAAATGATCATGAGAGATTACTACAAGCAACTCTATGCCAATAAAATGGACAACCTGAAAGACATGGACAAATTCTTAGAAATGCACAACCTGCCAAGACTGAATCAGGAAGAAATAGAAAATATGAACAGACCAATCACAAGCACTGAAATTGAAACTGTGATGAAAAATCTTCCAACAAACAAGAGCCCAGGACCAGATGGCTTCACAGGAGAATTCTATCAAACATTTAGAGAAGAGCTAACACCTATCCTTCTCAAACTCTTCCAAAATATAGCAGAGGGAGGAACACCCCCGAACTCCTTCTACTAGGCCACCATCACCCTGATACCAAAACCAGACAATGATGTCACAAAGAAAGAAAACTACAGGCCAATATCACTGATGACCATAGATGCAAAAATCCTCAACAAAATACTAGCAAACAGAATCCAACAGCACATTAAGAGGATCATACACCATGATCAAGCGGGGTTTATTCCAGGAATGCAAGGATTCTTCAATATATGCAAATCAATCAACGTGATACACCATATTAACAAGCTGAAGGAAAAAACCATATGATCATCTCAATAGATTCAGAGAAAGCTTTCGACAAACTTCAACACCCATTTATGATAAAAACCGTGCAGAAAGTAGGCATAGAGGGAACTTTCCTCAGCATAATAAAGGCCATATATGACAAACCCACAGCCAACATCATCCTCAATGGTGAAAAACTGAAAGCATTTCCACTAAGATCAGGAACAAGACAAGGTTGCTCACTCTCACCACTCTTATTCAACATAGTTTTGGAAGTTTTAGCCACAGCAATCAGAGAAGAAAAGGAAATAAAAGGAATCCAAATCGGAAAAGAAGTAAAGCTGTCACTGTTTGCAGATGACATGATACTGGACATAGAGAATCCTAAAGATGCCACCAGAAAACTCCTAGAGCTAATCAATGAATTTGGTAAAGTAGCAGGATACAAAATTAATGCACAGAAATCTCTGGCATTCCTATACACTAATGATGAAAAATCTGAACGTGAAATCAAGAAAACACTCCCATTTGCCATTGCAAAAAAAAGAATAAAATATCTAGGAATAAACCTACCTAAGGAGACAAAAGACCTGTATGCAGAAAATTATAAGACACTGATGAAAGAAATTAAAGATGATACAAATAGATGGAGAGATATACCTTGTTCTTGGATTGGAAGAATCAACATTGTGAAAATGACTCTACTACCCAAGCAATCTACAGATTCAATGCAATCCCTGTCAAACTACCACTGGCATTTTTCACAGAACTAGAACAAAAAAATTCACAATTTGTATGGAAACACAAAAGACCCCGAATAGCCAAAGCAATCTTGAGAACGAAAAACAGAGCTGGAGGAATCAGGCTCCCTGACTTCAGACTATACTGCAAAGCTACAGTAATCAAGGCAGTATGGTACTGGCACAAAAACAGAAATATAGATCAATGGAACAGGATAGAAAGCCCAGAGATAAACCCACGCACATATGGTCACCTTATCTTTGATAAAGGAGGCAGGAATGTACAGTGGAGAAAGGACAGCCTCTTCAGTAAGTGGTGCTGGGAAAACTGGACAGGTACATGTAAAAGTATGAGAATAAAACACTCCCTAACACCATACACAAAAATAAGTTCAAAATGGATTAAAGACCTAATTGTAAGGCCAGAAACTCTCAAACTCTTAGAGGAAAACATAGGCAGAACACTCTATGACATAAATCACAGCAAGATCCTTTTTGACCCACCTCCTAGAGAAATGGAAATAAAAACAAAAATAAACAAATGGGTCCTAATGAAACTTCAAAGCTTTTGCACAGCAAAGGAAACCATAAACAAAACCAAAAGACAACCATCAGAATGGGAGAAAATATTTGCAAATGAAGCAACTGACAAAGGATTAATCTCCAAAATTTACAAGCAGCTCATGCAGCTCAATAACGAAAAAACAAACAACCCAATCCAAAAATGGGCAGAAGGCCTAAATAGACAATTTTCCAAAGAAGATATACAGATTGCCAAGAAACACATGAAAGAATGATCAACATTATTAATCATTAGAGAAATGCAAATCAAAACTACAATGAGATATCATCTCACATCAGTCAGAATGGCCATCTTCAAAAAATCTAGAAAGAATAAATGCTGGAGAGGGTGTGGAGAAAAGGGAACCCTCTTGCACTGTTGGTGGGAATGTAAATTGATACAGCCACTGTGGAGAACAGTATGGAGGTTCCTTAAAATACTACAAATAGAACTACCATATGACCCAGCAATCCCACTACTGGGCATATACCCTGAGAAAACCATAATTCAAAAAGAGTCATGTACCACAATGTTCATTGCAGCTCTATTTACAATAGCCAGGAGATGGAAACAACCTAAGTGTCCATCATCGGATAAATGGATAAAGAAGATGTGGCACATATATACAATGGAATATTACTCAGCCATAAAAAGAAACAAAATTGAGCTATTTGTAATGAGGTGGATAGACCTAGAGTCTGTCATACAGAGTGAAGTAAGTCAGAAAGAGAAAGATAAATACTGTATGCTGACACATATATATGGAATTTAAGAAAAAAAAGTCATAAAGAACCTAGGGGTAAGACAGGAATAAAGACACAGACCTATTAGAGAATGGACTTGAGGATATGGGGAGGGGGAAGGGTAAGCTTTGACAAAGCGAGAGAGAGGCATGGACATATATACACTACCAAACGTAAGGTAGGTAGCTAGTGGGAAGCAGCTGCATAGCACAGGGAGATCAGCTCGGTGCTTTGTAACCACCTGGAGGGGTGGGATAGGGAGGGTGGGAGGGAGGGAGGGAGACGCAAGAGGGAAGACATATGGAAACATATGTATATGTATAACTGATTCACTTTGTTATAAAGCAGAAACTAACACACCATTTTAAAGCAATTATACTCCAATAAAGATGTAAAAAAAAAAAACTGACGAAAGAATATGGAATAGCTAATTCTGAAGAGCTTCAAGATTTTAATATTAAAGGTGTTATCGAATCCCTCCAAAAAAAAAAAAAAAAAAAGGAAATGCACTTTAGAGAAATATTCACAATTTCACCCAACTTGATACAGTATTTTGAGACTTAAGCTTTTAATATTTCAGTAAAAATTCAGTTAATTTGTAAAAAAAAGAATCCACCTGCCAGTGCAGGGGACACAGGTTCAAGCCCTGGTCCAGGAAGATCACACATGCCGCAGAGCAGCTAAGTCCATGCGCCACAACTACTGAGCCTGTGCTCTAGAGCCCGTGAGCCATAACTACTGAGCCCCTATGCCACAACTACTGAAGCCCGCATGCCTGGACCCCGTGCTCTGCAACAAGAGAAGGCACCGCAATGAGAAGCCCGTGCACTGCAACGAAGAGTAGCCCCCCTCACCGCAACTAGAGAAAGCCCACGCGTAGCAGTGAAGACCCAACACAGCCAAAAATAAAATAAATAAAATTTTAAAAATAAATAAAAACTCCTAACTGTATACACTTTAAATAGGTGAATTTTATTTATGTGGAATATATCTCAATAAAGCTGTGGAAAAGTTTTTAAAACACTATCACATACATTATCACATTGGCTCTTCATACTCGTCCTCAAAAACGATGACTGTAAAGACCAGATGAGATAATATATATACAACAAAAGACAGAAAAGAAAAACAGCAACTACTTTTAAAATTAAAAGTCTATAGTCCTGAATAGTAGTCTGGGTTCTATTTCTGGGCTCAGAAATATTTCTGTAGTAAAAGACACAATTTACTAGGGGTTTGCCTCCTGCAGAATATCTGCATCATCAATGATTCAGGCATTAAAGGCTCTTACAGTCACCCAGAATATATTTGTGATGCACTCATTGACTCTTTTGATACAGCCAGAGTCTAAGAGCTTTCGGGGTACAAAATGTTCCATCCACCACTCTTTCCATTTAGGCACTACTAAGTGCCTAAAAGGAAAGGGGATTTTAGACCTTCGGTTAGTCCACATTTTAAAACCACTCAGTAAAAAAGAAAAACCTATTTTTTTGCAGATGACAACAACACTGATGCCCGAGATAATATGAAGAAGGTAGAACAACCTAAGGATTCACGGCCGATGCTAGAGAAACAGTAGCAAACTCTTACATAGCACTTCTTCCATAACAGCCATAGATCTAGCAAGTTACATATATTAACTCATTTAAACACCACAACAACCAGTTATTAACTATAGTTCACACATGAGAATGTGAGGCTCTGAGTAGCTTGCCCAGTGTCACCCAGCTCACAAGTGACAGAGACTGGATTGGCACCAAACGCTCTGACTCCAGAATCTGTATCCTTGACCATGTCTACCGGCTCCTCATCTAAACCCAAGTTTCATATAGAAAAGAGCTGCCACACATTATGTTTTCTCTAATAATATTTTTAATCAAAGTAGAACTTAAAATCAAATGCATATAATCACCCAACTTTGTATCTTTCATCACCTTGAGTCTTCCTCAACCAGATTCATTTATATTGCATATAGCACTTCAGTTTAACCACCATATCAAATGAAATCTGGTCATGTTATCTGGTAGCTAGAGGACTTTTTGACGAAAAAATAAACTTGAGATAGTAAAAAGTTTACCTTTGTATTAAAATACATAGCGTTTGTTATAAAACACAAAAACAATCATGAACCATTTAATAAAATTATTGGAACCCCTTATAGCTATTACAGGGATAATTTTAAACAATCATCCTCTTCGTGGCCTCTGTCTAAAATAATACAAACCTCACAAACTTAAAAAGACAAAAAAATAAATCAATCAAATATTGGGGCTACATAGTTCTCAAGAGAAAAAAAAAGAGAAAAAGAGGAAGAGGTACTCATTGTTCTCTTTTCATTGAGATGATATATTTTTGTTGAACTGAATCGTGTTTTCCTGGAGTAATAAAGAACTAGCCAATAGCCCATCAATCACAAGAGTGATTGATCTACTTGTATTTTGAGGTCCACAAGTTTGATTAACTTCAGCACTTCCACTGTTTGAAAAAGAAAGCACAGGCAGGTGGCATTCAAGTTGTAATTTGTTCGTGATTATCCTAATGGGATATGTCTAAAAAGAAGCAAAATACATAGATAGAAATGTTCAGAAAACAATGAAAAGCCTAAATCAGGAAATAGGAGTCACGGACTGAGAATTACTTGATTATTCAGTGAGTTTAGGAAGATGCTAACAGAGAGTCCAGAGAATCCAGAAGGAAGTAAACCACCTTCATTTTAATTATGCACACTACAGGTTACAAAAGTTTGACCTAAAAAAATACAAAGTCATTTTCTTTGAGAATCATCTTGGTTTATGCAATTCTTACAAATGTACAAAGATGAAAAAGTGTGATTTAATACTTTCCTACCAGTAATACACTTTTTAAAGGTATAAACATACTGGAAGTACATGGTAATATTAGAGACAAAAAACTAGCTTATTTATGTTCCCTTAAAATCAGCTGAAAAATGAATGACTTCTCCTTGTCCACTCTTGGTGGGATTACAAAACGGTGCAACTGCTATGAAAAACAGTACGGCAATTCATCAAAAAACTAAAAATAGAATTACCATATGATCCAACAATCCCACTCTATGTATACATCCAAAGGAACTGAAAGCGTCTCACAGAGATATTTGCATACCCATGTCCATAGCTGCATTCCCCACAAGAGCCAAGAGGTAGAAGCAACCCAAATGTCCATAGACAGATGAATGGTGCATTCATGTAGCACTCAAATATTATCTTATCTCCTTTTTGTATTCCCAATCAGTCTGTGAAATCTGAAAGAAAGAAATAAGGACTTATATTTCTTTGTGTCTATAATGCCCAGCACATTCATGCATTCACTCAAAAATATTGATTGAATGCCTATATACTTGGCCCTATTCTAGGTGCAATGACCATCAATGTACAACATACACACCTTCACTAAATACATGACTGGTGTACTTGATTATAATGATTCTATTCAACTGAATTCAACACACAGTAGCAAACATTTAACTGGCCATATTGTATGGCAGGAACTGTTCTAAGCATCATTATTATTATCTCCAGTTTGTAAATGAAAACACTGAGGCACAGAGAAGTTAAGCAATTTGCCCAGATTACACAGTTAAGAACTGGCAGGGACAAGATATGACTCTCAGCAGGCTCATTCCAGATTCGGTGATTTTAACTACCCTGCTCTATCTGCTCAGCATGAACACTCTGCTACGTTTAAGGGAAATGATATTAATAATACCTCGCATTTATCCTGTATGAGCTCACGGGTGAGCAGGGTAGAGAGAGAGCTATAATACGAAATTATAAGTGCTATAACAGAGAGATAAGCGTAGGAGCACAGAGGAGGATTCAATGAAGTTTGTTCTAAAAATACGAAGGCTTTATAGTGAGAAACACTTAAGGTAAGCTTTGATAAAGTCACCAGGAGGAAAAGGAGGAGGAAGAGAAAAAGAAGCAGGAAGAGAAAGGGAAGAGGAGGTGGAGATGATTGTGATCATGGAAAGATTGCCATCAGGCACAGAGGAGAGAAAATTGACATTGCTGTGGATTGCTAGGAAACAGCAGTGAACAACAGACCCTCCTCTCACACCCCTATCAGAAACGGAACAGTTTCCTCCCAATAAAGGGACCTGGCTAGCCGGAGGCAGACACAGCTACAGCAGCAGCCCCATTTCTGCTGACAGCAGCCTCTAGAGATGTCACAGGTGGTCAAAGCAACTAGAGTAGAGGAAAGCCTTACCCATCAGTGGACTTAGCCACATTCACCCACCTGAAGAGCCGAAGGTCGGCCTCGATATTTTCAAAATAAAGCCTAGAGTTTAAGGAGAAGAGGTAGAAATGCTAAGCAAATGACTAAAGGGAAATTTTCAGAGTGAACCAAATTCTGAGTGCTTGGGCATCAGATTAAAAAGAAACCTGTTAACTCAGCCATAGACATGCACAGGCCAGAAACAAGTTCTGATGATACTTGGCTTCGTTTTAAAAGTAGAGAAAGAAAAAAAATTATCAAAAATTAACTAAGGAAGCTCTAAGAAATGTGAAGAATGTTCCTGGAGAATAAGAAGGAAGTTCAAGACAGAGGTGAAGGCCGAGGTGAGAGCTTTTAGAGGTGAGGACACATTTCGTCAGCTCCGGGACAGCACAGGAGATTAAGGGCCTGGGAAGCAGCCTATCTTCAGAGAATATCTTCTCTTCTATCTTCAGAGAATATTTGTTTCAACAAGTATAGGGGAACCTAGTGATAATATAGCCATAAATCTCAACTGACCTGTTAGATCTGCAGTGACGGAACTAGCAAAGACAGTGCCCAGGTCCAGATCTCAAGGAGTGTAGTGCATTCCACACAGTAGCTTCTCAATAAGTATGTGTGAGTGGATAATGGAGAAAAAGGGATAGAAAGAGGGATGTAGGGAAAGAAGGAGAAAGGGAGGGAAGAGACAGCAAATGAGGACCATGTCGTGGATGGTTGTGGGTAGATTGCTAACAGATGAAACCAAAAGATAAGGAGGGAAGAATTTCTGCCAGAAGAAACTGAAATATGATGCCTGTAAAGACAGAAGTTCAAAATCAAGTCAGAGCATGAACAACAAGGCGAAATAAACCATTTAATCTATGGCATGGTCGTATTTTGGAAATTAGATCAAAGAGGTTTGGGGTTATAGCCTGTATGGACTTATCATTTGAGAACAAAGGAAAGTGGTTTAGCAAAAAACAAATCTTTGAGGTATATCACACACACAGGGCACAGCAAAGACTTTTATAATCCTGACAACAGCTGTTTTTCACTTTGTTGGACAACATGCAATCACAACTAGACTTGGAATCCCTTCATGCTCATGAGAAGAAAGAAAGAAAAACCATCTATCCAGAAGATAAATAGAGGATATCCGAGCTAGTAAAATTACCCTAGAAAAAGAGCCACACCATGGTTTTAGACCTTTTTCTTGAGAATAAAGGTTGACTGGCCTCAACAGCATGATTACAAGATATAACAACATCAACAGCCACTATGTTTATGTAACACTTACATGCCAAGGACTTTGCTAAATGCTTTTCATGCCTTATCTCATTTAGCCCTCATGACAATATGAAGTAGGTACAAGCATTATTATCTTTATTTAAAAGGTTAAAAATCTAACAATCACCAAGATTGAGAAACCTGACCCCAAATCACCTAATGGTCAAGCCAGGACAGTGAAGCCAAGACTCAGTGAACCCTCATCTTATGAATAAGATAAAACATGATATACTAGAAGGGATTCACGATAGAGAAATCTCTACCACAGCCTATATTCCATGATTTGAAAATGGTGGGAAGTGTCCTGCTGCCTTAAGACACTAGGAAATACCTTCTGAGTGCTGAAAGCAGCACTAATATTCTAACCTAACAGAGGCAGGAGGTAAACCAGGTTTCAACACTGCCCCAGTACCTTCTTTAATGTAATGTCCCAGTACCTTCTTTAGCCACCACCAACTCCCAAGTCAATATGAAGCTAATAAAGTCATTTCATCTTAATCAAGTTCAATTCAAATTAATCCCACTTTGACCACAGACACCGAATTTCAGCTTATGCCCATAGAAACTATTTTATAAATGAGACATATACAAAATAGAACCAACTCATAAGAGATAAAAGTCCTCCAAATATAAGTACTCATGGATCCATTCTAGTTTATAATATTGCTTTTACGGAATACATGAAATTGGAGAACTGTTACTTGGACATTATTTTAAAAAAACAAATTCTGATAGATATGTTATTCAAAACAATTGATTCTCACATCCACTATGATGGCTACTATCCAAAAAAAAAAAAAATACAGAAAATATCAAGTGTTGGTGAGGAACTGGAACTCTTAGTCACTGTTGGTGGGATTGTAAAATGATGCAACTACTATAGAAAACAGTATGGCAATTCCTCAAAAAATAGAATTACTGTATGATCCTCAAAAAAATAGAATTACTGTATGATCTAGCAATCCCACTTCTGGGTACATATCCAAAATAATTGAAAGCAGGGTCTCAAAGAGATATTTGCACACCCATGTTCATAGCAGCATTATTCACAATAGCCAAGATGTAGAAGCAACCTAAGTATCCTTTCACAGGTGAAGGAATAAACAAAATGTATTATAGTATATTCATACAATGGAATATTGTGTGACCTTAAAAAAGAAGGAAATTCTGTCACATGCCACAACACAGATGGACCTTGAGGGCATTATGCTAAGTGAAATAAGCCAATCATAAATTTTAAAAACTGTGTGATTCTACTTATATGAAGTGTCCAAAGGAGTCAAATTCATAGAAATAGAAAGTAGAATGGTGGTTGCCAGGAGCTGAGTGGAGGGGGTAATGGTGAGTTGTTTAATGGCTATAGAGTTTCAGTTTTGTGAGATGAAACAGTTCTGGAGATGTGCTGCACAACGACGTGAACACACTTAAAACAAGCAAACTGTACACTTAAAAATGGTTAAGGTGGTAAAAACATACATACTCATTACCATAAGGTAATACTTCCATACTATTTGGAGTTTTTTCTTGCAACATTAAACAATACATCTAAAATATGGATTGCTTAAAAAATGAAAAAGGAATAAATTATGAAAAAACAATTGAATGTATGTAGAAGAGAAAATAAATCTGTTTGTGCTTATTAAGAAGACAAAACTAGACAGAAGACTCAAGGAGATACGTTAAAGCTCTATTCAGTAAAAGGCTTTATAAAACAGAGCTGGCCAATGGAATGTGTTTTGTTAGGTGGTGAGTTCTGGGCCACTGATTCATTCAAGCAAAGGAAGACCTGTATCTATCAGTGTTGCTATAGGGGCTTTTGCACTGACTGGAAATTTTTCCTCTGTTAACTCTAAGGTCTTTCTAGTCCAAATCCCATGATTCTATGTCAAAAGAATCCAAGTAAACAAAGGGACAGTTGGAGGCTTTGATCATCCAGGAAAATTATTCACAAACCAAACCGAAAAGATTGATAGATTTGATTATATAAAAAGAATTCTCTATAGCCACACCAAAACAAAGAACAACAACAAAAAAACCCACAATCATAAAACAAAATTAAAAGGCCAACAATGAAATGTGAAATAAAATTTGCATCATTTAGTACAAATAGGCTGGTAATTTTATTATATAAAAAAGTTGTACATATCATAAACAATAACGAAAATAATAAAAAACCACAGTAACAAAAGGCTCAAAAAATATTGATAGGCCATTGCAGAAGAAGAAGAAATACCCACAGACAATAAACAAATGTTAATATTTGCAGCTTTTTCCTTATAATGCAGTAGTAGACATTAAAAATAGTACGATAGTCCTTTGCTTGCTAATATGGAAAAATCTTCAAGGTATTTTGTTAAGTGAAAAAAGCAAGGGGCAAAACAATATGTACAGTGTGCTTCTGTTTGTGCGGGGAAAAAATGAGGACACACATGCGTGCACACAGACACACACACACGTGTTTACTTCCATGTGCCTTTCCTTATATGTGCATAATTATTTTAGGGAGGCTACTTGAGAAAATGCTAGAGTGGTTGCCTCCTGAGAGAGTTACTGATGATGTCTGGGAAGCAGGTATTGGAGGTACTCATCCTGTATAATATTTTGTTTCTTTAACATTTGAACCACATATACTTATTCAAGGGATAAATAAAATATTTGTTAATTTTTGTACTTCTTGCAAATCAAAAAATACGCACTGAAATGAGAATTTTTTTCTTTTGTTTTGTCTATTAAATACAAAGAGGCATCTAGTGTCCAGGAAAATAAGCCCTCTTGTTGACTGCTAGCATTAATGTAACTTGAGACTATCTTTCTGGAGAATAATTGACAATATAAATCAAGGAACTTAAAATGTGCATATCCTGAGGTTTGGCCAAGATGGTGAGTAGGAAGACCCTGAGCTCACCTCCTCCCACAGACACATTAAAATTACAACTACTTATAGAGCAACTATCTAGGGGAATGACCTGAAGACTAGGAGGAAAGATTTTCTACAACTAAAGATTTAAGAAGGATCCACAATGAATTGGTAGGAGGGGCAGAGATGCAGTATAGTCAAGACCCACACCTCCAGGTATGCAGCTCACAAAGGTAAGGATGATTACAATTGCAGAGGTTTGTCCCAAGAAGCAAGGAGTCAGAGCCACACATTGGGCTCCCCAGCCCACAGGTCCTGCACTGGGAAGACGAGTCCCTGGAATGACTGACTTTGAAGCCAGTGAGGCTTGAATACAAGAGAGGCAGGGGACTGTAGGAAACAGAGACTCTGCTCTGAAAGGGCGCACACTCCATGTCCCAGTGCAGAGGCAGTAATTTGAAAGAAACCTGAATCAGACCCACCTGCCAATCTTAGAGAATATCCAGAGAGGCAGGAGGCAACTGGGACTCCCCCTGGGGACATAGAAGCTGGAGGCAGCCATTTGGGGAGCTCATTCTACCACGAGGACACCTGTGCTGACAAGCACTATACTGAAGTCTTCCCTCTAGCCTATTAGCACTGGGGGCTTACCCACCCACCAGCAAGTCAACACCAGTCTTGGGGTCCCCAATCCCCACAGCCAGTCATGCCTGGATTCAATCCTGCCCGCCACCAGGCCACCAAAATCCTAGGATTCCCAAGGCCATGCAACCAGTCACGCTGGGACTCAGCCTCACCCATCAGCAGGCCAGCAGCCACCACATGAGGCAGGGCCTGGCAACTAACCAGTGCACCCACAGCAGTCAGCCCAACCACAACAGAAGGACCCATGCAGCCCACATAGGGGACACCCCTAGAGTGTATAGCTCTGGCAACTATAGGGACATGTGCTGCTGGAACCCATAGGGCACCTGCTACGTAAGACCATTTCTATGAAATCAGGAATTGTAACTGACCTACATAATACAGAGAAATAGACACAGAATTAGGGTAAATGAAGAGATAGAGGAATATGTCATAAACAAAGGAATGAGACAAAAACCCAGAGAAGAATTAAGTGAAGTGGAGATAACAATTTATCCAATAAATAATTCAAGATAGTAATCATAAAGATGCTCAACAAACTCAGGAGAAGAATGGATGAACTCAATGAGAAGTTTAACAAAGAGTTAGAAAATACAAAGAAGAAACAAACAGAGCTGAAGAATACAATAACAGAAATAAAAAATACACAAAAAGAAATCAACAGTAAATTAGATGATACAAAGAACAGATCAAAAAATTGAAAGACAGAGTAGTGGAAATCACCCAAGCTGAACAGAAAAAGGAAAAAAGAATTTTAAAAAATGAGAATAGTTTAAGAGACTTATGGGACAACATCAGGCATACTAACATTCACATTAAGGGGGTCCCAGAGAAAAAGAGAGAAAGGAACAAAGACCTTATTGGAAGAAATAATAGCTGCAAAGTTCACTAACCTGGGAAAGGAAACAGACATCAAGTTCCGGAAGCTCAAAGAGTCTCAAACAAGATGAACCCAAAGAGGACCACATCAAGACACATTCTAATTAAAATGGCAAAAATTAAATATAAAGAGAGAATCTTAAAAGCAGCAAGGGAAAAGCAACTAATTATATGCAAGGCAACTCCCATAAGACTATCAGCTGGTTTTTCAGCAAATTTTGCAGGTCAGAAGGGAGAGGCACAATATATTTAAAGTGATAAAAGAAAAAAACCTACAGCCAAAATACTCTACCCAGCAAGGCTATCATTCAGATTTGAAAGAGGAATAAAGAGTTTACAGACAAGCAAAAGCTAAGAGTTCAGCACCACTAAACTAGCTTTACAAGAAATGTTAAAGGGACTTCTCTAAGTGGAAAAGAAAAGAACACTAGAATTAGGAACATTATGAAAGGAAAATATTCATTGGTCAAGGAAAACATACACTAAAGGTAGTGGATTAACCACTTATAAAGCTAGTAGGAAGGTTAAAAGACAAAAGTAGTAAAACCACCTATAGCCACAATAAGTAGTTAAGGGATACACAAAACAAAAAGATGCAAATATGATGGCAAAAACATTAAATATGGTGAAGGAGGAGGAAAAATGCAGGGTTGTTAGAATGTGTTCCAACTTAAGAGATCATCAATTTTTTTTTAATCTATATGTATCTATAAATATAATCTATATCTACATATTTTGTTATATATGAACCTCATGGAAACCACAAACCTATGATAGACACACTCACAAAAAAAGAGAAAGGGAGTCAAACATAACACTAAAAATAATCATCAAATCACAAGGGAAGAGAGCAAAAGAAGAAGAAAGGAACAAAGAAGAACTACAAAAACAACCAGAAAACAATCAACAAAATGGTAATAAGTACATACCTACCAATAATTACTTTAAACGTAAATGGACTAAATGTTCCAATTGAAAGACATAGAGTAACTGAATGGATACAAAAATAAGACATATATATTCTGCATACAAGAGACTCACTTCAGATCTAGATACAGAAACAGACTGAAAGTGAGGGAGTGGAAAAAGTTATTCCACACAAATGAACACACAAAAAAAGCCAGGGTAGCAATACTTATATCAGACAAAATAGATTTTAAAAAAAACTGTAAAAAGGGACAAAGAAAGACATTACATAATGATATAGGGATCAATCCAACAAGAAGATATAACAATTATAAATGTATATGCACACAACTTAGAAGCACCTAAACACATAAAGCAAATACTAACAAACATAAAGGTAGAAATTGATAAAACATAGTAACACCCCAGTTACATCAATGGACAGAGCATCCAGACAGAAAATCAATAAGGAAACACTAGCCTGAAATGACACATTAGACCAGATGTACTTAACATATATAGAGAGAGAGATCATTCTATCCGGAAGTAGCAGAACACATACTGTTTTCAAGGGAATATTCTCCAGGACAAGTCACATGCAATGCCACAAAACAAATAAAATGTTTTGGCCGTGCCACCCAGCATGCATGATCTTAGTTCCCCAACCAGGGATCGAACCCGTGCCCCCTGCAGTGGAAGTGTGGAGTCTTAACCACTGGACCACCAGGGAAGTCCCAAAACAAATAAATTTTTAAGAAGCTTGAAATCATATCAAGCATCTTTTCCAACTACAAAGATTTAAGACTAGAAATCAACTACAAGAAACAATGCAAAAAACCCACAAACATATGGAAGCTAAACAACCAATGGGTCACTGAAGAAATACCATAAATGTCTCTTAATAAGAAATTTAATTATGTAAATTATGTACTTCCATACAATGGAGCATTATGCAGCAAAAAAATCATGATCAAGAAGAATGATTTTTAACATGGGAAAGTACGAAAGTAGGGGTGGGGTACAAAACAGTATGTGCAAATAAACTATCTTTTTTTAAGTTATATGCACATAAAAATTCAGCAAGTAAATGCAGCTCAGTTTTTTCCAGGTTTATTGAGATACAATTGACATATCACATCATATAAGTTCACTGTATACAACATGATGGGTTTTTTTTTAACATGATGGTTTTATACATGTATGTATAGCTAAGTTTTAATTGTTTCCATTTACCAGGTATCTTTAAATGGTGGGGAAATGGGCAGTTTTTTCATGTTTTTGAAGTTCTCTACATTAAATTCAGCTCAATTATTAACACCATAGGCTGTGAAGCCAGACTTCCCAGGATTCAGATGCCTACGCCGTTACTTGTGATGAGACTTTGTGCAGGTTCCATAACCTCTCTGTGCCTCACTTTCCTGTCTGTAAAATGGGGATAATAATAGTTATGACAGCAAAAGGTTATTGTGGGTTCAATGAGCTAATAGAAGTGAACTGCTTAGAACAGTACCTGGAATATAGTAAATATTTAATATTGTTGTTTCTAGTTTTAGAATTAGGGGGGAAATCTTTCAAAAACTCAAGTTTATGATCTATTATACATTTCAACTTTCACTTTATTACATGTTGCTGAAAAAATATATATATATATAAGACTTGAGGGACAGTGAATTTAAAAAATAATCAGAAAATTCTTGGAATGGAATGGACTACTATTAATTTGGCCTTCCAAATTTAAAAAGGTTAAAGAGCTTTTCTATTATTCATATCCTTAGACAAAATCATACTCACAAACAAATAAACCAATAAAAACCACCTCCCCATTGAGGCGGTATTATCTCCTAGGAGGAGGCCATCTTGTTTTGACACCTGATTGTAGATTCACAAGCAAGTTACATTTATCTACTAAATTGGTGGAAGAGCAGCTCAACAAAAAAGATGCTTTAGGGATGCTCTGCGAGTGCTCAGAAGCAGCACAAAACTTTTACCAGCCTGTGGGAGGCTGGCGATCAGGACGATCCTACTTAAATGAAAAATCTGTTGCTAGGATCCCAATGCTTCAAAAATCTGCGGGACACCAGGGGACTGATGAAGTAGGCTTGGCAAAAAGAATTGGAGACCATAAGCATCACAACAATGCATTATGCTAAGAAACCTAGTCCAGCACTCTGAAAAAAAACCCTGTAGATGTTAGATGGGTTCTATTAACTATCAGCTATCCCCAAAATAACACAATCGTGGAAGATAGGATTCTCCTCTAATGAAAGAATGGTCAAAGGCTATCATTTGTCTGCTCACTGTCTGCTTTATAAACGTTTTTATTTTAGCCAATTATTGTTATATCATCCAAAGGTCCATTGGGACCTAGACTTCATTTCAGTTTATACTTGTTTTCGTTGTTTGGAACTCAGCTTTGTCCCTAAATAGACAGCAGCAAACTGCCAAAAAGTGCAGCAAAAAGCCCTGAACCCTCTCACCCAGGTTGTGAGGCCCCCTCCCCAGGCAGGGCAAGAGTGATGAACTGCTTCAGACACCAGGGCAGCATCAAGCTGCAGGTGGGACTTGGTCAGCTAGAAGCAAGGCAGCTCCTCTCAAGTTCTCATAAATTAACCTTGTTATAGCAGCGGAGGTGGTCATAACTTGGCATTTGAAGCCACTGGCACAGTCTCCAAAGACAGCTCAGGGGGAAATGCCCTTCAGTGATCCTTGGAGTGATAGCTCCAATCTGGACCACAAAGAAGATGGAACTTGACTTTGGATTATGCCGACTTCTTTTTCTGCATCTTTCTTGTACACGATCACCCCTCTCAGCCTCTCACAAGCAGTCAGGTCTCTTGCATGGCCAACTGGCAGTCCAAAGAAGCCTAGGAAAATGCTTCATTATTTAAATACCAGTTTGTCTTTCTTAAAGTACCCCTATGCTCCAAAATAACTTCTCAATTCTACAACAAATTAAAATTCTCATTTCTGTACTGATGTGAGCTGAGGTGTTAAAAGAAAAGCAATCTAATTGAAGAGCTTCATACTAAGTTGGAAATTAAGGGAACTGTCTCACAGTTTCAAAATGGAAGGGATAACCCAACTATCCAAAATGAATATGTAATCAATAGAACGTGTGGAGGAAAATAATTGAGTAAAGCGGAGGCATCCAGTGGAGGAAAGAAGTATCGTGGGTCCAAGAAAACCAGGGTGAACAACTTGGCCCATCCCTTTGTGGAGACAGCTACACATGATATGAGTGTTCTAGAGTCTAACACAAGTATGGAAGAAATCCTAACACCTGGGGAAGCAAAACTCGTCATTTCATTGCTTTTTTTCTTACCTACTCAGTTCCTTTTTAATTTTCTTAATTAATTGACCATACAATGTACAGTTGTTAAGGAAAAGGATTCTGGAACTCACTGGAGGGGTCTTGTGTCTGTGTGTGTGTCTGTGTGTGTGTGTTAATACCTGCTTTATAACAAAGTGAATCAGCTATACATATATCCCCATATCTCCTCACCCAAAGCACCGAGCTGATCTCCCTGTGCTATGTGGCTGCTTCCCACTAGCTACTTATTTTACATTTGTTAGTGTATATATGTCCATGCAACTCTCTCACTTCGTCCCAGCTTACTCTTCCCCCTCCTCGTGTCCTCAAGTCCATTCTCTACTTCTCGTCTTTATTCCTGTCCTGCCCCTAGGCTCTTCAGAAGCTTTTTTATTTTTCCTTTTTTAGATTCCATATATACGTGTTAGCATAAGGTATTTGTCTTTCTCTTTCTGACTCACTTCACTCCATATGACAGACTCTAGGTACATCCACCTCATTACAAATAACTCAATTTCGTTTCTTTTTATGGCTGAGTAATATTCGATTGTATATCGATTGTATATATTCGATTGTATATCGATTGTATATATCTTCTTTATCATTCATCTGTTGATGGGCACTTAGGTTGCTTCCATGTCCTAGCTATTGTAAATAGAGCTGCAATGAACATTGTGGTACATGATTCTTTTTGAATTATGGTTTTCTCTGGGTATATGCCCAGTAGTGGGATTGCTGGGTCATATGGTAGTTCTATTTTTAGTTTTTTAAGGAACCTCCATACTTTTCTCCATAGTGGCTGTATCAATTTACATTGCCACCAACAGTGCAAGAGTCTTCCCTTTTCTCCACACCCTCTCCAGGATTTATTGTTTGTAGATTTTTTGATGATGCCCATTCTGACCGGTGTCAGGTGATACCTCATTCTAGTTTTGATTGGCATTTCTCTAATGATTGGTGATGTTGAGCATCCTTTCATGTGTTTCTTGGCAATCCATATATCTTCTTTGGAGAAATGTCTATTTAGGTCTTCTGCTCATTTTTGGATTAGGTTGTTTGATTTTCTTGATATTGAGCTGCATGAGCTGCTTGTAAATTTTGGAGATTAATCCTTTGTCAGTTACTTCATTTGCAAATACTTTCTCCCATTCTGGGGGTGTCTTTTCTTCTTGTTTATGGGTTCCTTTGCTGTGCGAAAGCTTTTACATTTCATTAGGTCTTTTATATCCATTTCTCTAGGAGGTGGGTCAAAACGGATCTTGCTGTGATGTATGTCATAGAGTACTCTGCCTATGTTTTCCTCTAAGAGTTTTACAGTGTCTGGCCTTACATTTAGGTCTTTAATCCATTTTGAGTTTATTTTTGTGTATGGTGTTAGGGAGCGTTCTAACTTCATTCTTTTACTTGTAGCTGTCTAGTTTTCCCAGCACTATTTATTGAAGATGCTGTCTTTTCTCCATTGTATATTCTTGCCTCCTTTATCAAAAATAAGGTGACCATATGTGCCTAGGTTTACCTCTGGGCTTTCTATCCTGTTCCATTGATCTATATTTCATTTTTGTGCCAGTACCATACTGTCTTGATTACTGTAGCTTTGTAGTATAGTCTGAAGTCAGGGATTCCTCCAGCTCCATTTTTCTTTCTCAAGATTGCTTTAGCTTTTTGGGGTCTTTTGTGTTTCACAAATTGTGAATTTTTTTGTTCTAGTTCTGTGAAAAATGTCATTGATAGTTTGATAGGGATTGCATTCAAACCTTAGATGCTTTGGGTAGTAGAGTCATTTTCACAATGTTGATTCTTCCAATCCAAGAACATGGTATATCTCTCCATCTATTTGTATCATCTGTAATTTCTTTCATCAGTGTCTTATAGTTTTCTGCATACATGTCTTTTATCTCCTTAGGTAGGTTCATTCCTAGGTATTTTATTCTTTTTGTTGCAATGGTAAATGTGAGTGTTTCCTTAATTTCTCTTTCAGATTTTCATCCTAGTGTATAGGAATGCAAGAGATTTCTGTGCATTAATTTTGTATCCTGCTACTTTACCAAATTCATTGATTAGATCTAGTAGCTTTCTGGTGGCATCTTTAGGATTCTCTATGTATAGTATCATGACATCTGCAAACAGTGACAGCTTTACTTCTTCTTTTCCGGATTTGGATTCCTTTTATTTCTTTCTCTACTCTGATTGCTGTGGATAAAACTTCCAAAACTATGTTGAATAAGAGTGGTTAGAGTGGACAACCTTGTCTTGTTCCTAATGTTAGAGGAAATGCTTTCAGTTTTTCACCATTGAAAATGATGTTGGTTGTGGGTTTGTCATATATGGCCTTTATTCTTTTGAGGTAAGTTCCCTCTATGCCTACTTTCTGGAGGGTTTTTATCATAAATGGGTGTTGAATTTTGTCAAAAGATTTTTCTGCATCTATTGAGATGATCATATGGTTTTTCTCCTTCAATTTGTTTGTATGGCTTATCACATTGATTGATTTGCATATATTGAAGAATCCTTGCATCCCTGGGATAAATCCCACTTGATCATGGTGTATGATCCTTTTAATGTGCTGTTGGATTCTGTTTGCTAGTATTTTGTTGAGGATTTTTGCATCTATGGTCATCAGTGATATTGGCCTGTAGTTTTCTTTCTTTGTGACAACTTTGTCTGGTTTTGGTATCAGGGTGATGGTGGCCTCGTAGAAGGAGTTTGGGGGTGTTCCTCCCTCTGCTATATTTTGGAAGAGTTTGAGAAGGATAGGTATTAGCTCTTCTCTAAATGTTTGATAGAATTCACCTCTAAAGCCATCTGGTCCTGGACTTTTGTTTGTTGGAAAATTTTTAATCACAGTCTCAGTTTCAGTGCTTGTTATTGGTATGTTTATATTTTCTATTTCTTCCTAGTTCAGTCTCGGAAGGTTGTTCTTTTCTAAGAATTTGTCCATTTCTTCCAGGTTGTCCACTTTATTGGCATATAGTTGCTTGTAGTAATCTCTCGTGATCATTTGTATTTCTGCAGTGTCAGTTGTTACTTCTCCTTTTTCATTTCTAATTCTATTGATTTGAGTCTTCTCCCTTTTTTTTTGATGAGTCTGACTAATGGTTTATCAATTTTGTTTTTCTTCTCAAAGAACCATCTTTTAGTTTTATTGATCTTTGCTATCGTTTTCTTCATTTCATTTTCATTTATTTCTGATCTGATTTTATGATTTCTTTCCTTCTGCTAACTTTGGGGTTTTTTTGTTCTTTTTTCTCTAATTGCTTTAGGTGTAAGGTTAGGTTGAGATTAAGGTTTATTTGAGATTTTTCTTGTTTCTTGAGGTAGGACTGTATTGCTATAAACTTCCCTCTTAGAACTTCTTTTGCTGCATCCCATAGGTTTTGAGTCACCATGTTTTCATTGTCATTTGTTTTAAGGTATTTTTTGATTTTCTCTTTGATTTCTTCAGTGATCTCTTGGTTATTTAGTAGTGTATTGTTTAGCCTCCATGTGTTTGTATTTTTTACATATTTTTCCCTGTAATTGATATCCAGTTTCATAGCGTTGTGGTCAGAAAAGATACTTGATATGTTTTCAGTTTTCTTAAATTTACCAAGGCTTGATTTGTGACCCAAGATATGATCTATCCTGGAGAATGTTCCATGAGCACTTGAGGAGAAAGTGTATTCTGTTGTTTTTGGATGGAATGTCATATAAATATGAATTAAGTCCATCTCTCTTAAGGTGTCATTTAAAGCTTGTGTTTCCTTATTTATTTTCATTTTGGATGATCAGTCCATTAGTAAGAGTGGGGTGTTAAAGTCCGCTAGTATGAATGTGTTACTGTCGATTTCCCCTTTTATGGCTCTTAGCATTTGCCTTATGTATTGAGGTGGTCCTATGTTGGGTGCATAAATATTTACAATTGTTATATCTTCTTCTTGGATTGATCGCTTGATCATTATGTAGTGTCCTTCTTTGTCTCTTGTAACAGTCTTTATTTTAAAGTCCATTTTGCCTGATATGGGAATTGCTACTCCAGCTCTCTTTTGATTTCTATTTGTATGGAATACCTTTTTCCATCTCCTCACTTTCGGTCTGTATGTGTCCCTAGGTCTGAAGTGGGTCTCTTGTAGACAGCATGTATACGGGTCTATGTCTTTTGGTTGGAGCATTTAATCCATTTACATTTAAGGTAGTTATCGATATGTATGTTCTTATTACCATTTTCTTAATTGTTTTGGGTTTGTTATTGTAGGTCTTTTCTTTCTCTTGTGTTTCCTGCCTAGAGAAGTTCCTTTAGCATTTGTTGTAAAGCTGGTTTGGTGGTGCTGAATTCTCTTAGCTTTTGATTGTCTGTAAAGGTTTTAATTTCTCTGTCGAATCTGAATGAGATCCTTGCTGGGTAGAGTAATGTTGGTTGTAGGTTTTCCCTTTCATCACTTTAAGTATGTCCTGCCAATCCCTTCCCCTTGCAGAGTTTCTGATGAAAGATCAGCTGTTAACCTGATAGGGATTCCCTTGTATGTTATTTGTTGCTTTTCCCTTGCTGCTTTTAGTATTTTTCTTTGTATTTAATTTTTCATAGTTTGATTAATATGTTTCTCAGCATGTTTCTCCTTGGATTTATCCTGTATGGGACTCTCTGTGCTTTTTGGACTTGATTGACTATTTCCTTTCCCATATTAGGGAAGTTTTCAACTATAATCTCTTCAAATGTTTTCTCAGTCCCTTTCTTTTTCTCTTCTTCTTCTGGGACCCCTATAATTCAAATGTTGGTGCATTTAATGTTGTCCCAGAGGTCTCTGAGACTGTCCTCAATTCTTCTCATTCTTTTATATTTACTCTGCTCTGTGGTAGTTGTTTCCACTATTTTATCTTCCAGGTCATTTATCCATTCCTCTGCCTCAGTTATTCTGCTATTTATTCCTTCTAGAGAATTTTTAATTTCATTTATTGTGTTGTTTATCATTGTTCTTTTGTGCATTAGTTCTTCTAGGTCCTTGTTAAATGTTTCTTGTATTTTCTCCATTCTATTTCCAAGATTTTGGATCATCTTTACTGTCATTACTCTGAATTATTTTTCAGGTAGACTGCCTATTTTCTCTTCATTTGTTTGGTCTGGTGGGTTTTTACTTTGCTCCTCATCTGCTGTTTATTTCTCTGTCTTCTCATTTTGCTTAACTTACTGTGTTTGGGGTCTCCTTTTTGAGGGCTGCAAGTTCGTAGTTACCATTGTTTTTGGTGTTTGCTCCCAGTGGGTAAGGTTGGTGTGTTGGTTTTGTAGGCTTCCTGGTGGAGGGGACTTGTTCCTGTGTTCTGCTGGATGAGGCTGGATCTTGTCTTTCTGGTGGGTAGGACTGCATCTGGTGGTGTGCTTTGGGGTGTCTGTGAAGTTACTATGATTTTAGGCAGCCTCTCTGCTAATGGGTGCGGTTGTGTATCTGTCTTGCTTGTTGTTTGACCTAGGGTGTGCAGCACTGTAGCTTGCTGGTCGTTAAGTGGAGCTGGGTCTTAGCATTGAGGTGGAGATCTCTGGGAGAGCTCTCGCCATTAGATATTGCATGGAGCCGGGAGGTCTCTGGTGGACCAAAGTCCTGAACTTGGCTCTCCCACCTCAGAGGCACAGGCCTGACACCCGGGTTGGGCACAAAGACCCTGTCAGCCACACAGCTCAGAAGAGAAGGGAGAAAGAAAGAAAGAAAGAAAGAAAGAAAGAAAGAAAGAAAGAAAGAAAGAAAGAAAGAAAATAAAGTTATTTAAATAAAATATTGGGCTTCCCTGGTGGTGCAGTGGTTAAGAATCCCCCTTAATGCAGGGGACTTGGGTTCGAGACATCATCTGGGAAGATCCCACATGTCGCGGAGCAACTAAGCTCGTGCGCCACAACTACTGAAACTGCGCTCTAGAGCCTACAAGCCACAACTACTGAGCCCACATGCCACAACTACTGAAGCCCACACACCTAGAGCCCGTGCTCTGCAACAATAGAAACCACTGCAACGAGAAGCCTGCACACCACATGAAGAGTAGCCCCCGCTCACCGCAATGAGAGAAAGCCCACGCGCAACAACAAAGACCCAATGCAGCCAAAAATGAATAAATAAAATAAATAAATTTATTAAAAAATAATAATAAATAAATTTAAAATTATTAAAAATTAAAAAATCTTAAATATGAAAAGAAGAAAAAATAAAAAGAAAGGAAGAAGAGAGCAACCAAACCAAAAAACAAATCCACCAATGATAACAAGTGCTAAAAACTATACTTCAAAAAAAAAAAAAAAAACCAAAAAAATGGACAGACAGAACCCTAGGTCAAATGGTAAAACCAAAACTATACAGATAAAATCACACAAAGAAGCATATACAAACACATTCACAAAAAGAGAAAAGGAAAAAAATGTATATCTATATTTTTTTTAAAAAAAGGAAGAGAGCAACCAAATCAATAAACAAATCTACCAATGATAATAAACTCTAAATACTAAACTAAGATAAACATAAAACCAGAAACAAATTAGATGCAGAAAGCAAACCCCAAGTCTACATTTTCTCTCAAAGTCCACCACCTCAATTTTGGGATGATACACTGTCTATTCAGGTATTCCACAGATGCAGGGTACATCAAATTGATTGTGGAGCTTTAATCCACTGCTTCTGAGGCTGCTGGGAGAGATTTCCCTTTCTCTTCTTTGTTCTCACAGCTCCTGGGGTTCAGCTTTGGATTTGGCCCCGCCTCTGCATGTAGGTCACCTGAGGGCATCTGTTCTTCACTCAGACAGGATGGGGTTAAAGGAGCAGCTGATTAGGGGGCTCTGGCTCACTCAGGCCGGGGGGAGGGAAGGGTATGGAATGCGGGGCAAGCCTGGGTGGCAGAGGCCAGTGTGACATTGAACCAGCCTGAGGCGTGCCGTGTGTTCTCGAGGGGAAGTTGTTACTGGATCATGGGACCCTGACAGTGGCGGGCTGCATAGGCTCCTGGGAGGGGAGGTGTGGACAGTGACCTGTGCTCGCACACAGGCTTCTTGGTGGCTGCAGTAGCCTTAGCATCTCATGCCCGTCTCCAGGGTCTGCACTGGTAGCCACAGCTCGCGCCCGTCTCTGAAGCTCCTTTAAGCAGCGCTCTTAATCCCCTCTCCTCGCGCACCTTGAAACAATGGTCTCTTGCCTCTTAGGCAGTTCCAGACTTCTTCCCGGACTCACTCCCAGCTAGCTGTGGCACACTAGCCCCCTTCAGGCTATGTTCACACAGCCAACCCCAGTCCTCTCCCTGGGATCTGACCTCCGAAGCCTGAGCCTCAGCTCCCAGCCCCACCCACCCCAGAGAGTGAGCAGACAAGCCTCTCGGGCTGGTGAGTGCTGGTCGGCACCGATCCTCTGTGTGGGAATCTCTCCGCTTTGCCCTCCGCACCCCTGTTGCTGCACTTTCCTCTGTGGCTCCGAAGCTTCCCCCACACCACCCCCGCATCTCCGCCCGCGAAGGGGCTTCGTAGTGTGTGGAAACCTTTCCTCCTTCACAGCTCCCTCCCAGAGGTGAGGCCCTGGGTCTATTCGTTTGTCTCTGTTTATTCTTTTTTCTTTTTCCCTACCCAGGTACGTGGGGAGTTTCTTGCCTTTTGGGAAGTCTGAGGTCTTATGCCAGCGTTCAGTAGGTGTTCTGTAGGAGTTGTTCCACATGTAGATGTATTTTTGATGTATTTGTGGGGAGGAAGGTGATCTCCACATCTTACTCCTCCACCACCTTGAAGGTCTCTCCCACTGGAGACCTTAAACTCCCATTCTGCCATTTCCTAAATGTAAAGTATTTTCAACTATAAAATAGGGATAATTAGAACCTCATTAAGATCATTGTGAGAGTTAAATCTCATTTATGTGAAGTGTGCCTGACACATAAATGTGCCTAATAAGTGGTAGATGATGAAGTGCAGGATGAGGATGACAACAATGACAATAATTAAGGTTATAGGACAGCCCTTATGTGTGCCCCCAGGTGCTGGAAAGGGTGCATATTCCTCATCACAAGTAGCATAAAATTAAGCAGAAGAGATCAACATGCCGCTGATTAGTTATACCGTGATGGCGCTATGTAGTTGATCTGAGTTCAAGGGGCAGGATAGTGTGGTGACCAATAACATGGGTTCTTGTGTTGGACTCCTGGGTCCACATCCTGGCTCTACTACCAACCATGTGATCATGGACAAATTGTTTAGGCCCTTAGTGCTTCAATTTTCTCAACTGTAAAATGGGGATATGAATAGAACCTCTTATCATTGGGTTATTGTGAAGATTAAAAGAATCAGTATGTGTAAAGTACCTGGAACACTGAACAGTATGTTGTATGCTCCAGAAGTGAATGTCATCTGTTATTGTTATCTGGGCTTTTCACAGGTCCAGAATAGATGAGAACTCCAAGATGAAGGAACAAGAGAAATGAAGGGTGATGGTCATGGGAGGAAGGAGAAGGATTGGACTATAGGACGTGTAGCCAGGCAGCCCTGGGAGATGGGGCTGGAGAGGCTAGACTCAGAGGTCAAAAGCTTTTAGCTCTTCTCTTGTCCAAAGGCAACCATCCCTTTCAATCTCAATATCATGGCTCATACTATCCGTCATGGTTCACGGGCAGAGTAGCCACAGTCTGCAAAATTGGATCTGATGCCTTATAAAAAGACCCTTTCCCCTAAAATATATCCCCTACCAACCTCTATGAAAACCCAAAAGTCTTTTTCATCATTGGGGTTAAGTTTCTGGTTTAAGGCACTATATGCAAAAAATTCTCTTTAAATGCAATAGGCGAACTAAAAACATAACCAAATTGAATTAACACTCACTAGCATAAAAGCATGAGTTATATACATCCCATATAACTATACACACACCAGAAAAATCAGGGGAGCCCTATTTACCCATGAGAAAATCCTGAAAGTGAAAAATCCTTTTACTTTCATCAGAGAATTAGGCACAGTTTCTGGCTCATAACCAGAATAACTTCAATTAGCAAATACAAATAAGTTCTTAATTCTTCGGAATTATATTGGCAAGGTTACGAAACCATTTTTTACCTTTGTGACAAAAGGGATCACATACAGTACGTGACAACAAGATATCAGCTACTTTTTAAATTTAGCTTAATGATTCGTATATTTTTTACAATGTAAATTAACTGCCTGATGAACTTGACTAGCTATTTATAGTGGCAATTTTATAATCAAAATAAAAATGTTACCCTAGAAAAAGAAAAGAAGCATAGCTTTCTAAAACTCTAAAAAGTTACCATATATAACTTGGAGAAACTTGCATTTTTAGATTTTATCTATCTAAAAAAAAATTATGAAAAAGCTTTCAGAATTATCAGCAGCCCAGTTAATAACAGTGATCAAACGTATGGGTAGAGTGGGCTATTCTCTCTCTTTGCTCAAAATTCCATGTATCCTGTCTGCTTCTTGCCTTCTGGTTCACAGTGGGCCCACTTCACTAGGACTGGTGATTTCTTTTTCTGATGAATGGGAAACAGCATTTTCTACTGCTGTAGATGCCTGCTGCAGTCTAGCAATGCATAACTGTAGATTTAACCTCTACCCTGTTCTTTCAGCTGCATAATGAAAGTGGTAATACAGACACCTTATGCTGTCTCCCTGATGAAGGAAGAAGGCAGATGATAAAGGTTATTAAAAACCAAAGACCCCACTAGTGTTCATTGCACCACTATTTACAATAGCCAGGACATGGAAGCAACCGAAATGTCCAACAACAGAAGAATGGATAAAGAAGATGTGGCACATATATACAATGGAATATTATTCAGCCATAAAAAAGAAAGAAAGAATGCCATTTGCAGCAACATGGGTGGACCTAGAGACTGTCATACTGAATGCAGTAAGTCAGACAGAGAAAGACAAATATCACATGATATCACTTATATGTGGAATCTAAAAAGAAGGGTACAAATGAACTTATTTACAAAATAGAAATAGAGTCACAGATGTAGAAAACAAACTGATGGTTACCAGGGGGAAAAAGGGTGGGGGGGGATAAATGGGAGATTGGTATTGACATATACACACTACTATATATTAAATAGATAACTAATAAGGACCTACTGCATAGCACGGGGAACTCTACTCAATGCTCTGTGATGACCTATATGGGAAAAGAATCTTAAAAAGAGTGGATATATGTATATGTATAACTGATTCACTTTGCTGTATGGCAGAAAGTAACACAACATTTTAAATCAACTATACTCCAATAAAAATTTTTTAAAAAACAACAACAAAACAAAACCAAAGACCCTGCAATTCAATCTCACTGTGATCAATGGCTAGTATCCCATTAAGTCTGGCTAAAATATAATCAGTATTCCATCATGGGTAAGCCGTGGCTGAAGCACTGGATTGGCATAAACTCCCAGAGAGTTTATAGAAGGCTTATACAAAGATTGACGTCGGGCGCAACACTGACTCCAAGACGCAGAGACCTGGCGACATCTCAAACCCCCTCTGGTGTAACTCTGGGCTAGGACTCCACATGGACACTGCCAGCAGCTGCTCTGTTTCCATGCTGCTCTAAGTGCCAGCCAAGCCCAATCGTTCCAAGGATTTTTTTTTTTTTTAAATGTAAAAACCACATCTGCACCCCCGTTTCTGTCTGCTAATCAATTTCCCTCGAACAGAGAAAGAAGGTACAAAGAACAAGTGTGCCCCCTCGCTCATGGGTGACATGCAGGCACCCTTCTAGAGAAAAGAGGCAAGTAAAATGTCTTTTATCATTAGTTTTATACAAAGATCCTTCTATCTGCAGTTTGGCTAGACAGAGAAAATTGAATCTATTTAATTTAATAACTTACTAAAAATTGTGTAAAAGTAGTCTTAGAGATAAAAGGAAAAATTAGGATGAACATTTCACCAGGGAAGACCAGTAGGAATGTCTTCAGCACCGCACTCTATGCTTGTAAACTTCGTATCATCACATGCCCATGAAACACAGAGATCCTGGTTACTCTTGGTGAGGTCCTTCAATATGAGCTATTACTTCCTTATAATCTACCAGACTGAACTCCAAATTGGAAGTGATTAATTGTGGAGACATTTATTTGTTAATGATTCATGCAGTAAGTCCAAATCTAGATCAAACAAAGGAGAGAAATCTCAAAAAGGAGGTAATGATGAAGTCAAATGATGCAGATGAGACAGGTACCAGCTACAGGACCTGAAGAAGCCGGGACTTGAGCTCCTCTGAAAAGGAGCAGACCTTGAGGACAGATCAGCTGTGGATAATGAAAGGCTGGACCAGAACAAAAGAAGATGGTCAGAGAGAGCAGGACCCAGGAATGGGCCACAACAGGCCAACAGGACAAGGCAGGGAGTTCCCGTCAAGAGTGATGGGCAGGCAGAGTTTGAGATGGGAAACAGGGAAGCAGGCAGCGTGCAAGGTAGAGCCAGCAGATGGTCAGCATCTGGGGTCATAGGCAGCAGGACGAGAAGCTCCAGTGACAGGGTTGGGGACCAGGATGCCTGACCCTGGCCCTAAGAAAAAGAACAGGGAGAAGGCAGGAGCCCAGTGTCTGGGTCCTCAAAAATTCAGATTGGTGTGCCTAAAAATTGGACCAGGGGGAGAAGCAGAGGATCAAGAAGGAATTCATTACTAGGTCTAGGGTGCAATTCAGAGCAGTGGCAGCAACAAGACTAATGTGATATTGAGCCACAGACCACTTTCAGCCCTTGCCACTGATAACTCGGGAACCTTGGGCAAGTTATTTAACTTCTCTGAGCTTCAGTTTCCCCGTCTGTAAATAGGCTAATAGGACCTATCTCATAGGCTTGCTGAGAGATGTAAATAAGAACGTGTACAAACCATTTCAGCACAGTGTCTAGCACGTGGTAGGCTTAACAAGGTTACTACTTTCCTTACCCTACTACTCCTTTCACTTCATTTCTACTAAACTCTAAGTTTCTTAAAGATGGGTCCAAGCCTTATTATTTCCCCCAGTTCCTGCCATATAATGCTGGGGACACAGGCTGCATATGCTCCCTGGGAAATTGACTGACAATGAGTGAAAAACAAAAGGATGGGACAGTGGTTGCGGAATATAAAAGTATTGTCTGTCATGGCAGACCTGATAAGAGCTCACCTTGGTTGCTGGAAATCAAATAAACAAACACTTTCATCTAAATGCACTTTTATTTTTTTATAAAGAAATATAGATAGATTTTTAAAAATATTTATTTATTTACTTATTTATTTGGCTGCACAGGTCTTAGTTGCGGCATGCATGCAGGACCTATTTCCCTGACCGGGGATTGAATCCAGGCCCACTGGATTGGGAGCACGGAGTCTTAACAACTGGACCACAAGGGAAGTCCCTCATCTACGTGCATTTTTAGTACCACCTTTTCTGAAACAAACCCTGTATTTTCCTGTATTAGTAGAGTATTAAACCCTGTATTAGTACTGCGTTTATATGGCTCAAACTCTATTGATGTTCATTAAAATCCAGTAGAACTCCAGAGTAGGGAAGCACTTTTGCTGTCTTTCTCTGCAGGGTTTTGGAGGCAGGGTTAGACTGCCACAGAGCACCAAAGCCACTTCTTCTTGGCCAGTGGGGTTGGGGAGGGGTGGGGAAAGAGATTAAAACATTGGGGGTGCGAGTGGATATGTCCCTTGTCTTGATTATGGTGACGGTTTCATGGGTATACACATATGTCAAAATATCAAATTGCACACTCTAAATAGACATAGTTATGGTGTCAATAATACCTTGATAAAGCTGTCAAAAATTTAAAGGTTGGAAGTTGTTGAACAGTCAGATATCACAAATGACTTTTAAAAATTATTCAAGGTTTTGAATCAGGACAAAATATCGAACAACTACTCAGTGTTTTCAGTGGATGAAAATCTTTCTGGTAAATACATTTAAACAATTTTCAAATTCAGTTGAACTCTCCATTTATAGGAGATTTTTTTCTAATAACAATAATAATAGCTGAAATTAAACCACTCGCTAGAGCCTGGAATGACCTATGCACTTTAATGTGCTGTATTGTTTAATCCTCAGCATAAATCTATGCGGTAGATAGAGCATTATCTTCATTTACACAGAGAAGGCCACTCGGAACTAAGATCCACACCAAGTAAGAGGCAGAGCTGGTATATCAAACCAGGCGGTCTGGAGTCCAAAACCTCTGCTTTTAGTCACAAAGCTATGCTGCCTCCTGATTTGGCTTTGGAGGAAATCCTCTTCTCCCATTGAAGACTGTCAGTCGAAGGGCTCTCTCTTCTCCTGTCCTCAGTCCTATTTTTTCTGAGTGTGATTCATCAACTTGTACTTTGACAAAAATTAATATATCCCAATCAAGTTGGATGTAGTTCAAAAACAAAAAATTCATTTGAAAATCAACTAATATAATCATCATATTCATCATATTAACAGAATAAAGATAATATTCATGTGACCATCTCAATAGATACAGAAAAATTGTGATAAAGTTTATATTGAGTAACACTATATTAATACATATTATATTACTAATATTAAAATTAAATATTATATTAATTCACAATTTAAAAATAACTGTTATTCAACTAGTTAGGATTAACTTATTTCTTTTTTGTAAAGTATCTACAAAACCCTGGAGAGCAAACATCACTCCTAATGGTGAAATGTTAAAAGCTGTCCCTCTGAGATCAGAAATGAGAATCCCTACCATCATCTTCTATTTATATTGTCTTAGAAGGTCCTGGTCAATGCAATATGGCAAGAAAAAGAATAAAGCCAGGAAGAAGAAATTAGAATGTCATTATTCATACAAGGTATGAAATGTTTGGAAAATTCAAAAAAAGACAAAATTATTATAATTAATAAGTTTAATTAGCAAGTTTGCTGGATACAAGGACAACACAGAAAAATGCACTATATTTCTATGTATCATCAACAGAAATTGAAATATTTTTTAAAATATCTTTGACAGTAACATAAAAGCATCAACTATCTAGGAACAAAAGTATTAATAAAAGATGAGCAAATCTTCTACATGCATTCTTATGTTCATAGCAGCACGATTTATGACAGCCAAGACATGGAAACAACCTACATATCCATCGACAGATGAATGGATAAAGAAGATGTGGTACGTATATACAATGGAATACTACTCAGCCATAAAAAAGTGAAATAATGCCATTTGCAGCAACATGGGTGGACCTAGAGATTATCGTACTAAATGAAGCAAGTCAGAAAAGACAAAGACAAATACCATATGATATCTCTTACATGTGGAATCTAATATATGACACAAATGAACCTATCTATGAAACAGAAACAAAATCAGGGACATAGAGGATAGACTGGTGGTTGCCAAGGGGAGGAGGGTGGGGGAGGGTAGGAGTGGGAGTTTGGGATTAGCACATGCAAACTGGTATATATTTAACGGATAAACAACAAGGTCCTACTGTATAGCACAGGGAACTATCTTCAATATCCTGTGATAAACCATAATGAAAAAGAAAATGAAAAAGAATGAATATATATTTATAAGTGGGTCACTTTGCTGTACAGCTGTAATTAACACAACATTGTAATTCAACTATACTCAATAAAAAATAAATTTAAAAAAAGATGAGCAAATCTACACAGAAAACTGTTCAAACTATAAAAAATAAAGAGAAATTAAATGAGGCCTAAATAAATGGATGGATATACCATATACATGGGTTGGAAGACCCAATACTGTAAATTCCTTTTCTGCCTAAGTGAGCCAGATTTTGTTTCAGCTTCTTACAACCCAAGCACCCTGACAAGTCCAGAAGTTTGGGATCGAGGGTGCCCCTCCCTCATATACATGATTTCCTTGCTCTCTGTTGATCAAATACACCTTATGGTTTTCCACCTCTTTATTTTTGCTCCTCTCTTTCTTCTCCTTCTGCCCAAATCCACTCCTCCAACACAATTTCATCCTTTTATAAGTTTTTTGTTATGCAACTCAATTTAAGTTCATTGCTCTTGCCTTGAATTCTATAATAATTTTTGTCATATAACTAGTCTTAATAATGTTTGCAAACTCTTACAGTGTCTGTTATATAAATATTTCTTATTTTACTTTTCACAACTCATCTCCCCAGCTAGAACACTCACACCAAGACAACAAATATCATAGCTTATATTTCTTTGCTTTACTCTTGCATAATGCCTTCCACATAGGAAATGCTCGATGCACATGTAAAGCTGTGATTTGTTTTATACACAATATGTTACCACAATTAATGGATATGAAATAGACAGGTCGATACAATAACCCAAGATCTTAAAAATCTAAGATTTATATGGCTCTTCCCCTGTTAATTAGAAAAATATGACAAAGAGTAGTCTTGGGAGCTTTACCAATTGCCAAGAATTTACCCAGAAAATTAAGAATTGGAGATTTTATCCAGAAACTCTATAGTCCCAAATCAAAGGACATAGCCATAAGGTTTCCTGGAAAAACAAACAAAAAAGACTCAAGACTTTTAAATAAATTCTGTGTTCTTGGAGTTTTAAAATACTAGAGGGACCCAATTAAATATACCACCCCAAGATGACCTCAAGACACATGAATGGTAGTACAGCAATGTGGTTCAACAAAGAGCTGTCATAGAGAAGAGTCTTCATTTCCTTAATCAGGGGACAGAGGTGGGATCGTTGTAATAAATTTTTGGCAGAAAGCCCTCCATGGGATCACATACACAAAATGAAAGCTCATCCTTCTAAATTCTTCATTCTGAATGACACATTAGGCAAATGCATAGAATGACAACGATGAAATATGAGGCAAAATGCATAGAATGACAGCAAATGTGTTCTTATTTCATTTGCTGACAACACAGAATAAAATACTTAAAATCTGAAATTTAGCTTTTAGTACAACAAAATAAAAGCCTTCTCCTAGGTTTTCTGGGATTCCTAGAAAATGGTTTATGAAAACATCCATAAATTTGTTCCAGGCATTACCACCCATAATAACTCTGGATTTAAACCTGAAGATGGGGCTGTGAGCAGCATGACTGTGAACCCTGAGAACTCCGCCTCCTCCCCACTGAGGAGAACCCAGGAAAGTAGCTCCACCTGTGGGGACAGCATGTGCTCTAGAGCATGAGCTTGCACCTCTCCAACCTCTGATCAAAGAATAATGCTGTCCTTTGCTTCTGAACTGAACTCTATTGGTGAGAGTGACACCGGGCAAGAGGACCCTTGTTGGAGCCCTACTTGAAAGGCTCTCTAGAACCCGGCAGCACACAAATTTTTCCTAGCTCGAACCCCCCTTGATGTGTGATCAGAAATGAAGAGAAAAGGTTTTATTGAAAAATTAAAAATCCATAAGAATTGGACCTTCAAGATGGCGGAGGAGTAAGACATGGAGATCACCATCCTCCCCACAAATACATCAAAAATACATCTACATGTGGAACAACTCCTACAGAACACCTACTGAACGCTGGCAGAGGACCTCAGACTTCCCAAAAGGCAAGAAACTCCCCACGTACCTGAGTAGGGCAAAAGAGAAAAGGAAAAGTATAGAAGTATAGGGATGGGACCTGAACCTCTGGAAGGGAGCTGTGAAGGAGGAAACGTTTCCACACACTAGGAAGCCGCTTCACTGGTGGGGATGGGGGATGGGCGGGGGGGAAGCTTTGGACCCACGGAGGAGAGTGCAGCAACAGGGGTACGGAGGGCAAAGTGGAGAGATTCCTGCACAGAGGATCGGTGCTGACCAGCACTCACCAACCTGAGATGCTTGTCTGCCCACCCACTGGGGTGGGGGCGCTGGGAGCTGAGGCTTGGGCTTCAGAGGTCAGACCCCAAGAAGAGGATGGGGGTTGGCTGTGAGAACACAGCCTGAAGGGAGCTAGTGCACCACAGCTAACCGGGAGGGAGTCTGGGGAAAAGTCTGAAACTGTCTAAGAGGCAAGAGACCATTGCTTTGGCGTGCATGAGGGAAGGGATTCCTGCTCCATGCACCCACAGAAGGCAGGGCACCCACTAGGCAAGCTCCAGAGACGCGTGAGACACGGCTATCAACTCAGACCCCAGAAATAGCATGAAACACTAACGCCGCTGCAGCTGCCACCAAGAATCCTGTGTGCAAGCACAGGTCACTACCCACACCCCGCCCCCAGAGCCTGTGAAGCGTGCCACTGCCAGGGTCCCGAGATCCAGGGACAACTTCCCCAAGAGAATATGTGGCATGCCTCTGGCTTTTGCAATGTCACACTGGCCTCTGCCACCACAGGCTCACCCCGCGTTCCAATTATGACTACCGTACTCCTCCCTCTCCTCAGCCTGACTGAACAAGAGAGCCCTAGTCAGATACTGCTTTAACTCCCTCCTGTCTGGGTGGGAAAGAGACACCTGAGGGCAGACTACACACAGAGGCAGGTCCAAATCCAAAGCTGAACCCCGGGAGCTGTGCGAACAAAGAAGAGAAAGGGAAATCTCTCCCAGCAGCCTCAGGAGCAGTGGATTAAATCTCCATGATCAACTTGATGAACTCTGCAACTGTGGAATACATGAACAGACAATGAATGTTCCCAAAATTGAGGCGGTGGACTTTGGGAGCAACTGTAGACTTGGCGTTTGCTTTTTGATCTGATTTGTTTCTGGTTTTTATGTTTATCTTAGTTTAGTTCTTATTGCTTGCTATCATTGGTAGATTTGTTTATTGGTTTGGCTGCTTTCTACTTTTTTTTTCTTTTTTTGAGTGTGTATGTTTCTTTTTATGATTTTGTCTGTTTAGGTTTGCTTTTACCATTTGTCCTAGGGTTCTGACTGTTCATTTATTTCTTTGTTTGTTTGTTTGTTTTTGTTTTATGAGTGTGTGTATATCTTTCCTAGTGTGATTTTGTCTATTTAGTTTTGCTTTTACCAGTTGGTTTGGGGTTCTAACTCTTCTTTTTTTTATTTTCCTTTTCTTTCTTCCTTTTCTTCCAAGTCGTGTGGCTGGCAGGGTCTTGGTCCTCCAGGTGGGTGTCAGGCCTGAGCCTCCGAGGTGGGACAGCCGAGTCCAGGACATTGGACCACCAGAGATCTCCCGGCCCCAGGTAACATCAATCAACGAGAGCTCTCCCAGAGATCTTCGTCTCAACACTAAGACCCAGCTCCCCCAACGGCCAGCAAGCTCCAGTGCTGGATGCCCCATGCCAAACTACTAGCAAGGCATGAACACAACCCCACCCATTAATAAAAAGGCTGCCTAAAGTCATACTAAGTTCACAGACACCCCAAAACACACCACCGGATGTGGCCCTGCCCAACAGAAGCACAAGATCCAGCCCCACCCACCAGAACACAGGAACCAGTACCCTCCACGAGGAAGCCTACAGGAACCACTTAACAAACCTCGCCAACTGGGGGCAGACACCAAAAACAACAGGAACTACGAACCTGCAGCCTGTGAAAAGGAGACCCCAAATACAGTAAGTTAAGCAAAATGAGAAGACAGAGAAATATGTAGCAGATGAAGGAGCAAGGTAAAAACCCACCAGACCAAACAAATGAAGAGGAAATAGTCAGTCTACCTGAAAAAGAATTCACGGTAATGATAGGAAAGATGATTCAAAATCTTGGAAATCGAATGAAGAAAATACAAGAAACGTTTAACAAGGACCTAGAAGAAGTAAAGAGCAAAAGAACAATGATGAACAACACAATAAATGAAATTAAAAATTCTCTAGAAGGAATCAATAACAGAATAACTGAGGCAGAAGAACAGATAAGGGACCAGGAAGATAAAATAGGGGAAATAACTGCTGAAGAGCAGAATAAAGATAAAAGAATGAAAAGAATTGAGGGCAGTCTCAGAGACCTCTGGGACAACATTAAACACACCAACATGTGAATAATAGGGGTCCAGAAGAAGAAGAGAAAAAGAAAGGGTCTGAGAAAATATTTGAAGACATCATAGTTGAAAATTTCCCTAACATGGGAAGGGAAGTAGTCAATCAAGTCCAGGAAGCACAGAGAGTCCCATACAGGAGAAAACCAAGGAGAAACACACCAAGAAACATATTAATCAAACTGTGAAAAATTAAATACAAAGAAAAAATACTAAAAGCAGCAAAGAGAAAAGCAACAAATAACATACAAGGGAATCCCTATCAGGTTAACAGCTGATCTTTCAGCAGAAACTCTGCAAGGGGAAGGGAGTGGCAGGACACAGTTAAAGTGATGAAAGGGAAAAACCTACAACCAAGATTATTCTGCTCAGCAAGGATCTCATTCAGATTCGACAGAGAAATTAAAAGCTATAAAGACAAGCAAAAGTTAAGAGAATTCAGCACCACCAAACCAGCTTTACAACAAATGCTAAAGGAACTTCTCTAGGCAGGAAACACAAGACAAGGAAAAGACCTACAAAAACAAACCCAAAACATTAAGAAAACAGTAATAGGAACATACATATTGATAATTACCTTAAATGTAAATGGATTAAATGATCCAACCAAAAGAGATAGACTGGCTGAATGGATACAAAAACAAGACCCAAACATATGCTGTCTACAAGAGACCCACTTCAGACCTAGGGACACATACAGACTGAAAGTGAGGGGATGGAAAAAGATATTCCACACAAATGGAAATCAAATGAAAGCTGGAGTAGCATTACTCATATCAGACAAAATAGACTTTAAAATAAAGACTATTACAAGAGACAAAGAAGGACACTACATAATGATCAAGGGATCAATCCAAGAAGATATAACAATTGTATATATTTATGTACCCAACATAGGAGCACCTCAATACATAAGGCAAATGCTAACAGCCATAAAAGGGGAAATCAACAGTAACACAATCATAGTAGGGAAATTTAACAAACATCCCACTTTCACCAACAGACAGATCATCCAAAATGAAAATAAATAAGGAAACACAAGCTTTAAATGACACATTAGACAGATGGACTTAATTGATATTTACAGGACATTCCATCCAAAAACAACAGAATACATTTTCTTCTCAAATGCTCATGGAACATTCTCCAGGATAGATCATATCTTGGGTCACAAATCAAACCTCGGTAAATTTAAGAAAACTGAAATCGTATCAAGTATTTTTTTCCTACCACAACACTATGAGACTAGATATCAATTACAGGGGAAAAACTGTAAAAAACACAAACACATGGAGGCTAAACAATACACTACTAAATAACGAAGCGATCTCTGCAGACATCAAAGAGGAAATCAAAAATACCTAGAAACAAATGACGGTGAAAACAAAATGATCCAAAACCTATAGGATGCAGCAAAAGCAGTCCTAAGAAGGAAGTATATAGCAATACAATCCTACCTCAAGTAACAAGAAAAATCTCAAATAAACAACCTAACCTTACACAAAAAGCAATTAGAGAAAGAAGGAAAACAACAACAAAAACACCCAAAGTTAGCAGAAGGAAAGAAATTATAAAGATCAGGTCAGAAATAAATGAAACTGAAAGAGAAATTAAGGAAGCAATCCCATTGACCATTGCAACAAAAAGAATAAAATACCTAGGAATAAACCTTCCTAAGGAGACAAAAGACCTGTACACAGAAAACTATAAGACACTGATGAAAGAAATTAAAGATGAGAAAAATAAACTACAGGGTCCTGAACCAAGATGGAGGAGGAGAAAGATGTGCTCTCACTCCCTCTTGCGAGAACACCAGAATCACAACCAGCTGCTGGACAATCATCGACAGGAGGACACTGGAACTCACCAAAAATGATACCCCACATCCAAACACAAAGGAAGCCACAATGAGACGGTAGGAGGGGCACAATCACAGTAAAATCAAATCCCATAACTGCTGGGTGGGTGACTCACACACTGGAGAACACTTTTACTACAGAATTCCATCCACTGGAGGGAAGGTTCTGAGCCCCACTTCAGGCTTCCCAACCTGGGGGCCCGGCAACAAGCGGAGGAATTCCTAGAGAATCAGACTTCGAAGGCTGGTGGGATTTGACTGCAGGACTTCGACAGGACTGGGGGAAACACAGACTCCATGCTTGGAGGGCATACGCAAAGTAGTGTGTGCACTGGGACCCAGGGGAAGGAGCAGTGACCCCAGGGGAGACTGAACCAGACCTACCTACTAGTGTTGGAGGGTTTCCTGCAGAGGCGGGGGGTGGCTGTGGCTCACCGTGGGAACAAGGACACAGGCAGCAGAAGTTCCGGGAAGTATTCCTTGGCGTGAGCCCTCCCAGAATCTGTCATTAGCCCCACCAAAGAGCCAAGGTAGGGTCTAATGCTGGGTCACCTCAGGTGAAACAACCAACAGGGAGGGAACCCAGCCCCATCCATCAGCAGTCAAGTGAATTAAAGTTTTACTGAGCTCTGCCCACCCGAGCAAGAGCCAGCTCTACCCACCACCAGTCCCTCCCATCAGGAAACTTGCACAAGCCCCTTAGACAGCCTCATCCATCAGAGAGCAGACAGCAGAAGTAAGAACTACAATCCTGCAGCCTGTGGAACAAAAACCACATTCACAGAAACATAGATAAGATGAAAAGGTAGAGGGCTATGTATCAGATGAAGGAACAAGATAAAACCCCAGAAAAACAACTAAATGAAGTGGAGATAGGCAACCTTCCAGAACATGAATTCAGAAAAATGATAGTGAAAATGATCCAGGACCTCGGAAAAAGAATGGAGGCAAAGATCGAGAAGGTGCAAGAAATGTTTAACAAAGATCTAGAAGAATTAAAGAACAAACAAACAGAGATGAACAATACAATAACTGAAAGGAAAACTACACTAGAAGGAATCAATAGCAGAATAACTGAGGCAGAAAACAGATAAGTGACCTGGAAGACAGAATGGTGGAATTCACTGCTGTGGAACAGAATAAAGAAAAAAGAATGAAAAGAAATGAAGACAGCCAAAAAGACCTCTGGGACAACATTAAACACAACAACATTCGCATTATAGGGGTCCCAGAAGGAGAAGAGAGAGAGAAAGGACCAGAGAAAATATTTGAAGAGATTATAGTTGAAAACTTCCCTAACATGGGAAAGGAAACAGTCACCAAAGTCCAGGAAGCGCAGCGAGTCCCATACATGATAAACCCAAGGCAAAACACACCGAGACACATAGTAATCAAATTGGCAAAAATTAAAAACAAAGAAAAATTATTGAAAGCAGCAAAGGAAAAAAGACAAATAATATACAAGGGAACTCCCATAAGCTTAACAGCTGATTTCTCAGCAGTAACTCTACAAGCCAGAAGGGAGTGGCAAGAAATATTTAAAGTGATGAAAGGGAAGAACCTACAACCAAGATTACTCTACACAGCAAGGATCACATTCAGATTCGATGGAGAAATCAAAAGCTTTACAGACAAGCAAAAGCTAAGAGAATTCAGCACCACCAAACCAACTCTACAAGAAATGCTAAAGGATCTTCTCTAAGTGGGAAACACAAGAGAAGAAAAGGTCCTACAAAAACAAACCCAAAACAATTAACAAAATAGTCATAGGAATATACATATTGATAATTACCTTAAACATGTATGGATTAAATGCTCCAACCAAAAGACACAGGCTTGCTGAATGGATACAAAAACAAGACCCATATATGTGCTGTCTACAAGAGACCCACTTCAGACCTAGGGACACATATAGACTGAAAGTTAGGGGATAGAAAAAGATATTCCATGCAAATGGAAATCAAAAGAAAACTGGAGTAGCAATACTCATAGCAGATAAAATAGACTTTAAAATAAAGATGTTACAAGAGACAAGGAACGAAACTACATAATGATCAAAGTATCAATCTAAGAAGAAGATATAACAATTATAAACATATATGCACCCAACATAGGAGCACCTCAATACATAAGGCAACCGCTAACAGCTAAAAAAGAGGAAATTGACAGTAGCACAATAATAGTGGGGGACTTTAACACCTCACTTACACCAATGGACAGATCATCCAAAATGAAAATAAATAAGGAAACACAAGCTTTACATGACACAATAGACCAGATAGATTTAATTGATATTTATAGGACATTCCATCGCAAAACAGCAGATTACACTTTCTTCTCAAGTGCGTACAGAACATCCTCCAGGATAGCTCACATCTTGGGTCACAAATCAAGCCTCTGTAAACTTAAAAAAATTAAAATCATATCAAGCATCCTTTCTGACCACAATGCTATGAGATTAGAAATGAATTACAGGGAAAAAAACATTAAAAACACAAAAACGTGGAGGCCAAACAATATGTTACTAAATAACCAAGAGATCACTGAAGAAATCAAAGAGGAAATCAAAAAATACCTAGAGACAAATGACAATGAAAACACTACGATCCAAAACCTATGGGATGCAGCAAAAGCAGTTCTAAGAGGGAAGTTTATAGCTATACAAGCCTACCTCAAGAAACAAGAAAAATCTCAAATAAACAATCTAATCTTACACCTAAAGGAACTAGGGAAAGAAGAACAAACAAAATCCAAAGTTGGCAGAAGGAAAGAAATCATAAAGATCAGAGCAGAAATAAATGAAGTAGAAACAAAGAGAAAATAGCAAAGATCAAGAAAACTAAAAGTGGGTTCTTTGAGAAGATAAAAAACATTGATAAACCATTAGCCAGACTCATCAAGAAAAAGAGGGAGAGGACTCAAATCAATAAAATTAGAAATGAAAAAGGAGAAGTTACAACAGACACCGCAGAAATACAAAGCATCCTAAGAGACTACTACAAGCAACTCTGCCAATAAAATGGACAACCTGGAAGAAATGGACAAATTCTTAGAAAGGTATAACCTTCCAAGATTGAACCAGGAAGAAATAGAAAATATAAACAGACCAATCACAAGTAATGAAATTGAAACTGTGATTTAAATTCTTCCAGCAAACAAAAGTCCAGGACCAGATGACTTCACAGATGAATTCTATCACACATTTAGAGAAGAGCTAATGTCCATCCTTCTCAAACTCTTCCAAAAAATTGCAGAGGAAGGAACATTCCCAAACTCATTCTATGAGGCCACCATCACCCTGATACCAAAACCAGACAAAGATACTACAAAAAAAGAAAATTACAGACCACTATCACTGATGAATATAGATGCAAAAATCCTCAACAGAAGACTAGCAAACAGAATCCAACAACACATTAAAAGTATCATACACCATGATGAAATGGGATTTATCCCAGGGATGCAAGGATTCTTCAATATACTCAAATCAAACAATGTGATACACCATATTAACAAATTGAAGAATAAAAACCATATGATCAGATCCATAGATGCAGAAAAAGCTTTTGAAAAATTCAACACCCATTTATGATAAAACTCTCCAGAAAGTGGGCATAGAAGGAACCTACCTCAACAATAATAAAGGCAATATATGACAAACCCACAGCAAACATCATCCTCAATGGTGAAAAACTGAAAGCGTTTCCTCTAAGATCAGGAACAAGACAAGGATGTCCACTCTCACCACTATTATTCAACATAGTTTTGGAAGTCCTAGCCACAGCAATCAGAGAAGAGACAGAAATAAAAGGAATCCAAACTGGAAAAGAAGAAGTAAAACTGTCACTGTTTGTAGATGACATGATACTATACATAGAGAATCTTAAAGATGCCACCAGAAAACTACTAGAGCTAATCAATGAATTTGGTAAAGTTGCAGGATACAAAATTAATGCACAGAAATCTCTTGCATTCCTATACACTAATGATGAAAAATCTGAAGGAGAAATTAAGGAAACACTCCCATGTACCACTGCAACAAAAAGAATAAAATACTTAGGAATAAACCTACCTAAGTAGACAAAAGACATGTATGCAGAAAACTATAAGACATTGATGAAAGAAATTAAAGGTGATACCAACAGATGAAGAGATATACATGTTCTTGGATTGGAAGAATCAATATTGTGAAAATGACTATACTAGCCAAAGCAATCTACAGATTCAATGCAATCCATATCAAATTACCAATGGCATTTTTTACATAACTAGAACAAAAAATCTTAAAATTTGTATGGAGACAAAAAAGACCCCGAATAGCCAAAGCAGTCTTGCGGGGAAAAAAAAAGGAGCTGGAGGAATCAGACTCCCTGACTTCAGACTATACTACAAAGCTACAGTAATCAAGACAATGTGGTACTGGCACAAAAACAGAAATACAGAAAAATGGAACAGGATAGAAAGCCCAGAGATAAACTCATGCACCTATGGTCAACTAATCTATGACAAAGGAGGCAAGGATATACAATGGAGAAAAGACAGCCTCTTCAATAAGTGGTGCTGGGAAAACTGGAAAGCTACATGTAAATGAATGAAATTAGAACACTCCCTAACACTATACACAAAAATAAACTCAAAATGGATTAGAGACCTAAATGTAAGAGCAGACACTATAAAACCCTTAGAGGAAAACATAGGCAGAACACTCTTTGACATAAATCACAGCAAGATCTTTTTTGATCCACCTCGTAGAGTAATGGAAATAAAAACAAAAATAAACAAATGGGACCTAATGAAACTTCAAAGCTTTTGCACAGCAAAGGAAACCATAAACAAGATGAAAAGACAACCCTCAGAATGGGAGAAAATATTTGCAAATGAATCAATGGACAAAGGATTAATCTCCAAAATATATAAACAGCTCGTGTAGCCCAATATTAAAAAAAAACAGCCCAATGAAAAATGGGCAGAAGACCTAAATAGACATTTCTCCAAAGAAGACATACAGATGGCCAAGAAGCACATGAAAAGCTGCTCAACATCACTAATTATTAGAGAAATGCAAATCAAAACTACAATAAGTACCACTTCACATCAGTTAGAATGGGTGTCATAAGAAAATCTACAAACAACAAATGCTGGAGAGGCTGTAGAGAAAAGGGAACCTTCCTGCACTGTTGGTGGGAATGTAAATTGATACAGCCACTATGGAGAACAGTACGGAGGTTCCTCAAAAAACTAAAAATAAAATTACCATATGATCCAGTAATCCCACTACTGGGCATATACCCAGAGAAAACCATAATTCAAAAAGTCACATGTAGGCTTCCCTGGTGGTACAGTGGTTGGGGGTCCGCCTGCCGATGCAGGGGGTGCAGGTTCGTGCCCCGGTCCGGGAGGATCCCACGTGCCACAGAGCAGCTGGGCCCGTGAGCCATGGCTGCTGAGCCTGCACATCCGGAGCCTGTGCTCCACAATGGGAGAGGCCGCGGTGGTGAGAGGCCCACGTACCACAAAAAAAAAAAAAGTCACATGCACCCCAATATTCATTGCAGCACTATTTACAATAGCCAGGTCATGGAAGCAACCCAAATGCCCATTGACAGATGAATGAATAAAGAAGATGTGGTACTCATTAATCATTAGAGAAATGCAAATCAAAACTACAATGAGATATCATCTCACACCGGTCAGAATGGCCATCATCACAAAATCTACAAACAATAAATGCTGGAGAGGGTGTGGAGAAAAGGGAACCCTCTTGCACTGTTGGTGGGAATGTAAATTGATACAGCCACCATGGAGAACAATATGGAAGTTCCTCAAAAAACTAAAAACAGAACTACCATATGACTCAGCAAACCCACTACTGGGCATATACCCTGAGAAAACCATAATTCAAAAAGAGACACGTACCACAGTGTTCATTGCAGCACTATTTGCAATAGCCAGGACATGGAAGCAACCCAAGTGTCCACCGACAGATGAATGGATAAAGAAGATGTGGCACATATATGCAATGGAATATTACTCAGACATAAAAAGGAACAAAATTGAGTTATTTCTAGTGAGGTGGATAGACCTAGTGACTGTCATACAGAGTGAAGTAAGTCAGAAAGAGAAAAACAAATACCGTATGTAACACATATATATGGAATCTCAAAAAAAGAAAAAAAGGTTCTGAAGAACCTAGGGGCAGGACAGGAATAAAGACGCAGACTTAGAGAATAGACTTGAGGACATGGGAGGGGAAGGGTAAGCTGGGACGAAGTGAAAGAGTAGCATTGACATATAGACACTACCATATGTAAAATAGATAGCTAGTGGGAAGCAGCCACATAGCACAGGGAGATCAGCTGGGTGCTTTGTGACCACCTAGAGGGGTGGGACAGGGAGGGTGGGAGGGAGATGCAAGAGGGAGGGGATATGTGGATATATGTATACATATAACTGATTCACTTTGTTATACAGCAGAAACTAACACAACATTGTAAAGCAATTTTACTCCAATAAAGATGTTAAAAAAAAAAAATCTGAAGTTGAGAAAGAGCCAGGCACTGAGACCAGAATGAAACCAGTCCAAGCATTGATGCTACTAAGACCAACCAGATTGTCTCTGCCTCCTTTAGGCAAAGAGTAGCTCAAGAAAGGTACAAGATGTTATCCACCCTATATAGTTCCTCCAACAGAACTGGAGTGTGTGTGTGTGTGTGTGTGTGTGTGTGTGTGTGTGTGTGTGTGTGTGTGTGTGTGTGTATTTATTTGTGTGTCTATCTTTCATGTTACTGCTGTTGTCTGGTGATCCTTGATTACTCCAAATCATATTTCCACATGTGCATCTCTAATCAGGTGGGACCCTGTCATTTCACTGACTCATAAATATCAGTTTTGGAGGGTCCTTTCTCTTAGACTGTTTCCTCAGAGACAACTCCTCCAAAGTGCTGCCTGGATGGTATGAGCTTTGCTGTCTGTATTGAGATGCAGGGTACATGGAGTCTTCCATTTGGCAGGACCGTCTTCAGTCTCTCTATTCTCAGGAAGACATTTACCCCTCTCCACTAAACTGTAGATGATTTGGAAATCAGAAGTGCATCTGTTGCTCTGATTGCTCCTTTTAAAGATTTTCAACTAGTTCTCCTATTTTCAGCCCCATCCCAACCCTCATCTGCAGAGGCACCTGCTGCCTCCGAATCCCATGCCTTTCTGGGGATCCACAGTTTGATGGATTTGCTTCTCAATGGCTGCCCGTAGCCCACAGGCTTGGGTTTCACCTGAACTGGTTGGCTCGGTTGGTTACCAGTCATCCATCAGCTTTCACATCCTGTTATCTCCTCTCTCATTGTCTTTGTCCTCATGGATTTATGCCTTTTTTCATTCCTCTGTTGTCGTTTTAGCAGTGTTTCCAAAGAAGTGGATTTTCTCAATTTTCTCTCTAGGAGCCAAAAGCTCCTAGTTATATTTTATACGTAATCTAAAGGGCTTCTCTCTGTCTAAACAGCTCCATATGCCTAATGCCTACCCCACCTCCATCCCCTTCCTAATCCATAGATCAAAAATGTACGACATTGGCAAGATACAAAAATTACCTTTTAATAGAACTACACAGTTCTTTATTACTGAGAGCCTGAAATTATCTACCTTTAACATTTTGTAGACATTGTTTCTACATAAGTGTGACTTGAAGCCTACATTTCTGCCACATTTATATGGTTATAAACAGAGGGGCAGAGAATGGTATATAAAAAATGGTTTGCAACAGACTTTGCTAAAAAGTCCTAATGCTCTGCCTCCCAAACCTCCTTTACATCACACTATACAGTGACAACTCATGCAGATAATGAATTCGTTTTTAACAGGACTTTGCCTCATCAGCTTCATCCAAAGATAAACGATACCTATGAGAGACCATTACTGTTTTATGGAAAGAGGATGGATTTAGAGAAGTCCAGATTTTTATTTCAATTTAACAAGACTATGAAGTTGCTCAAGACCAGAAACATATTGGGATTTATAGACACGTGGGTATGTTAGTGCCAGAATTATTACTGGTAGAGGGTCTCTACCGCTTCATCTGAACGCACTTCACTCTCAGCCAGGCTGGTTCACATTTTCTGACTCTCCTTCCTCCCAAAGGCTTTCCCACACGCCGACAGATCTTTGGTCAGCGTTTTCCTCTCTGCCTTCTATCTTCATCCATATCTGCCTTTTTCTCTGCGTTGTCCTTGCCTCCTCCTGAGGCCAGGTTCTTCCCAATCTAATCCTCCCTGTATCTTGGGACTTCTCAATGGAAATACTTGCTTTCGGTGTGTCACTTTCTTGTTTGAAGAGCTCTAATGGCTGTCTGTCACCTACAGAGGAAGCCAACCCATCTTGGTAGGCAGGTCTGTCAAACTCTCCACAATCAGGGCCCATGTACCTGCTCCAGCACAAGCCCTCACTCCTCCCGGCCCTCCTTGCCCCCTGAACCCACCGCGCTCACCCCAAAGCTACCGATCCGTTGCTCAAGAGCTGTTACCGTCCTCTCAGGTATATCCCTCTGTGCCTCAGTTATTCCCACCTACTTTCCAAGATCCTGACTATAATCAGTCTCCCAAACAAGACTCTCTCAGGGCTTCCAGGGCAGGTCAATCTCTTAGGAAATTAACGTGTCACTGTCTTTTGGAAAGCGGATCAGACTTCGCCTGAAATGTATAACTGACTAGTTTACATGTCTGTGACTCACTTCAAATAAAATGAAACCTCCTCGACATATACAGCTAGCTCCCTGAGAACCTACCACGGTGCCATGTACGTTGATTATATTTAACACACACTGGTTGGAGGAATGAATCGCTTTTGAACAAGAGTGAATTCCTGTTATCATGGATATGCTAAAAGCCCATCCTTGCAACTCTGCACCACTGAGTCTGATGAACTGGGGTTCTGTGAAGGAGGAGTTGGGATCCTTCTCTTATGAGCACCTCCCACACTGACTTGTTCTCAGAGCACTGGGCAGCCACCTGGATCTGAGCAGAGACACACAATGATAAACAAGTGAACGATATGACTTCTTTCCAAACATTCTAGTCCCATCATTTCCAAAGAGTTGTAGCTCTGTCCTGATTTTGCTACCTAAAATTTCTTTTCATATTTTTTAAATATCAGTAGATGAACTTAAATGGCCCAATCTACTCCTGTCTCCTCAAGAATCTCATTCCATCAATTATCCACTACATCATGCTCATACTCCAGCCAGAGTGCTCTTTCTAGATTTGTATCTGATTTTTGTTATTCGGGTTTTGGTAGCCTGCTGGGTCATTGCAAGCCTCTGAGTGATCTGCTTACCCCCAGTCTCTCCACAGAATCCTGCAGTCTAGCCGTGATGAACCCCTTGCAACCCCCAACTGCACCAAACCCTACCCTGTTACCCAGACACGTTCCTTGTTGCCTCTTCCTTGAACACTCACCTCCAGTGTGTCACCCTGGCCCCCCTGCTAGACATGTATGCATCTACGCCCTCTTCTTTGTTCTTATCAATCACTAGGTTCTGACCTTAAATTCTCTCTGAAAGCTACTAGTTGAGTCATGGAACTAGATGAGTCACATTTCTAAGCAATCACTAAGTCGAGTACTTCTGCCCCCTCACACATTAAATGCATAAACATACTCAGTGGCAACTTGAATATAATTCTATCTCCGTAGCTCTGGGAGAACTCTGCTTTAGTTTTCCCTTATAATTCTTCTCTATATTGGTGAATTTAAAAAAGGAAGAGAAGTTTACGAAACGAAATTTACCTAGAGCTCTGAGGGAAGGTTAACCATATAGAAGTCTGCTTGCTAATCAAGTTTTCACATGAAAATTGAGGTTTTTAGATAGTATGAAAGCACGTTTGAGAAAGTTTTCATTTAAACTTATCCAAAGCTTTACCCTTTCAACTCCCCAACTGAAAAGCAGTTTACCTGCCCCATCCTCTCCTTAGCCCTCTGACCTTCTCTCCCGGACTGGGCTCCAAGCCCACTGGCCTCCTACGAGGAAGGCTTCTCCTCAAGGCTTAGCACCAGCTCTCCCCTCTGCCTGGAAATTTCTTCCCTGGGTCCCCACTGTCTCACTTCCTCATCTCGTCCATGTCTTCGCTCAAGGGCTCCCTTCTCAGCGAGGCTTGCCTTAACCAACTTGTTGCATCCTCCCTCCACACCCATGTAGGCCCTCCCCCTTCTATCTTCCTTTGCTCTACTTTTTTTTTTTTTTTTTTTTTTGCGGTACGCGGGCCTCTCACTGTTGTGGCCTCTCCCGTTGCGGAGCACAGGCTCCGGACGCGCAGGCTCAGCGGCCATGGCTCACGGGCCCAGCCGCTCCGCGGCACGTGGGATCCTCCCGGACCGGGGCACGAACCCGCATCTCCTGCATCGGCAGGCGGACTCTCGACCACTGCGCCACCAGGGAAGCCCCCTTTGCTCTACTTTTGCTCTTTGCCTGAGTACTTACCACCCTCTGATATCTATACCTACTTGTCAAGCTTATTGTTTATTATCTGCCTCCCTCCACCATAAGATGTAACCTCCATAAAAGCAAGATCTTTGTCCACGTTGTTCATTCCTGGAGCTGAGCATCCAGAACACCGCCTCGACATAGTAGGCGCTCAATACTTCTTGAACGAAAGAGTGAATACTGTAAATTGGATTGTATCTAAGATTGCAGATAAAGTCGGAGCTTGAGGAAAGGGAGGTGACCCAAGGAGGAATGAAGAACTAGCGAGTCTAGGTTTCTTTTCTCTTTTCCCTACCTCTTCCTGATTCAGGCTGCTTCTCCAATGCTTCTCCAGGAACAAGGAAAGAAGGGTGAAGGTAAGAAAGACGGGGGAAGTAAAATGGTAGGATGCGAAAGAGAAAAGGAAGAACTGCAAGGGCACTCATCTGGAAAGGGGTGGAATGAAGTTGAAATCTTCCAACAAAATAGTGAGCAGCAATCTATTCTCTTCAGCTGTCTCTTGTCCTGATGAAATTGAAACTAACTGAAAGATAATTTTAAGGCCCAATAAAAGTGCGTGATTTAAACAGACACTACTAATTGTCAGCAAGCGACAGGAACTTCCTTGGGGCACCATAACCTATTTTTCAGTCATTTAGAAAGTAAAACCACTGCATCACCTCCACATGCAGCCCACTGGCAAGGACAGATGTGGGTTTTCTCCTCCCGGTCCTTGCATAATATTTCTCACTAGTATATTAGTAATAGATAGAAGGACAGAAACATCATGTACGTTTTTAAAATGAGAAGCCTAATAATGCTCAATTCTCAGGTCACCAAAAATAATCCATTATTTTAAAATTAGTCTGCCAATACTCCTTTAGCATTTATTAAGTGCTAGTCTCTGTGTTAGGTGCTGAAGCAGTAAGGTGATAAGATGTGACTCTTAATTGTAATTCAATGTTGTGTTTCTCATCCTTTGTATAAAGAGATAAATATCACACTCCTTCTCCAGATAGAACCATCTGGAGAGAACTGGCCTCCTGGGTAAAACTTCTTATTACTGATTCATAGAAGGGAAGATGTATATTCTCACCAAGGAACAAGAGATTTTTATTGAATTTCATTTTCTCATTTCATACTGTGAAAACAATAGATTTTAAATTTGTTTTCCAAATACAAAATGTTACAACATGTTGTTATAATGTTTTATAAAGTTCATTCATGATCAAATATTCAGAGTGCTTCTAGAGACCAGCTAGGTGCTATGGTTAAAATGGTGAATAATAAGGAAAATGTTTTCTTAAGTTGCACACACAACACTAACAAAGAGCTCTTCCCCTTACCCACCACCTTTCCTCCTTGAGAATCACTGATCCAGGGAGATAACAACAGAATTCCATGGGAAACTATTGTATGTATGATTTTCCAAGGCACTATTATTCCCATTCCATTTTAAAAATAAATTGTATTGACTTCTTAACATTATAAAAATAATGCATGAAAAATATGGAAAACTTGGGAAATACAGAAAAGTGGAAGAGGCTAAAATAATTCATTCATAATCCTACCAGGGTCACCAGGGTCAACTAATGTGAATGATGGTTTAATACATTTCCTTCCAGTGTTATTCCTCTTACTAGATTACTTTTACTCTAAAAGGAAATATAACAAGAAAGATATGAGAGCAATCCTGTATAAAGAAAATTAATCATATGGAAGTTCCTAACACAAGGTCTAAACAAATGTGAAGACCACGAAATTGTCAAACCACTGAAAATTAGAGGACACATTTAAGTTAGTTACAACCATAAAATCAATATGCTTTCCTTTTATCTGTTTGATTATTTTTTAATAGAATTCCTTTAAAAATCATATGGAACTCTTAAGTGTTGAAAACTAGACCAAAATTAAGAAGAAGAATGTGGGGGAGGGGCATCACCTTGCCAGATACTAAAATAAATTACAGAGCTATTACACAGAAAGCAGTATGGCTCAGGCCTGGCAATAGATAAATAGACATGTGGACTAGAGAAAAAAATTGAAAAAATAGATACTAGTATATGAGGAAATTTAATTTACTAGAGAAAAGGCAGTTTATTGACTACGTGATACTTAAACAATTGGCTATCCATCTAAAAGAAAATACACTTGGACCTCCTAGTTTTATATAAAAATAAATTCAAGATGGAAAAATACTACTGGTAAAATATTATGAATACAAAAAATAAAAATTAGGATTTAAATTAGAAGAAAATTTAAGAAACTAGGTGGGAAGACCTTTTAAAGCAAGACTGGAAACCCAGATTCTGTAAAGAAAGAGTGATAGATGTGATATCATAAGACTTTTTTTATTTTGTGGAAGAAAATTACAAAAATAAAATCAAAGAACAAATTGTTGATGGTGAAAGTATAGCAACTAATGTGACCCCCCCCAAAAAAATTTATAATATTCAAAGAGTTTTAAAAATTAATAAGAAAAAAAGCAACTATATAGGGGCCAAGGATACATATAGGTAATTGACAGATAAGGAATCCAAAGGGATCATAATAATATGAAAACACACTTAACCTCATTAGAAGCCAAAAAATTGAAATGTCTAATGCTTACTCATTAGACTAGCAAAAATTAGGATGTAGAGAAATAGGAGTGCTGGTAGAAATGTGAGGAAAATGATATTCTCAAACATTGCTAGTGGGAGTGTGGTTTGTTACTATATTTTTAGAAAATAATATGGGAAAACCCATTAAAATTTAAAGATACACATATCCTTTGAACTAGTCATTTTACTTCTGGGAATTAGACCATAAAAATAAAACCACCCACAGCTAAGAATATGTGTCTACAAATATTTGTAGTGATAGCACTTGTTTTATCTGTTGAAAACTATTCACAACAGAATGTCTATTGATAGCAGAATATCTGAATAAATTTTAGCAAATTCATACCTCATACAGCTATGGAAAAGAATAAGACATCTTTCTCAGAATCTCCAAGACATATTTCAAAGTGAGAAAATCAAGACACAGAGTAATACACACACACACACACACACGCACACACACACGTACACACACACACGCACGCACACGCACACACACACGTACACACACACGCACACGCACACGCACACACACACGTACACACACACACGCACACGTACACACACGCACACACACACACGCACGCACACGCACACGCACGCACACGCACACACACACGTACACACACACACACACACACACGCATATACTGTGTATATAGCCTGATCCCACATTTTAAGATAAATAGGGACCATTCCCCTGTATATCAATGTATATCACAGTGCTGTGTGTGACCATCGAGAAAGGAGTAGAGGAACACATCAAGCTGTATTCACTGGTTTCTCTGAAGGGGTACAGGCAAAGCAGAAAGAAAGGAGGAAGGGAACAAGAAAGATAAAAAAATACTGTAGCATAATAGAAACTACCCATGATACAACAAAAGAAGATGTAGGAAATAAAATTCTATCCGTTATCTTAATGGAAATAGTCAATAATAGCATAAGTTCATGGACAAGGACCAGAGGTGACATGGCCAAATAAAATAATAATTTGATTTCTACGTGGGACTAAGACAATTTTTGCTTGGAATATTTTAAGAGAGTTTCTGCAAAATAATAATGTTTCAGAAGGAAACAGAAGAAATCTGGCAGTACCCCCTCAAGAAGCTTAAAAGCAGCTTTGCCTTTTGACACTGTATTTCCACTTTTAGGAATTATTTTTAAGGAAATAAACAGATGTAGACAAAATGCATGTTGAAACACCTAAATAATTAAATAACTTCTACAAGATACAACATAATTTCAATTTGCAAAATACATAGCTGTGTGTATGTGTGTGCGTATATGTGTGTATATTATGTATATATGTTATACACAAATGCTATACAAATATGTTAATGAAAATCCAAGATACAACATAATTTCAGTTTGTAAAATATATACTTTGTATATATATATATGTATATGTTTTGCAAATGGAAATTGTTTTGTATTTTGGGTTTTTGTTAACATTATACTGTGGGAATTTTTAATTTTTTATATAATATACAAATATGTAAATAAATATATATACATATACACATAATAAATACTAAGCAAAGACTACAAGAAAATATATTAAAATATTGTTAGTGATTATCTATGGCTGGTGAGTAGGTGATTTTTATTTACATCTTTATTCTTTTCTCTTTTCAAAGAATGTTCAAATTAACATGCATTCTATATAAAATATGCAAAACACAACAACTATTTTTAAATGGCAGCAAAGAAAGGTGATGAGTTGATTTAAAAATGAAAAACAGTACTTCAACATAATTCAACGTTCATAACCTTCCTCCAATGCTCTTCAACATTAGAAAGTAGTGTCAAAGCGTTCAGCAGCCTAACCTGTGTCTACATCGCCTAGACAAAAGTCAAAGTCCAGCATCCCCTAGATTAACAACGTGTTCCTCCAATAACACCTAAACCTTGGATACTACACATCCTCAAATTTCGAGGATGAATTGCTCAGGTAGCCAGTTCTCAGAGACGCTACACAGAAAGTCTTCCTATGAAAACCAGCAAAGCTGTTTTTTATATTGCCTCTAGTGAACAAGGTTCATAATTTATTTCTTCAGATTTCCAGTTAGAGCAGATATCTCTAGTTTGATCTGAGCTCTCAAAACTGGAAACACCTCCTCTGTTTTCTCTGTTGGTTTTCCTCCTGGGTAGAAAGGATTTCAGCTGAAATGCAAGGCAAATGCACTGGTGTTAAGAGGACAAACAAGCCTGCAGTGAAGTGAGCTGGTGAGGTTTCATGGCACAGGAAGGATAATCAATAAGCCTTGTTCTTATCCCAGAAAATCTTCCCTAACAGGCCAACAAGATAAATATCACCCCTCTAAAACATGCTTCTCCCCCCTCACCTGCCTTCCCACCCATCCCTTGAAAGGACTCTGGTTTCCTGGTTGACAAGGATTCCCAGCTACATCTTGTTCCCACAGTCCAGTGGGATTGAAGGAAGATCAACAAAAACATGGGTGGATTTCTTTAAAACATACTAGCCAATGTCTCCTGTTGCCAAAGCAATTTGGAAGAAATGTGTTCGGCATGCTTGTGCTGAGTAAAGTTCACAAAACTATTCTGAAAAGTTTTTATACTCAACTAGTACCAAAATATTTACACTTCGATGGTCAGTAACATTATTACTTAAATAGGTGCCCAAACAGTGGCTACATGTTGTAATGGGAAGAAAATGTGGACATGGATGTATGCGTGCATGTCCTCAGCTGATTCTAGCTCCTGGTGTCTAGCTCTCTTAGGCATCATGGAACCCAGACTTCCAGATGACAAAGATTTTTACTTCTTATGAGACTATATTGTTGCTGTATACATATACCTTCAGACTGGATAGAAAATTCTGATCCATCTGATTTGCTACTATGTGTCAGGTCAACGATATGAACAGAAAACTACTATAATTAGCTGTGTAGCACTGTTACGTAGACAGGCCAAAATAAATCGAATTGAACCAAACTGAATCTTTTAGACTCAATGAACCATAATCAAATTGTGCATTAGGGCTCCCGTTAGCACATATCCAAACAGATAAATTAATAAGAGAAGCGCCTTCTCATGGTACCTGGCCTAAAGGCAGGAGTTACACTAAACAATAATAGAGTATATTTACTGGGCTGCAATGTACTTAGAGACAAGATTAAAGCCAAAAGATAGAGTCAAAACTAGGAGAAATCACAGCAAATAGGTACCAGTAAGAACAGAAATACAGCAGAGAAGTAATCTGATGCAAATGGAGAGTGAAGAGAGGATAATGGTAACTTATTTAATAGTTGAAATGAACACATATTGTTGTATTGTATTCAGTTCTTGGTTATTCATGTGTGATTTACCGATTTTGTGGATTATTTTTCCCTCTGCTAGTCCTTCTACATCCACCTGAGTCATCTCTTGCCATCTTCAGTTCATATGTGCCCAGGGGACCCCAAAATAATGTTTACCATTAATCTATTTCAAACTCAATCAGCATAGCAAACCCCAAAATAATGTTTACCATTAATCTATTTCAAACTCAATTAGCATAGCAAACCTGATGGGATGGCTCCGGTACTGATCAAAGACCCCTTCACCTCTCCAGAAATCAAATCTGATGTCACATTTTCACTAGAGAGAGAGAAGTCAGAATGGGAATTGAATTTGGTAAATGAGGATACTGGTCAATTAACCTTTGCCTGTTGCCTTTTTGCTAAGTTAAATTGATCCAGATATAATCGGTCAACTCCATTAAGTTCATTTACAGGCTAGACAGTGTACTCCTAGGATGATGAAAAATAGAAAAGTCACCACCCAAAGCTGGTAAAGGCTTACACTCAGAGTTCTTGACTTGAGTGGATGAGCTCCAAACAGTAAAAAAGGAAATCATAGGAATTTGTTCCAGGCAAAAGGGACACAAATATTTCACAGTGGAAATTTGAGCTCCTCATTTCAGTGGATTATAAGATTCTCGAGGGAAGAGACCTTTTTTTTAATACTGTTTCTGTATTTCCTTCAATACCTAAGCACTTTGCCTGCAAACATAACCTGAAAACCCATATTTACAGTGGCCAAGCTCTTGAGTTACTGTTCTAAGTTCAAGTCTTGTTATACCATTTACCAACTGGATGACCCTCAGCAGTTTACTTGATTTCTCTGAGCCTTGGTTTACCTCCCTAGAAAGTGGGTATAATGATACCCGCTCCTAGAGATGTTGTAACGACTAAGTGAGCTATTCACTGCAAGGTGCAAAGCACCATGGCCGGCAGAAAATGCGATCAGTACAGGGAGAAGTAGTATTCCTGTCATTATATTACTTACTTGACTGACTGACTCCAGGGATGAGCAAAGTAGATCATAAAAGAAACAGGACTTTAAAGAATTGGTTATTTCAACAGAAGAGCTGGATCTTTAAAAAAAGAAAGAAGCGATGGTGGCGGGCAACCCCACGTGTGGGTACTACACTAACCTACTAACATATTTTATGTATTTTATTCTTTAGCCCTTAGATTCTTTCTACTGATACTTAAGACCAACATTTACTAAAACCTAGAGCTTTGGGAGTGGGAGAAACACGGATATTCTGTGTTGTTTATAAATAAAAAATGGGGGGAGGGAATGATTTTGGTGTTATTACCCAAGTGACACAAGATAAATGCACAAAAAGCCCCAGGTTCCATGGCATCTGGAATCCCAGTGGCTTTGTTCAGACCTCTTTCAAAGTCCCGGCAACGGCTCAACCTCAGACCTTTTCAGGATAATCAGCTTCTGATCCAGGACCTCAAAGTGCGAAGAGAAATTCAAGCCCACTCAGAGACCGACAAGCATGTAGAAACACAAAAGTTGAGGAAAGGAATAGCATCTTAAAAACTGTGTAGGACGCAAACTCCCAGTGGTTTGTACTGGCTCTACTTTCTTCAGCCCCAGGTGAGTAGAGGACTCATTTTTTGGTTAAAAACCTTTTCCTTCCTTCCTCTTCATTGTCTATCTCCTTGTTCTCCAAACTAGCTCTCTGCTCTGAGCTGGCAAATAGCTACGGGCACTGTCTCCTTGAAAGTAAGAAGCTCCGGCAGTTCACCCTGTTCCCAGTTCTATGATTCACATGAGAATTCCTTCACAGCTGCTCAGACTCTTAATACAAGGATTAGAACGATAGCTGTTTAAAATTCCTAAGCCAGAGGAGGTTTTGCGGGGCTTCTAAGCAGCCAGCAGTCAGCCAGGCCCTTGCAGACAAGGCTCTGCAGGTTCCGTGGACCCAGGAACAATAGCACAGCCCCACCCTCCCTTGGAAGACTGGCCCGACCAGTCCCACTGCACTCTTGAGGACAGTGGCCAAGCCTGGCATTGGTGACATTAACATTTTGGTTAGTCACGAAGTAAAGGCTTCACCTAGAAACCTTCATTTCCTATACAGCAGGGTAGACAAGGTCCAACGGAAAATTTTCCTGAACTACTTCCCTAAAAGAGGCCAGTTCGGGCTTCCCTGGTGGCGCAGTGGTTGAGAGTCCGCCTGCCGATGCAGGGGACACAGGTTCGTGCCCCGGTCCGGGAAGATCCCACATGCCGCGGAGCGGCTGGGCCCGTGAGCCATGGCCGCTGAGCCTGCGCGTCCTGAGCCTGTGCTCCGCAACGGGAGAGGCCACAACAGTGAGAGGCCCGCATACAGGAAAAAAAAAAAAAAGAGGCCAGTTCTACAATGAGGAAGTGACCCACTAAGCAATATATGTCGGTTTGATCCTTAGAGAAATCAGGTTTAACCCACTAGCATCTCTAGCTGATTGGCAGACAGACCTGGGTCCCATACCCCAGCCCTGCCTTGTAATCTGGGCAGGTTACATAAAAATCAACCTTCCAGTATTACTCAGTTGACTCAGACTTCCTGTGCTTTGGAACATTTTGAATGATAGCGTGGTATTTACAAACCAGAGGGGCTTTTAATCTTTTATATCACATGCTGGTACTGGATTCACAAACTGCTAAATAAATAGCCTCTCAAATTGGCTTCTAGGCAATGGTGACAATTTGTACTTTCATTGTAAATATATGCATGGCTTTTCAAGAGGTTTGCTAACTAGTTTAGAAATGTGCCACGGGGAAAATGAGAAGTGGACTTGAAAGTCAGTTATTTTCTCTTTTAAATTTTAAATAAAAAACAATGTGATTACTTGGTGATCACAAATAAAGTGAAATGGCTACTTGTTCACCTAATCAGCTTTTTTTTCCCTTAAGAACCTTCCACTTGCCACTTCCAATAATTCAATTCAACAGAAAGGTTTTTCAGTGACTGAGAATGTAAGAATCTTGCCTCTATTTTTAGGTAGGTAATTGAAAATACAAAGTCTATACTCTGAAGATGTTCTCCTATTTTTGAGCTCAATTAAACACACATTAGACACACAGACATGGAAAACAAACTTATGGTTACCAAAGGCGAAAGGGGTGAGGGGTAAATTAGGAGTTTGGGGTTATCATATTTACCACTATATATAAAATCGATAACCAGTAAGGACCTACTCTACGGCACAGGGAATATTCAGTATTTTGTAATAACCTATAAGGGAAAAGAATCTGAAAAGAATATATACATATATATATACATATATATGTTAGAATATATATATATATATATATACACACATAACTGAATCACCTTGCTGTACACCTGAAACTAGCACAACACTGTAAATCCACTATACTTCAATAAAAATTTAAACACACACACACACATATTTTGCTTCTTATTAGTACCATACAACTGGCAAAAGAAGAAGGAGGTTGTGAAAATCAAATCAGGAAATGTTTTTACTTCCTAGCAGCTATGGTAAAGCCCTGAGGGGAAAAAGAATGAAATAAAAGATCTTTTTTAAAAAAAAAAAGTTTGGGCTTTCTGTATGTAAAGTGGACTACTGAGCATTGTAGATACATTCATTAACATCCCTGATAACATGTAAAGAAACTTCGACCACACAGTGTATACAGACGATGTTTTAAGTACACCATCCACTATATCAACTCAGGTCCATAGAATGAGTTCCATTTCTGTAGATCAATTTTGCCATTAGAGCAAAAAGTCCTGGCCCACAGTATCTCCAAACATGAGTTCAGCAGCAGAGTTGCACCTGCTGTGGCTGTGTTGTATGGGTTTACAACAGAGATTCAGACATTGCTCTATGATGGGAAAAGCAGTCACTACCCAGAGCAAGCGAGAAATTTAGCAATGACACTTAATACACACTTTTATCCTATTCCTTATAAAACGACTTCCTTAATCCTTACTTGCATGCAAAATTCTTCTTGAATTTTTACTTTATTATAAGATATTCCAGTTGACTCCCTTGGAGTACTTCAAGAGTATTCCGTGGGCAGTTTTCACTGTGAATTTCAAACATCAGCCTGAGCTATTGAAAAAAGGCCCTGGGTTATTTTTTTGTTTTTAAAATGCTATACATAATGGCTTTCAATGTACAAGACATGATAGAGTGAAAAAAATACTTGTTTAACTTCCTAACTTTGTTTTTCTCTCTGTAATACTAGCCTGACTGTGTTTTTTCTTAATTCCAAGCAGCAGGGAACGTAATTTATGAACTTTTCCTCAATAAAAAAACAACGAATGGAAAGTTTAACATTGAATTAAGGAGGCTTCAGGATTAGCAGGTACACAATGACAGATTTACAGGGGCCAAGGACTGATAACTATATTTTAGGTCTAGGAAACATCTGCTCAGAGTAAGGAGTTTATGGTTTTCATATCAAATAGAAGAAAAAAACCCACATTGATCTGAGACTTTGGTAGTTTTATTTTTTATGTTTTAACCAACGGTAATGCAAATCCTATTCCAGTGGGCTTGTACAATTCCTTGATATGTTCCACTAATATCCAGGGCATACAGAAATTGCCACATGAGGAAATGGTAAAGGTAAGAGAGAATCAGAGTTTTCGATGGAAAATTCATAAGCCCATGCTGTAGGGGGGAAAGTTTAATTAAATATAACATTCAATTAATCTAAAATTCTTTCTCCATGTAAGACCATAGATTATATGGGCTTCCTCAATCACCTCAACATACTAATTTCACTAAAATAGTGAAATCCCTGGAAATACTCAGAATTCGACATCCCAGATAGTAAATACAGATACAGAGAAATTTCGCATAAACCTACAACAACCTTGGTAATGAACTCGTCTTTTTTTTTTTAACTCCAGTCTTTCAGACTCATTCTAAATAATTGCATGAAGCCAGGAATTGGCTGTCATCCAGTGAATGTGGACTGTGGACAGTGACCAAGCTGTTTGACATTTTACCCCCTTCCCGTCTATTTTCAGTCCACATTCTCCCTCCACGGTGACTTTCTGGTTAGGCCTTATCTGGTTTTGGCTGTCTCTACTGCCTACTTCAGATAACTGCTCAGCTCTCCACTTGGCTTCTTGCTGGGTAGGCTTGACCGAAGAGAATGGATGAAGAAGAAGCCAGCATTTTCCTTTGATCTCTTAGAGCTCAGGATTCCGTTATATAATCTACCATAAATCCTGGAAATAGAGATTGACATCAACTTCCAAACTTGCCATAATATGACACTCCTCGTTGATTCATTACAAATCCTGACATTTCTTAATTAACATGAACTCAATACTTCAGTTTGTCAGTGATAAGACATTTTGTTTTAGTTGCCTTCTCCATAGTTTTAAGGGTTGCCTTGATTAATTTTTCTCTTCTGCAATCTAAGCCTTAAATGCCAAATGTTCTAACTGGCTATCTGCCTCTAAGGTTTAAGCTCACAGATGTTTCCTTGTGGCCACAGCAAATACCACTCCTCTGAGAATAAGTCTGATAAACAAAATTGGCAATAAATTTAGAACTAAAGAGCTGGATAAGAAATTTAAATACAGCCCTTGTTAGCTACACTTTCGTAAATCTACAAACTTGCCTAGTGTGCTCAATTCTCAAATATTGGTGTTAGTGGATTCTAGAAATCCCGTCAACAAATTAAAGCCTTAAACAATCCAAAAACTTCCTTCACTTTAACAGTATAAATCCCTTTCCCTACTGGACACATTACCATGGCTGCTAACAAGTAGAAAATTGGCCCACTTAAATTTCGCTTCTATTCCAAGGGCTGAGGGAGGAGTAAAATGGATAGAATCCAGATGGTGAGAAGAGTGTGAAGCAAGGGCCCTGTGTAGTCTGAACATGAATAATTTGTGAACTGCTCTGAATGATGAATACTCAACCATATTAATATTGCTTATGCAACATGAATGCTATAGTAAGCAGGAGACCTTTGCTTTCTGCTTTTTCGTTTCCTAGAAAACAACACTCTTCTATGAATATTTTCCTCCACAAACTAGACTTGAAGTACCTCTTTGCTGGATTTGTGAAGCCTAAGTAATCTGGAGGAATACACCAGCAAACCAATGTGAGCAGTGTTCTTCATGCTGAATGTTATGATGTCACCCTGTCCCTGTACTTTTCTACTTAAAATACGATGCCCAGGCATGGTCCACCAGGGAGCATTCTCAGGAGTGGAGTATTATCACTTGAGATTTATTGTAACTGAAATTAAATTATTTAGTGTGCTTCCCCCCCCAACTCCCAACCTCCAATAAGTCGTTGCCTTTTCTTGTTTTTTCTTTTAATTGGTATCCTTGCCTTTTATTTACCCTTAGAAGAGAAGGGAAAAAAGAGGCAAAAAGAAAGCACAATCTGACCCCTTCCCTTTATCCTCAAATCACTGGATTCATAAGCATAAAACACTTCAGACAGCCGCAAGAGATATCAGAGTCTTCTTTTTCTGGTTAGAGTCCTAAATCAATGGAATGATGATGTGTCTTTTATTCCCAGCATAGATGGCCATGGGTTTGACTGTGCTTATATAATATCTCAATTCACTGTTCTAAGTGGAGACTGCTGAAAGCAAGAACTATAGAATCATAAAGCATGGCCACAGAGACCATAGGGCTCCCCTAGTCCGATGCCTTCATTCAACTGATGAGGGAAATGGAGCCTCAAAATTGGACTTGTTCAAACAAAGCTGGAGACATAACACTTTCTGGTTTCAAAAAATATTATGAGGCTACAGTAATCAAAACAGTATTGTACTGGCATAAAGACAAACATATGGACCAACAGAATAGAATAGAGAGCCCTGAATAAATCAGCACATACACAGTTGATTGATCTTCAACAAGGTTGCCAGGAATACACAATGGGGAAATGATTGCTCTTCAAGAAATGGTGTTGGGAAAACTGGATATCCACATGGAAAAGAATGACATTGGATGCTATCTTACCTAGTAACAAAAATCGACTCAAAATGGATTGAAGACTTAACTGTAAGACCTAAAACTGTAAAACTCCTAGAAGAAAATGGGGGAAAGTTGCATGACATTGGTCTTGCCAATATTTTATTGGATATGACACCAAAAGCACAGGCAACAAAAACAAAATAAACAAGTGGAACTGCATCAAACTAAAAAGCATCTGCACAGGAAATAATCAACAGAGTGAAAAGACAACCCATAGGATGGAAGAAAAGATTTGCAAACCGAATATCTGATAAAGAGTTAATCGACAAAATACGTAAGGAGCTCATACAAGTCAATATCAGAAAGACAATCCAATTTTTTAAGGGACTTAGAACTTGAATAGACATTTCTCCAAAGACATACAAATGGCCAGTGGATACATGAAAAAATACTCATCATCACTAATCATCAGAGAAATGCAACTCAAAACCACAATGAAATATCACTTACACCTGTCAGGATGGCTATTATCAAAAACACAAAAGACAAGTACTGGCGAGAATGTGGAGAAACTGGAACCCTTGCACACTGTTGGGAGGAATGCAAAATGGTTTAGCTGCTGTAGAAAACAGTATGGAGGTTCTTAAAAATTAAAATAAAACTACCAGATGACCCAGCAATCTCACTTCTGGGTATACAGCCAAAAGAATTGAAACCAGGATCTGGAAGAGATATTAGCATAACCATGTTCATTGCAGCACTATTCAAAATAGTTTGTTCAACGTGAAAACAACCTAAAAGTCCACCAAGAGATAAATGGATTAAGAAAATGTGGTATATACATACAATGGAATACTATTCAGCCTTTAAAAAGAGTAAATTTTACAATATGTGGCAATATGGTTGGACCAAAAGGAAGTGAAATAAGCCAGTTACAGAAACACAAGTACTGCGTGATTCTGCTTATGTGACGTATCTAAAATAGTCAAATTCATAACATCAAAGACTGGCATGGTGGGGCTTCCCTGGTGGCACAGTGGTTGAGAGTCCACCTGCCGATGCAGGGCACGCGGGTTCGTGCCCCGGTCCGGGAAGATCCCACATGCCAAGGAGCGGCTGGGCCCGTGAGCCATGGCCGCTGAGCCTGCGCGTCCGGAGCCTGTGCTCCGCAACGGGAGAGGCCACAACAGTGAGAGGCCCGCGTACCGCAAAAAAAAAAAAAAAAAAAAAAAGACTGGCATGGTGGTTACAGGGGCTGGAGAGAGGAGGAAATGGGAGTTATTAATCAATAGACATAAAGTTTCAGTTAAGTAAGCTCTAGAGATCTATCATACAACATTGTACCTCAGGATCAAGGAATATGTCAGGCTCTCTCGAACACAATTATGTACCGAACATCTCAGGACCTCCCACAGCACTAGAGTGAAGCCGGCACAAAGCCCATCATTGCACTTGAGGCACTCTCAGTCTGGTTGGGAGCAGAGACTCTGGACAGACCTTAATAAACCACAGCTCATTCCTTAAATAAAATCAGGGAAAAAATTAACAGTGTGTATCAAGTTGAACTGCATTGGATTCTGAGTAACTCTAATCTCTAAATATCCTTTAGTAAAATTTGATGCAAGGGGAGCCTGGAGGTGAGGTAAAAGGCTTTGGGGAAGAGTTTTGTGTTTCTTGCTAAAAGGTACAGAGGCAGCCACCTACGTCCTTTTGTCTTGAGTGGTACCAGTTCCACTTGTTAATTACAGAAACAAAGATAAGCCAAAAAAAAAAAAAAAAACAGAAAGAAATTTGTATCTGTATTTGTCACATAGTTTTAAAATGAAGTATATTAAAATGGATTATCAGATGCGATGTGATCGTCTTTATTTACTGCACATGGTTTTAAGGAAATGAACGCTGACAGATGATGGCCATAGTAAATAAAGATGAGCATACAAAAGACAAATGTTTTCTGTGAGATAAACTCAAAATTACTTGCAGATTTCTTTGTATCTTTTTAGAAATTCTGAAAGGAAATACCCCATTGAGACTATTTCTACGAACAGCAGAGGGAGGAAGGGTCTCAGAAATGCAGATTATCCATTTGTGAAAGTGCTTTAAGGGCTCCTGAACCAACCTAGAGGAAGAGGTATGTTTGGAGAGCTTGCTCAGCTGCTGGCTATCTGATAAGAGAACAGTTTGATGGAATCAGAGGAAAAAGAAATGCCAAAACCCCAGTGGCAATCTACTATCCCAGCAAAGGGCAAGGACCTAGACCAGGAGCCGTAACTACTCAGACTTAGCAAGTCTTACACTTGTCAGTTTCCCTAAGCTGTCATTTTGTTGGGGCCTGTCTCTTCCTCCTGGTGACTGCGAGTTCCCACAAGGGGCTGTGCGTTTTCTTCAAGGCATCGAGAAAGAGGAGGTGGAAGACTGTGCCCCATTTGTATTCATTCTTAGCAGGAAACCTCAAAGAATGGAGAGTTGGGGATGGCTATAAAGAGTGAAGTCAGCTGAAGCTCCTGGAGGCCGGGGTTAGGAAAATGAAGCTCGAGGTGTGCAGCTGAACCAGTCTTGGTGGTTTTTTACAACAGAACGGCAAGGGCAGCTCCTAGCCACTTGTCTTCTCAGAGAAGTCAGAGAGCATCCCGAACGCTGCAGGGATGCCCCCGGGAGAGGATTACTCAGAGAGGGAACAGGCTGACTCCCAGCCTATCTGCCACTATCCTGCCAAAGCCCCACCCCTTCTGCCCACCCTATTCACCAGCTTTGCCACATGCTCCGGAGGCCAAGACTCTCCACCCACACCTCCACCACTGCACACACTCTCAGGTCTTTGGAACATAAACCAACCCACCTCTCATACCCATTTCATAGCCCCACACCAGGGCCACTCTCATTCACGTGGTGACAAGGTTAGATATGTAACTAAGTCATTATTTATGCATTCCATATGTAAAACTTGTATTTCATAAAACTGAACTTTTCATAAAGGTCTTCTACGTCCATTATTTAATTTAATCCTCATGAATGGCCATAAAACTTCTGTAACTCAGATATCATTATTCCCCTTTTACAGATGAAGATCCCGAGGCCTGGAGAGGGTATGATATTATCTCTTGTCAGCCCTAGATGCTCAACTTGCTTCTCCAAGGCAAGGATCATAATGATCAAAAACTTCAGAAATGAATATTTTGTCAAATGATGACTGAGAGCATGGGCTTGGGAAACAGAGAAGCTTATCTTCAAGTCTTAGAACTGTCATTTATAAAGCCATCTAACATTGGACACTTTACCTAACTTTGCAAAGCCTTAGTGTCCTCAATTGTTAAATTGGAATCATACTATTGTTTACCACTTGAGGCTGTAGTGAGGATTAAATGTGATCATGCCTTTAAAAAGCATTGTACAAAACAAGAGCTCCCAAAACGGGAATTGTTAATATTCCATATAATTGCTGTCCCTACCACCTCATGGGCATGAAGTATTTGTTATACAGCCAGTGGGGGAGAGACCATCCCAGGTCTTTGGCATCACACTGAATGACAAGTCAGGGTACAACTCCACACGTGCATAGACTCAGGTTTTGCCCAACCACCAAGCAAAACACTTCTTTGGACAGCAAAATGAATGTGAAGCATTTGTACCAAGTTTCATACATACTTGTCTCAGCAAGTATTTGCCCATTTTCTTTGCTACTCTTCTTATCACAAATGGATGTGACTATCCTTAGGGTCACAAAGGAAAAGAAGTCATGATGGAGGGTAGGATATTAAGGGTTTCTGCACCTTCTCTTCCAACACTTTATGCTCATTACAGAAGCAGCAGCATTGCAACCGTGGCATGCTCAGCTGGCTGCATTTGTTGCCTTTTTTTTCAGGTCAAGTTCCCTGTTATGGTCCAATGGATGCAAACTCCTAGTGTCTGTGGTGCTGACCATGAGGTCTCGTCATTTATTCCTCCAACATCTATTATCAGATACTGTACTAGGCTTGGAATAAAAATGACTTCATTATATTTAGTTTCTAACATGTGAGGACCGCATTGAGTGGTTTAATATCATTTATTCCACACAATTATATCCAGTGGCCACTCTTATTATCCCTACTTTGCAGATGAGAACTTTGAGGGCAGAGGTTAAGTATCACAACTAGAAGGTGATGGGAGCTATGGCTTGAACTCAGCAGTCTCCTGCAGATTTGAATTGAACTACTGAGTATCTGAATCCTTCCCAGAGAGTTCCTGCTAGGGGAGACCTGAGCAGAAGCTTTCCAGCAAGATATTTTTAGGGGTGAATAGATAATGCAAGCCTCTGCATCCTGACTCTTCCAGATTGTGAAAGAAAAAAATTTGACACTCCTTAGAAAGAATCATAAACTCACTGATGTGCAAGGTTTTGTCGGGGTCCAGTGGGAATGATCCAGAGGAAGTCTACTGAGATGTTGCCCAGAAGGCAAGCTCACCATCCTCACCATCACCTTCCTCAAAAGCCAACTGTTAAGTACCTGCAACGAAAACTAGCACTTTATTACACCCTGGGCAGGGTGTAATAGTAATGGGCAGGACCACTTCTCAACCAGTACGGGTGAAACATGGCTATGCATATTTCACAAAACTGTGGATGGTGTATTCAGAGGTGGGTCACTCTCATCCTTGCCTATTAATCTTTGCAGCCAATCTGCAACCATAAACCAGAGCTGTTCTCTGTTTCTGGCAAACCGAAGCCTAACTACCAGGCCCTCAGCCCCAGCAGCTGTTCTGATCAACTGGACTCAATGAATACAGACAGATACTCAGAGAAGCTATAGAAAACCTCATAAAAATGTTCAGCAGACGTGCGGTGCAAATATTTATATTGTAGAGAGGTTTAGAGTGGGTGCTAGGAAGAAGGAAGGAGGTAGTTAGCTCTACATCCTAAACTGAATGAAAGATAGAGTTAACCGAAGTGAAAGATAATTGTTGCATTTGTCCTTGCTGCAAGTTTGACATGCCTGAGCTTTATCATTTTCCTGCCATAAAACAAAACACATATCTCCAAGGGTCTAAGAAAAATACCCTGCTAGGAAATATGACCCTTATATTCATATTCAAATTTTTGCTTTTTCCCCCCTCCATGTTATCTCTGATAATTACATTACTTTTATTCCTAATTTCTTTAAAATCTAACACTCTGTATGGTATTACATCTAACCTCTGGAATAGTATAGCCACGTGTGTTAAAGCCTAGTGAGCAGTCTTCGTAGGATATTCACAAAATTGGAGCAAACATTTGCTTTGGAGAAATAAGAAGGGGGTGTAAGGAGTAGAAATGGGGTCTGAAGCCTAGATCTCAAAAGTGCCCACCTAATTTCCCTTCCTTTGTCTCTCGGTTCATGTTAAGATACAACTCAAATACTTCTTCTACCTCATCTTCATAAGTTCACTCTCAACATTAATATACACCATATACATGATATATGTGATACATACATTGCATTCAAAACCAGATGAGTTTCCCAGCAACCTCGTGCGTGGAGTTGCTCTGCAAACCTATTAGATCTGGCCCAGAAAGCCAATAGAAATCTGGCACCTTTGAACAGGAATCATTGCCGTGATCCAAGTCCTGATAAAGCCCAATCCTTACATTAAGGTTAAAAAAAAAAAATCATGTTGGCTTCTATGGGCACGTCTGGGAGAGCAAAAACTGGTTACCCTCTTGACACAGCACAAAACTTAGAACTCAACGTGCATTTCCTGAAACGTGTGGCAATTCCTCTAACCAAAATGAAAGTAGGCTGCCCTGTCCTTTGTGACTGCCACATCATTACTCAAGTAGCACTCTGCTTCTGGTGGGGAGGCATTTATGTGCATACCATCCCCTGTAAAAAGCGACCGGGAGTTTTTTACAGGGGAGCAAACTGAGGCAGCAAGACCCCAAAGAACTTACCTGAAATCACAGGGCACTTTAAGGACAGGGTGGCTGACTTTTGGATTTTGCTAGATGGCGTAGCTTTTCAGAAAACTTGACTGCCTCCAGGAAGCAAATAATGGCTTATTCAGATTGCTTAGTTCAAACGCACATAAGTTACGGCACCAAAGATTAAGAAAACAGGTAGCGTGTTCATGCTAGTCCGTGATCAGGCCAATTAATAACTTTTGAGATTCTGCCGCATTCCAATAATCCAGAACTTCCTAGCTAGAGCTGGATCAAATAAATAGGCGTTATCTGGGACAGGCAGACAGCCTGTCAGTGCTGTACTAAGAAAAGGGTAGTCGGGTTGCCCTCTGACTCAGCTGAATATTATTTGAAAAGTGAATTTTCACTGTACCAAGTTTAGATTTAACATTTTAACGTCGTAGAAATGCTTGCCAGTAACTTTGCAAAATATCCCTGGAGCATTAAGAGAAAAATGAACATCTTTTCATAGGAGAGGGAAGCTCTAAAGTTACATCATGCTTGTAAATAGTAGCACATATAACAAAAAGAAAAAAATATATTGAGAAGAAGAAATAGGAGTACCTACTTGAGGAGAAGAATGTCACTGAAAGACTGTCTTCTTATGCTATAGAAGGGGCAAGGGAAAGGAACATTAACCTTTCAAGCCCGTTAAGGAGCTTCTGAGCATGGAGCCTTTATTTTCAGTTTTGGTGAAAGCTGTTCTGAGGCAGTAGACAGGAGGCTGTTATGACCATGAAATTAGGAAATGTGGAAACTCAAAAATAAAGAACTAGCACCACCATTTGACTAGGAGTGGAAACATCTCCCGTACAAAAGAGAGGAGGGGGTGGCCTTTCTTTCTCCACATGAGGCCCGTTTCTAACTATCTTAGCACTTGGGTCAAGGTAGACGTCTCACAAGGGTGTAAGTCATCTGTTAATCTGCCTGAAAATTTTTTTAATGTAATCCAGCTGATTTTCTCTTCACTACTAATGAAGCTTGAAGTCTAGACAGGCATGCTGAGTTGGAAAAATAATAACAATCAAGGATTCATTCAGCACATCAATTTTGTTGATCCCAGATTAGTTAAGGAGTCGGGACACCTGTTTGGTGAGCGTTTTCGTATCTTTCTCTTTCAGCATTGACTCAAGGACTCTGCATGTCTGGTCACTGATGAATTAGGTTCTGGACTTCAGTATCCTGCAGAGGTTAGCTTCTCTCTGACTCCGAAGCCATTCCTCTGCCACCTGATCGTCCCATGAACAGCTGGCTTTCCTCCAGCCATTTAAGAGTTTGTGGCATGTTCTGTTTTGTTTCATTTGCATGGGTAGTATGTATTCTAAAGGATTTTTTTTTGAACATATTAGATTTTTCTGCTCAAGTCCGAAGAAAGGCTGGTTTTTCTGCAAGTGAGAATGGTGGAAGAGAGGTTGAAGAAGAGGAGGCTCTCTTGCTCACGGGCTTTCTAGAATCTCCAAGTGCAGGCTGACATCTGTAGGGCAAGCCATGCATCTCAAAACTGGCTTAGGAGAGAAAATCAAAATTCTCACAATCAATGCTTTAAAACATTTAGAAACAAAGGCTCTTAATTGTCTTCCATCATCTCTATACTTGCAAGTTAGCCTGTAAAATAATTTGAATATGCAAATTTGTCTGAGATTAATTTCCACATAGGGCTGGACATATTTTAGGTAATATGTAAAGTATTTCATTTTGACTTAAGAAACATAGAATTTCAACAAGATGCACTTACCAAAAAACCCATCATGTATACTAATGCATTGTGGCAGTTTTATTAGCTTTTTATTATTTTTATTATGACTTGTGGCAAAAGGTATTTACTAAAATGTTTTGAACACTTAAAACATTTTGAAAGCAAAATATTTTTTTCGAAATTAATTAAATCCTATAGTTATTTGATTTGTCAGAATGGGTGAGGTATGCTTTTCAAATAGCATTTAGCCACCTGTTAAAATCAGCTGTGCACCTCAATACAGAGAAGAAAATTATTTAGAGCAACATTTCTCAAAATAGGACATCCGGTGAATTCTGAAGGTTATGGATTCTTTTCTACTCATTAGAAAATTTAAATGTATAATATACAATTCAGATAAAATAAAAATTAGGTCAGTCATCCTTCAAAGACTATTACTGACATTCATTTGTATTCTAATATGTGCTTTCTCAAGTGGGAGAGTACAAATAACAGCAAAAGCCTTCTGAGCAGGCACTAGAGGTCAATACTATTCTAAGCACTTTCACGACAACTCAATGAGGTAAGTACCATTGCAAACCCATTATACAGATGAGGAAACCGTAGGATACCAAGGTTAAGTACCTACCCCAACATTTTATAGCTGGAGTCATGGTTCAAACTCAGGTGGTCTGACTCAATCACCAAAGCTTTTAACACTCCACTGCAGAATCAAAACCAGCACATGGTGGGAACACAAATGTTTTACATGTATCATTGGAAGAAAAAATTGAGAAGTTATCAGTGAATGGGTAAGAACATGTTTCTACAGATTGATATAGAAAGGTTACTATGAATCATCTTAAAGTTTATCATGCTAATGAAAACACTAAAAATAAAAATGTCTGCTTGGACTGACATTGTTTTAAAATATTCTAGAAAAAAAAAAATCTCCTTTGAGGAAAAGTTTCTAATTAAATTGTGTTCACCATTGTTAGATAGACTGAATAATGAAAAAACAAATAGGAAGAAAAGAACAATGTAAGGGAAGCAGCGTGATACAGTGTAATTGAAACCAACACGGTGCAAAGTTAATCTCATAAGTATAATTCAAAGAGAAGTATCACACCTTTATGCCTAATTCCCTCACATGCATTTTACAAGTGAAAAATGAAGCCTTTTATTTCATCGAAGTCAGGTTATCCACTATATCTTTACTTTTTAAAAATCAACATACACATTCCCTTAAGTGGCATGCTGTTTGTTAAGAAATACAGAACAAGGAAATTCTAGATCTTTCCAGGTTCCAACTTTTTTTTTTTTTTTAAATACTTCTCATTCCAGAAGTGATCACTAACAGCCTGGTCTTCACAAGCAAAGTAAAGCAGAAAATTGATGCAATCTGTCTGGGTCATTCAAGCAAAATTCTGCTGTGATCTGGGTGATTCAGGTTAAAATAAAACTCAGGTTTTTGATTTGGAGTGGTTTTGTCTGATGCCCCAGGCAATAGCAGAGTTTGTGACTCAATTACATAGTTAATTGTCCAAATTCTTTGTTTGCCCTTATTAGCAAAGATGTTTGCTTTGGGCGGCGCTCTAAGTATGATTTCATCGGATTCTGAAGGCAGCCCTGCACATTCAGTTGGCCTCGTGAAGAGAAATCAAAATTGAAACTCTGCCTTGAGATACCAGTCAGTACCCAAGCACCCACTCACTCAGCTCTCTAAGGGCAATTGCCCTGCCCTCAGCTCCTGTTGCCTAGACAACCAAGTCACATCCACATGCTCCTCAGCCCCACCTCAGATAGAGCTAATTGGATCAGAGATAAGCATCTAATCCAGATAGGCGGGGACCAAGGACATGGCCTAATGTGAAAAGATGAACTTGACCAATCATATTCAGCTCTCAGGATGTATGAATTTTGGAAATCTAGACTGAGATAGCGAGACACACAGGCAGGAAGGATGTCTTGGGGTAGACTGGAGGCCACAGTTAGCAAAGGCCCTTAGCAAATGAAGTTACGTGAGGACAGAGAAACCCAATGGCCAAGATGAACAAATATGGGGCTCTGGGCCCATGAGCGCGTGGCAGGGTCTGTACAGCTGCGTTGGTCACTGGCCGGGTTGTGAATGTCACACAAATTCTTCCATAACCCTTATTACCAGGTATCCAAGGGAGTCTCTGTTCCTTGCCATAAAAACCTGTAACTAAAACACTCATCCCGGATCACAGGTGCTAGTTTGTGTAGCAGAAGGCAGACTAGCCAGCAGTCCTGTTTTCAATGTACAGGTCCAGGGTATTTGAAAACAGAGCCTTAATAGAACCAATACCTGGTGACTCAAATTGAAACTCTCTAGTTGAAGCTTATAGGGATAAAGATAGTCTCTTTCTCAAAAAAGAAAAAAAAAAAAAAAAAGAAGGACCAACTTCCTTCAGATAACAAAGATGTTAGGCAGAAAATACTTTTGCAAAAAGATAACAAATTCAATTAAACCTTACCCTTCATCTCTAGAAAGGCCTTTAAAATTTCCCTTCATAAATCACATGCCTCTTCTTTATAAAGAAAAAGATATATAGCAAGTCACAAACATCCCATGTGAAGAAATAATTATTGAAAAAACTTCTGGTAGAAGAATAAATGGGCTTTTATACTGATAGGGGTGACAAAGGAAATAGCATCTGAAGAATACCATGGTTTAAAGTGGAAAAGCTAGGGGCTTCCCTGGTGGCACAGTGGTTAAGAATCCACCTGCCAATGCAGGGCACATGGGTTCGAGCCCTGGTCCAGGAAGATCCCACATGCCGCGGAGCAACTAAGCCCGTGTGCCACAACTACTGAGCCTGCACTCTAGAGCCCTCGAGCCACAACTACTGAGCCCACGTGCCACAACTACTGAAGCCCGCGTGCCTAGAGCCCGTGCTCCACAACGAGAGAAGCCACCACAATGAGAAGCCCGTGCACCGCAACGACGAGTAGCCCCCGCTCGCTGCAACTAGAGAAAGCCCGCGCACAGCAACGAAGACCCAATGCAGCCAAAAATAAATTAAATAAATAAAAAATTTTTTAATCTTTAAAAAAAGAAAAGTGGAAAAGCTAGTCACTCTGCTGAGCAAAGAAAATCTCTCCGTGACCCTCCTTACTCCCCCAAGTCCCTGCCCCTCCATCTTCTCCCCAGACACCAGTCCCTGACCACTGCTCAACCCCATCCGTCTCGGTTGCCAGATACACAAACACACACACGCTTCTCCTTGGTGGGAAGCAAGGTCTCAACTAGCATTCGGAGAAGGTTGGCCCTTCCAGGAGTTTATTTTCATGGAGTAATAGGAGAACTTCTAAGGGGAAAAGAGAACCCCACAAATGTCATGCAAGGCCAAGGAGCCAGGGCCAGAGGAAAAGGGTTTTTAAATACAGCACAGATTTGTCACTGTTTGTCAAGTGTACTGCAAGAACAGGCTGCTATAAAAAGCAGAAGAAAAATCTCTGTAAGACATTGAGAGCAAAGGGAAGCCTTGATTCCTAAACCACATGACAACTAGGAGTGAGCTGCTCTCCCCACTTGAGGATCCGGCCACCTAAGCAGCAGGTGAACCCAGCCCTCATTGGCGCCTCTGATTGGCACCAGCGGCAACCGCCTTGGCTTCAGCAGGCCTGCAGTGACTCTCAACACCTGGGGCAAGTTCAGCAGCAACTGCTTATTCATCTGGGGACACAGGAAGGAAGAATTTGATAGGACTTCAGCTTGTAAAAAAAAAAAGAGTTGATGGAGAACAGAGCGAGAACAATATTATTTTCCTATTGTTTTCATCCTATTTTTTTTCCTGGGCTGGTTTATTCTAGGGAAATATGGATTACAAGAACTTCAGACTCTGTCCCCAAAACATCGTCAGCCTCCATCCCTTCTATTTCCTTCTTCATGTTACTACTCAAGCCTTCTTCAGCTCTGAGCTGGACTACTGCAATAGCATCCTAACAGCATCTGACTGCCTCCAGCCTCTCCTATTTCTGGTCCACTGAACACACCTTCACCAGATTACCTTCCTGACTAATCATCGTCGTCATGTCACTACACGAGCAAATTAAGTGCAAACCACTCACCGTCTCCCCGAGAATCCGGTCCCAGCCCACCTCTTCAGCCTCAAGCTCTGGTCAGGTGGCCTCGTTCCCTGCTCCCAGTATCCCACACATATGTATCGACCTCTTCCCCGTCTGGGTTAGTTATGATCCTACCACTTCTTCAAAGTTCGTCTCAAAGAACATGTTCTCTAGGGGGCCCCTTCCTGATTGCCCACCCACCTCTGAATCCCCGCTGAGCATTGCTTGCACTTGTCGCCTGCAGTAACAAGTACTTAAGAAGCACCTCTTCTATGCCAGGCAAAGATGGATAGACATGGCCTTAAGGAGTTTGTGTCTAGGAGGGATAGACCCTTCAACAGATGAATTGTATGACAACCTAATAACTAATGCATCAGAACTGAAATATAGTTTTCCTGAACACTTGGTAACACTCTTAGGGAAATGAAAATTCAGTCTGGTACTGACTTACTTGTGCATCTCCCACACCTCCTACCACCAACTGATTGTGGTCAATTGCAGGTTACCTGGGAATGTGTCATACTCCACCTAGATCCATGGCAGTAATTCACACAGTGCTGGACACACAGACTTTTTTTTTCATTAAAATGAATTTCAACTTGAAAAGAAGAGAGAGAAAGTCCTGTTCATCCCAATCTCCATCCCTCTGTCATCCCCAGGGGCCTAGGAGACCTACATTTACCTTGCTCTCCAAGTAGCAGAAACAATGCAGCTTGACCATGTACAGGAGTACTGAGCCGCCTCAACCCCCCAGCACATCTCTGCCTGGGTTTAGAAGGCTTCCTCTACAACATCAAAATCTATACCGGAGGGCTTCCCTGGTGGCGCAGTGGTTGAGAATCTGCCTGCTAATGCAGGGGACACGGGGTCGAGCCCTGGTCTGGGAGGATCCCACATGCCGTGGAGCAACTGGGCCCGTGAGCCACAACTACTGAGCCTGCGCGTCTGGAGCCTGTGCTCCACAACAAGAGAGGCCGCGATAGTGAGAGGCCCGCGCACCGTGATGAAGAGTGGCCCCCGCTTGCCACAACTAGAGAAAGCCCTCGCACAGAAACGAAGACGCAACACAGCAAAAATAAATTAATTAATTAAAGTCTTTAAAAAAAAAAATCTATACTGGAAACTATTTTCCCTCAAGGCCTAATACCTTTAAGGTCCTTGAAGTAAGGACATGAAGCAAAAAAAAAAGAAACATAGAAAACAAGAAGGAAAACTAGATAATTACATCAGAGACAAGGCATAACATATTTAAGTTACACAGTTTGGGCATTAAGTAAAATAAGAGGATAATAGAAAATAAAAGGCAATCATTTAGATCACGAGATCATCGTAAGTGTAAAATGTGCTTAAAAGGGTTAATAATATGAATATAATTTTGTTGCCATCACTTGGGCAATGAATGTGTTTGATCATTTTCCCCACAATCAAATTGTGGTTGGTTACCACATATATATATATACATATACATATATATATATATATATATATTTCTCTTTTATAAAATCATCTAGCCTTTTCTGGTTTGCTTACTCCACTTTCCAAAGCAAAGATCCACATGGATGGTTCCAGGGGATTTGGAATCCCCTGAAATCGTAGCCAACCTTTTGGCTACATAAACACATGTGCATTTTTCTGAGAAGGGAGTCTAGAAACTCCACGTGATTCTTTAAGAAGCCTAAACGAGATTAAGAACTACTAAAGGCATGGGCTCATCATTATAAGCGCTGTGACGTATACTATTATGTTTTTTTGAAATTTTTTAACATTGCCTATATGGTTACTTTTTCTTTTCAAAACTAACACCTTTTACCAAATTAATAAAGTTTTACAATTTGTACCTTTCTTCTAAAATAAATTGAGATAGTCATTTCTCATTTTTTAACACTTTACTTGTAAAACTCCAAAGAGATCTTGTTTTTAAAACCTTAGGGCCAGCCAGCAATTACCAAGCAGTAACATGAAGCAGTCCCTGGCGTTCAGAATGAACCCTAGAAGATCAAGGTTGAATACTAACTTAGCAGGTAAACATTTTTCCTGTAAAGGTGGGACAGACAGTTGATATGCATGTGAGGGTTTGTAACCGGTTTTTGTAACCTCTCCGTTTTCAGCGCCTCTTGTGGTGTCTCTGCACTTAAGAGAGGAGTGTAAGAAGGAACAGTAGATTTCCAGATGCAGACAGCCCCAGCACCTCGCAGGGAGCCTGTCTTCCAGAGTCACCACAGGGGGGTCTTTGTTTGTTGAGACATTTAAAAGGTGTTTTGCCGGAATCCACACTCCAAGGAGGAGCCGTGAAAGGAGAACTGGCCCAAGCCAAGCTGTGGGTCACCACTAAACCACCCAAAGCAGCCGGAGCCAGCAGACGCTCTCGAGCAGAGGAAGCAGTCTGTCCCAAAGAGTTTGTGTCCTATTTATTCAGGCAAAGAAAGGGTATTCATTTCAACCAGCAAGGGAAATGTTAGGTTATGTAACCCTGGGATGCAGAGAACGAGGCTTTTTTTTTTTTTCTTTTTCCTGGAGAAAAGTATTGTGAAATAGTCCAGAAACAACCTCCAGTTTCCATGGTCACTCCCGCCCCCAGAAGCCTCTAGATCACAAGATCAACAGTCAGAGCCGTGGGCTGTCTTAGGGTTATGTTAGGATGAAGAGAAGCCAAAGGAGAACTGGTGGGCCCAGGACCCTCTCCCGTCTACTGTTGTCCCCTCCCCCATCAGAGCCTGCCGGGGCCGTGGGAACCCTTGACCACGCACCTTCATCAGTCATTTCAGAACAACCACGGTCCAATCATCCTGAAGCATTTTTCCCACCTTCTCACACTCCAATGCAACCTTAGAAAGAAGCCTTATTTATGGCTGTGCCGCACAGAGCCAGCCTGAAGCATCATTAAGAATTATTGAAGAGGGATGCTTAAGTAAGCCTGAGGTTGACCAATGTATCAAAACTCCAGTCTGGTGAGGACCAGAGTTTGCTTTTTTTAAGGGAAAAATGAGAATGTGAGCCCAAGTGAGGTGTCAGCCAGGAGGTGGGTCCGGAGAGGCAGGGACAGAGGGAGTGTGAGTGCTGTGAGCGAGAAGGACCCCAGCTAGCTGACGGAGCAGGGACAGGGAAGTGACCACAACCGACCCCAGCATTGGCAGAGCCCCAGGTGGGCAGGACACACAATAGGCCATGGAGCCTCAGGTTGTCCAAGGCGTGGGAAGTTCCACTTCTGGGGAGACTAGGGCATAAGGCCAAGACTCAGCCACAAGCAAGGCAAACCCAGTCACTTGGGAAGAGATTAGCTAGGACACCCATTCATTTCTTTTTTTCATCTAATAATTATTTACTGAGCCCCTGTAAAATGCCAGGCATTGTTCCAGGTGTTGGGGACATAGGAAACAAAATAGACCAAAATCCCTGACTTTGTGGAGTTTATATTCTAGTGGAGGAAGAAGGGAGGTAAACAATAACTAAGAAATAAGATAGAGAAGCTCAAGTGGCAACAAGTGTGAAGGTGAAGATTAAGCAGGGCATGGGGACAAGGGGCACAAAAGCAAGGTTGACCTTTAAGTGTGGCAATCAGACAGGTGACCGTAGAGATGACACTGAGTGACCACCCGAAGATGGTGAGGGAGAAGCGTCCCGGGTCTGCAACAGCCCAGAGTAGTAGAAAGCACAAGGTCAGGAGTGTCCCAGGCATATCTGGGCAAGAGGGTGGAGCTAGAGGGGCTGAATTGGTGCCTACAGGGGTAGACAAAGGAGAAAAGGTGGGAGAGGTAACAGGAGCTCCAAGCTGTATAGGACCATCCAAAGGGAACTGCCTTTTACTCTCAGTGTGATGGAAAACCACTGGAGGCCTTTGGGCAGGAGTGACATGACATGACTCCAGTTTGAAAAGGCCCACAATACCTGATTAGTACAGACCTATGGGTGGGGTGGGGAGAGACAGGAGGGGCAAGGACCAGGGAGGAGGCCACTGCCCCAGCCCAGGTGAGAAGCCAGGGTGCCTACACCAGGGCAGTGGTGGTCAGTGTGGCCAAGTAGTTACATTCTAGGTGAACTTGAAAGGTAGAGCCAACATGCTTGCTGATACACATGACGTCCAAGGAGTGAGAGAGAGAAAGGCCAGAACACCCCCAAGGCTTTGGGGGTCCATCCTCCAGAACCCTAGTATGGAGCCGTCATTTACTCAGATAAGGAAGACCCAGTAGGCCCAGGTGGGAGGAAGAGAGGGTTCTAGAGTCCAGCTTTAGACATGCTAAGTTTGAGATGCCAATTTAGACACCCAAATGGATATAAGCTGACAATCGAGGTCAATAGAAAGGGCTTGAATGGAAATATAAATGGGAGGGTGGAGGTCATCAGTGTACAGATGGTATTTAAAACTTTGAAGACAGTGGCTCCTGGTTGGTGACAGTGGAGCCCGGCCTCTCTTCTCTTCTGCTCAGCCGCCCAGGGTCTCTGCCTCCCTACCCTCAGGTACCTATAATCTCCCTATTACCTGGCTTCACCTGGGTTTGCTTTGCCCGTTCCTGGCTTTACCTCCCTCTTCATCTCAAATGCGTTTATTTACTTCTTCTGAGTCCTGTTCTCTCAGAGCGCTTTTCTTTGGATGTAACAGGCCAGCAGATATAAATGAAATGAATAGGTCTCAATGTCTGGAAATCGCTTTTCAAACTAATGTGAATTCTTTTTAATAGGGAACTTTTAGGCCATGTCAAAGGTCCCATCTGGGACACGTGGCATCCTTTGAATTGCATGGGGGAAGACAGCTGGCTCCGAGGACGAAAGTGTTGCCCTTGAGGTACAAAATAGACATTCCATCCACTCTCAAAGACAATCTTTCCACAAATGGATCAGGACCTTTGAAAAATATATATATTTCCACCACAGTTCAAATAAAGGCTATCAATACTCTTTCATACCATTTCACTCAGCATTTTCATAGCATCTTAAGTGCTCCAGAAGTTCAATTGAAGAAAATCTTATTATTTTGAAAGTCAGGAAGAGCCAGAAAGTATGGGAGCAGTGCGAGAAGAAGAGGCTATTGACAGCTAGAAAAAACCCACAAACGTGCATCGGTCCACACAGGTGTCTAGTACTAGGCTAAGATCCCTTGCCTGGAGAGATTTCTAATGAGCATTTTTCCATTGGTTACTAGCAGTTCTCAACCCTGGCTGTCAACTAACGAGTCTTTACAAATGTCTAGGCCTAAACCACACCCTCAGATGTTCTCATTTCTGGGAAGAGACCAGAGCATCATTTTTTTTTAAATCTCCAGGTGAATCCAATGTGCTGCAAGAGTTGCAAACCCCTGGGTTGGATTAATCTTTCGACACTGTTCTCTATGAATCTGTCCCATTCAAGGCCATTCCTGTACCTCGTACACATATGATCAAACCAGATCATGACATCACCAGTTGTCATGTTTCTGTATATTACTATTTCTGTACATTTACTTCCTGTTTCTTACATTACATTTGCTTTAACATATTTTTCATTTTTTTTTTACAGGTTTGCCATGTTGAACGGTACCGCTTAAGAGAATGTGTGAACCTTCATTAGTGGAAAAGAAAAACTCCCGGGCAACAGTTCCAACGCCTGAAAAAACAAAGCTAAAACAATACAGTATTCCAAATTTATGTCAAGACTTCCTCCCTTTGCAAACTCTGCTGCAGAAATTACACTGCGTACCCTGTTCCCAGAACGATTCTCTTATTGACAATGTGGGTTAAGAAGTAAACAGAAAGAGCAATGCTCATTTCAAGCCTCTGAGAAACACAGGCCAGAAGAAAAATAAAATCAACCTTTGCCAAGTGGAAAAGAACAACCCAGCAGGGACTGAAGTTCTATATTCAGCTTTTAAAAGAGTATTTCAAACAGTAAAGAACAAAATACTAGGTAATCCCGCCAAAGATTTACAAACAACATGACAGAACAATGCAAACCGAACGGATACCACAGGGCGTAGGTTTACTCTCGAAGGAAAAGCTGGACGCCCTGAACTTCATTAATGAAATACTCCATGTGTTTGCACTCATTCACAGCAGCCTCTCAGGGAACCACTGGGCTGTCAGTAATATTCTCTATTCTTACCTTTAAAAACTTTTGTAAACACTGTCAGCAAGCACTTGAATTCCCATTTTACAGAAAGAGAGATAAAGGCAGGAAGATGTTCATTTCTCTGATCAACAAAGTAGCAGTTAAGCTGCCTCCGACACAGCTAAGAGTAAAAGGCACCCATTTCTGATTGTTTTTCCGTGTCATCACGCACCAGAAAAGTTCCGTCCATCTTCCCAAGAAAATCAGTGCCTATCATTTCATGTTCTAACTCAAATTTTCCTTTCTTTTTCAAGAACTCTTTCCTGTATTCTCCCCAGGTCTTTCTTTCTCCATACTCTGTCTGCATTTCCCAACTGCTTTTCACAGTTCAAGCTCTGTTATAATCAGCGCTAAGGGACTATCTAAAATCCTTCTGCTAGGATTTTGGTGAATATACGTGTCTTGAGACAAGCAGCCATCTGCTAGGACTTGGTGATGTTCCTTACTGAATAGCGGTGTCTCTGGTGAGGCAGCTTCCATGAGCGGTAAGGGGCAGATGGGGAGAGGGTGCAGATAAGGGAGCTCCAGGATGCCTTCCCACGAGGGGTGCTAAATGCAGTGTGCCAGGGTGCCACGTCAGGGTAGGGAATGGTGCCCAAGTGTTGGCTCTGTTAATTAGCACAATTTGAAGACAATTATGACAAGACCACACGGGGAGAGCATGATGTTTCAAGTGGAGTAGACCATTAAGTAAACAGGAGTACCGAACTGTATTTCCTGGGTGGTTGTGAAAAATCTTCCAAAACCTGAACAGAAGGATGCTGGGGGCTTTAGTTCTCTGGAGTAACCAAAAGGAAAAGCACAAGCAAAGCCACGTCACCACACCCTGATCACTCCCAGATCGTCCCAAGTGCACTCGACTTACTTTAATGTTTGTTAATAAGATAAGAACCTTGCAATTTCGGCTCCAGAGAGATACGTGGCTGGTGTCTCCCATATCGCAGTCCATTAAGAGCCACTGCCCTTGGAAGACCAAGCAGGACCCAGCAGGGACCTGAGCTGGGAAGGTGCTGGAGGCAATGTTGGGGAGATAGGCTGGCTTCCCTCTGGCACCTCCCGGCTACCCACCCACACTCACCTTGTTTCTCCTGTTCCCTTTGCTTTCACCACCCAGCTCTTGACTTACATCAGTCCTATTTCAATCCTTGCTTCCCTGAATTCTGACCTTTGTTGAGTTTCTAATTCTCTTGCTTTCCTCCCTTCCTCTCAGATACAGTCAAAACCTTGATTCTGTCTCCTAACCCTTTGCCACCTTCACCTGTGACCTAGGAGCCTGGACCTCAGCCCGCTCTCTGCTGCCCCCACCTGGTCCACAGCCGCATATGCAGATGGTAATCTGACGAACCGGCCCTTCTCCAACGCAGCTTCACCTGATTTCTGACACCAACTCGAATTTTGCTAATTTTGTTTCACCATAGCCTGACTTAATGTATGGATTCCAAGCAATTCTTAATATTTAATGGCCAGGTTATGCTAGTGAGTAAAGGAGTCACTTTAGGGGAAGTGTTGTGTTTTTTTTTTAAGGTAACTACCGAATGGTGGTAGCATGGTGAACATCCTAAAAAGTCCAGCCTAAAATGATGGCTTTTTTAAAATCACGAGGACACACTGTATAAATGTAGAGTTATTCCAAAAAGTGACCACTTATGTAACATTTTTTTTTCTTCTTTCCTTCTACTTCAAATTTCCTATGACAGTAATAAAGGGGGTGGAAAGAAGAAGAAAGAGAAGGAGGAAGAGGAAAGACTTCTGGTTTGTGAAGCAGCTCAGAAACTTGTCAGAATAAGTTCCAGCACCTGAAGCCATGAGTTAACCATGCAGCCATTCACAGTCAAATAGACAGCAGGAGCATAAACGCGTGTCTACCTCCGCATCACCAGCGCGTGGCTGGAATCAGGTACACAGTAGACTTTCAACAAGTATTTGTTGAACAGACCAATGAATTCACATGTAATTAACAGCACTTTGTAATCCATACATTCACTTAGTAAGCTATACCTATGTATTTGTTCATTTATATAGCCTGGAAATGACAGCACTGCTCGTCATATGCACAGATACTCAATAGTTACATGCGCTATACTCTCTCCTCCTATAGCCTTAGTTATTCCTACCTTCATACTCCATATTACTGGTCAAAAATGGACCTAGAACTTAAAAGCTTTTGCACAGAAAAGGATACCATCAACAAAATGAAAAGACAACCTACTGAATGAGAGAAAATATTTGCAAATGATATGACCAATACAAGGTTAATGTCCAACATATATAAACAGCTCATACAACACAACATTGGAAAAACAAACAACCCAATTAAAAATGGGCAGAAGACCTGAATAGACATTTTTCCAGAGAGGAAATGCAGATGGCCAACAGGCACATGAAAAGATGCTCAACATCATTAATCATCAGGGAAATGCAAATTAAAACCACTATGAGGTATCACCTCACACCTGTCAGAATGGCTATCATCAAAAAGAACACAAATAACAGATGTTGGCAAGAATGTGGAAAAAAAGGGAACTCTCTTACATCATTGGTGGGAATGTAAATTGGTGCAGCCACTGTGGAAAACAGTACGGAGGTTTTTCAAAAAGCCAAAAATAGAACTACCATATGACCCATCTATTTCACTCCTGGGTGTAAATCTGAAAAAAAAACAAAAACAAAAAAACCCCACTAATTTGAAAATATACTTGTACCCCAATGTTCAAAGCATCATTATTCACAATTGCCAAGATATGGTAGGAAGCAACCTAAGTGTTCATCAACAGATGAATGGATAAAGGAGATGTGATATATATACATATATATATATGTGTGTATGTGTATATATATATGTAAGCAATGGAATACTACTCAGCCTTAAAAAGAATGCAATTTTGCCCTTTGCAGCAACATGGATGGACTTGCAGGGCATTGTGCTAAGTGAAATAAGCCAGACAGAGAAAGACAAATACTGCACAGTATCACTTTCATGTAAAAAATACTACAAACTAGTGAACATAACATGAAAGAAGCAGACTCACAGATATACAGAACAAACTAGTGGTTACCAGTAGAGAGAGGGAAGGGGGAGGGGCAAGATAGGGGTAGGGGAGTAAGAGGTACAAACTACTATGTATAAAATAAGCTCAAGGATATATTGTACAACATGGGGAATACAGCCCATACTTTATAATAACTATAAATGGAGTATAACCTTTAAATTTGTGAACCGCTATATTATACACCTGTAATTTATATGATATTACACATCAACTATATACTTCAATTATAAAAAATGGGCCCAGGAGTAGGAAAAGTATTTATTTTTTATAAATCACCAAAGCACTTCAAAGGCTGGCTCAGAAGATACTGGTCTAAAAATACATCTCTACATTTTTCTTCTTTAGAAAGCGTAGGATTTCTGAATGGAAATCTAATGCAGTCTTACTAATATTGTCTTACTAATATTGTCAGGTTCTTGCACCAATGTCTGGGGGGTATTTAGTGGGACTGGTAAGTCTGATGATCTCAGGTAGAACAGAACTGTAACTTGGGTCCAATAGAAAATTATGCACTATCTTTTGTAATAGAGAAAAACCATTTGGCTATAATTAATGTCTAAATTAAGTGCACTGAGGATAGGTAGGTTTTTGAAACAGCAAAAAGTATCATGGAATTGTTTATAGTTTATTTTCATAGACTCAATGTTGAGACATACAGTCTTAGAAAGATAAACCCAAAGGCCCAGTACAACGTGATGGGAACAGAGTTGCCTATGCTACTTTGAAAAAGAGTAACTTTAATACCATGGCATTTTAATTATTTATGGAAAAACTGACCAAACAAGATAAAGAGAGATATTATGTAACATAAAAGATAAGCTTTTATAAAGGAGGTATAACAATCAGTAGACTGAAGGGCCCAAACGACGTAACAGCTAAATAGATAAAGCAAAAGCTCTTTAGAAGTGCAAGAACTTGATTAAAAGGCAATTATGGTGAAAGATGTCAATAGATCTGTTAGAAGTAAATCAATATTACATTCAATTATCTACATTTGAGAGTGATATAGGGATCCTGAGATTCAACTACAGAATATTTTTCCATCAACCATTTATAAAATTTGGTTATGAGTTTAGGCACAAAGCATACGCTAAAAATTTTTGCAGAGAAAGTATAGGTTTACAGAACAAATAATCTGATAATAATCCAATAAACCTGGGATAAAAAGATAAAACCTTTACTTAAAAATGAGGATATATATACTTAACTAACTTTAGAACTGAAGAAATCAAAGGTGATACTCAAACTATCTCGAAGGCAATGAAAAAGATGCTTCACCCCAAAACTTATGGGTCAGAAAAGAAACTGAGTTAAAAGAAGTTTTTCTATATATCATATATATAATGATATATATTATATATAATTATAATACCTATATAATTGTTTCTTTATATCTGTAATTGTATGTTTACAATGTAATTATCTGTATAATTATATCTATATTATATAGACATCATTATAATTGTACAATATATGTGATTTTATATTATATAACTATATATAATAATATAAAATGATAAATATATCATGTAACATATTATATAATATCATTATATATGTATATATAATTTAATACTCATTTTAAGAAATCAGAAATGAGCAAAATAAATCCAAAAAATTTAAGAGAAATCAGAACCTGAAGCTAAAGAAAGACCAAAAAAATAGAAAGAATAAGTAAATCTGAAAGCTGTTTCTTTGAAAAGACCAATAAAATAGATATATTTCTTATAAACCTGATATGGAAAAAAACAAAAGAGAGAAAGAATTAAAATATGTAAAACTAACAATGAGAAAACAGTAGTGTTTAAGAGAATTACACAGGCAAACCCAAGAGAGTATGAAAAACCTCCTGGCAAACCTTCCTAGAAAGATGTAAATTACTAAAATTGACCCAAGAAATTGTGGGAAAGTTGAGTACATCAATTATCATAGAGCGGGAAAGGTCTCAGAGAGCTGTCTTTGAAAATGGGTTTATGAGCTAATGGGGTCACAGCTTAGTCCTACTGAACACATAAAGGAAACACTAATTACGAGGAAACCATTCCCTAAATGGCCTGGTGGGTTCCCTACTCCTTATAGGCCAGAGGCATGGAGTTGGGGTCTGGTGGGACCAGAGCCAACAAACACTTCTCCTACGTTTGCACCTTTACTTTGTAGGGCCAAAGCAATAGTGAGACTTGAAGGAAAACCTGCCCTGATCCCCTCTTGGAAAATACAGCTAGCTGGTGGAGCAGAGTGGTTAAGACAGTAGATGCTAGAGGCAGGCCTGGGGATGGTTCCTGGCATTCCCACTGACTAGCTGTTCAACCACCCTAAGCCTCCATTTTCTCAGCTATAAAGTGGGACTAATAGTGGCGCCCACCTCAGGGGTTACTGTGTTGATGAGATGAGCAGTAAACACATGAAAAGATCTACCACCATGCCAAGCACATGACATGCTCAGAGTGTTAATACCGCTATTTCAATTAGGCCAGGAAAACTACAAAAAAAGATAAAAGAGAACAAAAAGCAAAAACAGAACAGCTACCATCAAGTGCAAGAACTTCTAACTCCTAGTTACCCACCTTGTACTGGGAATCCTCCAGGAACTTCCTCTCCATTCCCTGGGCGCATAGCTGTACCTCTCATTTCTCTATTCCACTTCCTCTATGATTCCTTAACACATTCCTCTGAGATCCATTCTGAGCCCAATTCTACCTCACTTTCTACATAGCATTTTACTACAATTTTTCTGTGAAAAAGGAAAAAGGAAGGTAATGTGACCCATTTCCCCAACTCCTTCCTCTCCACTTCAATACATATCTTCTATGTATTATATATCTTTCACCTAGACTTGCCTCCCATTTTCTCAACTATTGAAACATTGGTTCATTCAACAGACACTTCATTGAGCTCCTACTGTGTGCCAGGAGCAAAGGGAACTGTGCTGACTAAGCAGAAGAGGTCTCTGCCCCAGTGAAGCTAGTGGAAAGGGGCGGACAATGAATAAACAAGAGAACATCAAGTGGCGAGACATGCAGTGGAGACGTGGAGACGTGGGTATTGGAATGGACACTGGCTGCTTTGGATTGGATGATCACGGAAGGCCTTAATGATACAAAGGTTACAAAGGTGATACGAAGGAGCCAGCCACGTAAGGGTCTGAGCAAAGAGCACTGCAGGAAGATGGAATTGCTGGAACAAAGGCCCAGGCGGGAGCAATCTGGGCAGGGCTGAGAAAATGCAAGAGATATACAGTCGTCCCTCGGTATCTGTGAGGGACTGGTTCCAGGACCTCCGTGGATACCAAAATCCTCGGGTGCTCAAGTCCCTTATATAATATGGTGAAGTATTTGAATATAACCTACACACATTTCCTTCCATATACTTTAAATCATCTCTAGATTACCTAATACAATATAAATAGTAGCCAGTGCAAGGCAAATTCAAGTTTTGCTTTTTAGAACTTTCTGGAAATTTTTGGAAAATATTTTTGATATGCAGTGGGTAGAATCCGCAGATGCAGAGCCCGTGGATAAGGAGGGCTGACTGTAAAAGGCAGTAGGGAATATAGGAGGAATTATAGCTAGAGAGGCAGATAGGAGCCAGTTCACAGGGGCTTTTGTGGTCCAGATAAAGAGCCTAGATTTTATTCCAAGTGCAAAGCAAGGCCACTTTTCCTTCCTCCAGGACTAAGTTTCTCCCATGCACTTATTCCATAGCCTTTGGCCTGGGTCTTAGTTTACCTCCAACAAGCTCTCTTCAATATCTTCCATTTCTTCCCTCTCCCATGTGCCCTTCCCCTCAACTTGACACATGCTTCAAGATCTCCCATTAATTAAAAGAAATCAACTTCCCTTGATTCTGCTTCTCACTCCAAGCAGTCCCATTTATATTTGTTTTCACTACACTTTCTTTAAAACCTCCTAATGATGGCAAACACACATGATGCTTATTTATGCCAGGCTCTGTTCTGACAGCCTTATCCTTATTAACTCATTTAATCCTCACAACAACCTTATCAGGTGGTTATATGGTTATGCCCATTTCACAGATGAAGAAACTGAGGCAGGGGTCATTAATAACTTGCCCAAGATCATCCCGCTAACAAGTGGCAATCCCAAGATTCCCAGGCAAACATTCTGGTGCCAGAGTCTTCCCTCTTAGTCTGGTTTGGCACCCCGGGGCTTGCTCCTTGAATAGGACTTTTGTCTCCTCAGGTTCCTCAAGCAATTTTTTTAAGGCTGTTGTTGTCCTTTCTTCCCCCACCTTCTTAAATTTCTCTGTCGATTTCATAGTGTGGAATACCTTCTCCGTGGTGGGACACACTCCTCCCACGGTTCCTGTGCAGCTCACCTTTAACCCCCTTCTCCTTCCTCCCCGTGACACTAGCCCATTCCCAGAAACGAGCACCTGCACCCAGATCTCAGTACAACAGCTTCCTCACTGGTGCCGATCCCTTTAGGCTTCCCAGCTCCTAAACAGCTTCCCCACCACTGCAGTGAATGTCTCTGAAGCCCAGTTGTCACCAACACCCTGCTCAGATATACGCTCTGGTTCCACGTTTCCTACAGAACTGAGAGGTCATGGAGCCAGGTCAAGAAGACGGCAGTGGGCCTGGCCAGGTCAGTGGAGACTGGATGGAGGGGACAAGTGGCCCAGGAGCTGTGGGCCCTTTTGTCATACTCATCTACTGGGAACCTGATTTCTGCTTCCACAGGGGCGGGTGAACATGCAGTTTTCTTCATAGAAGTAGTTGAGCTTATTAACCAAAAATGCTCTTTAAAGTACAGTAATGACAAAAAGAAGCATCTGTCTCTCCCTCCAGACCAGCTGTGCAACTTCTTTTCCTCACTTCTAACAGCTGAACAAGAGGGCCAGTATTTGGGATCCCCTGGGAATGGACTTTTTTCTTTCTAATATCTCCAAATCTAAGATTTAATTTTTTTCAATGCAGGTTTTCTTCCCCACTACAGGTTTAAATCAATTTCAGAATGCCAGTTACTTATGGCGGACACATTTCAACAATTTTCTATGAAGAGCCCAAAGAAAGACACTGAAATTAGCCAATTTCTTCTCATTACTATAGCTGTACTAGTGGAATTTTTTTTCAATAATTTCTTAGTTTTTCAATGCAATTGAAATTCTTTAGACCCTGACAAAATAAAATGTAATTTTAAAGTGTTACTAGAAAATATAGAAGGAAATAACTGTCCAAGAGATTTAGGGGAATTGAAATAAAATAAATGATTTGAGAACTAAAATGGTATAAAATTCTTGTCTCTGTCTCTTTGTAGCAATCATTTGAGATAATATCTCTACAGGCCTAAAAGAGGATATGGATAAGAATGAAATCACTTCTTAATATGCCATTCTGTTTTTGGAAAATGTGATAAAACATTTTATGTTAGCAGTCTGAGGTGATTTAGAAATCATTTATTTTTGAAGTATCTGAAACCTTTTAAGTCTTGGCATGGGAAAAGGGAGGGTAGATCTATTTCTTAAAAGGAGAAGAAAAAGAAGGCTGGGAAGAATAGTGCTGGCCTAGTGGGATGACGGTGAGGCTAGTCATCTCTCCCTAGGACCACCCAGCTCTCACCCCCTGCCCAGCACCCCCACCTTCAGTGAGGTCGTCAAGGCACTGGTTCTACACCTGCCAAAATCAAAGTTCGCCCTGAATAGAAAATAAATGGTCCACATTTACTCCCACTAAGCTCCAACTAGCCCAAGAGAGGAGTGGGGAGAGGAAAGAGCAGCCTTGAGTAAACTTCTGTGTGGAAGACAGAGGAGGCCTTGCAGACAGCAGTCAAAATCCGCTGTCCTGACCACGGAAGAGCTATGCTTGCTCTGGTCCCGTGACGTCCAGCTCCGGAGTCCTCTGCTTCCAAGTTCCGAGCTCACAGTTCTCTACCCGCGTTGTCTCTTTAAAACAAAATCTCTCTGAGGCCAAATTTAATGATGAAATTAACAATGATTTATGTGTCATGACAGACACTTCTAAAAAACAAACCACTTTAAAAATCAGTTCCCTGGATGGCGCTTGGGTTCAAGTCCAATTCCCTGTTACCCTGCTATTTCTCTGACCCAACCCACCTCATTTTCTTGTTTAATGGAGGAGGCTCCCAGCCAGGAAAATAAGGCATGAAAGCGACCGCGCAGGACACAGCTGCGAGCAAGGAAGAATATTAATGCTGCTCATTCTAAACTGCACCCCTCCACAAGGAGAATTTCGGGTGCTCACAAAACTTGCTTTGATTTTTATCACTGCCATTTCTGTTCATAATAATAACTGTAATGCGACAAAAACATATTTTGAGGACTACAAGTTTTTGGCAGTTAGATTTGGCATATTTTCTACCTATTCTACAATTGAAGGCAGTAATTTTGGAAAATACTTATTACTTTGCAAACCCAAACTCATCACAATAATAAAATGATGATGAGTGTTATCTCTTTTTCTCCTCAGACCATTTTCAAGACAATTCTCTATCTTCCTTTCCTATTTCCTTCTCAGTTTAGAAGTGGAAGAGTTTTGTTGAGGAAAAGAAAGGGTCGAAGGCAGAAAAAAAACAGACATGTCAGATTTCTCTTAACTGACTCTCAGCAACAAGGCTGATTGGTCTCACAAATTTAAAAAAGAGAAAATAAAACTTTACACGCGGGATAGGGAGATTTAGCTTGTTTTTCAAACTTGAAGAAAACGGTGCAGTTTGCGTTAAGAAAAATAATTTACTATTTTTGTCAGGCAGGTGCTGTGTGTATGAACTTGTTTGGGTGCTCGATCGTTGACCTTTATCAGATGGGCTAGAGAGCCGGGATTTTGGCAGGTCACGCCGTCAAAGATAAATCTTTGCCTGGTATTTTTCTGCGAAAAGGAAAAGTACCTTCTCGTGTTATCTAAAGCATTATCCTTATCATAACCTGATACATTTTTAATAGTTATTTCTCTGGTAATCATTTTTTTCATACGCTATAGGGTTTAATAGTAGACCATTCAGAAACTAAGTATCAGTGTTGCTTAAGTTCTCTAAATTAATTTACTTCAAAATATGGTAATGGCGTCCTTGTTTATTTGCTCTCACAGAAGGCTGACCTTCTCCCAGTATCCATAAAAGCAGTGCTCACTTCCATCTGGTGGTAATACGAGTTTTCAACATGTCCTACAATCTAAATATGGTTTTCTCCATGGGATCTGTATTTCCTCACTTCTTTTCTTTGAAGCAGGGTGGATTTACAGTGTTGTATTCATTTCTGGTGTACAGCAAAGTGATTCAGTTATTCATATACAGACATATTCTTTTTCACATTCTTTTCCATTATGGTTTATGGTTTATTTATATTTCCTCACTTCTAAGTCACCACTTCAATCTTTTTCTTACTTCAAATTATGGTTACCTTTATCCACGTACCAAGAGTGTGATGTAACTGGCACGACATCAAAGGTAACCAGAGGGCAGTGGGGAAGCTGCGAAAACGCATCCAGGATCTTCCTAGAAAGGACATCTTTGAAGAGCAGGGTCTGAGGCAGAGAGAAGCCCTCACGAAGCAACAGGGCTTCAGTGAAAACCTCCCTGCTCCAAGTTCTCTTTGCAGTTAATTTCCTTCACTTTTAGGCTGCTGATTCTTTCCTAGTCTTATTTCTTCACTATCTGGAAGAATCGGTGCTTTGTTTTAGACCACAGCCATAGAACACATACGATCAGAACTTCCCTTGTGTATTGTTCTTGTGTGTCGGTCTCTAATTGTCCCCTGTTGTAAGGCTTTTTCTCCAACAAGATTGTCATCTCCTTGAAATCAGACAGTACTTTTTTTGAGCCACCGTTAAAACCTCTCACAATCCCGGGGACACGGTGAAAGCTCTCACAGGAAATGAATGGAATTGAACAAAGAAGGAGAACAAACCTAATTCTCACATCAGTGATTAATAACCCAAAGAAACGGCACTAATGCTTCAATTACTACGGACAATTAATCTGAAAAAAAATTGAAACCAAAGGCACCAACCCTTTGGTGGGAACTAAGTCTGAGTCTATACTAGTCAGTTCTTACTGAATGTATTGAGAGAAATGCTGACACTTAGACTACGGTCCAGAAATCTCAGTGGCAGCAGAAGAAAAGCTCTCGAAATAAAAGTGGTGAGTAGATAAATATGAATGAGATGTTGAAGTACCCAACCCACAGGAAGATCTACAGGCCCTTGTTAATTAATTAACGAATTAATTTCTAAATCAACTCCTTCCTGTAGTGGAGACACAATCTCAGACACCATGTGTCCCAGGTGCTGTATAAAATGTGCCACATGTAATTGAATAATCACCAAAAAGGAAACTGAGGCTCAAATAGGTGAGAAAAAGTCTCCAAGAGCGTACAGCCAAATCCCACCTTACCAGTGGACTAGCCTACACCATCTGTTTAACAATGAGAATCATGACCCTCCGGTAGTTTAGGAGACTTACCCAATGTTACATTGGGTTTGGGGCCAAACCACTCCTAGAACCAGGCCTCCTGAGTCACACTTGAGGCATGCTTTCCATTATAGAATAAACAATGACTTAATTTACTAGCTGTACAAAAGTTTAACAAGAATTTTCCAGAGAAGCATGGAACACTCCACATTTTTTTCTTATAAACAAAACCCTTCATTTTCCAAATAACATGCTAAAGACTTTTAAAACTATTCTTTGCAACTAATGTTGAACAGAAACTGAGAAGTGGTGGAGTTGGTACTCCTTTGTCTCTGGTTCCTGGAGGCTGAGGCTCCTTCACCGAAGAGGAAGCAGAATCTCCAAACCCTTCCTCGTGATCCATCTCCTCTGGTTGTTGCCACTCACTGACCCGTGGTCCTCTCTGCTTTTCATGTCACGACTCATGGATTTGCTGACGCAGAGGTGGGGGATGAGGCGGTAGAGAGAGCTGGCAGCAGTAGTCCTTGGAGATACGGCACAGAGGTATCGAGCTTAGCCCAAGACCCAGAGACACCTGGGCTGGAAGCCTGCTTCTTTCATTTCCCAGCTTTTGATTGAGGACAAATTATTTAACCTCTGTTTTCTCCCCTTTCACAATGTTGCTTATCCCAAGGTTGATATGAAGATGACATGAAAATCAGTTCTCAGTAAGTACTAAACATGGTTATTATTTCCCAGAACTGGAAGTAAGGCTGTGTTGTTGTCCATAAAGTAAATGCTGGCAGCCTAAAGAAATGGGGAAGACATGGTGCAACTTTGGGTTCTGTGATGGATGGCAGGCAGAGCTAATAATCACCCTGAATATACCAGTGAGGCCACGTTGGGGGTTAAAATACTGAAGTAACTCCATACCAGTTGGGTAAGAGCCACTAACTTGAGTCCCTGGAGTGACCTTTCGTGCCACCTGAACGGTCTTGGCTTCTCCCTGGGAATGCCTCCTCCCATCTCATTTCATCCAGCTAAAGGGTTAGCACTTGGCAGCCTGGGAGATGGGTGGGGGGAGAAACGCAGGACTCTGCTCATATGCCTCTGGCCAGCATCCCTTCTGATCGATTGGTGCCCATAATTATTTTGGATACTTGCTTGCGTTTGAAAAAATATTTGGTGGCATTCGGTCTTAAGCACCAACATGAAAGCCATGCCAAGGTAAGTGTGTTTGGAACCTCTGTGCTAATTAGGAAAAAGCACTTCTTCCTCCCATTGGAAGCAACCTCTCACCAGGAGACACACCCTGGGGAGATGACTGGGCTTGAGCCTCCACTTATGTTTCATCTGGACACCCTGCTGCAAGGCATGGTATTATTACACAGCAGCTCTCCTCTTCCCACCCTGATCCCCAGAATAAATATTTCAAAACAGAAGCAACAGTAAGTTGCAAAATCTTTGTAAGGAAGTCCATCGAAGTGTGGTTTTCCCCATGATATCTATTATATGGGTGCTTTGTTAAAAATATCAACTATCAAACTATTTCAGTTATTTTATTACTTTTTTAACTCTCCCTGTCCCCTTTATTTTGCTTAGTACCTATTGCACTAGCTCTTAGAAAGTAATCCCAGTATTGGTCAATTTTAGCTTCACTTAGAATCAACTGGACAGCTTTTAAACGAAATACTGATTCTGGGCCCAAACCCCAAATCGCTTAAACCAGAATGTCTCGGAGTGGAGCCTGAGCATTAGTATATATTTTAAAGCTCCTCAGGATTATCTAACGTACAGCCAAGAATTCAAAGCACTGTCTCACAAACCGCTAGAAATTCAGAAATGAGGCAGAGTATTATGGCTTGCCTGTGTGTGTGTGTGTGTGTGTGTGTGTGTGAGAGAGAGAGAGAGAGAGAGAGAGAGATCCCTCTCAGTTGTACTAATAAATAATTACTGTGAGTAAAACGTACATACAAAAGAATCTATATAACATATATATATATATTTAAATTACAATAGGAAAAAGAGTATCTAAAATACAGCCCACTCAACCAAAGAACTGGAACATTTCCAAGCTATGCAAAGCCTACTTTTTTTGTTCCCTAATTCAGAGCCTTTTCTTTTCCCTGGTTAGGTAACCACTACCCAGAATTTTGCTTCTATATTTCCCTTCTTTTTCTTTATGTTTTTTTCCACGGGTGTATATTTCTTAATGAAATATTGTTTGCTTCTGCCTATTTTCAAATTTCTATGACTGGATTCCTACTGGATACATTCTTAGGAGACTTCCTACTTTTAGCTCAAATTTATGTTTTGATGAATTTTACATGCTTTTCATTGAATCATCACAACAACCCCATAAATGAGGTTTGGAAGATGAGGAAATGCTCGAAAGGGCAAATAGTTTGATCAGAGCCACATTCTAACAGTGGCAGAAGTATCTTCAGAACATAAATCTGTTCACCTCAAAGTTTAGCCACTGGGCTATACGGACCAACCATTGTACTGAACTGGCCACAAAATCATAAGGAATATGAGAAATAAAGTCGCGGGATAACGAAGTTGAGAGTTTAAGAACAACACAGATTATGCCAATCTATCATCCTAAGGTATGCTATGTTCACAGAAGTTGCCAGAGCAAGTCATAAAGTCCTTTGCAGAGTTTACTGGGAATTATACATTTTCCCCATAGAATGGATACGTTCATTGCACCTACTAGGTGGATGCATAGAACTGATGTTCATCCTGATTTCTTTGAAAGTATTGAACTCCAAAGCGCTAAACTTACGACCGTGCAGACACGTCTATTATAAAATGGACATATTGCATATACATAAATGCTAGTAATTCTCGTATTCTTTTTACCATTATAAATAAAGGTGTCTTTCCCACAAGCAATTATCAGTAACAATGTGTTATTTTCAGGCAAATTATGCCTGACAGTTCCTTATGTTTCTATACCTGTTGCCACCTTAATTTGGCTTTAATGATCACCCATAACCTGCTATGAATTTTAGGGGTAAACATTATGAGTTGATGTGTATACCACACACATTCTTTTTCTGTTCTTTCTTTTTTAACTTAGTTGAGATGCACACTATAAACCTTTAGACTGTCAGTTTGAATACAAAGCTCTTGGTGTGGTTGGAGTGTTGGCAAGGAAGACACCTGCCTTCTTGACTTATTCCTATCAAGGGTCAGTCCCCAGACTTTGCTGACAACACAGGATGGCTCGCAGAGTCCTATAGAGTCACCCGCACACCAATTTATTTCTTAGTCATGAGAACTCAATGGTAAACCGGGCTGGGACACTTGCATCATTGGGCAAACCAAATGGAAAACCATTTTATGAATGGAAGTTTGCAGGATAAACAATGGAACCAGAAAAAGGGAGAGTTGCTGGCTGATTCTATGTAGGAAAGACTAGCCTCTGGGACTGAATGAGCCTGGGGTTCCAGTCACCCCCTCTGTTGGTCAGTGCATTGCCGTTGCCTTGGCATTTCTCGATGCAGGCTCTCGGGGCTTCCCTTTAGTAAGCGCCAGGCGGGCTGTTTTCAGGAAAAGCTTTTCTAGTAGACTTATGCACGTATGTACTATAGTGTTTAAAAACCTGGATTTAGACCCAGGCTTGGCTGCTTTCCTAGCTCTGTGATCTTAGTGAGACATAAATTCTCTAAGCCTGGGTTTCCTTATCTGTAAAGCAAGAATGATGTTCCTTCCTCCTAGGATTATGTGAGGATTAAATGAGATTATAACTTGAATGCACTAAGAACAGAGTCCACCACATAGGAGGTGCTTGATATATGATATCTACTATTATTTTAAATAAAAATGTTAAAAGCACATATTAGTTATAAATATATATTTAATATTGGCATCTGAATTTTGCATGGAAGGGAAAATAATGCAAGATTCTTGACTCATTGAAATGAACAGTCCTTAGAAAAGTGCTCTGTGCATACTGGGAATCAACTATTTTTATTGGGTAAGGAGTGTTAATAACCACAATTTTAATAAAATTAGCAAACAACAGCATTGATTGTGTTTATGTGTAAGTAAGGATTATGAAATATTTCTTAAATTCATAGTTCAGAAACGTAGACGGTTTATGGTTACCAAAGGGGAAAGATGGGAGGGGGGGAGGATAAATTAAGAATTTGGGAGTAACATATACACATTATTATAAAATAGTGTATACTATTTTTTATATAGACTGTATTTTATATATACTATATATAAAATAGGTAACCAACAAGGACCTACTGTATAGTACAGGGAACTATACTCAATATTTTGTAATAACCTGTATGGGAAAATAATCTGAAAAGACTAGATATATATAACTGAATCACTTTGCTATACACCTAAAACTAACAAAACATTGTGAATCAACTAAACTTCAATATGAAATAAATTAATTAACTTAAAAAAAGAAATGTAGAAGGGAAAAAGGATTTCAGAATCAATAAGTACTTTTGTGGGTCATTTCATCTACATGAAAGGAAATATTTAGAGAAACCAAAAAGGTCAAACTAACCTGAAGCCCAATTTTATTGACAAAAGTTTAAGTTACCTTTAGCATATTTCATTACACTGTAATCAGAACCATCAACAAATATTTACCAAGTGCCTACCACACTCAAGGCACCACAGTGTGGGCTGCATTCATGGTTAACTGATATGAAAAATTACTAAGAATTGTACAATAAGGTACCTGTCTTGGATGATTAAAATCTAACTGCAGAGACAGAATGTGGCATAAAAATAAATCTGCAAAAAAAAAAGGGACAAAAAACTAGCCTACAAAATTTTCCAGTTTTTGGAATGTGCCTAGATTACTCTAATATTGAAAAATATTTTAAAACATAAAGCTTATGATGAGTAAATAATTCTCTAGTCATCACAAATTTTTGGTCAATAACCTCACAAAAGAAAGATTTTAGAATGAATGATATGAAAATGCCAATATTCAACAAATTTTTTAATATGCACAACCAAAAATTGTATATGGTTTAATTTCAGTGAGCCATTCTTTAGAGTCAGCCCTTATTTCTTCTGGGGCTTTTTCAGATCTGAGGTAAATATGTAGAGAAAAAAATTACATCATGTTTAAACTCAGAGACTGAAGAACTAGCACAAAAAGTTGATCAGTGTTGAAGAAAATTTCATTCAATACATTTCATAAAGAAAAAATATTTAATGCACATGGTAGAGCCACTCCAGTAACCTGTGTCAATGCAGTGATATTAACTAACAATCAAATTTTAAAATAATTTTCCCCAGAAAAGGACTTGTTTTTGCTTAGAAGATTATGCAGTTTGCAAACATCTGTGGGCTACAATTGCTACCCAAAATATTTAACTTCACAGCAGATTGTAAGTAGTTTCAACGTAATATAATGGACAAAGTTTTATTTTTAAAGGTTTATGTCTTCAGAAGTTGTCCAGTTTGACTAATGTCCCTTTTTCCATGGTATGGTAGATCTCAAAATTTGAAATGCATCCATATGTTGCCATGTATTTTCAAAATAGTTTTTAATTCCCACACAACATTAAACTTATTTACAACCATAAATCTAAAATCTGAGTTTTTAAGAAGAAAGACATGTGATAACCTTACCTGAATAGACAAGGAAACATTTAAAAAAACAAATAATTAAAATGTGTTCCCTGTAAGTGATAGACTAATTTAATATAGTTGAAGAGTTGTTTCACTATCATTTGTTCATCTTCTAAAAACTCTCCTAATGTGAAAGACTGTCATAATTTAGGAGCTCTGAAAATCTAGGAACCTTGTATCTGCAAGTCCTTGAAGACACGAAACATTGTGCCCACTTATAGCCCACATCTACATCTCAGCATCACTTTATAGGAAACAAATTCTTTCTGCCTTGTATGATTGTAACCCATTCTGTGAGGCCTTGGTCTGATTACATCTTTTCCTAGCATGTAGATATTAGATTATCTGAAATAAATTTAATCAAGGAGAAAAAACTTAAAACTTAACCTTCTTTGAGAGCTAGAGAATATAACTCCTAATCAAATGAATCGGTTTCAGATTCTGAAGATATCTGAAGCTACACATTCATTTATCTGACTGATCAGAAATTTAGACCTACCAAAATAAAATCTATTAACCAAATTTTTTTGGACAAAGCTAACAAACACAGTTTGTTTAGGCATTGGTAGTATGTCTGGGAGAGTCACTTCTGCTCTCAGATAAATGTGTTTACTGAAAGAAAGCACAGAACAACTGTCTCAAAAGCCAACAATAAGCTTTCCAAAAGATGACAAATATTCACAGTAAATGGAAATCCTGACTGTCACTGGTATTCATGGTCAATACATCACAAGTTACTGAAAAATTGGTGTATAAAGTAACTAGCTTACATTCTGAGACTTAGAGCTAAAAAAAAAAAAAAACTGTATTTAGAAAAGAGATCCTGCAAAATACTAATTATAATAAACAATGCGTTAATATTTGTAATATATAAAGAGCTCTTTAAAATTCTACTCAATACTCTGTAATGGCTTATATGGGAAAAGAATCTAAAAAAGAGTGGATATATGTATATGTATAACAGATTCACTTTGCTGTACACCTGAAACTAGCACAACGTTGTAAATCAATTATACTCCAATAAAAACTAAAAAAATTTTTTTAAATCTATTTTTTTTAAATGGAACATGTGAACAGGAAAATTAGCCAAAGATCTACAAAAAACAAAATACTAAAGGCCAACAAACATACTTTTTTAAAGTTCAACCCCACTGGTAGTCAAAGACTTACAAAGTTTCAAAACTGTATGCTGCCAGTTTTGAAATGATATTTACGGTGCTGATGATGTACAAAACAGGCCCTATGGGACAGTGCTGGGGGCAGTATAAATTGTTACAATCTTCCTAGACAGCACTTTGACTTCAGTTCAAAATCTCAAAACAAGCTTTCTTATCGTCTCATCTACAGATTGGAATAAAATAAATGAAAAAATATCCCACTCATAAAAGCAAAAAAAAAAAATCTTTTATATATATAAAGGATCTTAAAGCATTCATTATGTTATAGACTCAGAAACTTAATACTATAAATGTAATCTAATTTCCAAAATCAGTCCCTGCATTGAGGCCTTCTGGAAGAATAAACACATGAGAATAGCTTAGATATATCTGAAAGAAGTAAGAAGAATAGTTAACCTGTGGGAGTTCCCTGGCGGTCCAGTGGTTAAGACTCTGCGCTTCCAATGCAAGGGGCGCGGGTTTGATCCCCGGTCGGGGAACTAAGATCGCACATGCTCTGTGGTGCTGCCAAAAAATATATATTAAAAAAAAAACGTTAACCTGCAAGTTTTGCTAAGCATTATTATTGAACTAAGACTGATTCAGTAAGAAAGAGGTCATTAATACAACCAAATTACAAGTTTAAGAAGGGTACTGTTGCATCGGGCTCTGTAGGGCAATGGATAGCACATTGGACTTCTGAAACAGTACTGTTGTGAGCTGAATTGTGTCCCTCCCCCAAAAAAATTCATATCTACCCAGCACCTCAGAATGTGATTGTATTTGGAGATAAGGTCTTTAAATAGGTAATTAAATTATAATAAAGTCATTAGGGTGGGCACCAATCCAAGATGACTGGTATCCTTATAAGAAGAAGAAATTTGGACACAAAATACACACAGGGAAGACAATGCAAAGACACAGGGAGGCCAAGGAGAAAGGCCTCAGTAGAAACTAACCCTGCTGACACCTTGATCTTGGACCACTGGCCTCCAGAATTGTGAGAAAATAAATTTCTGTTGTTTAAGCCGCTCAGTCTGTGGCATTTGTTACAACAGCCCTATAGCAACCTGAAATACAAGGACCAAATATATTTAATAATTTAGTATATGATGAAAATGGCATTTCAACTCAGTGGGAAAAGAACATAGGCAAAACATTCTCTGACATAAATTGTAACGATGTTTTCTTAGGGCGGTCTTCCAAGGCAGCAGAAATAAAAGCAAAAATAAACGAATAGGACCTAATCAATTCCGTGAGGAAAGGATCGATTCAATAAATTATTTTGGAATAATATATTGGGAGAAAATGAATTATTTTGAGTTAATTATTTGTATCTATACTGTAAAGCATAAACCAAAAAACCTTGGTTGGTCTTAATTTTTAATGAAAACATTATTATAGTAATAGAAGAAAAATAAATATAACCTTGAGGAATGGGAGAGCTTTTCTAAGCAGAATCCATATAGGGAAATATTGATAAGTTTGATCTATCATGCTACCTGTCTCATGTATCAAACTTCAATTCATGTATGGGTCTGTTTATGGGATTTCAAATGTATTAAATTCTACATAGCAAAAAATACAAAAAGCAAAACTAAATGTAAAACCACAAATAAAGGAAAATATTTACTATGTATATAGTGAGAAAGAGTTTTTTTAATATAACTCTTTAATATAAAGAGTTCTGACTATTCAATGAGAAGCAAATATCACAGTCAAAAAAAATAGCCATGAATGGACAAAAGAAGAAATAAAAATGGCCAAAGGATGTGAAAAAATATTCAACTTCACTGTAGTAACAAAAATACAAATTAATGAATGAGATATAACTTGTACTTATCAAATTAACAAAGATTTTTTAAAAATAATAACAATGAGAATCTTTTCTTTTATATTTAGAACTTTTTTAAAAAAGATTTTGTTCCCTACCCAAAGTTCAACATATAGTCACCAAATTTTCTGCAAAAAAATTAAAGTTTGGTTTTTGACATTTAAGTCCTTGAGACATCTGGAGTTGAACTTTTTATGTGGTATGACACAGGAATCCAATGTTTAGTTTTACCTTTTCCCATTATATTTAACCATTTTTACCCAGTAGAATAATCCCTCCTTGCCTCAATAATCTAGCATGCCACCTCTGTTATATGCCAAACTTCAGTTTATAGGCTCTCAAACATATTCTGTTGGTCAGTTTGTTTATTTCTATGTCAAGACCACACTGCCTTTTTTATGCTAGGTTCAGAATAAGTCCTAATGTCTAATAGAGCAAGACCCTCTCTTTACTTTTCTTCTTTAAAATGTTCTAGCTATTCTTAGCTCTTTACTTTTCCACAAAAATTTAATAATTAATTTATCAAGTATCAAGAAAAACCTTGCTGGGACTTTTATTGGACTTTCATTGAAATTATAGATCACTTTGAGAATTGACATCCTCAAAATATTGTTTTCTCGTGGATGAATATAATATAAACCTACTTACTTAGTCTTTTTAATATCTCTTAATAAAGTTTTACAATTTTTTTCTCCAAGAAGTCTTTTAGCATTTTATACTGTTCTCAAGTTCTTGATATTCTCTAATGTTAAAGTCTTTTTTTTTCCTGTCAGTTTTGCTAGTACGTTGAAATGATACTGACTTTTGTATATTAACTTTATATCCAACCATTTTGCTGCCTTCTCCTATTGTTCTGAATAATTTTTCTGAAGGTTCTTTAAGATTTTCTACATAAATAAGAATATAATTTGAAAATGATGGAATTATTTCTTTCTTTCCAATCTTTATGCTTGAATCTATAGTTCTCATAATCTTTGCTTCATATATTTTGAGGCAATTTAATTAGGTGTATACATGTTTAGAATGTACTACATCTTCCTTGTGAGTTGAAACTTATGTACTGCCTCTCTCTATTACTAATAATGATATTTGTCTAAAAGTGAGTCTTGTCTGACGTTTATAGTTCCTCCAGCTTTCCTTTGGTTAATATTTGTCCATTTTCTCTATCCTCTTATTTTTCTGGTTTTGTGTGTTTTTATGCTTCAGATATAGGTCATATGAAAAACGTAAGTCTGGCATATTTATGATCTAATTTGATAGTTCCTTTGAATGGGCAAATTTAATCCATTGGTAGTTATTGTAATTAGTGATACATTTGTAAACCCTTCTATCATTTTATTTTATTCTTTCAATTTGATTCCGCTTTCTGTTTCTTTTTAGTCCTTTCTTATCTTTTTTTCTTCCGCCAACAAGTTAAGAATTAAGCATAATCTCACATCCCTTAATCTTTTCCCTACATCTTCATCAACTCCCTTAATGTTGAATTGATCTAGCATTTTAAGCCTGGATAATTATGAATAAACCTTCCCTTTTTTTATTCTTTGGTATTGATTACATATTTAAGTCAACAAATTTTACCAAGATGTTTGATCATCTTTACTTCACACATCTCTGTGGGTGTGAAGGTGAAGAGTCTTGAGTACCAGAAATTACAATTACTTCCTGCTCCACCAAACACCTCCTTGTGTCTGCATTCATCCTCAGCTACCTACAGACAGGCACCGTTAAGACGAGGTGGTCCTTAAATTACACCCACCCCCTTCTATTTTCCTCAACTGCCTGCTCTCCCAGACAGCTTCCTCACTGCCTGGACTTTACTTCTGAGGATACACACCCCAGCAGTCTGAGCGACAGCTGTGGGGGCAGACCCTGAATACTCCAGGCAAAAGCAGGACTCTAAAAACTCATCATCTTCTATTTTATCATCCCACAGCCACACCTGGCTGCAGCCATCACCCCAACAAACACACACACACGTACACACACCAGTTCAAAACAATCCTCCCAGGTTTTTTCTGAATCTTAATGTTTTCCTTCTATGATCTGTCCCGATGTGAAAGATGAGAACCAGTGGTCACTGCTAGTTCAGCATCTTGTAAGAACTCAAATCGTAGAAAACTTTATGTACAGAAATGTGCATCACAGGATCTTTATAACACTGAAACAGTTCTTTTAATCCATTGTAAAGTTTTAAATAAATAAATCTGATATATCCATAAGATAGAACACAATATAGTCATTAAATTATGTTGTAGAAAAAACATCAAATGATGTGGGAAAATAGTTTTAATGGCTGATAAGTTTTTTTTAAATCAGTTTACAAAACTAGCTTGCAATATGATTTGAATTCTCTCTCTCTCTCTCTCTCTCTCTCTATATATATATATATATATATATACACACACACACACACACAAACACATGTTCACATACAAATAGATATAGTAGAATGCACGTAAATAGTGGCAAAACCTGAGAAGGTTTGTAGTTCAGTTGACAGTATTTTACCAATGTCAATTTCCTTATTTTAATAAGGTTATGTGAGATGTTATCATTGGGGAAAGCTAGGTAAAGGTTACATGGGAACTCTCTGTATTAGTTTTGCAACTTCCTGTGAGTCTAAACTTATTTTAAAATAAAAGGTTTTGTAAAGTATATGTTGTAACAGAACTTTTTATGGGGGGAGGGGTCCTGCTTAGCAGCCATTCCTCCTTTCTGAGATCCCTTGATTTCCCTTTGGAGAGTAAAAGTGTAAATATTACCCCACCGTGCACAGTCTTGATGGAGTCCTAATCCAAGAAGCTTTCAAATTGCCAAGCCAAATGCATCCACAGAATCCATCACAGCTGAGTTCAGCAAGAAAATTCCTCTCATAGCCAAGGCCTAGAGACACAATCCAAGCTGGTCAAATCAGACCCTCTCTCCAGGGACTTTTCTTCTTGACCAGAGTGATGCAGCAAAGGAAGATGGTCGGAGGCTCTTCATTCCCAAATGCCCAAATAGCTCTTGCTGTCCTGGTCCTCCCATGGCGGTTACTCTATGATCTACGTGGCACACATCCAACATAATCCCTTTTTGTTTGAGTTTACTGAAGCCAGTCAACAAAGAACTATAACTGAATAGATGGTGTCTTACCCATGCCCATCTTAAATAAACTTAAGTGAATTTGTCCTCCTGTGAACTCCCTTCAAATTAGGGACAACTGGTCACAGATTCTCATTTCTTTGAATAATAGCTCTAATTAAAATTTTTCCCAACTCTGCCAAAATTTAATAGAGTCTTCCCATTTCTGTCTCTAGGGTCTCCAGACTGATGCTTTCACAGAACACTTTTGTCTACCAGCTCAGTTTTTTGGCCAGACAGTCTTGAGATCATTGGTTTCACCTCAGGAAAATTCTCTGTCAAAACTAAAACACTTGTGCTCACAATTCCCTGGAACATTATTTAGACAAAAGACATCAATAGATTGATCACAGGTAAGGCTACAGACTTTGGAATCAAACTGAGCTGACTGGAAGTTTGTCTTCACTGTGTGCTGGTGTTCATAGCTTGTGCAACTTACTTGATCTCTTTGAACTTCTGTTTTCTCTTTCAAAAATGAAAGGTTATATCATTATCTTGTGGATTATTTGGAGTATTAAGTAACGAGTTTCTGTAATGCCCCTGAAACTGTGTCAGGCACAAAGCAGATAGCCACTAAACCTCTGGCTGTGCATCAAACAACTCAAGGAAGAAGAATAAAAAAAAAAAGAGGAAGAAGAGGAAAAAGAAAAGGAGGAATGAAAAGGGGAGAAATGTGCCCCTTCCTCTCACATAAAGAGAGAAGAATTAGAATGCTTTATGTTTTCGTATGACGTTATATACATCTTCTCTTTGTATCCTCACAACAGACTCATGAAATAGACAAAGCGAGTATTCTTTTTCCTGCTGTAATGAGGAGAAACTAAGGCATCGTGCTGAGTTAGGGGCAGAGCCAGGTCCAGAACTAAAGTTCTGACCCAGACTCTGTGATGTCCTCTGCCTGGTCCACATTTGTTAGAACATTTATAGATGACACCTACAACAGCCTAGTCCAGAAATATCTCCCTCCCATGCCAAAAATCAAGAGAAGACTGTCACTGGCATTATAACCTGAACAATCTCTTAGGCTATGTGGGCAAAAGAAAAAGTTTTATACGTGCAGGAAAGTAACAGATATGAAAATCGTCCCCTAGTCAAGTCATAAAATCAGGACAGCAACCTGCAAAATAGTTGACTATGTTACCTAGTGTACTGCAGTGTTATTCAATGAGCACTTGATTGTGTGACAGCGTCAGGCCAGGACAAAATAATATGTATACTTTACGAGGTATCATTACGAGCCGCGTCAGCTCTCAAATCACACAGGCATTTGATGTGTGACAGTATCAGGCCAGGACAAAATCTGACTTCTTAGTTCTCCTCTGCTGGAGAAGAGATGGCCTTGTAAAATATCCTCTCTCCATGTTCTGTATTTTGTGATTTCAATAATATCCCATTTAGGGTAGAAAAAGCAAATAATTCTAGCAAATGTATCACCACAATGAAGTATAACAACGAACAGGAGACACTTACATTCTACCACAGAATAATATAGTTGGCTCTCATCACAACTTCAGTAATACAATGACGAGTCTGTAGTGAACTTATCAAAATGTTTAATCTATAAGTGGAGGTACAATTCAAGGTAGACTCATAAAATGTTTGGTTTGAAAAAGCATTAGAAATTATTACTTTAACCTCCATCCCCTTTCTCCATTTTTAGATCATGAATCTGAAGATCAGAGAGGTTAAGTAACTTTCCAAGCTAACGAAGACACACCAATTAAGATGGTAGAAAGATTTCAAGATTTGGAGCCTGGAATATGAATTGTGTCTCTACATCATGCCATTTCTATCACCTTTCTTATGTCATTTAATAATCTACACATGAGCTATAATAATTTATATTTTGGAATTTGGGGGGGAATAGTCCAATTGTTTTCTCATAGTAAAATGGTATAATGATAAAAAATAACAAAAATAATACCTATATCTTAGGTTGTAATGAGAATTAACCGACATGCCCTTTTGTATTAAAAAGCACTTTGCAAACTGTACATTTCCATGCAAATGTCAGTTATTAGTAATAGGATGCTGAGTGGTAGAAATTTCTTACTGCTTTCTCAAATTGCTGGATTCCACTGAGAGTTTTTAAAAGGCCAAGATTGTCTTATTCATCATTGTATCCTCAAAATCTATCACAGTGCCTGGCATATAGAAGGCAGTCAACAAATGCGTATGTTTTTTTAAATAACTAGATGATTACATAGACAGTGTGATGAATGTTGGAATTTGTTGAAAAGGATACTAATAAACTGTGAACAGGTTGGGAAGGGTGGAAACAATGGGATACCACTAAGGCCCTATTCGGAGGAAAATTCAGAGCCCTTAAATGTATTCATTAGAAAATCAAAAAGACTAAAAATAAATGAGATAAGATTTCAGCTCAAGAAATTGGAGAAAACAAAATAACATCTCCAAAAAAGAAAAAGTAGAAGAAAGAAATGAATAAATAAAAATAAAGAAATCAATAAATTTGCAAATAATACTAAATGAGAAATTTTAAAATTTTGGTCAATAATACACTTTTTCTTTGAAAAAAAAAACAATCAGGTAAATAGGCATAATAGTATTAAGAGGTACTCTCTACAAGACTTGCTTTTTTCTATCCTCTCACTGCAATACTCTCCCCCCAATACTGTGCTCACACAAAGTGCCCCTCCCTCCGCAACCCTGCAAAATTAGCATCAGAATAGCCCACTCCATCAACTGTCACCACCATCTCTGATGCTCAGGGGAGACTAGCTTAACCAAGGTGGAAAGTTCTCTGACATCACAATATGTTGAAGGCTGTGAAAGGACAGTGCCCAGAAACAGAGGCAAAGATGGCCAGTGGGAGGGTGGGGACCACTGAGGATTCCCTCATTGCTGAGACACCTCTGCTGAAGTTCTGAGGGTGAAGCAAAAGATATCACAGTGATCTCTGGTGTTGACATAGTAATGAACCATCCTTTGCTGAACTTCACCAGAAAAATTTCTTATAAAAAGTACATCAACCATTACATAAAATTAACCAAAGCTAGATGCCAGGAGATGAAACAATGCAGAATAAAACCTTTACAAGCAGAGATGTGGAAAAAAGCAAGCACAAAAGCACATGGGACTAATAATACTCACACTAACAGTAGGCAGCACTTACCTGTACCACACACGATTCTAAGTTCATTACATGCATTAACTCTTTTAAATGTCACAGTATTGCATGGTAGGTACGATTAGGAACTCCATTTTACAAATAAGAAGCTGGGGCAGAACAGTTCATTTATTTTCTCTTGTTCACAATGCTCATAAATGGTGGAGGATTTGGATACATACCTTCTAGCTCCAGAATCTATGCTCTTAGCCACTATAAATAACCCCAGTAATTAAAAAACAAACAAACATGAATCTAGATGGCAATAGGATACCTTGACTCAGTAAATGATTGTATTTATGGATGGTTTTAAACATTAAAAAATAATTTTATTGGGCTTCCCTGGTGGCGCAGTGGTTGAGAGTCCGCCTGCCGATGCAGGCGACGCGGGTTCGTGCCCCGGTCCTGGAGGATCCCACATGCCGCGGAGCGGCTGGTCCCGTGAGCCATGGCCGCTGAGCCTGTGCGTCTGGAGCCTGTGCTCCGCAACGCGAGAGGCCACAACAGTGAGAGGCCCGCGTACCGCAAAAATAAATAAAATAAAAAAATAATTTTATTTATGGATGGTTTTTAAAAAGAAAAGTATTAATGAATCTGGCTAGATTGATAAAGTGTCATCATAACTGTGGCTATCGCTCTTCCTTATACACAGAACATCAAGATTTAGACAGATAATTGATATCACCTTGAGTTCTATACATTTATTTGATTTCTATCTATTTGTACTAGAGGCTTTTTTTGAAAAATTTCATGTAGTCTATCCAAAATAAAACATCAACTTTTAAAAAGTGGGATAAAAAAGGTGATAATGTAGAAATTTTGAAAAGTAAGGGCAGACTACATAAAAATTAGTAGTAAGAAAATTGAAATCTACACCATGTGGCTGAACTTCTAAAAATAATATGATTTATCAATAACGATATAAGAGTAAATGAACTTAAACATACCAGTAACCACAGAATAAATGAGAAACTTAGTCAAAGTTCCTCCTAAGAAAAGCACTGGGTCCAAATAGTTTTACAGGCGAAATTTATAAACCTCTCAAGCAACAGATCTATAGAAACAGGCATCTCCTAGACCAGGAGTCAGGAAACTGAGACCAGGAGTCAGGAAACTGCAACGTAGGTTGGCCTGTCACCTGCTTTTGTAAATATAGTTTTATTGAAACACACACCCAGTACAGGCTTTGGATGCTTTACTGCTATAAAGGCAGAGTCAAGGAGGTGCGAGAGGCCTAAACTACTTACTCTGTGACCCTTTACAAAGAAACTCTTCCTAGAGGGAGGAAATCCAATGGCCAATAAATATATGTGGTAGCCATAAAAATGCACCCCTCAGATCTGCTGTGGGGAACATACCTGACAGGCTTTCTGGCTGCTGAGTTCACACCGAGGCCACGATTCCCATGGGCTGCTTCAAGCCAGTGCCTGAGCAAGAGGGCTGCCGGGTACAGGATTCCTGCGAGGCACGGGCGCTGGACTCCCCTGACAGGTGACTTTGGTTCAAAGGCTCCACATCGGTCTGGGCCAAGTGTTCTAAGAACTACACTGTGGTCTGAGAGTCTGGTTCCCCAGCCCTCCTCCTCCCCTGCTCTCCTCCAACCTGCATGGCAGTCCCACAGCTTCTACCACATCCATTGCTCTCTCCCCTTTTTCCTTCACAGGCATTTTCCCTAATAAACCTCTTGCACATCTGGTCTAGTCTCAGTGTCTGCTTCTCAGAGGACCTGAACAAGCATAACATGTAACAATTGCTAACCTTATCTCTTCTTGCATTAGGAAAATTCAAAATAAAACAACCACACACCATTTGCACTCAGTCAGATTAGCAAACTTTCTAAATTTGACACTATCGGTTGTTGATGACTGAGGAGGAACTGATTTTCCCATAATCTACTGAAAGTGAATTGGTTCTGCCATGTAAGAAAGCCATTTGAAAAGTGAGTGCACACTTTAACCCGGCAATGCTGCATCCCCATAATTGTCCTAGAGGAGTACTTGAAATATATACAATAACACACATGTAAGGTGTTTCATTGCAAGGCTGTCTATGATTGTGAAAAATTGGGACTATCCAACAGTATGATTAAATAACTTATGAAATATCTATGTTATGAAATACCATGCAGGATATCATGAGAGGGAAGATAGATCTATATGTATTGAAAGATCTCTAGACATCCTAGTAAGTGATGAAAGCAAGATGTAGAGTAATACATACCATGTAATACCATTTATGTTTAAAACTCCCAAAAACCTCTCCCCCTCTCTCTCTGTTTACACACACACACACACACACACACACACACACGTATATATATTTATAAACTAATTATCAGTTTATTGTATTTAGGTAGAGGAATGAAATTAGGAGTGGTGAAGGAAATTTTAGCTTTACCTGATTTTTGGTTAATATTCACATGGAGAATCTATTCATATATTATTTTCATGGGAAAAATCTATATTTTAAAAAATTCAAGTCATAGCAATTCTTCTTTCTTTCTATGTGCTGCTGGGCAATATTGGAGGCTCCCTGAACACTGCACATAATGGCATGTATTCCATAGGTAGGATCTAGAAACTCCTCCAAAGAGCAAGGTCGAAAAGAAATGACTTTATCTGGAGGTTCTGTTTCTATTAATTCAACAGAAAAGCACTGCATGGTTATCAGCAAAGAATCCATAAAAGACTACTTCCAGTAAACTTCCTAATAGGTAAGAGACAACTCGTTCATGATAGATGGATAGATCGATAGACGAGAAGAAATACAAACATGTATATTCAATAGTTATCTAGATGTATCAAAATATACATCACACTATTGTTTGTCATTTGCAGTCAGTGTGGCCCAGACTAAGCATCAAGGAGAAAAGCCTGCTGTGTCTTCGGAGCAGGTTTTACAAAGGGAACTGACAGGTCACGAAGAGCTGTAAGAATCAAACTGTCTTCCTTTGAACGTGGTAACTACTTCTGTCCTCGAGACTCATAACTAGATAAAGCATTTTGTGAAGACCAAGCTTGGAACCAAAGAACCTCACCTAGGCCAAATGCCAGTTCTTTTTCCACTTAGCCTCACTCTCATAGGACCCATTTACTGAAGATGAGATAGTTTATTTATCTGCCCAGAGTTATCCACCTAATCCTAATATCTCTCCAGTGAAACGGTTTAATACGACATGAGCTGGACATCGATTGCTAAGAGCAGCCGGAGTGCATGTTTTGGCTTCCTCTTCGGAAAAAACAATACCTCTAATCGTTAAGTTCTTGTCACCCTTAGCGCCCTCTTCCATATTAGACTGTGGAGTAAACCGTGGAGTCATGTAAGCAGCAATGTTTTCTTAGTGCTTGGAGTTTTATGGCTGTTGATAGCAAACTAAGAGACCACTGGTAGTTATGAGTCAATCTGAATCCCAGGATTGGGGACTTGGGGTTCTGTAGGAGCCTTGAGTAAGGTCTAAAAGGACTAGCAGGTTACTGCAGGCTGGCCATCTAGAAGTTGGTCCACAGTCCTGCCCCTTTACCCACTTCTGCCCTGTCTACAGTCAGAATGTGCCTGTAGGGATACGTAAATGTAAGTGTCCTTGGCCTAAGGCCAACAACAATATAGAGAAAGAATGTCAACAGAAAGATACTGTAGCCCAAGGCACCCTGTACCAAAGCAAGGCTCACTCCCACCTCCTAGCACCACAGCCTTAATCTACCTGTGCCTCTGCATTCCACGGGTTTGCCTGTCTCTGCCAGCAGGACTTGGCATTCCTCCCTTTGCTGTGCCAACACAATCTTGTTTGTGCATCATGTTAGTTCACTTAACATCACAATGACTCACATCTCCTGAGTCCCCATCATAGGCGAGGCACTTTCCACCGGTGTTCTTATTTAATCCTCACAACAACCCCATGAGACAAGCATTACTTTTCGTCCCATTTTACTGCTAAAGATAAGAGCGATACATTGCCCAAGATCAGCTTAAAAGTGGTGAATGAGGACTCAGCGCCAATCTCTTTGCTTTCAAAGCCCAAGCTCCCAACCACTATGTAATAAGATCTCTAATGTCTTAGCGCCACAAGTTGGTCATCAAATGACATTTAAGATTGTTTCTGACAAATACAATTACATGGAAACCTTAGAGTATTAAATCAGTTTACGTTCATTCATCCAAGAAACATTTACTAAAGTTCCGCTCTGTCTCATTTCAGACGCAACAAAGATTCAAGCATCAGGAAGGTAATACATCTCAGGAACTCACAGTCTAGCAGAGGAGACAGACACAAAAATAACCATAATACAATGAGATAGAAGCAAAACAATGGAAAGACACTGACAATTCCCCTCTTCTCTCCAAAATTTTCCTATTTCTCAGCCTTAATTAGGTTACCTATTCTTTGATCATTTTCATAACTACATTTTTGCAGCTCACAAAGATTTTTTATTATAATCTCTCTTTCACATAAAATTATCAGATTTTTTAAAGAACCAACAACTTCCCAATTCTTTGCCCAAAATTTGATTATGGGGCTTCCCTGGTGGCACAGTGGTTAAGAGTCTGCCTGCCAATTCAGGGGACATGGGATCGAGCCCTGGTCGGGGAAGATCCCACATGCCGCGGAGCAACTCAGCCCACGTGCCACAACTACTGAGCCTGCGCGCGTAGAGCCCGTGCTCCGCAACAAGAGAAGCCACCGCAATAAGAATCCCGTGCACTGCAACAAAGAGTAGCCCCTGCTTGCCACAACTAGAGAAAGCCCGCGGGCAGCAAAGAAGACCCAACGCAGCCAAAAATAAATACATAAATAAATTTTTTTTTTAATGAAACTAAAAAAAATTTTGATTATAATAGCTAATGTCTATTTGTTCTTAAAGTTTTTAAATGTTTTTGTTTACACAATGCTAAGATTAATTTAAATCTGCCAAAGGTTATTACCTTTAAAAATTGTTATGGGAAAAAAATTTGCAAAATACATAGCTGATAAAGTATTGTTATCCAAAATATACAAAGAACTCTTATAAATCAAGAAGAAAACAAACAGCCCAATTAAAAAAATGAGCAAAAGATCTGAACAGACACCTCACCAAAGAAAATATACAGATAGCCAATAAACATATGGAAAGATGTTCCACGTTATTTGTCATTAGGAGATTGTAAATTAAAACAACACTGAGATACCACTACACACCTGTTAGAATGACCAAAATCCGGAACACTGACAACACCAAATTCTGATAAGGATTTGGAGCAACAGGAAATCTCATTCATTACTGGTGGGAATGCAAAATGATACAACCCCTTTGGAAGACAGTTTGGCAGCTCCTTACAAAACTAAACATTCTCTTACCATAGGATCTAATAATCATGCTCCTTGGTATTCACCCACATGAGTTGAAAATGTATGTCCACACAGACACAGATGTTTGTAGCATAACTGCCAAAACTTGGAAGCAACCAAAATGTCCTACAAGTAGGTGAATCAATAAATACACTGTGGTACATCCAGACAGTGGAATATTACTCAGCACTAAAAAGAAATGAGCTGTCAAGGCAGCAAAATACATGGAGGAAACTTAAATGCATGTTACCAAGTGGAAGAAGCCAATCTGAAAAGACTATATACTGTATGATTCCAGCTCTATGACATTCTAGAAAGTGCAACACTATGGAGACAGTAACAAAGATCAGCAGTTTTGGGGGGTTGAGGGGTGGGGGGGTTGAATAGGCAGAGACCACAGAGGACTTTTAGGTCAGTGAAACTACTCTGTATGATACTATACTGATGGATACGTGTCATTATACACTTGTCAAAACCCATAGAATGTACAACACCAGGAGCTGTAAAGCTATGGACTTTGGGTGATAATGGTGTAAATGTAGGTTCATTGATTGTAACAAATGTACCTCTTAAGGATAGGATCGTCATAGTGGTGAGGTTGTGCATGTGGGGAGAAGAGGTTATGTGGGAAATCTCTGTACCTTTCACTTAGTTTTGCTGTGAACCTAAAATGGCTCTTAAAAATAAATTCTTGGGCTTCCCTGGTGGCGCAGTGGTTGAGACTCTGCCTGCTAATGCAGGGGACACAGGTTCAAGCCCTGGTCTGGGAAGATCCGACATGCCGTGAAGCAGCTAGGCCCGTGAGCCACAACTACTGAGCCTGCGCGCCTGGAGCCTGTGCTCCGCAACAAGAGAGGCCGCGATAGTGAGAGGCCCGCGCACTGCGATGAAGAGTGGCCCCCGCTTGCCACAACTAGAGAAAGCCCTCGCACAGAAACGAAGACGCAACACAGCAAAAATAAATAAATAAATAAAATAAAATAAAATAAATAAATAAATAAATTCTTTTTTTTAATGTTCATTCAAAATTGATTGTTTTATCTATTCCATCCTAGTCATGGATTAAATGTATTTTCCCCAGAAGATTTATAATCCTCTCCAATGCCCAAATCACTCAAGTCATTTCATCTAAATGCAATGAAAAAAAGGGATTCAGCAAGGGAAGCTGAGTCACTGAGACACAGCAGTGTTTGGTATATGTACTTCGGTTGGCCCATGTAGAAAGAGTAAGTCACATGTCACATCTACTCAGCAGCCACAGTGCAAACAGGCTCTCATCCCTTCAAATACAATAACATTCAGTATTATTTGGTCAAGTTCTTAGAGCTCTCCAAAATAACCTGAGTCCTTACCCTACTCTTCTTACTAACCACATGTTTTGGAAAAACACCATTAGGGTGCAACTGGCATTGACATTTTCCAAATAAAACATTTATTTCTGAAAATATAAATTGTCTTATTTTTCTGTAGTAAACATTGGTTTTGTTGGCAAATGGAAATGTGAGTAGCAATTATTGTGGTGAAGCAGTTGGAGTGTCTGTGGGGTTTTTTCGTATTTCCACAGGCCCAAGGCCACAGTGATGGCTTTCCCATCAGACCTGAGTCCTGGCAACTCCCTTAGGTGCCTTCTGATGGACTTCTTGGCAACAGGACATAAGCGCACAATGTAGATGTGCTACTCTGAGCTCTTTGAAAACTCTTCTCTTTCCCCACAGCTGTCCATTTGCCATTGGGATTATAGTATTCATGCTGCATTTTTATTACTATAGGTTTCATAAGAGGTGATGTTTCACAGTATTATGCAGACATGACAGAGGATGCTCCAATCATCTATTGCCGCATCGCAAACCGACCCCCAAAAATCAATGGCCCAAAACAATACTAATTTATTAATCTCATGATTCTGTGGGTTCTGTTCATGACTGGACTCCCCCAGGTGTTTGCACTCAGCTGGAAAACTGGCTCAAGGCTAGGCTCACCCAGAACACTGGGATGGCTGGGCCTCTCTCCCCGTGGGGTCTTAGAATCTCTCTCCGAGAAGACTAGTTGAGTCTGGTCTCTCTTGCATAGCATCTGGGTTTCAAGAGGGTAAGTCCCAATATGCGAGTGTTTATCAAACCTCTAGTTATATTACACCCACTGATGTCCCATTGTCCAAAGCAAGTCACAGAGCCAAGCCTGGAGTCATTGTGGAGTGGGGAAGGATTAGACAAGGGCAACAGTACCAAGAGGCATGATTCACTAGTGGCCATCCATGTAACAGTCCACCCAGAGGGAGGAAAAAATCAGTCTTTGATGATAGTGATTTAATCTAGGAACAAAGGTATTCAATATGAAAACATGATGACTGGACCTAGTAAGGGCTTAATAGTAATAATAATTTAATTAATATAATAATAACTAATATAAACATAGACAATTATGCTATACCAGACATTGGACTAAACATTTTGTGTTATTATTTAACTTAACTCATAGCAACTGTAGAAGATTTGGTACCATCGTGAATCCTCATTTTACAGAGGAGAGAACTGATGCCCAAGTATGGAAGCAAACAGTAAAAGGTAGGGGTCAGATAAGAGTCCAGTGAGAACAACGCCACATCTACGTTCTTAATCCCCATGGTATCAGACTTCTAAGCAAACGGTATAGGAGTCCCCACGATGGTGGCAGTAGCATGTCTTTTAAAAATAACCTTTCACATTCAGTTGAAGTCAATCGTCCTAACTCCCTAACTGGTGAGTCCGAGTGAGCTCCTGTCCACACAAAGATCTATGCTGAGCATACAGCTTTCTTTCTTGGCCGTGCCCCTAGACTTCCGAGACACCGGCTAATCCGCATACACAGATAAAGTTCCCACTCTCCTTCAGGACAGGGCACAGCCTGGCCAGGCCTCCACCTCCAGGGCCTGGCAATAGGCTCCTCCTTGGAGGCGGCAGAAGAACGCAGGAGGAATAACACTGGTTAGACCACCCAGCGCCCAGGGGAGCCACCTGACACTAGTCCCTTAACCTCCTTTAGACTGTTTGTTCAGCTTTAAAGTGAGGCTAGTAACAGTGTCTGCCTCAGAGAGTTTAAGAGAAGATTAAATTAGATAAAGCTCACAAAGCAGTCTCTGGTGCATAAATAAATGGTTCCTATGGGTGGTAAGATTAAGTGCTTTTCAGAACTTTTTTGAAACTCATCACATATGCTGAGAGGAGTGTCCAAGGGGCTTTATCATCTCTGCGGAGGACCTTCTAAGGACTATCAACAGAGCCACGTAGACCATATGTTAGCTTACTTATAAGAAACAATCAAAGAAAAGTTTTAAATAAGCTACTTGACTTAGCTGGGGGGGAAAAAAAGAGCAGTGTGATTCTCAAAAGTATGTGGATCACGTCTCCCAAAGTCATATATTATATATCCTCTTGGTTTATATGTCAGCTCAACCTCTGTACTGAGGGTAATAAAAATTAAATTGCATTGGTGAAGAATCACGTTGAAATGTGCTGTTTTTAATCTAGTATTTTACTTAATTTTATGTATTTTTTCTAAAAGAGGAAAAATTCAAAAACAAATACTGAGTTAAGAGTCCAATGTTTCAAGAGGCATAAACACTTTGTAGACGTTCTCCCCATGTGTTACCAGCTTAGCATTCCTCACACTGCTGCAACCAGACACAACTAAACTCCCATATATATGACAGGCCGTTGCATTAAGTTTACAGAATGGAGGTACCTAGGGAAGTCTTTTACGTTCTTACAAATTCTTCCAGTTAGTTGCTTTAAACGTTATCACAAGCAAAAGGAAAGCATGAAAGATATGACACTAAAATAATGCCAGCAAATTATCTTCACAATTCCAAATTGCTTGTAGATATTAGATATCATTGCCCTATAAAAAGCAAAGTGTGTCTTAGAAAGCTTTTGGATAAAATGGGCAGCTCAAGTACCCATTAGAATGTCTCTTTTTCTAAAACATGAAAATTTCAGTCTTCCTAATGAAGTCTGTTTTGAGTATTTTCTCACTTATACTCACCTTGAACAAATAATGAAAGCAAGAGAGACATTCTGGTACAGTAAGAAAAGCAAGAGCTGTACGTCGGCCAGAACTGAGTGCAAATTCCACATTCTTCTACTTGCTGGTTTAACGACCTTGGGTGAGCCCCTCGTAATCACTTTAACCCTCTTTCCCCTCATCTGTAAAAATGAGAATCACGGTTCCTCCTTTAAGGACTGTTGTGAGGATTCTAGGAGTTAGTGTAGATGAAAATCCTTGGCACACTGGCACAGAATAGGCATTTTTTAAATGTTTCTTTTTTCTGTCTTCTCAATAGACTTTATTTTTTTTCAAACCAATTACCTTCAAACCTACACTGCATTAGAAAAAAGTCCATATTGAAAGGCTTAATCATTGGCAAATGTAAGCTTTGACCTAAGAGCTCTACATGAAGGGATTAAATTCTTTACAAACCTTACCAGTGAAATTAACAACCACCTTCCATACACGGGGCAGGTGAACTCCTCATACACTTCACGTTCAATATGCGCTGTCAAACTCTTAGAATAAATTATCAGTTTTTACACCTACTTGCATACCCAGGAACTTAATTAAAGCCAACTAATATTTTTTAGGAGTATAACAGTTGATTCACAACTGCCTTGTGAGCTTAATCCCTCCTCTACTAAAAATTATAAGGTACCAATCACTCTTCTTCTCTGTTTTCCCAGGTAAGTGTCAATCAGGTCATTAAGCACACAGAGCTATTACAATGCACCCATTTTCAAAAGGAGAAACTGCTGTCCCAAGGACTAGAACCCACTCTCCTGATTCTCAATCCACTGTACACTGTATCAGATTATTAAGTCTTTTCTGTGAGCAGCCTTAAATCCTTTTTGTTAATTCAGGGACAGGGGAGGGAACAGAGTAGAGTAGACATTGTGGATTGGCACTCAATATCCATTTCCCCTTCTTGTGGTGCAGTATTTTTCAAACTGCCAGTTGCCATCCATTAGTCATGAAGTCAACTTGGTGGGTCAAGGCCAGCATTTCTTTTTTTTTTTTTTATTAATTATTTTATTTATTTACTTTTGGCTGTGTTGGATCTTCACTGCTGCACATGGGCTTTCCTCTAGTTGCAGCGAGCAGGGGCTACTCTTCATCGCGGTGTGCAGGCTTCTCATTGCAGTGGCTTCTCTTGTTGTGGAGCACGGGCTCTAGGCACACAGGCTTCAGTAGTCGTGGCTCGTGGGCTCTAGAGCACAGGCTCAGTAGTTGTGGCACATGGGCTTAGTTGCATGTGGGATCTTCCCGGACCAGGGCTCGTGGGATCTTCCCGGACCGCGGCATGTGGGATCTTCCCGGACCAGGGCTCGAACCCGTGTCCCCTGCAGTGGCAGACAGATTCTTAACCTCTGCACAACCAGGGAAGTCCCAAGACCAGCATTTCTTAATGGAGTGGAGTAGCCTAGATTAGCATAGAATTGCACAGCATAGACTAGGATAGAAGCCATCATGGGGCATCACATTGTCTTGTGAATCTTTTATTTCAGTTAGACATGAATGTGACTGCGGGTATGTGTGAGTCAAATGAATTTTACAGTAGAGTATGTCTTAAAGTTTGAAACACATTGTTCTGGTATGCTTTTCTGTACCTCTGACATTGGGAAGCTAAGTACTCTTGTTTCTAGAATCCCTTGAGAAAGAATTCCAGGTATAATTTGTGTTTGGCCAGTCGGAGGCCCAAGGGTGCAATTAGGAAGATGGCAGTGGTCACACCTCTACTGCCACAGCTATTTTTCTTAAGAAGCATGTCACAGACACTTTGCGTCTTCTGGGGCTTCATTAGCAGAGGTCCCACCATACGGTCATAAGACCCCTGGGTACCAAGAGGCAAGACGCAAGGCATCTGTTTCCTGGCCCAGACGGCAGCAGTGGCAGTGAGGTTCTGGAGTTAGCAGCAGTGGGCGAGCCACTCTGAAAACCTGAAAACAGTGGCTTCCAGAACTAGGTGATATGGATGAGATCCTGGATCCACTGGGTTCCCGGTTGCAGAAGTAGCAACAGCTGTCTTGGTGGTTTAGTTCTGTAATGGGTCTCTGGAAATTGCTATGGAAAGTTAAACTTCAAGTCTGTTCCTCCAGCCTTCACATGATTCTACAATCCACTTAGGACCATGTAATAAATCCCTTCTTGCTTAAGCTACTTGGAATACCGTCTATTCCGTACCCTGTTGAAACTGATAGGAAATGGAAAAAAAATAAAATATTTTTTTGATATTCAACATTATACTGGAATCTGGTTATGAGTCTCTATAGGGAATTCTGGAAAGGAGCAGAAAAATCAAGTAATTCGTGAGTTATAGATATTTTCAGTTTTGTTTTGTGTTTTTCAGGTCTTATATCACCAAGTGATCAATAGTTGTTGACTGACTAATAAAAAACACATGTTGGAAAACACCTACATTGTACTTTCGTAACTAGTTGCAAGGAGAATGAACGAATCTGTCTTAGGTCAGGCTTCCTGGAAAGACTCTGAGATGGGAATGTGGATGCAGGGAGTTTGTTGAATTGCACATTCAGAACAAAACCTGTAAGAAAATAAGAGAGCAGAACTGGGCAGAGGAAGCAGTTGCACTGTGAAGCAGTCACAGCAAAGACCTTAGCTGATCTTATTGGGGGAGGGAGGAATTCTGAATCTGAGGTGATCCTTCAGAGTGGTCCTGTATTGAGGGCAGAAGACCATGTATTTGTAGTCCCTCATTGACCAGTCACTGGATTCAATGCCTGGGAAGGGTCTGAGACCCAGGGCGAGGTATCCCTTCAGCCAAGGGCAAGTCCTTGCAAGGGACTCTGCTGTGGGTTTTCAGGAGCTGGTAGCTCTGGGCAGCTGGAGGATGAGTGCTTCAGTCCTGAAGGGGGCACCTAGGTAGTGAACCACAGCACCTGCTCAGAAGCCAGAGAAGTTTCATCATGTCCTGCAGCTTCCTCCGTGCCTTGTAAATACATTCAGTCCAGTCCATACAGGAAAACAGGAAAGGTATGTTTTCAGTATATAAATGACTTTCAGCATGACTGTAACAATAAAATCTATTTTCCGCTTAGCAATACATCCAGCTAAGCATGTTTTTCAAATAGAATTTGTGAGTCTGGAGCCAGAGAGCATGAGTGTAAGCTTTGTCCCCTATCTTCTGTTTCCAGATCAACAGTGGATATGATCGCTCCACTTTTGTTTATGGGCCATTACCACTTTGAGGAGTAGAATTTTTTATGCCTTCTCTACCCTACTTTCTGCTAGGTCAAGAATTAACCACAAGGCAATTTTATGAAAAGGAAAACTCATGGGACCAGGATTCAGGGAACCTCCCTCTTTCTCTCTCTCTCTCATTCTCTCTCCCTCTCATTTCCTAGGAATAACCATACCTGCCCCATTGTATAGATCAAAACAAAGGAGTGTACATGAAAATAGTGTGGTAAGAATTACAATACATCTGTAAGCTCTTTTTTTTATTGAAGTATAGTTGATGTACAATGTTTCAGGTGTATAGAAAAGTGATTCAGATATATATATATATATTCTTTTTCAGATTCTTTTTCATTGTAGGTTATTACAAGATTCTGAATATAATTCCTTGTGCTACACAATTGGTTCTTTATTTTATATATAGTAATGTGTATCTGTTAATCCCAAATTCCCAATTTATACCTCCCTCCGCCTTCCCCTTTGGTAACTATGAGTTTGTTTTCTATGCCTGTGAGTCTATAAGCTTTTATCATTAACAGTCATCTGCCCACTTTAAAATTACTCATACAAATCATCATGCAGTAAGAACCAATCCAATCATCATACAGTTTATGTTTTGGGACATAAAGAGAGGAAGAGCCAGCCCCCTTCAATATTCAAACTCCATTCCATTGGCTGATTCACTCACACATTCGACAAATGCTCATTGAGCATCAACTATGGGCTAAACACTAGATGCACAGTGAACAAGCCTGTAGGAGGCAACATGGCTGAAAGTGAACACTGTGGACCTAGAAGTAAGAGTAGCCCAGCTTTCAGTTCCAGCTTAGGTGGCTATAACCTTCACTTCTCTGAGTCTTGGTGTTTCTTTGCCCATGAAAAGTGATAGAACCATAAGGGATTGTTGTAAATAAGTGCTGGTAGAGTTACGCACAAGACACCATGGAAACCCATAGGTGGGTGACCTAACCTAGACTCAGAATAGCAGGGATGGCCATTCTGACCGGTGTGAGATGATATCTCATTGTAGTTTTGATTTGCATTTCTCTAATGATTAATGATGTTGAGCATTCTTTCATGTGTTTGTTGGCAATCTGTATATCTCCTTTGGAGAAATGTCTATTCAAAAAATCTAGAAACAATAAATGCTGGAGAGGGTGTGGAGAAAAGGGAACACTCTTGCACTGTTGGTGGGAATGTAAATTGATACAGCCACTATGGAGAACAGTATGGAGGTTCCTTTAAAAATGAAAAATAGAACTACCATACAACCCAGCAATCCCACTACTGGGCATATACCCTGAGAAAACCATAATTCAAAAAGAGTCATGTACCAAAATGTTCATTGCAGCTCTATTTACAATAGCCAGGACATGGAAGCAACCTAAGTGTCCATCATCGAATGAATGGATAAAGAAGATGTGGCACATATATACAATCGAATATTACCCAGCCATAAAAAGAAACGAAATTGAGATATTTGTTGTGAGGTGGATGGACCTAGAGTCTGTCATACAGAGTGAAGTAAGTCAGAAAGAGAAAAACAAATACCGTATGCTAACACATATATATGCAATCTAAGAGAGAAACAAAAAGTCATGAAGAACCTAGGGGTAAGACAGGAATAAAGACACAGACCTACTAGAGCATGGACTTGAGGATATGGGGAGGGGGAAGGGTAAGCTGTGACAAGTGAGAGAGTGGCATGGACATATATACACTACCAAAGGTAAAATAAGATAGCTAGTGGGAAGCAGCCGCATAGCACAGGGAGATCAGCTCGGGGCTTTGTGACCACCTAGAGGGGTGGGATAGGGAGGGTGGGAGGGAGGGAGATGCAAGAGGGAGGAGATATGGGAACATATGTATATGTATAACTGATTCACTTTGTTATAAAGCAGAAACTAACACACCACTGTAAAGCAATTATACTCCAATAAAGATGTTAAAAAAAAAACAAGAATAGCAGGGAAAACTCTTTGGTGAGGGTAACATCCAAACAGAGACCCTAGAATAAGCAGGAATCAGTCAAGTGTGGGAAGAAAAGACAGACAGTCCAAAAGGTCAGCAGTTGCAAAGCCCTGGAGGGAAGAAAGCACTGGGGAGACTGCAAACATTGTTTTGTAGGAAGTATAGCATCCATAGAGAAGCAGGTGAGGAAGACAGCCCTGTGTGCTGTGCCGACAAGGCTGGCCGCTGTCCAGAGAGCAGAGAGCACAGCTGATGGGCATAAAGCAGGGAGTCATGGGATCCTATTTGCATGTTTTTAAGTGATCGCTCTGCCTACAATGGAGAAGGGAGAGGACAGTCCCTCATGCCAGGAGCATTAAAGCAGAGACTGAGTGAGTTAGAGATGATCGTGTGTAACCCACTGTGGTGTTAATGGTGTATAATGGTGTATAGTGGTGTTAATGGTATATAATGGATAGATGAGGGAGAAGGTGGGTGGTGGAACAGACAGGATTTAATCACATTCAATGAGCTCTTGTAACACCCATGTTCCAAGCTATGCACCTTGTATACGTCAACTCACTGAATCGTTACAAGGACTGTATGAGGAAAATGCTCTTGCTATTTCTGTTATAGTCCTGAAGCACCATAGTGTTCAAAAAGGTTAATCAAGTAGCCCAAGTCCCTCACGAGAGCCTGTATTTGAACACCAGTCTAGTTTGCTCATACACTGTGTGTGCCTCCTCCACGCCATACTGCTGCATAGGTTGGTGTACAGATCAGGACAAAGGTCTTATGTAGAGAGAGAAAAGCTGGCATCATTACCACACAGATGATCATTAAAGCCATGAGAACAGGAGGAACTGGTTAGCAATATTTACAGGCACTGAGTATTCCCTATGTTCCAGGAGATTTTCTAAAAGCTTATCATTATTTAATCCTTACAGCAACCTTATAAGAGAGTGTGTTAGTTTCCTAGGACTTCATTAACCAAGTTCCACAAACTGAGTGGCTTCAACAACAGAAATTTATCATCTCACAGTTCTGGAGGCCAGAAGTGTGAAACCAAGGTATTGGCAGGATTGGTTCTTTCAGAGGGTTGTGAGAAACAAGCCGCTCCACGCCTCTCTCCCAGCTTCTGGTGTTTTGCTGGCAACGTGCGGCATCTTCAGCCTTAGCTACATCCCCCCAGTCTCCGCCTTCATCTTCACAGGGTGTTTTACCTGTGTGTGTGTGTCTTTCTCTGTGTCCAAATTTCCCCTTTTTATAAGGACACCTGACATACTGGACTAAGGCCCACCCTAATCTCTTCATCTTAATTTGATCATCTATCTGCAAAGACCCTATTTCCAAATGAGATCACATTCATAGGGTACTGAGAGTTAGGACTTTAATGTCTTGGTTGGCGAGGGGGACACAATTCAACCCATAACAGGTAGATATTTTACGTCTATTTTACAGATGAGGAACCTGAGGCACAGGGAGATAAGTAACTTGCCTAAAGTCAACGGCTAACGCACTGGAGAGTGTATGAAGTATGGGAAAAAGGGACTAAGACAGACCCCAATGGAACACTTAAAACATCCAAGAGACAGACATGAGACCCCACTCCTGTGACCACAGTAGATGGACCAGAAATGGGTGCCTGATCCAAAGAAAACCTATCTACAGGCTTGTCGCTGCTGGCCTGCAAGGTGACACGGTGTAAAAGGGTTGCTCGCACTGAAGAGTGATGGATTAAGCCAACCAAGTTCTCCCTCCGGAGGCAAAACACAGAGAGACAGAGCAAGAGCCGTTAATGGTGGGAGCAGAAATGGGATGTACAGAAAAGCCAGGAAGTACTAGAAACCATAAAGAAGAGGAAGCCCAGAATAAGCAGAAGCAGATGCTAAAGGTAGAGAGAAGAGTGGAGAGCTGACCATGGTATCAGCAGAAGCAGTAGAAGCAGAGGCAGGGAGAAGGTGAATCATCACGGCATCAAAGGACACCAGCATTCATGGGATGGGTAAGAGAATCCAGCCATGGCAGCTGCACGGTACCCTGAGACTGGCACTCTAGTTCCTGGACTAACAACTTGTTCCAGTTTATGGGATGTGTGACTGATCTTCATTGGGTTCTGACTGTGAGGTCAAGATTCCCACCCACAATTATACCCACACTTATCCTTACACAAATCTCTCATTTCAATTTTGTGTCTGATAACCTTAAAATAATCTAACTCAAGCGCCCAGAGAGGCAGGAGAAAAAGGAGTTGAATGTCACAGTATGGGAGTTAATAAAAGAGAATGTTTCAAGAAGGAAATGGTCAATTGAATCAAATGTTACAGAAAGATCAAGTAAGACGAGCACTTTAAAAGGAACAGAGATTTGCTAACAAAAATGTGAGAGCTGGGTAAGTGGAGAGAGAAGCCAGGTTGCCATGGATGACAGCATGAATGGGAGGTAAGACCAGAAAGTCAGCAATACAAACCCTACTTTCAAGGGTGAAGAGAGAGAAAAATAAGGCTCTAAGTTGTGGAGTACAAGGAGTGATATTTTTTAAGATGAAAGAGATTTGAGCATATTTAAAGGCTGATGGAAATAAGCCACTAATGAAGGCAAGGTTGAAGACAGCTGAGAGAAGAAAACAATAGGACTAAGATGCTGAAGATGGCCAGGTAGAGGGAATAACCCAAGACAGGAGGAGAGAAGGAGGCAACAAAGGGCGGGCACACGTATGAGGCTATGTTAGGATCAGATATTAAAGGTGTTTCCTGTAATGGCTTCTATTTTCTGGGTGAAATAGAAAATGAGATTATCTGCTGACAGTGAAGAAGGAAAAGACAAGGTAAGAGCCTCGAGGGAATGGAGAATATTTGCAGCAGTCATTTTGGAGAATGGCAGTGAGATCTAACCAGGAAAACGGTGAAGGATTACCAATTAGTACAAAGGGCTCAAGTGAAATCAAAGGCCGTGGATTTGGCATACCAGTTAGCTGTGCTTTCATGTGATTTCCTCCAGTCTCCTTCAGTGGGGCAGGAAAAGCAGCAAAAACATTGGTAGTTGGGATTAATTCCAAGTTGAGGACAGAAGGGCAAGGGAACAAGAAGTTTAAGGTGTTAGGAAGAGAATGACTGAGGATATATGTCGGCTGGCTCCAGAGGGAGTGAAGACGAGCAGGTCTAGTAGGGAGAAAATAGGAGGACCAAGGGATCTCAAAGAACAGTTATTTGGGAGTAAGAGATAGAGTTCTGCGATAATAAGAGGCTATGGAGAATTTAAGATTTCAGAGGTGGAGAAGTTCTAGGTGATTCGAAGATCCTGAATTTGGCCGTGTGTAATAGGTGTGTGTTGTCTGTCCGTCCAGCTTCTCTTTCCTTGGGGAACTTTCCCTCTGTTACTACATGTGGTTCTAGTTGAACAGATTATTCTAGAGGCTCACCCCATCCCACCCTCACTGCAGGGGTTGGCATAGGATGCAAGCCAGTGAGTTCATCCTTCTGGCTAGAGTGATTGGCTCAGGGGTATGTGACCAAGAAGAGATGATTGAACTATTCCGAGATTTCTTCCATGAATGTTAGAGGCAGAGAATCTCTCTTTCTCAGCTCAGTTCCTCACTTGTAAAGACTTTGTAATTGCTTATGACCATCTTTCTTGGCAACATAGAGAAATCATCTCCAGAAGGAGCAAGTGAGTCCAATATACAAAGACAAGCAAATCAAGCAGAGACAAAGATGAATAAAAGCAAAAAGGATCCAGAAAACAATGTTGAATCCCTGGATCTAGCCACGCTGAAGTTAGTCTACCCCTGAATCTTTCAACTGAGCATCCCAAAATCTCTTTGCTTAAGGTAGCCTACATTGGATTACTAGAAACTCCAGTCTAGGAGTTGGGTGGCTGAAACCAAAGGAGGCAAAGGTATGAGAGCTGAAAGAACAAGAAACTAAAGATAAAATGTTGCATGGGTTTGCCTTATAGGCATGAAAGTCACCTAAGATGAAGGCAGTACTTGATGAGAGTGGAGAAGACACCTCTGGACCATTTCAACAGTCTTACATAGGAAGAATAGACAGGATGTGAGTGAATTAACTGCAGTAAGGACCGGAAGAAAGTTAGGTATTAGTTAGCAAGAGCCTCAAAAGAATGATGGTTCTTATACAAAGGTGAAGGAATAGCAGCATGGAAGCTGCAGAGGGGAACGAGAAGCATACAGACCCCACTTGCTGGGAAGAAGCTAAGTGGGGTGTGCAATAAAGTGGGTAAGATCGCTACTGTGTAAAGTGGGCAGAGCCTTCCCAGTCCAAGGTAACTGTGAAATGCTTCCCCAGTGAAAATTAGACTTCATTTTCTAAGTCCTAATTGTTACAATATCAATAATATAGACATTCTTTAAAACTTTCAGCCCACAACCCCTTGACCTTGAATCACTCTCTGTTCATCTACAAGATAAAGTAAAACTGGAAATGTAGATGGATCAAGTTAAATTTTTCTAATTGAGATATTCTAAGCATACATTCAAATGTCTCACACAATGATCAGAATAACCACCTCAGCAGCAATTATTACTCAGGTGATTTGGTAGAAGGGTTAACGTTAAATATTTTAAAACTCTATTTAGAAGATCACATCACACTGATGCATTTTACTGGACAACATGAAATATACATGGATATTACAGAAGAACAAAAATGTGAAGCTGGCCTGCCACCTCTGGAATGAAGGCCACAGAGGGAAAGCCGACAACCAACTGGCATTTCAACAAGAATGGAAACGGCTTTATTAACGGAGTCTCAGTTTGTCCAAATGACAAACAGTTAATGCGCATATCGACATATATACATAGACAGAATTTATTTTTCTTATCCCATATAGTCTTTCCACCAGAAATTCCTAAGGACTATATTCAAACACTTTAAATATTTCTATATGTATTAAAGATGATTGTATCTATGCTTGAGTTATATTTTGGAAATATTAGATAAATGCATATTTAG